>NC_058035.1:14096961-15591142 GCF_019176455.1 Solea senegalensis
CTTGGGGGTAAACTGGCAATCGAGCGGAGTAACGTCAGAATCTGCAGTCAAGGAGCAGGGCGAGAGAGAGTGAGAGAGAGAGAGAGAGAGAGAGAGAGAGAGAGAGAGAGAGAGAGAGACAGAGAGGGAGGGAGAGAGAGAGAGAGAGAGAGTTACGTCGGTTTTGTTCTTTGCGCGTCATGCAAACACTGCGACAAACAAAATGTGAGACAATGACAGGATCGTTGGTGACACGGTGACTGTAACCTTCACACACACACACACACTGAGAGAGACAAAAGTGTCGACAATAGCAGTGTAATTATGTTTTAGATATAATGTAAAAAAAAAAAAACTAAAGTGAAAGTTCTGCATTACAATTTGTTTTTAACATTTAGGTGAAAGTAATTAAAGTACATTAGTTGTATATGGCCAGCTTCAGTGCTCATTATGCTGTATATATAAAGTTACGAGTTCATATTAACACACTGACAGTAGGGGTTTTTATGTTTTATCAAATAAAGTGACACCGTCTTTACCTAATGTAGTATGATTCATTCTATAAAAGGGTATTGTGTATTTGTTAAACACATCATTTATCATTCAGAACCTCGACAATAATTATGTGACCCAGTAAAGTTAACTCAAGTAAAAAAAAAAGTACAGTAAAGTGGTTTAAAATCCAGTAAAGTATGTGCTCGTTTAATGTTTTTAACGTTAGATTTCAATATTGCAGCCTTAACTTTTGGACGTGAGGCATGTCATAAATCTATCATTTATAAATAATTGATCGTATCACTACTGAGATGTTAAAAACGCTAAAAGATCAGCTGTTGGGCAGGAGGTCAGCCCAGATTCTGATCCTCGGTTAATCAGACTATAAGCGGTGTGGACTGTGTACATGTTGTCTGTAATATCCACCTCTCCTTTTCTCTCTCTCTCTCTCTCTCCCTCTCGCTCTTTCTCCCTCTCTCTCTCATACACACACACACACACACACACTAGTATAAGCTTGGAGTGTCAGGGAGTGTAATTACGGCTTGTCAGCCTCCTGTGACACTGGGCTAAAGGGCCAACTCCATATTCTCTGTCTACTTAATCAGCCTTGGCAGTCGAGCCCGACAGTCCCTACTTTCTCAGATATTTTTAACCAGCACATGTGCTGATGTAACTAAGGCCGCCGTGGTTTCGTCACCACAGGAAGGTGAACAACTCATATTCAAAGATGATGGAATAAACTGTGCAAAACGACTTTTTATGCTCTTTCAAAATGAGAAAAAGGGGGTTCACTGGGGAATGGAGGGCGAGCATCATATGTAGAGCTCGGGGCATCTGATATGCAACCATTCAATTTATTCCTCCATCTCTGTCTCCAAATCAGACTATCTACCTGGAAGAATGCGCACACACAGCGCAGCACATCACACGGCCTCCAGCGCTGCTGCTGCTGCTGCTGCTGCTCTTTACAAAAATTGTTTCTGAAATGGAGCTAAGAAGATTTTTTTTGTGGATGATAAGATGATTTTAAAGGAGATATTTTCTGTCACAATAATCAGCAGGTGACAAGTGCCAATATATGTTTCCTTTTGTCGTCTGCTTATACTGCTACTGCTGCTGCTGCTGCTGCTGGATGTTGTCTTTTGCCAGTTAGTGCCATTATTTTGCAAACAAATCGCCAATTTTAAAACGGCAGAAAGTGCAATTAAATAAATGGGCTAAGATTTCTTTAAAAAAAATGAATGGTTCACAATTGCAGCATAGTTATGTCTTTAATGAAATGTATCCTATAGACGTAAATGTAAATGC
This sequence comes from Solea senegalensis, assembly GCF_019176455.1. Lineage (NCBI taxonomy): Eukaryota > Metazoa > Chordata > Actinopteri > Pleuronectiformes > Soleidae > Solea > Solea senegalensis. Next base: position 14,098,747 of record NC_058035.1, read on the forward strand.
ACATGCACACATGAAGGCAGGTGGAGGGTTTAAGCGGGAGCATGTCCAATAGTTCATGGATCAAATTAAATAATGGATCTTGATGCAGACAAGCCTACGATTTAATCTCTCCCAAAAACTGGTGGAAGCCACCTGTTTCTGAAATGTTTGACTGGCGTGGATGAAGCGCGAGGAGACGAGACTAATTGATTTTAAGTGGCGTCTCTATGGGCTGAAAAAGTGTAAGAGGGTCCAAACTCCTCCAGTTTGTACCTGAACCGAGGAGCAGTTGTGTGTGCGTGTGCGTGTGCGTGTGTGTGTGTGTGTGGGGGCACGGACGGAGGGGCCATAGCTGGAGCTGCTCCGTGCTCGTTGGAGCGCGTCGATGGGTGTGGACACTCTCCTGCTCCTTTATCCACGTCAACACAGATGAATTCATATTCTCTTTCAGTCAGTCCAGGAGTCAGGGTCAGGACATGAGTCGGGGAATGATTTCTGGAGCCGCCAAATTGCTGAATTCTTTACTTAAATTCAATAAATAGCGCATGAATATACTTTTCGTTCCTCGAAAGTACATAATCAAGTGTTACAGAAATTGTAAAAATAGTCGGAAACGTCCTATTACGCACACATGTGCTCTTTTCACGGTTTATGTTATTATGAAGAGTGTGTCCTGTGAGTGTGTCATCTTGGTCCCCATTTTAAAAGTTTGGGAACACACACACACACACACACACACACTCACTCATGCTCACAATGAACGCGCGCACGCAGAAGCATGCATGCATGCACCACAGAGCTCGGACCTGCAGAGAGAGAGAGAAAAAAAGCATCTCTCCCTGAGTGAGCGGAAGAAAAAGGGGGTAAAGAAGAGGGGGAGAAGGATGCCGTCTTGCAGCTTCACTCTTCCAGGGTCTCACACACAGGATCCGGGCGCACGGCACCATTGAGTACAGGAGGCTTTTGCGTGGAGGTTCATTAGAAGTAACGAGTTGACACAAGGTAAATCTTAATGTTTAGGCGCCTTTCTCTACCGGCCTGCGGAGGAGCCCTCATTAACTGTCGCTAACAACCCGTGTAAATACACTGATTGGACAGCTCCGATACAAGCTCCCAGCCCTGCCAGGAAGTCCCCCTAATGAGACCACACAATAAAAACAACAAAAGAGAGGAGAGAGATGCAGAGGGGGAGAGTGAGAGAGAGGGAGAGAGAGAGAGAGAGAGAGAGAGAGGGAGGTTAAAAAACTTTTGTATAAGCTTTGCTGTTAAAGTTGGCGCCACATTCACCCAACATTATTACAATAAATGTCAACCGTTCAATTTATTTTCTATCTTTTTTCATACCAAATGCACTCACTGTTGTATTTACTTTATGTTTATGTAGATGCACGCTCTGTGCTCTGGGGGTGGACTGACCTACTGCTCACGTGACTGAGTAAGTTCACTATCAGTTGTTTTGAGTTTGTCAATCAAAAATAAACCGAAATTATATTGGAACGTGTTGTTTTAGCCAAAGAAAGAAAGGTTTGTAAATTAAAATAACATCGCCTCGGCAGCGACTCTGTCCTCGAGAGCAAGAGAGAAAGTACACTGCAAAAAATATCAACTTCATTTTCAGGATATTTTTTTTACTAAATTGTTTTACTATGTTTTTTTTACTTATCTATGTACGTATTGCTTGTGCTCTGATGCAATGATTTCTTACACATTTGTACGCATAAAAACACATTGGTATCATATTGGTAATTTATGTTACTATTTTCAAAAAGTAAACTGATTCTAACTTTTCATAAAAACAAGTTGTAATAGAAACATAATGAAATAATCACAACACGTTTCTGTGTTGCTGTTTTTAATTCTAAGAAACATAAGGACTCGTAAAGTGCAAGGCCCACATTCAAATGACTTGTTCAGATCGATATTTTTTACAGTGTATAGATCTGGTACACAGGCATGGCCAGCGTGGTACGGAGCGCGTTGTGCGCTCAGTCCCGACAGCATCTGACATCTGCTGTGCAAAGGCACACATCTCCCCTCTGCTCCGCGAATTAAAAAAATGCACTTGTGACAAATTAACTTTAGCGGATTAAGTGACAGAGAAAGAGAAGAAAGACATGGGAGGTTTTTTTTCTTGTGTCCGAAAAACACACAAAAAATGTCGCCTCGTTTACTGAGCAGCAGACGTGGACGCGGGACTGCGTGGACGGAACTTACAGAAGCAGGTGCTGGATTTTACTCCTGGTCTTGATTGGACATATTGACCTGCAGTGAATGGACCAGTGAATGGACCAGTGTCTCGAGCTGGAATGGTCCGTGACAGAGCGTGGACCGAGACCTGCTCACATTTCTGCAGGGGGTCGAAAAACAGCAAGAAGAAAAAAATAATATATAATAATAAAAAATAACATATATATGCATATATACATATGTCCGTTGATAAATAACATATTAGGGTCTTACATGACTATTTTAAAAAAAGTTTTCAAAAGTAAGAAAAGAAAATCTACGCACAAATGCACGTGTGCGTTCAGAGAAAGTCTATTCAGCCATAGTTTTACAGGGATAAAGAAAACAGTGGAAAAGGTGATTATTCTGTTACATACCCATCATCTCTCCAAAGTCTGCTGCGGTGAATCAGGATGGAGCAGCAGGCGCAGGAGTCTCTACTGTGACTGCAGGAGGTGCCTTTTCTGACCAGCCTCTGCCAGACGTGGGGTCAACGAGGGAGCAAACAGAAAAAAAATCAAATTAAATAAATAAATAAAAAATTATAATAATAAAAATACAAGACCCCTTCTTTCGTGCCGTCCATTTCTTCCGCTCTTACCTTTTACAGCCAACACCTTTTTCTTTCTTCCATCTCATCCGGTCCTCTCTCTCTCTCTCTCTCTCTCCCTCTCTCTCTCTCGTCCATGACGTAACATCCAGCTTTGTTTATTTGCTCATCTCACTGGAACGGAGTGATAATGAAAATAACGCGCTAATTGGCAGTTAACGAGAATGCTAAGGTTTTAGACTCAATGCGCTGCTGCTGCTGCTGCTGCTGCGCTGATACTTTCGCAGAATAACAGAATAAGAGAATGTGTTTCCCCCCTCGACCGTAAACAATAACTTTGTTGATATAAAACTTTGCAAAGTTTGACTGAGACTTTTAATTAACAGCAGGTCGCAGAGGAGAGTCGTGCATGCGCGTCTGTTTGCAGCTCGACTCACACATTTCCAGTGTTTCACGAGACAAATTGCTGTTTGTGTTGTGAAGTCTGGAGGTTTTAGGCTGTAGGTAAACGGAGAAGAACTAAATACTCCGCGTGCTTTCAGAGCTTTCGTCCCCCGCTGCTCGGAACATTCAGCAAGTCCTCGGATAAACACACAATTACGGCAGGTGAATAAACTTGTTTGGGGGTGTTAATTACATGCTTAACGTAAACAAAAGCCATGTAAAAGAATGTGAATTAGCAGTGGCTTTTTCCCCTCAATCCCCATTCAGGTTTTACATTTCACCAGTCTCTCTCTTCATGAAGTGATTTCCGTATTGCCTGCGAGGGCTATACTCCTGAACAAGGCACCTCCACAACATAATGCTGGAGAAAACCTGCAGCAGCCTTTGCTTGAATGGTGACCGCCTCAGTTTGGAGCCCAGTCAGGTGTGTGTGTGTGTCTGTGTGTGTGCGTGTGTGTGTGTGTGGTGGGGGAGTCTGCATATTCGGTGTAAGGCTGATAAGCCTGCACTCTTGGGGTCGTCCTTGCGTGCAGGTGCGAGTGCACGTGTGTAAGAGAGACACAGGAAAAGGGTGAAGATGATGATGATGACGAGGATGAAGATGATGATGATGATTATGGTGGAGGTTACTTTTAACACCAGCATGAAAATACCAGTCCAGAGGGCTTGGTCTTGCCTCTTGGAATGAGTGGTCCTAAGGTTTGAAAATATACTCCTCACACACATACACATACGCACACACATGCGCGCGTGCGCACACAAACCCAGCGCCTGACCCTGCAACGAGATCATCATCATCATCATCGTCGTCGTCATCACCTCTGCTCTGTATCTCACACATCTGCAGACACCAAAGGGTCTCACTTTGCCCCAAAACGCCGTCATTAACAAGTGCGTAACTACGCGTAATTGCAGCAGAAAATCCACTGAGGTTAAATAAACAGATTATTATAGTCATGCAAGCCAAGCTTGTATACTCACTGTCGCTCCAAGCCTGGAGTCGCCGGTCCATCAGTCCGGCCCCAGAGAATGTGCAAATCTGAAAAAAAGGGAAAGAAAAGTTTTGAATTCCTGAATGATTTTGTAAAAAGGCGGCTTAGGATCATTATGTCAGCTTTACTGAGGGCGGATTAAGTGGAGTCTAGATGCTACGCCTTGTACACGGCCTTTTCACAATGTGGGCACTGTTCGTGTGAGAGTGAACTCACACTATTTTAACACCCTGTAAGCTCTGTCTAAATATGAAGCCGGTTGAGCCATAAACATTAAAATCACACCGCCGTGGCTACCGCTGTAAGCCGAGTCCTGTGACTGGATGTGGACAATGATCATGTCCTCACCACAAGATCAAATACATGAGAACTACATTTATGTCCCGAGTCCATGACACAATTCCAATGTAATTCCAACACCAGTTGTAATAATTAGAGGGCTGGACTATTTAAACTAAACCGCCATGATATGTGTTTAATCAACACATCCCTGCGATGTTTCACAACGATATTCATTTGAAACAAAATATCTTTTGGAGAAGTGGCGGTGGGCAGCAGGCCAGAGCTCAGCCCGGTGTCCCAGAGGAAAGGCCGGGGACAGCAGGAGGGGGAGCAGCGGCATCACACTGCAGTCACAGCAACTAAACCAACACAGAGACAGTGACCACACAGCAGCGTGCACGAGACAAGTAAGTCATGCTCAGACTTTGGAATAAAAAATCTCATTTTCTTTAATCTCATGCAGATCCAGGGAAAAAGCCAAAGGATTAAAGGACTGTCATAATGTCATCTTTTAGAAAGCAAGAGAATGGAAAGTGATAATATACAGTAGGAAAAGCGCAGAATAGACTATACTGCTCTCCCGCTCACCGCTCACCCATTCACAGAATATGAATAGACTGATAAAAAAAGATTAAAAAGTAACTAGAGGGGGGGAAAAAAACTATACGAAAATAATGTGCAAGTGGACCCGCTTCTATTTAAAACGTGTATTCCCGTGTAGCAGTCACTGGTTGTCCATTTGTCACCCATTTAAAGCTCCCTCTGCCTCCCTCCCTCCCCGAGCATCTCCAGTCTACATATCTCCTTTAGCTTTAACGAGCCTCGTTAAGATCGCAATAATATTCCACCCTCTAATTGCTCATTCCATTCAGCAGATAGGCGAGCATTGGCTTGTGCCTGATGCGCGCGGTGCTGTGGGAGGGTTGCTGTGGAGATCCGAGATTCTGATAACCCCCCGTGCCTGCTGCACAAGTGGTGAAAGCCTCGCGCTACGTACTGGCTAATGATTGGCACGCTTGACAGTGATTGGCAGGGCTGCCATGACAACGCTACAACGACACCAAGAAGACCAATAGAAAAGGGAAACAAAATGTTTCAATGCTACACTCAACGGCGGATTTAGGGGGGAGATATTATGAGGCTGGTGTCATTAGGCGATAGCCATTGAATCATTCAATCTTTTTTACTTGCCGTATTTTTTCGGTTTTTCCTTTTTCTCGATAATTTTCTTTCTCTCTCAGGTCATTTCCATGGTTTTCAGGTCCCCTTTAGAGCTTTATCCCTCCCATTTCTTCCTGCCAAACTTCGCTGATCGCCCTCTGCTCCTGGCGAACAGCGCTCCCACCACCAGGTCTCCAGAAGACTTGTCCATGTTTCAGCTACCGACCCTAAACTTCTCCCCGGAGCAGGTGGCGAGCGTCTGCGAGACGCTGGAGGAGACCGGGGACATCGAACGGCTGGGCCGCTTCCTCTGGTCCTTGCCTGTGGCTCCGGGAGCGTGCGAAGCGATCAACAAGCACGAGTCCATCCTGCGCGCCCGCGCCGTGGTGGCGTTCCACACGGGGAATTTCAGAGACCTCTACCACATCCTGGAGAACCACAAGTTCACCAAGGACTCGCACGGCAAACTGCAGGCCATGTGGCTGGAGGCGCACTACCAGGAGGCCGAGAAGCTCCGCGGTCGTCCCCTCGGACCGGTCGATAAGTACCGGGTGCGGAAGAAGTTTCCGCTGCCTCGAACCATCTGGGACGGCGAGCAGAAGACGCACTGTTTCAAAGAGCGGACACGGAGCCTGCTGAGGGAGTGGTACCTTCAGGACCCATATCCAAACCCCAGCAAGAAAAGGGAATTGGCTCAAGCCACTGGACTCACTCCCACACAGGTCGGAAACTGGTTTAAAAACCGGAGGCAACGAGACAGAGCCGCGGCAGCCAAAAACAGGTTGGTGATCTTTTTGTCCTATACTCTCCTTCAACACACACGGAAACGGGACAACGCTGCAAAGTTTGTCTAAATGTGCACATTTACAACAAAAACAAGAGATTTCCTCAAACGTGGAGTTAGTTGTGTTGTCGCTTGTGTTTGTGTGGCAGGAGCAGGGAGGGAGGGAGCAGCTGCGGCGACATTTTTGTTTTGAAGTGGTGTCAGTATAAACATGCAAAACATTATTTATGCTGTTGCAAATATCTTCAAGTTGGCTGAATTTGAAAATTTAAAACATATACACACGTTACAAGCGCGAATAAAAACGTTTTACGGCAGATTCGTCATGGCAGCATAATAAAACTTATTTCTTTCTCTTTTTTTTGCAGAATGTTGTGTGATCTTTCACACAACAAAAAGTAACCTTTCAACTCATAAACTTATTATATATAACCTAAATGTAAACTGCTGCTGTGCACTGTAATTTGCAAATATATATTCCGTAATGGAATAAATGACAACTTGTATAAAATGAATGTAATAGTTTTTTTTTTACACTTATGACTAATATTTTGTGTGAATAGCCAAATACATTTTTTTAGTCAGGGAAATACAATTAAAGAGGAAGAGCCTTAATATTTATTTTTGCCAAAAGTTAAATAAATAATGTTTTTTCTATATAATTTGAAATTGTGCTATTCCGTGCATACATTTAAATAGTGTTGCATTTGTTATGTATTGATTTACTAAAACATATGATAACTAAATTTCTCCTGTGTGCTGCAGTGCGTTTGTTATTATTTTTTAACATCACATGTGACTTAGTATTGTTGGTGAAGATTATATCAAAGGATAATGGAGATGTTATTGATATTACATGAGAAAAGTACGCGTGGGTGTTTATTTATTAATTTATTTTTTTATTTAAAACAACAAACATTGCCAGAGAGGCTATATTGATAACATTAAGTGTGGTATCATTCCAGCGAAATGCAATAATTGATTAGAAAAATACCTCGCAGAGAACTAAGCCATATGAACAGTATTCTAATCTTTCTGCTAAATGAAGAGATATATTTCCACACTGACATTTATCCCGCCGTGATGGAGTTATTATCGTGAGTGGATTGGAGATAAACATTTAGGATGATTGCACTAACCTGGATCTCGATGTCACTCACTCACGTACTGTGGGTCACAATGAAACACGACCGTGTCAAAGCAACGGGACATTTGTACAAAAAGATCTCGTTCAATTTGAATAGTTAATGATGCCTTTATAAGCCCGTAGAGGCACGTGCTGTGTGGGATAAATAACACTGAGCAGAAGCAATATTATTATTATTATTATTATTATTATTATTAATAATAATAATAATAATAATAATAATGATGATGATAATAATATCAATAATAATAATAACAAATGTGCTACAGATTTTACAATATCAGAGGAAAAAAGATACAGACTTGCTGCAAAGATTGCGCTTAAACTGCCTTCCGAAAGTCAACAACTCCAAGTTGGATTTAAATTAAAGCTCATATTTTTCTGCAGTGATGTAACAAGTAATTTCAGCCCCCTGATCTGTGCGATTATCAGGCTTACTTTTGTAAACAAACAACAACAAAAACCGTGGAAAAAGAAAGAGGAAGAAACCGCATTACATTTGCTGCTTTAAATGGTGCTGTGTTTTTGTCCGCTGAAAGCTGGCTGTTTGATAAAAGCATGCATGCATGGCTGGGGCCGGCAGGGGGAAAGAAAGGCGAGTTTGAACCCCTATTTTGCAGCAGGACGAGGAGGAGGAGGGGAATGGTAATGGGGGACATTCTCAGGTCTAATTGCCATTTCACTCATTTTCTTCTTTTTTTTCTCTCTCCCCTCCTCGCCTCTTTTCTTCTCCAGGCTCCAGCACCAAGCAATAGGACCGGCCGGTATGAGGTCGCTGTCGGAGGCCGGCCTCACCCCTCACAGCTCGGCAGAGTCGCCTTCGACCGCGGCCAGTCCCACCACCAGCGTTTCCAGTATGACAGAGAGAGTCGACACTGGGACGTCCATCCTGTCCGTCACATCCAGTGACTCGGAGTGCGATGTATGATACGGAGGACACACAAAAAACAAAAACACGCATAAAAGCAAACAAAAAGAGAAATATTTACAGGGAAAATGGACCTGAGAAAAAGGAAAGAGACTTATGAAATATCGCGGATGAAAAAGGACCGATTCATATAAATATTAAAGTAAAAAAAGAGATAAAGCACGTCGTTTTTTTTAATCAAAAGCGCTTTCAAAAAGGACCCACGCCTACCCCTCCTCTTCATACCCCCATACCACCACCCACTACACTTGCATGATGTTTTTTTATTATTTTTATTTTTCATTTTGTATTCAGGGAAAACAACCTGAATGCAAGATTTTCCATCAGGATCATCGATCAGAGGGAATAAAAACACATCGTCTTGGTGTCTTCGTCGCCTTTTTTTCCCTCCTCATCTCCGTTTTTAGTCCAAGTGACAACGACGACGACGATGATGATGACGGTGAAGCAGCCGCAGACAAGATGCAAACCCTGTTTTATTTATTATTACTATTTTTTTTCTATTATTATTATTTTAACTTTGTGTTCATCAGACAATCATTTTTAAGTCGTAAGCACCTTTTTAAAAACACTTCTGTCACTGCCTGTGTGGGGTACATGCTCAAAAAGAAAATGTCGGTTTATGACTGTATCAGATTTTTATTTTTATTTTCAAAATTTTATATTGAATTATGTATATCTCAAATAATGCGATCATTCTCCCGGTCTGTAATATACGTGTAGAAATATGCTTGTACATAGTTATTGCCCTCCCTCGTCTCATCCTCTTTTCTATCCCTCCCTCACTTTTCTTGACTTGGTGTTCCTACATAAAATATTTGTCAAAACTTACAACTAAAGTGCTCTAGGCGTCTTTGTTGTTTTCAGTTGTTACTTTTATTTTATTTTTTATTTTATTTGGGGGTGGGGGGGGAGGCTGATGATGACGACATGATGTTACAAGTCACATTTGAGACAAAAAGAGATGAAGGTGGAATATAATTTTAACATTTATTCCAGTGTCCAAAGGCTGCACCACCCTCCCCCCCACCTCTCTGCCCTCTGCTGCCCCGCGGGGTCGCACAAAGCGCTTATTTACATCCGCCCATTCAGTGTTTCTTTCTTGTGTGGTTATTATGTTAATGTACCATACATTTCTAAATCAAATACAGTATTCAATTTGCTGTATCTGTGTGCATGATATCTGTCTCTCCGTCCGATTAAGGATAAGGACATTGATGAGTGTCTAAACACATGTTCATATTGGGTCATTATTGGATTATTAATGCTCGTCATAGCTTATGCTGGTTATGATGAAGTCACCTACAATCACTGTGGTTCTAGTTCCCGACACATGGCAAATATAGGGTTTGCAAGATTATTTATAATGGAAGTGAATGATATTGCCAAAAAAAATCGTCCCGTATGACAGCTCCTGTATAATGCACACTTTCTTTTGGCAAATGTCAACGTCATGCAGCACTTAAAAATCTGAGTGCTATTTCCCTTTTTGTTTACCGTTGCTAGTGAATGCAGAAATTAAGTAAACGCGCCATTAAATGGGCTAATCACGATGGGACTCCTCCCCTGTCCCAATCTCCCATTGTGGGCCGCTGAAAAGAGCTTTTCTTCCACGGACGAGAACCATTTCCCCTCCAAAAAAAAAGGCTTTCTCTCCTGCAGTCCCTTTCCATCTAAATCCCCAACCAATTATGCAGCAGAGCAGAGCAGATTTGCTACAGGACACTGTTGCAGGAGTTAGAGTTTTGGTGGAAAAAAAAAACATTTGCGCAAAGATTTCTGCTTCCTGGCTGCAGCGGCGAGGATTTTAAACAGGACACAGCAATAACCGCGAGCTTCGCGCGTCTCTGTTGGGAGTTGCAGCCGCGTCTTTGGCAGCAGAAAGTAGGACAGGCGGCGGTGTTTGGCTCAGGGAGACATCGGCAGCGTTAAACCTGCAGCTCTGTAATTGTGACACATTTGTCTCTGCACCTGAATCTGACGCTTTGCTGCGTAACACGGCTCCTTTTGGGCCTTTACTGTGGTGACAGGGATGAAGATGTCAGTATATTTTTCTCAGGGTATTTTGTGTAATTGTTTGCAAAGTCTGAAAACTCAACTATAAACTAATGCGAGCGGTGAGGTCGCAGCGCAGGACAGAAAATGCAAACAACAATTAATTTATTTATGGTTGTAAGTTATTAACAAACGCGCACGGGCAAGTGGAAATACGATTTAATTGTTTGCTTTGTTGTTGTATAATGAAATCCTATTTTATTTGAAGAGTCCACAATGTGATACATACTTTGCTGTAGATAACTTGAGCTCTCACAGTGGATTCTGTTTTTTTTGTTGTTGTTTCTGCATAAATCTGCACTGGTTGAAATGTGCGCATAAGTTATCTGCGTGCGTAAGTCTCTACCCCAGACGGATACCAATCCAAGCACAGAAACAAGTGTGTGAAAAGCTGCAGACTCAATGGGCCTGTGATCCTGAAATAACCGAGGCCATGATGCAGCTCCCCGCAGCCTGTGTGCCTCAAACAAACCACACACACACACAGTGCATTTACATAATTTAGCTGCTTTTTTATCCTAGGCGAATTACAAGTGAGGGACAAGACTAAAACAGAGCAACTTTGAGGTATAAATATGAGATCAAGTGAAGGAGCGCGCGCGTAAGTGCTTGTTGGGGTGGTGGACGTGCAGGAGAGAAGGTTTTTTCGGAAGAGATGAGTTTTCAGGAGGAAGGTTTCTTTAGGATTTTACTGGTTTCACTATGGGGAGAACCAGAAGGAGCAGGCAGCGCTGCCATGAGTGCGAGGATGGCAGTGACAGCAGTTCCTTTGAGTGGTAGTCGATTGCAAATGTAAAGAAAATCTGTGTCATATTTTAACTCAGTCCCGGGTCTTAAATCTTAAACCGGGCTGTCAGACACAGATAGGCTCTATCAAAGAGCATCGAGAGGCCGTGGAACCGCAGCAGCACCAGACTCTTATCACACACCGCACCTCTCCATTTACGCACTCCACAAGTTTTATTGGCTGCGACAAGACCCGGGCTATGATTGAGATTAAATTAATCGTAAACTGAAGAGCATTTTTTTTTATCGGCAAAGGAGGACACGAGGATTAGAGCTGTATCTACGAGATGGAGCCACAGATAGACTCATGAATACAAAAGAAGCCATGAATGTGCTCCATTTGCGAAATGTTACATTCATTAAACTCAAGGCTCTGGAATAAATGTGCAGACACAAACTTAACTTAACTTGAGAAGATAATTATACAAGCACTGTTTGTTTGGAATAACGTGTACGTAACTTTAACAGCCTTCCACGGCTCCGCTGTGGTCGCACTTCATGAAAACAAATTGCAGCCTTTTTGATTTTATGAATGCAAACTATGCTTTCAAGAAACAATGAGGGGGAATCCCGCGCGTGGCTATGAAGCCAATGACACAACAAGTCAATATTAATTAAATATAGTGATTTTTCCATCAAGAGTGTGAATATGAAGCACATAAACAGGTACATAATTGTCCTTGGTGTTAACATATGTAGGCCAGAGTGGCAAAAAAAGTGCTGAAAGTGTGGATCTGTTGCAGGCTGGGGTCATTAACAGTGGGGGAGCTCGTGTTCGTGATCTGTCAACTCAAATATGGATCACGAGACAAAGGAACTTAGCGAGGAGTAATCTGTGTGTGTGATACTTTCACGAGAGTAAACGAGATTGTGAGACAAGTGCGGCAACAACGGAGACTCGCATGCTTTTGTTTGATTTGGTGATTCCCACTATTGTTTGTTCGCAGTGTTTTACAACATATATAACTGGAACACTGAGAGGCACATGTACAAAAAACACTCATAATATAACAAGTGAATTCTCAAGGAGGAGCCTGGTGTCAAGCAAACATAAAACTGAAATAATACACACACAAGACAAAGGCCCTGAACTCACACATGTCTGTCTGTTCTTATATCCAACTTACACACAGTCATGTTGTTTTGCTGTTTTTCGCCCTGTGAAGTTGTTTTGCATGTATTTGCAAGTGCGTCTGTCCAACGGATTTACGTGATCAACAACATAAAGACGATTATATTTTTCAGATTTGAAGTCTTGTTGACTTAAAGTGTTTTTAAAGAGGAGACAGGCGCAGCGGAATCCTCCTCTGACAAATATAAACGTGTTTGCGTTTGCGTCATGATGATGATGATGTTGCGTCCAGGGGTCAAAGTTTATCTTCCCTTCTCATTCTCAACTACAACATCATGGATTTGGAAGTTAATGTAGGCGCTGTCAGTAGAACTATAGAAAACAAGAGTAGGGAGGGGGGGCTATTAGGCCAGAGTCTGGCTGTGAGAAATACTTGCCCTGCCCTGTTTTCTTCTCGGATTTCACCGGTTAACTGAACACAACTTTCCTATTGGTGTGTATTCATGCAGCAGCAGCTTCCCTATAGCCTCAGCAGAGCGGCTGTCAGTGCAGGAATGAGCGGGGCCCTTTGCACTAAACTTCCCTCAATAGACAAGACACAAGCTGCAGCATTCCTCTTGACTGACTGGTCATTTATACTCAGTTATATGACCATGACCCGCCAGTCTGCCTGTGTTTTACACCAACGGCTGCTGCTCTTCTTCTCCTCCTCCGCCGAGTTGAAAAACACGCTCGCAGCAATTAGTCACTATCAAAGGCCAAAACAAGCGCGTCAGCACTGATTACAAATTATATGTCAACCTCAGCATCACCCTTATACCACAGCTGCTTCAGAGGAATTACACAAAACAGCTACAGTAGTTATTATTATTATTTTTCTTCTTCTTCCCCTCACGATATCATGAATAAAATACCATAGTTTATAAACAAACACATTAACTGAGCTGGGATTATGTCAGAATGGCTTCACCATGTGTGGTTGAGTGTTAAGGTCTGCACCTTTAAACTGTGACTTGACCCTGTGCAGGTAAACGCCACGAGGTGTGTAACATCGTGTCTTATTGTGGAACTCCAATTATGTGCGTGTCCTTGACTGAGACGCGCAAATTGTGCGGGTTTTTGTTTACCAGTGCCAGACGCAACGCACCTGCTGCTTGTTGTCAATTGGTCAACTCCTCTCCCTCTGTGTGTGTGTGTGTGTGTGTGTGTGTTTGTCACACGCTTTTGAAAAAAAAGGAGAAAAAAACATTCACTTATATTAAATAGTAATTTGGAGGTCACACGAGGCAGGAGGCAATGATACAGGATCAGTCGTGTATAAGCTTCCATTAGCCCAAAGGCTACCGTATATAAAGGCAGATGGGATCATTCTTCATAGTCAGGTTGGGAGGTGTGTGTGTGTGCGTGTGTGTGTGTGTGTGTGTGTGTGTGATTGGAGGGGGGGGGTGTCAATAAATAGTTCAGTCTCATGCTTATTAGTGAAGACTGCCATTGCACAAGCCTCATCTTTTTAAAACAAGCATAACATGAAAGCAACCCAACAGTGGCTTACTCAAGAGAACACGCCCCAGCACCCCGCCGTGCACGCGCACGTGTACGCGTACAGCCTTGCACGCACAGCACATATGGAGGTTTGTGTGTGTGTGTGTGTGTGTGTGTGTGGTGGGGGCCCTCACTGCAGCCTGTGATCTCTCGCCTCCTGCACACTGACTGGACAGAGGGCTGAGCAGCTTAAATGCAGCCCCAGCACCTGTGTTTTCTACCGCCGTTCTCAGGCCTTCTTAGCATGGCACGGCACTGCACTGATGTGCGCACCAAGGAGCGCAATCGTCAACGAGCACATATGATACACCCGCCATATGCCAGGAATAAATGGGAAATATGGTGCGGAGTGGGGGCATGAAGTAACACTGGTGATTAAAGAGAACCCACGTTTTCAGTCATGTTCTGATCCAACATTCTTATTAAAAAAAAAATAAAACAGGTCTCGTTTATAGAATCACATGGTTGATATCACTGTAGTGTGTTTACAGTTAACAAAGCCTCGCTGTTGCAGCTTGTCTTTACAAAAAGAAACTAACAAATGGGGAAACAAAACAAAACATGCCTTTTCTTTGGTTACAGCTCTGTTGTCTCTAATTTCTGCTCAGACTTATCCTCATCTGATAAAACTCACTAACTGTTTGACAATTTGTTTATCAAATAAATAAATAAATAACTTCGAAAACGTGTGCGTTTGGTGACTTTTACATCCACACACACATTTTCCTTTAAAAACCTTCATGTTTTGGGGAAATCAGCTCCCCAAACTAAGGTTTAACACAAGCCAATTTATGATAAAAGAAAAACTGAAATTGTGCAATAAAATAAAATTATATTATATTATATTAATTAATTAGAAAACTGCATTAAACAGATTATGCTTGGTGCTGCGTTAAAAGACACGATTGTTTTTCAAGAGCAGCTGCACAGCTCACACAATTTGTTATACATCTATAGCACATGTGTTGTGTTGTACAGAAGTGCAGCATATATCAGTGATTGGCCTTTGTGACAAAAGCCTCACTTTAAGGTGAAGCTTGCCTGTTGGGGCCACGCCTCAACTTAACAAAGGTCAGAGATTGACTGGGGGCTGGGTGTCCTTATCAATTTAACCTCCATTTACAAAGTCATAGGATGGATTACCCAGAATGTCATCCTCACTGAGCTCACAGCACACACAGCCACGACCACAGGAACGTCCACAGTGTGGGGGGACAGTGGTGGGACAGGCAGGTGCAGGGCCTGCAGGGGAAGCAGAGAGCTAAACATGTTCCTTGACTGCCATCTAGTGGCATGATGAGGAAGAGTTTGACCCCAGAGCAAGTCTACTGATTCTCTCATGTTAAGCGTCTCTGACATAGAAGGTGAAGATGTAGAGACAAGTTTGTATTTGACCTTTCTGGTAGTCCTTTCATTTTTATATAGTGAAGTTGTGATGTGAACATTTTGAATAAAAATATGTTCAAAATATTGTCAAATAAGTTAAAGCTACAGTACTGATTAAGCTCTATAAGACTCTCAGTATTTCTGAGTGGTGCAGTTATGAGTATGAGCAGAAGGCAGAAGAGGGACGACAGTAAACTTAATGTTATTCCCGGTTCTCTGAAACATTGATAGAGAACTATAGGTTAAGGAAGTAACCCGGTTCTCTGAAACTGGATAGGGGTAGTGAGATACTGAAACAAAGTGAAAGAAAACAGTTGGAATGTGGTTTCAGAAACCTCTGCAGGTTGACCTGGGACCTGAGGTAACTCTGCGGTGGTAGCGACACAGTGGCAGAAGTTACACACTGGAGCTTTAAACAAGTCTCCTGCATTTGTTTATATAGGGCATACATGGCACCTTTACACGTCTGCGCTGTTGAACAATGTTTGACAGCTTCTGCTGATGCAGCCATGTTTCCATCAGCGTGTTCTTTAAGTGGTTTTACACTATTATGGTCTACAACGCAGAGACAAACTATCCCATCAGTCCTCCATGAAGCATATATGGCCCACAGACCCTCTCCTTCCATCCATGTGCTCCAGTTAATGTCTGTGTAGGCACGAACATATAGTGTGCATGTACAGACCTGCACCACACGGGACAACAGTGAAGTCATGCTTCCCTTACACATACATATACACACTGTACATTCATTAAAGTTTCATTGCATGAAAGTCAAATGATGTTGGAACACTGAGACGGCTCCTCCATTTAGTGCTAGATCAGGGATTCAGATACCAGAGAGTGTAATGGAACCCCTGATCCCTGCTTAATATTTCAAAACTGATACCCTGAGTTTGACTGAGGCCGCCAAGGAGCCAAGCGACTGCCTGGTGAAAGTGTGTGTGATGGAGGGGAGAGGGTTGTGGGATAATGGTGTCCGCTGGAGCACGGCCTTTTAGAGTTGAACTCCCCTTTTGCGGAGAGCAGGGGCAGAGGGGAGGATGAAGAGAGAGAGAGCCGGCAACAAGGAGGTTTCACTGTAAATGGACAGTAAAATGCTTCTGGCAGCTATACATGTGTATCTACCATTAAATCGATGCAGCAGGAGATGGGTATGTTACATGCCAAGAGCAACAACTTTTTCATTTCCCCCACTTTGTTTGCACTCATATGCCCTTAAACGATATCAGCCTGATTTCAGGTTCACATGAGCGTATTAGTAACCGTTATCTGGGGTCACTGGAGTCGATTTAAAGTGTAAATACATCAACATTTACACAGACATATGTACATCTGACATTCACAGCCGTATTAACTAATAGATCCTGGAGGCAAAAAATGCACTTAAGGAAAAACTGATCAGATGTGTGTATTTTAAAGTCACTGGGCACATTTTACTGTCTATTTGACACTCTTTACTGTAAGATAAATAATGATGATTAACATTTAAAGCACATGCCTGCATGTTGTAGGAGCAGTTGTTTTATACGTTCCTCATTTGGAACGTTCCATTGTCCACTTCCCAACATGTATATTCACTTCTCTCTATCCAGCTGAGAGGTTTTACTTGTTATAGCCGCTCTTGGATGGAGATTAACCATGTGGAAAAAAAAAAAGAAAAAAAAGGAGCAAGTCAAATGAAATTCCTGTTTCAAGTCTCTGAAACCCACAGCATATGAGAGCATGTACTTAACAGGTTCATGTAAGATGTAGCCTGCTACTTAATAACTGAGCTCCAGAGGTCCTCAGCTAAAGCCGGCTGTTTTGTCTGACCACTTTTTCTATTTTTAATAGGTTCCTGTACATGAGTTGGTCGTAGAGCATCTCTAAAGCGCCTCTTTAAAAATGGCCCCTGTCCCGTGGTGGCCTCCAAAACACATGCATTATTCAAGCGTGTTCTGGCCTTGTCCTCCACAGTGCCTTCACTCTGTCCATTTCAGCAAGCAGCAGCAGGAGCTGCACGGCTCCCACAAGAGGCACGTGAGGAGACCAGCTGTATGACGGTGGAGGTGGATAGTAGAGAGGCAGTTAGAGTTTAAAATGAATTCAATTTCCCCCAGTGTCATGAAGTTTAGATGTTTTATTCTGAGAGAGCAAATAAATAACAGAGAAATAATATGATGTGCATATGTTGGAACGATGGAAGAAAATAATGAATCTAAATTGTTTCCAGACAATGCAGCCACAGCCACACATGCAATTGATAAAGAGTAAAATTAAAAAAGAATATGCATACTGTTTCATCAATATCCTGCTGGTTTAACACACACACACACACACACACACACACATAATTGAAGAGAACAGTAGGAGAGAATCAAGAGGGGGCAGAGGGGGAGGTTGAGCGCTGTGTAAATGGTCAATTGGCTTAACTCAGTGGCGCTGGTGACAAAGTCAGTGGGCAACGTGCAAATCTACACTCCTTTGATTTGGCTGATGTAATCCTCTGCAGCATAGTGGACTGGTGGTACTCTGAAGTCCCCCAGAGGAGAGAGATGAGTGAGATGCTGTTTGTTCTGGGATTAAGATATCACTGCCTCACGGCCATTCATTCAAATGTCATGCATGCATGCAGAGCATATAGAGATGCAACCACTGCATATATGAGTATGAAAGCAAACAGGGTTATTTTATCACACTGCACACACGCACACTCTCTGTGTGAGTCTGTACTTGCACGGTAGCAAGCTGTGATTGTGTTACACTGCCATCTAGTGACTCATTTAAAGCCACTTTCACCACATTTTCCTTGTCATCAGACAGCAAATCCATCAGACTGAAATATAATTCATATCTATGTTATTCTACTATGACACAGATAACAAAAAACTGCTTGACTGAGGATAAATGACACACTGATGTTGTTTCTTTTTGCAGCATGAACTGCTAATGGGCAACTGTTGACATATTAGTCAGTGCAATTCATTTTTATCCTAAATATCATAACAACACTCTCTGACAAAGACCACCACTAGGCCTTTGAGCAAGGCATCGTGTCATATTCCTAAGATTCACCCTCTAAGATGCCACATAATACATGAATGAATAAAACTGCAATTTAAAGAGAAGAGTTGCAGTAACGTGACAATACATAGAAACAAATACATTACTACATGTCTACAAGAATAAAATGTAGGTGTTATATTTTTAAGAATGACACAAACCTAAGAAATCATTTTCATCTGCGCCTCGAGAAATGTCTCACTTTGGCCACAAGGGGTCATCATGAGCCCGGGTTTGGAAATTTGATATAATTCATGAAATAGTAAGCTTGAAGTAAAACATTGAAGCCGCGTCTGTGTTGGGAACGTTTTCATTAAAAATGCACCATATGTAAAACTATCATAGGTTTATACATTCACTGTAAGGAGAAGCATTTCCTGTTATGTGTGGCATCTAATGATGGCATCCATGGCCTCCAGATCCATTCAAGTAGATGATGTGTGAATTCAAATGTGCCTTAAATAACAAATGGTGTAAACAGAGGCTGTAAGGTCACTGACACACACAGTGCGTGTCATGCCTTCTTCTCATTGTGTAGTGAAATTACACCTGTGGCATGCTGTCTGCATTTCACCCTACAAAATAGTTTTGGCTGAAACCCAGAAGCATTTGAGGTGCAGCAGAGAAACTAATCAAGCAGCAAGTGAGTGTCAACAAAGCAAAAGCCTTCAAGCTGCTGCTGCCACTGCTGCGCTTGAGAAAAGAAAGACAGTGGAGGAATCAGTGTGGTGTGACTTATGAGGAGTAAGAAGAGTGGACACATGGACGCACTGAGAGGAGCGAGCTGCAGCTACTTCTACTGAACAAGAAAGACAATTTAAAAGCCATTTATGACAAATGTACTGACATTAACACTCCAACGGATACTGAATCTGCTGCCATGTGACACTTAAAGGTCCAGTGTGTGACATTTAGAGCGTTTATTGGCAGACATGTTTGTGTAAAACCCCTTTAAATTTAAAATGTGCCTTTTTACATACTTTAGACTCATGGTTCCCAACCTGGGGTCCAAGCTTCCTGACTTTGTGAGGTTAATATAATTATATTTGTGCATCCCAATCAGACTACTGGATAATTAGAATCAGTTTAATTTTGTTTGGTCCACCTTTCAATTTATTAAGCTATTTATCTCCAACACCTGATCATGTTCCTGTAAAAGTAAAAAGGAACAAAGACTCACCGGTATCAAAAAAAGAAAACAAGGCAAAAAAAAACCCACCAGAGCATGCATTTCAAAAAGAACAACATCCTTTCTGGTATGCTAAGGCCACCATAGTTTCGTGACACACTTGGAAAAAGGAGGTAAGCAAAGGAGTCCTCTATTTGTTGCAATCTGCAGCCTCACCATTAGATGTCACTAATTCCAACACACTGGACCATAAACAATAATTATATTCTGTTTGCTAGTATTTACGCAGGTGACCTTTTCTCTCAGTTTTTCCATCAGAAGTCATTACATACATATATATACACATATATATATATATGTATGTATAAACTACAATATTATCATTCTAAATGGCTTTCAATAACACACAACTGTCCTTCAGCTCAGACTGCTGGGTGAGTGGCAGTATTTTGATGTATCTGATTCATAGTGAGTTCTACTTACATTACATGGAACATGTGGTTTGCAAATTCATTTCTGAGCATGTACTGACAAGTTAAGCATGTTTTTGTTAAATAAAATCAGTACAGGACAATGAGGGGGGCCCTTTCCACAGCACACATTTTGAGAGGTCACAGGTGCAAAAACTTATTTCTAGGGACTTTTACTCCACTGCATTTCCTCTTACGATCTGTGTTACATCGTTACTACCAAATAAAATCAGAAGAAGAAGAGTTGGTATTATGGTCTGTATTTATATAGAGCTTTTCTAGTCTCGATGAGCTGGTTACACCATAGTTCTGCCATTCACACATTCACACACGGCAACGTGTGTTAAGTGTCTTTCTCAAGGACACACATACTGTAGACTAGCTGAGCCAGGAATTGAACCCACAACCTTCCAGTTGAAGGGCAACTTATCCTACCACTGAGCCATCAATCTTCACTTCACTTTGTTAATACTTTTACTTCTAAAATGTAAGTACATTTTATATCAGAAAATTACTTTTGAGATATTTACTTAAGTAAAATTCTAAAAATTTACTTCAACTTCTACCAAAGTAATTTTCTAGTAAGATACTTGTACTTGTGCTCAAGTATCCATTTAAGGTACTTTATACAAGGCTGGTTTTACATGTAGCCTAAACTGTATCAACCCCACCCTCAGAATGACTGACTTGTTTTTGGATTAATAGCCTTTGAATATTTTTCACGATACATATCGTTTTATGTGATATGTCACAGTGAAGTGTGACCATTTTTCCTTTGTGTTTACTGATGCTGTCTTTGTGAGTCTGTGAATATGTTGCCATTTCACCACAGCACACATCCTTAGCTAATAGCTGTGCCACCTTGTGTATCTTGTGTTCACCACTGTTACCAGAGTCTCGTCTTGTGTGGACAGGCGAACATTTACAGTAACATTACAAGTGAGAGCAGCGCTAAGCACACACAGGAAACGTTGCTTCTTTTTTACTGCAAACTCTGCTGTCTTACGATAAATTACGGTGGAAAAACCAAGCGCTTTGCATTCATCACATCTGTCCTCAGGTTTTGTTACTCTTTAAACAAATCTACATTGTTCTGAGTGGAATTAAAACAATGTGACAGCGCGTCTCGGTGCACCAGTGGAAGTGTTGGGTTTCATGGGCATCTATCTCTCAGGTCACGCTGTGTTAATTGTTGTCACAGGATCATGTAAGAAAAAGTTTGGGTTTATTAAGCAGACACACTTACTCATACTCATCCATCTTTCCTCCTCCTTTTAAGGTTTTTTTTTCATCTCAGGTGCAGGGAACGTTTATAAGAGGCTTTGTTTCTTTCTCTTTTGCGCAACAAAATAAAAACAGGTATTAATGTGAGTGGCCACACTGTTGCTAAAGTTGCAACTTACAAAATGACAGTCTGTGTGAACCTTACTCTGTACACAACGTGCGTCTTCAGTAACGTGTCTTTAAAACGTTAAGTCCTCTTTTATTTTTAAGCCAATGTTAACATGAAATCCTGTGCACACATAACTGTGTGCTGAGACAGCGGTCTGGCAGGTTGAACCCGTTAGTGTGTTTAGCTGGAAACAGATGAAGGATCCTGCACTGTAAACACACAGACAGACAGGCCCAGTGTGCACAATCAACACTAATACTGATCAATTAAAAATGTGTCCACTCGTGAACTATAGCTATACAGAGTTCAATTTGAATTATAGAAAATAGAGACTAAAAACTAGATATGAACTATGTTACGACAGGAAGCAAAATGGGACTGGAAACAAATAATGTTGTAAAATAATGTGCATGAAAAGAGACTGGACATCACACACAATGAGCTGGAGTATTTTCAGAGAAAACAATGACGTCGTAATTGCTTCTTATACATATTTGTCTGAATGAAGGGTTAAAAAACATACTTGACAGTGACAGCAAAACATTTTATAAGCTTTACTTTAAGCTGACAACTTTCTCACTACCTTGACTATGGCATTGTGTCCGAAGGTTTCACACCTTTAAATGCTTTCGCTTCCAAGCAAACAAAGCAAACACAAAGGAATATGATTTCCCAGTGAACCCAATGAGTTACATTTTGGCAAAAGATAAAGCACAGAGTTGTATGTATGGGGTTATTAATGAACAAGCAACACCTTAAGTGCTGCTACATTTCCTCACGATTGTTAGTCAAATCACTGCATGTGAAATTTATGGTGCCATAATTGTTATATCATCATAATTACAATTAGTCACTGAAAGAAAATTAGCAAATAGACGAAAGGCAAGTTCTTTATAAATAGTTCCGCTTCATGTGTATATGTTAGTGTACTGTCAGATAGCACTAACCGTAATGAAAGGGTGACTAAACTGATGAATGGGCTACTCTTACAACGATATCTCTTGGTGTCATTCTGTTCGGCGAGTTGATATAACATCAAGTAAAATGCTCGATGGACTGAACATGAAATACAGGGCACTATGAAAATCCTGTGCATGATTTAACCTGCCCTTTGGCGTTCACAGTGAACACCCAGTGAAAGCATAAAGAACGGTGTAGTTAATCTTTACGGTGGACAGATTTAATGGAACGGTGTCAAGTGACAATAGCTGGAAAAGCCATTGGAGTGAACCTAATGCGATCAGAATAGTCTGTGTCTGTCTCCTGACGAGGAATTTACAGTAGGGGGGGGGAAACACAGGTGATCCTTTCTTAACCCCCCCTCCCCCCGACACACACACACACACACATTCAGTACTACTATACAATACTACAGCCCTTTCTTCTTGCACATGCACATGAAGCTCTCAGTACAAAACCCCTCTCAAATCAACCCCATTTATAACACTTTAAAGGCTGCAGGTAAACGTTTTACAAATAGTTTACCACATAATCAAATGTTGTAAACATACAACCTCCTTTACCTGATGAATAAAAAGGTAATGACCAACAGCATAGAGTAAAATAAGTTTGTATTATGCTAAATGCTAAATAGGAACTCAAGTTCATGTGACCACATTTACAGCCGTGCTATTTAAATCAAGGTATTACAGCCAAAGAAGTGATCTATAAGTTTGTTGACATGTCTCTGCGTGTCTCAGGACTTAGTCTGACCTTTCACTCGAGCAAAGAGCGCCCACAGTGTGTGTCTGTGTGTGTGTGCGTGCGTGTTTTGTAACTGTACGCGTCCAGCACACAGGGAGTGCATTAATGCTCGTACTCCCTTAGCCATCCCTCTCTTTCCCTCTCTGTGACACTCTCTCTCTCTCTCTCTCTCTCTCTCTCTCTTCTGACCGTAACTCTACACCGTGCCCCCCTTCCTCCTCCTCGTCCTCCTCACTCCCAAAACCCCCTACTGCTTTATTCCGTTTTATGGGACACACCTGATACACCCCACAAACTGGATAATGGCTGAAGAGACACTCAAATCAATGTGCTCATCAATAATCACAGCAGTGTGTTTGACTTCAGAGTGACGTCAATATGGATCAAAAACTATATTATTCTAGACCAATCAAGGTATTTAAAGAGATTCAGTTTGGCACTAATTGTTATAATTGCTTCGTTTACCCCAGAAGGTCGTAGTGAAGATGTACACTACTTCATTTACAAAATGTGCTGAAAGAAATTTTACACCATCAGGAAACAATATAATTCTTTTGTTTTGTTATAGTGCTGGTTGATGCTTTACTGCGAGACACCTGTTAACTCTGCACTGACTGCAGGTTACCAGCTGTGCCTTTGTGTGGTAGGACGTGTAGAGTGTAATTTGTTTACAAATGAATGAAAACACAGACAGTTGTGCCATCTAAAAACTATTTCTATGAACTCCCTATAGGAGCAGCAGGTATTTACCATCACACAAAATCAAGAGTCGAAATGAAACTTTTTGTCATAATTATGCTCACAAGTAATTCAGATTCTTTATACTGTATATGCATACATATATATGATATAGTATATACATATGTATATATATACACATACTTGTATTTTTACATTTTGGAGCAGGATGTTTACTGTCCAGTGTCTCCTCCTCCTGGCAATTCAATTACAGCTCTTATGTTATCCAGCCGTGGTTTTTACATTACCAGGCAGGAATTTCAGTATTAAACATGTTATTCTCATTCGACATGACAGTTTGATCTGTGTTGATGAATCGTCTTCTTTTACCTACGACCGGAGGAGAGGGAAGAGTGTACGTCCGCCTTAAGTGAAGTTAATGCCGGCTACAGTTCAGGTCAGATACTGTCAAAGTGAATATGATAAACACATTGGACTGAAGGACTGGCGGTGTGCTGTTTGTTACCAATCAGATTTCCTCAGGTGTTTGTTTAAAACTAAAATTAAAACATAAAATATAAGTTGTTTAAATTGGGTGGTTAAGTCAACCCCACAGAAAGAAGGTAATGGAATGAGTTGATATTTGTTTCTGTCATAGACGTGCACAGATCGACCCCAGGTGGTGCTAAAGCACCTGCACCTTTGCCCTCTGACCAGTTAAGTGCAGTAAGTTTATTTCTTCTGTAAAACGTCTGCATATGTAATTAAGTACAAATTCTGCCACTGTAACATTATATTTTTTCAACAAATCATTTTAAGGTTGCCCGTTTTTGACTAAAGCCCCCCCTGCCCTCTTGAAATGTCTATGCGCGCCTCTGCTCTCTGTTGTCTGCCTGCACTTTCCACTGTGCACTGTGCAGTCACAGTAGTATCAGTAATGTTAATCCCAGCTGTCACGCTGACTTGTTAGCACAATCATCAGCCTCTCAAAGCAACAATTGGCGTGTCATAAAGTGTTCACACTCAGAAACATTCGCATGTGCCGAACGCAACATCCTCGCAGCAACTTCATGTTCCTGACAACTATGACTGGAATCTGTCACGTGTTGCACATTTGGTCTGTAAATCATTCGAGTTGACCAGAGATTTCATGTGAGTTTGAGCCTCTCTGTTCTGAAGGCACGGTTTTACTTCAGCAAAAATGCTGAAGTGTTGAGGCTGCTGCTGCTGCTGTTAAAAAAGTTTGACCTCTGACCTCCCTCAAGGGGTCTAAGTGTAAAGACAATTTGCCTGGGAGCAATAATGTGTCACATTATAACCACATTAGTCATTTATGTGTTTAAGTGTCTCTGATCATATAGCTTTGTTTAGGTTTTTTCTCAACATAATACAGGTTAAACAAAGTGGAGCTGGTGGGGAGATTTAAATCTGAGAAAATCTGAGAAAATACATTGTTTTAATAATGACAGAATGACAGTTAATATACAAAACATTTTCACTGCGAGAACATCATGATTATCCATTATCTATCTAAAGGTTACTGCAGATTATCAGTTCATGTGTCAAGTGTGGACAACTTTATCATGTGTTTAGTGATGTGCTCTTTTATAAAAATGATCACTTTTTATAATAAATATATTTGTATATGTAATATCTGTCCACTTTTCTCTTTTCACAAGGTTTTGTGAAAGTAGCATTCATTTGCAATTTATAGAGGTTTTCAATGAAAACTCAAAAATCTGAGCATAATTCATCACTGTGTATTGCTGCAGAGAAATACTTGTGTTCTAATATATTTACTGTCCTAATTACTGAAAATATTATATAATATGCAATTAAATCAGCTTCTTATATTCATGTGATTTCTTGTGTTTGGGATCAAACATCAGAGGTCAGGGTAAAATGAAATAATAACAAAAAAAAACATAGAGTTGACGGAGATAGAAAATTATAGTAATTAAGATAAATAAAAGTTAAAAGTTTTCATCTGCCTGATTTAACACGAGTTTAAAGTGAGTATTACCTGTATTATATTTGTGATTAAACATTTATGTTATCTATAGTTAAAGTATGTAAATTAAATGCATAAGTCGTATTATTAATATCTTTATATATTGCACTTTGACATAATTATGTGGAAATGCAATGTAAATCTATCTATTGAATTATCTTATTTAAAAAAATAGTGTATAAGCGTTAAAAGAGAGCTCTGATACACAGTACAGTGACGTGTTATTATAAAACCTTTGCATATTTTTTGTTTTATAATAATGCAAATTAAAAAGAAGACTAAAGCGTTTTGCATTGTGTGCACACTGTGAAATAATGTGCATGATGATGAACAGAAACAGATGTCAGGTCAGAACACCTCAGCTCGTCCTGAGTGTGATCATGACTCAGCATTCTCCTGTGATTTCTTCATGATTTCTGTCCCGAGGCGACGGAGGATTAACTTCTCTCAAAAAAGAGTGTTTGCCCGGTGAACACCTGACGTTTAATATCCGCAACATCCTCACCCCGTGGTGAACTGACAGGATGAATTTGTACGCGAAACCCCGACAAGTTCGCACCTGTCTAAGTGTTTATCCCTAAACTGCTCTGCTGCTCTTAAGAAGACAATTATTCTCACAAACCAGCTCGGCAGAATTAAATCGGCGCTAATAACCCGTGCGTCTTGTGAGGCTTTTTTTTCCCGTTCACACTGAAGGATTTTCCACATCTTCTGCCCAAACTACCGTTTAACAGCCAGTCTGTGCCTCAGAGTTCACACTCATCACAGTTCGTTACAAGTCTCCACAGTAGCTTCCAGCGAGACACCAACCCAGTCCATGTCGTGTCTCTTCTTAGATCTTTGTTTTGAGACGGACACGTTCACGCTCTGACGTCACAGAAATTATAAAGCGCGGCCTCCAAAGGCCGAGTGCGTAATTGACCTTCACGCGTCAGGAGCTGCAGCTTACACAACAAGGCGCGACCGATCCTGCGCGTTTACAACCGTGAGATTCACACACACACTCTCTCCTCGAGTGCTTTTATACATATCTATCTATCTATCTATCTATCTATATATCTATCTATCTATCTATCTCTCTCTCTCTCTCTATATATATATATATATATACATATACTCTTCCATGAGAGACGTCTGCGCGAACCCAACAGATAATTTACTACTCCACCATATTAGTTATTTTGTTTTTGTTTCATTAGTAAAAGAAAAAAGTGGAGAACACACATTTGCACCGCGCATATATACAGTGTGCACTTTGTGTGCATTTTCCCACATTATATGCTAAAATATAGACTAAAATAAATTGCACAAAAATGAAATATAATGCGGCATAAATTGTAGATAGCGCAGGACAAGAAATAATAATGAGTAGAAGAATGGGAGAGAGGGGGATGACGCTACTGAAACTGTTCAAGCAGAGCGTCTTCTTTCAACGCTTTGTGCTGTTTTTTGTTTAGTTTTTTTTTTCCTCTGCGGCAGTTTTCTCCTTGTCAGTCGAGCGCAGAGATAAGGTGTCATCACATCAGAGTTCCCCTGTTGGAAAAGCACGTTTGAATTTCGCCCAGCTTTGTCTCTTTAATGGCCACACGCCACATGCTTCACTCTCTTTTTTTCACTGCAGTTGTTTTTTTACAAAGTACTGGAGTGAGTGTTGTCTTCTCTCAGTGAAGAGCTGACCTTTAACCTCAGCGATCAATGTTTAAAAAAAAAAAAATCTAAGGAAAAACAATTCAACTTGTGTTAAAATTAGTGCTGGGGCACAGGTTTTTGTATCCAAACTTGGGTGCCACTGGATTTGTATTTATTGGGATTCAATAGTATATATAACTGCAATGTTCGATTCCTTCTTAAAACCAGAATGTAATGAGAAAATTATTGAGAAACTGACTCACGAATCAGCTTTTTGTCAAAGTTAACCTCATCTTCTAACAATAAAATAAATACAACCAGGGCAACTAGAAAATGTTCACTGTAGTGCTGTCGTGCTGTATATGGAAAATAAATTAAAATACTAGGCCAAAATGGACAGAGCTTTCAAAACTGCATGGACAAAGCACAAGCCTTCAAATGAACATGCATCAAATAAAACTGAAAAACAAAATGTCTTCAAAACAACCCTGGAGTGCAGAAAACACTCATTAACACAACTTCTAATACTTTGTGAGATTCATTAACAACTACTTTTAACTCTTTCTCAGGTAGAAATATGACGAAAAATATTTTTTTCAAAATCAATGCAATTCGATTTCCCCCACCCAAAACGCTATAATTTAAGATATAAACTGCAATGACACATCCAGTAGACTAAACTGCTTACTGCACATTCTTTTCTTTCTTTCTTTCTTTTTTTTAGCAGGCCTTAACTTCTTGAATTTCACTTTTAACTGCACAAGCCAAGGACACGAGCCTTGTGGGGGAATAAGAGGAAACAGACAGTTCTCGTCCTTAACGCCTCCACTCGCAGCAGTTATGAGCAGAGATGCTAGATAATCCCGGGGATATCGACCCATGCGCGCGGGGAGTTTGTCCACACAACAAGAACAATATCCACTTTTTCACAGAGCTGCAGGCATGTGCGTCAAATGCTCCTCATTTTGCGTATTTTGTTTGTCGTTTTTAAAGCAACTGGTGTTTCAGTGCTCATTAATAATGCATAGGAATTATAGGCGTTAATGTCCATGTCTGCAAAATCAAAGTGGAATAATTTAGACCTATGACGATATAATCTCATATAACACTGTGATCCGCATGCAGATGGAGATTAACTACAGAAACGTTTGCTGCACACAATCATTCAGAATGAAAGAAATCCTCCGGTTTAATTCATATAGTTGATTTTTTTTCTCTTTTATTGTAAAGGGTATATGAAACTATAGGTGAGTCGTTTTTTATGTTTCATCATTTGTCGCAAAGTTTACATGCAGTCTCTTTCCAAATGAAAAAATGCAAATAATATTAATAATAACAATATCATCAAGAGATTAAGATATTGCATCTCATCACGGCTCTTATAAGACACTTGATATATCATCATCATCATCATCATACTCCACATCCCACCCCCTGCCCACACTTAAAAAAGGTTGTTTATGGCTCTCTTAGAAAAAAAAAATATGGAAACGAACAAACAAAAAAAAGCGATGGGGTGCCTTTAACTCAGTGCCTATACAGAGTCCGCTGATATATCTAAACCCCTAAAAATGATATAATAATAACAAGAATTAAGACATTCTATTGTATTGTTTTCGACAGTATAACAGGTTGCGTTATTACATTCCGGTAAAATATATTTATTTTGTCCCCTCCTTTTTTTAGTCTCTGTTTTTTAAATAACCAAACTCATCTTTCATCTGCACCACCACTGCAAAAAAGTATTCATCTTTCACGCTACATTGTAGTAAAATGAATAATAATAATAATAATAAAAAATTAAATATGCCAATAGTGTAAGAAAATGGCGACTGTTTTGAAGTAAGTGCTCTATTGTCACTTGTTCCTTGTAACAAGGATGTTGATAGCTGGAGATTCTGAGTCCACTCAAAGGTTTTCCTTCTCCTGTTGTGTTTGTAAGACTTTCAGGTTTTGTTTTGTTTTTTAGAAATTGGGGCTAAATGACTTGTAACTGTGGCTTTTTTCACCGCCATAGTTTTCCCGCAAGTGGTTCAAGCTCGCTGAAATACTTTTCCAAAAAAAAAAAGAAGGAGAAGGAGAAGGAGGGAGGGTGTTTGAGTTTATTCAAGTGCCGGTTTTTAAGAGCCAAGGTCCACTAGATTAGAAGACATAGGGTTCAGTATGGTGTCGTGGTGCAAAGAGTGGTGATGGTGCACCGAGTCTGCACCGCCCGGTACCGGGATGGCGCTGGGTCCCGGAGGGGGAGCGAGGCCGTGCAAGGACTGTAAACCGGCGTTTGAGGCGAGCAGCAGAGCCGGGCTCTGAGACGTGTGATCCGGCGTCCCCGAGGGCGTTTTATCGTCATCCGAGCTGCCCAATAGAGTCTTATTTCCATTCATTGAAGAAGTCAATGGGTTGTGACTATTGCTGTTGGAGTTCTCGTTGTTTTCTCTGCGAACAGAAAACACAAAATGTAGATCACACACGAGTCTGACGCAGGTCTGTATGAAACTGACAATAATAAGTGTATTTGTCCCCAGGTCTATTAAAAAGTGTGTAATTGCCTTATTCATTGTTATGCAAACGTATTTATTCTCTTATTATTGTTGATTAATTTGTATGATTGTTTTTATTGTTCTTTATACTTTATAATATATATATATACACACAAACACACACGCACGCGCGCGGTTCTATAGTCCAGTGATTTATAAACGCATCCATCAGACACGCGTGTATTTAAGGTGCAAACAATTAGTCAGTCCTTGTAATAATTAGAGGCTATCGCGCAGTTGACCGCAGCAGTGCCGAGTTACTGAGTTACAGTGAGTGACTGACCCAAAACAATAAATCTTTGTC
Organism: Solea senegalensis; assembly: GCF_019176455.1. Classification (NCBI taxonomy): domain Eukaryota; kingdom Metazoa; phylum Chordata; class Actinopteri; order Pleuronectiformes; family Soleidae; genus Solea; species Solea senegalensis. The sequence continues at coordinate 14,128,981 of NC_058035.1, forward strand.
TGTTAAAGCTGCATCACTGTTTGTGTGTGTTTACTGCAACTTAATGAAACCACAGTGACCCTCTGACACCTGTAAACTGTGGACGCGTTTTTCCTTTTGTTGTTTGGGAATAAACGACGTGTTTAATTGTCGCAAACCGCGCGCCCGCTGCACATGGCAAAGTTCACGCCTGTTTGAGTTGAGTGAGCGCGGCTGCTCGCAGTGGGAAGACATGATTTACGTGGAGCTTTCAGCCCGAATTAGTGGCCAGAGGGTGAAAGAAGACACCAGGCCAGCGAACACCTGACTGCTGCTGCTGAAGCTCCAAAACGTCCCTGCCTCTGCTGAGTGTCCGAGTGTGTTTCAAAAAAACAAAAAACAAAAAGGACTTAATGAAATGTCATCTAGGCTGAAGTGAAGGAGACTGAAGAGTCACCACAACTCTACACCAACGAAACAGCTTTTAAACATGTTTTACTGTGGGTTCTCTTCACTATCAGGGAAGTGAATAGTGTTTGTTTAGCTCTTTGAACTTGGTGTGAAAGTTACATTCCCTCTCATAATAAGTGTAATGTAATTACTAACGCATAAAAGCGGAGTAATTGGGGAGTTTATTATAGACTTGTAATTAGCCGGACAAAAACGTCATTAAATGTTCGGGAGAAACTTTAAACTCATGCTCAGGGTCTGCATAATTATCCCAAACAGCAACAGCCCAGGATTTATAAAGTTTCAAAAATGTTTCTCCTACTAATATAGAGTTAAAATGTATTAAATTATACGTAATAAATCTCCAGATAATTCAATGACATAGTGCACGGTGTGCGTGATAATACTAAACACATTATTAGAAGTTTATTCAAAAGTCTTACCTCTCCTTTGCCTCCGCTGCTCGGTCTCTCTGTCGTCTGTTTTTGAACCAGTTGCTGACCTGTGTGGTGGTCAGTCCCGTGGCCTCGGCCAGCTCTCTTTTCTCCCGCGGAGACGGATAGGGATTGTGGGTGTACCACTCGCGGAGGATGCTCCTGCTCTTCTCCTTGAAGCAGTAACTCGTCTCTTCTCCGTCCCAGATGGAGCGTGGCAGTGGGAACTTTCTCCGGACGCGGTACTTCCCCACGGCGCCGAGCGGGCGGCCTCTCAGCTTCTCCGCCTCGATGTAGTGCGCCTTGAGCCACAGCTGCTGCAGCTTCGGGTGGTTGTGCGGGGAAAACTGGTGGCTCTCCAGGATCTTGTAGAGCTCTCGGAAGTTCCCGCGGTGAAACGCGACCACGGCTTTCGCTTTGAGGACGCTCTCATTTTTGTGGAGGTGCTCGCACGCCGGGAGGGACCAGAGGAACCGGCCCAGCCGCTCGATGTTGCCTCCTTGCTGGAGGACTTCGCACACACACGCCACTTGTTCCTGCGTAAACCCAAACGTTGGGAGCATGGACATGGCGACAACGTAAACCGCTGCAGATTATATTGTGCCTTATTTCCACGTCTCCCCACACTCAGTCTCACATTAAATCAGAACGCAGTGAGTCCATAAGTGACAAAAGGTCCCAAAAAGTTTGACAGTGAGCCGCGTTTTAATATCCAGCCGCGTGCTGAGGAATAAACTCAAGTCCATTCAGCTGCGCAAAAACCTCACGCGACAACTCCTCATGAAACTGGTGAGAAAGAGAGAAAGTTGCAACTCCTTCCACCGTCCTCCTCCACCTTTTCTACACCGTTTCAACATAACCTTCTCCCGCAGACCGGGCTCGCTGGCTCGTTTTAATAATATTATTCTAAGCTGGCAAGACAAGCGATTATATGAACTCTGATTGGTCGGTTATTTGACCCGGGGATGGTGAGGATAAGACAATAGCCTTAGTCAAATTATTTGCCATGGTTACGCTGTCACTCAAAGTAACCTGATATGCTTTGAGGTGGCTCCCTGGCAAAGTCAACCCAATTGTTCCCTTCACGAGCGGCCCGCCCACCAATAGAAATATTGCTCAGATTTTTCGGCTCAAACTGTTTTTTTTCTTCTCCCCCCGCCCCCCACCCTCACGTTGACAGACACATCGGGCAGCCAAAGAGCGCAGAGCCGGAGGAGTGTGAGGAGGAGAGAGAGGTGAGGAAAGGAGAGGAGATCCTGCAGCTGAGGGCAGGATGGCGCCAGAGCGCACGGAGCCACGCATGCTGCAGCTGCGCCGACTGTGAAATGACTTCCACAGAAACAGAGACTGAGACTTCAACGTCATACACGTGTCACTTGTTACAGGTGAAGTGAGTGTTACAGAAAAACTCCACAAAGCCTGTTATATGACAATAAAGTAAGAAAATAATATACTTTTGAAAAAAGTTAGAAAAAGTTAAATGTAGAGGAACTACATGCACTTTAACAGTCACAGGTAAGTGTTTTGAGATTGATTTGGAATAATTAACACTGTGTTTTAAAGTTTCAGTGTGTTACATTTGGGGAAACGTATTTTCATTTGGCAGATAAACCATGACATAAGCACATTTACCAAACAATCACCAGATTGTATGAAGTGTTTTTTTTTTCACACTGAGACTTTTACATTTATATATTTATACCTCCACCATTTTGTACCACCATGTTTTTATAATATATATATATACGGTACATGATTGAATATCAACTGAATGCTACATAACAAACTTGTTGTTTCTGCAACACGCAGCTTCACCACAAATGTTGCTAAATATCTTACACACTGTAACTGCAGGTTACTAAATATAAACGATTTTAAATATGCATGTAGAGTTATAACAGAATGGGATATAAGGCGAATAATAAGTGTTAAAATTGTTTGTGTTGAGTGATTTATATTAAAAACTCTAATCTGATTAAACACATTATTCTATCAACAGCTGGTTATAACGCAATATTTGTCGTGAGGCGGCATTTTATTCCGTGCACGTGACAACAAAAGGTAATGATGAATATCTAAATGAGGGCTGAGGCAGAGACTGTGGCAAACAATCTTAAGGTGTAATGGTAAAAAGGGGAGTTCGTGCATGTGCGCAAGTTTGTTGGGCAGAGAGAAGCGAAAGAGGAGGAGGAGGAGGAGGAGGAGGAGGAGATGTGGGAGAGAGTGCCTGGGCAAAGAGAGAGAGAAGGAAAACGGCATCAACATCATCGCGCACCGGTGAGACCAAAAAATTCCATTTATATCCAAATCGTCGAGCTGACACCACACGCTTTGGCGCAACAATAGAGGAATCTGAAGTCAGATATCATCAAACACGATTAGAGGAAAAATAGTTGAAGACAAGCCTAGAATAATTATTTCGGTGTGATGATTGAGGACTGGCAGAGAGAAAGAGGGCAGGTAAAAAAAAAAAAAGAAAGATAGAGTGAGAGGTGGAGTGATGTGTTAGTGAGGAGGATTTATGAGGCGCTGGAGGAAAGTGATGGAAGTGTTGAAGCTCTGCACAAACACACAACAGTGGCAGCAGCAGGACGAGTGTGTGTGTGCGCGCGCGTGTGTGTGCGTGTGTGTTTGTCCGTGTGTGCGTGTGTGTCACTGACTGTTCATGGGCCAAAGACTGACCAGCTGCTAGATTTCTATCGCCTCACCATGGGACCTCTTCATTAGAGATACGATTGTCAGTGAGTGCACACCCACACTCTACATCGCAGCCTCAAAACACACGCACACACACACACACGCACACACGTGGCAGACTTGTTGCGGCACCGTGCACACACGCAAAATAACTATGATTATTATTCTAACATTATTATGCATATGATTATAAATTAATAATAGGATTAAGAATAAGAGTAATTCACTTAAGTATTGTATTTACAAAATAAAGATTATGTAGAAAAAACTGGGGTTCGAAATAAGAAAAAAAATTCACAAATATATTTTCACAAAATCACAACTCATATTTGAACCAGTGCAACTTTTCAAAACCAGTATGTTAATATTTCTCCTCTCTGACAGGCCTGCAGCTGTACTATATGTCGCTGTTAAAAATAAATGATTAGTGTAATTAAAAAGTTAGTTCATCACAAGAGACGGGGCGCCTGATCCCTGTTTCCGGGTTATGTCCCGCCTGCAATTACAGTAATTAACACAGAATATCACGGCATTATAAAGGGTGCCTGATGGTAATAGTCCAAAAAAACAATAAGCAATTAAATATATATATTGTGTTTCCATGTGCAGCTCATATACGTGTTAAAACAAGAAAAATAAATTAAACAACAACAACAACAACAACAATAATACTAATAAAAATAAAAATATAATATATCTATATATATAATAATATAATAATAATTTGGCTCAAGGAAACAGCAGCGATGAGTGAAAATATGAGCGTCTGTTTGACAGATGTGACATTTAAACCGAGCTCAGATAAAAACGTATCACTGCTGTCCATCTAACACCTGAAGACCTCGTAACTGAGCCTAAAGCCCACAGGAGACTGTTCCACTGGTGAATGAGGAGCAGACTTTGCTCTCAGCAGACACACAATATTATTTTATTTCAAGAACAATAATTACACGTTGCAGCAAAGGCCACTCTGATTGTAAATCATATTCATTTTTATACAAACTGTAGTTTAAAAATACTTTTTTGATGCTGTTATTTTGACACCAGTAATGTCATTTGTGTTTAATTTAGTTACAGCAGTGTGTGTGTGTGTGTGTGTGTGTGTGTGTGTGTGTGTGTGTGTGTGTGTGTGTGTGTGTGTGTGTGTGTGTGTGTGTGTGTGTGTGTGTGTGTGTGTGTGTGTGTGTGTGTGTGTGTGTGTGTGTGTGTGTGTGTGTGTGTGTGTGTGGTGTATGTGTCTGTGTCTTGTGTGTGTGTGTGCTCCTGCTTCTGTATAGTTCACCTCTGTCTCTCTCTCTGTCATTAGTCATTTGAATTATTGTGGGTGGTGATGGGTGCAGATGTAACTAAAAGAGGGTCCAGTGTCTTATAAAGGAGCTTCAGATGCATGGCCCGTCATTCTGATGAGACAGATGTAACTAAAAGAGGGTCCAGTGTCTTATAAAGGAGCTTCAGATGCATGGCCCGTCATTCTGATGAGACATTATATACTGTATGTGCATGGATATTTGTGAAAACAGGTGTGTAATGTATGTAACTATGGTGCCAGGACTTTGTTTGTGTTTTAACTGCCAAACATGAAGTCAAAGCAAATTAAGTAAAGGGTTTTTTTTGTTTGTTTTTTTCCAATAGTAAAATATTTGACGTAACAAATCCGTCAACATCTATTGCTAAATCTGTCTTTATCACTCCTGGATAAACTTGTCTGATTTGTTAAAGTGTTTATTTGACTGCATCCACTTTGAAGGTTTAGTGACAAAATGTTATAGGATATATTGCAAATACGAGAATAGCAAGCAAGTAAAATGTAAATACAAATTATGGATGCTACTTTTTCTAAGGCCACAATATCAGTCCAATGCAGTTGAGCTGAAATCAACAAAGTATGGCAAATATTTTACTCCAATAAAGAAGAAATCACCTTTTTACAAACTGTACCTAAGGAAGCATTTATGAAAAAATCAGGTTATTTGGGCATTATCACATTTTATTTTCTGATATCTGAGCGATGTGATTTTGACCTCCATCAGATCAATGCTGAGTATCGTAGTGGCTCATCCCTGATGCAGACACAAAGCACCCTCACCTTACCGGCCTGTTCATGGTTGGATATGCTGAGCGTGTGCCCCGGCAGTGACAGAGCAAATCAGGGTCCAGTGTCTGGCCCTTGACAGTGTTTGTAAACCACTTGTTTCCACCGATCAGTTTGATCAGAGGGCTCTGGCTCTGAAACAGTAATTATTACGCCTGCTGATGAATGAAGCTCATGTTTCCTCTAATAGACAATCCCTGTATTTTCACAACCTCCCACCGCTCACCTTGGCCACTCTCCACCATGACCTCCACTAATTGAGCTGATTATTGCAAGATGTGTGTGTGTGTTTCGTGTCTGTGTGTGCTGGGCTGGTGAACGTGGTGTGCAGGAGGGGATGTGGCTTTCATCCTGTAGGACAGCTACATGCACCAACCTGAGACAAGCGCAACAAGGGGTTGATGAGTAACATTTTTTCAGACACACATCCAAATGCTGGGCATGAGAGAAATTATTAAAACCAGAACCTCTGTGTCTATATTGGTTAAGGGGATATGAATGAGGGTCTATCCAATAATTGGTTGTTTACATCTATCCTGTTACCCCAGAGGCCGGGGCTATCCTATAGAGCAAGGAAGAGATTTCACTAAACTGCACAGCTAAGCAGCAGGGAGGGGTGGGAATGAAGTGTGTGTGTGTGTGTGTGTGTGCGATTGTGTGGTTTTTGTTTCAGGCCCAGAGTTTAATGGTCTGCACAGCAAAAAGCGAGTTGAGCGTCACCTTTAGCTCCACAATCATCAAAGAGCAAATATGAGCATCACCAAAATTGGACAGAAAAGCTCATCTTTTTTTTTTACTGAATAACCTTTTTTCACATGCACTCGCAGCCTATCACCAATTGGGGTGTACATGGGTTGTCTTTGGTGAGATAAAAACTTAATATTTGTCCAACTTTTTTACCTCTTTAAACTCTTTTTTCCTCCTTATTTTTCCTCAAGATGGAAATACTGTTGAGACAAAATCCCTGACAGTATGATAATAAACTCTATGTTTTGGCTATTGTTATCTAAAGGTTAAACAATGCTTTTATTATCTATTATTCATGCAATTTGAATCAATAGCCAAGAGGAAAGGAATTGGGCTTGTAACCAAAAGGTTGCCAGTTTAACTCCCAGGTCAAGGGCTGGGATGCCCCTGAGCAAGGCACCCCAATTGCTCCCGGGAATAGATAAGTGCTGGCCACTGCTTCTGCACCCAGATGGGTTAAATGCAGAGGTCAAATTCACTATCACAAATAGGTGTGTTTGGAAAAATGACAAATTCTACTTCTAACATGTCATTCAAAGAGCTGCATTGTACAGTTATTTATCTTAAACAAGTAGATGAGTTGTTTCCATGCAGTTAAATTGAGTTCCGGTCCATTTATTCCCCCATAATTGTAATTGGAACACTTTCCACATGAGTAAAGAAGAAATTAAAAGCCATGCAATTAAGCCACAGTCACTGTACTGCCCTTATGCAGTTACATCCACTCACTTCTTGACCAACCCAAACTGCGCTGCCCACCCATTACCACCTCACTGCAGTGGAACCTTCACTAAAATTGCATCTGGCCAGAATACAGGAGCAAACAGCAACAAGTGTCTGTTTTTCTACAAGGCTAATGACTAATGTGTGTGTGTGTGTGTGATAGAGAGAGAGAGAGAGGTACAGCGTGTGCTTGCTGCTGAGGTTAATTTATTCGATCAATCACTCTATTTGATTCCTGTTTATTTTCAGGAGTCACACGGTCATTTCAGCCACACACTGAGCCCTTTATGCTCTGCCAAGGCGTTTCCCCCCTCGACCACTGAGACTGTGTAGCATGCATTCGCCTACAATTTGGAGAAGAGAGCGGTTCCAGCACTTCTCAGATATTTCACGGTTCCTAACCTTTATGATGAAATCCCCTCAGACCTGTCTCTCGTCAAACCTGCAGTGTGCAGACATGCAGGTATACGAGCTTCACACTGATTTATGTCAACGCTGTGGGCTTGTTTTAAATGACTGCAAACACACTCCGGTGTGGAGTTATGTATTATTATCCTCAACAATTTGGCAAATGGTGCACAGGGCAAAGTGTGCAGCCTCTGCATGCATGCACTTTCCTTTGAACACATTTATGGGCCGTGTGCTCTTCACGGATGGATTTTTAATAGATTGCTGCAACAACAAAAAACCCAGCACTTATTACTCTGCTTTACGTTTAATCTGAATAATGCACAACACTCTAAAATAACACAGTTAGTATGTATTTTAGGAGAAGCTGATTCTGGTTTTAATGCTCCAATAAATTGTAAACCTAGCTAGAAATTAACCTGCTCCCTTTAAGTATTTTGTTACAGTGAGCAACTAGGAAAACCACCATGGGACCAATATGTAGGATCAGATAAACCATAGCCTGTTGCAGCCAAGTGGACAGAAGCCTGGGACATATAATTGGAACATGATAACCAATTGCCTCTGATCAAGTAACATTCAAAACAGCAAATAAATGACTTTTTAACTGAAACATGAGGGGAAAGTTTGCCCCACCCCTAAAATAAATAAAAAAAAGGACTTGACTGCGATACCACAATGTTATTTCAGCATGAATGAGGCCAGGGCTCCGAGTCGAACATATTTTGGAAACTGGTTTTACTAAAATAGTGAAAGAAGCAAAGGAGACGCAAAACAAAAATGTCAAATTACCCACAGAGAGCTGTGCAGTCGGTGTGCAGCTTATACACGCTGTCTGCTTGTTAAGTTATTTTCTCTCAGAGAACATGGCTCGGATAGCAAAGAAATGTGTGAATATTTAAGTCAGTCGGGGGATTTCAGTATCCTGTGTGAATCTTATACATCTTACAGCACAGTATTCCTTTACCTCGAGCCCAAGCCTTTTCATTAAAGCAATAGTCTGCAGTGCTGCTTAATGTTTTTCCCTCATGCAACATTCTTCCCTTTTACCAGTGCTGGAACTCGTATGTCAGGAAAGAATTTATTAAAAGGGACTCGCTGCAATTAGCAATGTGCTAATGCTTGAATTTGTATCCATTCCTGTACGCAGGGTTTTTACAACACTTGGTGGTTTGACTTGAAACATAGTCTTGACCCCGTGTCACTGGCCATATGGGCAGTAAATATTTCCGTGATAGAGTCAGTGTTTGTGCTGATACTGTACAGCAGACAGACTGCTACTATACATCCTTACCTCACAGTGTATTTGTGGAATGAAGATGGTGAAAAGTTTTGATAATGTCAATATAGGTTGAAAACAGCTCAATACAAGGCACTTTTAACATACATGTTTAAATTTTTTTTTTTTTTCCTATTGTAAATAAATATATAAATTTGTTTGCACTTGCATTAATAATGCTCTCATCCATAAGGAGGAAAATCTATCCTCCATCCTAAATGCAGCATTCAACCAACATTGATTTCTGTTGCACTGTCACTTAAATTAAAACCAGTTTTCAATTAATGTGATAAGGTAAAAATAGACAAGGGCGTCTATGGCAATTCAACAGCCTCTTTGAAGCTGTTATTGAGTGCACTTTGTTCACTTGTTAATTTGCACTCAGTGCACAATACAGTTGAATGTGCTACATCAGCAAATGATCAAAGATTTGGTTTTAACAATTCACCCAGAGGGGGCTCTCAGGTTTAAGTACATGTCGAGGCATTTTAATTAAAACCACAAATATCAACTTAATGGTGGCATCATCAAGGTAATGATGTCTGTCCAACATTTTGTGCCAAAGCATTAAGCAAACTAGATACAGTGTCTCACATATGGTAAATGAAAACGTGCTTGTAGACTGTATACTAATTGTGAAGCAGGGAGATCTGTGTACACACACACACACGCGCACACACACCCACGCACACCTACATACACACACATGCACACACACAAGCACATGTGTATGTGCAATAGGACAATAGCAGCTGTCGATCACTCTGGTGTCCAATCATATAAGCTGTGCTTTATAGTCTTTTGTTTTTTTTCTAAATGGGAACATAATTTACAAAATTGACATCATGTTCTGCCGTCGTGAAACTAGCGATTGAGAACAAAATGTTGACTGATGTTATAAATCAAGTGAGGTGGAGGGTCATAGTCCAAATGACTCTGTCCATTCATCCATTCGTCCACCTTTCTTATACTCTGACCATCACAAGTGGAGGTGCAGCCAATCCTCGCTGATATTGACCAATCACATACTGACCTACATATAGAGGCACAACTGCTAACCACAAACACCCCTTTATCCTTTAATATGGCGAAAAATGGAAAAACACCACTGTAAATATACTGACAGAGAGTTGAGAGCACAATTTAGCGTATTAGTCATTCAGGCCCTACAAATACCATTTGTACACCAAGGCATCTAACGTGTCAGCGTTCATCGTCTAAATGACTTCGTTCCCATTAAACCAAACCATCCGTCAAACTTTCTGCCGTCTTCTGCTCGCTGTGAAGCAAGAATATAAGATTATGTGATGATGAAAGAGCATGTTTGCTTTGTAAATAGAAGGGTGGCACAGAATATCACTCATTTGTTTTTACATGAAAGAACTGGATTTGATGATTGCTTTTTAAATTAGCCTGGAAGGTATATTGAATGCCTGCAAACCGCCGAACACTTTGTTCAGGAAACTAACAATTATAGTCAATCTGAGCATATGGCAACCACAGCTATTTGAGAGAAAAGATGGGGCTAAGGCCGAGGAACTGCCATGCATCATTAGACTTTGCTAAGGTTCGGTTTCACCATACTTTGCTGCTGTTTATGGCAGTGATTCAGCCTATATCCCCTTTTAAATTTCTCCCTTTAAGCCAGTGTACGGATTTTAATGTTACATTGTTATGCAGGGCAGATAAAATGTGGTCAAAACATGACTATAATATAGCTTCTTTAAAACATTTAGATATTGTCAATATGTCTGTGTTGAATAAATCATTGCTAAATTATGTTCATGTCCTTTGGTTAATGTATGTGACAATCAAATGGATCATTTCACTGGCACTGTGTTGTTCATTTACCATTCATTCATTGTCAATGAAGCATTTCAACACAATATTCTGATGAAAACATCTTAGTGGAGCATCATTTTCAATAAGTTGTGGAGTTGTCCATAAAATATCTGCATGTTGTTGCTCTAAAAACTTGTTCAAGGTTAATAACTGTGAGTGGACAGAACACTTTCATTTTTCACCAAAATCATAATCTGATTTAAACCAAAGTGTCTGAGCCAACGACCAGAGAACTTTGGTTCCTGGTGTCAAAACCACCCACACTGCTCTCCTCCCCTCAACGTCTAAAAAGATAGTCAGCAAATAAGCATTTTAATCAGTTTTATTATCTTGTTACTTTAGTGCCACACACACAAAGGCGGAGGGTAGATGGAGAACTGACCTCTAAACTGAGAGCTATGTCCATATGTTGTTACTTCATCAAATTCATGGCCATGTCCTCTAATGTGCTCAACTCTCGTTAGAGTTAAGGACCAGACCACTGCTCTACTATATACAGAATTACTACCCAAAACAATGTTCCTGTATGAATTAGTAAACATTTGTCACTTGTGCTTGCTGCAGATCAATGTAATGGGTCATTTTTGGCAAACTACTCAGGAAATATTTATTATACTTCTTTATAAATAAATAGTATGACTTTCTTTGTGAATTGCTATCGAATTAGATTTAATTACTGGTCATATTACTGTAAATGCAATCAAAAAGTGATGTACCAGGTTTTTTTGGAACCAAATACACTTTCTTCAAACAAAATTTAGCAGTCAAACTGCAGAATTGTAAACACTCGCTGCATATTCCTACTGATAATGAACTGTACATCCTCACAGTACTTGTTACTGGGTAAAGTAATACAATATCAGTAATCTAACACTGGACAGTGGGATTCATGAGAAAGATTATGTATGAATATTATTGCTGCTGTTGGCATCACCATGTCTGCAGGAATTATTTATGTATTTAGTTTAGATTCCCTGAGATCTCGGTTTCCCCTGAGAAGACCCCTCAAGACCACCAGGAAACATTTTTTAGAGACGAGCTTATAATGATATACAACACGAGCTAAAACTGATCCGAAACGTTCTCGTACCAGATCTGGGGGTCATCTCCACCAGTGATCTCAAGTGCCTGCGGGCGTGCGGGGGGGATGATGAGCTTTCGCACGAGCAGAAAGGAGAGGATTACTGACAATTGCTCCCAAATTGCAATAATACCCGATACGAGGCCACCCACACATGTGCTGAGAGACAAGTGATAAATTGCTCACAAACTGTATGTCCATTCCACAGTGGCAACTCCTGCCATCAGCACACTGGCCACAACGATCTCCATTCATTTAAGCTGTTTGACGTGTGGAGACATGTGGGGACGACATCACTGTAGGAGCAAGTGGAAGTCCAATCACTTGTACAGGGATATTCGAAATACTTTGTTTCCTTCAGGAGTGTTTAAAGACACGATACATATCAGTAAGAGATTTAGGAGCAAAGAAAATCTTTCACTTTATTTTCATATCATCTGTAGTCTCTCAAAGAACAATGTGAAAGTATTTGATCAATGCCACCACACAAGGGCAATCCTTCACTCACTCTAAATACACGCAGCTTATCAACTCTGAAACTCAACCCGTCACTGGGCACTCGTGTAGGAATACGTCGTAATTAGTTCTGCTCATATCTTCCCTCTGCCTGAGAGCCAAGCAGATGGCTAATCCAGTCCCAGTATCTAATCAGAGCAGTCATTCTAATGACAGTATAATTTCATAAGAGGCCTTTGTTTCAGAATATTCAGGAGCAGCATGAGGGAGATGGGAGATATTCATCATCAGCACAGATTGGAAACAGGCCCCAATGAACGACACATTTGCTTCCTGTCTGTCTGTAATGTGAATGTAATACAGTGCGTGTGTGTTTGTGTGTGTGTGTGTCAATGTGAGTGTGCATGTGTGGATGGTGGGGGTGGGCGGGTGAGATGGTTGGAGTGTGTGGGTGTGTAGGTGGACAGCAGCTGCAATTGTCTCCTTGTGTGAGTCTGAATATGTATGCACATGTATACTGTGTGTGTGTGTGTGTGTGTGTGTGTTCCAGGTATTTCTTATGTTGTGGGGACCTAAATCTGTTTACACAGTCAGTAGTATCAGGTCAGTAGTAATTATGGTTAAGGTTAGAGTAAGTCTCCAGGAAATGAATGTAAGTCATCTGAAGTCATGGAAACCAGTGTGTGTGTGTGTGTGTGTGTGTTAGATCTTCAGCTGTGAGAGCATCAGAGTTCAGTTAGGTTAATAGACAAGGCATTCATGTAGAATTTACACCTTAAGGTTAGGGCACAAAAACCTAATGAGCGTTAACAGTGCAGTTATTGGCTCAACTGTGTGTGTGTGTGTGTGTGTGTGTGTGTGGTATTTTTCAGGTCTTTTATTCCACACACACCTGTACTGATTATCACCATCCCATTCATTCTTCCATCTCTCTTCTATCTCTTCTGTGCACTAACGATATTAATGACTGCTTGAGATGAGTCAAGGACTGAACAGTAAAATCCAGCTTTCATGTTTCTTCGGAGACACAAACCCATGAAATGCATATTATTTACTGTAGGAACTGTAGAAAGTCACAGCTCAGCATACACAGACAACAAGTTATATAAAACACAACAGCAGGATGTTCTCTTCAACAACTTCAGTTGCATTTTAGTTCAGTTTCCTGATAACTGAAGTTGTGCCTCTACCTGGGGATGTGTCGGGTCACACGCGACAAGCATCGCACGCGACGCGACGCGACGACGCGCGCGCGCGCGACAACACACACACACACACACACACACACACACACACACACACACACACACACACACACACACACACACACACACGCACGCACACACACACACACACACACACTCAGAGGCACACGTTACATTCACTCACCACCAAGCACAAATGTAGACAGGTCCCAGGTTTGTATTAGTTTGATGGAGGGGGCAGGAAGAGTTGTAGCAGCCAGAGTCATATTTACATCAGCCAGTGTAATATTATCAATAAAAGCCAAAAGGACAGCAGCTTGCTATAACTCATGGCAGGCAGGGAGCGCCACAGCTGTTCTGAGTTCCTCTGTCTCTGAAGCAGCGGGTTGTACCAAGACAGAGACGTTAGGGCAGAGACAACGAAAGAGAAACGTCGAGGGTGAGGAGAAAAAAAGAGGGCAGATAAAGACACAAATTTAAACGTAAAAATCATTTGTGATTATTCTGTTGGTTGATAATATGTGAACTGTTCAGTTTTGAAATAGTGGACAAAATGCTTTTCACAACCTCTGCACATTTATTGTTTTGTGTAGAACTAAAGTCCAAAATCAGAAAATATAAATCACACCGAATAAAAAAGCTTTTATTTATGTTGTATGAATGTAAATATGTCATGTGATTGTGTCACACATATTGTATGTTTTGTCTCAAAAACAAGATGGTTCTCAAAGGGTGATCCACTAAAAAAAAATCTTAATTAAAAAAAAATAAAAATAATTCTAATTGTTTCGGAAGACCCAAATAATAAGTACAACTTTTGTTAATTAAAACAGTCAGTTGCTACTGTGGGTTTAATCACACTGTAACGCATTGTCCAACAAATAATCTGAGACTAAATCTTTTTGAATAATGCATTACCACATCGAACATCACTTGAGTCGTCTTCTCTCTCACTCAGACCAATTTTCTTTCATGCTGGTCAGATTATGAACCCATGAACAGTTACCTGAAATCAAGCAGGTCTAACAGACGAAGAACTGCTGAAGTTTAAAGGCTAAAAACCAACATGACTACTGTTGATGTGGAGGTGTCTTCAGTCTCATGTGGAGACAGTATTACACAAACTAGACGGAATATTTTATCAACATCTGAACTTTGTGGTTTGTTTGCATATTTCTGTCGCTCTGGTTGGTTGTAGGCTGTTGATAATGCCCACTGGAAATTAAAAATGAACTGAGTAGTTTAAGACACGTCCATGTTTTTTTTAAAAGAATGTCTATATCAAAAAGCCTTTGTTTATTCAAACATATCGGAGTGAAACTGTGTTTTCTATAGGACTGTTGCGCACTGATGAATTCATTTCAAATCAATGAGTTCCACTGTCATGCATGCCAGCAATCATGTTTCCCCTTTTCTTTTTAATTAGGTGTCACATCTCATCTTGGAAAGATGCTCTTCAAATGCTTCATCACCGGCCTTCTCAATTTCACTGCAGACGCTGGCTGACCTCATTGAGTGACCTCACCAATCACGGATCAAAGCAGCTGGGTTTGTGGCTCGTCAGGTTAATCAGACGACCACCCTGGAGAACCAATCAGGTAACATCGTACTTGACTTACAGGAATTAGGCCACTTTTTGAAGAGCAACTATGCATGTTTTCTTCTTGTGATGCACTGAAGTACATGCTTGGGATTTTCTGTTTTCCCTGACCTTATCAGCGGGTCTGTTTTCACTACTTTGATCTCAATTACATTTGTCATTAGTCACGATATGGATATGCATGAAAAAACAACAGTGAATGAGTGAATCTTTCTTTTCACATAAAGTGTAGCTTACTGATCACGGCACATATTTTAATACAAATCTAGTCTTTGAAATGACCAACTGATTAGAAATAATCAACTCTGTCTGTCTGTCTGTGTGTGTGTGTCTGTGTGTGCGTGTGTGTGCTGCTAAGAATGGAGCGTTTGTATCACTTGCCCCTTTTTGAGGGGAAGTGACATGAGATACTTAAAGACCAAAATTGCCTCACTTAGCCAAACAAACTACCTCTCCTGAAACACACACACACACACACACACACAAGAGCACTCTAATGGCCAATAAACTCAGGATGTTCATTCCTCCTCTCAGGCTCACAAAAACTGAACAGCAAAATTATTGAGTAAACGGATTCCATTGTAGCTCTGCCTAATGACCACACACACACACACACACACACACACACACAGTTTAAGGGTCAGTGAAGGCTGAAGCAGATAGGATGTACATAATAACCCTAACATGGCTCTTTATAAGCCTTTAGTTCTATAGAAATAACAGCAGCTGGGAGAGAACCCAGGCCTGCATATAAAAGTACTGAGCTTTCTGGTGCAAGACTTTGAAGTTTTTTTTTTTATTCTCCTTTGCCTCATCTCCATTCAAGAGACACTCGGGGTTCAAATACAAATACACACGGCCATGCAAAGAGAAAGATATTTTACTGATAAGGAATATTCAAATAGGTTACTTTCTTAAGAGTAGGTGAAAAATAAAACCACACAAATAGATGGAAATGAACATATCAGATTTTACGACAGACAATCCCTACATTACTTTATGTAACAAATATGAATATTAAACACCTCAATTGGGAAGGTCCTCACTGTATAAGGCACTACTATTAAGATATTACACCCTGATGTATCTAACAAATAAACGTTAAGAATTAAATGATTGAGGAAGACACAGAATTGCTCCCAAAAAGTTAGTGGGCATTTCCGAACCATTTCAATATTACTGTTCCGTCTTAGCTGGTAAATTCACGTCCCCCTTTTTTTTTGGTTTTAATCCCTCCACAAATTTCAAGTAGTCCATTTTATAGTGTGTGTGTATGTGTGAGGGAGAGAGTGTGCCTCCACCCTCCTATACTTCTAATGGTTTCTTTCGGGACCATATGTCCTTTGTGTCAGCACAGCAGCAGTATGGCCTCTACAGTTACAGTCAGGTTCAGTGTGAAAGACAGACATGTTGTTTAACAGGAGGTGGGAGGGTGTGTGTGTGTGTGTTTGTGTTCATGCATGTCTTTCTATAGTTGAGTGAACAAAGTTGGATTTGAAACCATCATTGTCACATTTTAAAAGTGCTGTTTGAAGTGGAAGTGGAAGACTCTAGGGTTAAAGATAGATTTATGTGTGATGGTTTATGTTTGGGTAAGTGTGTAAGGAATGCACGAGTGTCCTCACAAGTGATGTAAGACAATTGTGTGTGTGTGTGTGTGTGGAAGCAGAAGGGGGAGTTGCAGAGCGTTTTTGAAGAAGCGGATCTCCCCTATCACATTACCATTAATAAATCTGGGAACTTGCTATAGTGCTGACATAAATAAGTCTGCAACCCCAACCCACCTACCGATCTCAAACTTCACCTCAAGCCCTTCCTAAAGACACACACACACACACACACACACACAGAGTTCATACAGTCACTCCGCAAACTGTGGTTATAATCGCACTACCTGCACATGCAAGACTACATTTAAGAAAACAAATGCATCCATACGTGCTGCACACACAGAGAAAACTGGTTGTCTTTCTCAGCTGTGACTGTGTTTTCTCCTCAGGGTCACTGACAGCAAAATGCCTGTTAAACTTTATATTCCCTGATGGAGAGGAAAAGAGAAGGAAACAGAAGCAGAGTCATTAACACAGTGTTCTCTGTGTTGGTGCATCTGGAATTTGGCAAAATGTATGTGTGCAGCGGTCTTGGTGGGGATTTTTGTTCATGCTCAGATAAGTCTTGTAAAAGGTAAAACGAGACTTTTCAACAATAAAAACGTGCTGACAGAGCGTCTCTGGGAGGAGAGACGATGTGTTTCAGACAATGAATTGTGTCACAGAGGATTCCTTCCTTGTGGGACATGAATAAAATGTTAGATGCAAAATCCTTTTTCGTCATAGAAAAAAAACATGTCATTTATTACTATGCAATTGTCACTTAGGCAATCCTGATGTCATACTGTGACAAAATAACAAAACATTTATTCTTTAAAATAGTCAGACATTATTGTTGTACATGAACAAGCACTGACAAATAATTCAAAAGTAATTATTTCCAGTTTAGTGAATGAAAGTATTTAGCTGGATTTCCGTTTATATATATGTTAATGCAATTAATATATCTGGATTAATGACAAAAAAAAGTAATTATTTAAAAGTATTAATACCATCATGACCCAGAGTTCTCAACTGAAAACTGAATCAACTCAATTGATCTGCAACAAGATTTCCAAGAATTGAATCACACAGCTTCATTTAACACGTTAAGGAGAAGGACGTGTAATTCTATATAGCAAGTATAAAACTAATAAATATTCCAGTAAGAAGCACAGACTTCAAAATACTACACCGACAGATTCACTCTGTATATCTAATAATTTCCCTGTTTACCACAAGAAGAACCTGGCAGATTTTAATGGACTCAGCAAAAAAAAATAAAAATTGCTGCTCTGAGGCACTTTCGTGTTGTAAAACACACACTTTTGGTGAATTAAAGAGATTCTGTAGCGAGCACTGAAAGCTTATCCTGTGCACCTCAGCACATTCTGAAGCTCTTTTTCTTAGGTGATCATTTTAGGTAATTGAATAAATTCCCAGCGCTCTATGTGGAATTAGAAGAAGCAAGACTTTGGTCAGAGGAGAGCTTTTAAGAAACCAGGGCGCACACATCAGAGGCTCAGCAGTCGATGGTAATGTAATTAACGTTTACATTTACCTGCCTCTCACCTTTCCTGTTGGTGTATACCCACATTCGAAACTGCACTTATCAAAGCAGCCAGCCAGTTTGTTTTCATAAATATACTGTATCTCTTTCCCCCCCGCTCACCTCTCGCCTCCTCGTCCCTGCTTTAGAAATGAAATAGTTGCTGTTTCAGTGTGTGTGTGTGTGTGTGTGTGTGTGTGAAGAAAGCTGTTCGCCCTGCCAGAACTAGCACTTTTGGTTGGAAAAAAGGAGTCTGAGTTTTCGTCAGACGTGCAGTGCAGACAGACAGGGAGAGGAAAAGGCTTTTTTGAAAGTGCAGTCCAAGAGCAACAGAAAACACTCCCTCCTGACGGTGTGGTCAAAAATTGATGTAGAGGGAGAGGTGGCATCTGGCGTCATGCCCGGAGAGAAGAGGGGGAGCTAATTCTCCAACCTCAGCTAGCAATGTGCCCCTTCTGCTGCCAGCTGCAGGCCATATAGGTACAGTATATCTTAGGAAAAGAGAGAGGGATAAAGATGAAGGGAAGCAGGGAAAGCCAAGAAGAAGAAAGAGGGAGACTGATAAAGACAAACTATCACTGAGAGGGAGAGATACAGAGACAGAATCGTGTCTAAAAGCACAGGGGACACGATACTAAGAAGAATGGAGGCATATCATGAACAAGGTCAGAAAGACATCGCTTGGCAGAACAGGAAATGATACAGGATATATCCTCTCTCTTTCCCTCTCTCTGCACTCTCTGAGGCATGTGCTGTAAGTGACAACGCTGCAGAGGGAAGCTGACATTGCCGAAGTATGAATTTCACTCATTTGTGTTTTCCAGAAAACATGGAACTGTGGCTGTCTGTCTGGATCAGGGGCCGGGCCCTTGACCCCCGCATGACCCCTCTTGAACAGACGGCAGAGTTTTATTGGCCAGTCAGAGTCAATTTATTAAACAATGCACACTCTATTCCCAGCATTCAAGTAAGTCACACCCAATGTGGTAGTCATGTATTTGGAAAGAGATATAAAAAAAGGTATTTTAACCCTTACTTTAGACGCATTGAATGAGTATTTTTAAATAAGCTTGCACGCATAATACAGGTGTTTCTATAAAGCACTCAATATTTCTGAGATGCAACATGGAGAGACAATTTTGCCCACAATGTTTACAGATTTCTGGGAACGGAACAGAAGATCTGCCCTGAACGACGCGGTCAATCCACAGAACACGATGCTGCACATCCTTACACAAACACAAACAATTAACATGTCATATGCATGGACACGACATGTGTACATGTGCACAGTAATACACACAGACGTGCACTCAGATGCACTCACACAACCGTAATACAATATCCTCAGCCATGGAGTGGTGGGGTAAAGTGAGACTGTCCTGTAATCAAAAGAAACAGCATGCTACAATAAGGCCTGTTTTGAAATGGTCTGTGGCCTGAGGCATGGATGCTCTGTTGGAATGAGGAAGGCGAAATGGACAATAAGCTGTGTGTCACAGAAAGAATAGAATGAAGTAGAGTAGAGCAGCAGAGAAGCGGCTGCCAGTACAATCTGAACAACACTGGGCCTTGCTGCATCTAGATCTCTTTTCTGCTCCTGCTTTGTCTTCTATTCTTTTCTCTCCTCTTTCTTTTGTCCTCTCCTCTGCCCTGACATTGCAGGTTGCAGTGTGTTTGTGAGTCTCTTGGGCGTCATCCATCAGTTGAATGGATCGAGGCTATGCAACAGCAGTGCTAATGCGAAAGGAGGGCAGGGCGTATTCCCTTTCCATAATCCACAGAAAACCCCAGTCTGGAATCAATCTGCTATCGCACTACTAACCCTAAAACACAAACACACACACAGACACACATTTTAATCTTTAACCCTGGTGAGACAGGCCTGCGCTATTTTTCATCCCCGTAAGTTTATGTGTTGTAATGTTGTATCGGGTCTGGGATATGGTTCTCCGCTACATCGCTGACTTCACCTGCTGCTGAAGCTCTTTACCAGAGCACTGGGAGTTAACTGCAGCCATAAATAGTCAAAGGAGTGTGTGCAGCGATCTGCAGGGCAGCGCAGGGCAAAGATATATCTGACAGGAAAAGAGCAAATCTCCTCTCCATGCTACCTGCCATAAAAAGTCACGTGTCAGCGCTTTAAACGCACAGATCAGAAATGACTCTTTTTCTCCTTTTTTTTTTTTTCTTTAAAGAAATAAAGTATGTGAGGTGTCTACAGCACACTTAATTTGATTTCCTGGGCACTGTCTCCTAAATACATTGCATATGGTAAGAGCATTTACAACATGAGATAAATTAATCCTGTTTGACAGAAAGTGTAACAAAAGCAGTGGTGGACATATAAACATAATCTATAGATGTGTCTTTTCACGGAATATTTTTTTGTCACAGACACACTTTGTCTTTATTTTTACATGTGCAATGATTAGGACCCATGATAGAGACGTGTGGAAAATCTGTGTCCATGACACGTGGAGTTAAAACCTGAAATGATTTGATTTCTCATGCAGGATAGCAAGTCAAAATATAAATATGTTTTTTTTCCGAGACTGGCGCAATTGAAGCTGATAGAGTTTCCAAAATGGAAAAAGGGGAGTTCGTCCTCTCGAAAGCATAAATTCACTCCGAACATTTATCTATCAGAGATCTGTTTATTAGATTTAAGGGATATTTTACTGGTAGTTGCATGACTTCTGCACTGACGATGGCACCGCATGAAAGATCATGGAGTGACCAAAAATATTAAAATCCATCCTCTGTAGACCACATATTTCCAAAGCACTGGTCGAGTCTCGGATTTACATTTAACCGGCCAACATTTCCGTTATTAGCCACAGCAGACAATGAGAGATTGGTTTAAATTTTAGAATGCAAAATTGTTGTTTTACCAAGTATTGTAGCCATCTGCTGTGTGTTTCTTATTATGAAAATAATGATTATTTACCATAAAGAAAATTGATTACACTTGAATTTATTGTTGATTCTTATGGTGCCTATAACAATTCATTTGAAAATGCTTTGATCAAACACAATACAGATTTTATCCATCAAACAATCAGGCTGGACTTAGGCTGAGACTCTTACGCCATGTAGTAAATGAACAGACAGCGTATTGTTCCTCGGTGGTTTTTACAGCCTCACCTCTGCGTCTTCCTGCTTAATTAAAGGTTAATTGTGTCGAATAAGTATGCGTCGTCCACGTTTCTCTTTCCATCTGCACAGTTTGTGCATAGGGTGGATTAGGATATCTGGAATTTATCAACTAGTTCAGAGCCAGGCTTTAACTGACTCAGTGTGTCAGCAGGTAGAGCTCCGCACACTCTGTTTGAGTGTATGTTCAGACACACACACACACACACACACACGCAGAAGAGTTGAGCACCGCCTTCATGATTTTTAATCAAGAATACGATCCCTCATCCCATCTGGGTCCCTGACTTGGTGGGCTGCAGAGTACACACAACAGCACCTCACTTTATGAAGAAGTTAAGAACGACACATTGATGCACACACATGCATGCACGGACGGACACACACACACAGACACACGCACATGCATACATGCACATATAAACACGTGTAGGCAATCTGTGGTGTTTTTAAAGCAGAGACCACCAGAGTTTGGGGGTCTCTAACCATTGCAAAAAGCAGATAGTACGACTCTATTGATCAACTAATATTATAGCAGCTACTTTGACACAATAACAAACAGCCAAACTCACCATTTTACAGAATCTAACAGTCTGCATGTGTGTGTGTGTGTCTTTTTCTCATTCAGGTTGATTTAGTCGGTAAATCTCTGTCTTACCATCAGAGGTGTCCTTATCACGCCATGATCCGCTCTGCTCACTTAATGAATTGGTTTGGGTGTGTGTGTGTGTAGGTGTGTGTGTGTGCATGTGTGTGTGAGGACAGAGGTCAGTAAGATAACATTTGGTGGACCACCTGCCAGGAAGCTCAGTTTGCTTAATACAAAGTCTCATCTAACTCATCCCTGTGTGTGTGTGTGTGTGTGTGTGTGTGTGTGCGCGCGCTTGTGTTTTTAGCAACAACTGAGGTGTAAATATTTGATTACTGATACAGTTAAAGGAAAAGAATCACATGGAATTACCACCACAAGAATATCAATTAATTATAAATGAATAACTGTGGAGGGGTGAGGCGGGTTCAAACTTATTTGAAAAAAACTTTCAATGTCACATTACCTGTCTATGCCCTGGATTTATATTTCTTTTCATTTTTAGATTGTTTGTACACAATAAACTGGTGAATAAAAATTGGTGAATAAAAAATGTATTTGAAGACACTAACAACTCATTCTTCTATAGAGCTTTGCTGTATTTCCATAAATCCAAATCCATTTACTAGTTGAACACAGAACGCAAGATCAAGTCCTCACACAATGAGGCGAGTAAAAGCCAATTTTACGTCAGTTGCAAACGATGCAAATCCTGCAAAAACATCAAATTAACAGTGTTTAATCACTAAATTCAGAACGTGATGACGTGAGATGTTCTTCCAGCTGTCTGATGTTGTATCCGAAACAGAGGATCTGACAGATGCTGCATGTGTGAGTGAGCAAGACCAGACAAAGAGGAAGAGGACTGGGCCAGAAATCGAGGGAGGAAGTTGTACGACTAAGTTCTGAATCCCTTGTTGTTGCTTGATTGTTGGCTGTTGTTTAGCTCGAGCATTAGCCCGAGGCCAGCATTTGCCAAAACGTTTCACGTTTGGTGTGAAAGTACCGTGACTCTTATTCTGACTTTCACTTAAACAGGGACCACAGAAATTGAACTAATTAAAAAGAAAACTTGTATGACAAGGACACAGTGCCAAACAGATACTTAACAAACAAACATTAGATTAAACAAACATATGAATCCATCCACGTTGAGGAAATAAACCCTAGAAGTTGGACTAAGGAGATTAAAGGTGGACTTTGTGTATTGACAAAGGTGCGTGCATACACTTGTACTGTAGATGTGTGTGCTCGTGCCTCACAACCAAAGGAATTATAATTGTCTGAGACAACAAGGGATTTAATTTAATCTTTGTCCCACTACTTGCATCTTTCACTCCTTCACTCTCCTTTACTCCTTTTTTTTCATCATCCTTTCTTCCTTGAAACAATAAAATCGTCTGGCCTCTAAGTTATGGAGAGCTTTTGAAGTGGCTGCAGGAGCCAGTAAATTTAGTGGGCACCTTTGGGAGTCGGTTCAGTGGTGCAGTGCCTGTACCTATATTTCATGTGTGCACATGCCTGTGCCTGTGTGCAGAATGAGCGTGCGCACGCATGGCTGTGCCTCTGTTCCTGTGTGCACGACACATGTTTAGATTCGGTGCGTACACATGTGTGCATAAATATACGTGTGGCGTTCTGTTTCATACACACTGATTTGTGGCCGTCTACATCGAGTTTCTGAGGATGCTGTAAATCTCGCTGCACAAACAGCATGAGAAATAGATACTTGTTACTGAATGTGTGCGTGTGTGGGGGTATGTGTGTGTGTGTATGTGCACATGCATGGGGACCATGTATGACCATCTGTGGTCAGCCATCTGTGGTCAACCATTGCTCATAGATTCTGCAGTGTAACAGATAGGACATCAGAGGTGATTCTTAAAGAGTGTCACCTTTTGTGATCTTTGTTATTTTTGTTATATTGTTCTTTACGTTATTATTCTGCCTGCATGAACAACGCAACACTATAGGTACTCTTCCACTGCACAGTCCTGGCACGCCTCGCCTCGGCACAGGCATGCGACACACACAAACTAGTGTCTAGTGCAGACATGGGCATCTTACGGCCCTTTGGGCATCCCTGTCCGGCCTGCGGTATTTCAGTCATAAACACAGATGAATAAGTCACTGCACTACACCACAGTAGTATAGTATAATAGTATTCATTATATAGTGTAGTAATTTGATATTTTTAATAGAGTTGGCTAGTAATTGTGTTTATTGTATGTGTTTGTATGCTGCCAAATTTACACCAAAACAACACAACTTACTGCTTTTTTAGATAAAAGTGATAAAAATTAAATTAAAATTAATTCAAATTTGGCCTGGCCCTCAACAATATTTTTGTTTCTCATGTGGCCCCTTGGGGAAAATAATTGCCCAACCCGGGCTAGTGACTTGTAAAGCAGTTGTTTTTGGTGAAACTGAATCATTAGACTCGGTTAATTAAAAAGATTTGTTCAGTACTTCCTGCATGACCGGAGCACAGAGTTCATCTGACATAGTCACTGAACTCAAGCAAGGCAGAAGGGGTTGTGATGCCGCTCGCCACTCGGGATTGCTGCTTTCATCAGTGCTGTCGCTAAATACACCAGACTCCTCTGTTCAATGTTGAGATTTTAGACATTTCCTTGGAGATTAATGCATGTTTTCAGGATTTTTAAGTCTTTTTAACCTATCTACAGTCCAGCGTTAATTGTTCGGTTTGATTCAGAGGTCGTGCTCATGACTCTTCCAGTGATGACACTCTCTGACCAATCAATGGATGGCAGTCTGGCGATGCCACGTATAGTGTCGGCTCAGCTCGCTTGGTATTAAAAAAAAGTACCAGGTATAAAAGAAACCGTGGAGTCGTGCCGTGCCGAGGAAATTCACATTGACCTGAAAAGCTTCATCAGCATGGTGTGAACTCATTAAACAACAGTTTTGAATCTAAAGTTCCAAACTACAGTTTAAACTTCTGTAAATGTAAACTTCCAGAGTACCAATTGACATTTTTGTCACATGCACTCAACTTGTACTGTGGTAATATATAATGTAGTAATTATAATTGCACAAACAAGAGCAGTTATTGACAGTAGACATGAGGCAGCATAAAATCCATAACCAGCATCGCTTTTTGACATCATGTGTGTTTGCTCCCTGACCCATTTTACACTAATGACTTGATCCATACCCCACCATGACCCTGCATGGAAGTCATACAGGAAAAACCTTTTCCCTCACTCTTCCTTCACAGTAACTGTAGCTTCATATGGCTCCAAACACCGCTGCTCTCAGTTTTAAGCAATTTCACACATGGTTTGTTAAGAAAAACAATCACGGCCTAAAAGTGTTAAGCAACCGCAGTGTTAGGTGGAGGTCTGTGAGGACCCATCAACAACAACATGAATGTTAAGCAACAGAGCACCACTCAGTGAAACAAGATCCCCCGTCAGGTCTCAGTCCATGTGAAATAGTCACTGTATTTCAAGAAATAAATAATAATTAAAAGGTTTGCGTAAAATATGAAGAAATATTGCATTCTGTCACCCGGGTTAATGCAATCTATTTGTCACGCTACAGCCAAATGTGGACACGCTTAGTCTGCATTCAGCAAACTAATGTAGAAATCCAGTTCACTGACATGCACAACTCTTATCTTCCACTTCTTTGTGTGTAACTGCCTCTTTATATCTAAATAAGTGAGGCTGCAACATTTGCTCTCTATTAATATGCTCAGATTTCCAATGCTTGATCCGTTAAACTAACTAAAAACCCTTTTTTCTGCTTTTGTTTGAACTGAGGTTTCACTTCACCCATCTGTCAGATCACATCTTGCTAATTATAACATGAAGCAATTATAATGCAAAGTAACAAATACAGTGTTTTAAGTTGGCAACAGAAGAGGCAGGCACATGAAAACAGAGAAGAAGGAAACACATCTGTCTCTTTTTTGCTCCCGTATGTCTTTTTCTTTCCCATCTCTCTTTCTGTCTGTCTTGCTCTCTCAGTTTTCCCAGACACCTGTGCAGGTTTAGTGTTTCAGCCGAGTCCCTGAAAAATAAATGTGGAGCTCCAATCTCTTAATCCACTGGGCTCCACGCAGCCACGTCACACGACACCACCACCACGACCGTCCTGATGCCCAGACAACACGGAAAGGAGGGATTGTTTTGTGTGTCTTCCAGACAGGCAAACAGAGCCAAAGTACGAGAAAGCAACAAGAAAGTTTAAGAGTAATTCTGGGCATTAACGTCAATCTGCCTCTCCACGTTAACAGCTCAGTAGTTGTTAATTCAGTCCCAGTGCATTTGTACGTTCTTTTTATTCTCCTTTTGCTGGTAAGTGTTTTAGAAGATTACCAGAAGATGGGAAAGAAACAGACTCCACTTTTTCTTTCAAATCATGGTCCTTCATCCACACTTTGTGCGTGTCTGTGTATACGTGCGTGTGTGTTTTAGGATGATACCCTATCCACGGCAATAAGTCTGACCTCCACTCTGGAGTGAACTGCTCTCAATGATTAATGGATCTGCCTCCCTGCTCAGTCGTCAAGGCAACCCGAAACCTGATAGCCTTCAGGAATTTGCTAGCTCGCCCTCAAACTTAGTGCGCGAGTGTGAGTGTGTGTGTGTGTGTGTGCTGCTGGGCTGTGGGTGGGAAAAAGAGTGAAGTTAAATTTGACTTGTAGAGAGATGGATCTGGAAGAGAAGTCCAGTTCAGTAAATAAAAGTATTTTCTATGTTATTTGTATTATATATTATTGCATTTTCAACTTTCTTTCAAATCATCAGTCCAGCTACCTTCAATCTTAAATAGTTAATATATATTTTAGTTTGTTGTTTTCAATAATTTAAATCACACTGTCACCACGAAACACTTCTTCCTCTTCCTTATAATTGAAATTAAAAGATATACGTGATAAACGTTGCGCTAAAATAATTGAACCAAACAAAAGAGTAGTTGTGGAAGAATAAGTGGATGTCCAGTGAGCGTGTTAGTGTATATGCTTGTATGAGTCCACATGAACCCAGCGATAAGTGAATCCATGTTAACAAGATGGTAGCTCTTTAGTTTAAGTGCCTCTTTCCAGCGAGTGGACCTTAAGCTTGACAGACTAACTTAACACTGCAATGTTATTTTCAAAAGGCCTCTTATGACTATTGATTTGGAGACCATGGAGGCTCATTAGTCCAGGGGTGCAGAACATGCAGCCTCAGAGTCGTACACAGCACCTGAGGCAATTAATAAATATAAAAAAGCTAGCACAGAACCACTACCACCAAGTTAATGACAGCAGCTAATTATCTCTCCAATTAAAAAAATACATAATATTCAACAAAAATGTCCTTCAGGGTGGTCCTTTCTGTTAGGTCATGGTCACGGTATCATATGTTATCAATGACAAGCATCATGTCCTTCCAAGACAAATGGACTCGCAATTATTTTATTTTTGTTGAAGTGAAAACAAGCCAGATGGACAGTGATAAGAATTCTGAAATCATCGCAGCTGGGAACATGCAGCTAAACCTGATGACTTGCATGGACACATGTGCTTAGATAAAGTTGATGCACTTGAGTGGAGTCTTTGGCACATTCGAACAGAGACAGTGTTTTCAGAGCAAGATGAGATGTAAGCAAGCTGAGAAACGGGAAAGTTAAATCTTATTCAGAGGGAGAATTTGTAAGGATGCAACCAAAACTTGTTTGGCATAAGTTATTAAAAAAACACTTTTATTTCTCTGTGGCCTGCAATGAATCAGAAAAAATGATGAAAAAAAAAATGATAACAAACCACCAAGTAATTTCATTGCCCAGGATTATTACCATGATTGACTTTGAAGGTCATGCATGGCCGACCGAAGAGATAAGGCTCGGTTAGAGAAGATCTATAGGCATAGTTCTCATCTGACATTTAGTGCAGCATCAACGAGAAGCATATTCAGTCAATTACATTTCAGAGGTTTGTGTGATATTTGTTCAATAGTGTGTTTGTGCAATACAAGAGTGTTCAAGGTTAGAAAGAAATACACAGAGCACTGATTGAAGCTTTTATACTAAGAGACTTGTACTAATAGGATACTACTATGGTTTTCAGATAAATAATTGTTTTCAAACGTGCCCATGCGGGTGAGCTGGTATGCTGCACATGAGTACAATTGGAAAGTCGAGTTTAAAAAAGTACAAATAGCCAGAGACAACTGTTGTGAAAATATGAAGCAGTTATTTCTGTTATGAGACTGACCATGAGGAGAAAGAGAAAGTGTCTTTGATTCTGAATGTCCAAACTAAACTGCTGACTCTGGGGTAGCGTGAAAGGCAGGTGTATCCGGAGCTGAATTTATGCATTTTAAAATGAAAACAGAGTTGCCTTTGTCTCTGCATTGGACCCAAATGATGAACATGTCAACTGTGTTAAAATAACTACAGTGATTTTTTTCTTGTCTGAAGGTCTTCAACCTTTAGATTGTAATTTGTCCTGTCACTTCCTGGAAAGACTGTTTTGATGGTTGCTTGTGTATTTGTGCTCGGCTTTCGACTGTTTTTGTGTTTTCTGACCACTGGATTATCTGTCGACCCCCTGGGATTTAACACTGCCTGGTTGAGACATTGAGTTTTGGAACACAGATGAAAGAGCTGAGCTAGTTGGCAAGCCTGCTAGCATGAGTCTTGGTTACCGATTATGGGTCCCAAGAAGGCACTGACAGCTGAGGAAGGTTAAGAAGGAGATGCTGTCAAACTGCAGCAGAAAGCCATGCTGGACCTGGTAGTGAAGGTACAGTATGCAGAACACTGAGAAAGACCGGGATCTGGTGTACCTTGGGAGTAGAGTCGCAGCTCCGGAACAAAACACCAGGATAAATGATGTGATCATCAACCCCGGCCATACGCTTACAATAAGGGAAAGCCCGGCAAACTGGACAACAGCTCCATGCAACAAAAGGTGGTTACCTTGCCTCAATCCAAAGGAGTTCAAATGATGGACTATGACAACATTGAGGCATGCCACCGTCTAACCGGAGAGTAGACAGCGACAATCCAACCATCACCATGAGTTTGTCAACAGAAAACACAAAACTGCACTGTTAAAACAAGGAAGATGGAAGCCGACAAGATAAAACTTCAAAAAAGCATTAATTCAACTAAACTAAACACTGGAGCAAGTCAAAGATCATCTGAAACATCGAGGACCTGGACAAGTACGTACAAGCATCATGAACTGGAGGTATGAACACTCACTTGACACAACCATGACTCATTCATCTACATTTGGAGGTAACAACAACATAACAGAAACAAATGCTGTTCATGATAAACTGCAACTGAGAACCTTTCAATATACTGACCATAATTTACTGGACTTGGAAAATTATACTTTTACAGCACAGATGAACAGTTCAGTCAGACCATTAAAACAGACAACAAATGATCAATAACCCACTTCAATAGCAGAAGCTTATAATTGCCATATTTGAAACATGGATCACCAATTCAGGAATGGGTATGAAATTGACTGCAAAAACAGGAGGAACAAAATGCGAGGAGGCTATGTGAATAAAAAGGAATTATCAGGTGGTAGAGGATCTGTCAACTGTGATTGACAATATCTTAGAATGCATAACAATTGAAATTTGTAAATAAAAAGGGAAAATGTAATAATTAGCTGTATATTTAGAGAACCACTGGGTAGAGGAAACTACTGAAAAAGTTATTTTCATTTGTGGGGATTTTAACATTGAATTGCGAAACCAAAATTAGCACAAAATGGTGGAGGATTTCATAAATACAATGTAGACATGAGTTTATATACTTGAAAATTACCAACCAGGCCGCTTTAATCAACATCATTCACCAAACTAGAAACAATACCTTGAGTGGACAGTTTATGACAATAATTACAAGAGGAATCAGCAAGATGAAGAATTAAAATACAATTAATGTGAGGACAAAGCGGACCAGACATCAATGTATTCTAGGAAATACATCTTGCTGTTTAACTGCCATCTCTTAAATTAGGGGCTCAATGTCCTTAGTGTATCAGTTCTCACATACAAGTTGAATGTGACTATGGGCCGAAGGTAAGCGTGTCTTTGTGTGTTTGGATAGGTATCCTGTATCCGAGCCATTGTGAATATTGAAGGCTGAATCTCCATCAGGAAACCGCAGAGACAGCATGCTCAAAATCTGTGCACTGTCTTTGGAGTGAAATATCATCCCTGTGTGGGTTTTTTGTGTGTATTTGTCTGCATGTGTGTGCGGTTAAGCTAAGGAGAGAAAATGACAGAGAGTGACTATTCTAACATTGTACTGAATTTAAATACTTTAATTCACACTCTAAACTTCAGGTATAGTCAGGTTTCCTGTTATTTCCTACAACAAAAAGATGATGTGCAATCACTTCATCATGAAATCAGTCATTTGGCTGAGAGTAAGAATCAATTTACATGACCAAAGGAAAAAGGTAATTAATACTTTAGCTGATATAATCGCTGCTTGTCTGTATACAAGGCACAGCTCTATATATTCTGTTTTTATTCATCTGGTGGGTTCATTCATTGTGAATGTAGGAGATTTGCAAAGAGGTTGGTCTTTGATCAGATCAAAAATAAAACCAATCGAGAGACTCAAACGTGTGATTGTTTTTGTGCTTTTACTGAGAGATAGTGATCGGGCAGTGGCGGTGTTCATGTTCAAGTACACACACGTGTGTGTGTGTGCGTGTGCGTGTGCGCGTATAATGTGTTTGGTCGCTGTCTGGGTTTATATGTTTGTGCTAAATGACGGGCGCAGCGGGGGTATCCATGACAGTGTGTCAAGCAATGTAAACCCAGACTGACCTGGTCTACTATGGCCTTCCAGGTGCCACACACACATACACACAAACACACAAACACACACAAACCTTTGCTGACTCACTAACATGCTGATGTTCTAACTTGTGGTGATGTTTTTCTAATGAGGCATGTTTTCAACAGAAAACAACAGAATTATTTTCATCCACTACTAAGTGGCTAAAGTTGCAACATTACATTAAATGATGAATAAGACTTGAAACCGGTCCATTATGAGTGCTTTCTTTGTAATTATTCAATTTGAATTCAATGACAACTTGTCTAATGACTAAGCTGGAAAAGTAAATCTGCAAGATGTTCCATAACTAACTATGTTGAAGATAGCTGATCTCCTCTCTACGTTAGTAATGTAATTTAATAACTTTAATCTGTAAACTGAACTAAGGCTGTAAGATAATAGCAGGAACTACATGAACTGCAGTGGACACAGAGGCATCATATTAACATAGCACATGAACTCTATAATATAATGTGCCACTTTATGTGAAGTGTTGAATCATGAAGTTCTGCCCATGTTGCTGGATTTGAATGGCAGATGTATGCATGTCTCAACTAACAATGTGCTTTGCAAAGCGGGTTCTGCAGCAGCCTGCAGGAATAGTCTGACACCAAAAGACTGACAGTGTGGCGTTCAGAGTACAATGTCCTCCTCCTATGGACATCACCAAAATATTTAAGAAGAAACACAATTTCCTGAGGATACTCAGGAGAAACTGCTGGTGTCATATCGCTGCTCCACAGAGACAACGCTGGACGTATTTTATCGCTGTGTAGTATATCAACTGCTCAGCAGCGGCGAGCAAAGCCCTTCAGAGGATTATCAACACTGCCCTGAAGATCATCAGCTGCTCTGTGTCCTCTTTGGTTGACCATAAAAAATGCTTCAGGGCCATTTAATCAGAGACATACACTGACAGCCTCAAAACGGAATACAACTAAGCTGGAAACTGTGAA
The DNA here is from genome assembly GCF_019176455.1 of Solea senegalensis. NCBI lineage: Eukaryota > Metazoa > Chordata > Actinopteri > Pleuronectiformes > Soleidae > Solea > Solea senegalensis. The sequence continues at coordinate 14,160,627 of NC_058035.1, forward strand.
ATTACTTAACACTGTTAATACATTTAAAGATATTTCACATGTACTACATATCCCCCTCAAACAAATACACTAAACATGTTGCAATCTTACAGTTATGTTACAATAAATAGGCATTATCTCTACTTTTATAATTAAACCTAAATAATATCTAACTTCTTACAGTTTTTCATTGCTCTCATATAACAATTTATATCACTTAATATTGTTTTTTATATTTATATAAATTCTCTGACATAAGTGCTACTTCCCCCCCCCATCTTATTCCATTATAAATGATTAGAGTTGTGTGGGTGACTCTAGTTACTTCAGGGATCATAGGTATAGGAGCAGAAATTCACCCTAACGTAGGCTAAACATGGATACATAAATATTAATATAGTTTGCATGGACGGCGCACTGTATGTGTGTTCATGTGTACCTACAAACAGGCCGGAGTCACTGAAAGTTTAAGTAGACACACGCGCAAGTTTTTCCAACCACTGAGGCAAAAGCAGCAGAAAAGTTAAATCATAGTGGAACATCTGAACCGTCCTCTCAGTTGACATAAAGGCTCATCTGTGTCTCCACTCGGGATAAGTTGTTTGTACTTCGAAAGGTCAATGGAATGTTTGTGTGCATGTGTACTTGCCCTTTGCAACATGAGAATTGTTTATGATATCAAAATGAGGGGCCTCACAAACTAATAACTCTTTGTGTGTGTGTGTGTGTGTGAGTGTGTGTTGACAGTGGTGAGATCTTGCCACAGAAAAGCAGCAGAAAGAGGAAAGGTGAGTGAGAAGAAAGACAGAGTTAACACTTGCTGGATTCACATGTAGAAATAGAATTAGTCATTTTTGAACACACACCAATTAGTGATAGTGAATTTGACCTCTGCATGTAACCCATCCTTTGTGCCTTGCTTAGGGGAGCCGCAGGATTTGAACGAGTGACACACATGTTAGAAGCCCAATTCCTCTTGGCCACAGGCTGCCCATAAATGTACACAGCGTTGCTGATCTACCTTGAGGGTCTGTTGGTTTGCTTTGCTTGTGTTACTGTCGGCACAAGTTGAGAAATGTTGAACTTTCCAAGCAACAGCTCGAGCATCAGCCAATCAAATCATGTCATGCAAATAAACCAAAACTGGTGCTAGCCAATCAAATTACATTCAACATTTAGGTCAAGCCCTTCACAGCTGGAACAAGGCTCTTGTGCAAGGTTGCTGTACTGATGCACCATTACCTGCTCTACTAATCATACATAGCTTCCTCCAGCATTAAGCATCAGACCTGCCCACCGAAAAGTGCTAACGCGACGAGTAAATCCAGCGTTACTCAAGATTCACACATACATCAAGCAAAGCAATGGTTCCACATTGGCATTCACCGATGCATGATGTTGTTTTGAAAAATGCATTTCAGTTAACCCCCACCACACACACACTGTGATCCTGTGAAACCAGTTAATGTGTGATCGCACACGTGTGTTACTGTATGTGCATGCATAATATTATGAGAAAATGAAAAAAGAAAATGTGAGCTTCGGGTCACAGCTATATATGTCACAACTCAAATTCTGCATGACAATGAGCGCGAGGAAATCAATGATTGGACTTGTCACCTGTCAGTGAATACCAGACTGGTATTCAATAGAGGGGTATAATGTTTAATTCTGTCTGTCGCCTTGTCTTTCACACTCACTGCCCTGACGAGTGGCTGACATTAGTCTTAACCATAATGTTGACATCTCCAAGATCACTTTTTAGAAAGGGATAGAATCGCTCTCTCCCACAGCTGTGACACCACAGTGTTGTATGAAAACTATTAAACACGAATGCTGTACATGTGTCAAACTGCCTGAAGTGCTCCGTTTACAAAGAACTGCAGACAATAAGCGTTTAAAGAAACTATCTTTGAATAAAAAATTGAAGAGTATATCTTTATTAAGCAACAACAAGGCTTAAAAGGAATCAGACAGAACAGAAGAGAGAAGACAAAAAAGTGAGAGCACTCTTGATTATAGTGATTTAATTAGCCTTTTTGACAGTATACATTTAAACCAATGTCTTTTTAGAGATGTACCACAGCACCTGAGCACTTGAGTTGAGGAAGGAGGCATTAAAACCACCAAACTGATTAAAAAGGAAAAAATATTAAGGAGACAGAGCTTTCAGTTGGTACAAATGTATCCTGGTTTTAAATATTCATACAAAACAGCAAACAGCACCTTCTGAGCACTGCTGTTTGCACTACTTTTCCATTCAAATAACTCGGAAAGTGTTTTCAGACTTCTGGCCCATGGTTACTGTACTGTAAGTGTGCTTATACTTACAGTACAGTTACCGTACAGTGGGCCGGATTGCATGAACACATCTGAATCTGTGGGAAAGCACGGGTTAATATGACTGAATGCAATCACATGTGTAATCGCATGTGTGTGCGTGTGCTTGTGCATGCGTGCGTGTGTGATGAGAAGCCTGACAAAATGAAAGGCTGTGAGTGGAGCAGGGTTCAGTACAGGCTAGACCTCGAGCCCTAATCAGGTTACATGATTAATGAGGGAGGGAAATGGGCTCATGTTGTATTAAGAAAATGTGTGTTTGAACCCAAAGCGGTGGGTATCAGCAGGCTAATGCATCAGCCATCGACTGGACACATGAGATCCACGGTCTGCTGCGCTGTTAGCGTGGTCCCAGTGGAGAGGCGCTGCATCAATTCTCCTAAAACTCCCTCTCATTCACTTACTTTCTTCTTGTTTTCTTTTTTTTCCCCTCCCTTATTTTTCAGTTGGATTTTTTTATTATTATTATTTTAATCTGCTGTGTCATTCCATGTCCTTTGTGCAATTATTTCACACCTCCTTCCTTGCCTCTCCTCATTTTTGGATCCTTAATATGTCATGCTCCTCTTTCACCACCACATTAACAGACTCGCTGGGTTCACACACACACTGCACAATAGAATCAGTGTTTTCGGTGTCTGTTTTTCTGCCACTGTGTAATTTAGGTTCATTTCTGGCATATGAGCAATGGCCAACACTCCTCAGTCCTCGCAACCTAAACACTGAACAGTCATTTAATCTCTATGACTCGCCTCACCACAGGTTTGTCTGATATATTAGCTCGCACTGCCTCATCCAATAAAGACTTGTCTGCTCAGTGAGTGTGTGAAACGTACTGTGGTAGCAACAACACCAGGTTTCTGTGACAAACCAGGCGTTTGTTCATTATCAATGTTCTTAAGTTAAAAAAAAAAGTCAAAATAAGATTTAGCTTTGGAGCAGTAACTTTGTCACAGCGGCAAATCACACAGTGAAAGTTTCAGCTCCTGGTGCTACAGGGTGAATGTAGCTGTTGTGTTATTGCTGGGAGCCAATTAGTGCCTGTTTGAAGCTGACTGTATCTTGACACTCTCTGGGGACTCCAGTTGTTATGTGCACAGTAGTTGTAGCCTGTACACAGTAGCTGATGAGTGATTAGTCTGGATTCAAACACAAACATTCCTACACCAGAGCTCTACTTGTTTTACCCTAAAACAATATTCACGTTTCTACCTTATCAACTGCAGGAATTAGCAGAATTAGCATTAAATTGTTGGGGTTGTTTCCTGGTTTAGTTTTTTTCAAGCGGCCGCTGAGTTTAGTGAGGTCCCGTGGCTGTGGTAAAAAAAAGTGTCACAGGGTCTCTGTTTGGAAAAGAAATGTGTCCTTTTGGCAGCATCAGGTGCATTTCCTGAAAGAGGAAACCAATAGTGTTTGGCTAAATAAACAAGACAAAAATTACAGATTGAAAAAAAAAAAATGACACAGACGAAGATGAATTTTCCTCCTTGTAGTGTTTCAGGGTTTTCTCCCTCGGTCATGTGAATATGCCAGATTTATGAATGATCAGAGTGCAGGCTGTTGTTTGCTCTCCTCAACTGAACCATCATCTCCAATGAGATAGTTTACTCTGAAAAGTTCAGTTACTGACTCACACAAAAGCGGAGTATAAGGCGTTCATTAAAACAAAATAACCCCGGGCGAAGAGAATCAAAGCAATAAAGCAGGCTGGATAAATAAATACATGAATGAGAAGAAGATCATGAAATCAAGTCAGAAAAATGGCGAGGAGACCACAAGAAACCCCTGAGATATGGAAACAAACCTGCAAGATATAGACAAACGATTAGCGTACCATGTCCTCGGTAAAGATGATTTATTGTTGCACCGCTGGAACCCGATGCACATTCTAGTGTGCGCACATGCCCATGCACGGCATATGTAAACACACATACAAACAAACATGTGCGCAAACATGCACACAGTACAAACACATTTTAGACACACACGCACACACACACACTCACACTATGGATTCTGCAAAGACAGAGAGGAAAATATCTGTTTTGAAAGTATTACCAGTCATATTTTTATATTTTTTTTCCCCGGCTGTTATAATTTTTCCCTGTCAAACAAATCAAAACGCCAAGACCAAAACGGAGGCCGAGGCAGCGACTCATATTTTCCACTGTCAGGTTCACAAACGTGCTGCCTTTACAAACAGGCTGTGTGTAAAGAGACATGACCTCTGTGTGTGTGTGTGTGTGTGTGTGTGTGTCAGTCTGAACTGTATTTGCCTATTTTCTATGCAAATAAATTAATTCTACCCCTTTTTTATCATGCTTCCATTACTCCCCATTCAAGGCTTCAGGTCAAACACACACTGGTGTTTGTTTTTAAAAAGTTTGACTGTCACCTTTAAATTGAATGTCCCGTAACTTTTTTTGAGTGAATTTGATTTTTCACTGGCTTTGGAACTAACATTAATACTTTTTCCTCCACAAACTGAGCTGATTTTATAACTTAAATTCCTCCCATCTACTTTAATGTCACAGCTATTGACGCTAATAACAACCGAGGGCAACTGATAAAATTAAGCCGTTAATACAGTGACACTTCCTACAATCATGATTGATGCTCAGCGTAATGTTCTGTGAGTGTTGGTATGATGTAGCAGAAATGTAGTTTAGATTTCTTGACAAGTGATTGTGTCTGGGCCGCAGATGTTCAACAGCTTCAATACTCGACGTTTCGCTCCATGTGGACCTTTTTTTTCCTGTGCGATCAGTCACCGTATACAAGATTATTTTCACTCAGTGAAGGGGAGTACACAGTGAATGAAATGTCTGAATGTGAGGGTTTATGTTTGATACATATATATATACATACATATATATATATACATATATATATATAGTATCTGAGTAACAACAACAACATTCCAGTAATTGTTTTTTTAAATGGAGGAAGTATTATTAGTATTAGTATAATGCAATTTGCAGCTTGGTAATAACAATGGCAATTGTGTGGTAATAAGGAGATAATATTACAGTAATTTAGAAAAGTAATATTGAGATTATATCTTGGTGATTAAAATTACTGTAGGCCACTATCAGATTAATACATTTACATTAAAATGTTTGGGATATGATAAGGTTTAAATTCTCCAATATATCAATTATGTCTACACACTTGTTATTATGAAGTTATGACATAGTTATTACAATACAAATAAGTGTAATGTAAAGTTTTACTTACATCCGAGCAATACTCATTAATAAAAACAAAACATTAACTCCTCTTCCGTGTATTAAATATTTCAGTGTGCCATGCCGGACTAAAATGACATATATATCATGGCAATAAAGCGAGGCTGATGAAGCAAGAGTCCATTTCATCTCCCACAAACAGGATGGCGAGGCAATCCACTGCCTTCTAGTTACACTTCCCCTCCGAGCGTCATCCGTCATCAAAGGGTCAGGGGTCGGAGGATTTATCAAAACAGTTTGTGCAGTGTGAGGTACACAAAGGAGCCTCTTAGGATTAGACATGGCTTGCTGTGTTTATGGCTGTCTACATTAAGACCTATCCCATCATCACCCCCGCGCCTGCTTGGTGTGAACTCATCAGCCATTCCAAAGGGCTGACATGAAGCAAACCCTCGCATACACACACAAGCGGACGTCCGACTGCACTTTCTTTCTCGACAGGGTTGTACGCTACATTTCAGAGGGGAACACAATAGTCATCAAGATTCACTTTAGTTACACATTTTGGCTACGTTTTTCTGTGTACCTCCAATTTGTTCTGCTTGTCTTTTCCTTTTCAGGGACTATAACACCTACGGAAGGCTTAGCAGAAAGAGGTGGAGCAATGGACAGATTGAGGAGATTTGTTCCTGTGGATTAGGGTGTTTCAGGGAATAATGGTTCGAAATTTTGGGAGATTCACTAATTGTGAAATGAACTAAAATCAATATGTGTTGACTTTCTTATGTTTTTAATAAACATGCCAAGAATGTGTTTCTCTGTATCCACGTCTGTATCAATGGAAAAAAATGCAAGGACGAGAAATGAACTTTGATGCAAAATCATTTCCCTGTAGTGAGGAATCATAAATAAACATAAATGTGTACATCCTACTTACTGCTATTCATTCTATCAATGTGTCTCCTGCACTATCATCAATATCAGCACAGTAGTGATGATGCCTCTCCCTGGCTTTATTAGCTTGGACACATGGTACTCATCCACAGGCTAAAGTTGAAGTCTAATTGTGTTTGACGTGCTGTGATTGCTCCACAGTCAGTGTGGAAGTGGAACTTGGCCCAAACATCTCAGTGGCCTATTTAGTACATCATTTCAGTTTTCAGATTTTCTTTATTCAAATCACGCCTCCCTGTGCTTGTGTTTGTGCTTATGCAGCAACTTCGAGATGAATCTGTAAGAAAAAACCTGCGTTGAAAATGGAGTTGAAACATCTTCCCGGGCGCTTCTTTCTCTCCCCCGTGTACGTCTTGTGTAAAAATCAGGCTGGCTCCATTAGCCGGTGTTTGGACACATGTAGGGACTCGGGGCTTGACTAGCAGAGCTGTCAACAAGGGGCTTTGGTAAATCGAGAGATTATCCAAACAGTGGGACACTAGCTAATAAAAACAAGCCCTCAGTTCACTGCATTAGTGCTGCATTAGCACAGAGGGGACGATAAATTGGGACCCAGGGGTCTGATTGATGTGCAGTCCAAAGTTGTTAAAGGGATCTTCTGTAAATTATGAGTGATTTATTATGGGCTGTAGTTATAAGACTAGTTATTGGAGTGTCTCCCTGTTTGATGAAGATGAGTGGGGGTATGTAGTCTTGACACGGAGACATATACAGAACTGTTTGCCCAGAGGAAGCATAAAAATAAAAATACTGTGGATGAATTTCGTATATTGAGGAAAGGCTGCACTAATGAGGGTAAATCAAATCAAATATTGTCTCTTATCTTTACCATTTAAAATGCATCGTGCTATTTTAACAACTGCCTTCATGCAATCGTCTTTAAAAAAAACTGAGCTCATTAACTATTTTAATTCACTTCTCTTTAAAATAGACACATCTCAATCTCATCGATATTTCTTAATATAAACTGTACATTTTTTTAACTAACAGAAACCTTTGAAAATCTACAGTTGAAGTTGCCTCAAGTGGGATTTTTTAAAAATCTGAGCAAATGTGTTAATCCTGCCGCAGTAAATATTAAGAAAATAAATCAACAGGAGATGACGAAATAATAATTAGGAAGCAGTTTGTTTTACGGTCGGCTGAGTTTACAACATTTATTCTGCATGTGTGCAGGGCCAGAGAATACAGTGAGCACAGTATAGTCTCTGCTGCTGCACAGCGACCTCGCTCAGGGTGTGTACACCGGTCATGAACATAAACTTCAATTTCTGGCCATGACATTTATTAACTCCTACAAAAATGACAGCTGCAGCTTTCTTTCTTTTTTTTCTTACAGCACGGAAAATGAAATCATCTAATTTCCTTCGCATAACCTTGGGTTTTTGTGAAGTTTCTGTGGGTAAATTAAGGGAAAGGTTTCAATGCATTAAATCATTTATTTACACAGTAAAATGCCTCCTTTTCCACCAGTGACCAACACAGCGTAGGTGCCTTAACATACTGTAATCCATTTATACACTCTGTTAATATATGGGCAAGGGGTTAAGGGTTTAATTTAAAGCAAATTAGATTGACTAAAATAAATCTGCCTCATGTTTCTGACTAATACACATGCAGACTTCTCTGCAGAGTTCTCACTGTGCTCATGTTTAACTTTCATGCATTTTCAGTGTGTGTGTGTCTCACAACTAAATTCTTAACGTGAATTTATTCATGTATTCATTCAAAGGTTTGCATATAATAACTTTGCATATACTGTATGAACAGTTTTAATGTCAATTACTGTTAGCGAGACAGCATAATGCCATTAGGGTATAATTGCCGGTCTCTGAGGTGGTAAGGACACTGCTGGCAATAACACGTGGGGAGAGAGAGAATTTGCCTTTTATTAAAAACTGCTTTGGTGACTGGGAGTAAATTCATTATCTGACTCTATTAGCTGAGCAGTGTGGGAATAAACTACTGAGGATGCACTGCAAACTGCCTCTGGCAATTTGTTTGTGCATCCTAAATGTGTGTGTGTGTTTGCTCTTTTTTATTATGATCATAAACAGCAGAGTCTTGACAGAGATTGACTATGATCAGTTCACCTCAGCGGTGGCTTTGTTTTCACTGCAGTGTGAAATCAGACCTTTAAAAAACCACAGACAATGACTCTAAAATTGATAAAACGATGCGTCTCGTGTTTTTACACGTGTGTATCTTTTGTCTCCAGTTACATACGCCATATGTTCAGAGACACACCTCCACACAGTGGCCGGTCATTAATCTTAAACACATATACAGTTGTTTATATCGCAGGAAATAGGCCGTCCTAGACTCATCTTCCCCATGTACTCCCATCCTGCTTGGATTTACAGCACATTTCAGCCCCTACACATCCACTTATCTCCAACCACTTCACCCAGCTCTCTGCCTCTACCAGTCCACCTTTGCTCATAGCCCATAATAATCCCCAAAGAAGCCTAGCCTGAGCCGTTTCCCCAACTCTGGGAGCAGAAACACAGTGGCAGCTCAACAAAAAGCACAAGCAAGTGGAGAAGAGCAGTCAGTTTGATGAATACACATCTGCTCCAGATTTCCTCTGTAGATAAAATGAACACTTACTTACTGACACCTGTGCTCATGATCTGCAGCCTGTAGGCCCACTGATGTAGGCAGTGACGGCATGCTGCTCTTACAGACCAACTGCGAGTAGAATGCAGACAATCTAAGGTAAATAAGCTGTTAAGAGAATGTGTTTTTATCTCGTCACGTCATGTAGTGCTAAACTCACCCAGCCATTTAATAACGTAAACCACCATCCAAGCCTTATCTTTGAATCACAACCACAAACCTTGTACAGAATGTCCATGCTTCATTTAACTTCATCACCATGTCTCCTCTTGACAACTTTTCCCTTTTCCTTTACTGAGACTGGAGGTAAAACAAAAGAACATGTTGGCATGGCTGCGACAGTGGAGGTAGCGACCCACAGGGATTTAGGGATCAGACTGTGTGGGCCTATCGGGTTGCAGTATTGACTGGAGATGGAGGACGGAGAGCTCACATTCAAAAGGACATTTTTCACCGTGTTAAAGCTAAATATTAAAATGTTTAAAGCAAAAAGGGAACAACATTTATTTACTGTAAACTGAGCTGTGGGGGTCGAGTGAAGTAACATGAGGTTGTCAAACTACAGCAGCGCTTCATGGTAGTGACTCTTTGTGGCCAAAGCAGAAACAAATACTTAACACTTCTCAGATTATGTTTTTTTTATTACAAGCCATATATCATCATGAGTAAACAATCACAGATACTTCTGCAATATGAAATAGAGCCAGATGCCTCTCAATAAGGGAAGCTGAAGATGAAGGCAACAGTTGAGCATGAATATTCAGCAGGTGTCTGAAAGCTCAGGTGATCGTTACTGTCCTCACAGAATCATCATTCTTGTGTAGATAAAAATGTGGTTACATGTTTACAGTCATATGGAACTAATAAATAATAATAAATAAACTAATTGCAAATGCTGAAATAACATTTATATAATTTTTTTGCATTTTAAATACGGACATACTTAATTGCTATAATTATTTTAATTGAACTTAACCTGTACTTATCAGTTTTTTATCTGCTTTTATGATTACAGACACAAATTTAGAGTCCTAATTATGCAATACATATTGAGACCCTTTCTCATCAAATGTCCCCAATCTACCATTATTCAAAAAAACTGGAAAAAAGATCTGTTTTTAATATTCAACACTCCTGTTATTTGTTTGTAGACTCAACACCGAAGTGTTACAGTGGACTGATGTATTTTACTGTACTGACCCACTTGGTGTGGTGCGATGCTGCGTCTATGCATCAAATGCAGAGAGACAACTTTATTGACAGCAGTCTGCGATGGTTCAAAGACCTGTTGAAACACATTTCTGTCCTCCCCCCGCACTGTTGCTCATACGACCCGGACTCATAGTTGAGTTTCTTTGTTCTAATGTTTCACATTTACATGTCAAGTCCTAAAGTTCAAACCGCCTCAAACGAAAGAAACTCAAACAACACATTTTGACTTTACTCTTTTTCTATTCAAGGGACAAGAATTTGCGAGGCGACTGCTTTCAACGTCGGGGGGCCGATCGTATCAGGAACAGATGGACGGGGTGATGACCCCCCCCAGCAAGTGAGAGCAGGGGCGCAACTGTCGCTCAAAATCCCAGCGTGTGGATATGTGTGTGTGTGTGTGGAGAAAGGAACAAAGTGAAAGGAGGGGAGAGGGTTGTGTTATGGCTCTGAGGGTGTTAGGGCAAACAGGGTCCTCGAGATAGTAGTGACTGACACTCGTGCAACATCTGCTCCACGGAAAACACACCATCACTCTCACCTCTCCACTAACAATCCCCTGAACACACACACACACACAAGTCAGATGATCTTTTCATTTTACAGTAAAGCCGAGAGGAACGGGGAAATTAGATTAAGGCAGAATAAGATACTCTACTTATGATGTGGCTCTCTTTGCAGGGTCCTCTGTATTGTTGACAAAGGAGGCTGCAGACGGCACTGATGCCTTTAACCTTCTCTTCTCCTTCTTCTTTGCCATCCTCCCATGCATCCCCCCCACTCCTTGACTCCTCACCCGATGATCAGGTTTCTCTCGTGTCCATCGGGGTTATTCTGATCAATGGCAGGAAACCAGACGATGGGAAGGGAGGACATGAAATTGATAGGGCCTCATAACCTACCCTGCCTACCAGTGCACTGCAATCACTTCTCTTTCTGTCTCCATCCAATTCTGACTGATTTTGGTGTAACTCTCTCCTTCTCTCTCTCTCGCTTTATCTCTCTCACACACACACGGTCAACTCACACAGTCCAGACACCACACACAGACACACAGACAAACACACATCTGACCGCAAACATGCTGCAGAACATACACAGCGGCACCATGTTCACACTCTGATATGCCAACACACATAAACACACACACTCAACACTGCAGACAGCGCAGTGCATGCATATAGCTTCACCCTTTAGGCTGAACACATACCTATTTACCTACCCCTTGTGGGAAAATGATTAATAATATACAAAATTAGAATATATTGTATATTTCTCCCAGCTCTATATGCAAATCTCTAACATATTGCTTTCTGTCTCCAGGGGGCCACACATTTCCACACATGAATACTTAGAGGGTCATACGGGAGACACGCACACACACACACACACACGCATCTCACCCCAGACGTGTAATTAGGGCAGACAGAGAGAATAGCTGTCTCTTTTGAGTATATTAATTTGCGGTATTTGCTATTAGCTTTTGTCGGCTGCGCTTTACGGCGGATGACGCGGCTCCCCTTCATTCCTTAAGGCACTTATTAGCGAAATGAGTATTTCCCTTTTATTTAAATCTCTCCTTCTAGATCAAATTAGTCCGAGGCAGAGCTATGAAACCAAAACTGATAATACAATGGAGAAAGATGGAGACTTCATTATGTGGAGAGTCTGCTAAATATGATCCCACTGCTTTGAGTTTAGGTGATTTATTGTATTTTTGTCACCATTACAAATTTACCAGTGATGCACCGAGTCTGTGTGTGTGTTTCATGGGCACATGCATGAAAGTGTGAGTTCCTGATCCATACAACGCAGACAACTAAGCTTTCTTGTCACCCCAGCTAACGCTTAACTCCTGTCCAAATAGAGCTTTAGATTGAATTAGGACTCCATGCTGCAGTCCCTGCTGAGCCTCCCAACCAAGGCCTTCAACAGCGCTCACGGCTGTGGAACACACACGCACACACATTCTCGTATCTCTGTCCATTTAAAGACTTGTATTGACTTCCATTCATTTGAGCGGCCTACCAAAGGCCTTATCCCTCACTTTAACCATAACCATTTAATGTCTAACCCTAAACTTGATAATTTCCTCAGAAATGAGTTTCAGCCTCATTAGGACCAGGTTTTGGTCTCCATGAGGACTACTGGTCCTGACAAGGTCAGTTTTTATACCAGAAAAATCAACAAATCCAAGTACACACACACATGCAGAGGGCACTATACCAGAGACTATTTCAAGTCAGAAGAGGCTGCTGGGCTCAGCCTTGAAACTCTGTAGCTGTTAATTCACTGCAGCTGAGACTGACAATGATATCTTTTCATTGTCCATAATGCTGGACAGACAGCCCGAGGACATGATTACAGTCCAAAGATGGTCCATTACCCCCATTTAAGGGGTTTTTGATATTATGTTTGCGGAAACGCAGAATTGATATTATGCCACGGGCAAAAAATAAACATTGTATCTTTATTTTTAAATGACATGCCTTTCATGTGCGGGAATCTTTCTGTTATCTTAAAGTGAAATAAGCTGTGTACGTAAGTGACTCTGAGATGCATGATGGGTTTGTTTTTTTTAGTGTATATTTTCATTTCACTGACATATTAGGGGGTGATATTTGACGCGGCTGTTTTTATGGAAAATTTCTTTGGTGAATGAAAGCTAAATCTAAAATCAAAGTGAGGTGCATTATTGTTTTCACATAATTCTGTAAACATTCGATGAATAAAATGTAAGAATGTTGCTTATACTCACACATAAGTGACACATTGTGTTAAAAAAAAACAGCAGAGATAGACATAGTGATGTGGTGCACACTGTGTATGATTTTACACATTTATCCGTGTCTGTGCTTTGTCCTCGGCAATTGAGTGTCTGTTGCATAAGTGTCCATGTTCTGTGTTTTATCCAGAGATCACCCCACAGTTAGTTCTGGGTGTTGTTGGCAGTTCAAGTACCGCTATTAAAAATCATGTTAGAAAAAAATATTGTCCAAGTGAGAGGGTCATTAATCATGAGCTTGACAAGAGCTCTGGACATTGTTGACAAGTAATGAGCGTATTACTAACCTTTAATACATTTGGGCTGCTGTTGGACAGGTAGATAATTAGCGTGTTGATGACAGCACAAAAATATACTGTATGGCATCAGCTCTGATGACTGTGTTTCATTACTTTACTGAGTGGTTATTTTTTTACAGACTGAATATTAGCCTTATACCTTGTAATCATTTCACATACACACACACACACACACACACACACACACACACACACACACACACACACACACACACACACACTTCACTCGCAAGACAAAAATAATTTCGGAAAAAAAATGTGACACTGGGGGAAAATTAATTAAGCCTACAGATTAAAAAAGTAGCAATGCATTTTAACTTTGCACTTATTTTACTTTCAATAAAATAAATGAATAAAATACCTTGTCAAACACTGAATTTACTCAATGTTGCACATATTTACTCCCATCACACAATTTATGTGCAAACTAACCTTTGCTTGGGGAATGAGTAAAAGGTCAGTGCTCTGTGTGTGTGCTGTGTGTGTGTATATGCACGTGCGTGCACACGGTGAGTATTGAGCAAAGGCTACTGCACTGCAACCAAACACCAGCTCTTTGTCTGGGCAGCAGCTCACCACAGCCTGCTAACCAAAGTGTTTCATTTCTTTCCAAATGCAATTTTTTAATAGTGTACATGATTTTCATTTCATATGACCATTACCTCCTACAATTACATGAGCTTAAACAACTTAATAATAGATAATTTAAGCAATTTATTTAACAGTCTGTAGTTTTAACTTTGGTTATGATTTTATTTCTTCCTGACAGGGACATAAAAAAAAAAAAGGCTTTTGTTCTTGTTTCAGTAATGACAGTGTGTAGCTGAAAGCAAATCATGTGTTAATGTAAAGCAGAGCTTGTGATGTTAAAATGTATTTTATAACGAACAGTAAAATTCACAGGTTTAACGAGCTATACAGAGTTTACAGAATTTCCCCCAGAGACAGAAGAACAACAGGAAGTCAGGGTTAAACCTCTCACCTGTTTAGTCCGTTCTTTGACTTTACTCTGATATTTGTTCTGGACTTAACAAAAACACCTGCTGCATATGAGGAAAAGGAAAATGTTAAAAGGTTTATAACTTATAAGGTTGTGAAATATGCCGAAAGAAGTGAAACACTGGCAGCACTGCTTTTAATTTTCACACGCTGTCATCAGGAGTATGGTCCAAAGAAATGTTTGTGTGTTTGTGTGTGTGTGTGTTTCCACGAGTGTTTTCCATCCCTCCAGAGACATGATAATTGTTTGTTGTGATATTGTAATGAAGCCCTCAGGCCCTCTTAAACTAATCAGCCTCTCTCTCTCTGTGTGTGTGTGTGTGTGTGTGTGTGCAGAGAGATCAGTTGTCAGAGCCGTGGGCAGGACAGTGCAGTGAAGCACAGCGTCTGCCTTTTGGCCTTTGCCTCGCATGACACATTCCCTGCCATTCCTGCCTAACACGTTAGCATGCAGCCTGCCTATCAATCAGCGACTCAGCTCAGCCGTCCCGAACTCCAGCTGTTGTCTCTCGTCTCTGTGGAAGCACATGATATACGAGCAACAATTTCAGGTAATAAAGCACAGCAGTCCTGCCAACAATTATGCCACTGATATTCGACAGGTTTAACACAATGAAATGTTAAATGTGATTAAGGGCAGCATGGAGGCTGCTACAGGAAATTTGTTAGACCCGTGTCCTACACCACAGTTATTACAATAGTAAATGATTTTTTCTATGTTCTCTATAATGTTTTTTTGTATATTTATCTTAATTTTGTCAATTCACCATGAAGACAGTTTGGCCTTCCATACATCAACCCTCTTCTATAAATTATTAATCAGAAAATTCAATACAACTTTGTTTGAGATAAAACGAAAACGATAAGCCCTTTCTTTTTTTTCTTATTTAAATTTTTTTGTGAATTTTATGTATGAATCTATGTATTATTTTGAAAGACAATTCAAATACATTATAAATGCTTACAAAATAAATTATTCCCCCGAGAATGAAAAGAAAGTTAAATAAAAACAACAGTGGTGCAAATAAACTCACTGAGAATTTGGGGTTGTGGCATGCAATTTGAGCATTTGTGTGTATGTGTGTGTGTGTCTGCTGTGCACACCTCTGTATGATGGTGATGATGGTGACAACCATGATGACGGTGATTATGAGTGCTTAATTGCAGGCAGCTTGCAAGTGCAGTGTGGAGCTTATTCTCTCTCTCTTTCTTTCTTTGTCTGTGTGTGCGTGTGTGTGTGTGTGTGCTCACAGGTTGTATTGCAATGGGAGTGGCCTGTGGTGGCTGTGAGAGGCATGTAATATGTTTAAATAGGGCAAAGTAGTGTTTGGAGAATTGGTAATTACTTACATCCCTCTCTGGCCATAGGGACACTGACCAGACCTCACCCCCTCTACCACATACGCACATGCACGCACACACGCACACACACACACACACACACACACACACACACACACACACACACACACACACACACACACACACGGAGCTACAGAGTCACTCTCCAGATCAACACCTATCACCAACAGCAAAAGAAGCAGTAGAAATTGTAGAAATAGTTTAGTTACCAGTAACCACCTGATCACAGCACACAGCTTTTTTTTTTTTGTGGGAAAATAATTGCTTTCACAAAAGCTGTTTTTTATTAAGTGCGAGCATTTTAAACTGCATTGTGCTTAATCCAGCTTGTGGTTTGCCACATCATAAATATATATGGCAAAGTCGTTGTTCCCCTTCAACGTACAGTTGAAATTCTGACACTCCCACAAACCCTAAATACCACATTTGTAACAAACATGCTAATAAAAAACGTTTTTGTCTTTGTTCTGAGTCAAGCACTCCCCAATTAGCTGCTGTGAGAATGAATTATAGTCCTATAATTCCTCGCCAAATAAAAGTGTTACCGCACTGACTGAGCTCCCACAACTTACACAGCTGTAAACTGGCTCACCAGCCAGATAAATGTACACAGAGAAGACGATGACAATTTCAAAATGTTCACTCTACTAATTTACATAGGTTTAGGCAGTCATGAAGAAACCTGTATATTGACCTGAGAGTAAGTTTAAGAATGTCTTCAATCAGCAAAATAAACTCTGCAACGTAACTTAAAGTCATATGTCTGTGTGTGCATGAATGTGCATGTGTTTTAGGTAAAAAGTTCACAGGTGGCGCCAAACTCAATTCCAGATTGAGTGTTTAACTTGACTTTCCACTGTCTGCTTTTAACCGGTTATGGCACTCAGCGAGAGTGAGACATCAAGATGTGACCACAATACCACATTCTGCGTAAAAGGACCTTTTTTGCACTCATAATATTGACTCTGATAATGTTTTCATCACCACATGGCAACACCAGATCAGATGAACTGCATTCAGCGCAAAACAAATACACAGCGGCGTCGACTTGAGCGAAGGACAGAGCGATTAATGTTGCTCTTAACTTTTTTTTCTTCACCTCTGAATCAATAAAAGACGCTCTTTCACGCTCTCCCGAGTTAAGAAGCCTGTGTGTGCGCTGTTTGCTCATTAAGACAAGCGCACTCGCTCTGCTCTTAGAGGTCTATCGTTTTGAGTGTTTCAAGGAAATGGACATGAAAATATACAGAATTGGCCGTAATTATATGTGAAGGTTTATTTAAGTTTGAGGGTAACATGGAGGGGGGAAAAAAAAGACAGACAGAAATCCAGATGAGGGACTTATGCGTGCTGAGCAGAGTGGGTTAAGCCTGTGTGAGTGTGTGTTGGTCCATGTATGTGTGTCTGTATTTCACATTGTGGCTTGATGATGTTGTCTGGGCCAATCTACTGCAGTGAATGGTTTGAATTTACTAGCCCAGGACAGTCAAATTGTCCTAATCACTAAGTAAATAGATACTTCCCCAAGCTATCAGGGCACATACACCGACAAAACTGCCTGCAAGGAGGAGGTTATGGGGTGAAGAACGCTCACTGTTAATTGTTGTTTTCCTTCTTATTCTAACATAAAAACACCCAGTGTAATTATTCATAAGTGCCACTTTGATTTGGGCAAATTTGTTTGAAAGAGGCTTAAGGTGTTTTGCCTGACTTATTCTCATACAGAGTTTGGGTTGTGCAAGGAGGGTCTTGCGCTTGCAGCGTTTTCAGTTAAATTGAAGCTGAGAGCTGGGGGTCGGATAGAATTACACACCTTGTGCTCCTTTCTGAATGACTTGCGTCTAATCTAACCCAATCTGGCTTTCAACAAACCTTATGGTGCTATATTTCTTTACATACGTTGGGTATTAAGATAGCATAACAAGTGATGAAGATAATCCACTCAAATGAATTAGATTTGTTAAAAAAAAAAAAGCTTTTAGCCTAAGTGAATCCGCCGACTCTTGTAAACATTTAATTTGAGTTTACAGTGCATTATGACCTGGAATCTGAGTCAATTTCAATTTAAAAGCACAAACAAATGTGGACATTCATAACACGGGAAATTTGGTGGGATAAGCATCTGCAGCAAACCAATTACACCACATTACTGTGCAAATATACAACAAGTATAATAACTAACCAGTCACATTCAGATGGTTCACATTGTTGAAATCAAATTACCTCAAGAAACTGAACTGTTAAACATGAAACACTGTATGCTGCTAGACGATTAACAGCTCTGACTCTCACCATCCACCGATCGCACTAAATGCTGTGTGTGGTTATGGAAATCAAGGCATTGACCAGTTTGAGTATAGTTTACCAGTGATTTGAACATTAGGGTGTAGCTCAGGCCAAGTCAGCAACCTAACACCAGAGTATAGAGTGTCTGTCATGCCTGGTTTACACTGGACTCATGTCTGGAACAGGAGACATGAGGATACTGTGACATACCGAGGACTGAAAAAGTGGAGCACGTCTCACACCGATGGAGGGGAAACGGCAAAATATGCCACAGTTGACAAAAAATTAAATGTTTAGTCGTTTCCCTCTTTGAAGTGTTATGATTCAAAGGTTGTGATTACACAGTGAAACGTGAGCTGCACGACAATAACATAAATAAGTCAAATACAAAACTAAAATAACAATAGTTCTAGTTTTCATGTTCATGTTCAACCTTCCCATACATTACACGATGAGCCCTTATTTGAAGATTATTTGAAGATTCAAAGGAGAAAATTTGTACAGGATCGTCTAGACACTAATGTATCACATGTCCACATAACACTGGCTTATAGGCACTTCCAGTCTTCTTAACGTACCTACACAGCAGCCGTGAGCTTTACAGTCTAACATTAACGACCACACCAAATACCACAGCCTGTGTTTAAACTGTAAACTGTAAATGAGGCAGCTCGGTGTGTCTGTGGCTAACAGCAAGAACTATAATAGCCTTAAAGCATTTTAGAATAGAGACAGTTTTTACTATGTACATAAACATCTGTGTGTGCGTGCGTGTGTGTGTGTGCATGCGTGTAGTGTGTGCTTATGGGCTAATTTGGATTGGAGTTACACCATAATTAGTTTTGTGGCATTCCCACAGCACAGCATATCATGTTACAGCTCATATGCATAATTGGGGAAAATAAACATTCGGGATTCAGTTGACTGTTATGAATCTTTCAACACTCTCACTGTTTTCCCTCTTTCACAGCTCCCTCCCTCCTCTTGCCTTTTATTTATCTTGTTTTGTCTGTTTGACTCACACATGAACACACTGTCCTTCCTTCCAGTTTTACCATGGGTTAAAAAAGGTGAGCGTTATAGAAGTATGTCCCATACGCAAAAACACATCAACGCACGCTTTTAAACGGCATCCATGCATGAGAGATGATGACACCAGCGTTCTCAGAGATATAATTATGGCTCAATACAGGAGGGTGCACACAACTTTGCATATTATGTGGAGTTTGTCTTACACACCTAGAAGCACATCCTGAGGCCCTTGACAACAAAAGTGACACAAGCGCTAACAACAGGCTTAAAATCTACATGTTCATGTTTTAAATCTTTGGGAGAAAGTAAGCCTTTTCCTTCGTTGCTGTTCTGTTCCTCAGCTCTTCTTGAATGAGAGTCACACAGTGCTCCAAGCATTTCTTTTTTTCCTTTTTTTTTCTTTTCATACTTATTGGCAATCCAGAGCAGACACATGATGTCAATACCACTATTTATTATATTTATTTTGCTCTCTCACTTCATAACATACTGGAAATGTCAGCCTCAGTTTTTTGCTATGTGTCTTTTGGCTGGAAATGAAAACACATGACAGCAAAGAGTCTATTTTTCCTGTATGCATGTGTGTGTGTGTGTGTGTGTGTGTGTGTGTGTGTGTGTGAGTGAGTGAGTGAGTGAGGAGAGAGTGAGAGAGAGAGAGAGAGAGAGAGAGACTGACAGTCCGTTCTTTAGACTTTATGCTGACATTGACATTAGCCATTTAGATCTGTGTGTATTTGTGTTTCTCCAAAATCACTACCCATGCTCACTTGGCTGCTGTTGCATGCATGTGTGTGTGTGTGTGTGTCTGTCGAAATATTTACAAATCTCTCTAATGAGAAATTATTGAGCTGCAATTCTGAAGTTTCTTTGACACAGTCAATTTATTTTTCCAGGTAATGTCCATATTTTTGAAGCGTCTTTTTGCTCTTTAGATGAAATTAAATATCAGACTACCCATATGTCTGCTCCTTGGAGTTATGTTTACAGGGTTGTTTCTAAAATAGTTCTGATCTGCAGGTGTTTATAAGGCCAGTTTAACTTGTGAAAGGAAAGGAAAGGAAAGGAAAGAGTGAGTTAAGACAAGAACAGAGGAATGAACTGGTGGGGAAAGTGAGAGTTGGGACCAGATGTCTGACTGTGAGGGCACTGAATGTGGGATCTGATATGGATTTGTGTTAAGCAGCAAGCCATTGCTCTCCTTGATACGGATGCATACATTTGTCTGTGTCTGCACGTGTACTGATGTGTGTGCTGTGGTGGAGGTTGCTTGTGTGAGGCAGGCACTTGCAGATTTTTGGGTGGATGTAGAGCACAAGTCGAGTATGTGCTCAACAACTGACTTATTGATAATCAACCTGCCACTAAAACCTGATAGGCTTCACTCAAAACTTGAGATGTATATACTCTATTAGCCCCCGACAGAAGTGAGGGGATTACCCCTCTCTTCTGTTGTACACACACACTTGCACGTTCTTATATCTCATGATCTGCTGTAAAAACAGCATACAAGCTGAATTTATATCCACTTATTCATATCTAAGGTGGTAAAGGATAGAGTCTGAGGCAGCAGTGCAACAGATGCAAATTGCTGCAAAAAACATCTTCCTTTAAAATTGACAATTTGACACTTATCTAATTATTATCATTTGAATGTAGAGGGTTGCATATCTTATTATTTTGTTTTCAGGACTAACCATGTGGTCAGGATTAGTCCAATAATGATGAAATGAACTAGATGAAACTGAAGTACTGAGAGTTAAGGTCGTGCAAACACTGAGAGAGAGAGACTTGTAAAAGCTGTTATTGAGGTAAAGAACAAGACGTCTAACGAAGAAGGTTGTATGTGAAAAAAAGAAAGAACAGACGAACAAGCGAAAGAACAGAGGTGAGCGAATGAAAGAACGGACAAACGAGCTACAGAAAGAAAGAAAGAAAGATCAGCACAGGCCATTTTGTATAACAGCTGCATTTCCTCATGGCTCCGACTCAACACATTTCCATCAACCATCTCTGCCAGACCACAACACACTCTAACAGCCCACTTCAACACACACACACACACACGAAACACAAAAACACATACACACCCAGTTGAATGCATTAACTGTGTATATTAATAAAAATGTCTTGTTGAACAAGGAAGAGAATAGCAGACAGTGTGTATGTGTCAGTGTGTGTACGTGAGAGGCAAGAACAGCATGTTTCATCTCAAACCTTGTTTCTTACTGCAACTACTACTTCTGCTACTACTCTCTTTGCTCTTGTACCTCCATTCACCCTCTCTTGCTTGCTATTCATTTACACTTGTCAAGAGGTAGCCATTAAGCCCAAAAGCCTGTACAGAATTTTTTATTACAAAACCATTTGTATCCCTGAAAGAAAAATAAATCCAACACTCCCTGTGACTGCATTAGAGCCACACTTTGGTGATTTGTTTAGGTTGATAATACTCACAGCCCAGCAGCCACTCAAACACTGATGTGACTGGAAAATAACTAGGTGTCCTTAGCGGCCATACAAGGGCCCATGACTGAATGTTAAACAGCTGGCTGTAACATTAAGTCATACTTTATTTGACTTCCATTAGGAGAACAAGACATCTAATGGCGAGCGAAAAGAAAGAAAGAAAGAAAGAAAGAAGTCTCAATAAAGCAGTTGGATTTTCTCAGAGCACTCGTAAAAGCAAGTGGGCCCGATCTAAATGAGTGGGGAAGACGAACAGAGCAGATCTTGTTCCTAAAGCATCCGATACCGTCTGTTAATGCCAGTGCAGGATGCCAGTACACTGAGTGTTAGTGCTAATAAGTGTAAATGTGTTATTCACTTTCATGTGTCTCTATCGTTCTGACAGAGGTGCTTCAGTGTTTCACCAGAGAGCTCCATATTCTTCTATTCAGCTCAAAAACTCAATAGCCCAATTTCCTGACTGGCTGTTTCATGGTCGCAGCAGTTACTTCATGACAGTATCCATACACGGGGGCGCGGGCGGACTGGAGTTTTGTCTTCCTGACATAGTAGCAATTGTACAATGTGATGGCCTTGGCAAAGTAATGGCTATTCACACCGAGTTGCCAAAATGAAATCCAACTCCAGATGACCAGTAAAATGTTCCCACATCTCTTGTTAAATTGCCTCTGTCTGCTCATTCATTTGTGCAATTGTTTTTTTTTTTTCTTTCATCTCTTTTTTTCTTCTGCTCTTGGGTCTCTCTCTCTCTCTCCCTTTCTCCACTGGGCTTTGTTTGAAGTCTGCTTCAGGCCAGTAAAGGGACTCCCCCATCCTTCTCGTGGCAGTATAAATGACAGCTAGTGAAACTTGATACACTGGCCCACCATTTAAAAAAATGTTCCTGATAGCTATGCTACTTACTCTGTTAATCAAATTCTCTGTAATTGTCATGTGCAGATTTTACAGGACACAGAGGGGAAACCAAAAGACGAAACCGTGAACCCAGAGCTCAGGGGTCAGCATTTCTGTGAGTGTGAGTGTCCTCGTGGAGTGTCTGAGAGTTTGTGTTTGGTCCTGTTGAGTTAAAGAGCTGTGTCTGAGTCCTGGATGGAGCTTCCCCACAGGAGCCCATTGTCCACCCACTCTATGTCTCTAAGTCTGGTTGTCTGTTTCCATGTCTCCCCATGTTAAATCCTCCCACACTGTCTGTTTTCACTTTTTTTTTTTCGATCCTATTCTTTGACTTCCCCTGCCGTTAGCCTCGTCTTCACCTGTGGCATAAAAGCAAATTTTACTACAACAGTAAAACGAGCTTATGTTTTGAGTTATTTTAAGTGACACAGTAAAATAACTAATGTTTCTGCTCAAAGACAAATTTCGAGCAATAAACAAGTGCATTGGCGAAAATATGGAAACTTCTCATGTATTTTTCCTGCAAGTTTCCATTTCTGTAGCCACAACTGATGAGACCGTAACAAAGGGGCAAGTTGTGACGTCACCCAAAGATGCCATGTTGCGGTTTTGCAAGTAGAAATTCAAAGAAGTCACCTGCAACTATGCTCTCATTAGATGATACCATCACTGGTATCATGTGCCAAATTAATTACATTTGGGCTGGGCTGTGAGTATTATCAACCTAAACAAATCACCAAAGTGTGGCTCTAATGCAGTCACAGGGAGTGTTGGATTTATTTTTCTTTCAGGGATACATATGGTTTTGTAATAAAAAATTAGCCAAGAGGAAAGAAATAGGGCGTGTAAACAGAAGGTCACCGGTGCAACTCCCAGGAAGGGCCAATGTGCCCATGAGCAAACCCCCATTGCTCCCTGGGTGCATATTAGTGCTGCCCACTGCTCCTGCATCTACCTTGTGTGTTTTCACTACTTGTGTGTAATGAGAATGGGTTTAAATACAGAGGTCAAATTCACTGTATCACTAATTGAAGTGTGCTTCCACATTGGCATCTTCAGGCAAACCGGAAGACTACACCCATTTTTTTTATGTATGGTCTACGCACAGTACCAACATCAAATAAATGATTATGATGTGATCTATATGTACTTCTATATACATATGGTATATCATGGTATATGATGTACAATACAGTATAAACCTGGAACCTCATTAGTTCACTTTTAAAGGGTCAGAATGACACATTAAAGTGGTTGCACGAGCTTCAGATCTCAGTCAAAAATGAAACTCCAGATTTTGACTGCTTGCCACTGCACAGCTTTTTACTTTTTTCTCATTTCCCAGCTCAGCCCCGATTCCAAACCAACATGTGGCTCTTCAATCAGCTGTCTGACTGGTGGGAACAGCGGCGTAAGATCTATGAATGATTCAGAACCATCCCGAATGCTTCTGGGTAGCAACAGCTGATGATTTGCTACATGTCCAATGCATCGAGTGCATGTTATGAAATTGTTACAGAATGTGTTTTGCATTCATTCCGATCGTCGCACATGCTGTGCACCTGTTGTACACAATCAATAAAAGTTCATTCTCATGTTGAAGAATGAGTAATGATGATATGTGAGTGTTTTGACTTTAAAAACACTGCAAAATTGGCTCCTTGTGAGACTAATTGGGAAATCTGAGTACACATTAGTCAGCTGTCTTCATGCTACACAATGAAGAATTCAGGGAAAAGGAAGACAAAGAAGATGACAACCAATTGAGGACATGAAACATGAGATGGCGCCAATAAATGGTTTGTGGTTACATTTTTTGTACCACTAGGAATCCACCCCGTGAATGAGATTGAAAGAGCTGACTCCCATCGGACAACCTGCATGACTTCACATCACTCAGTGAGCGTTTCACAGTGAAACAGACCATATTACAGCACTGGGCAAGTATGCATTTTATCGCCCACTCAAGTCCTTTCTGCTCCATTTGGATTGACAAAAATTGTGCAATGTGGTAGTTTAGATTTCTGCTCCAGACAGACATGAAGGGAGGAGAGATGGAGTCTGTGAGACCAGTTAACTCCAGGAATTGAATTCTGTTCACCTTTAAGCATTTGAATAGTGACTACATTTATGTGAGCGTGCTGTCACTTCACACCTGCGTGCTACTGACCACATGTTTAACAAGGCGTTACGGTGATCCTGCCGGCACAAGTGTTTACCCAAAGTCCTGACCTTCTCGCACTGACACTTTCACTGCTGATATAAATACCACACACACACACGACAGCAAAGACGCAGGTAACTTAATCCTCATTGTCCTCCATTCTCTCCATTGGCTGACACCTGTCATATGTCCTTGCTCTCAACTAACCAAACCCAACATCCTTAATGATCCACAGGATATTTTTATACCGAGCACTTGTTGTTGAGAGGCCTTCAGTAAAAAATTGTGTTATGGTGGGAGAGAGATCATATTAGGTTGCAGTGTATGCTTGTGTGTGTGTGTGTATGTGTGCAGTTTGAAACTGGATAAGTCGGAGAAGCCTGTGCTAATATGTCCCCAAGAATGCTCATGATGAGGTGCTAACTCGCAGTGATTGCAACTGCTGGTAGCAGAGAGTGGGGGGGGGGCAGGACACGGGGTGATATGGAGAACTCTCTGGTTTATTTGGGAGACTGTGGAAAGGTCCGATCATGCTTCATGTTGACAGGACATTTGTCAAACTTGAATGATGCAATTGCACTGAGTTGCTCGGTCACATGGTGTGGCTCTAGGTTGCAGGTTTATTTTGTGTTGCAGCTAGAGAGCCAGATTATAGAACACATGATGAGGGAAATGTACTTTCGGAGACTGTTTATACGCGACTGTTGGGTATTTATGGATTTTTATAGTGAAAACGATGCTGCCAATTTGTCCTGTATAACTGCTGACGAGAAGTCTGAAATGACACATTTTTCGAAAGCCAAAATCTTTATCACATTCACTGTCCCAAAGAGCGCGAGAGTCAGAGATCAGATGTGAAACTTGAGGTCCTTCTCAATACCCACACTAGCAGCCGCAGCCAGCACTATAATGTACATTCATGGGCTGCCATGTAATTTAGCATTGCACACCTATAACTTGTAACTGTTGGAATGACAGCAGACATTTAAAAGAAAAAGACAATAAAACTTACTGTTAAAGAACCGTAGATGTGGTCTATTTTATTGAACTGATTCAACAAATACAATTGCCTTCATTACCCCACTGCAACTTGTACATTGACCGGGTATCTAAGGTAACACTAAAGACACTTACCAGACAATATACTGTATGTGCAGATAAAGAATGGGCTCTTTCTAATCCTACAATCTAAGAAGGAACAAAAGCTTAAAATTATATTAACCAACCACTTAATTAGGTACACCTGTTCAATTATCAATTTGAATATCACACTGCAGCAACTCAGTGATTTTAGGTACATACTAGACACAGTCACGGTGAACCAAGCATCAGAAAGGGGAGAAAAAAGCGACTGGACTTTGAATGTGGCATGGTCTTTTGATTGGTCAGAGCATTTCAGGAGCTGCTGATCTACTGGAAATAGATATCATTTAGCAGTTAACTGTGCAAAATGGACACACGGATGATGAAAAAACAAAAAAGGCTATAGTACCTCAAATAACCACTTGTTACAACTCAGGTATGAAGAAGACCATCTCTGAACACATAACACATCCAACCTTGAAGCAGATGGGCTGCACCAGCAGAAGAAACCCCTCCCACTTAATTAGGTGTCTCTCTGTACCTAATAAAGTGGCTGCTGAGTACCCGTTTTAACACACAGAGAAGAGACACTTTCTCTCTCACACAGTACTTAATGTCTAAAATCTACATGAGTTGCTTTAAAACTCAAAAAACATCTGCAACCCTCGCTCCACAACTTTCAAGGTCA
The DNA here is from genome assembly GCF_019176455.1 of Solea senegalensis. Taxonomy (NCBI): domain Eukaryota; kingdom Metazoa; phylum Chordata; class Actinopteri; order Pleuronectiformes; family Soleidae; genus Solea; species Solea senegalensis. Next base: position 14,186,974 of record NC_058035.1, read on the forward strand.
TCAACTACTGTGTGGTGGGAATGCATCCACTCTCACTAACCTAACACGCTTTGAAAGGTTCCTTACAGTTCTAGTAATTTAGGAAAAAAACCTTCACAGCAAACTGCCACCACTGTGTTAACCGCATGGAAAACTTTGTGTGTACAGCATGTCTGTGTGCATTTGCACCTGTGTGTGCGTGAGTCCGCGGCGAGCCAGCTTGCAGACCAACCTGTGGTATTAAGAGTGGAATTTATGTAAAAGTTCTCGTATTCAGCAGTCATTTCCTTTTGATGTTCAAGCTCACTGTTTCCAGGCAGGGATTTTTGAACACACGAGAGAGAGAGAGAGAGGGAGAGTGAGGCGGAAAAGAAAAACAGAAATTGGTCATTTCTTTATGGTGGTGCAAAGGTAAAACCTTAAACATAACTAAACCCTGTGTCCCCACTAATGTTCTAATTCTGTCAATCTCATGTTAATCTCATGTTACCATACATTGTTAGATAAAGGTGTGTTTGTGTGTTTAAGCGCAAGCACACAAAGAAAGGTGGAGGGAATCCAAGGAACATGTATTTCATTTTAATTCATGTTTATTGACAGAGCTAATGGAATCATGTTTATGTCTGCACACGCGTGTTTGCTTTTTTCACATGCTCACTGTTTGCTTTGTGTGCATTTGTAAAGACGTGTGTGCAAATCCATCTGCATTTCATTGTGTGTAACGGCATGCATTCATGTCCCGTCTGTGTTTATCAATATAGCTAATGGATTTTCTGCTGGCTCAAAGTTTGTTTGTCCAGAAACCTAATATGGCAGTCCGTTTATAAAGCAAGCCTACCAAATAGAAGCATGACTCATGACTCTGTCTGACACAGCCATCAATGACCTGACACCCATATCAGGTGGCAGGGGGGAGAGGGGGCAGCAGTTGGACGGAGAAAGAACAAGGGAGAAAGATGAGGATTTGTGGTGATCGATTGACCATTGAGCCCAGACAATGTTTTAATCAGAAGTATAAGACAAGAAAAGTTTTAATTTTGGAATGAAAGAAGGAAGCAGAATAACAAAGAAAAGATTTAAGGGAAGACGGAGCAAAGTAAAGAAAAAGCAGGACTTAATCATTGATGATAATTCACCCCAAAGGATGCACACATCTATCAACAGACAAAGTTTAATCAACAGTACAGACTATTTCAATACAGCTTCCTGTACAGACTGACTATCATACTCTCTCTACCTTAAGGCACTTCCCTTCATTTCTTCAGAGTCTCTGCCCTTGCCACATAAAAGCAGATTGCATTTCTTAACCATAAAAAAAGGATTTATGTTGAGCCATCTATAAAATACTGTAAGTCTGATGGTGAGTTTGAAAAGAGCTCTTGTGACACCACAAAGGGTGGCTGAGATGAGACCATTGCTGCTGAACAGCATCTGGATTTGTACACTAAAGCTGGGCAATGGAGTAAGATTTCACTAAGTGGTGCTAAGCAGTGAGCAATGACAAAAATGAAGACTATAACTAAAGCAGCTGGACACCTCTAATGGTAAAACAAAAAGTCTAATTGAACAGCACAATGTTTATAATCTGTATTATCATTTAATGAATGTACAGTATAAAATGGTTTCAAGTAAATACAACTGACCCTTCACTAAGCCATTAAGAAGGTTTTATTGCCATTATTGTCAAGCTTTTCATTCTTCCACAGCTCATTTGCAGTCTATAAAAATAAAGGTGGCAGATTCACCACTTAAAAGTGATAAGTGGCTCTTCAGTGTGTTGCTGAAGTGGACAGAGGAGAATTGCCATGTCTAGCTGAGAGAATTCAAGCCTGTCAGATAAAAATGTCTGGCACCTGCACATTATGTGTAATCAACAAGTGTAAATAACTAACAGCATGTCAATAAAAGAGATAATGATGATGTGCTTGTTGGTTTTGAACGTAACACTCGTTTGGTCTCTCATACCAGTGAATAAAAAAAAAAAACGAAATGTTTAAATATTGCACTGTAATAGTTCACTTATTTGTAGCTATGTCCAAAAAAACCAATAAAGAGCAGTGCAGATGGAAATATATTCCAATTGAGCTCACATTATTACCTGTTCCACTCTGGAAGAAATAAATGTTAGCAGGCATGCTAACAGAAGTGATGATAGAAAATGGAATGAATAGAGAGGAGGTTCAAATCAAGAAAGCACAACGACAGAGGAAAATAACAAAGGAATGACAAACAAGTAGATGATCAGAAGTACAGAGAAATCAAATGGGAGAAGGTAAAGGGGTAAAAGACAACTTTCTTGCCCCGGTGGTTCCTGTTTGGTTATTGTTAATGCAGCAGGAGCTGAATGCAGGAAAAGTGATTTTCCTCAGAGTTTGTGTCGTGTAATTATTAATACCCCGTTGTGTAGATATCAGGTGAACACTATTCTTTTCAGTGTTATGAATACAGAATGTCGTTTTTTTTGTTGTATCATAAACATAAAATAAGTGAACTGCAAGGCATATAAGGGATCCATATCAAGACTAATGGGCTACTTTTTCTATCAATATTACACTGCTCAATCACTTTAAACATCATCATGACAAGCTTAAGCAAAAAGGTTGTCTTTCCGGCTTTAATGCAGAGTTGTGGAGCCCAGATTGGGGTGTATATATCTGAGGTCAGAGGTCAAGGTGATGTCACACTACGATTATCGGCATGTTGACTTGTGGAGCTCTGAATCAAACCCTCCAGTTGCAAGACAACTCAATCTACCACTGAGCCACTGTCGCCCACACATTTCCCCCTTTTTTCCTCTCTCTGTCCTTTCTGCTCCTTTCTCGTCATGCGCCAGCACCAACCATCCCCCTGCATTGTTCTCAGAAGAAGAAAAAAACACAGGATAGATCATCTTACCTTTTCAGGAAGACTGAAAAAACAGGCAGAACTTAAAACTCCTAAAAACACAGGGGAGAAAAAGGGGAAGTGAGGTGGTGGCAGAGGGCTGGGTAAGAGGGCGACGAGTGAGTGGGAGATATGGAGCGTTTGGACACAAGGATGTTGGAAAGAACTAAACCATCTTTAATAATAATGATCACAACGGCCACCAAATTATACTTCATGCAGACATAAAGTGTTTATACTCCATTATGTGTGTACAAAGAATTAATTTATTTTAACCAAGAGCAAACACTTTTACACGTCTAAAATGAGTACACACACACACACACAGTATGACGTGCCGCCTCATTCCAGTCTTACTCTGCCACACCAAAACCACACCATGACTCATGACGTTAATTACAGCAGTTCATACTGAACAATATTAATGACTTCTCAAATTCCGTTTTCATGTCAATCACTCACAATGAAACACCACTGACCTGTTTGTACACTATAAATACTGAACATTGTCAGATGACTGATCACGGGAAATGTTGCAACACTGCATTAAGACGTGATTCCACAAGTCAGCAGTGCGAACTCGGTGTAAATTTCACCAGGTCGGTTCTTGCAGGAAACATATGTTAGCCGTCCTTTGCGAACAAAAAGAGTACCCTTAAACAATAATAAAGGAGGACTTAGCCTGGACCCTGTGAAAAGTTAAGTGTAAAGCAAAGTCACAAAAAGACAATGCAAAGATTTATTCACATATCTAAAAGTGAACACACCATATATGAGACACAACATCTATTCATTTCTTACACAATTTGTTATTGGATGAAAATACTCAAGTTTATTTGTTTTGGAAAAGTACATGCATACTGTATGTGCATATGATAGTAAAGTTGAATCTTGTAACTTTAGTATATAAAATAACAAATCACCATATGCTCATGGTCTATGATGTTCAAATTAATTTGTTTTTGGTGAAGAATTGCCAAATTAAGGTGACTCTCTCATCCTGCCTGTGAGCCATGAGCTTTATCAGAGGGACTTTACAGAAAGCCGAGACTCTCTCTCTCTCTCTCTCTCTCTCATACACACACTCATATACAGGGTGGATGTTATCATTGTGATCAGGTATGCATGAGAAAAACGACACACACAGACTAACTTGCCCTCTAGATAAGGAGGTACAAGTTTCCAGATTTCTACTGCAGTCGTATCCTCTTACTAATACTCTGCCCTGGGCCAGCACGCCCACACACACATGCACAAACACACACACACAACTCCCCCCGGGCCACAGGAACATCGACTTCCAGAGTGGGCCTCCGCTTCTCACCCTTTTGCTGTGTTTCACCTTTCCATCACCTCTTATTTCACACTATGACCTTTTCACACCTGCTCACACGTAACCACAAAGACAAAGACACAACCATGTAGGTGTGACAACTGAGCGTTCATGAAAAGTGCATGACTCATCATCAGATGTGAGTATGTTACATGCTGTGCACTGATAAACAAACACACAGGGGAATGCATCTGTAATAGGACAGCGGTCAGATGTATCAGTGCATTTTATTGTGGTAGGAGACCCAAAACACCCACCTATGTGTGTGTTGTTCACAAATAATGTAAATATTTACCCATTACAGCAGATTTTGGAAAAAAAACTACTATATTCATATAATTACACACAAAGTAATAAGTACAGCTTGAACAATGTGTATGAGTTCGCTTTCCCACAGTGATTATGAGACTGCATTTTCCCCCCACACACCAATAAATCAAATCAATAAACCTATGACTGGTTTACTGGTTTAGCGAACACATAAAAGTGCAACAGGATTTGCTGCTTTGCAACATGATGCTTAATTGTGCACACATGTCTCCGGATATGTATCACTGTCATCTCTTTGTCTCTGTGATAATGTTGTGTTGATTCACGTGAGGAAACAGACAGAGGTAAAAAGGTCTGAGCAGGCAGGCGTAAGGAGAGGATTACTTTACTTTCCTCCCCTTTTTTTCTGTGTCTTTCTTACCCGGGAACAGGTGGGACTCACTTCCTCAAGGCCAGGTTCAAAGGTCACAACCTTAAATGGAGTGTCATGGTAGGGATTTGTGAATTTGACTCTGAAACCTCATATTTCCTTGCTTCTGTGACACGCAGTCTGGTCATCACCATCCTGTTGCCAGTCATGTGTATCTGACTCCACATAATTCTGTTTGCTATTTAGACCTGCCTCTGCATTTGACTTGAAGTAACCTGCCTATTTATCAAATACACATGTGTAATCGTTGCATCATTTAATCTGCAACAATAGATCTGTCACATCTCAACATAAATGGAAGTGATAATACGGCTAACCCTCATCCATGAGTTGATGTTGAACCAAGAATCTAGTATATCTAGGTGTGTGTGTAAAGAATCTGATTTATTCTTTTTTAAAATTTTATCCATTATTTCTGGTAATACTTGCTGATACACCTATTTTGAAACCACCAGCAATGTATATTTGAATTAGCAAATAAACATGAAACGCGAAGCTTATCTTTTCTGATTCCCACTTTTTTCTTCCACACCTACAATGCAGGGATAATGTCAACATTGAGCTTAGCTGAAGCCCCTGGATAACATGTCAACCTGTCACCCTCTGCCTAAACCTCCGAACACGGAAATACACACGTATACACAACTGAGTAAGGTCTTGACATGTTCACTCAGTGCCTCAAGAGCAAGATTAGATGGGTCTATCGACAGTTCCCACACACACACACACCTGGCACGCATGATTGCGCAGCTATTCTTTTTAGGACACTGCGTTGACTACCGTTCATTTGGAAAGCCTAAAAAACCTTGAACATAACCAGTTTAGGACTAATCCTAACCTTAAATTACTTTATCTTAGCCCTAAACTTAACCAGTTTCTCAGTAATAAGGTCCAGCCTCATTAGAGAAAGGTTTTGGTCTCTATGAGGACGACTGGTCCTACTGGTCCTGACACGGTCAGTGTTTGTGCCACAAGAGACCCTAAAGAGGTAACAAATACACTCACTCACACACACAGACACACACACATGCAGAGTGAGTGGTTAGATGGACAGCTCCCACAGCACTAAATGGTAAACAGCAGGTTTTAGGTGACATGCCTGGAATGCAGAAAACGGTCTTTCATAAGAGGTTGCTCTCTAACACTGGAGGGCAGGTCAGAGTCTGTGTGTGTGTGTGTAAACCTTTTGGTGCGAGTAAACCTGTCACAGCAGCCTGTATGTCGTGGTGGACTTTATATGATAAACTGGTTTCAACCCAAGCAAAGAGACAGGGCTATGATGGCAAAACAATCAATATAATAACCCTCTTAACACCTAAGCCTCAAAATGTCCGTCTGGACTTTTTTGCTTATTTTAACCATAAAAGGACCAGAAAACGTCCTGTAACTAAGTGCTTTTGCCCTTTTTTCCATTGTAACATTGTAGTTTGTACAACAAATGGAAACTATGTACAGGCGTTTTTCCAACTCTTTCCTCTCTGGTGACAAAGACACTGATCCACCAGCTTCCTACAACAGCATGAGTGAAATTACCATAATAACCACACGTTGGCTTTGACCTGCAACTTCTCAGCTTTCAGAAACTGTTGGAATTTCTCCGACTGCACAAACTTCCGCGTAATTGCGGTAATGCAAAAAGAGCTTGCGCAAACGCGTCGCCTGCGATAACGCTCGGTGTTAAAGGGTTAAACAGGCACATGTTGGAAACCTTCTGGTGTTCCTGACAAGAAATTTACTTTGTGAAGCAAATACGTTTCATAATAACTGCAATAACTGGCTGTATAATGATCAGATGCAGTGTATTATACAAAGTAATTAAGGGCTACATTTATTAGGCTGTGGCGTTTCTGGGAGGATGTCAAGGTCATGTAACGATCATATCTTTTGGACTATGTAAATAAAGACGTCTCTGATGTCACTGCTTCTTCTGAGTTTAACTAATGCTTTAGTATAAAGTCCTTAATGTATCATATAATAATAGGCCTTCTGCTGAGATCAGTTCAGTGCACAAGTTCAGTATCAATGTCTGACTTGCCCGAGACACAAATGACATTTCCTTACAACATAGCCATGTCTGTTAACGTAACACTTTCACTGACATCGTCAACCTTCCTTTGTCACGTTAACTGACACATAATAACAAATGTACAATTTATGTTTGTTAATTACACTGGCAAACTGGTGTGACTGCATCTGTCAATTTCACTGGCAGGCAGCGCTCTCCTCATTTTCACATTTACATGTAGACACAGATACCCAATTATATTAAAAGAAGCAGACTACAGCTCGCACTCCACTTCCTGGTTTGAGCCTGTTTTTGAACTAGGTGTGAGTCATGTGTGCGTGTGACTTGTGTGTGTCTGTGTGTGCGTGTGTGTTACTTGAGTAATGACACACAAAAGTCACAGAGAGTTCATCCAACAAGAACAGGAGGATCTGCCAGGACTGTCATGTCTCAACAACTTTACAGGAAAATTGACACACACACACACACACACACACACACACACACACACACACACACACACAAGAAACAATGCCCTCTGTATTCTACATGTCAAAATGACGTTTAGGCTTCAGTGAAAACAGAGTGGGAGCAGGACATAAAATGAGATTCGCCATGGGAAGTAGCAAATGACTAATCCAAAAAGCACCTCTAAATGTGTAAAAATGTCGAGAAACCCCATTTTATGTTCCTCATTCTATTCCCAACCCGCTCTGCAAACATTTCCTCAACCTGTCGAAAAACATGCATAAGCTGGCCCATGTACTCACGGTCATGCGTTTGGACAAAAACATGAGCTTTCCGCATCTTACTTGTGTCACCAGAGAGTCGGGGAAGTCCCCCTGTGAAAGCTGAGAATAGATGGGTCTCTCACTTTGGTCAAGGGAATGGAGCCCTGACCTATCAAGGGTCTCGTGTTTGGGAGTTACAGAGAGTCCAGTTTCTGGGCCTCCCAGAAACACACTGCTTGGTGGCAAGAAGAGAAGGGCCTAGAGCAGGGAGGTGCTAAGTGAGTGGGAGCCAAGCGAGAGCCTGGGGAGCGAGTAGACAGAGCTGCCCAACTAATGTGTCCCTCACCAGGGAGAAGAGGAATGTCTGGTAAGGGAGAAGGGGGTAGACAGGGTCCATACAAAAATATATATGTGTTCATGAGTGTGTGTTAGTTGTAGATGTTGGTGGAGATGAGTGTGTCTGTGTGGGTGTGTTTGGACTATGTTTCCCCATTGCACCTCCATTAGGAAAACCCTGGAGACAAATACATTCAGCACTTCATTCATTATACTCATCAGTCAGCTGTCATCTGTACACCTACAGGCATGCACACAGACAAGTGTATGCTGACAGCCATCCAGGCTTGAACGGAACCATATATACATCTGGCAGAAACAGAGATGAATGTGAATCTTCACACATTAATATGTAAAGTGTGTCACTGACACAGTCATGGTTACACATTTATACACCACAGAAGCTACCGAGGGCAAAACTGTATATAAAGTACAGTGAACAGTGAATAAACGCAGTTAAGGACAGAACATGCACTAGTGAAGGAAAACAAAGAACAGGAGATAAAGAAAGTGTTATGTTAGGGCTACAATTAATTACTATTTTTAGCACAATACATCTGTTACTTTCTTTAAACAAGAAAAAAATCAATTATTGTGTTTTAGTCTTTTACTCTGTCCAACCAAATATTCAATTAATTTACAATAACATTAAACAGAGAAAGGTATTTTATCTTTCTCTCTGCTTAAAGTTATCTTTATGATCAAAATGATCAAAGTTTCCAAACGTTTTGCTTTGTTCACATATGTTTCAAAAATATTTGTATGCACTTGAGATGTTTCACCAAATATTGGTTTACCCCGAAACAGTTTTTTGTTTTGTTTTGAGTCTTTGATTTGATCAAATGAATAAAGATTTAGCTATTTGTGCGGCAGAATGACTATAAATTATTCCTCCGTTTTTTGATGTGATCTCAAGACTCCCAAGATTAATTTTGCAGACTAGAGTAAGTTCACAATTTCTACTTTGGGAACATAATCTTAAAAAAAGACACGATAGAGTTACTCACTGAACGTAGAAGCAGACAGTGCAGTGAAGTGTGTGGTAAATGCAACCTCCCACCAGAGATACACAACACTGTTGTGGTACTGTATCAATCTCTACAATAAGAAAATACTTTAATTAAAAAAATGAAAAAGGTATCCAAGGAAAAATATCCAAAAATAGTTATAAAAGTTATTTAAGTATCATTTGAAGGACATTCACTGATATTAAATCCCAGTTTCACTATATGTAGAAAACCACATCTTCCCAGTAACATGCGCAGCTATGACGACAGAGGACAGAAAAAGGTAGAAGGATGGAGGGAAGGATGCAACTTTTCCTGTAAAAATAAATGTGAAACAAGCACCCAGTATGTGAACATAAGGCCAAGGGCCAATAACTGCAACCGGAATAAAATACTGTGAATGTAAATACACATGCTCACACACTATATTATCAATGACGTGCATGGGGAAACAACACAAGTCGACAACTGATGACATTAACATAAATAAGTGCACATGTCTATGCATGAATATGTCAATGTATGACGAGCGCATGCAAAATACGCACAGAATGAGCACAGCCAGGGTAATTTGATTAGAGGACACCAAGGGATAACCACCCACCTGAGTGGGAAACATGACACTTTCAACACAACTCTGGGAATCCCCTCACACCCCACACAGACTGACAGACACATTAATGTATGTTAAATTAAGACCGCTTTAAAAACTCTTTAAAAAGTCCTGGGAAATTTTACTAGCATTAGTACATAAACTTCTTTCCCACACAGACAACAGAACAAAAATAAATGCCAGATATTAATTTGAGTTTATAGTCAGTGGAGTAGATATCAGTGTAGTGTGTGTGAACAAACTTTACTCAGCTTTCTATTTATTTCTTGCATTTCTTGCCTCCTGTCTCACCTGAGCTAAAGGTCCTGGGAACAACTACTACTCCTGTGCTGAGTGACCGCCCATGGCCCGGAGGCAGCCACCTCCGCCTGCAGGTGAGCTGTGGCCATCTCAAGTTTCCATTTCAACATGCACAGTCATTCCTTCGCTTGCTCTTTTATTTTATTTTTTATTTTTTAATCAAAACTCTGCCACCTGAACTCAAATGCAAAGATTTGCAGGTACATGTGCAGAAAAACCTGAGTAAATACCGGATGATGGAGGACACAGTCAAACACTGAAAAATGTATGCATCTGTGCATACAAAGTGATGCATGCTGTAACACATAAACACACGCACAAAGACAGAAATACAGCAACAGGAAAATAAACCCATAATGACACATCCTCCTCCCTGAGGACCAGTGTGTGTGTGCGTGTGTGTGCGTGTGTGTGCGTGTGTAGCCTGAGGTGGTGGGGTTTCTATTACAGTGAAGCTTCCTTTCCCAGGTGAAAAAGCCAAGTAGAAAGAGTGAGAGTAAAATCTCACAGCCTCAGGAGGATACAGCACCAGTCATATACAGTACTGTGCAAAAGTCTTAATCAGATTTGTTTATTTAGCGAGGCTTTAATGGCCATACAGTATAATTATTTCTCGATCACTTTATTGGAACACATGTAGAAAATACAGAAAACATGTATGTAGTTTTATAATAACAACATTCTTAAGGGGAAAAAAACACCTTCTTCAGGTTAAAGTGTGTATTTAGTGTGACCTACCTGAGTGGCACACTAATCCTATTGGTAAAACCTATGTTTGTCCTGCTATTTCACATCGAGATCACACCTGATTTATTCAAGACAGGCTCGAGCATTACATACACATGTTGTATGAGTTAAAGTCATTCACAGCTTGCTAATGAATAAGACCTGCTTTCGGTCACATCGTTCCAATCCACACGTCAGCGATCGCACAATTTGGCAGATGTCAAAATATCAAAGCCGGTGGTATCTTGAGACTTTTGCACAGTACTGTACCCTCTCATCGTCAGAGGTGGAAAGTTATTGAAGTATTTAAGTAACTTTTACTCAAATTTTAAACAAGCTACTTTTTTACTTAAACTTGAGTACATTTTTAGACCAGTACGTTTACTTGTACTTAAGTAAAATGTTATCAAAATAGTGGTACTTTTACTTGAGTAGAATATTTCAGTACTCTTGTTAAAGTGTGCTTCTAAATCATACTGTGTGAGAGATTCAAAGACGTTCATTGTCACAGTCTTGCCAACAACAATAGCTTGACAGTGTCAGAAATTTGGGTTGACTATCTCATAGTGTGTGTGCTGTTACGATCTATATCTACTGTGGCTAATGAAAATGCAACATGAAATGATGTATCAGTGCGGTATAGACAAATACAATGGAAGCAATATGTAAACTATGTGCATCTATGTGGGATACAATGTGTCCGTGGTCTCTGCCACTTCTGAATTTTTTCACATTAAAAGAATAATTGCCAGACTATGATTCATCTTATGTTGTTTACCACATTATAGCCTATGATTCAATAGGTGTCAGCGTCATACAGTCTTCATAGTTCATAGTTGATGATTTTAGGGATGTGCGATATTGGATTGTTTGCCGATATATCGGGAGTGCTTGGGCCGATTAGATATATATATAACTGCAGAGGTCACTTAGTCTCTTCTGTAGTGAAATTAAGATAATATATTGCAGGTGTGGATATAAAATATATTTATAATCAAAATAAATAAGCAGAAAAAAAAGAATGTGCTTGCAAACAAGTGAAGCAGCAGCCTACTATTTTAGTCATTAGTCGTATCGGTGGATCTTGGCAAGTTTGCTGATGTCCGATAATTGATTTTAAAGCCAATATCTGCCAGTACCAATATTGTGCATCTCTAGAGAATCTTAGCTAAGTTTTAATTATTAAGTAATTCAAAATGAAATCTCTCAGTCTGTAGGAGGCATAATTCAACAACACCACTGCACTGGACAGTTTTCTCTCTCAAAAAGAGTCTCAGTTTAATTTCCAGCTTCCAACAAATACACACTTCAGTTGCCACAAATCATGAAAACAATAGTTACTGGTTGAAATGTGGTTACTGCATGTTGCAGGTACCTTTTAGGTGCATTTACACATTCTTATTAAAACTGTCATTTTTGGTAGTAGGCTCTTCAACAGATTAAAGGTCTTTAAACCTTTTATACCACAGACTGTTTTTAAATCTATAATTTCTTTGTGGACATTGCTCTCCTTCCCACAATTCTCTGGACAAACACAACACACCACTCTTGGTCTGTGGTCTGATTTAAAAAAACTTGAATGTCATTTCCTGGAAGAGATTTCGCATTTTTCCTGAACTACATTTTGAACAAAGTATTTCAATAAAAATATACCAACCTTGCACAGTCATGATTCATTTTAGCTCTGCAATGTCTAAGGAGCTCTCCAGAAAGTTCATTGAGCAGTCTGGGCTCCAGCTGCCAAGCCATTAAAAGTCAAAAAGTAGATACAATGCAAAAGGGAGTCAAGCTGTCTATACATCTGTAAAGCTACAGTCATAATTAAATGAATATTCATAAATGTGTCAGTAAGATATACAGAGAGAGCAGGTGAAATTTGATAAAGGTCCATACGAGAGCACATGCCAGGCTTATACTGAAAGGTAGGCTGGTGTGAGAGGCTGAATGTGTCACTCTGTGTCATTTTCTTTGAGCCAATCTTACGTATGTAGAGTAGAGGTCAGATTGGATGCACAGAATGAGCTGTGAGAAAATAAAACAAAGGGAGACAGGATTAATCTCAGCCATTTAAATGACAGTTCTAGAAAAAAAAAAAGAGGTCTGTAAAACTGTGTAAAGTGAAACGGCTGTACTTCAAGCCATTCATTTCCTGCAGTATCTGGGTAAATATTATGAACTCAACTCTGAAATATCGAGCACACTATCCATCATGACTCACACAGGCCAAGTTTAAGTTTAGGTTTACTCCACTGCCACCGTAATTACAAAGTCTATACACACACTCAATGTGCGTATTTGATGATGATGTTTTGCTCTTGGCAAATTGGCAAGTTAGAGAAACATATTGCCTCATTCCAGGATACTGAGTTCCTGTAACTACAACAGGAGGGCAGGGAGCAAAAAAATCTTCACACATATGAACACACACATATACAGATGTGCGTTCTTATAGCATTAATAATTCTGCAGCTCAGCGGGCTCTAAATGCAATTTTAAGCTTTGTTATTTTTATTGTGTGGCCTTAACTATGTGAGAGATTGTTGAATCTTGTTTTTTTTTTTTTTTACATAATTAATGGACCCTTTTGTCAAACAACTTGACTGGTTTTACATCACAGTGTTGGCTGATGCCTCCTGAAACAACATCAGACACACCTTCTCCTAACGCACCTGTGGTTACAGTTTACACATGAGTAACACATGTTAGTTACACTCAGAGCAGAGGAGAGACTGTTTCTTCTGTCAACATATTTTTGTGTGCTTAGCAGTGAAAATAAACTCAAAACTATGCTTTGACTGATCTGTTTTTGAGTGTGTCACTCAGCTCCTGCTGTGTCACTATCTGTGTCTCTACATAAATGTGTCAACTCCCAAGTGGGCGAAAAAAAAAAGAGGTTGAACAGAAGACTCGAAAACCTCTCTGTGTGCAAACCTGCGCAAGAGGGAGATGAGGAGAAGTAACTGGATGCATCCCTCTCATTAATTCCAACACTACCTGCCAGCTGGCCAGACAGAAGCACAGACTTCTGGGATAGATTTATGTGTAGTGGTGGGTCTAAATTGGCCCCACATCGAGATGGCCTCTCACTAAAGTATTAATAATGATGGTTCCTGTTGGAGTTCTGTATGTGTGTGCAGGATTCTGGCAGCGTTTAGACGTCTGGCTTGCCCTCTCTAAGCTGTTCTCCATCAGCAATACCACACAAGCACACACAAATGGAAAGAAGCACATGACCAGAAGCACTAGAACAGACCAACACACGTGCATGCACACGTCCACACAGACAAATACACACACACAGACACACACCACCTCCTTATTCCCACTTGGCTCTGGATGAACCGACTTCAACACAAAAAGTGGCTCGGGAGATAGAGCATGATGACTAAAACTGCTTTTCATTCTCTTTTCAATCCTCTCTCTCTCTCCTCTAGTCGCCCATCATAAATACCACTGGTGCGAGAAAATCTATTTCCCCCATGTCCTCACACATGCACACTATAATGGAGTCATTTCAATGCCTGTCTAAACAATCATTTTCATATCTGAGAAGACTTGTTTGATACCCGGCTGAAATGTTCTCAATACACCCTGCAAGCCAGAGGATTCTCAAGTTAAGTGCCTGCTTTGAAAGAGGTGCTCATCTGTCAGATGCTGGATAGTTTGGCACCCAGTGGTAATACGTTTCCACCAGCAACAGTTATCTAAAACTACAGGCAATCAGACACGTGTGAAAGTGTCCTTTTTGACCAGGATGTGGAATGCATCGCTGAGGCTTGACAGTTCCATCCTTACTTTCAAACCAACTGCAAAAGAAAAGTAAACAATACCTTGTTTTAGGTGTTGCATTGGCAGGGTGACTCATTATATGATGTCCAATATGTCAACAATGCAGCCATTATGTCCCACAAGGGTCAGTATGGGTAAGTAAGAAGTTGTAATTCTACTGTAAATGATATAGTGGAAGACAACCATATAACAAAACATTGCAATAGTTGTCTCAGTGTAGAATAAAATAGGCCTATAAAAACATAAAGTGCTGTATTTGGGGATGTTACATTATTTTGACCTCTGTCGACCACCCTCGATCCTGTGATAAGCCACAGACAATCATAAAGTAGAGATGAAAGCGAGTCAAATTGGAAGGGACGTTCGTTTCAGTCTGAGTTCGATTTAAATCAGTAAATATCTATATCTGACTCCAGCATTATCAAATACTGTATCTCATGAATCGCATGTCACGTTATTACTTACTGTGTTAATATTGGCTTGTTAAAGTGTTTATCGACATTACAGATGTAAAGAAAGATCCACATCGTAACTTTAGTGCGTGTTGTGCTTGGTGTATGTACGCAAGCATCAAACAAAAGGTATTTAAAAACCTTTAAATCAAGTTAGGCTGTGACACACAAGCATACACACAAAGAGAGAAACTTGAGTGGTTTCCATGAAGGAGAAACACCATTATACAGCTTACTGTACATTACAAATGGGCTGCCAACTGTCTCTAGAGTATCACATGACCACATATGGTTCCGACGATTGGCTGGCTGCTAAAACAGCAGTAGTATCAGGTTAGCAATTGATTGGGTGATGTGTGGTAGAACAGATGGAACGGGGAGGAAGTGCATTCCCAGGAAAACACAACATACCACAGGTTTTTCCACAGGCAGGTGAGGCAGACACACAAACACAGACTAACAAGACAATTCCTGACCCTACACTACACCCCCCCACACACACACTCTCTCTCTCTCTCTCTCTCCAGCCCTCACAGGCCATTTGGTTTTGCATAGATCTTCATTATATTTAATTACGTTCTCAAGTTTCCCCTGGAATGAATCCACGTATGCAAGAAAGGAGGGAGTCATTCGTTTCTTTTCTTTTCTATTTTATCTGCCTAAGAGTTACAATAAATTATCAAAAGACAAAAAGCAGAGCTGATACGTACTTCTCCAAAGTAAGATTTATATTGACATTAAACTGAAAAATCAGCATCTGCTTAGAAGATGCTTAAAACACTGGACATTTTGAAACGAAGAGAAAGCAATAAATCATATATGCATAATAAACAATACTGCATATATTCAGTTGACTTTAGTAGGTCTTACATTATTAATTTACAGTTTGCCTCTCACTTCCCTGGAGGTTTCACATTGTCAACAGCCTTACAGTAATTTAGTATCAAAACATTGACTTCACTTTATTCCCTGCTCTCTCGGCATGAGGCAAGATGAGAAACATTTAGAGGGCGGCCAGTGTCTGGACAAACTCTGTGTTGTATTTGAAGTAGATGGATGGATGGAAAGGCAAGACATGGCAAAGTAACTGAGGCAGGGGGCAACAAACCAATAAACCAATACAATAGATTACATCATGGTCATTTTGGAAGAGAGAATCACGCAGTACATCTGCCCACTGCGAACACATTTGCCAGTGAAAAGGTGAAAAGAAAGTGAACACTATACGACTGTGAGAACTCAATTGGCTGACAATGATGTTTTGAGGAACAGTACATCATACAGACCTAATGGCTAGACAATATTTGCCTTGTGTGTACAACTGTATCATATTCTGGGATAGGGAAACACAATAGGGGGCAGACAAATTGCTCAAGAACATTGCAGGTCACTGATTTTATTTACTAAAGCGCAATCTGAGCCAGGCTTCTAAAAAAAAAAAAAAACCCTGTCTCTTTTCTCCTTGGTGAACTGTGGAGTATACATTTCAATATTTACTTCACAAGACAGACTTAAAAGAAAATCCATCTGCATAGATTCTCTCTCTGGGTTCATTCCACAAGAGTATTTTCCTCTACAGGGAAATAAATTGTTCAATATTTCTCCACCATTACACAGGAGCCAAAATGCCAGGAAAATAAACAAAAGCAACAGGAAATAGTCCCAGGGGCGAGGAAATAAACAAACACTTTGTGTGAATATTCTTTTTGCTGATGCTGATGATGTAGTTTTCTGTCCGGTAAGTGGTGAGCATAGTCACTCTCTGGAGAGGGGTAAATGAACAGCATCTTTTGGAAAATCTTCCCACTGGGCGACTGCGTATTCATTTTTGTAACACCTTTAGTGACCACATGTGCTTGTAAACAATGTTCTTTCTTGTTTTTGTTTGTTTTGTGTTTTTTTTTTTTAAATTAATTGTTTTTTTTTGGTTCTCTTCCATTTTAGAATTGCCACTAAAGATACAGAAGAGAGAACCACAGGGACAGCTGCCTTTTTTTTTGCTGTTAGGTATAGAGATTTATTTATTTGCTTATCAACCTGCCACCACTGTGACAGACTTCCAGTCATATCATCACATAGAATTTCAGGGGAAAATAAACTGTCAATGTTTTTGTAATATATGATACGGCACTAAACAGTCATATCATATCCAACAGTTAATCTACTGTATGGGCTGAATACTGGAGGACTGCTATCTTGAACAGATCTTATATACCTGTGCGGTGGATGAAAAGGAATCTCATAAGACTCTAATAACAGCACATCTGGGAAAAATCTGGTGCACAAATGTACTCCTCCTGTACCACTATTTTCAAGTGTGTTGCCCACTGTGAGGAATTCTGCTTTGCTACAGAAACCTGTGGGGGTTTACAAAATGTCCTATGAAATCCAGCTGCTACGAGCACACCAAATATCACTCATAAGTCTCTCAAGCGAGGGAGTGGTCTTTGCTTTGCTGCAGTATGACGGGGATGATTTTACAGGTGTCAAACTGTAAACTGCATCATTCGATGATTCACTAGCTGAGCCGGTAGAAAACACAGAAATCAATGATGGATTAGGAAAACAATCATACGGGAAAAAAGTGTCCCAGTGTTAGTCAGGATCGCAGCTGTGATTGAAAAACAGTCACCTGCACAAAGATGTTTACTAAAACAAGTATGGTTTGTTTTAAAAGGACAATATGAGAGAAGATAAATGAAAAAAAAACTCACAGGAGTATGCTGTATTGGATCACAAATTGGAACTAAAAACAGGTGCTCATCAAAGTACAAGTCCGTATTGAAGCTCCGCCTCTGCTAGGCAGTGAAACAGCTTTATAACACAGGCCTTTAGAACACTTAATGCTCAGAAACACCTTTAACTTCCTCCACTAATGTCCTTTCATTGCACCTGCACTTTCCTCATGTGCAATATCAGTCATAAGGTTACATTCCATTCAATTGCTGCTATTACATTATTCTTACATTACATGCTTCATATTCTTACATTATTCTGGTGTGTTGTCTATTTTTTGCATTGTTTATTTATTGTATTGTACTCTCTTTATCGCTTTATCTCTATTGTCTTTATTATATGTTTGTTACGAAAATAACTGTTATTAATTCATGGACATCGTTACATATATTGAGACTTTAAATTTCTTTTATATTTTTCTACATCCGAGTGCCTCAGATACCTTTCGTTAGGACACAGTTACTCGGTTAACTCTTGCAGGACCAGATGGATAGTAATATGATCCTTATCCCCAGTGGGAAACTTAATGCAGGTTCGATTAATGTTAATTTCGGCGGCTCTCCAGTAGCTATGTAAATTATGTATAATTGGTGATTGTTGTGAAAGAAATACAAATACTATAATTTCAGAATAGTGAGTGTTTTCTAATGTTCAGTCAAAAGTACATGCACAAACTGCACTTGTAGTTGTTTCAATATTTAAAGAAAATTGGGACGTGTATTTAACAACACAGGTGAATTTAAAATCTAGCTGGCAGCGGCCTACTTATTAAAAAAATGAAAAATGTGAGTTAATGTACTGTGTATCATTAAAGGTGCATCCCATCTCTATGTTAAATCCATGTCCAAGGAAGCACTACTTTACCAGCCCAAAATCCATGTGTAATCTGTGTTAAGGAAATTGCTCCCATGAGTGTTAATGCTTCTAACAGCACTATTAGGCCTGGGTATTAATGGCTTGCTGATTTATGCAGCTAAACAAATAACTGCCACTGGTCGCTAACTGTGTGTTTACACAAGCTCGAGATGCTGCTTAAGCCTTCAGACAGTAGCAGCTGTGCGAAGAGCTTAAGTGGTTTTAAGTGATAATTGTTATGAAACAGGATTATACAACACTGGGATGGAAAATGTTAATCCCCCGTTTGATATAAAAACAATTTTGTTTCAAATAATTGTATGTTCTAAAACACTGCTAGTGAAACATCAATCTTCAGACAAATGCAGCCAAATCAGATTATCATATCGAGGGTTTGATGATGAGCGATTTGTACAGCATCTTCGCGGTCAATACGCAACAGCTATGGATGTAATTACATGCAGGGTTTTTTCACTTAATTTTTCTGTAATATTCCATAACTTGAATGTTTCCAAGTGTAAGTGAATTCCCCCTAAGCTCACACTTCCTTCCTCCCCTCGACACAAGGTTATGGTCTCAGATTGTGTTCCCTATGGGATGAACAGGAGATATGTCTATGAGATACGCTCATGTATACGTGTGTCAGCAGGGCTTGGACACCATGTCTATGTGTGTTTGAGCGAATGTGCTTTGACATTATACGTCTGCGAGCGAGATCTCACTTGTGTTTTGTATTGAATGTGCATAAAGACTTTGCTTATGGTAGATCCCCAGAGGTGGCAGCCTAACCCAAACACTCAGCTGTCAATCACTATAAGCCACCAACCTTGGTCATGACCCCGAGAACAGGAAGAGGCCTTGTTGTCCCTTAACGGATCTGACTGTGTTACTGTGAAGGGAACCATGCACTGTAAAGGGAGATGGATCTGTGTGTTTTACTTGCTATTTAGTATAATGTATGTGGGAATTCAGCACAAGTAGTTATCATTTTGCATATGGGTGGTAACATTTAATCAACTCGAGGGAATTATTTAAATTTGAGACAAAGCTGAAGTGCTAAAAATATGCTATATTAATCAAGTTTATTATTATTAGTAGTAGTAGTAGTATAAGTTAATTATAACATACCTCTGTGGATGAAAACTGGCTGTGTCCAGTTTTCATCCATGTAACACAATAGTTAAACAGCATCTGAGTCGGCCATGTTCTCACTTTTTATAAAACAAAAGATTATATAGCAGGAAATCTTCCTGGTGTTTTGTGTTTGTTATTTACTTTACTGCGGGATGAATCTGATATGGTGAATTGGTACCGGCCCTGATAATGACCTTATTTAGCAGGTTGGGTATCAGCCATGACAAATCAGAGCCATGATACGGAGACTACAGTTTGTTTTTCAATGTCATTGTGAATTTGTGTGTTTGCTATCTGTTCTATTCATTTAATCAGGCCATCAACTCAACTTTCAAGCGAAACAGATCATTTCTATAGTGTAATGTGAGTGTACTCAGTGATGAATGCAAATGTATTAAACCAAGAGTCATCAGCATGGGATTAAAGACTGAAAAGTTTTATTGGTACATTTTTGAAGAGTGTGTGTGCACGTGTGTAAAAGTGTTTGCTTTTGTCATTAGCCTATAGGTGGTCTCCTGTGTATATATTTGTGGCCCCTCATTCTTTATAAAATACAGCTCTAATTTATAGCAGTGTACATTAAAGCAATAACATAAGAGATATAAATATATACCTTGTAAGTGAAACGATTTCTGAATTACTCTCCCTTACTCCAGTTTCTATTTCTATTGTTTTAGTTTTCTATGTAGTGTGTTTATGATGATCATGGAGTACTGTAGTGGAGCAAAACATTATCACAATATTAGTCCAGATAATGGCATGTTAAGGGAAAAGTCTTCTTTGAGTCTTGCCTTGGTAAAAATCCTCAAAGCCAACCTGCATTTCCACTAAACATCCAAGATGACTTTCTTCTGATAAAACAACAAACTCTCCTGATATTTCTTACTTTTGTGATAAGTGAGATAAGTGGCAAAACTCCTAGAGAGTGGGAATTGTGATTTAAACATTAGTGGGGGGTTTTAAAAGCTGATAAAGAGTTGAAATATGAATATTAGCATAGGTGACATCCCTGAGAGATAAGGAGATGCACTGGAAGCTTTTTATGATAAGATACTTGTTCATTTTCTACTCATCACCAAAAAATGGCAGTGATAGTGATTTATTTGTGAGCATATGTGCTTCGAGTGCTTATGTGAGATAAGTAAATGTATATGGTTTTAATTTTCAGCAGTGAATGGATTTTTCAGTGTCACTGACTGTGTGTCAGGAATCCCTCTGTGTGTTGAAATATGTGAAAGGTTGATAAAGAGTGTGTGACAAAAGTAACAAGAGAGAGAGAGAGAGACAAAAACACACATCACTATGTGATTGTCCGCAAGCCAGTGAATGAAATCTACAGCCTGAAGTAAGTGTGTGTGTGTCCTGGCACGTGTGAGGTGGTGTGTGGGCGTCGAGAGGGAAAGCTCATAAAACCCATGATCACACTGATGAGGTCACAGGGAGTGAAACCGGAGAAAGCCTTTCATTTCCTGTCTTGTTCCATCCCTCTCTCTCTCCTGCTTCCATTCATCATCATCTCTTCTTAACCCTCCTGCTCATTCTTAACTCCTGTTTCTCACCAGTGATGCCAGAAGCCAAAGTCTATCTCACCCTCTGGTTTTCTGGAAATATGTGCCATCAAATACTGGGAAACTAAGGCGTATAAAAAAGTTTTTTTAAGTGACAGATGTTGGTGTAACACTCGCATGCTCACATCAAGATAAGTGTGTGGCTCATCGTGGGTTTGAATCTATGTCAAGTTGAATTATCGTAATGTCTCATTAATGTCCTCGTGTTCAAAAAAAATAGATAGGCAAATCATCAATGTCACCATAAAATGTTAGCATAGTTATCATGCACCAAAAGTTATTTCCAGTCAATACAACGATATACAATTTATGTAAAGGAGTAGCACAGAACAAATGTTGGAAATATGAATAAAAAACAGAAGACTGCACTGAAAAATGTGTATGATCAGTGGTTGTAGTTTTTGTTTGGCTGCAAAATTCATGGAGGATACAGTTTGCCCAACGGTGGATTTTGTAGAAGTGAAATGCAGATGCTGAGTTTATGCGAGTATAACCTTTAGCAAAACTGTTCAAATGAGTGCAGACCACAAAGCATAGTCTTACTCCTGACACACATCTGTAGGCCAAGGGAGACCAAAATAATGTCAGTGGTCACGCCACTAACCTGGAGTTATTTTCAGTTGGAACGAGAAACCAGCGCAAATCTTTGTAATCAAACTGTGGCAATCATAGCCATGAAACAGGAGAATGGACGGTAGAGTGGACCGACACAGGCATCCGAGCAATGGAGACTACAAGACTGGAGGTGTAAACCCCCCCCCCTCCCCACCCGACTTTTAAATAGCAGAAACCCTTAATGTAGCAAGTCTATTCAGTGTACTGACTATTACAACTGCAGCCAGAGAGGCATCTTTTAAAATCAAAATATGTGCATCTGCCATGCTCCGTCATATTTTCAGTCAGTCAATCATGAGCGATAAGCACTCACTGAGCTGCTGCAGCAACATTCGTCAACTGTCTCTCATGAATGTCCACCATAAATGCCAGAACGTTTTTTTTTTCATGTATTACCAAAACAATTTCATGTCCAGACGTTGTAGTAAAAAGCAGTATTTGAAACGAAAGGAGGGCGCATAATAAGAACTGCGGTTTTCAAGGGGTTATCTTCAGTGCTCGAGAATTTACGCTTGTTTTTTTGACAGGCGGTCTGAGAAATCTCAGATCACCAGAGAAAAATATATTCTACACTCGGTGCTCGCTTAGCAGGACACAATTACTAGCTGTGAGAACCATTCCCTCTGCTACTGTGTAAGAAAAGTTAAGATGACTCTGTATCCACCTGTGCCTCCATGGCTGGACGTGGAACCAAAGATGATGAAAGATAGCACCACATGATCACTACAATTTTTGTTACCTTGACTTTTAACAGCTCATAGGACTTCAGAATCAATGAATGGCTAGGGTGTTTCATGAGTGCGTCGGTGACATTCATTTAGATGCTTGCTTACCATCAATTTCATTCACATTTTACCAAAATCTCAAGTCACACCTGATCTCAATCCATAAAACAACAGCTGAGAACCTGTGCAGCGCAGGATAACAGAAGTACAGAGCTTCTCCCGCAGTCACTCAGCTTCTTATCACGGGCTCATTACTGGTCAGTGTTTGACGAAAACTCTAAGGGGCAGCAGTAGCTGGCTGCCAGATTGCCTCTCCCATCTGTGCACTCACGTTTAGTAGAGGGAGGAAAATTAAAGGTGGGAAAAGGAGGAATGATGCTGAGGGAAGCTGTGTTTCCGTGCACAAATATGTGTGTTCCCTACGTAAAAAAAACAGTGGAAACATTAAAACAGGAGTCTGTGTCGAGCTACAATGTGAGGGATCGAAAAGAAATAAAAGACAACGAAATGACAAAGGGACTTAACATCAAACAAGACACCTTGATTGCAAAATGAAATTCCTTTTTTTCAAAAATTACTGAGTCAAAAAGACAATGAAATGCAGCACCTGAATCAAGTCTGACCGCGTATAGTTTTTCTCCCACTAATCTTGGTCTAAAATCTTTGTCTGTGCATCTAGAATATATTCCATTTGTTCCCCTGAGGGGAGATACTGAAGCAGCAGTGCTGACAGTGATTGGATATTCTGTATGCAGTATAAGGTTTAGCACAGGAGACCTCGGGCCTTCTCGGAACCATATTTTATGTTTTTTATTTTTTTTATTTATTCCAGTTTTCATAAACACAAACAGATTGGATAATGTGCATGGGGAGTCTGGGATTAATTTTGAAGCAGCTGATTAGAGTGTGTTTGTGTCTGTGTGTGTCCTGGGCTAATTGTGTCTGGGACATTGCCTAAAAAGCCTTCAGGCTTCACTGCAGTCTGGAAGATAGAAACACTCCACCCCCCTCCTCCTCCTCCTCCTCCTCCTCCTGCTGCTGCTCCTCCTCTCCCTGTCTCTGCCTATCCCCCCTACAGCCTACTTGATCTGTTTTCTCACATCTTCCTGTTGTCTGGAGGAAAATAATTACTAGAGTCCTCTTTCTCTCATAACTTCACACATCTGCTGTTATTTCTACCACCATACTTTTTCCATGTTAAGTTTCACTCGTCCTCTTTTCCCGCTTTCATCCATTCCCCTCTACAGTGGACTAGACTGGACACACCGCACTGAGGAAAAACTTAATTGAAAAAAAGAAAATTCTGACCATGTTTGATTTACACGTTGAGTGCTACAGACGGATTCATTTAAGTCCACTTTTAATAACACAAACATGAAAATGTGTATTTAATGAACTGTGTATGACAGTACAAAACAAAAGTTGAATATTGATTTACCTTACCTATTAAACTATTTTTTTTTTTTAAGTATGAAGTTATTAGCACAACTGCTACAGCCCAAACTCAAAGGTTTTTACCATGACAGTCAAATAATCTGTAAATGTAAGTTAGTGCAGATAGCAAGCCAGAATCAAGGTTTGATGAACAGAAAAAAAAGTTGTTCTTGAAACTGCAGAATCTGGTGTAGTGTCCACATCATCGTCTACTTAAAAAAAATACACAGGAAGCATTATTCAGGTTATGAAACAAAAGGAAGTCTGTTTGTATGTTTGTTTTTCACTGAACTTGTAACTGATGTGATCTGGCTCTAAACGAACAAACTGTCTCTGACTGGACCATCTTGCAGGAAAAATTGCAGAACTGCAGATTATAATTTGCAAGTTGCCACAAATAATTACAGTCACTGAAACCGTCAAGAAGTCGTTTGCAATAAAGTCTTGTGTGTAATTTCCAGTCATGAATCAATTCCAATTTTAAAGGAATTGTAATGGTAATGAGTGAGTCTATTCTAGAACCCTGATCAGGTCCAGACTGATCCGTCCTCTCTGAGGGTCCACATTGAGGACTCGGACCTCCACACGTTCACCTGGTCCCAGAGCAAGGCTGCGACGGCGCTGGCTGACAGGCAGCTTGTCCAGTGTGATGTGGCTCTTGTGGATGAGGCCAGAGCGGCCCACACCGATATCTACAAAAGCCCCGAACAGAGTGGTGTTGTCGACACGGCCCGTCACCACTGCACCCACCCGCAGATCGCTCATCGTCACAATGCCCCGCTTAAAGTCCGCCTGCCCAAAATCTGGGGTGGGCAAAGAGAGAGATCGGGAGAACATTTCAAAAAGATGAGGTGGCAATGTGACAATGAGGCAAGGCGATCTATTACAAAATCTGGTATGGATGGTAGCTGGAACAAATGTTTGGGAGAAGAAACAGGAAACGAGGATGCAGGAAAGTGAGGGGGTGGGGCAGAAATGACAAACAGGGATTACATTTCAGGCAGTAACCGAATACTTGTGTCCACATTCTTCAACATTTCTCGGTATTATACACGACCCTACTTTCCACCCGGCCTATTCATGAGAGAATTTTTTCCTCTCTGTAGCATTAACACAAACAAGGAAGGCTCGTGCCCCAGGAAATAGTCTGTTCCAATTATCCTCCCTACAGCACTGATTTCATGTGGTAGCTTCGGTCCATCTGTTTACTCAGCTGAGCACCGGGTAGGAGGCCACGCATAGTGCACTGCAACTGAATAGGGCCAAACTGAGAGTGAACCTGGAAGTAGCGTTCTTTAGCACTGACTGTGCATCCGGGTTTTACTTTGGTCCTCATTACAGGAAGGGAAGGTATATGAAAATGGACAGCTTGGTGATAAATAAACAGGTGAGATTTTACTGTATATTTAACAAGCCAGTTGAGAATAGGTTTTATTTCTATCATAATAGATACTTATTCTTTAAATTGTGCTTCCACAATCATTAACAGATGAACATACCCCAGCAGTAGTGTATGTAGTGACTATACTCTGAAATGTAAGGTTTTCTTATTTGTCCAACAGAAGCAAAAGTAGAATTACTAGTCCTGGGTCACAGATATCAATAAGCTTACTGTACGTAGCATACTTTAAATTACATAGAATATCTTAGGTAACTACTCTCATATTTTATGCACCATTTTTCAGAACGTAGACGAGGAAAAGAAAACGTGAGACAGCAATGTTGCATGAATTCTGGAGGAAAATAGTCCAGGGTGAAACAAAACTGATAAATATCTATATGTTTACGACTGTATATGATTTCATTGGGATATTTATGTATGCCTGGTCTCACATTAAGGAAAAAAACAGACAGACGGTCTTTGTGTTTTTGTGTCTCAGTCCAACACTGCAGTCTGTTGGAGCCATCACACCCTGTCAGAAACATACTTCTTGTGTTGTAGGACTAAAGGGAGGAAGCCACAGCACTGTCAGATTGTATCAAGTTACACTGCTAACATATGCCTATTATAACAAACGCACAAAAACAGAGTGTGGGTTGCAACTAGTAAACCAGTCAAAGAGCTCGAAAAACACAAGTTCGACTTGCTGTGAGTCAGTGTGGACTTATAAAGAACATTATAAAAGAAGTATGACAGACTTAAAAGAAGTTACTGTGACATCTAGGATACATTCAATATTTTTTTTGTCAATAAAATTTCATATAATTAAAAGCACTTGATAGCTTTAGTCATTTAAATCATACAACTGGAAGAAACTTTTGCTTGTATGTTTATGATAGTTTATATTTTTTTCGTCCAAATAACTTGGTCTTTCTATTCATGTTCATCATTTGAACACACCATTAATCAGGTTTACTTGCCTACAGTGTAACAGAAATTAGTGGATGCCTAACTAATTGTGATTGGTAGAAGTCTTACTTTGTCGTATGTCAAACCCAGGGGGCTGTGTGAGGCCATCTATGATGAGTTTGAGGGTCTCAGGTGTGGTGTCCACTGTCCTGGCTAGTTCCTCAACACTGCTGGTCTTAACCTTGCGTTCCACACACTGTCGCAGGCCGGCACTGCCAATGTGGTCTACGCTTTGACCCAACTGGGACAGGAATCTAAAAAGGGGTGACATGTGAAATATATGTTAAAAATAACACAGAGTATAAAAGTTAAACATTCAAATCTACAAGAGTGACATAAACAATAAGATTTATAATAACTGAGCAGAAGGACATATACAATATACTTTGTCCCCTGAGGGAGAGAACTGGTTCTATAAGGGATGTAGACAGAAACAAGAAGAAAGGCTGAATGAGGCAGAGAAAAGTGATGACAGACTGGAAGAATAATGAGGAAAAGAACAGTAAAGCAGTAAAAGATGAGAAAAACAAAAGCAAAAGAAAAAAAGGCTAAGCTAACACAGGTAAAGTGAGAGGAATAAAGTAGGGGAGGAGGGAGGCCACAAGAGGCGTAAGAGTAATTACACAAAGTCAAAAGCTGCTGAGACCTGGCTTTCTGTTCTGGGAAAACAAGCCCACAAATACATGTATGTTAACCCACTAGTAAATCAGATAAGTCCGCAGTGGGCTGTAAACGCCCTTACACCTTGTCTCATGAAACAGCCTCCACTTTGCCGAGGTTGGACTGTTTGTCTGTCAACTGCTTGGAAAAACCTCCTTATATTTCTTTATTCTAACAGGATGTTCCACCTTCAGTATGTCTAGACACTCAGTCAAGCAGCACCACTAAAAATTGACTGAAGCTGTGAATTAAATCCAAGCCAATTAGCTGGTCTACAATCAAAACAGATTTAGTAATAAACTGGCATAGGAGCCAGAGTAGCAAATAGGGTTGATGGAAAAACATGGGACATGTTTCTGAGTGTGGTGTATTGTGCATAATGTATAAATTATTTACAGTAGGCACTTTCCACAGTTGGTGATAGATGTGATGGCATTTTCCTCTATGCATGCATTCATGTGTGGACCAGCTGGGAAAGCATCCATGATAGATGTTGCTCACTGGCAGCTTGACGCCAAACAGACGACACAGCTGTGTCCCCCCCCATGATGGACACAACAGGTGGACTTACACACAAGGACCTACACACACAGTTGATTCATATGCAATGTTGTTCAGAGATGCTCATTTGGCAGAAGCTGGAACAGTGCGGATGTAACACGACACGTCTTGTGTACAAACTATGTCCAAGACAGCTGTGAGTGGAGAGGCGCCTGCCATTGGAGTCCCAATCTACCGTCCAATCTCTCATCACCAACAGGCAAGATCGGTACAAAATAGTAGCTCAGTTTGCCCTAAAAATGGCTTAGTGGTGAGGAAATAACACCTTTGGACATATAAGGACTGTGGCCTAAGACAGGAATCTTCTCTACTGCGTCTCCAAAGGCTTCCAACCAAATACGACAGAAACAGAAATGTTTGTGTCGAGGTAGCTTGAAAGTAAAATACACAAAACACATCATCCCTGACAAAATAGTTACCAAATTCAACTTTTCTAATATTGCAAATAAATAACAAGGCATCACAAGTGCATTAAATAGACACCATGAGTATTCTCACTGTCTCCTTTCTTACACAAGTGGACCTTACACAAGTATTGGTGTGTGTGTGTGTGTGTGTGCACATGTGCATGTGTGTAAGTGTGTATGTGTTGCCCATCTCATTTTTCAGGGATGTATGTTAGTATTTAAGAGGTACCAGGAGTCTTGAGGCCCCTACCACTGTTGGATTCATACTTGTATAATTACCACCAACAGTCTACGTCTCTCTCTCTCTCTCTCTCTCTCTCTCTCCGTGTGTGTGTGTCTGCATGTAGGTGTGTGTGTGTGTAGTTGGGTGGGCTAGGATATAGATTTTATCCAGGCACCACAGCAAGAGTCCATTCTGCCTTGTATTATAGAAATATTGGGCCCCAACTGTTACATATCAGAGAAATATTCCTCATGCAGTGGACCCCTCTCACCAGTGTAATACAATACGAACCAAACCATTTATATCAAAAATCTGAATATTTGCATTTTACTCTTCTATCACAGATACGGTATGCTGTGTCTGTTGTGCCTCCGTGTTTCTGCTTGTGTGTGCATGCGTGCATGTATCGTATATGCTTACAAAAAGGAGGTGATGTGTCGGCTGTGAGCTGTAATGGAGGATACAGTTTCTCACATGTGATGAACATGATATTCCTTATAAACCATAAAGACACATACACACAAACTGCATTCCTTCACAATCCTCCCCAAAGGCCTTATGCCCTGGGCTGCTGTTAATGAGAATGTGGGAGGAGCAATGAGGCATTTCAGTGACATCCTCTCATCTAATGCCCTGAACAAGCAGCTTGTGTTTAACTCCAAATAAAGGAATAGTACAACTTTGTGAGGAGACAACAAGAAAGTGCTCAACTATACACTGACCAAGTAAGATGTTGAGCAAACGTGTGACATTCTGCGAGATTTATAGTTCAGTTTCAGGTCATTTATTTTGTTCTGGATGAAAATTATACAAGAGTGCTGAAATTCTTGGGAAGAACAAGTGCTGACATGCATGGCTTTTCCTTTCGTCCATCGTCATTAACATTTAAAGAGGGACGTGACTTACCGTAAAACCACAACATTCGCTTTGGGTTGTTTTGGAAAAAAATGTGTCTCTCAAATTCTGCAAGGGTCTGTAGAATTGAGACCATCACAAAATGTGTGTATTGAGTGAGATATTAATCAGTAGTAAATTCCCAGACAGGGATTTCGAGCTAGTCAAAACAAAGGATATGACATTTGCCAACACAGGGTTAAGTATTCTGAACAGTAAGCAAAATATAGAACGATATTGAGGACTGGTGAGAAACAGGAGAAGAGTTTAATTGGGAGTGAGAAAAAAGCACATCAAACTTAATTTTTACTATAAACTGCCACCGTCTCAGCAAAATGTAGAATATTTAATGTACAAATATGGAACGTGTTTTGAGCTACGAAATGGGATGTTGATTTTGTAAAAAAAATATCAAATTACAATTTTTCTGGCTGGTACTGCAACGTTGATATGTATTTATTTATTTTTTCATATGCTTCAGTTTACTATTTATTATGTCATAGATTTTAAACACGATAAGAGCATTGCTACAAGACACCACCTAAATATTAAAGGACAATTGCTTTGTTGTTTACAACTGCTGTGGAACAAATGTCCTATGGCCGATTCACAATTTAATGAATGATTGTAAAGCCCTAATGAATAGACGGGAATGAGCAAGATGCCGAGCCAGAAAATAATAAATCACATATAAGACGCATAAAGCTGTGTGACTTTGGAAGAAGGTGTGCACATGAAAGGAATATTGAGTTGGATTAAAAAGGTATCAGTTTGGCTTCTCTCATATCAAAATCTTTCAACAACTGCATACAGTACTAATCCAACAACGCAGAAACACAAGTCACTTAGCTGAAATATGAATGACAGACAAAAACAGTGTAGTCATAAGCAGCATCGATCTATCTTCACATGTGCACAAAGAGACATATTAACCCACACACATGCACTGAGGCTATTAGAGACACATCAACATGAGGGAGTGATGCTTAGAACCACTAGTGTCAGAACTTATGTAGACTAAACATAGTTGAGTGAATACAGCTGTATTAGAGTAAGCCCACCCTCTCCTTCTCTCCAGCTCTCTCCATCTCTCTCTCACTCGCACACAAACACACAGGACGGAGGAGTATTGGGCAGATGTTCAATGTGCTTTTGATATCAGCATCAGCAGTGCTAACAATCATTTCTCACACAAGGACACACACAGAGGCAAACACACACCCAAAGCCTATGGCTCCTCTCCGCCTCCTCTCTTGTATCCCATGTCTGTGTAAATCAAATCACACTCCTCCACCACTATAACCAACCCCATATGAGACAGTGTCAAAATCAACTCCATCTCTGCCAGAACACGCTTTGGCCAATGGGGTAGGCTGTGAGAAATGTGTGTGTGCATGTTCATGTGTACTATACCTCTGTGCCACATGGTAGGACTCGGGGTGTATACAGGTCTGGTCCAGAGGGTTAAATGAGGTTGGTATATTGACACAAGTCTTTCCTCTGCCCTTCTTAGCTGCTGGTTTCTCTGGCACCGACGGTCCAGGGTGAGGTGAGGACTTTGCACTGTTTCAATGAAGAAAAAAAATATTTTGAATCCATGAAGTAAAAATCCCAAAGATCCTTAATGTGAAAAATATACATACAAAACAGATTTTGCAATAATTAATCATTATTAACTTTGTTGCTCACACACAGTCGCAGTAAACTGATTTTCTCTTTACAGTCACAGAGAAGAAAACATTAATTATACTTTTTACATAAGCAACCGAGTCAACCGAGAAGTCATACTGTATAGGTTGTCATGTACCTATTTGTGTATATGTATCTGTGTATATGCGGTATTTACCTGTGTAGAGTTTGTGGGTTGATTCTAATGAAGCCGGCACACTGCTGGTACGTCTTAGGCCCCATGCCTTTGACCAGTTTGAGTTGTTCCCTGTTGCTGAAGGGACCATTCTGTTCTCTCCACTCTGTAATATTCCTCGCCCGGCCCACATTCAAACCTGCTACATGTCTGATGTTTAAAGGAAAAAAGGTCAGTTTATTTCTGTCATCTCCATTTTAATCCAGATGCTACGTTCAGACAACACAACGGCAAAGAATGAAATCAAATGTTTAGAGTCAAAATGAGATATGTTCAAAATTAGTAATGACACACACTGATGATCATATTTCTTTAATGCACAAACAAACAGAGCAGACAGTGCTAACTGTGACCAATTTAATGAGTGTATTTGACCACTTAAGCATGAGCAAATAAGAGGTGATTTAAACTCAATTTGGTCTGCTCTGTTAATGTCCACAGTGCTCATGCTACAACACGTTGCTATGTCAACACTCCACATAATATCTCCATCATCACCACGTCTGCATGTGTTAAGTGTGTGTGTGTATATGTGTAGTATAACTTCTGGCAGTAGTGGAAAAAAGCTCACTTTCAGAGCAGATAGGTAAATAGATGACCTGATGCCTGCGCTGCAGCTAATGCCAGCTCACTTCATAGTGTTAGCGTCTCCTGCAAATGTGTGCAAATATCACATTCAATGGCTTGTGATGACAGCGTAGGTGCTACCGAAGACGTGTGAGTAAATGAACACATAAATGTGTTTTTGTATGTGTGTGTACTTTGTCTAATCCCCTTTACTTGATTATAGTTGGCCCAGTAAGTGAGACAAGGGCGTAAAGCATTAGTCTAAATAGAAAGCTGGCTGGCTATCAGTGTGTGTGTGTGTGCATGTTACATGGACCTGTGCACAAGTGTGAATGAAGCGTTGCCATGTAATGACTGCTGAAGGAAAGTATGTCCGTTTTGAGCCCTACTTCATTTCAGCATTTATGCACAAGTACAGGAGAAAGTGCTAATGTATACACGTGTTTATGAGGACACAGGTACGTTATGCATCACCTACCTCATCAGTGTTTCAGAGCAGATGTTGATGTCCACCCCAACAAAACTCACACACTCCTGCACCACACCGTCCAGCGCTGCCTTCAGAGCTCCAGCCGATACATCATGCTACAAACACACATTTAGAAAACCAATTAATATAAGTGTGAAAGTGGGAAGACACAACTACTGAAGAACAACGTTGTGCATGGTAACATTTAACTATAATATTTCATTTGTTTGCAAAGAGGAGCAAACACAGAAAGAGTGAATGAGAGAAAGGACAGCACATGGGTTGGAGGGGTTTTATTGACAAGTAGCAAAGCAAGTAAAAGGCAAAGAAAGAAACGAGTGAAAGAGAGAGACCTGATTGACAGACAGACGAAGCACAGAAGGGAAAAGAGAAGGCGACTGTTTAGTTTGGCTTGCTAACACAGTGTTCTACTGTGGCCTGCTGTCGATCAAGATCCTGCAAATGAACTTTTCTCACCACCAGCCAATCACCCACTAATCAGGACTTTTTTTTCCCAAAATGGCTGGAATCTTTTTTTCCAATAAGGAGCAGGGGTGGCAGCCAAGAGAAAGAAGAGGAGAGGATTTCTATAAACACTAAAAAGGACATTATCACATAGAAACTTGTTTAAAAAGACCAACGTGAGATGTAGAAAACTGTGAGGTCCGGCAGGCACTACAACACAAACAGGAGCTGTGGACTGTAGGGCAGGACAAAAAATTAAATTCAACAAAAATTATCCCTTTATAAATGCTCTGGGATTACCTTCAATTCTAAACTAGATGAGTGTTGAGCTATGCCCCTGTGTTTGTGTGACTTGTGTGAATGTGACGGAGAGCATCATGGGGTGTTCTGTAACATGATCAAGCTTTGAACAATCCCTCACTTGTAAACAGATAACAAGCAAAAGCACCCTTCTCTGTGAGCAGTAATAAGGTAGTAGAAGAGGGCAGCTGAGGACAAACACTGTGTTTGAGAACAAATACTGGCCTCCTTTAGGTTCACTTAGCCATTTATGAGAAATACAAGTTTTCTGCAGTTTTTTTACAGGTTCATTTACACATTGAAAAAATTACTTGACATATTATCTCATTAACACACATTTTGTCCTCACTAGCTAAATGCAAATGTTACTACCAAACAGAAACAAAAATGGGTGTTTAGTAATAATACTGGAGGGTATAAATGCTCTAGTACATGTGTAACACATCTTATTGATGCATGATATTTAAAAATATCACGTGTCATATCATTTCAGTAATTGTGCTATTTGATTAACATTATTTATTGGGCTCATGTTTCATTTCTGCCTGTTGGCAGGCCCTTCCTTTTTTTCCCACATAGTAACAGCATTAGCATATTAACAGTTTAAACCTCCCTGTATTTATCAGCAAATTAAATACTGAGAAAGAGTGAGCGGAGAGGAGATAGCAGATAAAGACAGTAAGAAGATGAAGTAGCAGTAAATGAGATAATGGGTGACTCATTTAGTGACCTGCAGCCTGAATCTTCGTGAGAATGCCGAGACTACACAGCCAGAGACATACAAACAGTAAAAATAACTTTCCTGAGTAGAAGTAGGACTGACAGATTTATGACTTCCGATGACGTGAGAGGAAGGAGTGAGAGATGAAGACTGTGTGAGGGCACAAAGAGGAAATCACCTGTAATGTCACACCGGAGAGCACATTTTTCACATGAGAAAGGTGGAGGTGTGTATGAAGGAGTGAGTTTTAACCTGCAGTAAAAGCCCAATGAATATGATCTCAAATTCTTATTGAAACCTTATAGAGGTGGGAGCAGCACAAGAAGAACTCAGCTATTGTAACTGGTTCATGAGCACTACAGCACATCACTGTGTTCTAATGGGGATGAGACTAAACTGATCTGAAAGTTAACTTTATCATGTGTTTATTTTATTTTAATTAATTGGTAAAGAAAAGGTATCACCCTATGTCAGGTGAGATTGGCAAAGCACCCCCCGTGACCCTCCTGTGGAGAATAAAGCGGTTGAAAATGGATGGATGGTAAAGTAAAGGGGGGCAAAGACACCAAAAAGATTTCTTTTGGATCACTACCCACTTCTTGTTTATGTGGAAACAGAGTTTATGTAGTTTATTATTGACAAATATGTTTTCTTCTGGATTAAATGCCTCGATAACGACACAAGTTGAACATTACCTCAGATGGGCATGTACTTGAGCTGTTTGCAGCACTAACTGCACCAATGGAGCATTTCATCTCAACTCTTCTCCACATATCCCTTCTTCTCAAGTCAGAAACTCCAAACACAAGTTACAAACTTCAAAACTGTAATTTAACTACAACTGTGCGAGGGCTGCATCAGTATATTTGTTATTTGTAAATTATTTTGATCTAATAATCTAATAATCTGTTTCAGATGTTATTTTTATAAAATAACATCTGTTTATTTGCTCCTCCATAAAAGGAAAACTAAATAGCCTGATCACATTGCTTGACAGAGCCCGTTTGCCGATAAAGGGCGCAACACACAAATAATATTACATGACATGACAGATGCAGAATAATAACATTAACAGAAATACCCAAAAGTTACGCAATGCGGCTTTAATGGATGAAAACAAAAATGATTTACAGAGAAAAGTGACTACCTTCCCATTTTTAAAAACAACTCAACTCTCCCATGGTCCATGGATCCAATAATCTCTAAATTTGAAGGTTGGGTTTGGACTGGCCAGAAACCATCAGAAGCCAGCCAACCAACACACAACGATGTGTTCCTGTCTGTACTTAGACTGCAGAGTTACTACATGTCGATCGGATTATTTCAAGAAGATTCTGAAAAACAACGTCTTTTTCTTACAGTACATACAGTATGTATGTAGTTCATGTATTGTAGGTACTATGTATGTGCATGTTAAGAATTTAAACTAGCAGGCGTAATTCAGAAAGGAGCTTATTCATACATTTTCTCCTACTTCGTCCATTGAGGGTGATATGGGATTGTATTTCTGAATCAATAAAACAAAAATGGGAGATGATATGACTGCAGACTCTTAATCCTGTGTGTCTGAAAACAAGGTCAATAAGGTTTTTCTATGGAGTAAATCACACAATTCTCCATGGGCTCCAGAGATTAATGTTGTTTCTTCAATTTTGGTGTTAGCTTTGAGAACACATCTATTAGCCTTGTACCAGGGTTAGGTATTAGTTGTGATGGTTAATGTTTGGGTAAGGAGTCGGGAATGCTTTGTCTATGAGTGTCCTCACTAAGAATGCTGTGTGTGTGTGTGCGTGTGTGTGTGCGTGTGCATAGATAAATCAGTTAAAATCTAGTGTCAAATGCCAGTTATAAATCTTCTTTCAGTAGCTGAAAGTGACATTTCAAGAAGAAGATAGATTTATGTTTTTCTGACAATGCTTAATGACTATTCCTCAACCACGTACAGGGAGAGGGAAAGACATTAAGCTGAGAAACTGCAAAACAGGGCATGAGAAAAAAAAGAACACATTACAATACAGGCACTGGAATGGGGCTGCAACATTAGAATTAACCTGTTGATTATTTTCTCAATTAAATTGTTTTGTCCATAAAGTGTTGCAGAAGGTTAATGAGCATTTTTAGCAAACCTCAAAATGACACTCACACACTCATTATCTAGAGTTTCATCCTTTACATGAGGGTCATGGTGGGTTGGAGTCAATCCCAGCTGACGTAGGGCAAAAGTCTGGGTACACTGTGGACAGTTCACAGCCTCAAACCAATTACTTTTTTATCAAAATTGTTGGGAATTAATCAAGTATTTAAGTAATCATTAATCATTCCAGAGCTTCACTGGATGATTTTTAATTTCAATTTTTTTTTTTGGTGTGTACAGCAGTAGAAAGAATTTTCATTATACAGGCGACAATACAAAGCCAGACTGATCTCATTAACTCATTCAATACTGAATGACAGACAGACGGTGACAAACCTAATGGGAATAATTGAATTATTAGCAGATAATGTTTGGCAGCTCCTGCCACTAATCATCTTAAAGAACCAGATTTTTTTTCCCACGCCTTAAACCTAGGGGAACGAGCCATCAGTCACTGTCAACGCTACATTTCTTACTCTCCTTCCTTCTCTGAGCTCTGTCTACTCCTGTCTCCCCTGTAGGCACAACCATTCAGGAATGAAAGCATGCTAATGTGAAGATACACTTGCAAGGCAAGTGCACACACAAAACAATACAGGCCTTGGTGTGAAAGTGACATCATGGCACTTTAAAAAACTAATCATTTAGGCAGTGGGTCAATAAGATATTCTTACTTTAGAGGCTTCTATCAAAATAAACTGAGTTTTAAATTCTAACCACTGTTGTATCAAATTCCTAATTTCCTGGAAACTGACAGTCAGGCAAATATACAATTTAAGGTACATCTGAGGCTAAATGTTCGACCATGCTTATTATACATGTCCACAATACAAGCTGCACCACTTGAAGGAAAGAAAAAAAAATATGACATGGGTGACAGAGGTAGAGGTCAAAAGCATTACAATGCTAGAAAACAATGGAGTGAGAGTTGGAGTGAGAAATAAGTATAGGAGGTAAGAGGAAGAGTGACAGTTTCTTTCATGTCCAGATGGCAGGCAATGTTTTCTTACACAGCAGTGTGTGTATCTCTGTGTATTTTCCACTAGTTAGTCTCACAGCCCTGGGGATTACCCAGCTGTCAACAGACCACTGCAACATGAATAGCTGATTGACAGAGGAAGAAGCTGTTCAAAGACCACACCCTTTAAGTGTTTAATTATAAAGGACAAGACTCTAAAACGTGTTTTCTCAAATCTATAAGGGAATCCACAGTCTTATACTGAAACAAAATATACAACATTGTCTATCCATTGAAAGAGGCATGTGCAGTATCTGGCAATCTCGGTTGTTACAGAAAAAGCTGTGCCACTGGTGTCAGAGTGAAAACAGTCAATAGTTACGTCCAATCTGAATTTAATGGGGCTCACCTTTTAGGCCCTCAGCTCATTTCCTCCTTTCTCTCAAAGCTGTCACTCACACGGTGAGCAGAGGGAGATAGAAGGAGAGAGCATGCTGTGCCAACTGTCTAGAGTTACAGCTACCCCTATGCTTTTTTCAGTCTAATGGCAATAAACTCTTAGAAAGCTCAAAATGCCATGACTCACACAAAAGAACTTGCAAAAAACATCAATATGCATGAATGGATTTTTCTCACACATACACTAATAATGCACATATGCACTTAGTAATAGAGATGGGGAGAATAACGTGTACATGTGTGTTAGTGTGAACTCCCATGTAGGTCAAAGTGATGTCCCATCTCATATCTGTCAGCACTCAAGAGTTTATTTACTTGGTTATATTATCATTTGTTGACCTGGTCACATGATCTGAGAGCGGGAGGTGCAGAACCCCAGGCACCCCAGAGAGCCCAGTCAGGACATGATGAGAGAAATGGGCCTGTGACCTAACACACTCAACCACACATAAATAGACACACACAAGAACTTGCACGTTATGACCTCCTGCTTTCTCTTTCAAATCTCCATTTCCCCACTCACCCTTAAAACTCCTAGTCACTCCTTTTCTTTTGACTTTTGTCACCCTCTGCTGTCCTTTTTAACCCCTCACCCTGTCTTCCCATCTCCCTCTATTCTAAATTGCTTGTCCAGTGAGGCTGTTTCTCAACTGCGGTTTTCTCTTCTTTCTCAAGACTGAAACTGCTTCTCTGGCAGCCAAGACCAACAAATGACAACGCTCATTTCACACTGACGAAAATATAATCTCAATCTCTCTTATCTCCAGCACATGTTTCGCATTTGTGACTTAGTGTACAGGAGCCTTGTCTCCATAATCCTGGTATGGGTCCCCCTCCGTCATTTGGAAGACTTACTGTGACTGAACTAGCGCTGGCCCTTTTTGTTCAAAAATTCTAAATCATTTTTGAACTTGGGGAGTGAAGACCATGTTAAAGACTGTTCAAAATGCCTTGCAGTCTCATAGATCATTTGATGTAGTACTCCTTAGGATCCAACAGAGCACTCATAAGGTTTTCCTACCATAGTGACTGCACAAGCCGAGTGACTTTGGCAAAGGTAGCCACAGCAGCGACAGCACCTTGGAGATGCAGGCCTACATGAAGAGAAGTCTTCCCTCTGCAGATAGCAAGACACTGCTTTGGTGGTTAAATGGGGTGTACAAAGTAACCACAACTCTCAAAGCTGCTCATAAATATGTGTGTGTCGGGGACATCTGTGAGATGCATATCCCCACCTGTGACTAATATTGTAAATAAAAAGAGTCCTGGTCAGGTCACTTGCGTTCCTGGCAAATAATATTAGAAATTGCCTGTAACATTATTAAATTTAATCTAATAACTGTTAGAGCTTCCTCCTGTTGTCAGTCATTTCCCATTCAGTGAGTGTTTATTCCATCTGAAGTTTTCTGCTCAGGAATGAAGAAAAATGTTTGTTTTGTTTGAACAAAATGTCAAGCGAAAAAACTTAATGACCTTGTGTTGTACAATTGATCCACAAACTCGCTAACTTTGAAGAAGCATGAACTTTGATGGGGCACCTTTATCCAGTATACCTCTAACTAGTCATATTGACTCATCATCTTAATCCTTTTGTTGGTTGCTATTTCCATCTTCTCATACTACTTTTATTCCATGATCTGGGAGAACAATACTGCAGTAACAGCCTGTGTACACAGGATCCACACTGACCTAATGCTTGTCTTGTCTTTCTCACACAAGAATACACATACTGGCCATGTACAAAATCAACACTGAGCTGACTCTTGTTTCATCTGCACATACACATTTGTACAAGCTTTGACGAAGAGAACACGCAAGCAAAATCAAATGTCAAAACATACGTCATGCCTCAACTTCCATTAATTGAATTTGCCATCATCTGTTGACATAGGTCTTTACCAAGTTTATCTACTTCCCTGCTTGCTTCTCTTCTCTATATAGGTTTAAACTTTTCTCATTTGCTCCATCTTATTTTATGTTACTCAATTATGAAGCCTCAGGCCCCACTTTCTGCTCCTTTATGATTATTATTCTCTGTAATTATTAAATACAGATGTCACCTCTCAAATCTGCAAGTCTCAGGAAAATTAATGTGAGTGACTCATTAATATACAGTCCTTGTGATTTATTTTTAGATGTGCCACAATGTGGACCCGCATCTTTCCTTGTGACTTATTAAATTATTTGTCTAAAAAATAAATATCATCTACGACGTTTCTGACCAGCATAAGTGCAGACAGAAGGCTATGCTTGTTTAAGTTTAAGAATCAAAGAATCAAGTCATTGCAATAATATTGTGAATCGTAATTATTTCAGGATAATTGTGGTGGGAAATGTTTATATCGCCTCACGCCTACAGTGCAAGCTCAATATTTTGTGTCATTTATTAGTTATTGAATTGTATTTTATAAAATCAAATAATAGACATCCTATCAGAATTATCATCTACCATTAGGGGTGGGTGATATGGGCAAAATATAATATCTATTTTGTTGGATTTTGACGGTAATGATAATTACTTAATATATTAACATTTCATTTTAATTGTTCATTAAAAGTCATTCATTGTTGTTTACAGAATATATCAATGGACACAATGTTTCAGGAAACCATCTCTCATTTTCTTTAAATTTTAAGATTCAAGTAAAAAGTAGGCAAATGATAAAAAAAAATCAAAGACTTAGTTGTGGGAGCTCTTTGCAGCTAATCTGTGTGGCAGAAAGGACGCTAGCAAGAGGTCATGTGATTACGTAGGCCCACTAGTGGTAATGTGACATGCACACTGTCCTGAGCTGTCTTATAAAAAGAATCAACACCCACGCAATAGTAGACTCTGCCTCTCAGGTGACCCCCTAACGACCCATTCACACCTTGTCTCAGGTGAAACCAACAACCTGAAATTTGGAGGGGTGAATGATCTGCATTGTTCAACTTAACGACTATCTAGACAGATAGATCAGCCTTTGATGTTAAATACCTGGTTCTTCC
The DNA here is from genome assembly GCF_019176455.1 of Solea senegalensis. Taxonomy (NCBI): domain Eukaryota; kingdom Metazoa; phylum Chordata; class Actinopteri; order Pleuronectiformes; family Soleidae; genus Solea; species Solea senegalensis. Next base: position 14,226,915 of record NC_058035.1, read on the forward strand.
CACTAGAACTGAAAAAGCCTCTTGGATGAAAGATGAAATGTATTCTACTACTGTAACTACTGAAGAAGGGAACATGTGGAGTTTCAGTTTGTGTGTCATCGTTCATGTGAAGTCATTTAAATATTCAATAATGTCAATTTGCATATCTTTAAAACAACAATAACAATAATATCTTCGACGACATATCTTGCCCACCTCTATCTACCACCCCCCCTGTTTATTGCTACAGCAGAAAATGCTGTGAAAATCTCAACAAAAAAATAAATACACATTTACCTGATATGTTCCGATGCCTATGTGTTTAGGATCAATCTTCACAAGCTCAGCTAGAGGATCTTGGACACGCCTTCCAATGGACACTGTTGACACACAAACACACACAGACACACACACAGTGAGATTCAGCGTCTCATGAGACTCTGATTTTGGTTGTGATTAACTTAAACCTCCGTTATTAAATATGCAAATCCATATTATTTACAATTACTGAACATGCAAATTGTCTGCGTGTATCAACAGTGGAGGCCTGAGGGTATAGGGGAAACCTAATTGTCATTCCCCTACCCCTAATAATAACAATTAAAGCTGGCTTGTAAATGGACTTTCGTCATTTAGCTTCCTGATAAATGCTCGACACACATACACTGGCACACGCAAATGAATGTAGCACACAAATAAATACATACAGTCTGTGCAGATGAAAATGAGGTTTGCTTTTAACAATTGAGTCTGTAAGGCTTAATCCCGCTGCTGTATATGAAGCCAAATGTCTTTTCCATGAATATGCTGGCAGGGCCCAGTGACAAGTAGAAAAATTACAAACAACCAAACTCAATCACTCAGTTACACACACACACACACACACACACACACACAGACACACACACCATAATACATGACATCATCTTTCCACACACACATACACAGATATATAGAGAGGGGGTGAACAACATAGCTAAACAACTGTTCTCACATTCCAGTAATGGGCCAAGAATGGGTTTGTTATTTCTGTTATTATTATTTGTAATGTTGGAATAGATCCTGTCATATATTTAAGAAAAAAAATAAATTATCTGCACATCTATCGAGATGTGCAGATGTGCAGTTCCAATGAAAGGTTGAGTTAAATCTCGGAATGGAGACTGACCAAAATGGTATTGCTACACGTTTAATTAGGGCTTCTAAAATACTCTATGATAAATGGAAAAAGTATGAGACACAGTTTGTCCCTCTCACCATCCTTCCTGTGAAGTGGCATGTTGGGGTTCTGCATTTCTACATTTTATGTCTGTTTGAATTTCAGTGGTCAGCAATGTAGTATGATGCATGAGACATGTCAGACTTAGATCCCTGAGGCGGAACTGACAGACAAAGAGAATAAGAGGGATGGGATGTAACAGAGAGAGAGTATGTCTGGAATCAATGGCTTTTCTCTCCTCTCTCTCCTCTGGCTGCGGTGCAAGGCTGTTGCCTGAGATAATATTTAGACAAGGATGGAGTTTCAGCCCTGGCCTTGCTCACTGCACCACCAAAACTCTCCAGTACTCTTTCCATCTATTCGGTCCCTGGCTCCCTCCCTCTCTAACTGAAAGGAGCAAATGTGTAAAGGGGTTTATCATTACTCCTTCACAACTATTTGAAGTTTATGAACCAAACACAGCCTTGCAAAGAGGAAATCAACAATAGAGGAGGGCTCTATGTATGATCAGATGCATTGCTAAGGAGGATTGGAAAAAAGTCTTGTTTCCATCAAGTGGTACCATGCAGCTCAGTGTGCCACAGCACAGTTTAGAACAGAAAACTCTGATTTGGTTTGCCTTTCCAGCACGGGGTGTGTGAGAGCTGCATCTGCTATATAAATAGCATAACAGCACAACACAGTGTGGTGAGCAGTGTGGCACACCTGTGATGTGTGTGAGGTGCATGCATTTACTGCAACAGGCAAACTGTGGGTGACTAGGGCCTAAAAAGACCCAAAGCATACTTTCAACAAATTATTCAATTAACTCTTGCCGTCTCAGTCAGGAGAATAACAGGGAAACAGAAGTTAAAGTACAGTTCTCATGTAAAATAGATGAAGTGTTGCCTTAAACCACTAGGTGTCTCTAAATCTCCCAACAACAGACGGGACAGATTGCCACAGTTTGTTATACAGTAAATACTCCTGTGCATTTCATGGACCAACCCCTCAACCTAGAAAAGACAAAACAGATGGACTGTCACAACATCCGAATCTCCAACCAGCAGCCCCCTCGTTTTATACCCATCCAAACTCAATCACTGTAACTTCCTCATGGCTTTCAATAGGAGTATAAATATGACTTTCCATGGCTCTCAGTGATGCTGACCACAGGAAGCTTGCAAGGAATAATCCAGCCTCATGTGATTTACGTTTTTTATAGAGGAAGTCTGCTGGAAGCATTTGTTCTCCGAAATTCAGCGATTCTTTTTTACTCTGCTGTGTTTTCAGTGATGCAGTATGTGGAGTGAGTGAGAGGTGGCAAGTGAGAGGAAGGGGGTGGCAGAGGTGGGAAAAGAGGAAGAAAATGAAACCGACCCACAGTTTCAAAAATTCACAGACAATGCAACCATACTGAAGCAAGACATTAAACAAAAATGCAAATGGTAATCTCTGCCAAACAAACATTAGTAGTGTGTCAGGAGTCAATTTTATGTGGCCTATTTACCTTGTGAACTCTGCTGTGAAGGGAAGGCCATTCAAAACATGTGGGTGTACCTACTTTAGAGCAATTAGAGGTTTGCAATTACAAGATCAGCCATTCGGTTTTTGATCACTGGTTGTACAAAACAAAAAATATTTTAATTGGTCTCATTACATAAAAAAATTAAGTCTAGTAACATTAATCAAAATAACTTTTAGTTTCAACTTTACCATTGACAAGGACCATTTAAAAGGAAGACCAATACCACACAATCGCCTAGGAGAATGTTAAAACATCATCAGAAGAAAAGCTTTGCTAGCGTACCTGCACTCCTAATATTAGGATCCAAGTCTGGCATCTCTTTGACAGCTTCAGGACTGACGCTGTAGATGGACGCTCCTGCCTCATTAGTTATACTGGGTAAAGAAAGGGAGGTGAAGAAAATTGTGAATAGATGTGTGATGTAGAAAGTGAGGAAGAGATGGGTGCAAAGGGAGAAAATCGGAGGGCAAATGGGGGAACACAAAAAAAGGCAGTGGCCATTCATTAATGTCTGAAAGACAAAATGACACTACTATTAAAGAAAACAACTGCCTGGCACCTTCAATACTGCTTTTGCTCATGATACCAACATTTAGCCACAATTACTGACATTGTGGCCAATACACTCTTAACATTGACAACAAAATTACCATATTCCTATTACTTTTAACGCTTATTCAGCTGACAACAGGTGTAAAGACCTACACATATACCAGTTGCATTTAAGAGCCACTGGCTTCATACAAAACTGCTTCACAATTGACCAGTAAATATGTCACATAAGTGAGTGAGATAATTTTGCAAAATCATCATTTCAGGTTGACACATTTTAATGACAGTTAGCAGGGTGAGCATGTGTGGGTGTGTGTTATACTTTAGTTGATGTGAGGAAATGCCTCTGACCTGCACTTGCATTTTACAGGACACTCTTGCCATCTAGAGGTCATTGTGGTGTACTACTACTAATTCTTGACAGGAATTGAGAAGATTCTTTATTGTTGTGTAGACCTGAAGAAATAATAGACCTCTAGAAACTTCCAAGTAGATTTTTCAGAACTATGTGCAGTCTACTTGACAGTGTCCGTCAACAGGATAAGCTAATAAGGAGTAAATGAAGAACCAAGTTGTTGAACTAAATTGTCAAGGTAAAAATAACAAATTAACTTGATAGGTCTACCTACACAGTGGCTACCTTATAAACACAATAAATCAAAAGTCAACCCCAGTTCTATTTGAAATATCATACAAGCTAGCATTCTGTGAAATGTTGATATTAAAATGAAGACATTTCTGTCCCTTATTATATTTAAAATCCAAAGTCAGACTCTAGTCAGCTTTGATAGTTCATTGGCCCCGTAAACACAAAAGGAGCACAAGTTCTTCCTGTGATGGATTAAATACCTTAAAGCCTTAAATGTTCTTCGAGAAGATAAACTGATTATAGACATATAATCATATATATAAACATTAGACAGATCAAAGAGAAGTGATGTATTAAATGCACCTCAATAATGCAATAATATTTTTCACATGTAGATATTATTTATATATAAATAAAAACAAATTTATTCTGCACGTCAAGCATAAGGATGCATGTATGACATATATATTATGGTATAACAAATATGGACAGATTCCTTTCCCCATGTTAATGTATTCAGTTGAAAGTAGGATGCTTATTATCCATCACAACACAGGCAGGATGATGGTGCGACAAAGCCACTGATACCCGTGTTGATGCTGCCGACATACAGCTGAAGCTGTCGTATTGTTTCGAACCACAGCTCTCTCGGATGAATGGAGAAAGCGAGTGGGAGAAATGAAGGAAGAAAGGGGAGCTTTTTCCACAGGGTTGACCGAAATGATGAAGGGGTCAGAACCACCACAATGCGCAAAACTCTGTGTGAGGCGCGCACACACACTCACACAGTCCTAGAGGCTTAGACCTTGCCAGAACAACCTTGCCAATTATGAGTATCTTGTTAATGAGGAGTGGCAGAGGCCTTCTGATGAGGATCACATTTAAATGAACTTGTCCTCTGTCCCTGTTTTTCCTTCCTCCATTCATCCCTTCCTCCACTCCACTGTTCTTTTTGTCAGCCTCTTATCCATCGTGCTGACAGCTGACATATCGCCATGGTGACGCCACTAACGAGCACTGGCACATGACCTTCTAGGAGGTAAAAGCAGAGCTGGTCATTAACCTGACACACACTGTCTCACACACATACAGATGCAGATGGTTATTTATGCTGAGTAAGATAAGGAATATACATACAAATGTTATTCAAAAATATCCACTCTGCTCTCATTAAGTCCTCTTCATGCTCAGATAGACACAGCTTTCAGTTAGCTCACCATGATGTGGAAAGTGATCACGCACCTCCAACTTCCCTCTTTCTTCATTCAGAGGGAGTTGGACAATGGAGGTCAAGCAAAAGAGTGGCAGGGACAAGACAGACAAAGTAGAAAAGTGAATGAAAAAACACCGGCGAGAACCGAGGGAAAAGAAAGAGAGGCCACCAGGCCCTATCATGTCCATCTTAATTAAGGGTGCCACTGGGGCAGCTGGGTAACAGCACTGTCATGGATACAGCTCTGAGCTCTCATTGCCACAGCATCCATGGCTGTCGCCATAGTGAGGCCATCGTCCTGGCAGCTAGCAGAAGGTTGTCAGCTCCCCGGCTCTCTGGCCTAAGTGGGCAGATGGTCAAAGCAAGGACACACATATGCACACAGTCAGGAAACTCTCTCTCAGTGTAAACTGGCCCAAAAGTATTACCATTTATTCACACTCTCTTTTGCTTATAAATGTAGACACACACACAAAAATACACAGGTCTACCGTTAGGCCTGACCTGGGGCAAAGTCACAAACTGGCTACTCCATCTTTTTCTACTACTGGTCGTCTCTGACACACCCTTGGGCCTGACACACAAACACACTCATGCCTGGCCCCCTGCTGCCCCTCAATAAACCTAACATTGGACGAGATGGATACACACTTTGATACTTCATTATAGCCTTCTGGCACACACGCCTAATCTAAATTAAAACAGCTCATCAGATCAGTCAGAGAAGAAGCGGGGCAATAATATCACCAACTAATCTGATACAGAGGACAAAAAGAGTAAAGAAGGGGGAAGGGGGGGAAATATGAGAAGTAAGTGAGCAAGGACAGACAGGACATTTCACTCTCTGTGACTTTCAAGTGTTGAACAAGTGACAGTTAAATTATCATTATATTGAACAAATCATGTTTATAAAAAGTGTATGTGACATTACACTTTTATTCATAAACAAATGTTTGTGAATAAACCTCCAAACCTCCAAACTCCAAAAAAAAATACAGTTTGGGTTCAGAGAAGGTGAACATGGGACCCAAGATTTGAAAGTGTCCAACATAACTCTTGTCACATGGAACTAATGCAACTTCATCAACAGTGTCAGCCAGTAGGTTTGAAGGGTTAATTCAGGTCAACAGCAGTGCAAATAAGTAAGAGAGACGTCTCCATGTCTAGTTTGAAAGGATGTGGCTGCAGTGAAGAAAATTTCCAAAATCAAGTATCATTACAACTGAACACAAGCAGCTATGCTGGACGCAAACGTTTAGTGAAAGTTAACTCTTTTTGGCAGCGACTGTGTGCTCAACAAGCAACTTTTCCAAGATTGCATTCTGACAATCATATACAGTCAATTTTTGCACAAATTTTCCAGAGGATTTGGATTACCCTGATAGCTTACTCAGAAGGAGAATTTGTTGCTATTGTACCAGCTAAAAACAGACGTTAGAAGTTATAAAAATATGTATATATACAAAGTCAAGTAAGTGCCTTAAAAACAAAAACATAAGATAGCAGACAAAACAATATTTGTGCGAGGGATCACAGCAGATTAATGCAAGAGAGGAATAACTGTTTTCTGGACCGTGCCTTGTACAGCTAAACCAAGGTGGAAATAACACGCTCAGTCAAACCATCTGGCATCAGATGCCACAGAAAAGTAGGATCATAATATACATTATGTTTAACATGGCCTATAATGACATACAGATTAAAAAGGCTCTTGATTGAACAAAGGTGCTTTAACTAGCTGGTGATGATTTTGCATCAGGGTTACAATATTCATATATGGAGGCTATATAAAGAAACATCACAAATAAATTTAGTTTTACAATGAAAAGGCTTCTATTTTTATACATCTAAAACATAATGACACAATGAGTGGTTTAGTTGTCCCTGGAATAACACCTGAAGAACATAAGAAATAACAGTTACAACTTATTAAGTTTTATTTTTGGGGGGCATATTAATGATGTCCATCTCCATATGAGCCACAATATCTCCAGCTGCAAAATTTAGCAGAACAAATACACAATTAACATGCTATGAGATGAAAAATGTTATCTAGAGTTAACCTGCAAAAAAATTCTACTAGTCAATTAATACTGACTGACTTCCTCCATGTCATTTGGCTTGATTTTAAATTGTAAACCTTAGCACTGATAACACTGATGACACACACACTAACACCAATACTGAAAACTAGTGTCACACCACAACTCAAAGTGTATGTGTGAGAGAGATTACTGGACTCATTAAACTGTTTTAGAAGGAGCTGTTTCATATTGCTGGACCATAACACACACGCACAAGTTATCTGTCCTGGCTGCTCAAACAGCTTGGGTCCATTGTTCAGTCAGCTGCAAAGCGTGACCTCAGGGAGACAAATTGAGGAATGCACCATCTCTCTCTTTCTCTCACAGACACTCACACACACACATGCATGTCGGGTCTAAAGATGATGACATTTTTCACAGAGAAAAGCGTCCAAGTGGCAGGTGTCAGGGGCCGTCAGTCTCTAGCAAGATGCTAGAAGGCAGGCAGGCGGGCATGCACACACACACACAAAAACTTCAACTGCCACTGTGAGGCACATCTAAAAAGAGCAAAGCCTCACAGACACTCGTGTCAATCGGGTAGCTGGAAAGGCCCGCGCTTGTGTTAGGCACAAACATATGCACACCACTGTGCAGACAAGGCTACACTCTTACCCCAAAAATCTCTAAATATATAATACACAAATATAAACAAGGGGTGTCACGGACTTATCACATGATTGTCACATGCAGGACTATCACAGGGAACAAAAGAACTCTTGGGAAAGATTGTACAGTGGATAAAGGAGGGAAAAGTCAGAGGCTGACACCACTGAGACATAGTAGGAGGGGAGAGGTAGATGATATGACTGGTTGATATTCACCTGTGTAAGACAAAATGAATTTATTTATACTGCTATTTTCTTGTATCTTCACTTCACTTAATGAGACAGAATAAGACTGTATAGAAGAACAGTTACCAGGTGAGGACAACCCAAAAGAAAGCCACCAAAGGGGCGATTGCACTGTTTGCAAAACAATATTCCATTTGAATGGAATTCTATGGGAAAATGAGCTAACGTGTCACTTGATTTAGAAGGTTAATAAACATTTTCCTAGTTTCGGGTTTTCTTCAATAGCACATGATGTCAAGTGAGTAAATTACATTCCCATTTAGAGGAAAATAGAACTTCGGACATCACCTGAGTTTGTATACACTGCCATGATGGCAGGAAAAGCTTCTGTAAAACTGGCTTCAAGTTTACTGTGTACTTTAAATCAAGAGAAATTTAACAATATGTTGCAGAACTTGACAAACTCACCATATCTGACCCTAATAATGGTGCTTTTGAAGAGCATGGAAACAGCGAGGTAGGATATATCTCAGACCTGCAGCGACCAGACATATTCAGCTTTCTGATAAATTTCCCTTCATCCTACAACAGAGAACACTTGGAAAATGCAATAAAACATGTAAAATAATCAAGGTATTAAAGTGAGAAGAGTTAGCTTCTGTACCTGATATCAAGTGATCACTACGGAAGCAGAGTCTCTTTTCTGCAAGTTCCCATCATTTAATCCTCTAAACTCACTTGTTGCAATGTCACTCATTTCTTTATGACAGTGATTAAACTCTCCTGTTTCTTCAGATATTTGAGGATCTAGTAAAATGTTCTGACATTTGGTCCCCTCTGGTATAACAACAACTATCTTTCTTCTTATATTTCTACAGTAGGAAGGAAAGCCTTTAATTTAACCACTTTACGCATCCTTTTGTAAAGAGGGCACACTCAAGCTGAGGCCGTCCCATGCCTCTAAATCTGTCCGTCCCTCTTCACCTCCTTCTGTGCAACCTTCAGACCTTGGGTGAGGCCCAAGTGCCTGGATTTCACTCAGTCATCACTGGTCCTGCCACTGTGTGTTCATCACTCACTCAGCCTGGCCCTGGAAGCGTGCCTGGACACAGGTCATGACAGGGGATACACACACCCTCAACTACACACCGCCATGAATACGGTCTACACTACTGTCCTCCAGGTCCATCAGCTAGCCAGTAATAATGATCTCATCCCAAGAGGAGTGGGCTAAAGGGCAAGACAGTCAAGGACTTGTGAGCTTGTATGTGTGTCAATGTACAAGTGCAAATGTACACTGTTGGCTATTTGAGTATGTTTCCCGCTGTAATGGCTTGTACTCTTCTCAGACAGCTTTAAGTACGAACCAGTCAAGAGAGAAGGACGACTGCTTCAAGAAAGAGTACAACATTGATGATGATGAGGGAGAGGAATGTTCCAAAATGAGTATGTCCTGGAAGTGGTTTCAAGGTTTCACTAATGTTCCCAAATTATTATTATTAGCAATAATTTGACAGCACAACACCTTTAAATTGGTTAGTATTGTATATAAAGTAATGTCTTTGTGACACAGCAAATTATGGAATTACTGTAATTTAACAAAGAAACTGCAATGATTTCCTACAAATGCATTGTAATAAATCAACTCATAATACAACTAATAGATACTGTAACGCTGGTGACTTGAAGGCCCTCAAGGATGCATTTGTGTGCTCATAAAAAAGAGAGTAGTCAGGTCAGTCATCTCAGTACCCTTCAGGAGTGACCGAGCAAGTGGTTAAGAAATTGGATGTCATTTTTGATCCCAGAGTACATGTGTATCATCACCACTGTTTCGCAAAAAAATGTTCAATTAAGCAGCAATGTACAGTTTTGTAATATCAAACAATCACAGCAAAAACAAATCATTAGTAGTCATTTCATACAAATGACAGGTGCATCTTGCTGTTAACACACTGTAAAAAATAAAAATAATTATTAAGACACAGCGGTATGGCAGACAACCTGATGTGAATTCAGTGGGGGCCATCACAAGCACAGAAAAACTTTGTCAGTTAAATAATACCCCATGCTGTATAATGTACAGCAGGATGCGGGTCAGTGATGGAGGCATTACTCAGACTTTATCATGTAGGGTTACTTTGGTATGAATCTAACAGGCAGATGAAGATTTGAATCTGGTGGGGAGTTTTGCCATGTAAATCATTTTATGGCATTTGTTACTTTCACGATACATAACGCAGTACATTTTGTCCAAATATGGCCTTCACTTTGAACTCTACAATGGACGCTTTTGTTTTTTTTTTCCTGTAGTTTTACTTCTTTCTACTTTTGTTAATGGGGGCATTGGGTGAGATGTCATTTAATGATTTGGTTGAACAACAAAGTGACAAGCCTTTATACATAATCAAACCTATTGTCTCATCTACAGTACATAATACTATTTTAATACTATGTTTATATATACATAAGATACACAAATGTGTAGGTGCCTTTAGAAAAGGCCACACATTACAAATTATGAAAGAGGTGACTCAGAGAGTGCGATGAGGCTACTCATACAGGACTGAGGCACTACAATACACACACACACACACACACACACACACACACACACACACACACACACACACACACACACACACACACACACACACACACACACACACACACACACACACACACACACACACACACACACACACACACACACACACACACACACACACACACACACACACACACAAGGATGTCCCACAGGCTTTCATTTCTGGTTGTCATTCCAGCTGAGCACTGAGGCAGAAGGACAGAGAGAGAGAGAGAGAGAGAAGCAAGTGGAGAAGAATGGGTGTATAAGGGTGGGGGTGGTGCTACAATGAAGGTTCACAGGGAGACAGGAAGCAGACGGCGCAAATGAGGCCGAGGTCTTTTAAATGAACTAATGCACTGTCAGAGAGCAGAGGAGAGGAATATACAGATTTATACAAAAACTGGCAGCTGGTCTGCCAAAAAGAAAACTTTTTAAACAGTGGTAGTGTCATAATTTTACTGGCTGCTACCCAAATTTAAAAATCCTGAAAATCAAAGACTACACTTGCTAAAATAACAGTGACATAAAATGCATCTTTCCAAATGAACAAGTACTGGCTGAGGATGTCAAAGAAACAAGAAACTGAAGCTAAAAAGAAAAAAGAAAAAGGGAAAAGTCGCTGGAATCAGTGAAAAGTCGGTGGACTCTGTGACTCAGACTTTTTCACACGAGGTGGCTGCTCATGAGTGAAACTGTTTCCTAAACGCATTGGGTATCTGAAATATTTTCTCATTTTCAAAAACAGTCTGAAGCAACTTCATGCAAGAACAAATGCTTATATGTAAAGAAACCCACAATATCACATAGTGTACCAGAAACTGGGTCAATTAATTATATTAGGGACATTCACAGCAAGCACTAAGACCCCTTGCTGTTTCTGAAGCTACATAGCTATTCTATGTCATTGCCATCACATTTGTTGCCGTAGTAATGAGGTTTCCCTAATGGCAGGTCAGGGTCAGCTCCAGGTCAGTCAGCAGGGGAGTAAGACCCTCGCAGTTATGAACAACTGCCCCTCCATGAGGGTTCCACTGTTTTCCACTGTTTTCCTTTCTAATCCATCTAGGGTGATTTTGGTCAAAATTTACCAACTTCAGGCCAACTTTCATCGAAATAGCTGTCAAAAATGAAGTAAATAAACAAACATTACTAGTTAAGCTACAACGCAGTCATGTACTGGTTTCAAGTACTTCATCACTACCTCAAAAGCGGGTGGTATGTACAATTAATGACAACCATATGAAGGGTTAAAGACAACGAGAAGGTCTCTGTATAAATTCGAATTAATTTGCAATCATTTAATAATGAGTTTTTTCCAACAACTAGGGAGTAGTGTGCATTCAAATATAATAATTGCACAATGCATAAATTCCATTTTCAATAAAATATGACAAGCTGACAAATGAAATTCATGCCTGTCGTGTACATTTAGTTTTATTTTGTATCAGTGGACCACAAATCCAATTCATGCTGATGTTCTTTTAAAATCTTATTAGGAGTTTGTCATTATTTTGATGACTTAATCATACATGAATAATTTAAATCAAGGGATACTGAATTTACTAATTAAGTAATTGCTACAAACACTGTATATCTTAATAGTTTAAACAATGAATCAATGACTGATCACCACAAATAAAGGCCTTTTCTCCCTTACTGCCAAATAAACTAAAACTAAACTAATAAAGAAAACTGAAGCTATGCTTTGTTGAGACATTCAAGATCACTATAAAATCACTATAAAATCACAAGTAAGTGATTTTTAAGGGATACATTAATAGAATATTGAGAAGATGTGATTTGTGTAACACATTTGGTTTGTCCTATTGCTCTCCAGTGGGCCTGAACATTTTCATCTGGGGTCAACCCGACCAAGGTATCACATGTGGTACATAGTGTGTGCAACACTTAAATGCAAAGTGGGCCCATATTTCAGCGTCTTGTATTTCAAAGACACACTATATAAGGGGGACCCCCAGAGCATTGGACTTTGTGGGGCATTTCAAAAGCACCTTTAATCCATTGGACTTTTATTTAAGAAGAGGAGTGATAATGGAAAAAAAGAGGAAAGGAAGGAAGAAGATAACAGTAAAGGGGACAGGAATATGAAGAATGCCACAAACAAGAGAAAATCATTTAATGCAAGCACTCACAGACTCGGCTTAAACATCTAGGTTTCTGTAAGTTCATCAGCCACAATCATAGAAATCAAAGTGAGACCAGATGACTCCAGTAAAATATCCCCTGGATAACAAAAAACATATTTCTATGGCTTGCTTTTAAAGTACAGTTAATCATATTAGGTGACAAAGGACATTCAGCCAGCGACACCACATCAAACTGTCAAAAGTCCAACATTCTGACATGTTGTGAAATGTATCAATACCAACCTCTGCATCAAAAGAAGGAACAAGAGAGACATTATATCAAGATGGTACCAAGAAGGTACTCAAATAGACTCAACTGGGAAAAAAGCCTCTCTGAGTATAATTAAGTGGATGTTAACTTAATAAAAACCTATTTTGGATAGATTTTTGCAAATAGACAGAAATTGAACTGTTAAGAAAACACCTGGGCTATTAAGCAAAATCTGAGTGCATGTGTGCATGAACTAAAAAAAAATGAGAAATCTCTTAAATATACACACATCCAAGCAAAGCTCTGTATCATTCTAGACTGTGGTCCCACTGCTAACCTCATGTCAACAAACACACATGGAACTCAGCAGAGAGAGTGGGAGACATAGCGGAGCAGCCAGTGGTTATTATGCTTGGACAGAGGTTCTGTGCTGTTGTATTCTGAAGTGTAGACTGTCCTATTCACAGGCACAAACACGCACCACCAACCTTCAAGTGGAACAAAGTCCAGATGGCTGTAATAGCCAATATTCGCTTGGGGGACACATTACAGTTTGTCTTCTCTCGATCTGTGTCTCGCTGTTTCACTCCCACATATTTTTATCTTCTGTTCTTAAGCTATTCACATTCCTGACCCCCTTTGTTCACACACTTTTTCCCAAACTCTCAACAATCTGATTTCATTTATACAAATACGATTTTTTCTTATTCAGTTTCTCACCATCATTCCTGATCTGACCGGCATCACTATTCATCCCAATGTCTGCCCCAATGTTGTGTAGGCACCAATCTACATGTGTTTGACAATGGCAGAACTCTTTTCAAATGGTTCTCAAAAATCTTTTCAGTGAAAATGTGTAATGATGTTTTTGATATTTAAAAGTGACGACAATCTTATTGGGGGTTTTTTACTGACTAACATATGAAGTATTCTGGAATATGAGTTAATTACAACACATGATGCAATAAATCAGACTATGCCATGAAACAAAATAAACCAGCCCCTGTTACAGCCTGCACTTACTGAAAGAACTTACCAATATGACACATCCAGAGGGTGAAAGCGGCGCCTGGAGATGAGGTCAGCAAAGAATGACTCAGTTTCACGACACGCTGTCCCATTGCCAATGACAACCCTGGTACAGCTAGTAGAAAGCAGGGAGAAAGATGATGTAATTATTAGGTTAGTTAAATTCACTCTCCCTGATCATTGGTTATTGGCATTCAGTGAACTGCAACCAAACCAGCAGTACCTGTATTTGATCATGAGGTGGCACAGTTTGTCTGCTTCTCTGTGCCTGTTTACTTGTGGGTAGACAACATCAGTATGGAGTATCTGGCCTGAGAGCAGAAAGATGAAGATAAACGGAAGGAGAAAACAATTGAGACATGACAAGATGGAGCTCAATATAGTCAACTATGCATTATGAAGCTAGTGTCTCTCCACTGCACTGTATATCCTATGAAGTAAGAATGCTAAAATTTATTTAATAATTTATGAATTCCCCATCTGCAATGCCTAATCCTCCACAGGAATCCATTGCCTGTCAGGTCTCTGCTACCTCAGAGGAGAGGTGTAGTAAATGGAAACGTGACTGGAAAACTCTGACAGGAAGTCAAGTGAGCCAAGACCCACCAAACCATAGTACGCTGGTGTCCGTCTGTTGTAAGAGTGTCAGCGTGACTTGTGGCCACACAATCAGTTACCCAGAGGGTGGGACCCACCCTTGCACAGTGTGCGGCCACACATACTGCGAGGCATGCTGAGACATACAGTACAGCACAGAAGACACACATTAAAAAGACAAACATAGTCGGTCCACCAGTACCATCATGCCAGCTGGTATCTAGTCTCTGATGTGCACACACAAACCATAGTGGTAAAGACAGTCCCTGTAATGTGTGTTAATGCTTCTCCACTCGCTTGAATCTTAAATAATGTAGCGAACAAAGCATGTACACGGGTCAGATATGAGATGTGAGACAGAGAGAAAATATAGCACATTAGCCATGAATTTATAGGCTTCAGTTGACCTTGAATAAACCTTGAATATGTGACAATAATCAGGGAAAATACTGTTGATAAATTACAATGATTCTGCTTGTTCATAGATATTGGTGATTCTACTACTCATTTAAAGTTTTATTGCATAAATGAAGCTTCCACTCAAGTAACTGTGACATATTTGCAGCCTAATAGCTGTACTTTGATTACTCCTTTAGTTGTACACAATACATTTGAATTAGCTGTGAGTGTAAATGAATTAAGCTGCCGCTCAAACAGCTGCACAACGCAGATTTTATGCACTACGGAGAACAAGGTCTCTTAATATGAGTGTAGTAAAGTAAAAACAACCATGTATATATTATATTATACATTATATTATATTTCAAACTATTCAGCTGATGTTTTTTGATCCAGTACACTAGTGTGAGTGTGAGTTTACTTACCAGTTGGGGAGAGGACTGCCAGCTTACAGCCATGTCTATAGCCAGGGTCCACCCCCAGGATGGCACAACCCCTGACTGGACACACCAACAGGCGCTGGCGGAGGTTCCGCACAAACAAGGCAATGGATTCTTTCTCTGCTGCAACTGTCAGCTTATTCCTACAGAGAGGACAAAAAAAGGAGTAATAAAAATAGGGGCAAATAACAAGACAGGGAAAGCAAAAATTCCAGCAAAAGGAGTCACAAATGAAAGCACGGGGCAAAGAGAAGCATATAGTGAGAGTGTCAATGAACAAGTGGTCATCAAGTAAAGAAAAGCCTTAAAGCAAACACAAATACAAAATACCTGTAACTTCTGGTGAGAAAAGGAATAATAAGCCTTTTGTAAGAGTCCTCCACTGCATTCTTGATGATAACACAAAGCTCTTCTCTCGCAAATGTTCTTGGCCTCCACCTGTACCAAAATAGTTAAGAGAATGAGGATTGTTTTGATTTTCAGTGATAAAAACAAACTATAAAAATAGACATGCTGTGAACTTGTACAGTTTTCGTAACTTGCTTGTTAACCTCAAACAATATAACATTCTATTGAATTGTTCTACAACCTAAATTGTGATACATAAATGATGAAGCAATATAGACCAATGAAACACCACTTTAAAGAAAATTATTTTTCTTTCAAAGCCATGCTTCTTTAAACTCTACTTTTTGGGGGGAAAGCATAAAAATCTATTACAAATTCTTTATCTTCTTTTTTTAATTCAACTCAATTATTTCCAAGGTAAAATCTCTGCTAAAAAAAAAAAAATTATTAACCCAATGACTGGATTTTATAATAGTGAGGAGCCTTCATACCAGTGATGTTAAAAGGCAATTTAAAATTCAGTTTTTAAACATCAATGAAGAACTAACTCACTGCTGTAAAATTAACCACTTAGGGAGAGATCCAACTAAAATGTTTAATCTCTTCCTACGTATTGTAGGGAGCACTTCTATAAATGGAAGACAGGCTCCATTATTGTTATACAATATAAAGTTACATAAAGTATTATTGTGTTTCTGACCTGTTGTTGATGCACCACCTCGTGAAGTCACTCTTCACCCTTTCAGGAATGTTCACCTTGACCGTCAAAATCTTCAGACTCTCGCCACGGTTAATTGCCAGGGTCTGCACACATACACACGTTCATGAAAGCAAGCACACACACACAAACACAGAGACAGAGAGAGTTCCCGTGGTTAATGCAATATAATAAATCTTATTAAGAAAACATGGATAAAAGAGTGAAAACAACTCACGAAGGCAACAGTCAAAATGCAAACAGCAAAGTGCTCTGTTAATGTGGGTGCAACTTATTTTCTTTTTATATATGTTTAATATTTTTGTTAGAATTGTAGTTGGATTGCTTTGTTTCTACAGTTGAAAATAACAAACTGTTTAATGTTCAGCTGAATTGAAGTAGTGATTTCCGCAAACTAGAAACATGAAAATGAATTGATTATCCTTGTGCTCTTAATATTTGGTTATTTTTGTTAAGATGGACCGACAAATAGTTTTTTTTTATTTGTATGCATGTCATGTTTTTTCATAACCAGCAGATGTTCCTTATCCTACAACACATAAGCATAAACGCTAAACTCTCCATACATGTGTAAAAAGTAAAAGTGATGAGCATAGGAGTGTGTCCTGTGGCCATGCCTGTTATGTGCTGGTCCCCCCTCAGAGGAACTGTTACATGCTGTTAAGCAAACAGTAGTAAGTGTCTGACCTTTTCAGCGGGGAACCTTTACCCTGCCACAGAACAGGACCAGGGAAAAAAAGACGTCAATCTGGAGCCCAAGCGGAAGAAGCAAGCTGACAAATGCCACCACTATGCCACCATCAGTGCTGAGACCGCAAGGCCTACCCCCACCTAACCCAAATCTCACTCACACACAAAGTGCCACAACCATTACCAGTCAGCAGCACCCTCAGATGTGCTGCGCCCATGTGCAGCTCCCACACAAAAAACAGCTAATGGCATTGAGAAGCAAGAATAAATGCAGCAAGATTTTTTGAATTATGATGAAAGTTAAATTTCATCATAATTGGCATTTCTCTCCTCCAGGCAGCTACACTGACTGTGATGTTATTTCTTTAACAATCTTCATCAAAGCAATGAAGTTGAACACCACAGTCCAGGGAACGACACAGCTCTCTGGAAAAGCCACAAGTTAAATTAAAAAGGTAAATACAAACTCGCTAAAACATTTCATGGTTGCCAAGTATTCCACACTGATGGTGAACACTGAACCAGAATTTTAGGATATCCATTGTGGTCATTTTGACCATTCAGAAATTACATATTATATCAATAATCAATGTATATTTTACACAAGGAGAAAACCTTCTATTGCACAAAACAGTCAGATTTTCAGCTACAGAAAAATCTATGAACATTTGTTTATGTGATATAGAAAACAGTATTTGCTTAAATTATCATGTTGTGAAATGATTTTAAAAAAAAAATATGACAGAAAAGCAAAAATAAGTGGTAACGGTCAAGCAAGACATTGGGTTTTTTGGGGGTGCAAATGTCACAAGGAAGTTTTGGTGTTAAAGACAAATAATTCATAAACCGGTTTTGAGTGGTTTCAAAATATTAAAAAAAGAGTACTATGTCCCACAGTCATTATATGTTCTATTGCTTGTTAAAAGTACCTAACAAAAATTGCACTACATTCAAACCATTCTCAAATAAGTCAACACAATGCTGATGAAGCCATGACTCTCTCTGCGTTTCTCAGTATAGTATAAACACAGAGAACCAAGCGCTCCCTAAACCAAGTACAACAGAATAAAGTATGAGGCTAAGTTAAAAGGCAGGTATACAATTAATGCAGTACATATAAATGACTAAAGCACTGACATATCGTAGGAGCCGTTTGTGTGAGAGGGAGAGAGAGAGCAGGGATGTGACAGAGGGCAGAGTGTTTTGGTAATCGAAGTTAAGTAATCACATATAACAGAATCCACATAATAGTTGCAACACACAAAACACTGAGGAGTGGATAAAATCTCCGTCCATAAAAAGTATTTTCGTAGATTCAGTGTAACGGACTGTGATCATTAGCAATCCTTCCAGTTGTTTCCTGTGTGATGGCAACATGTTTAAAGAAATACAATTTAACACCACTTCAAATCAAATCCATAAAGCCTAAACAATTACATAAACCGTAAACTTTTTCTGCGCATCCTGTAATTTAACTGTCAAAAACTTCAAATTAATCATTTCTTAGCATGACTGCCAAACTGGCATGGGGCAGTATGGGGCCTTGCTGTTTTCTTTGACAGCTGGCTGCTGTCCGTGTTGATGATGTGTATCTCTACGCCTCTCAGTTTCTGCCTGTGTTGGGTCATTGGAGGGATACAGAGACTGATCTGAAAGGAAGGGTGATGTGAGAAGTGTGTGTTTGCATGTCGGATGGGCCACAAGTGACAGGTAGCCAAGTGCTGGCCAAACTCTGACAAGAAAAGACAGACTGTCTGCTGGATGCTCCTTCATCCTCCCACCAGCCCACGAGGGAGGGCAGTCAGCCAAAGACCGTCCTCTCTCTATCCGTCTCTTTGTCTGTCTCATCTTTTCTTTAGAGGAATACTGTTATCAACACATACATTAACCACCCAGTATATCAGTGATACACAAACAGATACACTCATGGCAACACACAGAATCACAGCAGATGTGTACACATTTTTGGTCTGGTTGATACACCATTAAAAAAATCATTAAATATACTTGTATAGATTGCTATACCAGAAAAGGGTTTGGACTAGCTGTGCTGTTGCAAGAAGGTTGAAAAACAAAAGGTACATAGGCCAAAAAATGATCTTGACAAACAGTGAAACAATAACATAAAGCATGTGGGATGTAGTAAGTAAGTTACATGAGATAATATTCTAGCATGATGCACTTGTTTTTTATACAAATATACTGGCTGCTCAGCAAGAACAAGCTCTGTTCATTCCTGGAATTTACACACTTTCAGAACATCTCTGAACTCTTGAGTGCTCTTATTCTATCCAAAATTAATAACACAGCATAAGGTCTGGGATGTTAATGGGGCAACCAACTTCAGATCAGACCCAAGTGCACAGATAAGCATGTGATTAAAATTGTATTTCTGTTGTAAACTCACACTATTTTATAGGATTTACAAATTATGTTATGTATAAGCACCAACGTACAAAAGTATCACATCATATGATGATATGTGACACACACACACACACACACACACACACACACACACACACACACACACACACACACACACACACACACACACACACACACACACACACACACACACACACACACACACACACACACACACACACACACACACACACACACACACTATTGATGTGAGAGACTGACATGCGATGTGTTTCTTCCACCCTTTCATCAAAAACAGTTTTGACAAAACAGTTCCATCTACTTGAGCTTTACTGCAGGGGATACCCATATAAGAACGATAAACTACCATTTGATCACAGTGTAAATCGCATTAAAAGTAGCCCACTTCACATTCAACAAATATGGTCTGGCACACTCAAGAACATACCAGCTGCTAATAGCTATAAGCTAAATGTGTACCCCTCGAAGAAGATTTCAAATCAAATCTGACAGAATTAAATCACAGCTAATCCTCTCAACTAGATATGTGAAATAGCTTATGAAAGACGCATTGAATGCCAGTGCTTTATATGTAATAACATTAAATTACTTTGAATAAATGACTCCTTATTATCATTATTATTATTATTATTATAATTACAGTAATTAATATTACCATTATTATTATTATCATTATTATTATTATAACTGTCTAGTTTGATTATGCATTTCTGGGTTTTGTAAAGTTGGTCAGACAGAAAAAAATTACAATATTAGGCAAAGCATTTTATGGATTCAAAAAATCCATTGATTAGACAAGAAAACGATCCAAAAAATCAGCAGAATTAATATTAATGTCTTAACTTTCCTAATGTCAACCAGTGGCTTTAGGAAATATATTTGCCATTCTATTCTCAGTCTCAATCTACAGGTGAACTTGCATGTTCACTGGCTCAAATATGACATCTTTTCACTGCTGCCTTCATACAATCTCCCATCCTTTTAATTTAATACTCGAGCAAGTATGTGCGTTTACACACATGCCTACTGTCAAAACACATCTCACACCTGCTACTCTTTCCCACCAACTTGACGGCAGAAAAGGTTCATTTTAGCCGGAGTCCGACAGCTAGCAGGGTCACAGCTGCTTGTGGATTAATACTTTGTGTCATCAAATTAAAGGCCTCACATACAGAGGAGCGCAGAGGGGAGGTGTGGAGGAGATGGGGAAAACTGAGGCTTAATCGGGATAAGAGGGAGGGAGGGAAAAGCAGAGAGAGCTAAGTGAAGTGACAGATGTACCTTAGCGACGATCATCTGTTCACTCTCTCCCTCCCTTTACTTCCACTCCACACCCGTGTCCGCCTGTGCGCCCAGCAGCAGTGACTGTCACTACAAGAGAACGCCTGTCAATCAAAGCTTCCTAATCCAATGGCATGTCGGCAGGGGACATGTCACATATGTTAAGAGGAGAGAATGAGGGGACTTGCTGGGTGCGCTTGTGTGTGAGAGCGAGTGTGCATGCGTGCATGTATGTGTATGTGATTGTATGACTGCAGGGCAGCACACGGTTGCTAGAGAGTGTGATGTGGCAGAGAGGCAACGGGTGATGGAAGTTATGGTGACACATGAGGCTCGGCACCAACTCTGAGTAACCCACCAGTCACTGGAGGGACAGAAGGGGGGCAGAGGAGGCAGAGCAGGGCACAGGAGGGGCAAATGTGGAGACACAGACAAGGCTAACTGTGACTGACATCACTAGCATTCAGAAGCGACACACAGATAGCAGACAGAAATGGCACAAACATAAACAGATGCTCTGTGTGTGTGTGTGTGTGTGTGTGTGTGTCAATCAGTCAAAATGCACTTAAAAAATCTGTTCTTGCTTTTGATTGTTAGCTCTTTTAACTTGTCTTATTTATAATATCATAATAATGGTTAGTACTGTTGCCTTGCAGCAAAAAGATGCAGGTTCAAGTGTTGGTCGGTAGAAGGGCCTTTCTGCATGGAGTTTGCATGTTCTCACTGTGTGTGTGTGTGGGTCCCTGGACATTTGTTATGATAGATTCTGGACTTAATATTTTATATATATTGAGGTGCTTGAATGTATCTTAACAATGTATAGGTGTGTGTGGTGTTATGTGGGTTATGTGAAGCACTTTGTATTATGTTTTATCTGTATGAAAGGTGCGATGTAAATAAAGATTGACAGACACTGACTATGACCTACCTGGTGGGGTTGAATGCGTTCAATGTTGCAAGTGAATTTAAAGTAGAGGTGGAACTTGTCAATGTCTGTGTTTTTGTTTTGCTGGGCATCTGGTTTTCTGTAGTTTTGTACCGGGGTCTCCTGCTCTTTCTCCTTTTGCGCTGACTTAGACACAGAGGACTGGATCATGACAAAGTTGTTCTCACACCTGACACAGAATAGGAGAAATGCAGAGACAAAGCATTGAGCTAAGTATGACTGATCCACCAATACAAAAGTGACCTTTCATCTGTACATCAAAAACAACTTGATATGTATGCATGCATTATGTTCTCACAATTTTTTTACGTAGGTCAGTGTCTCAGGATCTTTAGCTATCATATCAGCCAAGATATGTTCCACACCTGTAGCCACTTCTTCCACTGATGACAGACCTGTCAAACGAATATAAGCATACTGTTTATCAAAATAGACTTTTAATGAGCTCTTCTACAAGGTGTAAATATAGTTTTCCACAAGGCGTTGATAGTTGTAATACAAATTAAATGTAATTGTACTTTTATGTTAGCTTGTCCGAGAATTGCGTTGACCTTAAAAGCCAAGTTACAGTTAGTTTCAACAAAACTCATCATAGGATATTTATGCCTTACCTTGGGTATCAGGTTTTACCCATGCTCTTAAATCCATCGTGTGTGGCGAGTCCATCAGTGCAGAGGTGGCCTCCTCAAGGCCAAGCGCTTTAGCTTTGCGAGCCTTTGACAGCTTACTGCCTTTTTTATAGGGAGAATACTGCAAACAAAGACAAACACACTAGAATGAGATGACTGATTAAGGACGTAAGTGTAATTTCATAATACTGCTAGATGAAAGATGCAATTCTGACCACATGATCAAGTTCATCAGCTGATCGACACCTCCTCAGGTCTTGTTCTAACTCAGATGTCAAAACTCCATCCTTCCTAAGGGTCTGAATCACTGACTGGGTCTTCTTGGCCAGAGTGCTGAAAAAACAGACATGAAAATTAACAAAACACAAAAAACACAATAAAGCAGTACACAAGTAAAAGAGTAAAACAATTATAAACTGTTTCAGGTCTTAAAGCAGGAGCAGTTGCACCATCTAGTGGCCAATGTCTGGAAATTATCTCAGTCCTTCTCAACTCAAGGCTGCTATATACGTAAAGTATATGAATCTTTGTCTAAATGTGCTTTTTGGTACGATGATGTGTGCAGGAAGAGTATGAGTGGAAAACAAGGCTTAGTTCTTTTTTTTCTTTTCTTCGTTCTTTTTATGTTGTTTAACTGAAGATGTTTCTTACCATAACTCCTCATATACCAGCTGGACATCACGGACTGCATCAGCATCCATATGATTGATCTTCTCTTTGCGGTAGCGCACCATGAATGGCACCGTGTTCTCTTCGCGTAGCAGTGAAATGATATTTAAACACACCCATTGCTCCACACATGTCAGGGTGGACAAAAGCTGAGGAAAGAAATACACAGAGAGTATAACAGTACATCTACTGCATATACAGAAACAGTTAGTAGACAGTTAACAAGGAGTAAACTACTAACTAATTAATAACTCAACAGCCAGTTTGAATTAAGTTTGCCCACTCTGACAGCCAGTGGGTTTGTATACAACATGTAGATAATTTAGATATTTAGGTGTGCATTAGAAACAGGCATCTACTTTCTCTTGAATCTCTTGTATTGGTAACTTTAACTGCATTATTGTTTTTGTGGATGATCTCACTATTCATAGTAGATTGGTGGTGAATGAGGAAAGAAAAGAGAGTAGGTAAATGTTAAGCTACCTCTTGATATTTCCCATATTTATATATATTACTTTTCTATTCATCGTAAAACCCCACTTTTAAATGTAGTTATAATATTCTTGTAAAAATGTGTAATGTCTTAATCAAAGTGTATTTACATTTATCTGGGTAGTTAACTGTCTAACTTTAGCTAACACAGGTAGCAATATAAATTTAAAAAAAAAAATTCACACATACACTGCTTATATTTTTACACATGTATCCCACCAAAAAAAATGTAGAAATACCTCAATCAAGTCCCAATTCATATTGAGCTCACTCTTCAGAGCTTGTGCTTGTGCTGGTGGTAAAGTTGTTGGTTGTCCCAGGCAGGGACCAGCAGTCTTCGGTTTCTTTAGACACGGCTCAAATGTGTAGTCCTCCTCCTCCACTTCCTCTTTCTTTGCTTTGAGGCCGGCTAAAGATGGCCCCTCATCTGCCCATCTGTCTGCATGGGTGTCTGACACAATGAAGGACACTCTCTACCAAACAAAAAAAGAAACATGTAGTCAGGCTATACGGAAAGTAAAAAATGTTAAAAAAGGTAAGTAGTTATGCAGAGTTAGGGTACTTTTGTTATTGTATGTGTATGTGTGTGAGACTGTATGTAGATCTCACCTCCTCTTTCATTCTGGTGCTAGGTCCACTTTCCTCAGCTCTTCCTCCCACTGAACCATCCATTTGTTTCTCTTCTTTGTCTCTATCGTTTATTCTATCATTTTGTTTCCTCTTTGTGCCAGCCAAACCAGACACACCAGAATCTTTGACAGCTGTACTGGACTGTGTTTTTGTTTCAACAGTGGATTTGCTTGGCGCCCTTGGCTTCGGATTTTTAGGAACTTTAGGAGCTTTTGGCTCCTTTGGTTTTACGGTGCTCTTGGCAGCTCTTTTTTTCTCATCTGCTGCAGCAGCACTGGTCTTTCTGGGTACCTTAGACTTTGTTTCAGGTGGCCTCCATTCCTCACTTTCCTCTTCACTACTACTCATTGTCTGAGAAAAGGACCTGATGGGAGTGGAAAATGAACTAATTATATTACTGCGATAGATCTGGCACTTTCTCTTGAATCTTGATATTTTTCCACAGGTTTGCCTTGTTTCATAAAGCATTCACCATACATTGTCATTGATAATTGTAGTTGTAATGCATAACAAGAGATAGCAGTCAGAGGGCACAAACCTCCACAATGTCAGTATCCATATTGTAAATTGTTTTTGCTTTGGCCATAACCTACTACACCCAAAACAAATGTCATCAACATCAAACAGACAAACAGTGGCAAAAAAGTAACCTTAGCAGAGCTACTAAATGTGTTCCTTTTATTAGCTGCATGTGTCTGTGTGCGAGTAGCATGACTGTAAAGTTAAGGGTAGATTTGGACGAAATTAGGTTATGGTCCAAGGAATAACCAACAACTGCAAGCTTGCAAGATGGGGTGGGGTGAATCTGAGGAATGCGTTTGAGTTCCTTGTCCTGTAATGAACTGTTGATTTGATGAACTGCTTACATGCAATTAGTTAAATGACTGCTACGAATCAATGAACGGTACTTACAGGTCGGAGTCATCGTCAGTGTACTTCACAACTTTGCTCGTGGCTGTTCGGGATCTTCGCATCATCTATTAGAAAATGTATTAGGCTGTCAATATCTACATCAAAGCTGTGCCATTAAATGACATCATTGACAAAATACTTTCTACCATGTGATGGCATGTCTAACCTAATTTGGCCCATTGGTTATGCTAATGATAGAAAATACAGCGGATTAGCACTCTTAACTGACGTATCTTTAGCCATAGTTACACTCACATTCGCTGAAAGTTTTAACCCAACAAATACGTATTCAGATAGAGACCGCGATTGTTTAATCAGTGCTCACATTGGCACAAACATTAAATTGGCAAAAGTGGATATGAATATGAAAATGTTTGTCAGCTAACGTTAGCTGCTACTTCAAATTTGCCGCTTCACACTGACGCTAGCAAAGGTAGCGTGGCTGAATGGCTCCGCCGGGGAACATTCGCTTGTCTAACTGTTCCTTCACAAGTTATAGTGGAAAAAATAACTCACTACTTGCACCTTTACACTGTTTGAAATAGCCCAAATTTTTGTTGGTATCCTGTTGGAAATTGTAGTCGATGGATTTCTGCTTCCTGCAACAATTTGTGTTTACCAATGACTACTCAGAAAGGTCTTAAAGGGCGAGTACCCATTTCTTTTATCGAGGCTGCGCCAATTAAAGTTTTACTTCCGCCAATGAGGTTATGTTTTTGTTTGTTCGTTGTTTTTAACGTATGTTATGACCTAAAGAAGAGAAAATTATATAATGCTTGTGCACTTGTTCAAGTTGTTCATTGAAAAATATCACTGTCAGGTTTAATGATTCATTTTGTTGTCCTACTTGTGCTAATTCAAACGTATACTCATGTGTTACATTTAATGGAGTTGTACTACAAAGCATCAACTGGTTCCATTATGCAGATGTTTTTGCCTGTATATATACAGTCACATTCTACACACACAGAAAACCAGTGCCAGGGGTCTGTATCTACTAACAAAATGGTTACAAGAATGACAAAGTGAATAAATTAATCTAATCAACTTGACTAATCAAGTCAAGTCTATTTTATTTATATAGCCCAGCACCACAAACACAACTTGAAGGGCTTTACAGTCTGTACAGCAAGTGACACCCTCTGTCTTTAGACCCTCACATCAAGTGAGGAAAATCTCACAAAAACTGGTGGAAAATATTAGAAAGAATAATGTAATTTGTCAAACACAGAATTTTATCTAAGGTTTTGTTCTAAAGTCCTTTCTGTGTGGTGCCATAACTGCTGTAGTTTCAACAGAAGAGTTCAGGTATTTGTTAAGTCTTTCCACCTTGTGCAATTTTCTCAACAACAAAAAGTAATCCATTATGTTTACCCAACGCATTACTGTCTGAATATGTAGACAATAATAACACTCAGCAATAACCAATGTTAAAGTATTTACCAGCTCCAAATTCAGCTTTATTAGAGATGTCATTTGTTTCTCTGTGCTTGATGATTGCAAACATCACAATACATTCCCCTGGTAACTGATGATGCAGCAACATTAGCGACCAATCAGAATTGTCGTTTTTAATAAGCTCATACTTTGATATGGGTTTTTCCACACGCACTGCTTTCATTTCCTCTTGTCTCTTCACATACACATATAACAGTGAAACCTCTCTAAGTCCTATCATCATTCCTCTTACCTGTATAAAGGAAGGTAAGAAATTATTTTCAGTATGTGTGAGAGAGATTGGGAGGGGGTGATCGTATATTACTATGTGTAAAAGTTTTAACTAATTTTGTGATTGTGTTTCCAGGTTTTTGGTTCTTTTGTTGGTTCTTGATTGTTTGTGAATAATGTCAGATCCTGAGGTCCAAACTCGAGCTCTCCTTGGGGCACCGAGCCAGCAAGCACCAGAACAAAGGTAAGAAGTGTGTGTGTACAAATATGTGGCTTTTTTTTCTGCCATTAGACATTAGCTAGTCTACAGCCAAATTACAATTTGTTATAATTTCATTGACAAGCCCAGTTTTTCTGGTGCTAGAAATATAACTCACTTAACTAATTCATTCATGTCACACCCACCACTGTTGTATTTTTGAAATTATGAATAAAGTATGGCGCTGTTGGCAGAAAAGCTGGTCGCATACATTTTTTAGTGGGTTTCCAACAATGGTCTCTACAGTATATTTCCAAATATATAGCACACAGAAAATAGCCAATCATAGCTTTCCCTGTCGAAACACCGTAGTATTTTTGTGAGGGTGAACATTTCAATAAATGGGGGTTTTCAAAATGAAGCTGAAAGGGGAAAGTGAAATATCCTGACATTTTGGTGTGATTTCAATCCTACAATAAGATTCATGCCATGAATACTTCCCTTATTCTAGACCACACACATCAGCGTATCTGATGTTCCTCTGCTTCCTCCTCCTCTGACCAACCTCTCCTCTCCTCTGGACAATATCAAATATCAATTTTTTCCCCCTTTGTAAAATATATCTGAGCATATTAACCATGTTCTGATCTCGGCTAAAGTATTACAATACGACAAAGCTACTTCATTGTCTCAAATTTTCAAGATCGATAATTATGTTTTTCTTCTTATTCCATTTGTCCTGGCTTCACTTGCTCTCCCTCCTTTCTTTCTCATTAGTGGCCGCTCCACGCGCGCCTATAAGGTTGCAGGTATAACGCTGCTGGCCTGTGTCCTGATTGTCAGCCAGGCAATGATCGCCTACTTCCTTCTCAACCAGAAAAATGAGATCAAAACTCTGGAGGACCAGAACAATAAGCTGGATGCACAGCTGTCGAAGGGAAGATCTGGTGAGGAGGGAAACCTGCACACTGTGGCCTTTCAATGAGGATAAATGATTTTGTTACCAGCTAAAAATATTAAATTGGATCACAAACGAGTAATGTCAATAGTAGTTTTAAAGTCACACTGATGTTTCTCACTTATTCTGTCTTTTGTCTATTCAATTAATTTCTTTCTTCAGTTTCTGCACCAATGAGATTGCCCAAGCCCATTGAAATGTCGTCCATGCTGGATGAGGTAAAATATTCCAAATCTGGACGATTGTATTGGTGTGTTATTTTTACATGATGAAATATGCTGATGTGTTTAAGCTTATATGATCTGATGTTCTTTGAGTTTCATCAACATAAATTTAGATTTAAAACAGTCACCTTTTATTTTATCAATTTCATTCATTTGAATCAAGTCATACATGTGTAAAATCAAGTTTAATTTTTTTCTTTTCGCTTTTCTGTTTGAATTCACTGATTGCAGGAGGATGCTTCCACCAGAGCTCCAGTTAAACTAGGTATTTCTATGGAGTTTGCATGTTCTCTCTTTCATATATAAACAGCATACATATATAAATATGCATATATACATATATATGTATGACTCACCTCTCCTCTCACAGTCACCAACTGCCAACTTGAAGCTGCTGGCTTGAAGCCCTTGCCGGTGCCAGGGTTCCACCCTGTTTGTGATGAGCAGGGCCACTACCAGGCCCTTCAGTGCTACATGAGACAGTGTTGGTGTGTGAATCCAGGCGATGGGCAGCAGATCCCTGGAACCCTGAGCAATGGGCCGACCAGTTGCAGTACATCTGTTGTCGCCAGTGAGACATGATAACTGGTCAATACTAAAAGTATCATGATTCTTTAGTGAATTTAATTAAGGTGCAAAGTTGTTGACAGCCACACATCTGTCATTGTAGGTGGTTTGAACAAGGTGTTGACCATGCCACATGCTGATGCCTTGATGGAGTGGTGAGTGCATTATATTTTTGCATTACATATTATATTTTGGCTACTTTCAGTTGCTGTTTTCACTATTTCTCTGTTTCTGTTTCTCAGATCAGCGACGGGGACATCATTATCTTATTTCTTCAGTTCAAGTTAACTGGGGTTTTATGAACAGCTGATATATTACCAAAGTATAATCATGCATCTGCTTCCTATCATCTTATTACATACATATTTACAATACATCAAAATTGAATTGAACTGAATCATATTTACAAGATTATACATGATTTTGTTATGTGACATCAACCTGTTTCTCAAATGGTTAAGTGTTAAAGATTTAAATGGTGTGTAAGTTATGTGGAGTTTACATGAAAGAGAGGTGAACTGAGTGGTCAGAGAGAAATTCATTCATATTTTTGTGGGGCTTTCATAAGTATATATTTTTTGTCACTGTCTCTTTATATTAATCATTACATTTAGATACTGAAACAATGAACAAGCTGACTGTTTATGTCTGACTAAAGAGGTGAAGTATTGTTATATTGTTTAACTATTAGGAACAACTGAGACGTGAAAATTATAAATGTATTTTCCCCATTTAACTGAGCAACTAAAATAAAACCTGTTAAAAGACAGTTTCAGTTGTTTTCTTTTGCAAGTTAGATTTCAAATTCCATGTTAAAATCATATTGAAAGTAGATGGCTGCTCCTACTTTGAGATATAAAGGTTGTCTCTGCTTGACTATTGGCTTTTATTTCATTCATGAGGGTTATATTTGACTCATCATTGCCCAATTGGTATATTTACCAAGTATTTAAGTAACCAGTGCAGCCAGAAGTTGCAGTGATTGTAGCTCCCACCATATTTACAGACAAGAAGACTCTTTGGATAAGATCAGAAGAGTACATTTTTCAGACTGATATCAAAGTTGATCAGCGGAGGTACATTTTTCACCATGTGTACACACAGATCATCCTAAATTTAAAAACAGTAAAACAATGAATGAACACCTATTCTCAACACAATTATTAGATGACAAAATCCTTGATGAAAACCTGGTTGAAACTACATGTTGGGGTTGCTTCCTGTTTTTGTCCAACTTTCTCAAGTCAGTCCTAACAATGCTTCCACTTATTGGTGACCTTTTGCTTTCTCAGATATTTTGGCACCTTGTATCACGATATAATGCAAATTCAGATTGTTTCATTGTTTCCACAAGATCCAAGCCTCATCCTGCTCTTTCCATGTGTGCTTGGTATTAATTTATTATAGTATCATGTACAAGTAAATAAAACACTATGAGAGGGAAAGAAATTATTTGTTATTAAATATGTGTTGTATGTCCTTTTTATGCTGTTATGTCTCTGCATTAAGGTTTACTTATAGAAGCTAAAATCAGTCCTCATGGACATAGATTTGGAAACATAAATTACGGAATATTTTTTTAAAATTTAATAAATTAAATAATTATTTAAATTGTCAAAATCATTGTTCAAATAATGAAAACTAACTCAAACATTATGGGCTCATTATCTGATGAGTATGCCCTCACATTTCTGCTGCCAATGTGAAATCAGAATCAAAATCAGCAGAAATTTGACTCCAGTATTTTAATTACTCTGTAATCTAACGTGTACAAACATACAAATGTACAGTGAGGTTAAATAACAACAGTGTAAGAGTGGTTAAAACGACACCAGTGACCTCAAAACAGAGTTACCTGTGTTTGAAAAAAGAATGAAGAGAGTGAGATCCATAGCGAAGGAAAGTGGAACTGTTCTGCATCGAGTGGTACGGACACATTTTGGTGTTACACCTTGACTGGGTTTGGTCCAATCAGCATGCGTCATTGTGTACATGCTGTGGACTGTCATGGAAGCCGCCATACGCCTATCGAAACTGTAAAGATCATATTTTGTTGGTGATTTCTTGTAAATATGAGTTATTTGTTGCGGCTGGGGCCTTCGTTTGCCCGCATTCATGTCCGTCTGTGCCACCAGAGTGTTTACAACAGCCATGCAAACGCGCGGGGAGTGACAGTGAACCTTGGGGAAAAGTGAGTTGACTTTCTGATTCTCTTTCTTTTAGTGATTGTGAATAAATAAGCAGTTCATTTGATTTTAAAAACACCTTCACTCTTTTAACCGGAAACCAACTGAGACAGGTGGTATGTGATCTTAAGGGCAGAATACGCACTGTATTGTTAAATATTATTTATTCAAAGGCCAATTAACTGCTGCGTTTTATTCCATAAATATACCAACGCCTCGTGTTCTTGGTGTGTTTGCTTTGTCTCATGGAAACAAGTGTCTGCCTTTGCTTCATTTTTGTTCAGAACCTACTGATATTTAGAGGAATCACTTCATCCCTTTGCATGTGTAATGTATACACTGGGACATTTTTTCAGTTGAAGTTAATGAAATCGAAAAATAGATATGTGCTGCAAGTGGTGTGTTAACACCATAAAATCCCCAAAATATTATCTAAAAAAGTTACACAAATATAGAGATTGCATGTGATCACAAGAGTGGTGTGCGTTTCATGATGTGCTGTGATCTTATTGTTTCTGTAGGAAACTAGAGATTTCTACGGGGAAATTTGCCCGCTTTGCTGATGGATCTGCTGTGGTACAGGTACAGAAAAAAATATATAAACATTTGATACTTAAATTACGTATGATCTCTTTAAACTTATAGACAAACTAAGTACTAATACAGAACCTGTATTTTCATTTTTGAGTGGTGTTTTGCCTCCTGTTCCCTCTGTTTCTATGTCTGAAGTTTGGGGATACCTCCGTGATGGCAACTGCTGTAAGCAAAACCAAGCCCTCGCCATCTCAGTTTATGCCTCTTGTGGTAAGGACTCCAAATAACACTCCCAAATGACTGAAGTCATTCAGATGTGTTGGTCTGGACTAGAAATAATAATAAAAAGATTTTTTTTTACTGGTAAGATGATCTCAGACTTTGCATCTTTTGATTAATTGACAGGTGGACTACAGACAAAAAGCAGCTGCTGCAGGTCGAATCCCCACTAACTACTTGAGACGGGAGATGGGCACCACCGATAATGAGATCCTCACCAGCAGACTAATAGGTAACTTGATACATCTGTTTTGTCATGGGTGTATTTTCGATGACCAGGTATGTGTACGGAAGTTTAACTATGAATTGTTTCTCATTCTTAGACAGGTCAATTAGACCACTTTTCCCTTCTGGTTACTTTTATGACACTCAGGTCAGTTCAGTGTGAACGTTCCTTCACTGTTATTGTATTTTTCACCTTCATTACATGCTGAACAAAAACAGTATTGTCCATCTAATGCACGTGTGTGTGTTTCCTGAAGATACTATGTAACCTTCTCGCGGTTGATGGTGTCAATGATCCAGATGTGCTGGCTATCAATGCAGGTGAGTTCAAATTCAGCAATCTGTGTTTTCAAAACAGCAGTGATCATTATTATTAGCTAAAACATTATTGTCATTCATTAAAGCTTCTGCTGCTCTGGCGCTGTCCGACATCCCTTGGAATGGACCCATAGGTGAGAAGAGTGTAATATTATTATGCCTGTTCACATGTTTTGGTTTATACGTCTTCTGACTACTCCAGACTTTGTGTTTCCACAGGTGCTGTGCGTGTGGGCATGCTAGACGGACAGTTGTTGATCAATCCCACCAGGGCAGAGATGACTTCCAGCACTCTTAATCTGATTGTGGCTGGATCTCCCAGCAGTCAAGTGGGTAAGTTGGTAATCATTATGAACTCCAGGCTTGATCATGTGTTTTTCAACTGAAAAGACAAAAGATGTTATTTTAGTTCTTAGTTGTTTCCCAAAATATTATATTTAAAATGCACAATTGTCTCACTAATGTTCCCTATACAAGTTATTACAAACATGGACAACACAAATGGAAGGTCTTATGTTTGAATAAATGGATGGAATTTTAAAACATAATAAAATGCAGTAACACTTACAGTATATACCATATTAGAAACTAGTATTAGTACAACATCAAACTCATATCCATGTATCCTAATTTGTGCTTTTCTTCAGTCACTGTATCACAACGGAGGACCAGTTAGATTGCATTTAGAGACCATTTAAAAATAATTATTTTAAATAGTAAATGTCTATATTTTGCTAGTCAATAACCACTCAAAGCTGCTTTACACTACAGTTTTGCCATTCACCATGTGCATTGAATTTTTCCATCACACATCTTTCATACCCATTCACATGCTGCCGGCACATTTTAGTTATTTACTTCTACTTGTTCACTTATGGATAAATTCAGCATTGGAGGTTCTCATATACAAAACATAGAAGTACAATTCAATCAAGCAAAATCAAATGAATTCATGAATAGTAATTAATAAAAACTAAAAACATCTAACCATGTAAAACAATCAACACAATAACATTTGCAGGGCGTACACACAAGGTCTTATCACAATTTTTAAAGTAGACCTGCTACATAAGTTCAGTTGTCATAAAGCAAAACCAAAAGGTAAATAAAATGATCACACACTATTGATTAGTATCTCTTTTAGTTTAGTCTAGTCACACAGCACTTCTTTAATATGAGTCTCTATCTGCCAGTGATGATTGAGGCATCGGCTGAGAATGTGCTTCAGCAGGACTTCTGCCATGCGCTGAAGGTGGCCGTCAAACACACGCAGCAGATCATATTTGCCATCCAGCAGCTGGTCCGAGAACAGAATGTCACCAAACGCACCCCGGTTAAGGTCTTCTCAGCCCCGACAGACATTGTGCAACATGTCAGACAGTAAGAACTGTTTTCCATAGGTTCAGTGTGATGAAGGTGATTTAAACAAGACTGTATATAGATGTAAGGTTTTTTTAAGTAGTGGATTTTACTTAGATGAAGATCAGTGTCAGCAATTGATTTATCAGAACTGGCACAAGTGGGTTAGATTCTTAATGTAAAATATGTGTTTCTTTTCTTGCAGATTAGCTTCTGAGAGGATCTATGCTGTTTTCACAGATTATTCCCATGATAAGGTAAAGTCTGACCTCTGACCATATGTTGATCCAAACGTACGTCCTCCGGTGTTAGATTTCTCATGTGATCATATTGTACCGGGTTGTGTTTTCTTGTCAGTATGTTGATAATTAAAAGCAGCCTGTAACTTTTTATGGGGGTTGTTGTTTTTTTTGTTTCCTCATCTCTTAATTAATATAAATGTTTATAGATTTCTAGAGATGAAGCCATCAACAAAATTCGACTCGAAACAGAAGAAGAGCTAAAAGGTGAGTCATACTCGACATCGTGTGTTTCAAATAATGCTGCAGCTCTCTCTAGATATTGCTACACAATGCTCAATTTTATGTGTACAAAATCTTCTCTTTCTTATGTAGAAAAATTCCCTCAGGCTGAGGCTTTTGAAGTCATTGAGTCCTTCAACTCTGTGAGCAGAGAAATCTTCCGCAATTTAGTGCTAAAAGAGTACAGGAGGTAAGTACTGGTCATGGTGGAATTAATGTATATATAATCTAATGAGACCTGATATGCCTGCATACGTGATGCATATGGTGCGTTGCAGTGTATGATATCAATGTGTTCTACTTTCTGCTGTGTGTGAAGGTGTGATGGGAGGGAACTGACCGCTCTGAGGAACATTTCTTGTGACGTAGACCTCTTTAAGCCACTCCATGGCTCAGCTCTCTTTCAAAGAGGACAAACACAGGTGTGTAAAGCACATGAAGACCACATACATTGCACTTTAATTAGAAACATTAAAAATGTTCAGCAATGTTTGTTGCAATCCAGAGGAAATGTGTTTGATTGTCTGAATACTTTGATTTGATTTAATTGTGAATATTTACAATTTATTAGATATACAAAAGTCGAAAAGTTGTAAAGCAACTAAACAATGGTTTTATCTTTTACAAAGAGCTTCAAAATCATGTTGATGGTACACAGATTTATCTCTGATATACAGCAAGCAAACCCTCTTAAGAGTTTGCCGTGTTTTTCATTCAACATTTTGGGAATCTGGGGATGGGATCATGAGGAACATACACTTTTTTTGCCACGTTTCACTTGAATAAGTGGGATTTTGCAGCCTGAACTCTGGCCAAGACTTTGGATTTTTTTTTGTTTCTTGTACATGAGAACTTTCCTAACTCTTTTGGCTGCAGGGGGCGCTGTTGCTCAGCATAGGTTATAGCCCAGTCATCATGTTCCTCCTGTTTCCTTCAGGTGCTGTGCAGCATCACATTTGATTCCTTGGAATCCAGTATCAAAGCAGACATTATCACCACAGCTTTGAGGTACAATGCAAACACACGTTCATGCTGTTCACAACATTAGGACATTTTACAGAGTATGAATAAAAAATATTTCCGGTATCATCCTCTCGTGTTTGGATAATTATTGTCCTGTGTGGCAAATTATTCACACTGAATAAACTAAGACACTTTTCTCTGCAGTGGCATCAAGGACAAAAACTTCATGCTACATTATGAGGTGAGGTCAAACCTTTCCATAGATTCAAGTACCGTACGTTATTTATTAGCTGTAATTGTTGGACCTGAAAATCAATATTAATATCTTTCATTTCAGTTCCCTCCATATGCAACCAATGAAACTGGAAAGATGGGAGGAATGAACAGGAGAGAGCTTGGTCATGGTTTGTACTAAATAAAAATGCATGTTTGACGGGGATTCAGTGTCATTCAAGCAACTGCTTCTTCCTTATTGGTGATTTTTGTTATTATTTATTTATGTATTTGATATGTTCACAGGTGCACTGGCTGAAAAGGCTCTGAGACCTGTCATTCCTAAAGACTTCCCATTCACTATTAGAGTAACTGCTGAGGTGCTGGAGTCAAATGGTGAGCATGGTGACAAAACAATATTGAATTTGACTAATGTGTGTCTGAAGTGCTTTTCTCTTCATCTATGTTCACCTCTCTTTCTCTCTCTTTCTCTCTCTTCCTTCTCTCAGGATCCTCCTCAATGGCTTCAGCATGTAGCGGGAGCCTGGCACTAATGGATGCAGGTATCAGTGACCACTCTTGTTCTGTTGTGAAATGTATTGTTTTTTAAAATATTAGCAGTTATTCACAATAATGTTTTTTGTGACATGCAGTACAAATCACATGGTGTGCTTATATAACCCAACCCAGTCACATGCTCTGTTAATGTACTGCACTTGCAATTTTTACAATATTTACCAAGTGTATTTAATATCTGCAAATCATTTACAAGGTCTGGTGTATTTTCAGGTGAATGCTGGTGATTTTTCCAGTAATAAAGTCTCTATTTTTAACCCACCATGAAAAACAAAAGTGCAAAGAATATTTATGCTGGATCAGATTGTTTTGTTTTATTATTAAACAGTTCAAAGCAAACAGAGACCACCATTTAAATATGAATAGATGTTATTATGTGATGTTGTGATTTGAAGCTCTCGTGTGTCCATATCTGTCTTGCAGGTGTTCCCATCTCCTCTGCTGTAGCAGGTGTTGCCATTGGCCTCATCTCTCAGGCCAGTGAAGAGAAACCTGCTGAGATCCAAGACTACAGAATACTAACTGATATTCTGGTACATACGGCACTGTAGCATAATGTGTGACCAATCGTTTATCACCTACAAGGAGAAAAACTGAAATTGCAGTACAAATCAAACCTGTTACTGCTTAATTTTTTCTTTTTTTGAACATGTTCAGTAAAAGCTTATTATCAAATTTTAAACAGGGAATCGAGGATTACCTTGGAGACATGGACTTCAAACTGGCAGGAACAAGCAAGGGCATCAATGCTTTGCAGGTTCTGCTAATAACTTTTCTACTGAAATGATGTATCCGTATCACAAAAACAAATTAAACTGACACACAAAGATGTCACATAATAATCTGTCTGTCCTTCAGGCTGATGTGAAGATTCCAGGTCTGCCTCTGAAGGTGGTCATGGAGGCTATCCAACAGGCCACAGGTAATTCCAGAAGGTGATGAAACTTCATATTCCACACTGTGTTCTGTGTTTTGA
The DNA here is from genome assembly GCF_019176455.1 of Solea senegalensis. Classification (NCBI taxonomy): domain Eukaryota; kingdom Metazoa; phylum Chordata; class Actinopteri; order Pleuronectiformes; family Soleidae; genus Solea; species Solea senegalensis. The sequence goes on from NC_058035.1 coordinate 14,263,755, forward strand.
TGGCTTTTGTTTCTGTGTTACCGTTTCAGTGGCAAAGAGGGAAATCTTAGGCATCATGAACAAATGTATAGCAAAGCCAAGACAAACTAGAAAAGAGAATGGACCTGTTGTTGGTGGGTATTGTGTTACATATTTATGAATGAATATGTATTTTTAAAAAGGAAGGATTTACTTTAAATTTAACACACATGATTCTGCTCCAGAAAACGTCCGGGTGCCAGTGTCTAGACGAGCTCGCTTTGTTGGTCCAGGAGGATACAACCTCCGCAGGTTACAGGCTCAAACAGGTAATAATTGTGTTACTAATCTAAAGTTAATCAAAAAAAAACTAACCAGGTATGATAGTTACCAATCATTAGATTAGTCTTTTTTCATTTACACAAAATAAACTATTTGTATTTTCTGTTAAGGTGTGACAATAAGTCAGGTGGATGAGGAGACTTTCTCTGTATTCGCTCCATCGCCGGGAGCCATGAACGAAGCTCAAGACTTCATCAGTGAGATCTGCAAAGATGATGTAAGTCTCCACCACTGCACAGTCACTGGAACTGGTTGGACAACTCATGACAGACGTGTCAACCGAAAACACAGCATGTTCATCTATGTGTCGTTTCACCTACATGTGTTGTATTTAATATTTTGTATTAGTAGATGAAATATTTTGTATTTGAAATATACTACATCAGGGTTTCTCAATCCTAGTCCTGCAGACAATGGGTCTCCAGGACCAGGGTTGAGAAAAAAAAACCTGTACTATAGTTGTAATAAAACATTGGCCCCGTCAACCATTTGTATTTCTTTGTTTTGTTTTGCAGCAAGAGCTACAGCTGGAGTTTGGTTCTATCTACACAGCAACAATCACAGAAATAAGGTAAACTAATATGTTATTATCATTTACTTTAAACCAGTCATTTTAAATATTCTGTCCCTGAGAAGTTGATGCCTCAAACTAATGCTAATAGTGTTTCCTGCGCCTGCTACAGGGACATTGGTGTGATGGTGAAACTGTATCCCAACATGAACGCTGTCCTGCTGCACAACTCACAACTTGACCATAAAAGGGTCAGTGAATTTTACCTCTGTATACCCATTGCCTGTATCTTTAAGAATCAAATCAGTACTTGTGTGTACTTTTGTTGATTTTTTTTTTTCCCCCTGCTATAGATCAAACACCCTACTGCTTTGGGGTTAGAGGTGGGGCAGCAGATACAGGTATGTGTCCAGATGTGTCAAAATGTCCTCCCAGTGTTTACATGTTGGGCTGCTAGTCTCTAACTGGAGTTCTGCCAACAGGTCAAGTACTTTGGCCGAGACCCAACAGACGGCAGAATGAGACTTTCACGTAAGGTGCTCCAGTCTCCTGCTGCAACTGTCGTGAAGACAATGAGTGATAAACAGAGCATCTCCATGGGTCCAAGCAACAGCACCACAACCAACACTGATTTGTGACCTGCCAGCACAGCAAGCCAACTTAATGATTTTTTTTTTTTCTTAATAACTGACTTTTGAAAAATATACCAAACCAAGATCTTCAGTTTTTCCCACAAACTGTTCCAGAGTTGAACCTAAAGAATGTTGCAGAGTTGTTGTTGGAATGGCCGTGAAGTCACCTCCTCCGGAATGAAGTGCATCTCATCAAATACAGTGTCCTACATACTGTGCTTCAGCAAAAGAGCACAAACTGAGAGGAACCCTCTAAAGAGAATGAGTGGGACACGTGTTGTATTTTTAAAAATACCCTTTAATGGTGGCCTATTTTCACAGCATCTGTTTGTCTGGTTGGATTTTCCTATATCTTCCCTCAACACAGTCATCCATCCGCGTTCACCCAGCATACATGGAACAAACTGATGAAAGTCAGTGAAAACGTACGTAAAACTAGTAGCTCAGTAGTACTACTGTAAAGCGAATGTCTAATTATGGTTTTATATATTCATTTTTTGTTTCCTTTTCAATATTCGTAAATAAAATTATGACTGTTGCATTGTAGTGTCAGTCACTCTTAGCAAGAAATGTCAAATGTGCACAAATGAGCAGACTTGATTTTTAATCAAAAATCTCGTCCTCAATGTATAAAAGCCAATAAATTAATTTTAAACTATACAATGTTTAAAGTAAATATTGATACATGCGTTGCCTGGTAACTCAAACTGACAAACACACTGGGCGTTACCTTTAAGGAGTATCTTGCCTTAGAATTAGCTCTATAGATTAAAGAAAGGTTACAACACAGGGTGAAGTAAAAACAGTACATATGTAAATGTATTGCAAATTCAAAAACTACTGAAAAATTCACAGGCACTGAAATAATCTGATGAAGAGACAGTTTCACACACACTGTTGAGATGTACAGCTCTGACGCTTGTGTCAGGAACTGGTGCCTCTTGATCATTTAGGTTATAGACTGTAAAAAATTGTTGTATAAGAATGTACTGAAATGTTCTGAGTGTTTGAGAGATGCATTTGAACCCTAAAATAGTATCTGACCATGCATATGTAAAATATTTTTTCACCAGTCACTAAATGAAGATGCAGCCTCCAAGTAATTGAAATTGAAGATCGCTTTAAACTACAGAACATCTTAAATTTTACAGCTGTGAACTGGATTTTATTCTGAATAATACAAACTACAGACTCTGCACTGTGAAATAATGCTAAGTGGTATAATCATTTTCTCTAGGGAAATACATTTGGGGAGCCAGACAGTAGCGAGGTGGCTAGCTCTGTTGCCTTACAACTGAAAGACATTGGTTAGTGACCCAGTCGGACCGAGGGCGTCTCTGTAAGGAGTTTGTGCCCTCTTCTGCTACTCCAGACTTGGCAGGTGCCTTACTCAGGTGTGTGCAGTGCCAATGTTGGTGGTGTTTGAACGAGAAATGCAAGAGAAATCAGCCTTACAAAGGCAAGAGAACTTTGGTGACTTGGAACAAAGAAGTAGAAGAAGAGGAAGACTTTTTGTTGCCTCTTATGAGTACTTGAAGACTTTGCGTTTACAAAGGACGCCATCTTGTGCTGTCGAAAAGTGGCCCAGACCAGCCACATTAACATTTTCCACGTTTTATATTCACTTATCTGTCAAATGGTTTGCTATCTATCTATCTATCGATCTATCGATCGATCTATCTATCTGAGCAGTTTGGCAATACTATATTGTCACAGTGATTAATAAAAAAAATCCTATAAAATATCGTCTGTTTTAAACATTAGCATATACAGACTGCTGCTATTATTTGTTTGTTATTTATTTATTTTCACTTTGTTCGTCTGTAGGTGACGCGTAGTACCTGTGGAGCAGCAGCTCTGCCATTGGATGGTTTCGATGGGAGGGGGAGACCCCGGAGCAGCGAGCGCTTGATTGACGTCGAGGAAGAAAAAGAACACAAGATCGGATTACAAGATGGCGGTCTGTGGACGTTAGCAAGGAGGCCATAGGAGTTCTTGTGCTCAGTGTGAATTTGTACTTTATTATCAAGCCTCCCTTTGAGCTGTGTTTCACCTTAAACGTAATGCGTCTGTGAATAGCGACGGGTACACTTATTGTTATTGTGAACTTTGCTAAGACGTGCATGTTTTGTAACATGCGGGTGGAAACAAAGTTAACAGATCGAGGCTAGGAAAACAGTAGACGGGGTGAAGTGATAGCTTGTTAGCACATAGCTAGCTCCGACTCGGTTAACCATGTCGGACACTCGGCGGCGAGTGAAAGTATATACTCTAAACGAAGACCGTCAGTGGGATGACCGGGGCACCGGGCACGTTTCTTCGACCTTTGTTGAACGCTTGAAAGGAATTTCGTTATTAGTTCGGGCCGAATCCGATGGTAAGTTCCCAGTTAGCATTGCCGCTATGATGTTACGGTAGCTAACTTTAGCGCGCTAACTCTTGGTTTCTCGGCCACAATGTCTCGCTTGGCTAATGTGTTTACTTGATTGACTTGCTCTTTTAGACATTGCTACAGCCAACTAATTCAATGGCATCCACCCGCTGATGCCATCAATGACAGATTTGTTTGAGGTTAAATCGATATTAATGTAGTGAGTAGCTGGTGCAAGCCAGTTCGTTTGCCAAGCAGGCGACTGGATCTCAGTAGCATGGGGGGCCTCAAAGTCTGCTCTTAAACGTACTAACTTATTACATAGAGAAGTAAAACAGTATGATGTGCGCATACACGGATCACATATAATATTTAATAATTTGCTTGGCTTTGGGGGGGATATGAGGTCTCTGAATTTCTATTTTGTCTGTACTTTATCGGCTCTCCCTGAAATGCTCGCGTGTCACAATGGGCCATTGCAAACAAGGGATTGTTATCATTTGGTGATCTTTGCTGCAACATTTTAAACAAATTGGTCATCTGTGTTGTAGGGTCACTACTGTTGGAGTCGAAGATAAGCCCGAACACTGCATATCAGAAACAACAGGTAACACCAACTTAATTTGTCTGCGTCAGCTACAAAGGGCATGTGCACGTTCAGCAGTTGATTCTCATTCTGAGATGTTGGTGTCAAATTGTAATAATTGGACATTTCAACATGTTGCTGGACAGTGATTGTTTTGTTATAAGGAAGTGAAGTCAGTGTTTGGTGAAATAGTAAACATGAAAGTAGCAGGGCATGTTACAACATATCAGTAGTAATTGCAACACAGTCACGCTTCTTTTTAACAGTTTAAAGTCCTTGCTGTGAGGAAGTAGTAGAAGCATGTTATGTAGTTTGTATGAACAGGAGAGCATAATGTTTGTTTAGTGTGAGAGGCAGCATGTGTTGTTAAAATGTCTTCAGAGTGAAAGAATTTGTGTATAGCTTAAAAAAGCCAAAACATTTTGTGCTGTGTTATATGTAACCTCACTGTGAGAGTGTATGCAATGATCTTTCAGTGTGTCCTGTAATCATTTTTTTGGGCACAATTTAATCTTTTGTCTTTCTCTTTCAAGGACACATTAATTGTCTGGTCAGAAGCAGATAACTATGACCTTGCTCTAAGTTTCCAAGAGAAGGCTGGCTGTGATGAGATCTGGGAGAAGATTTGTCAGGTAAAAACAATCCAGTTTTAGCAAGTCATCGCTTTAGTGATGGTGCTAGTTTGCCAGTGCTGAAGTTTGCACAATTATTTGTATTATTTTTAATTTTATATTTTCTGCCTATCCAATACTTAGGTTCAAGGTAAGGACCCTACCCTTGACATCACCCAGGACCCCATAGATGAGTCGGAGGAGGAGCGCTTTGAGGAGATTCCAGAGACAAGCCACCTTGTGGAGCTCCCTCCATGCGAGCTTAGCCGACTGGAAGAGATAGCTGACCTGGTCACTTCTGTCCTGTCCTCTCCCATCCGTAGGGAAAAACTTGCCTTAGCCCTGATGAGTGAAGGATACATTAAGAAACTCCTTGGTCTCTTCAGAGTATGTGAGGACCTGGACAACAGGGAGGGCTTGCATCACCTTTATGAGATTGTCCGAGGTGTCTTGTTCCTCAATAAAGCAGCCCTCTTTGAGGTGATGTTTTCTGATGACTGTATCATGGATGTGGTTGGCTGCCTTGAGTATGACCCTGCACTGGTTCAGCCTAAACGGCACCGGGAATTCTTGACCAAGACTGCAAAGTTTAAGGAGGTGATCCCCATCACAGACTCTGAGCTACGGCAGAAGATCCACCAGACCTACCGGGTGCAGTACATCCAGGACATCATCCTGCCCACACCATCTCTCTTTGAGGAGAACTTCCTGTCCACACTCAACTCCTTCATTTTCTTCAACAAGGTGGAGATTGTCAGTATGTTGCAGGTGAGGACCCAAACTCAGTAACTTGTATTAATCTTGTAGGCAAAATTTATCAACGAGCCCTAATGTAATTGTTTTTTACAGACCTTATGTCACTGCAAGGTGGTAACACTTGTGAACAGTATTTTCTTAAATTTACATTCTCCTTTGGCTAATGGCACATTTTCCATTGTGCCTCTACTTACTGTAATGTGTCATAGTACTTGTTGTAGTTCAATAACAGCACACACTTAATGATAACATCTGTTCCACTATTGAACAATTTGTGACAATCTCCTTGGCTTTGGAGGCTTTACATTTTATGACAAGTTTTGTTTAGTCTTGTCTTGTATTATGATAAATGACCCATGAAGAGTAGAAAATACATTTTATGGGTTAATAAACTGTTGTGAAATCCATTTTATTTTCCAGTGGACATTAATGGGAGCTTGTGTGAGGTGTGTTATTAGAAATACATTTTCTACCATACAGTTATTGCTATAGTGTAAACTGCATTACAGTCTAACCCTGTAAGTATCTCAGAAACTGCTGGTCAATCCATTTTGTTAACTTTGGGGCATCTAATAAATGTGTTAAAAGGTTAATGGGAAGTCTTCAGGACTGTGTTTTTCTTAATTGTTAGAATAGTGCACTTTGAACTGAAAGTGTGTATAAACCACTAAGAAGTTTTGTATGCCTTTTTTGCTTCTTTGCAAGTAAGCTATTTATTTTCTTATGTTTCATTGCATTTAAACTCAACTTTTCCCTGCACTACAGGAGGATGAGAAGTTTTTAACAGAAGTCTTCGCACAGCTCACAGATGAAGCCACAGATGACAGTAAAAGGAGAGAACTTGTAAGTCAAACAGGTGTCATATCTGGAGGACAGATGTTGTTTTAAATATATTGTCAGATATGGAGGTTCAAAACCTCGATTGTGTTATAATATATTATAATATACTAATGTTTTTTTCTCAAAGCTGGAAATTACTGACTTTTCCACATTGATTTCTTCAATGATTTTGTTACAAGTTCTTTTGTAGACCAGCTTGTAGTGCAAGGAATTAATAGCTTCTCACTATGGAAGAGGATTATGGCCAAATATAAAATAAAATGGCAAAACAGCCTGACGTCTTAGATTAAAGTCTGAGAGTTAATTCGGAGATTATTCCAGTCTCTTTGTCTATGTAGTTGTTGTTCACGTAACTTCAAAAAAAGGTTTGCATCCTGAAATGTTTGCTTGCTCCAATGTGTTAAATGCCGCATAATCATTACATCTGTCTTTTGTTTTTTTTCTACTTAGGTAAACTTTGTCAAGGAATTCTGTGCTTTTTCACAAACGTTGCAGCCACAAAACAGAGATGCTTTCTTCAAAACGTTGGCAAATCTAGGCATCTTACCTGCTCTTGAAATAGTCATGGTATGTTATAGGAATGTGTATGCTATTTGTGCAATTTACTTGATTGCAGAATTGGGTACAAAAGGTTATATGACTTTTTATGGCTTTTCTCCTGCTCAGGGAATGGATGACCTGCAGGTGAGGGCAGCAGCTACAGACATCTTCTCTTACCTGGTGGAATTCAGCCCCTCCATGGTCCGGGAATTTGTCATGCAGGAACCACAGCAGACAGACGACGTAAGTATCCTGACAATGAAGTCTACAAGCATTTCTGCATTTACCGTAACATACAGTGTAGTTCTTTGGGTACATCGATGTTATTTACAAAAAGCAAGCTGGTCAGCGCGTAGGCTTATTTTGATTTGGTATCCATTGATGCCGCTTAGAAATTTCTGATAGCAGGGCTGTACTTTTTATTGAGATTTCTCTTTATAATTTGGGCACACTGTTCTCCATGATCTTCGTCATGCTGACCGTATGTTCTGTTCTGTCTCTTTGTGTCTCCAGGATGTCCTGCTGATAAATGTTGTTATCAAGCAGATGATTTGTGACTCTGACCCAGAGTTGGGAGGGGCGGTCCAGCTAATGGGTCTGCTCAGGACACTCATCGACCCCGAGAACATGCTGGCTTCTACCAATGTAAAACATTCTTTTTTAAAATAATTTTTTTTTTAATTCTGAGTTCCTATTAAATCATGTTGATTCTTAGATGCATGTTCCTTATTTGCTCTGCTAAACGGCACAAACTTGATCAACCATTTGATACATTTTTGTTTTGTTTTTCTTGTAGAAAACTGAGAAGACAGAGTTTTTGAGTTTCTTCTACAAGTACTGCATGCATGTCCTGACGGCTCCTTTGCTGGCCAACACCGCACATGACAAACACTCAAAGGGCGATCTGGGTGAGTGACTTCATATAAACTGTTGGTAAAATGTTTTCATACAATAATGCAGAAGTTATTATATCCTGCTTGTGTGTATTAGATCTACAGGAGGGATCGACTAAGATCAACCCAGTCTGTCCAGGTGACTGTTGTTACTCAAACTATCAACTGCCTATAACTGTCTATATGTATATCATTTTACTCTGGTCTCATTTGCACCTGTGCTTTGTTTTGGTGTAGATAACTTTCAGACAGCCCAGCTGCTTGCACTGATATTGGAGCTTCTTACCTTCTGCGTGGAGCACCACACCTACCACATCAAGACTTACATCATGAACAAAGATCTTCTCAGAAGAGTATTGGTGCTTATGAACTCAAAGCACACCTTCCTTGCCCTTTGTGAGTCCCCACATAACGTTCATATTCATGCACATGTGTTTTGTTTTACTTTCTCTCAGTGTTCTCAGTGGTGATACTACTTTCTAAATGACTGTGTAGGAGCTATACAGTCATTAGTTTTTGCATATACTCTCTGCATCTGACCTCACATGTTTGAAATTCACCAGCACAGCTTCATTTTTATAAAGTTGTCATCTGTTTTTGCTCAAGGTGCCCTGCGTTTCATGCGGCGGATCATTGGTCTAAAGGATGAGTATTATAACCGCTACATCATCAAAGGGAACCTGTTTGAGCCTGTCATTAATGCCCTGCTTGACAATGGCACCCGATACAACCTCCTCAACTCAGCCATCATCGAGCTCTTTGAGTTCATTAAAGTGGTGAGTTAACACACAAACGCTTTAGTGAGAAATGTTGATTTTCATTGTTTTTTCATACAGTGCTGGAAGTGATTGTGTGTGATATTCTCTTTCCAGGAGGACATCAAATCTCTCATTGCTCACATCGTGGATAACTTCTACAAAGCACTTGAATCCATTGAGTACGTCCAGACTTTCAAGGGCTTGAAAGGCAGATATGAGCAGGAAAAAGACAGACAGAGTCAGAGACTTAACAGGTCAGTAGAATGGTTGGACAAACCTCCAATCTGGCCTTGTATCACCAAAATCTTTCAGGACTGCCTCAGATAGACTTATAGTCAAATTGAGGAAACATTTAACTGTTTATTTCCTGGTTAGATATCGAAGAGATGCACGGTCATTGGATGAGGACGAGGAGTTGTGGTTCAATGACGATGACGAGGATGATGACGGAGAGGCCGTTGAAAAGAGAATGGAGGAAGACTTTTCTGACAGCTATGGCAAGTACATGGAAGCCAAAAAGGGTAAGTAGTAGTAGTAGTGCTGTGTTTAACTTCCTGTAAATTATCCTCACATTGCTTCTTTTCTTCAAGTGTGATATTCTCACTGTTGATGCAGGAGCTGCCAACGGAGCGAATGGTGCCAACAACGGGAAAGCTGTAATTTCTCCTTCATCACCGTCTGGCACTCCAAACAACAGTTCAACTTCCTCCATCAAAACAGTTGCTCTTCCTGCCACACCAGCAGTTAAGGTACTGCATCTCAATAAGTAGCGCTTGCTGCCCACAAATCCAGTTATTTACTGATCTCAGATTTGAAGCCAATACTTAAAATGTTCACATGAAAGAGGTGGGCGCTGAAATGTAGCAAGTCCTAAATAAGGTTCTGTCAAATTGAATGTGTTAATTAAAATACAGCTGCAAATTTATTTCTTCATGTAAGGAGGAAAAAACTGATGGTGATGTCGAACACGTTTTTTTGGTTCAAGGAACCTGAATTTTAATGGCTTTTTTCCCCCCCCATCGCTTGTTTTGTTAAACCCTTTCTCCTTCTCCTAGACTGCACTGGTTGGTTTAGTGGACTACCCAGACGATGAGGATGATGAGGAAGAAGACGAGGAAGAAGAGCAGTCTCCAAGGAAGCGTCCCCGTCTGAGTTCTTAAGGCTACTTGTCCTCTATTAGGTCATGATGGACAGACACAAGAGTCCCTCCAGTCCTCTCTCCTTTGGTTGTCCCATTGGTCCTTGGCCAACCTGTGTCACCCATTGGTCTGGCTGAGGAGATTGGCAAAGATGAGCTCCCACCTCACTCAGTCCCTTTTGATCTCTGCTCCTCTTTTTCTCTCAGTGGGAGGAGATGGAGAGCTTTTCTTAAACTGGAAAGAAACACAGATTAGTGTTCCTTCACCTCATTATTTTTTTTTTGACTTTTTATTCTGCCAACAGCTTCCTTCAGGAAACCCCCAAATTCTCCATTTTAGTCCAGATCATTTCGAAAATGTATCCCATGCTCCCCTGCTCTCGTAGCTCATTCCTCTTTCTGAACTACTTTCTCATTTCTCCTCCATCGTCCTATGTACCGACCAGAGGGGCTGCAATGAAATCTGTGCCAAGGCCTAACCCTGCGCTGTTGCTATAGCAACAGTGGCAAGGAAGCCCGTGGTACTACAGCAGTCTCGCAGGAGCCCTCACACGTCCTCATTTGAACTGTTACTTCTGTCCTTCTCAAACCCGGACCAGTGAGTTCCAGAGACGGAGAAAGCCAGAACACAACCAGCCAGTGTGAGAACTGTGAAGCAGGCCAGTCAGGCTAGCAGGACTAGCTGTTATAGTTATAGAAAGCTTGACTGGCAGAAGCAGCATGTGAGCTGCCCTGCCACAGATTTGTCCACCTTTGTCGGAGCTAGAAGGACCGAGGCAATATGGAAGACTAAAAACAAAACATTGAGAGACAAAGGAGGTAATGATGACATGTCAAAATATACCAGGATGAAAACATTTGAGACTTAGATCCAGAGGAGCAGGACTCATACCCTCAGAAGCCATGGCATCTGTTCGGCCGAGGCGCACAGAACACAACACAATGTCTCACATACAGGACTGTGTTAGCCAGAAATTTCATGTCTTTGTTAAAAAGTACTGTACAGATGTTTTTTGTTCTCTTTTTAATCATTTGCCCTTGATTTAATTTGAAGGGGAGAGAGATGGCCGCCTACCTGTGTATTTTTTTTGCTGCACAAAAGGCGGGGTCTCTGGTCATCCTTTCAGCCCCATTCATTTGATTCAATGTAAAATGCTGGTTTTAAAAATAACATTAAACTGCAGTAAAGTCATTTTTGCAGCCAACATTTTGAGGATGTCTGGAATTTTGTATTTTAATGGATTTAAGAATATAGTGGCCTCATTTTGTTGCTGCACTCTTAACTGGGTGAAAAACCTGAGTGGTTGGTGTGTTGACGAGTAGATTTAGTCCACACTTTGTATTTTTTAAGTTTTGAGTCTCGGCATCTTCCTCTCAGATGGATCTCAGGTTCACAACTCAATTTGACACAAACAGTTGCCCACCCTGTGTGTGTGTTTGCGCGTGTGCTGTAACACTGCGAGCTGGTGAAACATCTCAGGTTTATTAGTGAATGAAGAATGATGGTCTTGAGTTTAAAGGGGCATGAGGCATCAAGATTTTTTTTATCCATTTTGAAGGATTCAGCTTAGTTCCACAGTTCACATTATACGTATGCTTTTTTGGCCTGTTATCACAAACTGTAAATTAATTTTTATTAACAATTTAATTCAAGTGTCATGAATGAATAAGCTGTTTTTGTTATGATAAAGATGATTTAACCACAGAGGTCATACAGTGCAGCTTTTAAAAGGGTTGTGCTGGCTGAGAATTTCCACCATCAAATTGCAGGTTTGACTATGTCAGAGGTCAGCGACACATTTCAGTGTTGGGTCCAAACATTTTCTGGGTTGTGTTGTCCAGGTCTCACGACAAGCACGCTGAAAAGTAATCAGAAAATGCTTGATCGCAAACCTAAAACGTCGGCTAAATTCTAATCGACAAGGTTGGAACTCGAGTGAAATTATTGCCAATGTGGTTTTCAGGAAATCAGCAGCACTGAAGCAGTGAATTGTCTTTCCTCCTGTTAGTGTCAACAACATGCACTCCACTGATGATGTTGTACCAAGTGCATTTACTACCACTATCCATTCTTAACATTTGTATGAATTTGATAAGTTTTGGAATTAAATGTGACCCTGACACTGAAATTGTGAATCGAGCTTTGATTTAATAGCTGATTTGGATACGAGATGGAATAAACCAAATCTAACCAATTGGATTTGGTAGGGATAGAATATTTTTTTATTAGTTTCAAATTGTTCGAAATAACTCATCAGACTCTGAAGATGTTACCTCTTTTTAGACACAGGCAATTTCTAAAATAATGATTTTTGCTGTTAGATTTCTAGAGAGGAAAGCGAGGCTCATTATCCCTTAAGTTGCTGTAAAATGTCTTAAAGTCACCTATGTAATGAAAATTGTAACACATAGACATAGCGTCAGATTCCGTACAGTCAAACTCTGGCATCCCAACATAGTTTCTATAAAATGTGATTTATTAAACGGCATACTCGATAACAATATTACATAGAAACTGCATCATGACTGCTTAAAGTGAAGACTGCAGATTATGGTATTCCTAGAAGAAAGCGACATGCTCTTCTCTTGGCCGCATGTTTGTGAACATTTTCGCGGTGACTTCGTCGCGATCACGTCCACATCGCTCACCGGCTACAATGAGCTGCTACAGTGTTCGCTGTGTTCACCTTAACATGAGACTCTCATCGTTAGCTGATTTACTACAGGGTTTATTGGATGAGGACATATCACTCATTAATCTTGGACAGTCCAAAGTGTCAAGAGTAAATATTGCCCACTTGGTGGCAGAGGAATGAAAGTAAAAGTCAAATCAAAGCCATAACGGGTGCTGTGCTTCAGCCTAGTTACATTAGCAGCATATTGTCTGACTGGTCTCCATGCATTTCAGTTGGCCTCATGTTTTTGATCAAACAGGTCTGAGAATACCCTGGTTACAGGTAAAGAGTGGAGACTGACACATTCTGGTACATTCAGTAAAAACAAGGTAGATGGCCATGAAAAGAAATTCTCATACCTTTTATATATCATCTGGGACACACATACAAAAACAACACCCTGAAATGTGTTTATATATAGTGAATTATCTGCCTGGTGGCAAAGGAAGTCATGTGTTTGATTCCAGGAGCAAAGGTGAACAAGAATACTAGCAGTTGGAGGGGGGGGGGTTATTTCTTGATCACTTCCTCTTTCAGTTTGTCAGCCAGATGTTTTCTCTTCTGGAGCTTCTTTCTCTCCTCAGCAGATATCTCCTGTGTTAAGAGACCAAGAGTCAGCAACCTGGTAGATCATGATGAACATCATGATCACCACCAACAGTGGTTTCTGATAAAATGTTGAAGTTGAGGAAGAGGTCTAAAATACAACAAAGCACACCTGTGCAAGTGCATTAAAGGTCCAGTATGTAACATTTAGAAGGGTTTACTGGTAGAAATATAATGTTTGTGAGTGTATAATAGCTTTTGTTTGGTTTTCATAGCCTCAGAATAAACATCTTTTACTGTATGTGCCTTGCTTTAAAGAGGCCGCCATGTTTCTACAGCAGCTCAAAGAGACAAATCAACCAGAGCATTTGTATTAAAACAGAGGTTTACAATGCAAACAAATAGGAACAACCATTGTGGTAGGATTGAGCACTATGGAACAGTTCAGTTCTGTACAGTACATATTTTGTTGGTGTTTCTATTAGAAATAATACCAAAATAACCAGCCCCAACCATTCCATTTTTCGGTACCCTTCCCTTGGACTGCTGGATGTCCTCTGTTGTCTGTTGGGTCACGTTCGATGTCGTTGTCAGTGCCTCACTGACACAGCTGTCGGGCACAGCCCACATCCCGCCTACCAAGTAAAGGTACTGCTCTCCGGACCGAGGGCCTTACCGGGCCAAACTGAACTGTACTGTACCAAACTGAACTGTATCATGATAGAAACACAGCTTGAGAATCCTCTGTTTGTCACTATCTACAGTCTCACTGTCAGAGGTCATTGATTCTTACACACTGGACCTTTAACTGTCAAACTAAATAAAAGCAGCAGATGTTTGAAACGCGTCAACACCACACTCATAAGGGCCTTCCACAAGGTAAATGATGATATTCATATAGTTTTACATAGATGCAAAAGTGAAAGCTTTCATCACAATAGCCTGGGTTTTTTTCCAGTGAGTGCAATGTAAATATCTGTATATATGAATAATTAATTTTGGGAATTTAATATGCAATTAACACAAGTAAATGAGGTCAGGCTGCAGGAATTAAAGGGACAGAGCACAACAAAGACAAAGGGGGAGAGCGGCGCACTACACAGCAACACGTCAGCCATCAAGTGTGCACACATCAGGGAGAGGCAGCCAATAGATCACCTTCTGTTTGGAGGGGTTAGTAGAGTTTTGTGCTGGAGGAAGAGGATGAGGAGGGGGACAGGTCCCATTCCTCTGGGACTGTCCCACTGCCTCCTGACAGACCAAGTTAAACACAGGCAGAGGGGGGAGGGGAAAAGAATGAGAACCCAATAAATAAGGAAAGAAAAAAGAAAAACAGGTGTAAAATGGGTGCAACAAAGAAATAAATGAGAACACATATAGAAGAATTATTATCACAAATTCAATTTGAGCTGAATATTCCATCTAAATGATCAGGTCCTGATCTAATGGTGTCACGATAAGATTCATCAGCCACAGAAATGCTTCTATGTTTCAAGGTATTCAATCTGCCTGCGAGTCCCGACCTTTGACCCTTTTCTGGAAGGAGCAGACTGTGTATTTACCGGGGTGGTGGCAGGCGCTGGTGTGGGGCTGGAGGGAGCCTCATCTGAGGAGGCGGTCTGCTTGGTTTTCTGCTGTTCTTTCTTCAGTGCGTGCAGCTTGTCTCGCTGCTGCCGCAGGTACACTGCCCTCTGCTGGAGCTGCTCCTGCTGAGACGCTGTCAACTCCTGCGGGAGACAAGGGGGTGAGGGAGGGTGAGACAGGTGAAGTGTAAGTACAACCTAAGCCCCGTTCAGACCTAATTAGCGTGTAAAAAAGAAACCCTGTGTATCAGACAACATCAGTGGAGGGGACAGTTCGTCTCTAATCTATCCTGAGGATGGACTGCGTTCATGGTTCTTGTGTTTGGATCTGACGACGCATTCAGGACAGACTGGGAGAGTTCAAACCTATACAGGTCATTGGATCAGTCAATACCTAAGCCCTTTTTTTCTTGCTTAATGTAAACCATAAAAATGTCCTGTGAATAAGTCTGGTAATATCTGGCAGTTACTTACAATTTACTGCATGTTAAAGTATTAACAATTTATAATGAAGAAATACTAAATGTTTTTAGTTGTACATGAACACCAGATTGTGTGTGTGAAATTTAAGGGGAAAGTGTTTTCTCTGAGCTTAATGTTGACATGCCTGGTGTTTTGTTCATAATGCTATGTGCATTATGTCCTTGTGACTTAATCTCACATCTGGAGCTGCAGCTGGATCACAGACTTACAGTAAACGGTTTAGAGAAGCCGGCCTCTCTGTGTGCCTCCTCGAGCCACGACTCTACTGCAGTCTGGCTGCTGCTGCCGTGCTCCTTGGTGTGTAGACTGGCACTGACAGAGGTCTCGCCGCACTTTACTGGAGCTCTCACTGCCGGAAGAACTCTGGACTCCACACTGCTACTGCCAAAATCTGAACATGCATGCTCAAATCAGTTTAGCAGCTCTTGGTGGAGTACATACAATGTATCCTCACTCTTATAATGAGGGTTTGAAAGAGGTAGTGGTAAATGGGAGTTTTAATTACACATTACACTTGTGAGTTACCTGGGTTGAATTTAGATGCAGCCTGGCTTTTAGCTGCACCGTTCTCTTGTCCACCTGCAGGGACAGCAGTCTTCCTCTCCTCTTTTCTGACAGGGTTAACGTTTACCTGGAGGAAATGACCCACAGATATTGACACATGCTGCACAGGTGACACAATCGCTGCATCATAATCAGCCCACTATTGCAAAATGCTAACGCTGGGAAAACAAAAGCTACAACAAAAAGAAATACAAAGACAGCCTAGAAATTTACTTTCTTGAAAATCAATTTTTGCAACGCAGGCCTCACATTGGAGACTTTTCCGGAGGACGTGACCGTCTTGCTCTAAAATGCAACACTGCCCAGTCTCCCTGCAGCAAATATTTTTATCTACTACTGAAAATGTGCAAACTAATTTACAAGCATTAACTCTACAAAGCCACGACAGGACTACAGGAGGCTATGAAACAGTTTCCGTGCGTCCTCAGGATGCACTGGGAACACCTAGGTTTTGAAAGTATCTCTGGTATCAGAGAAAGTCCACTTTATTTAACAAATGAACAAAAGCAGGTGTACCACTCCTAAAATGGAATGAATGCATACTCAGACCGAGCAGGAAACTGTGGCGTACATACACACAGCTGTGTAAAATTACCAGATTATATTCAGTGGCAGTGTTTCCATTCAATAGTGGTGTGTGGTGACCATTACTGATGCTGCTGTTTTCACCACTCTCCTCAGCTTTGGCCTTAACATGAAATAAATACCACATTAGTGACATACAGTTTGACATGGGGGCGTCGTGACTTTTGTGTTTGAGCAGCACTTGTATGTTCATGTATGCTCCGACAGTTTGGCTGATTCAAAGATCCTGATCTGCAGCAACAGTTGGTGATGTCTTACCTTGGCAGTGTTGCTTTGCTGGCTCGAAGCACAAATGGCATTCGTGGATTCAATGCCCTCGGCCATTGGCTTATCTGGGCAGCAGCTGGAGGTAGAACCGAGCTCCTCCTCTAACAGCAGCCTCCTGCTCATTTGTTCATCATATTCCTCTTTTGATTTTCTGACGTCAGAGCAGCGGGAGAGAAGAACAGTTCAAAAATGAGGCCTGGGCCCAGTCTATAAAAAGCGATCTCTGTACAATGATCCTGCTACATTTGCATGTGTGCATGTCCAGAATCCCAGGTGTGATAATAGCCATGTTAATCTTGGGTTCAGCAAGTGATGGTATTGTTCATTTAGCCGTTAAACGTCTGGCATCAATGGAATAGATAGTAGAATTATACAGGAACATCAGGGATTTCCATGTGGTGTAGGCTTGCTCTCCAGGGCACCACATGCAAATCCTTTAACTGAATTATCTAACAACTTTGATTGTCTTAAAGGAGATTTACCAGCAGGTACAGGTAGAGGGAGAGACTGAGTAAAAGAGTGAGAAGTGGATGGTGTATCCTGTCATTCTTGCAAGAAAATCTGTACAGGATCAGATTCAAAGATGCTCAGATGCTTATCCAGCTGGAGCCAGGAATGTGGGGTTAAAGAAAATGAAATATGCTTTAGAGTAATTGGCTTTTGTGTATGTCAACAAGAGCACAGTGTGGTGATACTGAGGATATGACTGTAAAGCTGCATTTCAGCATTTTAAACACAAGCATGTCTGCTTATGTGGCTAAAACAGCATCGTGTTGACTGACTGAGTCACTTCAGTCATTCCCACTGAGATTTTTCTGAGCGTGGACACCAAATAAATACATTTTCAGGATTTCATAGCATGCATAATATGAAGTTGTGATTCATTTATCAAGTAAAGAATTTGAAGTAAAAAATAATTCTCGTCTTCAAAAAGTTAATCCCCACATACTGTTTTAAGTAACCTGTTATACTCTTGCGTTCATGTTCATAAATAATATAAACTCAAATACATTTGTTTTCAGATGAAACTGAGATGAACCTTAGCCAGTACTGACGTATATGGAAATGCCGGATAAAACAGTTGCTGATCAGCAGCCAAATTACCCCGGCAAGACAAAGGGAGATAAAATGACTATTTTCTTAGTTGCTTGTTAAGTGTCAATCTCTCCAACCTAAATTAGCTGGACCCTAAGGAGCTTAACTGAGGCCCCATTAGACTCAATGTGTTCTACTTATTGAGGCTGCCACTTGCAAAATCCCATTAGAGAGCAGTGGCAGGAGCTTTCAGAAAGCTGGGCACATACAGGCAATGAAAGAAAACATGAACACAAAAATCACATCTCATTAAATTATGACTGAACTACTTGAGTCATTAACTAATTAAGTTGCCTATATATTATATATATATGTAAAATAAATAAAATTTGTGTCTTTGAGTGAGAGAAAGACAGATGGAGAGAGAGAGACTCACTTGAGAACCTCTTGCAGGATCTTCAGCTCTTGCTGCTCTAACTCCGTCATCACATCTACACCATCAGTCAGACACTCTGGGAGCTCCCCTACACACACACACACACACACACACACACATTTACAAAAGGCTTATCACTTGCAGCAACTGTACATCAGTCGTGTGTACATTTAGGTCTGTCCAGTGTACCGTTTCTTTCTTTGATGACCCGGAGGGCTTGAAGCTGCAGCTCAATGTTCTTCTGAACCATCAGTGAGCGAAACAGCTGGAAGTCATCTGTGGCCAGGACTGGTTGAAACACCGACTGAACAACATAGAAGACAATGAAACGTCATTTCACCCACAAGACGAATGAATGACATTATGAACAGGCTGCTGTTCTGCTGGATTATGTTGATTTGTTGTTCACGAATGCCCCTGAACAGTATCTAAAGAAAATAAGACACTGTGTAACGTCGCGCTTTTATGTTTTATTACTGGATGTGGAAATGGCATACATCATTGTATCCTGTATACCACTGCTAACTATTCTCACTATTACTATATATATATCACTAACTATTCTTGTCATTCAAAATACACATTATATATATATATATATGTATACATATATATATATATATATATATATATATATATATATATATATACATATGTATACATACATATATATATATATATACACATTTAACTGTTTTCTCAACCCTCCAGCAAAACTTCAGATAAAATCTATTAGAATCATCTTCTTATAAATCTACTTATATCTTGCCAGTGAGGGATTTCTGAACACCTGAATTTTGTAGCTGGTGCAGGATTACAGTAAATATCTTAAAACTAACACATGTTAATTGTAATTCATCTCTAGGATAACTGCAAAGACACATCTTCCAATTTCCATCTGCAGTAGCAGTGACAGTATAGGCTCTCAGGGTAATGCAAAACGTTCATTTATATAACAGCAATAACAGCTTCTCCCTCTCTAGGGGTCGCTACAACGGGTTATCCACATATTTGCTTTTTTACACCCTTCCTGACGCAACCCTCCAATCTATACGGCACAAGGAGTTGTATGACAAACATGTTGTATGAAGTTAAGTTCACTTTGTTGTCCTTTTAAAGCATGACTGCATCGGGCTAATATTGGTATCCGTGGATACTCGAGTTAGTGATATCGGTATTGGCATCGAACACAAAAAAGTGGTATCGTCCCATCCCGATGCAAACTGGAGTTTTAGTTTCTATTTCAGTAAGTGGCAGTGAAGAGTGATACCTGCAGAGTTCTGGACTTGGCAAAAGGAGATGTACACGCATCCAGGAACTGCTGGTCATTGATCCCAACCTCCTGCATATAATTCTCTAACAGCTTCTCCACCTGCAATGTTATTCCAGTTTCATTAATTAGCAACAGACACTCCGCAGTGTGTAATCAACATAAAACCACCCATGAGGAAATGCAAAGACTGTACTCACCAGTTTCTTATACTGATGGTGAATCTCTGTGTAGGACAGCTTATTTTCATCTTCATCATCAAAAACTAAAAACAAGAGCAAATGAATAAAGAGACACATTTGCAAAACACTGGCAGCCTTAGCTTAACATAACACACATATGTCCAAATATTATGAATACTTTGATGGATTCATGAATCATACATAAAAGATGTACAGTATAGCATGAGGATGTACAAACAAAACCACAATGAAGCACACACAGCACTTTGCAACACGTGCAAACAACTAAACATAGTGTACACACAGTGTAAATGTGCATGAATTGTATGCCGTTCAGTTTTAACTGAAAATAAATTGATTGTTTGAAAGTATGCTCATTGTACATTAGATTTTAATTTATCAAGATAAAAAACACACACTTTGTTGTATTAATAGTGAAAAAACCTAAATCACAATATATGTTACTAAATTATTGCCTAGCTCTAGTTGTTTATTGTTTATTATATTGTTTTTCATACGTGTATCCTGAAGAGTTTGAATAATATCGATGAATAAATGAATGATTTCTGTGTTTTCATTTATGACAGTCACTACTCCAAATGTTTTATAGATAATATAAAACTGAAGCATGACTCTTGATAAATACAAATGACATTTCAACAGTGTTTAAATACAGCATGAGGTATTTAATGGCTAAGGTTTCTACTAGGGATGGACATCGGTATTGGTCCGATACTGGTCCAAATCACTGGCTCACACAATGCAAAAATCATGTACAGTATACTGCATGTTTCACTCTGCACACAGTCATGCTTGCGCTGTTCATTTCTTCTTTTTCTGGAGAACAACATTTGTTACACAGTTGGAGAATTTGTGTCAACGCAGCACAGATGTGTTTTTGAAAGATTCATAGTTCAAAAGAATCATTTAAAAAAAAAGGACTAATATCGGTAGATAGGTGGCGTGTCCCATCGCTAGTCGAGCTGACTGTTTCACATATCTGACAGACATCTTCAACATAAAGTGTTTCTTCTGTGGCTAAATGAGGAAACAACCGTCTTGAATTCCAATTAAGTCGATATATTTGTTAAAGTTTGGATTTATCAGGCGGTAAAATCCATGAAATGTTCTGTAACAACGTCAAACAGTCAAAACAGGCACAAGTTAGCTAGCTAGCTTAGCCACCGCAGCGTGTTTGGAGTTGACATTACTGTGTGGGTACACATTCAAGAGCTACAGTGTTTTTATTTTTTACCTGTGCATTTGTTTTCCATAAAATCCGTGACTGGAATGATCCACTCGGGACTTCCCAGGTAGCCAACGATGCTCTCCACAACCCATTCACAGTCATCCTCAGCCATGTTGGCTGCAGCTGAGGAGGAGGAACGTTAGCAACAACAACAACAACAGTCTTCGCACGGTGATGTTGTTCAGGTCGACACGAACACAAACAGCCCGAAGAGACGAGAACAGACATCTGGTTTATTTTGCTTCATAAACCAGGCTCCGAAGCTGCGACTCAGTGGCTGCACTTCCTCAACATATTCACAGGACGATCTCCGAGAGGGAGAGGAGACAATATGCGAACTCATGAATTTGCAGGCGAGAGTGATGACGCCTAATCGGTTGCCAGGGTAACAGTTACGTCAGTGAGCTGCTGCTTGAGTCCAGGCTCTGATCCAGACATGTCAAGTTATACAGTATATGCCAGTGAGGAATAGTTGAGTAAAAGTACAAGCGTCTTACCAGAAAATGACTTTGGTAGACGTCAAAGTCACTTTTTATAATATTACTTTAGTTAAAGTATATGACATTTACTGTATGTCAAAAGTAATTGTCTGATATAAAATGACTTTTGGAAGTAAAAGTGTTTAAAAAGTGAGGAGTTAGGTTTGAGCCATGGTAGCTCAGTGATAGGGCAAGTTGTCGTTCAACTGGAAGGTTGTGGGTTCAATTCCTGGCTCTGCTAGTCCATAGGTGTCCCTGAGCAAGACACTTAACCCCATGTTGCAGTGTGTGTGAATGGAAAAGAAAGATGTTTGAATGTCAAAACTCTAGTGTAAAGCAGCTCATCAAGACTAGAAAAGCTCTATATAAATACACATCAACTCTGATTGTATTTGGGTAATGAGTAACAAAGATAGTTAGAGGAAATGTAGTGGAGTAAAAGTTGCTAGAAATATAAATAACAAAGTACAGATACATGAATTTTGTATTTTGCTATATTACTACACTGCTATATTCATAAATGTAGATTCTGACTAGTCAGTCTCTCAGTTAGTTAGTTAGTTAGTTAGTAAAGGTGTTTATGGCAGCGATTATCCATGTTGTTGCATTACTGCCTTCTTCTGGAACCATTATGCAACACTTCATAAATCTTCATGCTTCTACAGGTGTCATTTCTCCTCCTCCTCCCTTGTTCTTGGTTATTTATTTCGATTATGTTGCATTACTGTTTTCTTCTGGATTTTCCTCCCTTACCATGTGACCGCACTTAATCTCATATTTAATCCTTGCCTCTATTCACCCTAATCTTAAACTTTATTCACAGTTGTCTAATTGCCAAACTGATGCAACCAAAGGTAGAATACTGCAGTATTGCTTTTTTTTAAAAAATAGGAGAGAGAGGCAGTTCTAGATATAAACACACTAGGGTTCTCGCCGTGTGTAAACCCATGAATCAAAGATGAATATATATATAAATGGTAATTTTTCTGCCCAAAAGTGTGTCAAACTGTCCCTGTAGCAACAAGATGCTTCTCTGCTTCAGGTCGATGTAGCGATGCACTTAGGATTAACTTGTTCAATAAGCCACTTTGTTTTAATCAACAACAGTCTTTGTGTTAATGAACGCCAGGTCACTCACACCTAAACATGAGGAGAAACACAAATGCTGAGAGTACTTATTTTTTATTAAGAGTAAAAATGTAGGGATCAAACAATTCAGTCGTGTGCATGAACAAGGATATTCAGTAAATATACATTCCATTTGCATTTTTAAAGGTATATAAGAGTTTATGGTATCATAATCTCCAGAAAGGCTCATGGCTACTGTGCACAGTTTATAAAGGCAAGGCATGCAAGCAACAGTCATGCCCAAAAATAAAATAAAAAAAGAACAGAATAAAAATAGGCAACATTTAAAAGCTTTTAGTGAGCATCTTTTTTTCTTTTCTTTTTTTCAAATAAGCAACTATCTCCAATCCAGTGAGTTTCAAGGGATGTACAGTTGTCAGTGCATAACAGGTAACATTGAGACATTTCTGTTTTTGTTCCATGGATTTTCTTTTCGTAAACAGATGCTGATTTCAAACCTCAACATCTACAATGACTTTCTATTGCAAATTCAGGCATTAAAGGTATAGTCCTCTTCCATGCTAACTCAGAAAAGGTCAACATCTCAGAAATGTTTCTTTAAATAGAAAAAAGTACACACACACACCTGGGTTAGAGGGTGTTTTAGCAGCATCCATAACTCCCACATATTATATAATAGCATCATAATGTAGTGAATCTAAGTACATATAAACTGTCAGATTACAAGCAACACAGCATGGGTGACATAGTAGTGCTTTACAAGAAAATACATGGACACTGTTATTGGGATAATACTCTTCAACTTCTACTCATTCTGTGTACATACACGTTTCTACAAATGACTGGTGGCCGTGTTTGCTTTGTTTGATTCATGAATTAGTTTATAGGAGGTAAAGTGCACATATACAGCAGCAAATAAAGTACATTTAATTGTGTGTTTCGTGTGTTAGAGTTACACATTTACATGTTGTTGTTTTTTTACTATGAACAAAAAAAAACCAGTGTCATATTTAGTGTGAAGAAATGTTCCTTCTCTTGACGTCCTCTAGATGGCAGAAGATATCCATCATGACCAGAATACGTGATGATAACATGTGAGTGTGTTTGACTTGACAAACGTTTGCTATTCCACTGGTGTGAGGGGTTCAAGTGCATGTCTGTGCTGCAAAGATCACATATGACAGCACTGAGACACCACAAACAAACCTGACTGTGCTGCAGTCTTCTGCACGTCATACGACATACTGAAGATCAGACCTTAAATTGTGTCCACTAAAAATCTCACTCTATATTATTTTAAGGCGATTATTTTCATTATCGATTAAGCTGCCGTTTAACAACTAGATTAATCAGTTAATCCATTTGGTCCACTAAACGTCAGAAAAACAACAACCTGTATTTACATATTTGATTGTTTTTGTTGAGTTTTAAAATGAATCCAGAAGCTGAAAAATCGGCTGTTTGAAATTAGAGAAGACGTTTGAAAAGACAGAACAGCATTTGAGCTTAAAAATCAGATTGACTTTGGGATGACAATACAACCCATTGCCTCAGTTTGGTATTATTTTACAACAATGACAGTGTGTCTTCAGTTTGCCAGCAGAAATGAATTATTTAACTAACTCATCCAGCGAACATAATTTTGACAAAGAACTGATTAAACCCTGCAAGCTGTTGCTATGCAGCTCCCTCTGTTTATGTTTTCCTTGATTAATGGCTTTAGAAGTTAAAAATGCCTCTACTGTATAAATCTGCAAGCACTGTTGCTAAAGGTTGCACTCGTATGAAAGATTGGGTAGAAGTCTCAAGGTGACATGCAGTCATTCAAAATGCAAATGAAAGTTGCAACTATAAATTACCCCTTTCCTCTCTCTTTAAAGGAATACTTCACCGATTTGCATGTGGCTTTGTATTGCTAGAATAGCACTATTTTTTTTTAAAAAAAAGTGCTTCCCTCCCGCAGTTTTCCACTGAGCTGTAAAAAAACATCAGTTTTTCCCTTTCCAATTTTGCCCTACGCTGAGTCAAATGACGCGAATTGCAAACGTCAGTTCAAGTTCAAGTTTTCAAACAACAACGCCAGTTCCGCACAGTTCCACACTTTTTAGATTCACCCATAAATGTAAACACGGTGTCCGCCATCTTTGCTAACAGTTACGCTAACCGACTGTAACGACTACAATGGCTACATTTTGGTGAAAACTAGAAGCGCGCCGAGCACCAGTCGTGGCGAGCACCGGTCGCGGGTGGCGAGTAATTTGTTTTGTATTTTTATATTTATTATATGTTTAATTCTTCACAGGGATTTGTGTGTTTACACAACTAGTGCTGTCTGCTTCGTAGCTTGAGACAGCGAGCGCAGTGCATGCTGGGAGTTGTTGTTGTTCAGCTACATGAGACAATATTACACTTTTCTACCTTTCTCAGCCAAGAAGGCACAATATTATGAGCCAGTTTTAATAGACATTCATCTTTCCAACGGTGAAATATGCCTTTAAGGTTTGATTCCATATGTTGAAAGGTAACGTACTGTATATGTAATTTGTCACAGCCATGACATTACACAGGCAACAGTGTCCTTGAGGTTAAACTGCAGCAACTGTCAAGCTCTGTTAAAAATTCATCATATTGATCTGGCTGACAGGCCTCTGGCCCCTTCTTCAAACTGATCCCTTAGTATTTGTTCATTAAGTCACAACACTGGATACCACAGATAACCATCTTTCCTTATGATTTGTAAAAGGGACCAGTTACGATCACCTCCATGGATCAGATCAATAGCCCGTTTCCCTGCAGGGTAAAGCATTGTAATGAAGGGTGGTGTTTTGAAGATATTTGGCGTTTTCACCGCAGCAGAATACGCGCACCGTCATCATCACCTGCTGTGGAGATACATACGACACACTGAGATGATGTGATGTGTCTGTACACTATTTAGGTATTAAGGTTAAATGTGTGTAATGGCAGAAATGGAACACAATATTTCCTAAATGTTTCATTAGTAGGTATTAATATTCTTATGGTAGCCCAGAGTGGACAAACCAAACTATGCTCTGGTTATTTAAAAGCCGTTGTGGATTCTCCAGCATGCTTGTACCACTAAATTCCACCCACTGAACAGTTACAACATAAATTGACCAATCGCTTTGCAGCTCCAGTTCGTTAACTGTGGGTCTTACAAAGTTGCTCCCAATAAGTGGCAATTTATTAGTATGTAATGCTTTGTATTCTTGTGTCCAGTGTACATTTGAATAAATTATTCAATTAGGGCCAAACGAGGCTGCCTCCTTCCATTTAGCCAGATACAAGTCTTTACAATTGATGTTTTCTGGCTGGTTTGGTCTTGGATGAAGGTTTGAAGTTATAGTTGTAGTATATCTTTTTAAGTAGGCTGTTGTGGCAATGCACAGTTACGTGAACCGGGAGCTCAAAGAAACCATTATAGATGGGGAGTATCTGAGGCACGTACAGCGATCAACCACATGAAAAGCTGTGTGATGAATCTTTCACCACTCCAGATCTCGTATGCTTTCTGCAGCTCGTGCAGCTCCATGTAGACAACAGCCTAGCATCTCTGCATTGGAATGCAAATCCTCCTTTTAAAGGACCATAAATGTTGACTGTGATTAATCAAGTAATAATAGTTAGGCAATCAAAGCAATTTCATCTGCTGCCTTTGCTCAACGAGGGGGGAAACATTCATATAAGTGGCACGTTTTTAAATGATTACAGTATACTAATCAGTATTTCCTCGTATCCTAATCAGTTTCGTCTCTTTCATAAAGAGTCAGTCGTAAAGTACCAGACTGCAGAAGAGGATCTACTTTCCTTCCTGAGTTCCTCCAATTATTTATCAGGTCCAGCAAATCGAATATAACTTAAATCCTCAATATTATTATTTTTGTTTGTTTTCTAAGTGACAATAATAAAATGCTACAAACACCCAATGTTGTAAGTCCATTGTCATCAGAAAAGAGCAGTTCTTCAAACGTCGTCTTTGATGAAAAGGACTCTGTCATGCCTCACAGTCACAGTGATCCATTGGCAATCTCTCTGCTGCCGCTGCTCTCAGCTGACTGACTGGGCAGCTCTATTGGATTGTCATGGTTATTATCCCTGTTTGGCACCTGTCTGTCATCAACGTGACCTATTTTCACTTGTCCCCGTTCTTGGTAACTGTCTATAATTGGCAACAGTCCATTTTTGCCGAGTCTGTCGTCATGGTTCCTTGACTTGACTGAGACCTGCCCGTCGTCTTTGTGGCTGTTTCTCATTGGTGCGGGTCCAATATTGTGTTGGCCTGTTCTGATAGGCACTGCTCCATTGTCTATGTGGCTGGCTTTAACTGGCACCAGCCTGTTGATTTGGTGCTTGTTGCAGACAGGGACCTTATTGGCTTGCAGGGAGCGCGTGTAACGTGAAAACCAGTCCCTGTCGAATGCGGCCCGTAGCTGCTCCACCACGGTGGAGTTCCTCTCCTCAACACCCTCGGGCTGACTGATCACCAGACCTGCTCCTGCGTTAAAGGCAAACTCATTCCCCACCCAGTCAAGGTTACCTGGGATGACACAAAACAATATCACAGCACAATAAATAAGACGCTGAACAACAAGCAGAATTCACATAATCCCACATCTGATGATCGGATCAATACCATACTATGGTCAGTTGCGCCACACATATCCGCATATGTAGTTCCATTTATTTTAAAATAAGGGTCTGTTTCAGTTGAACATTCCATGCATATATACTCAAATTTAAATTCCACTTCAGCAAAGGCAATTTACCCTCATCTATATGTGTTCGTATTCTTTGAACTGTGCATACCTCGAGCAATGAAGAAAAGAGGCACGTGACAGTCAGTTTCCATTTCTTCACTGCGGAAATACTTACATACACTTTTAATATACTTTTGAGGTGACGGTAGGTGTTTCTGCCACCAGTATTTATGCTA
The DNA here is from genome assembly GCF_019176455.1 of Solea senegalensis. NCBI lineage: Eukaryota > Metazoa > Chordata > Actinopteri > Pleuronectiformes > Soleidae > Solea > Solea senegalensis. The sequence continues at coordinate 14,291,088 of NC_058035.1, forward strand.
AACTTCACTAATCTCATCCAAGCTCTGCATCTGAGCTCTAAATACAGTATCCAATTCTAAAACAGAAAAAAAAAAAAACGCCAAATGTCTTAAAAATACAGGAATATTTCTCTAAAATCCATGAAAATGAAATGTTTGTAATGTGTCAGAGGGTAATTTGACAAGGTCATAGAGTCTAGTCGATGAGCTCACCTAAATAGATGGCTATGTCTGTCACCATGAACCTGTTATGGTTTATTCCCTGGAGACTGCCATCCCTCTGCACTCTGGGGTTGAAGAACTTCTACGCACACAGACACAAACACACACAGAGACACAGCTGGTACAGCAAGGACTGATGAAGTGTGTCTCCAGAGTTGTAAATACTGTGGTACAGTGTGACCTTGTACTTACGGCTTCCAGGGAACAGTTAGCCTGTTCCATGCACAGACTCCTCAGGGACCAGATGAAGTTGAAAGTAAGTGGTTGAGTCTTTTCCCAGCAACTTATCAGCAGCCGTACCCGCACTTTCCTCAGAATCAGAGCCTCCCGGATAAGGCCATCGATGCGAGACCAGTACCTTGGCACATACACGGACAAGTAATTGCAGGCTCAAGATGGGCATGCACAAGAGAGAGCAAAGCAAGGCATTCATGCGTTTGATGAATTACGCCTGACACGGTTCTTACTTGAGGGCACTGCTGCTGACCAGAGGCAGGTAATCAATGATGGAGATGTATATGAAATGGCGAGCTTCTTGGATGACCCAGGAAATGGCTTCTAGGTCATTACTGCGATCTTTGGGGATGAAAACATCGGGGGAGCTCTGTCGGCAGAAGACGAAAGACAATGAGCAAGCTTTGGTGTTGGCTGATCAGAAAATGTGCAACGAGGGACTGTGTAAATTTGCTTCGTTATGGTTAAGACTCCCCTGCATGTTGCCCCGCCCCACCACACCTGAATCACATGAACAGCTCGTTATCAGGCTTCGAGCTGGTCATTTGAATCAGGTGTGAGCAGGGCAACATCTAAAGCATGTAGGGCAGGGTTCCCTGAGGACCAGGGTTGGGAAATACGGATCGAAATGAATAAGAGTCCATGCAGTATCCTAAGAAGAAGAGCTGGGTAAATGATATTATTCTTTTCATAATCAATTAACCTGTCGATTATTTTCACTTTTCATCAATCGAGTAATTGTTTGGTCTATAAAATGTCAGAAAACTTTGGAAAATGTTGATCAGTGTTTGTCAAAGCTGGAAATGATGATGTTCTCAAATGTCTTGTTTTGTCCACAAACCAAAATGATTGAGTTTTAATGATTTCTTTGTTTGAAACAAAGAAAATATTCAAATTTAAGAAGCTAAAACGACCAGAAATCTTGTTTTAATCATGAAAAAAGCTTCAAACCGATTAATAATGGATTCATTGAGTAATTGTTTCAGCTCTAATGAGGACCAAAAAACCTATTAACCACATGGAGTGAGAACATTTTTGGGAAAGTGGAGATATTTTGGCTGGTTCTCACGTCTTTAAAGGGTGTTTTGGGGGTTAAAACTTGGTTTTAGGGTTAGAGTTAGGGTTGTGATGGTTAAGGTTAAGGTCAGAGGCAAGGGACTGCATTATGTCTATGAGGGTCCTCACTTATCATGTATCATGTATTTTATATGTGAGAAACATCTTGAATGTAAAAGCCCCACAAGTCCATACATAGATGTACCCTGTGCATTTTTTTTAGCTGTGAGTGTTTTTGTGTGTGTTGACATTCATCATCTTGCACAGACACAGGTACTGCTGTACTGCTGCAGGTATAGGATGACATCACCATCACTCATCTCCAGGAAGCAGGTGATGCTGAAAGACTCCTGCAGAGGCTCTACAGTATGTATGAAAAATGTACTCCCCCGTGTCACCTCCGTTAAAGCTGTGGCTGTGCTCGTGTGTGTGTCGCCTCTTAGCTTCAAGCCCACATACCAGTGTCTAAATTTGTATTGGAAACTGTCTCATAGCAAATATTTTGACTGATAATTAAAAAGCTTGCACACCCAAGATAAACCCACACAGTTATTTTAAGTTTGGAACAGTGATAGCATATGAGAGAACACACTCACTGGCCACTTCATACAATCAAAGTGTCCAGTGAAATCTTCCGCTGCTTAAGGGCTCGATGTGATGTGACATGGTCTACCTGCACACCTTGGTTGGTTGTGTCTTTCTCTGATCTCAAACCTCAAACCCTCTCTTATCTCTGTCATCACTGCTGCTCACCGGGTCATTTTTTGTCTGGCACCAACAAACATGTCACATTCAAAGTGACTTAAATAAGTAGATCAGTAGGTGCACCTAAAGAAGTGGGCACCGAGTGTACATTTTCATGAAATGACTACTAAGGCTGTCACTTTTGCGGACAGTCCTGACACCAAAGCGTCTGAAAAGCAGTGTGTTCTTACACAAAGTAAGAGTAATACAGTATGGCATCACATTTATGTGTGTGTGCAGGTGTGGGGGGGATACCTGAACATCTTGGAAGGAGGTGTGTCTTGCAATATTTGTTCAAACGTTTAGAAAAGCTTGTGTAATGATGATATAAATCAAAAGAGTATCAGTATTATTTGTATTCTTTTTGGAAAATGACAGTTTTATTCAGTGTGTCCCTTGGATTAATAGTCACTCACAGAGATATAGGCCCGGGCCTTGGTGCTGTTGAGAGTGAGCTCCAGAGGCTTGTGCTTGTTGAAGAGAGCAAAAAGGCGCTTGGACCAGAAGGAGGGGATGAAGTCTCTATACTGAAGCCCCCAGTAGAGACTGAACACTCTGTGGAGGTCCAGAGCCAGACAGCTGCAGTTGTACACCATCACACCCAGCTCCTTCCTCTAGGCAACAAACAACAAATCCTGTGTGAGATCCCGTCACTTCAGAGACAGACAACATTTACATTCAAATATTTGTAATATATGTTAATAAAATTTATATTAATAAAAAATTCCAATTTCCACCAGATATCCTGTCCATGTGATTTTAACCAGCCTGCTTAGTGCTCACACTAAACTCTCCTTTGATGCAAAAGTAAGGAATTGAAAAACACTAGTCTCTAGTCAGTTTTATTGCCTTTTATTGCCCTCTGCAGCATTTGTATTATACATTTATACGCACAAAGTAAAATAATAAAACACAATAGTTTATTCAATCTATTTTACCTGACTCAAAAGCACAAATATACGAGCACTGGAAACAAACACTGTATTCTCCACATTGCCTTTTATGCTGAAGAATCTCTGCACTGCATTGAACTCATATTTAACAATGTGAGTTGGCCTCACTGAGCCCTTTGCAACTCATCGTCCTAATTTAAAGCCCCCTTGGATATTTGGGTGTCTAAAGATAGATAAAGTAGCCAAACAAACGAGTCTGGATTTTTTGAAGAGAGAGATGAAAGCACGGAGACTTTCTATTTTTGGATGCCACCATCTTGCATGCCCTGACTTATCACCACTCCCCTTTTTACAACTACTTGAGGAAGAGATACTGCCGTGTAATACATAACATGTCTGTACAAATGTCGTCATTTGAAATGGTTTACATAAAAGAAGCAGTTGTGCATATATGGCACACGCCAACATATCAATATCAAGTGATATATCTAAAAGATACTCTCACAAAAAGCCTTTGTGGCCCATGTAAACCTCACTGCTGAGTCAAAGTGGTTATTCACTGTATAATGGACTTATGAAATGCTGTGATTTTGTGTGTGGCTTATAGATTATATAGAGTATGTAACACATGATGTAAAAGGTGATTTGTAACTGTCACAATTTGAAAAGTCTGTGTTTCAGCACAGTTTAAACAGAGAGATCATAGTGTTTCATTTCCTCAAATGTGGGCTTGTGTGGATCTTAATATGTTAATGTATGAATGTGGTACAGGACAGTCTGGAGTGTTTCTGTTAGCTCATTCACACCGGCAAACAAAGCATAGTTCCTGTTCTGACTCTGGTTCTGTTCTGAACTTCAGTGCTCTCAGCGAACCATCCCAAAATCAACTAAGGGCACTGCTCAATGCACAACAAGAGTGGAAGTAGTGGCAACATTGCAGGGAAATCGCCGCCAAACATTGTTTCTTATGGACACAACTGCATGTACTTTGTTTCCTTTGCCATTTTCAGTATTGTTTCCTGCTGGGAACCAACTGTTCAGATTCTGAACCAACTTATTTTTGGTTTGAACAGAACAGAACAGGAACCATGCCGGAGCCATGTCAGTGTGAACAGGCTATGTGTGTATTATTTGATGTGATGGTACTGTAGCCAGGGATCTCCAGTCCATGCTTGCACTCCCGATGTAAATGTGCCGCCTGTCAACCACCCAGAAGGAAGAGAGGAGGTGGCCTTTGGTCAGCGCTGTCATGTTCACATAATGGACCTCAGCGCCTAGAAATGAGATAAAGAGAAACACAGGTTTCCAGAGAAAGCAGCGAGAAACGCAAACATAGAAAATAGATCAAGTGTATAAGAAACACAGAGGGAAACAGACAGAAAGACAGATAAAAAAAGAAAAAGATGGAAAGTGAATGAGATACTGAACAGACTCAGGAGGGAGAGAGAGGATAGACTAAACAGAAGGAGCTTGGCTGCGGCATGTTTGAACACAAACAGACACACAGAATGTATAATACAGCGAGAGTGAGGGCTGACCGTGTATGGCAAGCATCCTGAGCTCAGTGGAGTCGACCATGCCGCTGGAGATCTTCAGCTGGACTCCTCTTGCTTTTAGCCCCTGCAGCCTGGAGAGCAGAGCTCTGCCCTAATGGACACACACACACACACACACACACACACACAACATCCACGCAGTGGCAACGATAAAGATCTTTGTTTGTTTTTATGGTTAATTAGAGACTGAAATTTGACCATGAAAGTGAACGTAGAATACAACACAAAATAATAGAAGCCTGTGAACATGTTGGTAAGTGAAGGCTACGATGTGCTCTGTTTTGATATAATCTGCAGTCTGACCATGGACTTGGCCTTTAAGACATGGTTGCTGTGGTTGCATATAAGGATCAACTGTATCTTTAGACATGAATAATTATACCTGACAGACACAGGCTCGTGATCACATTTCTAAGTTTGTGTTTATTCTCAGTTATTCGAAGAGGTGGAGTGAAGACAGACACCATTGAGATGAAAATGTGGTATAATAAAGCAAAACCACATCGTAGCTTTAGTAACGTCTCTGTTGAGCCACTCTGGTTTTACCTGTTTGGCAGCAGGCTGGAAGCTGGATTCATAATCAGAGGAGTTCAGGAGCCACAGTGGGGAAACTATTTCAACAACCCTGATAGCTTTGTCCAGTAAGTTGTACAGCCCCACTGAGAGAGGGAGGTGGGCTGTACCATTGTCAAAATAGGAGATGTCTTCTGGGATGTTTTCAACAAGTACCACTCTGTGGAAAAGAAAAGAAGAGAAAAGTTAGTGGACAAGAAAGAAGAAACATTTTTAAATTCAGACACAATTATGCATGATTTTATTCCTTTCGTAGTCAGTAAAAACTGACTAACGACAAAAAAAGCATCGCTGTGACTCTGTGTCTGGATCACTATATTGATACGAGAAATCAAGATTTCCAGACCATCATTAGTGTCCCGTATATTTATTGCCTCTGGCAAAGCTGAGCATAAGAGCAGGCTGATGGTTGGAGCAGTCAGCTGTACAGATTCAATTTCACCTCGTCGGGGGGAAATTTGCTGTATTCCTGCTGGTTTCTTATATACACCACCATCACATGGTGCATTTCATGTCATCATCAGCAGTCCTACGTGATACACTTATACCTGCGGCGGGCACAGTATAAATCATGACGAGTGGAAAAACAAATCTCTGGGTCGAACTGAGAAGATTACATGCAGCACAAAATAGCTGTATTCATAAAAAATGTACCCCTAAACTAAATGGTTAATGGTGTGAAAAATACGTCTCTATGTAAGCTGCATTTATATTTGACTCTTGTTGTATACATCACTGTGAATCTCCCTGCACTTTCTGTTTAAGTGTGATGTCAAGCGATCTGGCTAACAGCGGCTCTCAGACCTCCCTGATGTGTTTTCCAGTTCCCATTTTACCCCACCATGCATGAAAATGACCAGGACATTACCACTGGAGTCAACAAATTGGATTAGCTGTGGCAGCCCCAGACCTGCAGCCACACAGAAACTGGCTAATGACAAGCTCAAAAGCTCACTGCTGTCTTTCTGTATTTGGCCCAGAAATTGATTTCTGCCAACTGGATTTTTGAGAGAGGAGTGTGTTTCTTTTGTCCCTTGTAAACACAGCATGGATTTAACCACCGCCTGTGACAATCAACCGATACCGTGCTGCACATTCTGAACGTCTGAAAGCAGTGGAAATGCCAAACTGCCATTAGCTCAAAGTGTCATTGATAATAAAAGACCATAAGGACAATTGTACATGTTCAGCAAATCTGATAGAAACCTCTCAAATACTAATTTTTATTTATTTAATCCCGTAACTAAATCTGTATTGAATTATTACCGTATAAAGTTGACCTATTCAAACATGTCTGCCAGAAGACACTGTAATTCATTCGAAATCTGGTCACAAACAGTTTTTAAGTCCGTAATAACAATCCATTTATTGGGAATTGGGAAATAAATGCAAAGAAAACTTGACTATGAGATATATTTGATAGTTTCATATCTAAGGAAGTTAAATAAGACCGAGGTTACACAATGCCTCCTTCAGAAATGTTAATGCAACGGCATCTGCACTTTGCAGCAGCTCCAGTTCAGTTTCATAAAGGCTTTGTATATGTCAGATAGCAGCTCCATCTCACTCACTGTGTGAACATTGAGTGAGATGCCACATGTGATAGATGTGATTTAAAAAAAAAAAAAAATGAACAAGTTAAGGTTGGCCCTTAATTCATCATAATTAACACGTGAGCTGACAGTGCTCATGGAAACCACCAATTAGTGCCAGAGTGAGAACAAAACAGTCTGTGAAACCAAAACAATGAGCCGAACACTGACAAGAATCTGAGTTATGTGGACACGTCAGCCGAGTGACACCTTTCACATTACTCCCAGTCATTTGATCTATTGTTGACATTGAAGATATTGATTAGAGTAGCTTTAAAATTAGCTCCTGCAGGAGCGCAGTGTTTTCATTGTGGTTGAGTATTGACTCTTGCTCTTAGGTACCTGATAAATTCAATATTTTGGTAAAATGACAAATTGCACATAAGATTTCCGGGCTTGCAATGTAGCTAAACAAGATAGAATCGCTGCATTATATAGTAACTACAACAAAGTGCATCTTTCGGTTTTACTGTGTTTAGTAATTGTCTTGGACTCATTGGTGACAAGTGCTCTGACATACATCTGAGCACTAGGACTGGTCAGACCACAATGTGTCAAGCAAGAGCATCACTCAAGGGCGCAATGGTGGGAGCATGTGTGGCAGGTAGTAATGTAGTGACATCACATCGCTGGACAATGTTCCTTGCTGTAGTGAAGTGAAGCCAGGTCAGGTTTTGGAACGTGGCCAAGGGTCAAACTACAGGATAAGCTCTGCGCTGAGAACATGCACATTTTTGCTCAGGTAAAGCACCAGTCAATATGTTGGGAGAAGCAGGGTAAAATTAAGAGTGTGAATAAACACAAGAAAAGCATCTGCGGTGAGCTGTTATGAAAGTATAGAAAAGTGGCCCTGAAAAAGACACCCAAAACTGGGACAGTCAGCGACATTAAACCCCTCACACAGATGCATAGAAAAGAGACAGAGGAGGGAGGGGTTCGTTTTCTTATTTTGAAATAAATCCTCTCGATCCATTCTAATGGGTTTGACGTATGATGAATGGTGATTCTGAGTCGTTCAGGCAGCCACACAGGCTCTGTTGTTAATGCAGTGCTTAAATCATGCCTGCTACCGATCCATTCTTTAAAGCAGTCAGTGGCGTCTGCTTTACTCGTGGGGTTTGATTCTGCTTCATCACTGTATGTATTAAATAAACCGTACTTGTACACAAATAAGATAAGATGCTGAAATGTGCCGATTATTGGCCACAAATCTGGCGATACGTCCAAATACAGGGGTGATGATGCAACATATATATATATATATTGTGACCACCCCTTGACTAAGAAAATCTTTCATTTTAAGTTCAACTCTGGGTAAACAGTTGCCGTAAGAACATTTTCTTGGATAAATTTAAGCACCGTTTCAGTGAGCATTAATAAGGCTCGCTGCACTCTAATTCAAAAGTGTCAAATGCATAGTCATTTATCTGCTTAATGAAATCTTTTGGTTACACTTTTGCATGGCTTTCACGTCATACGTTTATGAAATGATGCGTAACCACTTCGTCATTAACTGTGGAGAAAATAACTAACTGTGGACACTTGGAAATCGAGGAGGATACACAACTGTAAATATTTTTAGGGTTAAGTCTGGAAGAAGAGTGTGCCAATAACGGCTGATTAATCCATTCAGCTCTCACCCATCTCAAACATTAATCTGCTCTCTTCTCCCTCTTCCATCTGGTCCCCTCCTGCTCCATCAACCCTCCATAAACCTTGAGTTTTTCTCAAATTTTACACCCAAGCTCCTCGAGTCCTTCAGAGGAGGATTCCACTGCAGCTTAGGAGGCAATTAATGGCTGATTTGAAGAGGAGGAGAGACAAGATGGAGACAGACATGATTATATCACGGGGGTGAATGCTACATCGATGAGAGGAACGAGTGGAAAAGACAGCAGGAAGTGCTGCATCAGCCATATGGCTGCTGATTATCCAGTTTCAGTCTGGACCTTTAAGACACTGACTGCTGCACCAGTGGTTTCAGATTTTTTTGGACTGTAAAAACTTGCAAGAATCTGGTAAAAAAGTAACTTTAAGAAGTGCCTGGTAATCACGTCAGAGCAGCAGGGGAACTGAAGGAGATTGAGCCCGGGAAGACATTTATTCTATTTAATTATCATTTTTTAGACAATGCTATACTTCTAGACATCCCAGATTGTATCATCACACGATATTGTTTCATATTTAAAAGAGTTAAATAATTAGTTTCTAGCAATAGAATGTTGTGGAACAGCAAAAAAAGAGAGAGACGTAGGCTTCATTCAAACCAATAGTACCTACAGCAAACCTCTTTAAGCAGACATTCAGGGAGATAAATCTAAGGCATTGCTAGATAATTAAAGAGGAAGAGAGACAGAAAAGTGCTACTTTTGCAGAAACAAAGAAGTTTGGATCAAATACTGTCAGCAGAACTGTGCACAGTGGAGCCACGGACCATGTGTTTGTATGTTCTGCATTTCTCACCTGCAGTTCTTGTTGCAGTTCTCCTCCGTGATGCCGTCCAGGTCTTCGCCCCACACATCCACCGCTGAGAAAATCAACGCCACCAGTACGGCGAAGCAGCACACCAAGGCAAAGATCATGATGCACTTCTGCTGAGACTGCAAGGTACAGAAGGGAAGCAACATTGATTTCCAAGGACTTTTTTTTGTACTCTTCATCATTTCTCTGTAAACAAGGCCAGAGTGCCATAACCTTGGCTTTCCATTAGCTGCTTTAGTTCACGTCTCCTGATTTAATGCACAAATCAGCAGACCATAGTATGATCCACATTTAGGTCTACATGTGATTTCAGGCTTTCTTTATAAAGAAGAAATGAGGAGAGATGGTAAGCATTTGTAAGACAAACCTAAAATATAACATTTAAAACAAATTCATATAATATATATATACATATATATATGTATATATATATATATCCATGGCAGGTTAATAATAACATAATTGTTTCTTTTAGACTGCACAAACCTTTAGCATCTCCCAATTGAGAATTTCCAAGATTTGCTATGGCAATGCTTTGTTTGTATTTCTGTTAACCTGCCCTCTGCAGCGACTGCCGTGACAAAATGTGGTTTTGTCTCATGTGACACGCTCTGTCGATCCAGTTGTAGGAAAGAAAACACCCAGGAAAACTCCAGCCAAATAATCTCCCTGGTTGCGAAATTGCACAATCCAGAAGGACAATTTCCCTGGAGATTTGTCAAAGTTCAGAGGAGCGATGGGCAGCAGAGGATTGTGCAACGGCCTCCGTCGCATTGGGCCATGAAAACCAACATATCTGTGATGCTCAACAAAAATATGAATAGCCTACAGCAGAAAAATCAAACTGCCTTTTTTTTTACATTTACATTTATATTAAAAATTCAGCACAAATAATGTGAACTGTGGATTAACCACACAATGAAAGCAATTATTCTACATATACTGTACCTTACTGTGATACACACTAAACATTGCACTTTAAGCAGATTCATGTCATAACACCTCCTAATCTAATCTCCAACGTCAGCTCAGATCACTTACATGTTATTGGTGTGCTGGGATGTTATTCTTTTCCCTAACCATGGACTTTAGATTTATGCACTAATAATGTGTTTTCTCAAGACAGTGTAATTGCTGTCAGTAAATACTGTATTATGCTGTTTAGTTTTCATATTGCTTTGGGACATTGGTGGGATATATAACGTCATTAAAAGTGTCATTATTACATTCATATGTCAAAGTCTATTAATCATTAGCCGTGTACTGTTCGACTGCAGTCTTATTTACAATCACAATCATATAAAGATGTAGTATTTATTTTATTACAGTCATGTTTGAATCAAATGTCAATAAAAAGGTGAGCTGCTGATGTGCAGTACATTCGACTGTCACTGGGATACACCTCAACTATTTGTGATACAATAATAAATGTATCCTGATCCTCCTGAAAGCCACCAGAGGAACCTAAACTAATTATCACTGAATGTGGTAGATCATTAGCACAGTCAGCTCCACTCCTTACCCCGAGAGAATGATCTCATATCACACACCAGCGACCTCTGTGAACCATACAAACACGGAGCTTATCTTATATTATATTGTGTCTCTTGTAGAGTTTAAGACATCCGTGTCCATAGGTTCTCATGTGAGAATTAAATTAATCTACCAGTCGGTGAATGGAGTGTCCCCAGTGGAATAGACACAGACGCTGGCAGAGACATTCAGCTTCTCATTTTCATCCGTCTGAGTTGATTTCTGCCTTGGGAATAATGTTTTCATGAGCACTGGTGAGAGGGAATATTACTCCTTTTCTTTATGTTTGCAGCCACAGTCGTGTCAAGCAGGTCGTTCACAGTCTCCCGCCTCTGTGTCTGATGTTGCTGTTAAAGCCGCATGGGGGTGAAAATGAATAAATTGCTGACCATAAGGCAACTGGCTGACATCCACTGCCACGAGTGGAAAAACAGAGGTGAAAAGAGGGAAAAACATTCATCTCTACCGTCTCTGACCCAGGCACTTAACAAAAGCCTACTCTGCACATACGCACTGGGTGAATGGGAGTTAAATCAAACATGTCACTCATCTGTTCGACCTTGCGCCAGATGAAAGGAAATAAAAGCAAGCACAGGCGGAGGCTTTACAGCATGACACTCTAGCACCACAATCCCTCTATCGTTCCTAGTTTTTCATACAAGCTGCTGCTTTCATATGCATTATGGCAGAAACATGAAGAGGTCAGAGTCTTAGTGTACACCATGGATGGTGTCACCTGACACTCGAGCACAGTTAGGGATCAATACAACTTCAATTACAGGAAGGAGTGGGCCTTAAAGTAACTGCTCTGAAATACAAAGACTGTTTAAATACTGTTATATTATGGTCAACAAAACCCAGAAAAAAAGTAAAAGCTATTATTCTTTTTTTCAGTGCTTTTAGCACCACAAACAATTACCTTTATTGTACTGAGGCAGTAAAAGAAATCTCAGAAACCCTCGGCATATGTAAGGCTAGAATCCCATTTAAGGTGCATCTGTTTGTAATTTGAGTGCACTGTGCCTTTACCGATGCATTTCTGCGGAAGCTCATTTACCTTTGACATACTCCTGCGTCAGTGCAAACTGAGTCATTCAGTATAACGCTCGAAGATACAACTCTAAATCTCTGAACGCCTCGTCGCTCTCTTTTTATAAAATAACAAACTACAAACATGTATTCATCTCCTCCCATGTCAGAGCATTCAAGTGGCTGTTTACACGAAGTGTTACATACACTGACGCATGCAAATAAATGTCCATTGTGCCACCAGAAGCAAAGATATCCTTGGGTGACGTGCAAAAAAAACACATTCAAATGTTAAAGACCCCTTGTTGGCTGTATTAAAAAGCCCTCAAGAGTCCATCTAAAAAAAGGCTGTGAAAGTGGATGGCACAGTGCCAGCGTCACTCACAAAAAAACAAATACACATCTAGTGTTAGTGTCTCCCTCAGAGAAAGGAGAGATGTTTTAAACAGGGACTCTCTGACATATTCCGCTCATTGTCTGTGCAGAGTTTGAGAACACACAGTCTCATCTGGAAGTATGCACTGTTTTTCTTATCTGACCAAGTTTCCTTTGTGCTGCTAAATTTAAACACGGTGAGGGAAAGCAGAACAACACTTAAAAATTATGGGACGCACTGACTGTAAATCTACTCCTTCTAGGGACGCTGCACTGCAGAAGCACCATGGCGTGGCTTTATTTCCTCTCTGTCATTTCCTCTTTGTCAACGCATGGTTGGAATAAGGGGCCATAGTGCTTAGAGGGGACGCTTTTATACTACATTAACCACACAACAGAAATCTGAGCAAACTATTAAAAACATATTCTGCTCTAATTTGCCTAATGAGCTCCTGGAGTGGATGCAATGACAAGCATCAAGGTATTAACAGCATTGTAAGGCAGTTTTTAGTCGAGGCACATTTCCATCACAGATGTGGGTGACAATATACATGGGAAAAGGGAAATATTTTCTCCATTGTATTGAACAAATAGGTGTTTCTCAAATGGTGGATCCAGACCCATGTGGGTTGATGACTGTTGCATTCAGTCACTCTTCTTTGTGCTAAATAGAACGTGTGCAGCAGGAGACTCTAATCTGCCAAGCAGGCTTTTTACAGAGAGACACCAAGTCTGCCTCTTCAGCTCATGTCTTCACAGAAAACAGTTTGTTCTAACACGGGCTGCACTCTGTCAGTCTGACGTTTGAGGCGTTTGTGACTGAAACTACGGCTTTATGCTATACTGCTCAGTGTGAAGAGAGTCATATGCTGAAGGCAGAGGGCGAGTGCAAAGAGCAGAGCAGTGAATCAGACACTGAACATATTGTTATATCGTCACAGTGAATATGAGTCAGAGGTTGTTGTTATTTTTTACAGAAGATAATTAGGAACCAAACTTTTTGTTGGATGAATTGTTGAAATTGGCTGAAAACTGTAGGAGGAGGAAACAACAGTTGGAAATGCTGACTCAGACTAACAATAATGAGGAGATAAATCTGAAATAAACTCATAAGAATTATGCCAGATAAGTTCTGGATGCCACAACCACAGTGACATTAAATGAATTATTGTGTTAATCCGACTAAAACCGGACTTTTAAAATACGTTATGTACAATATGTCAAGTCAGACTGAAATTGTACCAAATCATTTCTCAAAGTCGGACCAATGGTGCATTCCATTTAAATTTACATCGGAAGTTATCGGTCGCGACCGGGCGCGCGTGTGTACTTTAATTTTAACTAGTAAGAATGATATCCATAATCATTATGATATCATGAAACAGAAACTGAAGGTATAGTCATAACAAAGTTACAAAGTTAAATATAGTTATTGCTATATTGCTCAGTCAGTATAGGCCTGTTGTCAGCCTTTTATTTTACATATGACAAAAAGTGCACAAGTACAATTTCATTTAAAAATAGATAGCCTTAAAAAACACATAAAATGCAACCTTTTGAAAAAGCTGCTGCGATAAAAAAAAACCTGTGTAAAAAAATATGTAGGAAAGAGCTATATAATTATAGGATGTACAGAATAGTGCAAACATACAGGTACGGGTATGGACAGTGTTGATGTAGAGTGCAAAACAGTATAGAATGACAATAAGAATGTGTCTTTCAGTGTTTCTCCATTGCCCTTCACAGTGGCGGTGATCATGGGTCTGATAGTAGTGGGGATGAAGGACCAGGACTGTGTAAGATGTGAGAGGTGTTTTCCATGATGGATCTTGTGAAGTCCAGAGGACAGTCCAGGACTGAGTTCCTAACCAGCATATCCAGTTACTTCCTGTTCCCCCTCTGCAGACCACAGTGTAGAACACTGCAGACGCCATAACAGAGTCATAAAAAGTCCTCACACACTGAAGGACTTCAGTCTCCTTAGCAGGTGGCAACGACTTTAGACCTTCTTGCATATTTGTATTTATAGTCCAGTGCAGTTTGTTGTTCAGATGGAACTCCCAGGTAAATGTATTTATTCCCCAAGATGTCAGTGTCCAAACCCTGGATGCTCACTAGAGTGTTCTGAGGCACCTTCCTCCGAAGGTCAATAACCATGTCGTTTGTCTTGGTGGCACTGATGTGAAGGTGCTTGAGTTCACACCTCCCAACAAAGTTAGTAATGACCTTCCTGAACTCCTGATCGGTCCGTGTCATCAGAGAAGTCAAGTTTTGGAAGAAAAAGAAGAAGTAAAATGGTCTGAGGATTAACAATAGGCCCCACTCAGTGCTACGGGGCCCTAGTTGTTATGTGGAATGAATTACCTCAGTGTACTTTACTAATAAGTTACTGTCATTTACAGAGATAATTTACACTGATCACTCAAGACGGATGGTCCACAGTAGTCACAGACATGGTTTTTTTGCAGTTGAGACGCTGATGTCTGTTGAGGTTGCTTCTGTCATAAAAACTCTTCCCACACTTGGCACAGACGTATGGCTTTTGTCCATTATGAGTGTACTGATGCAGTTTGAGACTCCCTCGAGCAGCGAAACCCTTCCCACACTCAGCGCAGATATATGGCTTCTCTCTGGCATGAATGCTCAGATGCTTTTTGAGATTCCATTGACGAGTGAAACTCTTCCCACACTCGGCACAGTCATATGCCTTCTCTCTGGCGTGAATGCTCTCGTGCTTTCTGAGATACGACTGAAGAGTAAAACTCTTTCCACACTCAGCACACGCGTACGGATTTTTTCCGCCTATGTGAATGATCTGATGCTGTTTGAGATTCCATTGACGATTGAAACTCTTCCCACATTGGGCACAGACGTATGGCTTTTCTTCGGCATGAATGCTCAGATGCTGTTGAAGATCAGATTGAAGATTGAAACTCTTCCCGCACTCAGTACAGACGTATGGCTTTTCTCCTCTGATATGAATGCTCAAATGCTGTTGGAGGTCAGCCTGAAGAGTGAAACTCTTCCCACACTCGGTGCAGACGTAGGACTTTTCTCCTCTGATATGAATGCTCAAGTGCTGTTGAAGGTCAGACTGCAGAGTGAAACTCTTCCCACACTCAGCACAGACGTAAGGCTTTTCTCTGGCATGAATGAACTGATGTTGTTTGAGATTCAGTTTAGCAGTGAAACTTTTCCTACACTTGGCACACTGGTGCTTCTTTACAGTGTAGATGCACTGTTGCTGATCTGGGTGTTTTCGACTAAAACTCTTCACATCCTCAGCAGAAGGTCCGCCTACATTTTCATCCATACTGTATAATAATAGCAATTTATACAGAAATATATAAAAAAAAAAACTTTTACAAAATGCTGTGACCTTTTTTCTTCCTCTTCTATCAATTATCACTATGTTGAACACAGAGAGGTGCAATACTACCGTCCACAGGTAAAAGGTTCTCTGGTTGCAGTTCAAAGTTCTCTTTCTTCTCCTCCTAATAATTTGCAGCAGGTTGTGCACTAAAATCTCTGGCAGGCTGCTGGTACCTAAGTAAACAGTGACTATGATGCAGTCCACCTTAGATATGCCATGTACAGATCAAAGGCAGTGCCACCCCTTTAAGAAAACTCCCCATTCATTCCTATGGGAACATCTGTCATTGATCTACGCTCCCCATTCAAACCATTCCCATGGGAGATTGTCTCTCAGAGTTCTGTGATATTCTTCACCATGGTTATTAGAAACACACCATTCCTTTTTATGGTTCCGGGCCACTTGTTATTGATTGCTGTATACTACTGTTCTACAAGTTTTTAGGAGTAGACTTACTTCTAAAATGAATAATCTCCGGCAGGCTGTACTAAACCGTGATCGTAATGAAGCCCTGCTTTGATTAGCCATGCATAAATCAAAGGTAGTTGCCACTCCGCTACGACAACTCCACATTCATTCTAATGGGAGCATCAGGCTTTGATGTTTGTTTCAAATTCCAACCATTCATATGGGAACATCCCAACATGAGGGCGTTATCGGAAACTCGGAGCAACCTCACCAATCCAAGATGGCTACTATCATACAAACAATGCTACTTTTACCATTAATTCCACTTCTGTCCTATTTGTTTCGCATTAAATCAGTTACGCACGCAATACTGTTTGGATTCAGATTATACATGTAAATTCCTCTCTGCATTTAACCTTCCTAGAATTAGGTGCAGTGGGCAGGCACTGAGCTGCGCCCGGGGAGCAATGCAAAGCTACCTTGCTCAGGGTTACCCCAGCAATGGCCAACAATGGCTAGACCAAGCTATGTTTAATGCTAGTCTATACTGGAACGCAGGGAACCCAGTGGTGATGTCATTCCCAGTTCCAACTTCCAATGAACTGAGTTCCAACTGCTGCTAAAAGACTTGCCCCCTTGTCCACACTGCTTTGAAGAAAGTTGTTTGAAGCCAAACTCGTGATTGGAATTAAAATACGATTGAGCAGCTGCACTGAAGGTTAAAGTTTATTTTTAGCAGTGGAAGCCACTTCTAAAGCTTTTCATGGATGCATCTTGGCATTTTCAGCCATAGTCCTGTATGCAGTAAGCATTCGTCTCACTTTACTAGCACTATGATGCTGCTGTGCTTCTGCCTTTCGCTCCCTCTGTGCAGCGAGCGAATGTTGCCAGCAACGCAACAATAAAAAAACACCAAAATAATAAACACAGACAGAGTCATGTTGAGCTGTTTAATCAGCCTTGTGTGGACTCATTTGACAATGGTCTGATTGTAGTGGACATTTATTTATATTTAAGAGTTACACGCTACAGCTTTAAGTCTAAAATCTTTTAAAATGCCCTCTCGTCTACTGTTAAAAGTAGGTAATTGAATATTGTGAGCTGTGCAGTCTTTGTGCTGTGAAAGGCTTCAAAAGCTGATTGAATCTTCTCAAAGATGTTACTGTAGCACATGAAAGCAAAAGTTAAGTAGAAATGGCATTTTGTAAAACGTTTGATAAAAAAAACTGAAGCTTAGACATTGGCATAAAAGTCTTAAGAACAGAGGGATCAAGGCAATGTTTCCTTAAAAGAGGTTGAGCCACAGCAGGTTTGGAAGTGGATGGAAAAATACAATTATCTAGTGTCTTTGATAAAGTTAGCTGGGATACAATAAAGGCTGCATGTGGTTAAAGCTAAAAGCTAAGATGGAATTAAAAACTTGACAGGGGACCAGCATACAGTGATTAAAAATGATACAACACTAATATGACTGCAATGAGGTTACAGCATTGAAGTACAGGAGCTTTTAAACCTCAGTGGTGCATAATGACTGACAGTACGAGAGCAAGAGAGCAGGGAGCTGTCATGTTGTGCTGAGGAGACAAGTTTCATTGTGTGTGTGAGCTCATAATGCATGTCATTTCCAATCTACCCTATGCAGGCTCTCTCTCTGCATTTCTTGAGTGTTGTATCTCTCTGTCGTGAGTTACAATGCAGTTTATGAAATGATTACCATAATGTATACTGTCTGGATCAATCTCCCTTCTCCTGTCTCCTTTCAATGTGAAAACTTCACTTTTTCATCACAAGTATGACACAAAAAAGGAGAGAACACTTAGAATTCATTCATTAAATCTGAATTCTCTGGGTGCGGTACACTGAATGCAAGTAGTAAATCCAGGTTCAAGTATTTCGTGTAACAACCACAGGCTTTATCACATACACTCTTTGCTGTGTGACCTTGTGAGATCCCTATTTAAGTGACATGCTTGCTTCTGAAGCCTGAGGCATCCCAGTAATCACTTTTGTGGGGAGATATTGAGGTCCATAAAATCCTACCTTATCATATCTCTGTCTATCTATACTACAGTCACCCTTACAGTAAGATTTGATGTCCTGACACAGAGCGGGAAGATTGGATGTTTGATCCCAAGCTTGCCGTGTGGAATTAAACAAGGACAGGTTAAAAGAGGCCTGTCTTTTTCATCTGGTGCCAAAAGTCTTTTTTTTTCTGTCTGTGATCATGGTGAAACTGAGGCTAAGGAGAGAGAATAGTGCCTGGGGAATTCATCACAACTCGAATGAAGGAGGTTGAAGGTGTGTTCAAAAGTACTGACTTTGATGACTAAGATTCCAGCGCATACGTGACCAAAATGTTGACATACTATCGGCATTCAGGAGTAAATACCAATTTAATCCACCAGGAAACTGTAGTCTACTCTACCAGCTGGATGATCAGTCAAACAATTGCCTTTACTTAATCACAACAAACAGCAGCTTTATAAAGATGTGACAACTGGGCATTCATCACGTGCAGCACAGGCAGTTCAATGTAACCAGGAACTGAAGAAGAAGTGTTTGAATGAGTGAGCAGGAAATGTCTTCAAAGCAAAGCTAGTTGACTCTGAGTTACAGGGTGCAGTGGTTCGCTGGCCCAAGGCCCTTTTTCCATCTCTGGTTTGTTTGAAAATGTACTGATCGTCTCAGCTTGACGCCAATGGTCAAATATCAAAAATGAATGGATGGCCAGATTCTTGGTGCCTGTGTTGTAATGGCTGGATGCCCAGAGATGCTTGTCTTTGAAAATGTTCCACTATCAATCTGTTTGACGACTTTGACATGTCTATTGCATTTATGGATCTGCTCACTTTTATGTTGATGACTGAGGAACAGGAATTGTTACCAGAAGTCTAGCCATCATTAATTCAATTTAATTTAATTTAAAAATACATATACAAATAACAATGTAGTGTGATGGTCAATTAACTGATGCAGCCTCATATGTTAGTACAACAGCTGCTGCTTTGTTTGTCAACATTAAATATGTTGACAAACAAAGCAGCAGCTGTTGTGCAAGCATATGAGGCTACAGCAACTGATTATTAGTGGATTACAAAACAAATTGTGAGTGTTTTTAAATAATTGAAACACATTCTGTAGGTTTTGAAGCTTCTTAAATGTTAAAAAAATGTTAAAAGCTTAAAAACTTACCGAACATGTTTAAGCTTCTTGCATTGTAAGTAAGTAAATGTAAGTATTTTCTGGAGTTCTTGCTCCACATAACAAAGATAAGTTGAATTTTGGTTTGTGGACACAAAGACATTTCAGAACATCATCTTTTCGAGGTCAACATTTAATGTTGTAATCAATCTGTGACATTATTCTCTTATTACAATGCTTTACTTGTAAACAGGCAGCATCTACACAAATATGTATGTTTTAAAATATATTCATTATGTTCACGTCTGTGCACTGAATATGAAGTCGGGGAATTGTTAGCTGTCAGAGGAAAACAGTTCTCTGCCAAATTGAAGTTTTCATGGATCCATTTGTATTTAAGGACTTGTTTTTTGGTTGGTCGTGATGCAAAGTCAAACTGATGACAAATCAAAAGAAAACCCATTAAGTATTGTGGAAAAGAGATTTATCACTATCATTCTACTGGAAGGATAAACACCATTTACTATAGGCATGTACAGACCATAGCTGTTCACACATAATTACTTTCATATTTAAAGTCATCAAACCATTCAAAGAACTCTAATGCCATGCATGTTATACTCCCCCTTTATTATTGCTTAGCTTTGTATTAATTACTCACTGTGCTTGAGGTTTTTTATGCTTTTTGATCGCAGATGTGATTAAAAACCACTGTAATGCACCCAAGGGTCCAGGTGGTCCACTGCTTACAAGGCATAAAATGGATAATTGGGTTTTTGATATCCCCCCCAATTTTATTATGTATTTATATATCTATTTGTTTACTGAGAGCTCAGAGCTTGTGTAAAGATTCCCCTTATTCCTGATAGCATTTCTTTGGGAGATTTATACAAGAGTGCACCGAAACAGTGAGGTAAAAGAACTGTTTAATAATAGAAGGACAGTCACTCAAATAACTGCCTGCTGGGAAATGCTGAGTCAGTAGATATTATACCGTAACTCATTTAACATGCTCTAACTCTCACTGTCCTATCTTTCTGTACTGATCTTTACAAATAATACACATAATATGTGTAAAGATAAGCCAGTGCAGTTACATTGTTTCTTTGAGTTGACACTGTAAACATTGTTTACACTGTATTTGTGTCCCCTGATGTGACAAATGACTTAATAAATACAATGTTTTTGGCATAGTATAAATCCATTTTATTCCAATTCACTTTGTAACTCTTATGTGTATTAAGATATTCCAAACTGAAACGCCTCTATGTCAGTTAAAGACTGCATTAATCTGTAGAAGCTGCATTCATCGCTTCTCAACGGAATGGGCTATAAACAATCCCAGCAAATCTCTTCCCGATTTACACTGACAGTGGCACACTCACACCTACACTCCTGCCCAGCTGGGAACTGTTCTCCTGCTGCTCAATCTGTTCGTTCCACACCCTTCATCTCTCGATCTATTCCCCATTTCCCACTTGAGGCTCGTCAATTCTGAAAGTTACCAGATATTACAGAAGCCTGTTTAACCCACAATGTTTTATTTTGACAATAGAGGCTATAGGATACAGAAGCTATGCAACCCTACACAGTTGCAGAATGTATCATGGCCAACAGTGACAGTCTGATGTCACTGTTGGCTGATGCACATTTGTATATCTAAAGAACATTAGAACTGACTGGTTTCTATGAACTATTCAAAAACTACAGCTCCTGGTAGAAACTTGATACTCGTGTGTCCCAGCCAATCAGAACAGACTGATTCAGAAACTCAGTCATGGTCAGTGCAGCTTTCATTTTTAAAAAGCAAAATACTAAATATCCAAACACACAAGGTTACAGCAACCTATGCGTCATCTTTTAAGGGCTTGTCAGGTGAGGCAATGACGTCATTCCCTCACGGAAGCTTTTGGTCGATCATTTGCCTGACCTTTTCAAGAACTGACCTAATACAGAAAGGTTGGCGTCTACTGCTGTCGACAAATACCAGTAATGGCCTTGCAATTGAAAGATGAACACTGTTTGTGAGTGCATGGCAGAAAGGCAGGCTTAGGTGCTAGACAATAAAGGGAAAAGTCACCATTCGCAATGAAAAAAATGACAAAAGGGTGTATTTAAAGTTACGGTTACAGACATAATGTGATGTGCCGCTGTTCTCCTGGTAACCTGACTTGTATTGATTCTGAACTCTTCAGAGAGGAAGGAATTACAGCCATGCTGGGTTTTCCCACCAGTCTCAGAGATACATGTTTATGAGTGTTCTTTTTCGTGCCAAGGTGTGAATTTTGAGTTTTAGACTGAAATCTTGGACTGAAAACAACAACCATGACATTTTTCATTTAGCCTCTCAGGGCAGAAAGTGCTTAGTCTCAAAGAAGAAGTAATGGTCCCACTGTTTACTGTGGGCAGTCTGTGTTGTTCCACTCCTACCGACATTGACACTGATTTGCTCTTGCTTGACACCACTTTTTACCTTGAGCAGAGTGCATGACAGAGACTTTATTGAGTTTATGACCCTGATGGTTGTCAGATGTCAGTATCACCAGGGGATGCTGATGCTCACAGTGATGTGCTGACATCAGCGCTTGCAGAAGTTACAGTGGCACAGACAGCACACAGTCAGGAAGGAAGCTACCTGTCATATGTTGCTGACATGCCACTTGTTTATTGGTTGCCTGGTCCGACATCTTGCAGAATAACAATGGTAGAATTATTTCTATGGAGTGTTATTGTACTATATACAGTATATTGTGTATATTTCTAGTGTAGTAAGCACTTCCACTGACAGCTATATATATCAAGGGTGCTGCCCGTCTCAAAACCAGTTCAAATAAAACCAAAAATACACCCTGTCCTACAGGAAAATGTGTAAGTAACCTCCTTACTAAATTTGAGTAATTACAAAAGCTGACAAGTATATAACAAATTGGTTTAAAATCATGTAAAATTCAACTTCATTCTCTACTCTGAGACTGTGAGGGCGTGGCCACGAGAGCCGTTGCACACACCCACACTCTATTCTGGTCTGCCCGGACAAGTGGGGACGAAAGTCCGTGAACGTCAGGTTAGTCAGTGTTTGTACAGAATATTAACGTCAACGCTCCGCCAACATGTAGAGAAGAAACATTTTCATCGTTTTGGTGGTCGTTTAACGACATATTGCGCGTAAACAGAGCTAATTCAGCAGCAGTTCACCACCCTTTCTGTCCCTCTGCCTCTTAATCAGCAACACCTGCAGCCTCACAGCAGGAGTCTGTTCCTCTTTCTGGTTTTCTTCTCTACTCATGTTTAGGAGTTTTAGAACTTTTCTGCGTGTTTTTACATCCAGGTAAGACATTTGTGGGACAAATACATCTTAAAACAAAACAAAAACAAAACGTATACATCGCACTTATGACTAGCACTTCATAGTTTGGTTTACTTGAAGCTCTTACTTACTTCTAGCTCTTATTTGTACCCAAATGTTTAAATGCACTTACTGCTAAATGGCATGTAATGTAATGTAATGTACTAGCTAGCAAAACAAAGGCAGTTGTGTAGGAGCAGTTGAAGTTACTCACAGCGAACAGACAAACGGTTGATAATTTACACTGAGGATTTTAAGTTTATAGCGTCTGAGGAGTTATGCTAGCTATCACGTGATTCGGTTTCCATGAGCCGCCATGTTGGCAGTATTGTGACTGTTTTTAGTTGTACATAATAAAAAGTTTTAGGGTCTATGAGTCTCTGAAAAAGGTAATAATTTATAGCTTGGTAATAGTTATAGCTCAATTTTAGCTGCAATGCATGGCAAAATGAACAAGGCTGGTGCTAGATTTCGCCTGTCAGAATTCACTGTGCACTTATATGTATTTGGAGATATATCGCAAAATGTGATCCTTATAATGCTTTTTATGAGTTTACGAACGGACATGATTATAAACCTGCAGGATCCTGACATCTTCAACTTCCCGATAAGCTACCCGTCATCTTACTCCAGAGTCACTGAAGGTTTACAAGAGCCTGGAGGGAAACAAACATTCAACTCTGGAGTCTACCGACTAAACATAGTGTTGTTGTCACTGGATGGGTAAGTGTTGCATGAGCACAACATTAGCATTAGTAACAGGCAGTGTAATGTTAATAATTGCTATGTTAAGGTTGCTGTGCAGACTTGTATGCCAGTTAGACTGAGTCCATTATTTGCCCAGAATTAACCCTTTGCTTGTGTTTGTTCCCATCACTGTCTTCTTCTACTTGCTGTGCGCACGTTTCATAGCTGTGATTCACCTTCTTTCTGGATTGGGGGGATCCAGTGAAATGCCTGTTTCTGACTGTTTTAGCATTCCGGAGCACAAAAGCTATCTAAAATCTTCAGTTTTACTATGACAAGCAAAGAGACAGGTTTTCTTAGATATTGCATGATTTATGTGCCGTCTGCTTTGTAAGTCAATGGAAGGAGCTGGGTTTTTCCCTGCCAGGGGGCGTGTCAGAGGCGTTACTTTGGTTGTGTGACGTCAATGTATAGAGCTCTGTGGAATCATATTTTTAGACATGTCTAAAAAATCGTGAACAGAACAGACAAATGTTTTTGTTCTCTACTCCATAATTCCTTATTCCACAGAATGTGCAAACTCTGTATTTGCTTTACAGGGTCTTTAAATGCGGAAATAGTGAACCATCTATCCATCCATCCAACCACTTCGAGGGTCGTGGGGTAAGCTGGAGCCAATCCCAACTGACACTGGGTGAGAGGAAGCGTACATCCTGAACAGGTCACCAGCCTATCACAGGTAGTGTTCTTAAAAAGAACTAGTTTTGTTGTGTACTATTTTTGGAGCTGACTACATGCTTGTTAGTCCTCCAGCGATTTGTGCTGTGAAACCCTTTCTGCATGTTATGTGTAGGTAATTACAAAAACAACATAAATCTCTCTCTTTTACCCTGTGAAGTACACACACTTTATTTTGACTACAGTAATATACAGTCATTACCACAATGTTCTTGTCTTACTGTTTTTGCAGACCAAAGCATTTTTCTCCACACTTGCGACCATCAACCGGCATTTCCTGCCTGATACCGCTCTGCTCTGCATATCTATAATCTGTAGACTGCAGCACTGTGTCCTTTTACCACTGTTCACAACACTATCAACTACACATCACTGCTGGTGTGTTTGTTGTGTGGGGAATCAGCAGGATGTTCAATTACACTGGCTCAGCTGGTGTATCCAGACACACCGTCACATGGCTACACACTATGTGAAGCAAAATCGCTTCATTAAAGCCTTGCCGGTCATGCTGCTTTGGCTTGATCCCTCAACAAGCTACATGCCTTGGCTAAATTACAACTAGCAGAGAACAAAGAGCAACTGAGTGTGAGAGAGGAAGACTGTCATGACTCTATTTACAATAAAAACTCAACTGTGTCCCCCCATGTTTAATTCAAGCAAAGGCATATTAAGCAATGTGTCTTGTATGTACATTTTAAGGGGCAGGTTGGATTTAGAAAGTTGATGAGGCAGACGTCTGTGTTAAAACATGCCTTTGCCATTTTTCAGTCAGAGTTGCTTCTTTTACAATAAACTTAGAACCTTAGAGACAGAGAGAGTAACTGCTTCCCAAAAGGGGCTACAGCACAATGTCCGCAGTGCAGCTAAAATATTGCCGAGCTATAACTCTTCACTATTACCTTTTTCAGAGTCTTATTGACCCTAAGACGTTTTATTATGTAGAACTAACAGTCACAGCACTTTTTTCTGTCTGTCATCTGTGCTTGCCGTTTTGTGTCTGTATGCAATTACAATACATTTATAAATGTGTACTTGTAAAACACATTAAGACGCCAGCTGATCGCCACAGCAGATCAGCTGCCTCCATTTTGTCCTATCCCTTGTGTCCTCTTCTGTCCACCAACTGTCCTCATGTCCTCCATCACAACATCCATGATCTTTCTCTGTGGTCTTCCTCTTTTTCTACTGCCCGGCAGCTTCATCTCCGACATCCTTTGTCCAATATAATCACTATCCCTCGTCTGCATGTGACCAAACAATCTCAACCTTGCCTCTCTTACTTTATCTGCAAACCTTTCAAATCTGTGCTGTCCATCCTGTCTAAGAAAAGGTCTGCATCTTTAGCTCTGTCACCTCCAGCATTGCCTCTCACTAGCATCTTGCAGACCTTCCCTTTCACTTTTGCTGCTATCCTTCTGTCGTACATCACCCATGACACTTGTCTTCACCCACTCCACCCTGCCAGGGTTAGGGTTCTGTACTTCATCTCTCTTGTGCACTGTCCATTGCGTTGCATGGCTTAACTTATTCACTTTTGCCACCTCTACCCCTTGCATATTCACCTTACCACCTGTCTCACTGTCATTCACACAGGTATTCTGTCTTGCTCCTACTAACCTTTATTCCTCTCTCCAGTGCATACCTCCACCTCTCCAGGCTCTCTTCCACCTGTTCCTTACTCTCACTACAGATTATCATCTGCAAACAACATATGCCGAAAGAGACTCCAGCCTGACCTCATCTGTCAACCAATCCATCACCATTGCAAACTAGAGAGGGATCAGAGCTGTTCCCAGATGTAATCCTAACTTCACCTTGAACCCATCCATCACTCCAACTGCACCTAACCACTGTCTCACTGTCCTCATACAAGTCTTGCACCATCCTCACCCGTACTTCTCTGCCACCCAGAAATTCTTATTAAATACCACAGTTCCTCCTTTGGCACCTAATCATAGAAAATGCATCTGTGGTGCTCTTTTTTGGCAACTTCAACTTTATACCCCAATAATTAACTACAGTCCTGCGTATCACCAATGCTCTTGAAAACTGGTACCACTACACTTCTTCTCCATGCCTTAGGCATTTTCTCGCTCTCCAGGATCATGTTCAACAGTCTGGTCAAAAAGACCACTGCTCTCTCCTAGACACTGCCATACTTCCATGGGTATGTCATCTGGACCAAATGCCTTTCCACTCTTTATCTTTTTCATACAGTAGCTGCCCTCACTTCCTCCTTACTTATCCGCTGCACTTCTTGAGGCACCATCTTCCCTCTATTTGTCCTCTCTCTCATTTTCCTCATTCATCAGCTCCTCAATATACCCTGTCCATCAACACACTTTATTCACTTGTTAGGACATTGCTATCTCTGTCCTTAAACATTCTAACCTGCTGCACATCCTTTCCAGCCCTGTCTCTCTGTGTAGCCCATTGCTACAAGTCATTTTCTCCATCCTTATTGTCCAGCCTCTCATACAACTCTTCTAACTGACAACCATGTGGTGCATAAGCCCTGACAATATTCAACATTTCACCTTCAGTTTCTTGCTTTATACTCATGATTCTGTCAACAAACAACACTCACCACCTCCAGAACAATACTCCACAAACTCTTCCTTCAAAATTACCCCTACCCCATTTTGATTCAGTTTGAATCCGCCTCTGATGCTTCTGGCCTTGCTTCCCTTACACCTGCTCTCTTACATACACAATATACTGTCGCTGTCTCCCTTCTCTCCATTATTTCAGCCAGCTCTCTCCCTTTGTCGGTCATAGCCCCTGCTTTTAAAGTATCTTCTCTCACTTCCACACTCCTACCCTTCCACCACCTCACTACCTCCTAATACACCTTCCCCCTCTCCTCATCCATTGTCTTGTTAACCCGATCCTTGACCGATTCCAGTACGATAGTTGTGTCAGTGTTTCAGTGATCCGCATATCTGATTTGGCAAAGGTTTTACGCTGTATGCTCTTCCTTCCTAGTTTATCAGGCACTAGTGTGTGTGTATATATACATACTATACATATATATGTGTGTGTTTGAGTGAGAGAGTGATCAGACAGGGTGGGCGGAAGATGTTTTTATGTAAAGCACTTTGTGTTGCATTTATTTGTGTGAAAGGTAAAGTGCTTGATTGATTGGACTGTGCATGTTGATTTATTGTGTATGTATATTTCATAATAAAAGCACACAGAAGTGCTTCTTTAACTGAATATTGTATGAAAGAAAAATGAAAGAAAGACATCATCATTATCTTGTTTATTTAATGATGACTTGTAAATCCATGCTGATGACACCGAATGTCATTGTAAGCTGCTTCACAGGTTTATCCACCAATTTGGTCCAGACTAATTGGTCCATGGTCACTATACAAGTATACACATACAGTACATATCTTGCATTCATTTCCAAAACAATGGCAAAAACATGGTGCAAAGCATGGTGCCTAAGATTATAAAATGCAAGTGCTGTTTTTTTATAATAGTATTTATCTTTAAATGTTGCTGCTCCATTAGCACAGCTGCACAGAGCAATTAACATGGCTATGGATTTTATCTTCAAAGTGAACCAAATTATGCAATTCTTCTAGTTAACTATTGATGAAAAATTTGTCTTTGTCCTTTGGGCAAAGTATATCCTAGGAATTGAATTGTTTGTATGGACCTAATACCCAGGGCTGCTGGTGCTGAGCTTTTTAATGACCTAGCACATTAAGAAGTTCATTGGCAGAGTAATACAAGGACATAGAGCTTAATATTATATCATCGCTGAATCTAGAGTTTTCTGCCCTGAAACCAACACTGCTAATAAAGGTTTTATCACCTGCAGTCCTGGTGAGTCCCTCCAGATGTGGCCATTAAAAAGTACATGTTAATTTTTACCTACATATAAAACTTCTCCAAACCGATGAGACAACAACAAGGTCATTGTTTTAATTTCTGGGGTTTCTTTCAGTCAAAGTGGCTCTGATAAAGTGTTTAAAATGCTAAACGACAAACTTTTCCCTTATCTATGGACTCCACTGTTCCTATTAATCATTCAAGATAATTGTTTTGTCAAACTAATGATCTCAGCACGTTGTATCTCCCCTACTTAATTTAACTGAGATGAACATAGCAGTTTATTGCACAGTTAATGAAAATAGCAGAGTGAAGGCGAAGATGAGCTTACACATTTTAATTGTGCAAGTATCTACACAAGACTAGACACTGTACATTAATGCGACAGTCACATCTGTCCTCGGTTTGCACACAAAAATCAAGGACATACATAGACAAACTCATCCTAGAGTTAAGAAAGTTACAGGATTTACAGCTGTTGAAAACATACACCAGTAGTTTCCTGACTGCAATTCATCACACAGATAGCAGCAATAAATCTGTAGAATAATACTGGTGTATTAAGACTCTAGTGACATTTAATCTGTCTTAACCTTGTGTCAAAAGTGGTTCATGCATACCAATACGCTAACTAATACAAGTGTAGAGACATTTAAAGATACCATCATTTTGTAAACTATTCACTCCTCGCAGCCAGGAGAGTGAGCAGTTTTCAAATTTCTATTAAGACAAGTCTGTCCAATGGTGAGATAAGGCATCAAAAAAGGGACACGGACACACGCACTCAGTGCTGACTGTACAGTATGTCAGTGCCTCATACAATTGCACTTCGAAAAACGTGAACTGTCACTTTAAGAATGATGAGCGAATCCCTTTTAGCACTGACCAAAAAAAGGAAAACGGCCATCCATAATTAATGTTTTGATAAATTCAACCATGTTCTCTGCTTGGCTCCCGTTATGTTCAGAGAGGTGGCATTTGTTTTGGCTGGTTAAAACGTATTAGCACAAGATGATGGATAATATGTCTGCCAGGCACAAGTGTGTGTGTGTGTGTTTGTACTTGTAAATATATCTTTGTGAGGACCAAAAAAACTATACCATACCTTAAAAGGGTTGTTTTTGGTTTAAGTCTTTTAAGGTTAGATTCAGAATTAAGTTAAGGATCTAAGGTATTATGTCTATGAGTGTCCTCACTAAGAATGCCATACAAGAATGTGTGTGTTCCCAGCAGAGACAATAGTCCCTCTGCTCTCCTCACTGTTGACCCATAAGAGCTGAGAAAGTATTATTTCACTTGTTGTTCAATCAATTCTCCATTTCATGTGGTAGATGCAGATAACAAATGAACAGTCTAATAAGAATTTTACATAAGGTACGCATGCTTGCGTCCTAGTGTAAAATTATGTTTCCATGTCCCCGTTTGGTCAATGGATTAAGGAACAGGCACTTGATATCTTTTTTTCTCTCTCACAGAATATTCTAGCACATAGGATTTACTCCCAAACTCATGAATGTCATTAGCCAGTCAGCTTT
The DNA here is from genome assembly GCF_019176455.1 of Solea senegalensis. Classification (NCBI taxonomy): domain Eukaryota; kingdom Metazoa; phylum Chordata; class Actinopteri; order Pleuronectiformes; family Soleidae; genus Solea; species Solea senegalensis. The sequence goes on from NC_058035.1 coordinate 14,320,426, forward strand.
ATCATCTTTTACATTTGCTGGATTGCTTTTTTTTCCAAGGCAGTTGCCAATTAACTTTAAACCTTATTACATTGTTGTAACAAAAGGATTACAGAATCATATTTGTGTATGTTGTGCGCTGTTGTATTAGTGCAGTTATTTAAATTCTTTTATTTCCATTAAATATACATGGGATGATAAACCTTTAGATCAGTGTGCTGTGCTGTTTTTGCTGCCACGGTGACAGTTGTTCAATGGCAGACATACACATGCTTTACTGTAAGTAGTATGACAGTCAAAGACCTGTCTCTTGATCTGAACTATTGTTTTTGGCAAACATGCAGTATCCAGTAGTTTGGTTGCCATGGATACCGTTTCAGGTGTTTTGTGTTCTGCTCTCTGCTAGCGCTTTGCACCATGTGTGAATGCATGTACTGGAGGTGTGTGTGTATCCAGCATACAGAGGACTAATGCTGTCTATGAACAGAAAGTTTTTCTGCAGTCATATGATTCTCTTCTTTTCTCTTCTCTTCTCTTCTCTTCTCTTCTCTTCTCTTCTCTTGCAGGATTTTCATGTTGCTACCCTCCTCTTTCCCATCTCCTTGTTTATTACCACTTGTGTTCCCACTCTTCTCTCCTATCTCGTCCCCACAGATTCAGTCTGAGTGTCATAGGTCAGACTTGGATGTTCCATTTTTGGCCCAGCAGAGCACTACTCTAAAGTAGCTGCCAATATCTTACTGTAATGGGTCTGAGTCATGGATTGTGCCCAGATCAGCAACTCACTCTCAAACAGCCAGAGAGAGTAGGTCATTGCAGAAATGTAGTGTATTTGGCAACTGGTCAGTCATAGTGCGGTGCTACAGGGTGAGCTTAGTCTGGTTGTATGATGAAACAAGCTGTACTGTATTAAAGGAGAAGTTAATATATACAGTATAGAGTAGTTTATAGTGTTCTGTATGCAATTCTGAGACACTACTTTTGTAGCTCAACCATCCATTGTCTATCCTCCACATAGGGCAAAAGGCAGGGTACAAGGCAGCGTACAAGTCACCAGTCCAGGGCCAACAAACAACCACTGACTCTCACACTTGCACCCATAGTCAGTTTACAGTGTCCAATGTGGAAAAAACCCAAACAAACATTTTGAGAACATGCAAACTCTTGTTGCAAACAAAGGTCTTTTTGTTGCAAGGCGACAGCTCTAACCACTATGGCACTGCGCAGTCCCTAGGCCAACCAATATTTGTTCTTTGAGGTTGTTGCTGGTCTTTACATGATTTTTTATATATCAAGAACTTATCCACCCATCCATCTACCGCTTTATCCTCCACATGATGGTCTGTGCCACTCTCAGCTGACATAGGGAGATAGGCGGGGTACACCCTGGATAGTTCTCCAGCCACATTGTCTCCAGAGACAAACAGCCATTCACTCTCATGGTCAATTTAGAGTGTCCAATTTACATAATCCTCATACTGCATGTTTTTGGATTGTGGGAGGAAACCGGATAACCTGTATGGCCCTTATTAGAAACAATAATTCATTAATTATTGTATTCATAGAACCTAGATTTGTCCTGAGTGACACTGCACAGTGAAAACATTTGCTATGTGTCCTCAGTGGTAGGACCTAAATGTAGTCAATGAGTACAATTCAAAAATGTCTTTGCTTATAAGAAAATCTGGTTCACAGTAAAGCAGTCTACAACAGGGTTTCCCAATCCCTGCTCCAACACACCTGATTCAAATGGTCAGCTCGTCAGCAAGCGCTGCAGGAGCCTGATAACGACCTATTTATTTGAATCAGGTGTGAGGGAGCGAGGGGACTTCTGAAACATGCAGGACAGTGATCTAGAACATACAAAGGTACAAAGGTAGCAGGCAAAGAACAAGCAAAAGGTAAGTCACGAGATGAACAGGCAATGGAAGATCTATGCTTACAAACAGATCAGATAAATAATTAAAGGGAGAGGTGAGGTGAGTGGTTAACAGGACACAAGTGAAATGGAAGAAGGCGAGGTTTGTAATCAGTGGAAAGTGAAGCAGAACAGATACAGGGAATAATACAATCAAAAAGAGACAACATTATTAATACAAAATAAAACATGAAATGGAGAATGAATGTAATCCTAACAAGTGACACCCAAAACAGAAATGTAGATTCATCAAAATACAGTGCAAGCCTAGGCAGATTTTGTCAAGTCTAGACAAATGTACAGAAACAAAATGTCCCACAGAGGCAGACATGACACTTCTCGGTAAAGTCAGTAAAACTGCCTCTTAATGACCTCCAGCAAATTTTAATATCCTCTGCTCTTTTTATCCCCATCCACATCTCCTTGACATTAAATCACAGTAAATACCATAATATCACTGCAAGATGTAGGAAAAGTTTATTTTTCAGCTGAATGCCACACAAGCAGAGGAAAAAGACACGGTGCATTAACACATGTGTCATAAACAGACAGACTAATCTTAACCATAACTAATATACTGGCCGAACCCTAACCCTTGCATTTTGTCCCCCGTAAGGGAGACACGTCCATAATGTGACTGTGTAAACAGATTTAGGTCCCCACAATAATACCTGGAACACACACACTTGAAAAGCCTCTTTATAGTCAAGCATTTGCAGCCAAAGAACAATCAGAACACCTGACACTTCCATTGAGAAATATCACTTTTCTCATCTATAGCACATACATTGTTTAACACCAGCAGAGAAAGATAGATAGAAAGATAGATAGTGTAAAAATAAGAAGAGCTCACCTTCATGGTGCATCCCTTAGTTGCTTAGTTCACTCTGAAACACATGTGCTTTTCTGGGTGTGTGTGATGTGAAAAATTGAAAGTGTGTGTCAGTCTGTAGCTATGAAATCTGCCGCTTCCCCTCCTCTTCCTTAAGAGTCTCAAGGGAGGGGAGTTTGTCGCTCTCCGCAGCGAAAATGTGTGTTGGTGTTTGTAAATGCATATGTGTGGGTTTGTGTGTGTTGGAGAGTGAAAGTGTGGCTCCTCTTAACCTCTCCTGCTCTCGTATGAATGAATGAATGAATCTGTCTATCTGTCTATTTGTTATTTTGCATTTCCATGTGTTTTCCTATCATCTTTCCTTTCATCTGTGCTCCCTGTGCTTTCCTCTCTGAATGTTTCCGGTGCTCCTTTCCTCCCTTCTTTTCTCTGTCTCACTTTCCTCCTCTGCTTTTCATCTCACGGTATCATGTGTACGTCCACCTACTTCTAACACTTGCGCTCTCTCTCTCCCTCTCTCTCTCCATCCTTCCCCTCCTGTTTCCCCATCCCCTCTCTCTCTCTCTCTCACCCTCTCTCTCTAATAGAAAGCTCACATTTCTCTCTCCTCTCATGCAGACAGAAAATAAATAGATGGTCCTGCTCTCCTCTTTTTTCACTGTCCATCCATCCACTTGTCCTGCTTTCGCCTCGTCTCTCTCCCTGCTGTGCATCACTGTGAGCTACCCAACCCTTGCTTTTTTGCTTCATTGATCTGTACACACCCATTCTTTCCACTTTTGTACAGATGAATTGGGTTAAAAAGAAAATAAATGTACATGACAAGATGTTATTGATTTAGCTACACCTTTATCCCATGTCCTTTTCATTAGTTTGTTTTTCTGCCCTTTACTGTTGGATCACATGTGATGGAGGCACACACTCACACACACGCACACACACAGGAAATGCCTCCCATTTTCTGATTAGATTTGCGACTGAGACAGAAAGATTAAGGGTTGAGAGAGAGATGCTACAGTGTTGTCTAGTGTGAATCTTATTGTGAATGATTGTTAAGTTATTGTTGGAGGTTTAGTTTTTGTTATACAGTGGTTATATTGACAGCACACACACGCATACAGGGAGAGACAGCAGCTCCTGTTGAGAAGCAGAGTACAGTAAATATTTTAAAGACATTCTGCCCTGCAGCTAAGCGCTAACAAAGAACTGCCAACAGTGGGTGCTGTTACTCTTCACAGTACAGAGCTGCTTGTAATGCAGCTCAGGCGGAAAAATGAGAAAGGCCAGCATTTGATAATGGGTTTTGAAATACACCGTAAACTGACCAAGAACATTAACTTACACTTCAAAAACAGAAAATGAGACACATTATCACGGTAGTGTATCTTCAACTCTAGCGTGCAAATTCAGTGTTGTATCATTGAATGTGTTGACACCAATAATCTGAATATTGGCTTCTTTGGACTTTGCAATGTGAAGCACAACGTTTTGATATGTACTCTGTAAATATAGATTATTATTATGTTATTATAATCAAATGAAGATGCATAATGACTTACAATAATCCACATGTCCTAATATGATTATTGCTGATTCCTAGCATTACTCTGTTGAACTTCTATGAATCATCACACAGTTCAATATACAACCACACACTTGTTAAAAGAAGACATGTTAAAATAAGTAAACATCCCATTCAAATTCAAGACAAAACATTTCTACAAATCAGCATATTAAAAGGCAAGCTGAAGATAATATTAAATAATAATGTTTCCTATGTAATCTGAAAATGCTTTTAATTGATTTTCTATGTTTCCCAGTGATGTAAAGTGTTTGAAGAGACAAGAGCTTTTGAGGAAGAGAAGAGGTGCAGTGAGTAACTTTTCTTAAATTAAGAGGACATATGGCCTTTTCACAAGTCAGCGAGAACCACATTCGTGTGACATTTCTTCAACTATAATAACTTGTGAACTAGCAGTAAACTTTTAAAGTGAACTCACTGGAGCAAAAAAAACTCAGAAGCCTAACTAATGAGCTGCAGCTAATTGCATAATCAATTTACCTCATGCGGAGTTGGCATCTAGTGGATTTTCACCATTCGTTCAGTTCAGCCTCTGAGTGTGTGTGTGTGTGTGTGTGTGTGGTGCTGGCCTAAATTAGATTAAGGAGATTTAAAGATTTCAAAATTGACAGCCGGGCAGCCCATTGCCTAGTGGAAAGGGAACTTGGCTTGAAACGGGGAGGGCTGCCGGTTCAAATTGCGACAGGTCAAGGACTGGAGTACCTCTGAGCAAGGGACCCAATCCCCATTCATGCCCATTGATTGGATTAATTGGACACTCTAAATTGAACCCACCCATGTGGGGCCACATCCAGTGTTCTCCTACAAGTCCCAAGTCCGTATAAATGAGAGGGTTGTGTCAGGAAGGGCATTTGTAAAAAAAATAAAAAAATCTCTGCCAAATCAAATATGATCACTGAAAACAGGTGAGAGGGAGAAGCCTCTCACCTGTTTTCTAACTAACTATTGTGAATCTAATATTCAAAATCCTGGAAAGACAGTGTAACAGTCAAATGTGAGCAGTGGAAAACACAATATAGACTTCCTTTTTTTCATTTGATGCAATAACTCCCTCTACTGTTCTTTATGTATAAACAATACAGATCCAGTCCCTGCACTTGGACACTGTTGTTTGTGTTTACTGTTGAGTGTGTGCTGCTTTGGAACTTATCTTTCTAAAACCTTCTAACACTAATCATCAAGATGATTAATGTTTTATTTCTAGTGTTTTGATTTTTTTTTTTGTCTTGTATGTAGATTACTACGGCTGTCTTTTTGTCCTTGTTGATTTTTGTGAATTTCCCAGTTTTGTTTTAAAACTTCCCGCCTTTTAGATTGCCTGCCCCACCCTAATTAGTTTCACCTGTTTCTAGTTGTCTCTCCCTTCCTGGTGTGTATATATTCTCCCCCTTCTCCCTTTGTTCTCATTCAGATCATCTGCATTGCTTTTGCCTGTTTTGCTCCTTGTGTGCTATTCCCCTGTGATTTTGATTGCTGTCACTTTAACTTTAACTTTGCTTTGTTGTTTTATTTTTGCTTGAGACTGACTTTGTTTAATACATTAAACCACTGTTTCCCTATCCTGGTCTTCAGAGACCCACTGCCCTGCATGTTTTAGATGGTGCTCTGCTACAACACACCTGATTCAAATGAATGGCTCGTTATCAGGCTTTGGCAGAGCTCGATGATGAGCTGACCATTGCATTAAACAGATTTTTACCTGCACTTACCCCTGAGTTGTCATCACAACTGTGACACATCATGGCAAATGTTGAACAAATGAATAACCTATTACTTTACATAGTGTAATTTAAGCTGTTACTGAGTCTAGATGCTTTTGAAACATTGAAATACAATATATCTTATGTTTACATTTATTTTGAACAAAAGTACTTCTGTGAAACTAAAGTAAAGTTGTTTTTGTTGTGATTGACCATTTTGCCTGATCTGAGAGATAAAAAAGCATATGTCCATCTGGCTGTAGTGGGTGTAACATGAGTAGTAATGAAAGCTGTGCAGAAGAACAGTGCTTGAAGTATGAATCAAACAGTCTTGAACAGAAGCAGTAAACTTTTAAAGTGAACTCACTGGAGCAAAAAAAACTCAGAAGCCTTAAATAGAGTTGCTGCTGACGTAAAGTGGAGTTGAACTCGAGCCAGACTGTCAAACAAGGAAACAAATAACAATCAATTTAATTGGTGCCCACTATCCAGTATTGAATGCAATGATACAGATGATTGATGGTTGCAGGCTCCTGGCCAAAGGCACATACTGTATATACCCTCTGCATTTTTTTTCTGGCCACAAAATATGAGTGTGTTGGCATCTGCTGCTCTCACAGAATCTCTCTCCTCTGATTTTTTGCCAAAGGATTAGTGTTACTTAGGAAGGGGGAAAACTGTTCTGAAATGGCTCCTCTGTTGTTGCTCCCACACAGCATCCTCTCTAACTGGTATGAGAAACCAGCCTTAATTAACAAATCCCTCACACAGATAATGTGTCTGCTCAACAAAAGAAAGTAACTGTCTCTTGATTAATGTCCCTAAGCAAACACTGGAACATTTCTACTGAAGGATAAATGACATGTTAACAGTAGTGTGGGGAATTCGCTTGATGTCTCAGGTAAACTGAAGGAGACATTGTGCATGTAAATCTCAAGAGAATTCATGTCTGGATACAACTATAAGATCTGTCCTGCTGTGGAAGTAGAGACAAAACCCTTGGGATTGAACAGCAGTTCACAAATTATTCCTCAGCTTGAAGGAAATGCCCACTGTGTTCAAAGCAGCCACTGGTGTGTTTCATGTATGCAACTAATCTCATTGCAATCAGGAAACAACTGCGAGGCAAACAGTCACATACAAATGAGAGAGGTTACAGGAAGACATCACATCTATTCTTTCCAGTAATGAACTGAATAGAAATCAATATAATTTGCACAAGATACAGCAAGTCCCACAGAGGAATATTTAATGATTTCAAATAACAAATGGAAGGAAAGATGGAAAATGTGAAAAACATTAATTTATGAACCAAATAAAGCAGTTTTAGCACTACATCTAATCGACAGTGTAGTTGTGGAGTCAAACAAATGTCACTCTGCCAGTTCTATTAGAAGGGCATATTCCAAAGAATATCTCCAAAAACAAAATCTAATAAATATTCCTCAAATGTTACTCTCCTAGTACTGCATCATCTTCCTCCATGTACACAGTTAAAACACACCCTGCTACAGTGCAGTGTCCATCTGAAAACCTAGCATTCAAAACACAAGTAGCCATTAGAGACCCTTAAGTGCAAATCAAAGCAATACATATAATAATGGAGTATCCATACAGTCATTAACTAAATTACTAATGGTTTTAAATCCACTCAGATGCACTTAAATTGCTGTGCAAAAGCAACTGCTGCCACTACCACAGTTACATTTTACTTGTTGAAAGACTGTGCACTTGTTCACCCATTATCCAAATACAGTTAGATGAGTGAGTTTGACTGCACAAAATGTTTGGAATTGAATTTATTTTCCATATTTTTTAATTATTTATGCTGAAACAAGGCCACGGTTGTGAGTTTTATCACAAACTTCACTCTGATTAACTGAACCTGTGTGTCAACATCATTTGTATTCTGTGCCCTTTATCTGAAAACAGGCTCAGTCAAGACCTGACTCAGGGAGGTAGCATTGGTGTTTATACACCAGCAATGCAGGCCCGGGTGGGGGCAAGAAGCATTTGTCCCATCAAGCTGCAGTAGAATTCTCTTCTGAAAATGTTGTGGGTGCATCTTTGTGTTTTCAGTCATAATCCAACCTCCAATACAGTGTTGCTGTCGTTTACATCTGTCAAAACAAACCACTTCCTGTGTGCAGTGTGGGAATAAAAGAGATCTGTTTTAGTTTTTGTCTTCTCAGAACCTAGTTGACTTGTTTTGTGTTTGTTTATAAGTGCTCCTTTGAATTTCCCCCTGGGGACATATAAAGTTTTTTGAATTTTAATTTAAACACAACCATACTGATCACACAGTTATGTGTCAACCTATAAAAGAATCCTTGTCTCTTAAACAGCAGCTGTAGGCTTGAATGGAAAACAACTAATACGGGCATGTGTGCATTTAAGAGTCTGTGTAAAGAATCAATGCAACATCACAGATTTCGACTGCCATAAAACACACAACACCAACAACAAGCGTGTACACTTTAAGTGTCTTTGTGTGTGAGCGTGCATGGGTAGGTCGGCACAATGAGGAGAGACTCATACATTATCCTTTTGCAGACACACTTAGAAAGGAGCTTTCTGTTTACTTTCAGCATCAAATATTCAACGCACACATTTTCACTCCTCATCCCGACACTACATCTCTGTAGACGCTCAGTGTTGAATGCTAATACTGTTTACCTGCAAGCAGCAACTTCTATCTGTTAATGAAGAAAGTGCCGAATACAACAGAGGCATGAAATGAAGGCAGATCTTAGAAACGTATGCTGTGTGTCTCATTCAAACGAGTCCCCTCTTAGTTCTTCAGCATAGTTTGATGTTGACATTTTGACATTAACAAACAACAATGTAAACAAAACTACATGCTGCAGTTCACAGCACTTCAGTCTCCTTCCACCTGATTCTCAGACTCCAGTTCCCATGTTTAAAACTTACGTGTTCCAGTTTGTCCCTCCTGCGAAGCCACACGCTGGCTGAGTAATCCTGCTGCTGCACTGCTGTTATTATCGAATTGGCCGGAATTGCCGTCATAGAGAGCCCAAAACCGAACCCCTGACCCCGCAGGTCCTGGCCCCCCATGGGCCCACGGATCCCCTGCAGTTCCATAATATGGCTTGATGCTTGAGTGGATGGCACAGGGGTCTTCAATCTCAATAAAGAAACCTCTTAACGTATTGATCTCATCTCAATATCTTAAGAGAATGCTTTCTTTTTGGGAGGCATCATGTATATTTGGTTTGACTGCACCTTTTCTTCCTGTTGCATAGAGTGCAGAATTAATACAGTCATATAATTGTCCAGGAAAAATTTGGTCTTCTTTTTGCTGTCGATGTTCAACACTGGTAAATTGTCTTCCATGAGGATGACGAGATTACAGATAAAGTATGACAAAGCTTTCAAAATCCTTCTCCTGGTCACAGTTCAACAATTGACTTAGACTGTCCTCAAACAATCAATGGGAGGCTTATATCATATCATACCCATGTGCTCAAAAAGCAGAGACATCCCTGTCTTCACCAGTGTTGGCAAATTTCCACAGGCTGCAGGGAATTGTCAGTCAGTGTTGCTCCAAAAAAGCAGGTCTTCGTCTTCTCATGACAGCTTTTAACCGACTTGTTAGTCTCAGGTCTCAGCGGACCAGGAACTCGGACAACTCCGATCAGGGTTTCCACCGATTTAGGCATCCCCAATGTAGGAGCATGTGTCTATATGTGTGTGTGTGTAAGGATGAGGGGGAGAGAGAACAGGAGGGGAGGGGTTGAGAAACTCCAGAAAGTGAGAGAGAGAGAGAGAGAGTTGTGGCAAAACTGATGCAGAGGAAGGGAAATTCCTTCAGTGAAACAATTTGTCCTAAAGATAGTAAATGGACACAGTCTAATCCATGCCTCTCCAACTCTCTGTCTGTCTGTCTGTCTGTCTGTCTGCCTATGTGTTAAATCATGTCCTATTGTTCTGTTCTATAAGTTGTTTTCCCATCTCTCGCATCAGCTATATGTTGCTCTCCCCTTTGACAGGCTGCATCATATGTAACGCTTGCATACATACAGTACACACACATGCACGTGCATGCACGCACGCACACACACACACACCACAGACCGTGGCACACCACAGCAGAGTGGTGCAGTGAGGCTGCAGTACCTCTCCTCCCTTACCTTGGCTTGGCTCAGTGTGACAGAGAAGCAACAGAGCTTAAAATCTTTAATTGGCTCATAGATGGCAAATGGGCAAGACACACACATGTAGGCACACGCACACACACAGACACACACTGCCTAAATGGTGAACTCATTAGTGGCAAAACTCTGTCAAATGGAGGTAATCTATTTAAACTGCATTTTTTGGCTCCCAGATACCGCTGTTGAAAGGCTTCACCGCCTGACACAGAAAACCAGTTTTTTATATGAAGAAATATAATTGTGTGTTAAAAAAATCTAAGAACTACAGCGTACGAGGCATACGATCACTGTTTTGTGATCGTATGCCTCGCTGAATATTATGTCACAGTGAAGTTCATCTTTATCATTTTGATTGACTTTGATATTAACATCACTTCATTATTCTATCCAGTCACATATAGCTGAAAATGTGGTCATGATTAGTACATAATTCTGTTATTCATGGACAAAAACATAAATGTTTCATGGACAAAAACATTTATGCCCAATTTGTACACATTTCCTAAAAGGAACTGAAGAGGCCTCTTTGAAGTCCAACTCAAGCCAGTTCAGTTGCCTTCATCTGCACTCTACACATACATGAGATTAACACCTGGATTAAACACCTGAAGACATAGGATAATCACAATGGCAATTCATCAGCCCCATTGCTGGCATGTGAAAGAAGTGTCTTTGTATGTAAAGAACAAAGTAACATTTGTCATTTAGAAACATTCCTAATGATTCCTGACATTTTCCAAAACTTTTCCCAACAGCCTCTTTGTCAAATTCCTGTAAAAAGGCGAGTTAGGGGGCGTCAAATAGCTCTGTTTGTAGAGCTGGTGCCCAGGAGGACAAAGGGCCCCTTGCAGTGACCCGGGTTTGAGTCGTGCATTTGTGATTTATCTTACATTGAAATAAATAAACCTCAGTTTAATTCCATCATGTTCATTCCTGTTGAATTCCAGTCACATTTCACTCTGCTGGTGGTTTGTACAACATAAGCAGCCAGCAGTGGAAATGTCGGCTGAATACTGAAGGCTGCGTTTAATGAGGGAAATTAGCTGAACATGGGCCAAAGAGCACAGAGCCAGGATAAAAGGCTTAAGTCACAGGAGAATGCATTACATTATATGGCAGGTGTTTCATTGAGGGGAAGCTTTTGAGTGACCATGGCTAACAAACAGCAGCCAGGTTGCAGGAGAGGACGCTGCAGAGCAAAACCGTTGCTACACAGGATCATGTGTGAGGACCAAACAGGCAGTGTACAGCCTGTTTCGTCGTGTTGTTTTTATACAAGACTGAGTGAGGACACACAGAATAAAATCTTAATATCTTCAGATTCTTTATTTTGCCGTTATACGTCCTTTTTTTCAACACTTTTTTGTTTAGTCCAGAGCTTATTCTAGACACAGTGTTTCTCATGACAACAGACTGTTGTCCTTCGTTTCCAATCGAGCTCGCAGTCAAAACATACAGTGCATTCATGGTCTGCTGCTGCTGTTTATCAGTCCAGAGCACATCACTGTAGTGACGGCACCACATACTTCAATGACCTTCCCTTTACAGTTGAGTCCAAGGATTAGTCAGCCAAAAAGCTCTCAGCCAAAATCAATAAACCCCCTAAACCATCAACAGCAGTGAACATCAGTGAGAACTCACTTCCATCAATCCTTTCAGCTCCTGAACGCCTGCAGGCCGGTGTTCAGTTGTTTGGAAGAGGGAAGGATGCAAACTGTTTAATCCCGGGCCAGTCAGGAGGGAGAATTAAATACTGTGTTCCATAGCTACGCTGAACAAAGAAAGGTTAATGACTCCCCTGTCTTGCCAAGCATGAGGATTATATACATTCAAGGCCCTTCAGAGCAGCAAAGTTCACCTGCGTTAAGAAGTAATCATTTGTTGAGGTAACTTGTCTTTTAAAATACATCCAGAGCTGAGTTTCAGTCTCCCCTCTCTCTGTCAAAAGTCTCTCAGTACTTCCTCTTTGCCTTCCTCAGCTCTGCCATTCACTCACATGTAAAAAAAGTTAATTAAACAGAGTGGAAAAATGGAAGATTAATGTTGGAAATTAAAACCCTGGGCAACATAATGTGCACTATGAGAGTCTTTTCTGCTGTATGGTGTGGATCAGTTTCAATTTTCAAACAATAACATATTTTTCTCTTATTTTTATTTCTTTTTTTTCTTGTCGGAAATCTATTTTTAATATTACTATGCAGGGTAAACTATAGAGGACCTCTCCCTTCATTACATGATTGTAACATGTGACACCTGGTTGCTAAGCCACCAGCTCATCAGCTGCAAGAAATATATCACTCTGGTCCATATGTCTACATAAATCCTGGTGTATGTGTCTGAGGAACAATGACTGCTGTGTCCTCTATGGTTGTTTGTGGAGTCTTTTAAATGTGTAAAGCACACAGACCTCATTATCACTTGGCAGCAGCACAGATTCGACATCTGCACTCATTATATTAACAACCATTCATTTGGAAAATCACAGAACCATAACGTGAACGTCAGGACAGTGTGAGCCAGCAGCACCTTGAAAGTGAGGAAGTTAAATGGAACAAGCCATCATTTCATTAGCCCGTCAAAAAGGGCTAATAATAATCTTGACCTGCAGATTAAAATGTCAAGAAAAACGTTTTTGATTAATGGTTTGGTCCATAAAATGTCAGAAAATGTTGAAAAAATCATGGAAATTATGTTTTCAAATGTCTTCACAAACCAAAATTTCTTTGTTATATGGAGCAAAGAAACCAGAAAATAATTTAGGAAGCTGAAAAATTATTGAAAAAAACACTCAATTAATAACCATCATTTTAACCTTTTAGAAGAACATTTTCTATGGTTAAATCAATTATTATTTTATTCTAAGAAAGGTTTTCCCCCTCAGTTTTTTTTTAACTCAGTCTCTTCATCCTAGTGTCTGAACTGTCTTTGTTTCACTTCAATATGGTGAAGTTGCTGTTGAGCATCATTATGCAGTGTCGTGCTGTCACAAGTAGAGGGCAGTAGACCTTTTGGTAACAAAGTAGAGGAAAAACAAGAAGAAGAAAGTGGCTCAATAACATTACGGAAGCAATGGCTAATGGCAAGGTCGGTCCGCAACTTTTTAATGTCAAACAAGTCTCCTGTTGTTTATCAGCTTTACCAATTTATTTATCAAATACGTCCATTTTACTCCGCCTTTCAACAAGCATTGATTCACCTTCGCTTGTGAATGAAAATGAAATGACAGGCAGATAGTTTTCAAGCTATTCTAGCATCGTTAGCTAACTAGCCTGCCCACATACATACAATGTATATAGTGAACATATATGAGTGTTTTTGTTTGATATAAAACACTCAAAAGCCAGTTAAAAATGGGCTAAGGGATATGCTAGTGTCCAACTGATAACACACAGCTTAACAGGCCAATTAAACGTTTTTAATTTGAGCACTTAGGTTTAAGTTAAGTTTGGGAAGTCATTTGTTCCTTGTGCTGTCACATTGAATACAGAATCAGTTTAACTTGAAGGTTGTTGTCCACAATACACCTGTGGGCTCTATTTATTGAACTTATGTATTTATGTGTGTATGTGTCTCAGGTATTTATCACAATGTTTCAGCCTGGGCAGCTTTTATTCCCTGTATTTTTAGTTATTTATTTTTTATTGTTTTAACCTTGTTTTTAACCCAGCTACATTGTTGCACCTTGCATTGTTTTGTTTTCTTTTGAAATATAGCGCTTAGTATTTTGTGTACATTAATCATTTTGTCTCAGATTCAGACATTTACTGGTCCCAACAGAAATATGAAGAGATACAACTATTATGCAATGACATGACATTTGCAGGTTGTTTGATGTAAACAATAAGGGAAAGATATATTGTTTTATACAATATATACAATGTTAACAGTGTCAAAGATTACACATGTGAGAAACTTTACTGATGTTGAATGCAGATGAACTAAATTAGATTAACTTAATTATAGTGCGTGCAGTGAGTTTTGATGGTTGTTCAGTCTAAATAATTGCAAACTACATCAGTTAGCACTTGAATCTAATCTGATTTGTTGTTCACTGAGTGTGTTGTATGTCATAGGTGTATTATTTTGACTTTGCATAATATTACAACTAGTAACGAGATTTACCGGTGTGGCTTATGGGTGTAGTCTTTTATAAATTGTGATGTTATGACTGTACGAGCTGCTGTAAAGAACCACCCAGGGAGCTCCAGAAAGAACATTGGTTGTTGTGCACATTAATGCACACAGAAAACCATTACTCTAAATTGATATAATTAGCTAGGAATTGTTAAAACCAAAAGTAACAGTTTGTTTGTCTGTGTCTGTTGGTGCTTGTGTGTAGGATCCTCTGAGTCAGCTGAAGGATCAACTGGAGGACATTCAGAGACGAGTGGAGGATGAGATACATAGTGGGGTTCCTCCAGTGAGTTGTGTCCACAGCCAGCTCTAAAAACTAAAAACCTGATGCCAGTGCACAGTTGTACATATGAAACTACTGCTCTCACTGCCAAGTACCTGATCTGATCTCTCCTCTTCTTTCCTCTCTAGGGAGGCAGTCTCCTTGCCTCTCCTTTCCTGAAGGGTTTTCTGGCCGGGTACGTTGTTGCTAAGCTACGCTCCTCAGCTTTGCTGGGTGTTGCCGTAGGAACATGTACAGGGATCTATGCAGCACAGAATTATGCTGTTCCTAACATTGAAACCACCATCAGAGACTACATAAGTAACCTGAAAGCAGGACGCAAATGAGAAGAGAGGAAGAATGAAAAAGGGGGGGAGAAAGAGAGACAGCTACAAGAAGAGGGTGTTATTGCAGCCACATATGGGAACAGACATGCATTTCAAAACATGTCAGGAAGAAATAAATGCATCTTCCACACTATGATTAAATCGTGTCACACAAACTTATAGAAAGGTCAAGCTTTGGTTGCTTTTTTTGTACTTTTTAAAAAATGAAAAAAAGACAAATGTTCATATTAACATTCAAGTTGAAATGATTACAATTCATTTAACCACACAGCCTATCATAGAGCTGCTGTACCTGATATCTGATCTCTACCAAGAACTACTCTCTGAAAATGATATATGAAAGCAAGGCCAACAAATATCTGTGTGTAAGACCAGCATTGTTGGCTATTTTATCTCCTTACAGGAGGAGTGTCACTTTAGAGATAATGGTGTATATGTATCTTCAAGTGGTTTTCACATCATAGTTACAGTCGGCATGCAAGTGATAGCTTCTGCCCTCTAATGGTCAAAAAGCAATTGTAGCAGCCTTTGCACTTCAATGCTCAGGAGATTATAAAGCATGTCAAAATTGTCTCAGTTCACATCTCATGGTGATGCTTTGTGTAAAATCTCAAAACGTTTTGTTTTTGGTTAGTGTTTCTCCTGCTAAATCATTAGTTTTTTTATTTACTTAGTCATCTCATGGAAATCAGACTTGTCTAGGTAGGAGAACTGTCATTTAAACACCATTAGTATTAAACAAGGGTTATGGGTTTTATTTAAATGTAATCTTCTCACAGCTATTGACGTTCTCAAGAGTTGTGTAAGAAAGTCCATCAGCTGATGTATGAAAATATACACCAGATATTTGTGTGCCAATATATATATTTTAATTGCACTTTGGCGCTTTAACAAAGGTTGTGTGTTTTATGAGAAATGTGTTTACTGTGCCTTTCACTACCTGTCAGTTGATATCATCTCATGCCATTTGTGCAAATGCCGTTACTTGATTGGCAGCTTATTTCACACATTTTTTTTGCACTTGTATTTAAGGATTTTGAAGCCATTTGTTCCAAAAAATATCAAAAGAAAACAAAGGATATTGACATTTAAAATGTGGCGTATATATTAGGTATGACCATAAATGATGCTGTTAGCCAGTATATGATATTGTCCATTACGCTGTTTATCATGTAAGTGCATACATACATTACATCAATTACTGGATTTGGAAAATAACACATTTTCATTGGAAATATTGGACTTCTATTTTTGTACATTTCAGTTTTGTTTGAATAAATCTGCTCTTTGTCACAAACAGCTGTATTACAACCTTCCAAGGCAAAATCTCTTGTTTTCATGTGGTAGACAGCGAAAATGCAGCTTTATCTCAACAAGTTCAACGAAAGTGCAAAAACCTCTCCTAACATTTGGAAATCTAAATGTAAACATTTGTAAAAAAAAATGAGAAGAAAAGACAGACTCCAGAGTAGTTTTTAGGGGTTTAATTGGTGTACGGATTCATTTAAAGGAAGTGATAAACACATACAAAAATACCCTTTCAATACATTTTAGAAACAAACATCTAAATGGCCTGTTTTGTTAAATGTTTCTGAGCAGAAAAACGGGTTGTCTGAAAGAGTGGTGCAGATTTCATTCAAAAAAGTCCTACCTGCTATGAATGCTATTAAAAAAAGATCACGATACAAATATGCAAATATAAATAAAGTGATAAGAAAACCCCCAGTAATGAGTTTGTTTGTTTTGAAAAAAAAAGAGAAAAGTTTTCTGTACATTTTGTTGGGGAAACTGATGCTGGAAAAAAAGAGCCTGTAGAGAGCCTCAATGAAGAGGGCGCTTCTTAAGCATCACTTTACACTTATTATACATATAAGCTCTGTGCTGAAGGCCAACACAGAGAAACCCAGCTTCACACCATGAAGATGGAGGGTCGGGGCCAAGGGCAGGAAAAAGTTGTCTCCTAACCCCACCCCCACCTGTGGCCCCAGGAGATGCCTTTAAGAACCTCCACAGGAGGCGCGGAGAGTTAACACCCAAAGCGAAGGGAATTCCATCTCTCCAACACATACACCGTCTATGCATGCACGCTCACACACACTCGACCACAAACGCATGCATACGCACACAAACTGTCGCAACTTGTCGAAAAGAATCCAACCATTCTTCACGTAGCACCACTAACTCTTTCATGGACGACAAACAGGGAAAAACAACCACGACTCCGTGAGCAAACAGACCATGCTGAAGAGTTGGTGGTGGTGGTGGTGGTGGTGTGGGGTTTGGTACAAGCCATATCCTGAACTGATTTTACCGTTTAGTCATCCTGTTGAACTGGAGGGGAACTTTGCAGGACCAAAACATCTGTTCAAACACAAAACTACCGCTTTCACTATAAGTGACAACCACTTATCAGACACTGGATTTTAACACGCCATGAAAAGTAAGCAAACCCATCAACCCTTTTAATGCAATGGACAGTACGAGTGACACCGACGATGCTGAATGGAACGATTAGCGGAGCGTTCTGACATAGTTCTTATGTTCTGTACTAAACCTTTCAAGAGCTAAATAAAATTTCAGACCCATTTGTTCAGTTCCAAAACAATCCATAATGCTTCCATTTGTTGTCACTTGTATTCTTGCTCCTGCTGGTCTGACCTGAGAAGCACTGATGTCACTGGGCATCTATCATCACCAACACACCGCACATCCAGTAATAATCTGGAGTCCTCTTTGGGGAAACATGAGGGGCCCAAAAGAGTCGCGGCTGTTCTGTCATAAGCAAACCCATCGATAAATCCGCCCCTGCAACTATATCCAAACCTATACAATGTTTACAAAAAATATCCAGCACTGGAGACACTTTTTGCACAAGCAGTACAGGGGGAAAAAATTACAATTTTTTAAACTTTTTTTTTCTTTTTAGATAAAACTACAATAGAATGCTCAAAAGACTTAAACAGTCATCTTTTGCTCTTTTTTTTTTTTAAAGACAAAAAAAGTTATGTACATAAACATTTACTGTACAAGTTTCTGTTTGGGAGAGACGAGGAAAAAAACGAAAATTGGCATAAACCAGAAGTGCATATAGCATGTTTTAACTGTTTTGGGATGTTTTTAAATGTGTTAACCGGAAAAATAAAGATAAGTGATTTTCCATTACTGCAGTGTATGCAGGGAAAGAAGAGTATAAAAAAAATGATGCGTATTTCTTGTCAAGATTTCTCCATGAAGTTGTGTTAAATGCCCTCTTCGCAGAAAGTGGCGCAGGGCAGAGGCAACATTGACCAAATCACCAATCCACTGGCAAATCTGTAATCCGTGAAGATTTGAGGTGAGGCGTCTGTCCTGCCGCTTCACTCTCGAGACTAACTAATCAGGACGCACTCCCTGTCCTCGTGTAAAGTCACTGTCTCTGTGTTTGACCTGACTGTAAAGCCTCACCTGCGCGCGCGCACGTGTGTGTGTGAATCCAGTCTGTTAGTCGTGTTCAGGATATGTGGATTCTGGCCTTCTCCGTTTCTTTCAGCCTCTTGGCCTGCTCCTCCAGAGAGGGGGAGAGGGGTCTCTTGGAAGATGCTCCATTAAGCGGGTCAGCTCCTCGACTCACTAACGTGGGGATGGAGCTGCCGACAGGCGGCGCCACGCTTTTGGAGGACACGTGTTCTGCGGAGAGAAAACAAAAGACAAAGATAGTGTTTATGTTGACGCTCAAATCTTCTTAAAATGACACTTCTGAAAAAGATAGTAATGAGCACATTTATGACATCATTACAACTCACTTGAGCCAATGACTGGAATGGACATGCCTTTCTCTTCACTGGTAGGAGGAGCGTCCGTGGCAAGGGTTCCCTCAAACATTGGGGCCTTGGGAGGTGTGATGCTGCGTGAAATGGAAATGTACAATTAGACAACGTAAACACCTCACAAAGGAAAAAAACAAGCACACAGTGGCCTTGCTGCTGCTGCTGCTGCTGCTGCTGCTGCTGCTGCTGGAATAAAAGTGGACACTCACTTGTGGCGGTTGAGGGCCAGTTTAATTGAATTCTTCACGACACGGCAGCTGTTGCTGGCTGGGAGTGGGGAGGAGGCATCTGGGAGTTCCATGCTGGGAAGTCTCTGTGATGGCAAACACAGATACACTTGATTTAGTAACCATTTCACAGAGGGTCATGATTATCAAAGCATTCAAGTATCAAGCAGATCGTGGTTTAAACAAAGCGGTCACCTGTGTTCTTGAGGTATCAATTGTTGGAATGGGTTTAGCTTTTGATCCAGAAAAAGGGGTCTGATAATGGACAGATGAGCAGATGTTTATATTCTTCAGTGCAGATTTACGTGATTAAAACAATAAAAACAGACAGACAAGAGGACACCTACAACATTAGGTCCATCGCCTTGTGCATGAGAGTCAGAGGATGGTGGATACGGCTCCTTAAATAAGGAGTCGTCATTGGACACCTCCTAAAGCAGAAACAGTGCATGTCAGAATTTCTACTCTGCAGAGTGAAACCTGTAAATTAGACACTGAAATTTGAATGTATATTTGCCCTAAACTACGAGCAGCCTCGTCACCTCTGTGTCTTTGTGCCTCTTGGCCAGGTCCTCTTGTGTAGGTGAATGCGGTCTCTTGGCGACCGCTCCGTTGACGGTGTCCTCCAGGCCGTTGGGCTCCTCTTTGGGGCTGCTGGAGGCGTCGGGATTCTCGCCGCTGCTAAGCGCTGTGGTGGTGGTGCTGCTGCTGCTGGCTGGTGGGGAAGGAGGCTTTGCTTTAACTGAAGGTTCTTCACAATGACAAAACAAAGAGTTTGATTATAATGTATCATGCATGCTATCCCCATTCCCTTTAATTAGTACAGTTGTCATAATTTGCATTTGTTTTCATATACATTATCGCAATGTAAAGAAATATGACTGTCAATTATAAACCATATATTACAAACAACATACACTAGACAGGAAAATATCTTGTCTATATTTAACAACTGTGGTAGTGACTCACTTGAGCCGATAACAGGAATAGACATCCCCTGGTCTGTAGCAGCTGGTGCTGCACTGGGTGCTGGGGAGCCTTCTATAAAGAGCTGCTTAGGAGGGCTGACACTGAAAAATAAAAAACAAAATTTAGTGTACGTCACATGGTAGATGGACATAGCAGTAGTGGGAGGGATTTACAACTCGACGCACAGCGTAAAGCAATAAACAGAAACATAAATCTCAAGCCGATCATACCTGTCATCTGTGTCAGATGCAGGTTTGGAAGGTTTGTCGGCTGGGGAGCTAAAAGGTGTCCCCGAGTCTGTGTCTCTGGAGCTGTCCAGGTGACTGCTGTCCAGAGAGATCCGCTTAGAGCTCCCGCCGTTAGAGCTACGGTTCAACTCTGCTATGCTCTGCAGAAAAGACGACAGGGAGAGACACACACATGACATTTACCACGGGGGAACGAAAATACATAAAAGTTTATTGTTCCAATGAGCTTAGAGAGCACATCTCACCCTCTTCTTTTTCTGCACCACTTCAGGAGGAAGATACTGATGGAGCTGTTTCTTTTTTACATGTGTTGCTTCAATCTTCATCCCATCCTTCAGCATGTTGATGTTGTTGGCTTGTCTGTACACTGCAGAGAACACAGCATTTACAAATGCAAGTAAAACACATTTGTCCCAGCAAAAGACAAATGTGACAAGTATGTCTATATCTGACACATTGGAGTATATTTTAATTATAAAAAAAAGGGCTAAAGAAATATACCAAGTTGAATACAATTTAAAAATACTGCATCTTTAAAAAAAAGGTGCATATTTTCTAGATTACTACACAGCATTTCTATTATAGGACTTACCAGTGTCTGTGAAGGACTGGATGTCATATGTCAAGTCAATGTTCACACTCTCTGCATTCTCTACTTTCTTGAAGATAATCCCAATGAACCACATGGACACAAAGTCATTCCTGAAAAACACAAGGTTCAAAATTAAGGCATTTAAGTACATATGCCTGCTGATTAGTAACCTTTGCCAACAGTGGATTTAAGGATTTATCAAACCGCACTAGTCTTATAGGCATGTTTGATTAATAATGATTACTAAAATCTGTCTTAAATATTTTATAAATATGTTGCTGGACAATTGAATTTCACATGAGATCAATAAAATTGATATCGATCCATCCATATGGACAAAAGTAGACTTACTCATTGCGGTTCTCCTTGGACCCGGGGAAGGACTGGGGGTTGACATGAGCCAAAGTGATGAACTCATTCCTCTCCAGGTTTCCTACCAGAACGCGGATCTTTGACTCCACCAGACCGATCCTAAGAGGAAAAAATTGCAAAGAAATCACATCAGCGCCACTAATAAACAAATCATCTCCTGACTTTTCTTTTAAGGAATGGTGCATAACTGTCCTAGTTGAAATAAAAAATAATGCAACGTAAGAAAGAGTCCCTCAACACTCACCATTCTAAGTGGTTTTCTTCTGTGGATGCACTGGCAGTGAGAACTATGTAATGCCTGCAGTAGAAAAAAGAAAAGGGGTAAGGCCAATGATCGCTGTATCTGTAAAAAACACACAGGTTTTTCAAACAACTGAATTATCATTGCTTACATGACTGCTGTTCTGGTATAAAGATCTTGTGACCAATATCTTTACTAAACTGCAAGACTCATCAATCTTGACTCTAGTGTTCACACACAATCATGATTCAGCATCATTGTGTTCCATCACATCAGTGCTAAGGTGACTGTGGCTCCAGTCATTGAGAATGAGCGGCAACAGAACCTAGTCCTTGATCTTTAAAATACATAAATAAGAGAAACATGCAGTCTGACATGTTCTATTTGTCCAGATTTAACAATGATTCAATACGTACTTGTACTTTTGGAAAAAGTTGGGTGGCTCAAAGAGTTTGGACCATTCTGCTTTTCCCTGAAGAATCTCATCTGTGATGCTGAGGCCTGGTCACGGCAGAGACACACACATTTAAATACATACATTCTGACAATTTCAATATGCCAAGTGATTTAGCCAATGTATTGCATTACAAATGTATAGTCACCACCAATGCAGACAAAACAAATTAACATGATGCAAAGAATATACTGTGCAGCATTATGTTGCACTACATTCTGTATTACCATATTTGAACTCCTCGCTCATGATGGTGCGTGTTGATGTGGAGACATTGTATGTGGAGTTCTGCTGGGGATAGGCAGGTGTGATGATGGGCATCAAGTGGTATCTATCAGATGGGTTCACCTAAAAATATGGTACAGGGGAGGGAAGGTTGGCTTTGGAGTAGGAAACAGGCCTTCAACTCATGTGAGAGCACATTCATCAAGTGCTACAAGTGCCTGGTATCCCAGTCACTCTCTCATGCCCACACACACCACCCCAATTTACTTTACCTCTAATACAAATAAGGGGGTCTTCAGATCCCCCTCATTTGCATTTTATTCAATAAATTGAAAGATAATGAAGCACAAACTACACATTTTACAGGGTTAGTTCTATAAGGATTTATATTAAAAAAAAGCATTGTGCACATTTCAGCTCAAAACACTCTTGTGTATTTATGCTATAATGTATCATACTAAACAGAAACAATTACATAGCATTAACAGTTGAGAATTGATTTACTTTGTATAACTATACTTTCAGTTTAAGATTGGCCGGACTATGACTGAATTCATGACAACAATTGACAATTAAAATGTGTTTATTGCTGAAGGGACATGACACACATGACACGCGTTTTCAGTTAATGCAATAGACACATAGGTTTGGGAGAGATTAATTTGATTTATTATGAAAAATGCTGAAAACAAATTCAAATAAATATATTAAAAGCGTGGAGTAGAAAAAAATCAAATATCAAACGGTAGCGTCTCTTGCACATCAAACAAGAGGTAACGTCATGACAATATCCGTCACAAACATT
Organism: Solea senegalensis; assembly: GCF_019176455.1. NCBI lineage: Eukaryota > Metazoa > Chordata > Actinopteri > Pleuronectiformes > Soleidae > Solea > Solea senegalensis. The sequence goes on from NC_058035.1 coordinate 14,343,294, forward strand.
TACTGCTACTGACCTATAGACACGGAAGCGATTTTAACACAAATATCAAATCTGCTGTGCTATTTAATTGCTTATGCATTTTACTGAAGAGATGCCTCTTTCTGAATAGATGTCCAAGAAGGAAGTCTTCCCAGCTCCAAGCTGCTTTGGGAAGCCTCCTCCGAGCAGACTTAAGAGCTTTGGAACTCGTGAAGGGTGACCCGATCAATGTCGTGGTCACATGAGGACAAAGGAATGAGGAGAAAAGAAATAAGACAATTGGCCTTTTTCAACAGCAGCCTTTTTCACATCACACCAATGGAAAAGCACGGGTGCATACCAACTACTTGAACTGAAAAACTGAAAATAGTCATTACTGTTATCAGTAACACCCATGCTTTCCCACCAGTCGTTAACGGCTGCAGTGAAAAAGGCTAATAAATGTATGTGTTCTCATGCCTGTTTGACTTACTATACAATACAAACAAACGTCATAACTCTCTTCTCTAACCAGACGGTATTTTCTGTGCATGCATACCAACACACACGACCACAGCAAAATAATTAACACAGGGAAATGTGACAGTAGTGTCATACTCACTCTAGGATCCCACACAGGTAAATTCAGATTACTGTCCTCGGGCTGTTTCAGTAACACAGGATTTGGCCACTCCCTGAAGAATGGAAATGATGAAAGTGGGGTTAAGCTAATGCAATGCTGCCATCAAGTGGTACAAAAATTAACTTAAAGTTATAAAGAATCAGGTTCTTACCATTTAGAGAAAACCAAGAAGAACTTGTGAACGAGTGTTGCAGCGACAGCATTAGGGTAGAGCTGGCAGGTCCTGGCCACAAGCATGGCCCATGATACTCCACCCAGAAAACCCAGCATGTTTGAGTAGATCCCACGACCTGCAGTCATAGGACACATCATTGCAATTTTTTCTGCTGCAATAGGTCACTTGACATGAATTTAAAAATATGTATATTAAAAGGATTCTGCTTTTTCATTGTATGAACTAAAACTTGTTTTTGTTTCAACGGAGGCAATATCACTTTCGAAAAAAACCCAACTCAGGGCTACTGAAGGTCAACATACCTTAAATTCCTCAAACTTGGTACGGTCTCTTTCATGCATTTATCTTATAATTTAACAATGACAGTGTTACAACCGTATTCTCATTTTGATGGAGAATATGATGAGCTAATGCTTACAACACGTTTAACCGTAAAATCAGACCTTCAATTTAAGTAGTTCTGGATCTACTTACGTTTCGCCCATAGTTTGATGGCTCTCAGGGTCAGCCTGAAGTTTTCTTTGTTTGGCACCAGGTACAAAATTTCATCAGTCACTCTACAGCCTGTAATTAAATTTTTTTTTACAAATGTCAAACACTATCGAACAGGCATCACATTGACATTTATCAAAGACTGATTTATTAGTGCTCCAATAAAGTAATTAAGAAATAATTATATAGTATGGTCATTGCAGCACTGCTAAAACAACAAATCTATCAGTCTGTAAAATCAGTACCATTAAGGCTGCGGATACATCGAATATCCAAGTTTCTCAGCATGGAGTCCCCCCTCAGGTCCAGGTTGTCTGGAATGGATTGTAAGGCCAGTCTGGCAAAAAGCAGGTCAATCTAAAATGACACAAATACAGGAAGATACGGCATATCCATTCAAAAGTGAATATTGATCTTCTACATCTGTTCAAAAATGACAATTACATCATTAATAGGCAGTCTGTAATTGGTTGTGCATTATCCATATGACTCACTAGGTAACACTGAAACCTGTAATACGATCAGTCGCTGAGAACATATGACGTTAAGAACACAGAACACTTGGTTTCCACAGTGACTTACCTCTATTCCATCAAACTTGAATTTTATCACGGGTACAAAAGCATCTTCAACAGCCTTTACAAAACAAAAGATAACAATGTCAAAAATAATCAAGGACAAAACACATACAGCTGACAATATCATGATATGAAATACCACAAACACCAAATGCAGGAAATGTAAACCGATTAATCAAGCCAATGTCTGTCAATTGTTAATAATTAATATTTATTAATGCAAGTTAATACATTTTACTTTTACAGAAACTTGGTACATACAGCTAAATGTTCTAAAACGTATCTAAATGTTTATTACATAAAGTTTTGTTACATTGTTTTACAGCAAACAGTCATTACTCCTACAGATAAGTTTTTGGCACGTGCTTTAACACTGTAAAAGCACCAGAGACTTACCCGCAAGTCTTTGATTTCTTCATGCTGTTTCAACTTCTCAAAGAAAGACTGGAAAAAGTCACTTCTCTCTACGTGACGTGGAGCCACACATAAGGCATCAATATCAGCTCCTGTGACAAAAAGATATTTTTATCAGTGTAATCTGTGTTTCTTGGTAGGTTAAATGGCCAGTGGACTTCATTATCAATCTGATAAAAGTACAATAAACAAAGTTGTTGCATACACAGTTGAGGGGAGTGTAGTGAAGCATCAACGGTAAACAACTCTGGCACTAAGATTAAAATAAGAAACATTTCCAATCTTTTTTCTACAAAAACAACATACAGTGTATAACTTTGCTAGATACTGAAGACCTTGTGTCAACTCTGTTAAAAGGCAGCCAAGGACAACATTACAACTACTCAGCAATTAGTGTTACATTTTGAGGTTGGAGTATTGTAGACTGGGAAATTGCATCAAAGGGTAAACAATCACATTTTTAAACAGAAGACAAGTTAGAGCTCTAATGCAGCTGTGAAAGGCTGCCAATATTTCCTCTGCTCATTATGCTGGCCTATACTTGTTTCAGTAGATATTATGCACCAACATTTTTTTCCAGCAGCTTTTCTTTTGTCTGCACTCCTCTACAATCCAGATGATTCACAACGGGGATATAAATAATTTCCTCCATTTAAGAGGAAAATTATTCGGCAGGTTTCATACTCAAGTTATCCAGAAATGGAACTGGCTATATCGGAATTGTTCAGCTTGTTAGCAGACAAAAAGTAAGTGTTGTTGAACAACAAATGGTCAAATACTTAGGTGAATACACAAGAACACAATTATACCAATGCCTTCAGTCGAAAGTAGTGTTTAGGCAGCCGTAAAACCCCAAACTGGCCCTTTTAAAAACCATCAACAGCAGATGAATATGACAATGCCAGCCACATGCTTTGGTGTGGTCAGCATGAACTTTTCAAAAACAATGATGTTTGCATGTTTAGACAGTGTCAAGTGTTGTATGACAGTCGTGCTCTGTTGTGTCTGTTACTCTTTGGTCCTTTTAAATCTAGGAGGTAAATAGGTTGATGTTCTAATCAGTTTAATATTCTCTAACAACTGTAATCACAGTAGTGACGGTGATTGACATAGCTGCATTGACTGAAGAGCCACACATACCTTTTGTGTGCACACCAAGACGATAAGAGCCAAATGTAAATATCTTTCCCCCAACACAGCTAATAGCCGATGGTGGAAGATTCTGTGGAGAAGCATAAACATTTACATCAGCGTAACTATTTCCCCCTTTCCACAAAAAATTACAAACTGATTTAAAGATTGAGAAGTTCAGAATGTGTGATTTATTGCTTTTTGATTTTAAATACAATACCACAACAAAACATACCTTTAATTCACTGATCTCTGCAATCCACTCTTTAACAAAGTTATTTAACTTTCCAAGAACTGCAAGCCTGAAATAAGATACAATTTTTAGCAGGAGATTCTCATAACACACTCCTTTAACATACAGTCAAACTGAAAATGAGAGACTCTGCACAAGTGCCATCACTTTTTTTCAAAAATCATGCATGTCTCCTGATATGTTCGAATTGAATCCCACACCACCACTCACACTACAACACCACACATTCAAAGCACTTTATTTGTCCCCAAGGGGCAATTAAAGGCACATATAGCAGTTGTACACATTAACAAGAGCAACATAAATATCAACATCCCAATGTTGCACAATTACAAATTCAATTGGCTTGTGTGTCAAAGCAGCAAGGTATGTGAAATAGATGACCTCTCTCTCTATATACATACATACAAATATATATATATAATTATATGAATAAAATAAGACACAATATAATTGTATCAGTAACGTAATTTATAGGAGAGGGATTGCACATACCAAGCATCACTTAATAAAAATGTAAACATAAGTAAAAAATAAAAATCAGCTGGCAACTACACATACAGCGACTTAAAAACACAATGCGGATCGAAATAGCATAAAATACATAGATGTGCAATTGTATGAACTGATCCTCACCTGTGGTTCAATTCTTCTTCATCTTCAAACACCCCAAAAGGTTTCATAGCATCACAGAGTTTTTTGGTGTATTGGTGGTCAATTTCTCGTGGCGGTGCAAGGCTAATGGCAGAAGTGATACCATAGTGTTTCTGAGGCTGCTGCCCACCCGGCATGGTGCTGCGAGGGAACACAACAGGGAAACACGGTGTAGTGCATGAAATGACAGCGGCTATACAACCACACCACACTATACCACACTGTAACTACGTTCATCATTTGATGTCACTATTTCTTAAAGTTAGTCAGGTGTAATGAACAAGATTGGGAACTGACAAATCAACAGGCCACATGTGTAACGTGTATCTGGTACTACATGTACCTCCCATCTCTATTACCGCGAACCCATGTTTAAAAACTTAGCTACATGCTATAAAACCAATACGCTAAATGTGCATTAGTTAAACAAGCAATTTAACAAATCAACACTTACGGACACACTCTAAATCCGAAGAATGTATTTAACATAACGTGCAGAAACGTGTTGTAAATAAAATACTAATCAACGTCAGCGGGTGGCAAATTACCCTTAGCTGAGATGCTACAAACATCCTAGAAGCGCTAACAAGTTAGCAAAATTAGCAAGTTTGCAAACGTTCACTAGTCGATGCGGAAGAATTTGCTTGACCGATGACCCACTTGCCAGTTATACTTATTTACAAGTTTAAACTTTATCAAACATAATCGACAAGTGAACTCGAATTTAGGCATGTTTTCACTTAGGTCACCCAGCAACAAGCGAGGCTAGCAAGAAACAACGGCCACGGGCCTTGTTTGGTTGTTGTGACAGTTAGCTAACGTTAGCTTTTAGCCTATTCTTCAGGATTTTCTGTAACACGAACAAAAACCTTCATCAGAGAAGAATGTACCACGTGCAATGTTTACCTTGACATCTCTCTCATGACACTCTAAAACGCTCGTCCAGTTTTCCAGCTGTAAACCCAAGAAAAACAAAAACTAAAAGAGTCGGCAAGTGGAAATTGAAGCAGCCTCGACCTGATTACAACAATGGTCTCTTTCCAGAGAGCCGTTCAAACCTTCCCACTGAACCGGAATCACTTCTTGTGAAATAACACGCTAGTCCGTAACCCTGAGAGAACACTCATATCTAAGCGATGAACGAAACGCACAGGCGTCTTGGAATGCCAGTTGCCAAGCAAAAGTTTAAATGCTGTGGGGACGTTTTATTCAAAACTACAAATCTAACGGCGTCTGCGTGCCGCACGCTCAGCACCTGGGAGGCGCCTCCTCACTAGGCCACAAATCACGTGATTACCGAGGAGGCCTCGATGCTGCGAGTTGCTCATTTTAGCGTAGTTAGCTTGTAGCTACTACATGACACCTCTCTCACCCAAGGTGGGTCAGGTCAGGAGTAAAAATACAGTAAAATACGAGATACATGAACAATGCATTAGTGAGGGATCACTAAAGCTAATGCATTATACATTTGGGATACGGTACGTAAGTAAATTAATATAAACTGATGGGTAATTGTTGTTAGCATGTTATAACAACTGCATACAGCATATTAGAAATTATGTTAAGTGGTTCTACTTAAAACTTTTTAGAGAGCCAACTAAGTCGACTTAACCACTAAAACAATGTTATGGTTCTATTCGTTAAGGTGCAATAAAAAAAAAGAAATCGTCTCAGTGACTTAAATATAGGATAAAAAATCTGTAAGGTGTGTGGGAAGTTTAAATTGCTCTTCAGGATATGCCTTCTATCAGCGTAGTTCTAATAACCAAGCTTGGTTGAGGTGAAAACCTCTTTATTTACTTAGTAATTACAGATAAAATACTGGTATTTGGTCAATTTAAAAAATGCAGTGTACCTGTTGCTATGTGCTTGCTGGTCTAGTTATTGCGCTTCTCAGTTATTGGGAATGTGGACTCACCATTTGCAAATATGTGACACCAAACACAGTGACACTGCAAATTGACATTCCACGTCCAGTGTGAAAGCAGCATTCTTTGACTCAAAGCCATTTCGATGACATCACATAAAGATTAGGGTCATCATCACTTAAAATAACATCGCTTGGAGCCCCCTCATGTCTCATACCTGCAGTGGAAATGAGCCGATAACTTCCACCAGGCTGCTACCCTTCACAGTTCAACGTTCCCTGTCACATTTTGAAGTCCCTTTTAAAGTTAGGGACACCAAACAAGAACAATCAAGCTGAGGAGACGAGAGGAGCCTTGAGAGAGAGGAATAATCCACGATTAAGGAATGAAGATTAGGATAAAAGAATAAGGATGATAATGAAGACCTGTGTCGAAGAACTTTGAACTGTGATTGGGAGCTTTGAACTTTGGAGTGCCGCATTAAACCTCTCGGTGTGCACCCTGCTGGGGATTATTATTAACATTAGAGCTCGTCACTAACTTACGTAGCTCCTTAAACACAGGTTAATACAATTATCCAGTGACATATTGTACTTCATTTGTGACCAAGACAAAATAATGTAAAAAGTATATTCTGTTGGTAAAATAAAATAAAATGTTGGGTTGTTGCTTTGCTTTCATTTCAATCAGAATTGTTTTTTCTTGCCAAGTACATTTACACATACAATGCATTTGACTTGGTGTTTTGGTGCATTTTAATAGAATAATATAAAATAAGAAAATAAAAACCTAAGATATAAAAAAATGCATACAATATTTACACAAGGTGCAGTGGGTTCAAAGGAATTATTGATGTTATTTTAATATCGTTTGTGTTATGGTCTGCATTTATTAACATTAATATAATGTTGGCTGAATTGGGGACTGGATGACGGTTTGTTTTTTATGTGGGGGGTGAGGGCAGGACAGGGCAGGGCAGGGATGCTGTTCATTTGGACCCAGCCTTATACCTTACCACAATTCAAATCTTAACCCAAAAATTAACCTGTTCCTCAAAAATGAGATTCTGTCTTATTAGGACCAGGTTTTGGCCTCCATGAGGCCTACTGGTCCCATCAAGTTCAGATTTGATGCCAGAAAAGGCCCTAATGTGCTGTTCTTGTCTGAAGTGGATCTGTTAGTCAGTAAAACCCACTGCATCTGCACGGTTTGACTTCTATAGAGCTGCATTCCTATTGCAGCTTGACAACATGTTAATAGTTAAGACAGTACAAGCAACCTTCGACCTGTCTAGTTTACAAAGCTCCTCCCCACTTCTACAACCTACAACCACTTCTGCATTTTGGACTTTCAGTGTCAGTTTCATTGTTTGAACAGATCAGACTAGCAGCCTGGTCAGATTCGTAATATTACAAAACAGAGCTCAGTCAAAATCATAAAATGAGCGACAGTCCTCTTCTTGTGAATGTGGAAAAGTGGATTGCAGAAAACGAAAATGCGTTCCTGCCACCAGTGTGCAACAAGCTCATGTGAGTATAAAGCTTTTGCACTATGGTTTTCATTTTAGCTTCATTGTCACATTTGTGTGTAATTAAATTTCTCTTTGCATCACTTAAGGCTTCAATAATGTGATAAGTGACCTGTGCCTTAACTCAACAATACATTTCCAATGTCAGGACATGTGAGTGATTGTCTTTGATTCCTCAGGCACTTCATGCAGTTGAATATCATGTTTGTTGGAGGTCCAAATACTAGGAGGGATTATCATATTGAGGAGGGGGAGGAGGTAAGAACACGGTTCTAATTTATTTCATACGTCTTAATAATTCCACCACAAACATGTACTTACTCAAATCTGGAGACACTACACACACGTTTCATGCAAACTTAAGGACACGGGAACATAGCACATACATAATGTGTCAAAGACAGGATTTCTAAATACCAGTCTTTCTTAATTAACAAGAAGATTTAAGGAAATGATAAATTGGCTAAATGTGTATAGTGGATTTGTTTGGTAGTTTACCATAATTAGTGCTTAGTGACATGCATCGTTCATGCTATGAGAGCAGTGTGCTTCTCGACTTCTAAATCCTTCTAAATCTAAATCTTAAAAAGTGAATAGTATAGCCACCAACTGAGGTTTAATACAAACATATGGGGGTAAAGTTTGAGGTAAGTTTGATTCTACAAAGAGGTTGAAAACGCATAAAAGTTAGCTCCTATGAGAGAATTGTTTTTGGTCGCATTTATTTAAAAGTTATATTAAACTATTCCCCCTTGAGCCAGGGGCAAACTCCACTGCACTGTTGCAATACTTCAGCATCAAATCATTTCAACAGACTGCTGTACCTTTTTTGTGGGGTCCGACTGTTGTTGGAATCCTTTGCTTTTTAGGTTAATGATTTCAAGGTAGAGAGAATGACCAATGATATCTAAGTGACATTTTGAGTTGTGTTTGATTTTCTGCACTACTTTAAAAATGTAAACACACCAGTTCTGCAGTTTACACTTAATAAGTGACAGAACATTCATACTTTGTATTTTACACATTCTTTCTTGTGGAAAAAAACCCCTTCCTATCATCAGTTTGGTCTTTTTTTGAGTTACAGCAACTAATGTAGCTTTGAACTGCCTGGCTTTAGCACAGATATGTGATAGTATCCCCAACAGAAAGAAATGACTATGACATCAGTGGGGTTTTCCATTAATTCTTCTTTGTCCTTGGCTTCCAATTTGAAATAGTTGTTCTATCAGCTAAAAGGAGACATGTGTCTGAAGGTGATTGAAAATGAAAAGCACAAGGATGTACACATCAGAGAGGGAGAGGTGAGTTATGTTATATTATGCATAATAAATCAAGTAAAAAGTTGACACTCTGTGACACTTACACTTTCCTTCAGCATCACATACATTCCTTCCCCATTTGTAGATGTTTTTGCTGCCAGCTCGGATCCCTCATTCCCCACAGAGACAGGCCAACACTGTGGGACTGGTGGTGGAGAGAAGACGGCTGTTGACTGAGACTGATTGCCTGAGGTTCACTCCTCTTCTCTTCTCTTCTCTTCTCTTCTCTTCTCTTCTCTTCTCTTCTCTTCTCTTGCAGGTATTTAAGTTATCCAAAGTGGCCTTAATCACCTGTTACTGCTGTGTATTGCTGCTTTCAGGTACTATGTGGACAACACCACTGATATTCTGTTTGAGAAATGGTTTTATTGTCAGAATCTTGGGACCCAGCTGGTGCCAATAATCACAGAGTGAGATGTCTTTCCTCCAACACATGTATACACCATCGTACTTCACCTTATTTCTTGGACTACAGCCAGTGTTGTTAAAATTGTATGTACAGGTTCATGGGATCCATGCAGTGCAAACTAGGAAAGCCTGATCCAAGTGAGTTGGTCTAAAAAGAAATTGTGATTCCTGTTGCAAATTTCCACTAGGTACTATGAGATTGTGTCTAAATCCTGTAAATTGTCATTTGGTAAATAGATGAAGTCTTCAGACAGCCTCCATTCCAGATGAACACCATGAATGTGATGTCGCCATTCTCCTTCAAGGACTGGTTGGACAAACAGAGGCCATTACTGTCCAAAGGCACATCCATTGAGATTTTTGGAACTCCGTTTGAGACAGAGGTATTCACAATTTTGTATCATACTGTAGCAGCCACATTATGAACGTAACATTTACTTTATCTAATATTTACTAGATAAGGCAACGCTTTAGAATGGCTTTTACAGTACACTTACAGGAATCAGAAATAAATTAATCTCAGCATTTCTGTAAATACTGGATATTTTAGAGTTACAGTGGTGAAAAAATAAACTGACGTAGAAACATAAACTATTCTTTCTGTATAAATGAAAGAATCAAAATGAAAGTACTGTCAACACGACATCCACCCACAACTTTGTACTCATCCCATTTGGAGCTGTCAGACAGATGATACAAATACATGCGATGCAATGACCGTTATAGTGATACAGAAAATGTAAAAAAAAGTTTTTTTCTTATGACCCAAACAGGCAGTGGTGTTTGGACCAGGGCAGACAGAAACAACAGTGCCACAGAGTGATGTGTGGATTTGGCAGCTGGTATGTGCAGTTTACCCTGTAACCTCTTAAGCATGAACAGATTTAGAGCTGCTGTCCAAGAGTGTGATGTATCAATGTCTGACTTTCTGTATTTTGTCCATCTTTCTTCTACACTCACATCAACCTTCTCACGCTCTCTTTCTGTCTCTCAGGAAGGATCCTCCAGATTAACTATGAATAAGCAGGAGTTCACTCTCTCTGCAGGAGACAGTTTCATTATTCCTGAACAGAGCCAGTGAGTCAATATAAATGACTATGACCAACCTAAGTCTGGATACTTACCTGAATAACTGATGAATGTTTCACTGTCTTAATCTCCTGTAGGTATCAGTGGTGGAGAGATGAGGGGACAGTTGCTCTGTTTGTGGTTCAAAACCCTGAGCGGAAGAGACCATGAGCTGTCGATTCACAAATATATTATAGGGTGTTTTAGGGGAGGAGAAGCTCTATTTTACAAATGCAAGTAATCAAAACGACCCACAGATGTACAAGTAGATTATGTAACACTATGTCATACAGTACAATCATACATGTAAATCATTCGCTGATATGTTACAAGCTTCTATTATGTGTTAATGAAAATGAACCTTGCTCTTTTAGTGTTTTTACTTACTTGAACCCCAAACCTTAAACCACAAGGTTTGGGGTTCAAGCGACTAAAATTTCTGGTAAAACACTAACTCAGCTGTCAGCACTCCATATCCAAGCAGTCAAAAGGAAACACAGAAGATCCAACCCACCCCCTACATGGGGCCTTCCAGCTCCTACCATTATAAAAACCCCGAGTCAAGAAAACACAGACAAGAACGTATTCATTCCCATAGCCACAAACCTTTTAAATCAAATTTGATTTACAGTATCACATAGCAAATATTCATGCATTTTACCTTAATTTCTAAAAATTCTTAAACATCTAATACTTGTTTTTAGAGACACTGAGTCTGTGTTGCATGATTTTAGTTGTCATGTTTGTTATGTTGTGTTTTCTGTTACAACAGACAATCATTTCTGATGAGAAGGCTTTGGAAATGACACTGAAATGTGCATTTTTTTGTAGTTACATATCTGGTCAAATGTCTTAAGATACACCTCAGTTTCTTTCAGTTGTCAAAGAAATATACCTACGTTGATTTCAAATTGTACTCGAAGAACAAATAAACAGCTGGAGATTTTGTTTAAAGGCATCATGGACTTAATCAAGACCCAACACAATTTCTTTTAATATTGTAATATAATATAATATATAAAATATGGTCAGCAAAGTTGGTCACTACATGAAAATAACAAGCACAAGAAGTTCCCACAAATTGTCAATGTTTTGTGGTCATCTTTGAAAACACACTGATACCAGCTCAGTTGAGCAGTCTTATTCTCAGAGTGTTGCTGATCACATGCTGCTCTGCTATAAACGCTGCCACAGCCCAGGGTAGTGCGTACTCCAGAGTCACCAATCCTCCCAGGTTGTACTTAAAACCTGAGTAGTCCCAGGGACAGGCCCTGAGCAGCCTGAGCCCGGCCCCCCAGCTAAACTCCCACAGGTAGATGAACAGAGTGTAGGCCGCTAGCCGCACAGGCAGTGGATGACGCTGACCCAGCAGCCATGCTCTCAGGCCCTCCATGAGATAGATTGCTGTGGCGTACATGGGCAGAGCCCATAGACTGCTGTGACCTGCCAGCCTCCTGTCTTGGGTTCTGCACCAATCCCACACAGCAGTGAAGGCCACCTCACATAGGCAGCCATGCAGCGCATACACATACAGACGTACTAAAACAGAGAAAGGACGACTGGAGCTGTTGCCGAGTTGTTCTGCTGGAGCTTCATTTTCAGCACTGGTACCTGTCACAAAGAAACTGTCATTAATGTCCATGTTTTGGCCCTCTTCATAGTTTTATAAGCATGATGATTATATTTTAGCTTTAGCAAGAATTCTTAGTTCAGAGTGAAACTTAAAGACACAACCAACACTTTCTTTTCAATTAAATTGAATGAACCGTAAGTTGTAATTTTACAGTTTCTTATCAGAATTGTGTCTCGGTTGGTTGAGGTAGATAGCCGTACACTTTGAGTCTTGGTTCTGACAGAGATTTTTTACTGTTAGAAGGGAGTTTCTCTCCACTGTTGCAAAGTGCTTGCTCATTGTGTTCTTGTTGGATCTCTATAATAATTGTCAGGTCTTGGCTCCATTTACTCATTTCATATACAAACCTAAGTGATCTTATTTGCCCAGTCTTAGCTATCAGATGAATCAATTTATATCCCAAGTTTATCCTGATCAACAATGGCTCTGTTTCAATCATGTGAGTAAAGGCAGTGTGACAGTGAACCAACAAGCACCCTGACTAAGAAACTTAATGGAACCTGTGATCTACTGTGACCTGTCAAAATGTCTGGAGTGCAAAGTCAGGTTCACAGAGGGAGAGTGGGTGTTCTTATTGGCTGCTCACATACTCTGCATATACAGTAGATCCTTTCCAGTGGCAACAACATTACTGTGCCACCATTTTTAACATCATAATGACAAGTTTAAAAACCTGTTATCAATTTGAAACTAAGTAGTGGAAACATATACTGTGATTACCTGTCCAAATTTTCAGTCTATGATTGCAAATTATACTGTTGCATAGTTGATTTTCTTACTGAAAAAAACTGCCTTTATTCAAGACCTCTACCTATATTTTGCATCATAATTTCACAATGTCAGTCATTTATTATCCAGTCTAATGAGTCATTGCATGGATAACTAAGTATTACTGTGAGCTGAATATCTGTTTCAGTATTTTCTTTTACCATCATCTTTTTTTTAAATTAAATTTTTCTATAGATGATCCACTGCAAATGTTATATGTCCCTTCTCCACAGAACACAATGTGTAATCTCTAGTGTGGATTAACAGCCTAATAGCCCAGCTTAGGTCAGTTAAAGGCACAGAATATCTCCAACAGGTTTTCATCTTGACCCAGAAAATTGTGTTGAAAAAAAAAAAGTATATCACTTACTTGACTGTCAATGTATTCCTTCTCAATGTAAATTATAGTCCACAAAATTTTAACAATACCTTTGACAACTGCATCATTTCACTCACTAGGACTACAACAGAGATAAGTGTCAAAAATGCTGTCTTCCAGTGTCCATTTAGAAAGAATTATCAATTGAAGAATATAATACTCACCTTGGTCACAGCTACCGTGAGGCTTCTTCGTACTTAGTTTTCTCGTCTCCATCCCAAGGCAGCATATGAATCTATGTGCCTTTGTAATCCCTATGCTTCCCTGGGCGTGTGTGCGTGTGTGTGTGTGTGTGTGTGTGGGCTAAACATTAAGCTGCTCCATGTTGTCAGAGTGAGACAGTAATGTCCCTGTCACAGGTTAAAGTTGTGAACTTGGAGAGAAAGAGAGGCAGGAAGCAAACCTGGACCAAAAACTATGTGTGTGTGTGTGTGTTTGTGCACGTGTATGCACGTGTGCACTATCGGGTATTGATCCCACACTGACAGCTTGAATGTTATCTATTGAGCATACAGTAAGTGTGCAAATAAGTACATCGATGTGTGCAAACTTGGCTGTGTCAGTGTTAAGCTCCATTTAATGCTGTATATTTAATGTTGTAACCGAACTTGGGGGTTATCAGTGAACCCATTTTAGTAGCTCAGTGGATAACAATGACGGTTTGTCAGTCAGTCCATTGGTATAACATTTTGTTAATATTTTCCTTTGTAATTATATTTATATATTCATATATGTGGGTCAAATGAGATAACTGTGTGTCTGCTCCTTTTCAGGTCTGCAATGGAGTCAGACAAGGTAGCATTTTGTTTCATTTTTATACAAATGACCACTCAAAACAGTTAAATGTGTGCAGAACTGGCTGTATGGTTGGAAGTACAGTGTAAGTTCTGTGTACGGTGAATGACATGACGTTCAATATAATCCCACAGAAAGTGTTATTATGGGAAGATAAGTGTATGACATTTCCTGACTTTAAGTTGTCCTGAGCGTCTGCAGTGTAGTGAAATATCTTGGACATTTAGTAACAGATCGACTGGCAAATGATGTGGATATTTATTGTCAGTGTTGCATGTTATACGCTCAAGCAAATGTACTGTCACAGACATTTGGTTCCTGCACTGATGGAGTAAACTCTCTGTTTAAAGCATATTTTACCCCACTGTAAACTGCACATAATACCTACCTAAAAAAGGAAGCTTTCAGAGATTGTATGTGGCATATAATTATGCTCTCAGACTCTTGCTTAAAAAAAGGCCCAGGTGGACTAGTGCCAGTGAATTGATTGTGACTGCTTGAATCAACACCTTGCAGATGGTTTCAAGGAATCTAATGTACAGATTTATTTTTGGATTCAATGAGCCTGAAAACAGAGTTGTTTTAATACTAACAATAGCATTGCGCATAGTGACACACCTTGCAAAACAACTTATCCAAGTTATTAGATGCACTAATTTTCCACTGTGGGTGAACTTTTTCTCAAGCATCATCATATAGTTTCAATAGTTCTTGGTTTTTGACCAAATACCTGCCAAACTGACAGGATTCATATACAGTAGCCCGGGGGAATGTGTGTTTAGTTTTAAGTTACTCTCATCCTAATAAAATGGCGAATATGGTTATGACTACACTTGCTAATCATCAACATGTTAGCAGAGACACTTTAAAGCCCTGTGCTTAAATCCCCACTGTGGCTGTAAACAAGCCGCATGTCTCCAGACCTGTAATACTGTTGTTATGTGCTTCCACCAACAGTTTTGGAATAAGAGGTAAAACTATGTTTACAATGCAAATGTATTGTCAAGTAACATTTATTTTCATATCAAATTACAGCAATAAAAAGTTATAAGCACTAAGACTTTGACTTTTATGGACACAGAGCTCTAACAGTGCCAGTCAGTCCTCTGTCTGTTCCTGTGTGTTTGCTTTCTGTGAACACTAAGAGAACAGTTAAATGGAAAATGGACTTCTAGATCAGAGTCCAGTTGTTCTAGGAAACACACATTTGGGATGCAAAGGGGGGACTATGCTACTCTGCGAGAGTCACTGACCATAAAGTTATTGAGCTGGGTTAGTGTGGTGTAACTCTCTGCAACTCAGCCAGTCAATCTTGTTGGTGTGACATTGTCAATTGAATGTATCCAACTTATTATTTTAGTAAAGGTCCAGTGTGTGAGAATTTGTGGCAAGGATGGGTTACTGAAGGGATCCCTGAAGCCCAGGCCTCTGTGCTACTATCTCAATATTTAATCGGGCCCTGAAGCCACATAATACTGGTTATGTGATATATCTTAATAGGTCACTCTCAATAGTATACCACAGTTGTATGTTATTCACCCCTTATATCTGAAAGGGGCCCCTCAGCCAAATAACACAGTTTAATGGTGAGACTACAGACTATAAAAAAAGCACTGGTTAGTTATTTTGGCTGTTGTAGAAACACAGTGGCATTCTCCATTATTCAAAGGTTGCAAAAACCAAACAATATTTATTTTAAAATGAGTTTTAAATCCCCCTTCTATCCCATCCTGAGGCTCAGTTTGACCTGAAGCATCAAAATAAATTATTTTTGAAGTTAAGTGATTCTATCAGTATGATGTAAATTGTAATAACTGGTATAAGGATTATATTTGGACTGTAGTTACCAATTGGACTTGGAATGTGGGGGTTATACCAGTAAAACATATGACATGTAAAAGTTCTGAAAACTTGTCAAAACTATGAACATGATGGGACTAATTGCATATACTCTATGTTGCATTGCACTGTACTAACGTTAGCCTCAGACCACTCCAACACTTTAAATCTATAGAAATTCTCATTTATATTCAAGGAAACAGTGATTCGACTTGACTATAATTGATGATATGCACCTGTCTGGTTTTAGGGTTAGCCAGTCCGGCTATTTCTGGTAAGCTGTAAGACAAAGATGCAGTGTCTGCAGAAATTGTAAAATGAAGGGAAGAATGGAGGGATGCAGCAGTGCTCTGCTCTTTCTTCACCACGGTGAACACATTTTTCATTTTAGACCCCGTTAAATTCCTCAGGGCTAACTAGTAAAACATTTGTTAATAGCTAGCTCTTCCTTAGCAACCTGACCGGAAGACAAGGGGGTGGCTTGCATTTTAGCGGAAGTTGTATTTGACGCGGCAGAAACGATATACCATGGTAAACGCCGGTATAACCAAGTTAGTGAAAGAGTCGCGTAACTAAGTGAAACAGAGAAGATGAACCTCCATCTAACGTCACAACTACTCACAATAATAAGGCATGTCTCGCCACTGGCTTCACTTGTACAATGATTGGCGATGACGAGTCCACAGTAAGTAGTTTGTCTTTAATAATTGATGTTAGCCTCACACATTAAAATGCCAAACAAGGCAGACTAACACACGCCTTCCGACTTCTTCAGATAAAGAGGTTTAGTGAATGTTACCCCTGTGTAAGACCACTAAAACGAGATTATATTTAGCCATTCATGCGTCCAGCCCAGAGGAGACGATCTAGACAGACAGACAGACGGATGGGGTACAGCAAACTACACCGACAAACTCTTTTTGTAAGATTAAGCAGGGTTTGTAGCCGATATTGGCGTAGTTTATTTACATGTCCTGTTTGGTGTCGTCACGAGCATTCAAACCTTCGTGTTACAATGTGCTTCTAGCTTTTCACGTTTTCCTATTTATACACAGTACAGTTGCCGGGCTTTGATGCTAACAGAAAGACCTGAACTACACTGCGACTAAAGTTATACAATAAAAATAAGCACCGCCTATTCCCGCTCATTCATAAGCTCAACTGCGCTCTCCCTTTACCGGGCTCCAGTAGCGCAATCGGTCAGCGCGCGGTACTTATATGACAGTACATTGTAGAGCAATGCCGAGGTTGTGAGTTCGAGCCTCACCTGGAGCAGTCTTTTTACACTGAAGCAGCAAACGATATCTGCTATATTAAATGATTTTCTATTACAAATATTGAAAACCATTTGCAAATAAGATCATTTGGCGACACGTCAGAATCAAACGAGTCCCTACACAGCTACCAGCCCGATTTTGCAAATAGATGAATGCAGATTGTAGTTGAACATGCTAAATGTCAGAAAACTATTTGATTTAAAAAGTCATTTAAATACATTTAATGTGTAAACACTCAACACATAGTCATTTTAAACACAAAATAAGACATTGGAGTTTAAGTATACACCCAATTTGTTGGTGATTTCGTAATTATTATATCATTATAGGCCATGTTTGCGTCACTATTCCCTACATTTTTGAGGTTTATTCAAACATTTCATACATCAAAAACCTCTTTTTTGAAAAAATAATCACTTTATAAGACATGCAAGACAATCAAAGTACAAACTCTTGACTAGTATTTCAATTCTCCCAACAACAGGGGGCAGCATCTCCCCATGTCTGCATGTCTGTTTCAGTGAAACAAACAGGTGGGGGGGAAAACAACTGACTCATGGATTTAAAGTAGTGTACAGGACATTCTGATTTCATGCTTGCATTGTGCAGAAATAATGAACAATTAATTTAAAATGTATGTCAAAGTTGTCATGGCTGTCAGATCACACAGTGATGATGTGGATGATTTGCATACTTAGTTTAGATATTGCTCATGTTATAGCATATATTCAAATAGCCTTTATTCATTTTATAGCATTGTTTAAGCCCCAAGGGAAATGCAAACGTTGTCACAACTGACTTGATTATGTAAGATGATATTTATTTTTGTAAGATTTATTTTGTGGATTTGTTTTTGCTGTATTTTCACTGTATCATGTGCCTTACCATTTTGCAGTGTTGTGATTGAGATGAGTGGAGTAGTACGATAAAAGGGTGATGAGGATGAGTTGCGGCTGTACTTGTGATTGATTGATTGATTTGTTTATTTAAGTGTCATGCACTCAGTAGTGTCCAGCTCATAAGAGCTTATGAGATGCCACACAGGATACAAAGATGACCACATAGCATCTAACAATACACAGATTGACAGTTTCAAAGTGTCAATCTGTCATCATTAAATTGCATACAACATTCTACATGCATTTTCTATAAATCTGTCTAAGGCATATATCTCATTCTTAAATAACCAGTGTAACATATCACAATCAGATAGCCAACATAAATGGACTTTCCCTGGACTTTTTCAAACAAAATGTTCCTTTGCTCAGTGTACCAAGTGCAGAGATGTAGATTAAAGTGTGGCTTTCGGAGTTGCAGAGATTTTCTCTCTCCATGTGTCTTTTACGCAACTATAGCCCTCTTAACAGAAATAGGTAATCCTAGATAAACCCAAGATTACAATTATGTCAGTGTGAGTGAAGTTTGTTAATTGTTCTCAATAGTTAGTGTTGACTGAGTCTATTATTCTACCACTAGGGATCAGTGTTGCCCACTGTTTGGATCTTTTGGACTCTCTTTATTTTTTTCGCCCCCATGATGCAGATGTAACTGCTTAAATATGAGTGGCTGTGTCAACTGTTTGAATGAAAACAGTTGGTTTAGTATTGGTCCTCCCACTTCTGCACTCTATGTATTTTCATCTCTCTGTACTTTTTACACACACTGACTTTATTATGAAGTGGAACAACAGCATGAATTGCAGACATGGATCTTTTGAATACATTGTTTTTTTAGTGCATGTTGAGGAAAACGCACCATTTGGAGTTTGCTATTCGGTTGATGCCTGCATATAATAATGTACAAGTCAAGTTAAGGTAGTTACTTCTTATGTAAAATAGGTGGTGGTGATATGAATAAGTTTGAATGCAAACATCGATAGATTTAAGTAACAGTGGTTTCAACTATCTTAACCCAAAGGTGAGTGCATATCAATGACAAGTAAAAAGCACAGAGCTAATGAGGAAAACCTGCTTCATTGCGATCAGGCCAGATCCAACAAGCAATAACATCACCATTATGCAAAACAGTGTCTGTATGTGTGTGTGTACCTGTTATTCCTTATGTTGTGGGGACTTTATCTGTTTATACAGTCACATTATGGGGAAAAATAAATGACAACATTTTTAGGTGAAGACATGTTTTAAAGTTAGACTGAGGTTAGGTTAATGTTAGGGTCAGGGTTAGGATTAGGCCAACAGTTGTTATGGTTAAGGTTAGAGTAAGTCTCCAGGAAATGAATGCAAGTCAATGCAATGTCTCCTGAAGTCATGGAAACCTGTTTGTGTGTGTGTGTGTGTCAGGGTTAAGGTAGTTTTCATTAGTTTAAGTTTTTATGTAGTTGTTGTTTTTTTATTTGCCAGGTGCAAGATTCAAAAAGGTCATAATAAGTATTGTGTCATAAAAACCCAATAAAAGATGCCATTTTAAAAACGTATTTGGACAGATGAACAACAATCCCTGAATCAAATATAAAAATATATTCCCAGTAGTTTTTGTTAACTATAATAGTGTGTGCGTTCACATGGATTACTTCCGTATCCATTTATGGATTATTCATAGTATGGAATAGGAAACTGTCGTCAAAGCTACTTGAGAAATATCACTACATCTAATTGAGCAAACACCTTTTTTAAAATGGGAGTCTTTTCATTCTGCCTGCAGGCTCTTATCTTTTCTCTCCCTCCTTCCTGAGGGCATTTCTCTCCCCTCACTTCACTCGCTTCATTTGTAAACCTGAAGTCTCTTTGTGTCAAATTTGTGCTTTTAAGGACAAATGCAAAACTAGTAAAACTGTGTTATTAAAAAAACACATGCAGCAGAGTGAGGCAGAGGAAGCTAGTATTAGCTAAATTTGAATTTTGAAACAAATTTGTCACCAAGACTATCACTTCATTTAGTGTAAAATGCAGAGGGCAAAGGTATTAGCATGGAGTTTATGGGATCTCAACGTAGCGCATGCCAAAGTATTAACACATAAATTATTGTATAACTGTGCTATAGTGTTAGCATGCTGTTTGTTGTCTGGTACGAATGCAAAAATAGTACCGTGTACAGTCTGAGAATGTAGCATGTCAGCATAGTCTACTGTCTATATATACTGTATCTATATATATATAGATACAGTTTGCATCGTTTGCATCATATGACAGGAACTTTTCCAAATTATGTTTTTCCACACTTAGGTTACACTTTGAGCTGATTGGGGTTTTTTTTTGGACTGCATTTATTTTTCTCAGTTTGAAAAATGATGACACTGCTTCACTACAATAGCAGCGTACACTCACACAAGTGTTCATAAACTGCACACATTTTTAACTACTGCAAAAGCCTATTATTAAATGAGGGATTACCATAGTGTTGGTTTTGTTACAAGGTTTATATCAACCAACACATTTCACTTGGGACAAGTGGTGGTTGCTGGTCTTTTATTTCAGGCCCAGTTATTCTTCCATAAATTCTGCAAACTAACAACTAGAACAAGGAAACGCAATACTGTAAAACTATAATGCTATCATAGTGTTTTTATTTACAGTGTATATGTACAAACAAATGGTCTATATCGCCGAGACAATAACACACAACGACCAGGTATTTGTCACAGACTTCCCTCGCAAAACCCACACAGGACCGAGACAGAAAAGGCTGTTTCTGTGATGCTTTCAATCAAAATCTGGTCCAGCCTTTCAGACAGTTCCTCCAATCATCATGCACTGCTCCACTGACCCCCCAGAGAAGCTGAGCTTCCCTGGAAGTGACGTTTCTGCCACATTTGTCCAATCACCGTCAAGCTCACCGTAGTGAAAAAAACCCTAGAGAACAATCGAAGCTGAGCTTCAAGTGGTTTTAATGCGGAGGCTGCTACGGGAATATGAGAGTAAACTATCTCAAAGGTGTTCAATAGCTTTGGTTTGTCACAGTTTGAAAACAACTGGCAGATGTGTGTGCACAAGTATGAATTCTAAAAACAGAAATAGCAAGCGGACAAAATGCTTGACGTAAGATGGTTTGTTGTGATGGCAGCGAAGAAAATAACCAATAAGCAAATAAGAGCCAATTTCTGACATGTCTTAATAATCTGCAATGGCCAATTATCATTTATTTAATCGACCAATCATCACTTATTAATACAAGTTTACACATTTGTTTTCAGACACACATACACACACAGCTGAATGTGCACGATCAACTGCAAATCATATATACTTGTAATGATTACTAACCACAAGTGGTTATAATGAAGCCTTTATTTACCTGTTAAGAATTATCATGTTCCACAGAAATGCTTTGAAATGGAAAACGGCTGTTGCAAGAAACAGAAAATTAGCAATAACACACATTGCAACACCTTTTGCCTCATAATGATATACTTGCAGCAATTCAGTGTTTTGGGCAGCGTTTTGCAGCAGTACATATGATACAGGAGAAGGTACTTAGATCCAGACCTGCCCCCAACATGCAACTAATCATACAGATAATGTGTCACAAGCTATAACTCACATCTGTCTTTGGTTAGCACTGCAAAACCTCACTCACTATCTTGCTGTGTGACAGCTCCCAGGCCCAGCTGTTATGTATTGTGGCCCATGGGCTCTGCTCATTACGTGTGAAGGTATAATTATTATCATTATTGTTTTGTTTTTTTCTTCCACTCTTCTCTCAAGCCTGGGGCAACTTCACTGATGAAGCATATGTCAAGCTGCCAAAAGGAAGTGATGTCATTTTGCCTAGCGGCTCACCGGCAAACGCTGAGGTCAGAGGTGTTTCTTGCGTGCGTGCGTTTGCGTGTGTGTTGAAAATAGCAAACACCCATGGGGGAAGTGATGGAGTTCTGAGGAACACATGTGATAATGTTCCTGTTCTGGACGCCAATTATTTGACTGTTCTTCATGGAGAGTGTGTGAATTTTGGGGGTCATCTGGTGAAGAACTCCCAGGTGTGTCATTTAAATTTTTCACTTCCACTTTCACAAGGCAAGCTGTGAATGTCTCTCTCACACTTCATCATCATCATCATCATCATCATCATCATATTAAGCAGCAACTGGTCTTAATAACATGTTCTCTCTCTCTTTCTTTGTGTTTGTGTGTGCACATGTGTGTGTACTTGTATTTGTTACCTCTTCCTTTTCCGGTATAAACACTGACCTTGTCAGGACCAGTAGTCCTCATGGAGACCTAAACCTGGTCCTCATATGAGGCAGAACCCTGATTTCTGAGGAACTGGTTGAGTTTAAGGCTAAGATTTAAAATTGTGGTTAGGATAAGGTTAGGGTAAGGCATCAAATGGTTATGCTTAAGGTTAGGGATAATGCTTTGATTAGAGTGTCTACATGAATGGAAATCAGTGCGGCGTCCTAAGAAGGTTATGTGTGTGTGTGTGTGTGTGTGTGTGTGTGTGTGTGTGTGTGTGTGCGTGTGTGTGTGTGTGTGTAAGTGTGCATTCAGACTGCAAGTAGCTCCACAGTGAAACTGCAACGGGCAGCAGAAGAAATTAATTTTAGGTCTATTAGATTGCACAACTCTGGGAATTTAGCAGTTTCGTCGATGCTGGCACATGCAAAGGGATTAGGGAGAATGTTATCAGTCATTGTCAGTTATATATGGATTTATTTGATTTATTAACGCAGTACTGATGCCTGCCAGTTCACTGCACTGGGGCAGAAAATGATGCCTTAATCAAGTTACCATAAAGTTGTGTAATCTTCAATTCAGTTATTCTGCAACGATTCATTAATGATTGACCCGGATTCTTTTCTTTTCTTTTTTTCTTCAGTAACTCCTCACAACTTGGCATACCTTGTTAAATGTCACCACTGTGTGTGTGTGTGTGCTGGGATTTCAGTTGGCCTCAGTGAAATGAACGACAAGGCTGTGATCGGAGGTGGGATTCAGCACACTTGGTACTAATCAAAAGCTTCGACCAATGTGTCTTCAGGAAATGCTTGTATAACTGGAACACCAGACAGATTTCTTGGTTCCTGGGTTATGTTTGTGTGTGCTCTCCTCGGCTGTGGTGAAGTTTGAATTGTAATGTTCAAGTGTAAATCTAACCTCTGCATTTCCACATTAGCGTTGTCATTTTTTACATAAACTAAGAATAAATGCAAAGTTGCTGATTCCTGAAAGTGTTTTTTCATTCAGGAGTAATGAAAAATGAGTACAGCAGCAGGTGGCAGCTGGAAACTTGCACCATTTTCCAAGGTTTGCGTGTACTCAACACTGTTCTGAGCCCGGTGAGCCAGGTACTACTTAAAAGTTGTGTGTGTGCGTGTCAAGACTCCCTCCCATCTTCCCTGGCACAGCCTGGTAAATGACCACATCCTCTACAACTCGGCTGCCTGTCCAGATAGATGTCACAAATAATGGGGAGCGCACTGGGAGCATTTTTGATTTATGTGTGTGCAGCGCCTTCTGGAAGAGAAAGATTGTGTGACTTGATGGACGGCCAAAATCTTGAAAAGGGTCCTTCCTGAGAGTCGAGGCCAGGCAGTATTTTTGGATGGACTGAGCTGAAGTCATGGCAGAAAGACAAAAAACAGTTTTTATGTATATTCATTCCATTATGTCCAATGTTTGTCTTGATGTCACAGTTATTTCTCTTACTGTTGCTTTGCCTTTTCCCATGAACAGTTTGCATTTGTGGATAAACAAACACACACATATTAAACATCTCTAAATTCTTGAAAACATCTGCTTCTGCCACAAAAGACATTGACTTAAACGCACACGCACTTGCCTGCAGTCACCATGACTTTTGTATTAACAGCTTTGTTGCTATGACAAACACCATAATCTTCATTCTGGTATGTGGCAGGTGTGTTTCATCAGTCCTTCAAATACTCAGTATGGAGTCAATCATTTTATAATTCTTCCATTGTGTCGTTGCTCACTGTGTAGCAATCCCAGTGTGAGTCAGATGAGGATTGCATAAATAACAGGATGACCTTTGATAGAGGAAATATTTCATCCTGTGCCAGTGTGATTGTACACCATACCTGCCTGCTTAATGCTGCCACAGCCAGAAAAGGTTAAAAGGTGTAAAAGTGAGTACTTACTGTATGTTGGGTTAGGGTGAGAGGAAATCTGTATATTGGCTCATGTTTGCGTGTTAGCCACATCTTTATGAGGATTTTGTTCACTTGGCATGTGTGTTCAATTATTTACAGTGACCGACTCAGATAGCAGCGACCAGGTGACTGTAGTGGGGAGTCAGATTCATTCTTAAACAAGGGTCAGTGTCAGTCCAGCGTTCCACACATGCGTACTCATTCTCTCATTCCATCACAATGGCAGTGATTTTACTCCTGGAGTTCGCTCTCATTTGTATGTCCTCGGAGTCTGTGAGTGTTGTGTTGATCACCTGTTGTGCACCATAACACAATTCAAAGAAGTGTCTTTTTTTGTTACCTCTTTGGACAAAGGTGAGGGTGCGACACCTACTAGACTAGAAAGTGTTTTTGCTGCATGCAGCATGAGCAGCACAGTCCAGTCCACTAGTGGACTGTTTGCGGACACGCAGATGAGGAAAGCATGACATAGGCCTCAAGGGACTTTCATTCACTCTCTTGAGCTAGTGTTTGCTTTTTGTAAATTCTAACACTTCTAGGACAGCACTGGTGCTACAAACCATTTGAGCTTGTTCACACTACAGTGTTTACCTGTTGACTGTCAAAAATAATTTATAATTTGGCAAGCCTTCATACAGTAGCTTATTAATTAATAATAATTTGTCCTGCCCATGATTTTATGAGGAGGAATTGGCTGCAGGGACATTGTAGCAACAGGTACTTTTTTGTCTTGAGGGTTACATTGTTACGGCAGTTATCTTGGGCTCAAATCAAGTGTTTGTTAAATTCAAAGTACAGCCAGTGGCCCGTTCCTCCTCCCTCTTTCTGTCTAATGAATACTGCACATGTCTATATCAGTCTCTCCTCTAAGCAGACAGGGCACAACCACGCACATGTATGTACGTGTGTGTGTGTGTGAGATTGTGTCTGTATGTGTGTGTGCGTGTAACTGGACTGGGTGTTGTGTGGATCTGTCTGCGTCTGTGACCGGCCTATCGCTCCCCGTGGGCACATGAAGGGCACTATGGTGGTTGGGGGCTGGGAGCTGCTGACATGACCGCCCAGTTCAAAGAGATGGAGCAGGAGATGCAGGCAGAGAGTGAACAGTGCTGCCTTTATATTCACCTTGGCCGAGCCTGGGAAAACTCTGCAGCCCCCCGTCCTCGCCTGTGGTTACAGGCAGGGAGTCAAGTGGACTTACAGGTGCTGCATAGTGCTCAGGCTCCGCGATGTGATCTGTTGAAAAAAGGGATTTTATGAATTCAATGAGAGTGAAGTGTTGATGGATGACATGGAGTGAAATGTTGTATAGTGACATGCATGTAAAAATCTTTGTTAATATGAAGTTCAAGTATATTGGAATCTTAGTTAAGATGAAGTTCAATGAAAAACTGTGTATGAACCAATCTTGTATTCCTTACCAGTCCACATGGAACTCATGCAGATCGGCTGAAAACTCCCCCAGAACAAAACAAAACAAAACAAAACTGCTGTTTAGTTAAGTACAATGCACGCTCTGATTCTTCATCATCCTGATCTTTCTCTGGCTCCCCCTCTTCTCCTCTGAACATCATTCTCTCCTCTCAAGTCTGGCTGTTCCACTAGCATGGCATAGCTTCAGTTTCCAGTGACTCCATGCAGCAGCTCTCTGAAGTTCTCCCACTGGTATTATTCCATTGGCGCTGTATGTAGCACCACTCTGCTGTGCCCTATGAAGAAACTGGCTATCACCTCTGATACTCCGTAACTCAGTGTTTATAGCCTGCTGTCCATCCACTAACACCTGGCTGTAGGTACTGTTACCCTTGTTGCCCTGCCTCCAGTCCTCAATATACTGCCATCTACCTCCAGCCACACACAAATTGCCCTCCAGGATCCATATATTTAAACTTATTTTTTATGACACCTTCCTCAGGGCTGACTATGATAACACTTGTTGCTGGAGTGGGCTTAAGTGTACATTGGCAAAGCCAGGCAGGTGTAACTCAGCAGGCCCTTGCTATTTATTAACACGG
This sequence comes from Solea senegalensis, assembly GCF_019176455.1. Lineage (NCBI taxonomy): Eukaryota > Metazoa > Chordata > Actinopteri > Pleuronectiformes > Soleidae > Solea > Solea senegalensis. The sequence continues at coordinate 14,369,555 of NC_058035.1, forward strand.
TTTTATGTTTTCGCTGCAGACGGCGATGAATGTGTCTATTCAGCGGAGGGTGTGAAGCAAAGTTTGGGAGTAAAACGACCGAAGCATGTGTGTGTTTTCTATGGACTAGGCTAAGTTAGGATATGTTGTGCCAGTGTCTGATGTGAGCGATCCAGGGGGTGTCGCTTGTTTGTGTGTGTGTGTGAGTGAGAAGGGAGGGGAGAGGCTGACATCACTTCTTCCAGTGCTATGGGGGTTGTTATTGTTGCCATTCTCAGAGGAGCTGGAGCTACAGCAACGTTTTCAAAGGGACTTGACATGATGGGGGCTCTGTCATTTATACACATACGCAGATAAACAGACCGGCCTAGGCAAACATATACAGGCAGTCACGCTTACTGGCTCACAGACTCTTGCACACACATCGATGTGAAACGGACTGATACACACATGCGCACATTTGCGCACGTGTACACAACCCCCCTCCCCCCCAGACACACACACTAAAAAACTATTCTCAGTTTAATTACAGAGTATAGGGATGACACAGCTGCATTATCACTTCTGGAGAAACTGCCAATTATGGCTCTGCATCAGCTGTAAATCTGCCCATCTCAATGTAAAGCTGTGTGCTTTGTGTGTGTGTGTGTGTGTGTGTGTGTGCAAGGGTACAAGCAGGCACTTGCTCACACATGTTGCTCAGAGTCAGGGCTTAAACACATTATGCTGCATGAAGAGAACATGCTCTCAGGGTAAATTTATTAAGCTTGACAGCACCCTGCGGTTAAAACACTCATTTTGACTGAACTGAGTCTAAAGGTGTAATCTGGAATTTATTTAACCATCCCTACACACATATGTTTTTAAAAGTTCTGAGTTTTGCTAATGGGGAAAAGACCTTCTTCAAAACGTTGTTAGGCCCATGAAAAGGCCTGAAATGGATTTTATAATTCTCAATTTGGTCTAGTGAGAGAAAAAGTCCTTTTTGAACGTGGAAAAAAGTAACCAAGTGGTGTGACAATCATTGAAAGACGAAACCATGCAATTCATCGCAGAGTACTGCAATATCACATACATAAGGTTATACTTTAAGATAAATGTTATTGTTTTGTGTCGCTCTCATGTGATAATGCTTAAGCCATATTCACGCAACATGACTTTCAAAGTTTTAAGAACACGGTGCATTTCAAACTACAGGATTTGTTGACTTGTGGTCATGGGTGTTGATGCTGCAATGAACTAACACTACACTGGTGACAAGGAATCACTCATTATATGACGTTCCACTTGGAGTACGCCACGACTTACGTATAAGTCTTGTCACAAAAACACATGTTCACGTGACATGTGGAATGATGCACAAAACCAGGCCTGGTTTCGCTTTGTTTCATATCGAGTTTCTTTCATGTTTGGGTTTGTAATGCCTTCACTTCACCCTGGCCTCTGATTGGCTGTAGTGGCTGGAGTTGTCACAGACATTCACATATGTCACATAAGCAGAACACACTTGGCCTACATATTTAACTTCATTTATAACAAAGAATAACATGCAGTTCAGCTAAATGGAGAGACAGTAAAGGTCAAAAGAAAATATCACTATCACTAAAAAAACATACAACTATAAATGAAAATACTGTATTTCCTTTTCCTAATACTATTATCTTTTGTGTGTTTGTGTGCACTGTATGCATGCAGGCTGGAGATTAGGTCTCGGATTAATGGGATGTCCCTTGCTGCATGTGGCCCCTCTCCTCCTCCACATTCCACTGTACCGCACTCACACATTCAAGGCCTTGTGTGACCCTTCACCACTTGAATATACACATGCACACACACAGTCACAAACGCATTACCCTTTGGCAAAGTTTCACCCCCCCTCCTTCACCCTCTGGGGCTTTTGGACATCAGAGCAAGCCTTACCAATCCCTATTTTAACAAGCATACAGGCTCGTTAAACTAACACACGGCCAGGTCTATTGTCCCACAGCTTCATCTGGAGTTTGTGTGTTGGTTTGGCCTGGACAGTAGGTTAGGATAAGATTTGGACAGCACTGGATCCCCACTAATCCCTGAAAAGCAAAGGTAAAGCCCAGTCCAGGACCTCCGGCGCTCTCAGCGTTGCACCCTCCTTCACCGACACACACACACAGACATTCTGTGTTATGACTGGATCCCATAAGCATCAGCAATTATGTCTCCCATTACCTAAAAGACCTGATTGCACTAGAAAGTGGATCAAGGGCATGCATATACGAGTCTACACAAATCTGTGATTCTGACAGTGACTGATTGTATGGCTGGACAGGTGTAGGTGGATAGCTTACCACTGACAAGCTTGTCAGGGGCATGGTATATAGTGATAAAAACTTCTTTGTATTCATTTTCTGCCATTTACTCTACTACCCTTGTGTAGTGGAAAAAGAACACTGACATTTCATAATAACTAACTGCAAATCATTTATCCTTAGATTGATAAAAAGTCGACGAAAAGCTGCCATAGCTTTTATTCTGGACAGTCTTTCTCTCCCTCAAAGATCAGTGCACTCAACACAACTAACTGATAACGATTCATTGGCACACATGCTTGTCAAAGGTCAACAAAGTTGAATATGATGTAAAGCAATTGGCGTGGATTTACGCTGCCCTCCTGGGCAAATCCATTGATTGCTGCCACCACAAAATGCTGTCACTCTAAATGCTAGTGTGACCAAACCTTAATAGGAATTATCCCCCCAACGTCCAGCTACCTTTTCTATAGACTGTTTCAGAGGAAAGAGTTAAGCTGTCGGGTGCAAGTGTAATGCACACTGCCCCAGTGAATTGACTTTAAACGGGGGAAAGAGAGTCAGAACACGGCAAACGGTTTTGATTTATGGGAGCAGAACCACATTTGATATTCATTTCCGCAGCTGTGGCCAGCTAAAAAAACAGCCCTGCAAATAGACCCATTCTGACAATGGTGCAGTGTAGCCCTCCAGTGTGTGTGCGTGTGTCTGAAAGACAGTTTGTGTCTCAGAGCCTGCGTGCGTCACTCCTATTTTAGGAATGTTTTGGGGCTCTTTCAGTTAAATTCACCGCAGCTGTTTCTGATTCGCCAAACACATATAATAAGTAATTATTGAAAACACCTTTCAGTTGCTCAGGGTTGTGTGGCGCTTCATTTTGTGTAATCGAAGCTGTGGTTTTTCAGAGAGGCACAAGATCCAAGAGCTTATTGAAAGCCAGCAAAACAGCCCCACAGTCAGAGTTTCCTGAGAGAAGAAGAAAGAAAATGAAGCTTAAAGAAATATCCCCCATCCCGCCTCGGTGAAAAGCCAGAAGACGATAGGCGGGAAGGAGGTCTGAAGACGAAGAGGGCAGGATCAGCAGCAATCATAGCCAGTCAGGTGGAAAGAGATGAGGAGATTAGGTCGTTAGCGATAGAGGGAGTAAGAGATTGCTGATTGTTAAATAACTGAAACTCCGACAAAGACTATAAGTGGACATGTATCTAGAATATTTGCTTCCAGGGAAACACAATGGACAAGTATCCTTCAACTATTCAACAAGGGTTACCATCAGTCTGTAGAAGGGCTAATCAGTGGGAAAAGAAAAGGAGGAAGCACAACAGATACATGTAAGCATGAGTCAGAATCCCACAGAGAGTGGTGATGTGCTCACAATAAAAGCCGATGAACTTTGGCACTCAAATAATGATGAGTGCTGACCTTTGACGATTTTATCTCTGTTTGAATGTAAAACGAGACACAGAATAGAGGTAGTTTGCAGGTTGATAGCACAAACATGTCTTTTGAGTAGAAGTTGTCTTCCTGTTTGTGATGAAGCTACAAAACCTAAACGAGAAGCTTTCTGAAATTTCAGAGGCTCACTTGTTTGGAGAACTTCATTTGTGTTAGTCTCTGGTGTTACTGGGCCTTTAGGGTGTTTATCTTTCTTAGCTACAGATGGATATGTTTGATTGAAATTTGGTATGAGTTTATTCTACAGTTTTCTCTCTGTAGTGCAAATAGAACCAATGTTTGTTTACGCCTGTAGAGCTACAATTTCTGGTCGCTGGATAAAGGCTCTGAGACTTTAGCAGTCTGTTTGCACAAGCTTACATGTCTACAAATTGGTGTCTGCGATTCTGTGTGGGTGTCTGAGTGCTTGTTCTGTATGTGGGTGTTTTTCTGCGTGTGTGCATGTCATTTAGGGGGAGAAGGAGAAAGAGAGAGAGAGATTGGAGACGGGATGGGGGATGACAGGCTGGATCTGATTACGGGTTGGAATGGCTGGGAGGGTTTGTGGTACAGCGCTTTCTCAATAGTACATTCCTGTGTGCAAGCTGGGGCAGGATCTACCACTACAGGCCGGCCTCTGCCAGAGGGATTAAGCAGAAGGGACGTCGTCAGAACAAGAAGCAGGTCAGGACTCACATTTAGCGGGCCCTTGCTAGATAGCAGGATAGAAGATGAGTCATTCACACATCCTGCTTTGGACTCCATCACACTGGAACATGGTTAACGGGCCTCCTGTGTTACATGAGCCCAGGAGACATTCTTCTACAGTGCAAAGGTCTAAGGTTGGAACAAGGTTTTATTGTTTCTGGACACTAGGTGGGTGTCAAATTCACATGCCCTCAGTAGCTGTCAGCACTGAGTGGAGTGACCTTTAAGGAAGGAAACTGACTTTTTTTTTTTTTTCTCCATAAAATATGCCCAAGTGGTACATGTGGGCAAAGTCTTGTGTGTATGTGTGCTGGCATGAAACGTCTGACAACTGCACAAATCAACTCTGTTTAAAAGTCAGCAGCTGGATCCCAGTGTGACCCATCCACACAGGAACATTCAGACTCACCTGCTCTGTCAGGTTAATGCCAAATATTGCCGATGGGTGCTTGGTGCCCTTTCACTTAATTTAAGCAAACACATCACTTAACAGTTCATACCTGCCTATCAGTCCCACTTGTAATAAGCCAGAGGTCTGTCTCTCCATTTAGCTTTCTGTTTTTTGGGCTGACTGGCTAACTGGCTGTTTGTACTTGTCAGTTGATGACAGACTGTTTCTCTTCCTGTCTCTCCAGATTCTCTCCTCCTTTCACATATACACACAAAAGCACTCCCTCTGCGTCAAGTTCAGGCCAAGGTTTTGACATGAGTCAGTGAACAACACAGAGGTTCTCATGCTGAAAGCTGATAAGGAGGCCTTCCTCCCACTGAAAGCCAGCGTGTGTTTGTGGGGCTGTGTGTACCAAGCAGCTGAGGGAGGACGAGGAGGGTGATGCAGGCTTTGGCCCAGGCCTTTGTTCTCTATCTTACTGTTGCCGCCATCGCTGCTGATGGTAAACGCTTCCAACAACTCACAAAAGAACCCCCACCACTCCTTCTCCCCTTTTAATTTGATTTACTACACGAAGGAAATAACATTAACTTGTTCATACGCCCCCCTGCCCCCCTCGCTCTTTGTTCACTGGTTTGTTTACTATTCCCTGTATGGAAAACCCTTCAGGAATGTGGAGGAAGTGGGTGTTTCCTCCAGGAGCTTAAGTTTTTTTTAATGGGGCTGGATAGAGTAGAACAAGAGATGGGAGGATGGGGGTGGCTTTCCAATATCCCACATTGCTTCAGGTAGTTGGGTAGACAGACAGACCAGACCAGCAAGAAAGAAGAAGTGTGTATGTGTGTGTGTATTAGCTTAGCTTCAGGTTACCCAGGACGGCAAAAGCTCTATAAATTAGGAAGGATACTTCATCAAATTAAGCCTCCATCCCACCTGCAGAGAAAAGGCAGGATGGACCTTGAAAAACATGAAACCTCCATTCATCCATGCTCATATTATCCTTTGGTGACAGTAACTGAATTCCTAAAAAAATGTCCAAACGCAATCCCTTTCATTGAGAATGAAAGATGGAAATTTAAGGACCCACAATTTAATTGGGCACTCGGACATGTAACTCAGATGCCATGATATAATCAAAAGCATCAATGTCATTAGACTCTGTAATGACACTGTCTCACTGTTGTCATTCATTTAGGTACATATAGCAAGATCCCACCTAGCAACCTTTAAAAATAGACAAATGTTTGTTTGTACCCTCAGTCAGATTTATTTGACAGAGCCCATTTTCAGCTAAAGGTCGCAGCATAAATTATACATTATTCACAAAGACGGCAGGATAATAACATCAACAACAAAAATCACCAAAGGTTACGCACTGCAGCTTTATTGCGTCTATTCATTTGTTAAAGTAAACCAATTCCAATCAACTTCAAATGTATCTCCTTTGCTTCGCTCTTGTTATTCTCTACATCACTGACAGTCTGTCTCGTCGAGTTGTTTATTGTTGCAGTTACTTTTGACCCTCTGTGATTACGCACACCTGTCTTCACCTGCAGCCGTCCTCACTGACCTTTGTCCTCAAGAGTTTCAGTAGCTGCATGTGAACCTCATTCTGTGTTTGGAGCTGTTGATGATCAAGTTTTTAAACGGTTTAGATGAGGAAAACATCATCCCAGTCACACAGAGTGAAGGCTTACAGTATAATACCATCAGTTCCTGGCAACAGCGCAGGAAACAAATCAAATGTATAAGCTGTTTGCAAATCTTGTGGTCACAACCTTTCTAACAACTAATACATTTGTAAATGATGCTCTCACGCCCGCTGTCACCCCGTCACCCCTCCACAAAAACACACACATTCACACACGGCCTGCGAAAAGGGGCTGAATCATCTGTGCTAATGGAGGCCTTAGATTTCCATGCCGCTCTTATTCTGACTGTGTCTGCGTCTGCCTTGACCACTAAAGAGTCCCAGCTGCCCACAGAAATGCCTACGAGGGATGCCTGCCTCCTAACTCAGCTAGTGTGTCCACGGTGTTTTTCACCAACATTTGTATGTGTTTCCCAGGCTCTCTGCTTGAAGATTATCATAATTTACTTGGAATTATAATCCCATAATACTTACACAAAATAAAAGAAAGTGTGTGATATCACCTCTTACCTGGCGTGACCTGTATTATCCCAGCAGACTAAAACAAACCGCCAAATACTTTGCAAATATTACATATTTGCTTTGAGTCATGATTCCTGATGCTGTAGCCTATTTAGTTAAATTCCACAGGTTTCTGCATTTATGTCAATACAATTACACCAATTTCACTTATTTGCACTTGTGTGTCTGGGCGTGTGTGCATGTCTGTGTGTGTGTTGCACATAGTACGAGGGAAGGGGCTCAGATGTGGGTGTGTGTGTGTGCATGTCTATCTGCAGGTGATGATTTGATCTCAGGTGTGTTTTTGTGTGTGATTGAAGATTGTGTTTGAGGAATCCAGCCCCCCATCTCCCAATCTGTCCATCTCTCAGCACTCTTGTAGCAGCAGATCAGAGTTCCCCTGCTTTGCAGCGGGTGATCACAGGACTCCTTTTCTGTTTTATAGAAACAGGCCTGTCACACTGGTATGTAGACCATCTGTTAACACTCGCCACACGAGCACTGCTACCAAACAGTGTTCATCGTCGCGCTTTCAAACGAATCTTGTTTCAATGATCAGCAACATAACTTTAACATAACTGTTTACCTGTTCATTCAAATATTGTGTCATAGAGGACCGGGCATCCAACACAAACATGTTCAATTTAATCACACTGACACAGTCTTTAAACTGATATGTCTCACTTGAAAGCTCCTCCTTGAAGATACTCCATGCTAAACTATCAGTCTATTCATAAAAGGATTATTGAAATACCACTTAAAAGAAACATTACACATTTTTTACAAACACTTACATGCCTGCAGTTCCATCCATACTATAGCAAGGGTCCATGGCAATCTAGAATCAGAAAAAAGCATACTTTATGACACGTTCCATTCTAGTAGTGGCAATTCTTCCCCTGGCATTTGCCCTCTTTTGTATATCCTTTTATTATTTGAGCATGTGGGTACCATTGGACTTCCTCTCATAATGTCTTACAGACACTCTGAAGCTCGGAAGCTCATTTCAGGCCCAGTTATTTACATATTAAATAAGCTCAGCTACCCTGGATCTGGTTTGTGCTGTCTCATAGAACTCAATTGCTGGTTTTAATGTGCCGTGCTGCTGCAGCAATTAAGTAGTAGTCATATAGTTGAAGGAGTTCAAGCCAACTATTTATAATGAAATATAAATACAACAGTATGTGGTTGACCATTTATTTTCAGTCATTATGACATCAGCAATCCTCTCTCATGCTAAGCTAAATGAAGCTTTGGGCACCAACATACATTGGAAAACATCACTGGCATAAAAATATTGGATGTGACCTTATTTTTCATACAGTATAAGAGAATACAGACCATGACGGCAGAAAAACGCAGACAGATTAACATTCTCCCCCAAAAAGTGTTTCTTAACATCTGAAATTCTGGCATTTTAAGTATCACTAAGATAACAATAAATAAAGCTAGGCATTGCATGTAAACACAAATCCAGCAGCTGTACATGCCCACAGAAACTGCTCTATAGTATTTTTTTCCTGCTCCAACCCAAGCTGTGAAGTGAGGAGGCGTCAGTGGAGGGCCTGATTTGAATGAGAGATGTCATTTTTAATCGAGCACTACTGAAAAAGATGAATCACTGGATGAACCAATACAGTGAGACGCCGCCTCAATGTTTGTGGTTGATCTCGCCGATAACACATGATGTGGGGTTTGGTGTGTTTTCGATCAGTCAGATTACTGGCTTGATTGCAAGAGCAGAACGGTCTGGATGTCACGACTGAACAGACCGTGACCTACAGGATAATGGAGTTAAATGCATAGCGCAGACCGCTTGTATGGTTGCAAATTGAATTCAGCAGAAGAGGAAAACAAAACAGCCTATAATCTGAGTAGTTGTTGTTGTACATCGAAAACAACTGTCATCTCTTCCCCTGACACACGCACGCACACACACGTGCGCGCACACACACACACACGTCCACCCCAGGATTTAACCACAGTGTTTACCATAGTCCAAAGGGCCTGTAATCTGATCTATCTTAGAGAGGAGCAGGAGGTTGAGGAGATACAGGAAATGGATGGGGTCATGGTTAGGAGAAAGAATGATACTGACAGTTTGTATATATGTATATATATATATATATATATATATATATATATATATATATATATATATATATATATGTATACATGTACATATATATATATATATATACATACGTGCGTGTGTGTGTCAGGGGAAGAGATGACAGTTGATTTTGATGCACAACAACAATTATGTGTGTGTACATGTCTGTAGTAGCCTATGAGGACAATTTTTGATTACAAATAACTGGAAGTCAGTGCACGGTCCCAAGAAGAATAGCTACATAAACCTGTGAGATTGTGTGCGGGTGGGTGGTGGCTATAATTGCTACCTATAGAGCCCCTTGGGACAAATACATAATATGTGCCATAAACAGGTGTTGTTGGTGGGCTCAGAGTTTACCATCGCCACTACAAAATTGCAATTATAATGACAAAGTAATTCTTTGGTCTAGAACAACAACACTGCTGGCTGAGTATTACGTTGTAAGCTGTAGACGTTTGAAGAAGTTTGTTTCCGTAGATAACATAGAACCAGGCTTTCTTGTTTACTTTATGCTAAGGCTTTATGCTATACTGGCTGCTTGATTAGTATTGTAATTAATGCTGATTAAGCAGCACACATACTATATAATGACTGACATCCCTAATGTCCCCACCGTACCCCACCACCCACCGGTGAAACAAATCCAAACTTGGTTGATTGCTATCCCTCAAAACTTAACATACTTGGCTTCCAGCAGACTGTAAAATGGTTGGAGTTAACTTAAAATGGCATGAAGAGGGACTCATAATGACAAAGTAATAGCCAGAAGGCCAATGTATATTTAAATGGCTGCCCTTTGTCTTTGCTTTCTCAACTGTAAACTTTTAGGTGTGGGAGCAAGTGCCACAGTTGAGTTTCCCCCTGACCCAGCATATCCTCCCACCAGGTCCCACAATGCTGCAGTGGTGCCAGGACAAGTCTAGTCTGGGTCTGTGCTTGTGTGTCACATTCACAATGGCATTAAAGACGTCTTGCTGGGGGTAGACTGGTGAGGGAGGAAACTGAAGCAGCTGGAGTGCACTGAGCCGAGCGGTTTTCCATTGCCAAAGGAAAAATAGTTCACTTTTGTCTCGTTGTATCGTAACAATAACAACAAGAATGCAGCTTTTGTCACAATGGTTTTACTCAATCCTGAGTCTGTAGCTGATGCATTCCCACATTCACACAAAGTTGTTTTGGATTGATTTCATGGAGCCATTTAAAGTTGCTGTTACTTTTTGTCTATGTCACAATAATAAATAATAGAATAGAATAACATTTATTGCAATTTGAAAAAATAATAATAAGGGGATGGTATACATGTCATAGACCATGATAACATTTCCTAGAATTATGTTGATGCACACAAATAATATAACTTATACAACGTAAACAATTCAATGTACTGCAAAATGGGTGCATATGTGATTTTACTAGTTTTGAAGAATGAGAACAGACACAACTACTTAAATAGATGACTGAACTCTTTAAAAGCTGAAAGCACCTTGGTTGACACCAAATACATTTCCTACCCTAATCTGAAAATGATTTCTTTTGGTCAACACATTTACACTACTTCTATTTGCATGAGACGAGACATAAAGTCAGAAGACGGTTATTTGAAACAGACATGATGCACTCTGAGTTGCTGTCAGTCACAAGTACACATTCAGTCATCGTGCAAACTGGTTTTACCACTCACACAACGTGGTTCATCTCAAATCTCAGTTAGTGTCACAGAAGACTGGTGTTGTTGAGGTTTGATTGATTCAGGCAAATCACAGCACAGGGTGTTATTATGGGTAAGTGAGTCATCCTAGTTGCGCCAGCCGCAGGCCTGTTCATGTCTTAGAACATCAGTTTGTTACCAGTAAAATCAGTTATAAGGCGTGCTTGTGATGTGACAGTTTTGTAGGCTACACACAATATATTTGTCTGTGTACCCTGGGGCTTTGATGGAATCTGTCTTCTGGGGAAGTTGTTGTCTTAAATAGATTAAATTTACAAGTAAGAACTTGCTACATTACCTACAGTATATTGCTAACAATAACCCAGCAGGAGTATGGAGGGAAGAATAATAAAACAGAACAAACCTTTTTGTTTCCACTTCAAAGAGCAGACCCACAATTTGTGTTAATGAACGGACACTGAACAGCATAATTATAATTATAATAGACAGCTATACCTGTAGTCAGATCACTCAATCCTAATAACGATGTATCCACCTGTACCGTACCATACTATTACTCTGATACCCCAAGGGAAGGGTACCAAACAATGGAACTGTTGGGGCCGGTTATTTTGGTACTATTCCAAATGGAAATGCAAAGAAAATGTACCATACCAAACCAAACTGTGCACCACTCTGTGCAAACACCCTATAAGTATCTCTAAAAAAGCTTTTGATGTTGACCCTGCAGCTTGAGCCAGCCTTACTGTATATCTATCTACTCTGTATCTGTTTAGGCTGAACTGTCTGCACTGCTGCCCAAAGAACATTCACCCCTGTGGAAAGCTGTGAATTTACGAGGGGACTCATTTTTATCTGGGTTCACCATAGGATGTATCTACACAATCAGTCCCCGCACAACATTTACAGAGCCCGTGTTGTTTGTTGTTTCCACTTCAAAGAGCAGATATTGTCCCATGTGGTTGTTGAAGAGACAACACCATGACCTTCATATACAGATTGACCATTGCTGAACACTAGGCCAACCTGTTGGGCTATTTGCTGGAAATTAAATCCCCCAGATATATAATTCTAGGTTTGCAGTGCAGCAGCCAGGTGTGAGGGTTTGATCCACCTCATATTGCTGTATGAGTGGACTCACTGTGATCTGCATCTTCCCCTTTTATAATCAGCCTAACATACACTACACACCAGCTTTCTTGGGCCTTGTTTAGGGTTGACGACAGTTTAAAAAAACAATCCACTCATGTATAATTATCTTTCCCACCTCACCTCATCTGCCATGACATGACTTAAAAGCAGTGGTGTCCCATGAGCCAAAATAAACCTCCAGTTGTTTGCAGATCAACCAGAATGATAAAGCAAGGACAAATCCAGTCACGTATTAATAGTCCATCCTTTAGCAGGCTGGGTCTTGTAAAGCCCTACCAACAGCAGAGTTCAGTAGTTGTGTATTGGCTGGTGATCTTTAGCAACTTGATTCTGTGTTGATGAAGCACACAATTGTTGCATACCTTTTATTAGGCCAGTTCAATTATCTCAGTCACACACTTTCATTTCATTGTCTCTTTTACCGACAACACAGAGGAATGTCTTACACACGCACAAGAGGTGGGAATGTGTTATTTTTCTGGCTTTTATATGCTCGGTACAGGCTCCGTGTGTATTAGATAGTCAGTTCTCATGCTACACACACAAGTAGACTGTGTGTATCTGTCCTGCTCCCTGTGACATGTGGAAACCTACATTGCTAATGGTGACAGGACCTGTCAGCTTTTGCCAAAACTCAGGTGGCGATAGAATCAGTCGGCGAAGGCTGAGCCTGTTCAGAGACACGCAGCTCTCTCACTCGCTGCTTAGACACCGAAGTCTCCAAAAAGAAAGTTTTCAACACTTTTCCGCAGCTTACCCACTGCATTTCCATAAATAAACCTATTGTGTTGCCATCGTCACTGTCATCGTACTGATTCATAGTGAGGCTGTTCAAGTAGTGAGTGACCAAGTGAGGCGTCTGCAAGTTTGTTTCTGTATACAGCTGGGTAATAATTCAATTACAATGTTACAGCGTTTCAGTTTACCGATACTATGTGTGCGCTATGAAATGTTTCTCTTTAAATATGTCGGCTTTAACCATCTTTGCTGTAACTTTGGGAGACAAACCGAATCAACAACAAGACAACAATTTCCATGATCCCATGCTGCTTTTGGGGTGTTTTCTTATTGTTTTGATTGGCAGCAGGAATCACATTACTGTGTTTGTTGTGTTCTGTCATCGTTCTTCATCTTTCACTTATGTGTCTAAATGTGTGATTTGCTGGATGTCTGCATTATGTGTGTGTTTTCTATGATGAATGCCACGAGTGTCTTTCAGTGTCAGTGTCACTGGGTTCTGTGTCACGGCGTGTATTACTAACAGTGGTATGGTTGAAGGCCCAGCCAAGAGACGCACCATGATGACATGAGAGGACAAACTGTACTCAAAACAATGTTTGTTTCCAGCCTTTTTAGACCTGTCTTCACAACACTGGCCCTTCACCTCCAGTCAGCACCCATCATCATCATCATCACTGCATCTGTGGGTGGGGTTTTAGATGTTGGGGCATTGTCCCGCGAGGCTTGACCTCCACATTTAATACAAACTATCTATTTTCCCTATTATTTCCCTCTGTACCACTTTATTTGTCCTCCACCCTGCTTTCTTTCCATTCCTCCCTGTCTGTTTTTGTCTCTTCCTCTTTCTCTCTGTGTGTTTGTGGTGGCTGTTTTTCTTGGCAGATGCAGGGGCAAAGTGGTGACTGGGTCCCAGTGACACTGCACAACTTCCCCCCATTTCAGTCTCTTCCTCTCTTCCCTTCCTTTCTCTGACAGTTTATTCTTGGCTGATGACTCCATGTCCTCTGTAGTTTATAGGCGTCGCTCTCCCAAGATGTTATGCTAATTGTTCTTCCATCTCCCCACCACGACGTCACTGCATTTGAATGGGTGACTGATAGTTTTGTGTGCATTCATTTGTTTCTCGCTGCTTGCGATCACTTTTGCATGTTTGTGCAATAGTGCAGCTGTTTGCACTCCCGTTGTTTGAGTGAAACTCTCAGCCATAATTGTGTTTATTTATGTATGTGGGTCTCACTTATCACACTCGCGTCTCTTCATTTAGGAGAGCTCGGCATGGTTGCTGGTGTTCCACAGCAAGTGTTATGTAATTATACTTCTATGGATGCTGCATTTATCTGTGCAAGTGTCATGGTACAAATTATGTTTGTGTGTGCGTGAGCGAGTGTGTATGTGTGAGTGTTATGGTAAGCTAGCCATCTCCAGGGCATCTGCTTTCCATTATAGTTTAATGGATGTCAGATAAGAACATGACAAATGGATTCAGAATGCCTGAGAGATGCCTTAGCTGCCCCAATGGGGGAGCCAGAGAATCGCTGATGAGAGAATAATTCTTCTATTTTTCCATCTCTCCTTCCTTCTCTTCCCACCAGGGGCCCAAGAAACGGAGCCAAAGACATTTTTGACGATAATTTTTATGATTTGTGTTGGCTCTCCTTCTGTGCCAGATGGGTGGGATTTGCCACATAGAACAATAATGTGAGAGCCAGAACTATTAGACCATCATTTGAAAGTATTTGAGAGCCAGCTTGTTGAACTTTAGCTGGCAACCTGACTTGACACTATTTGAATTGTTTTAATGGTGCAAGCTCTGTTTAACCTGCTGCTGTGCCAAGCAGGTTAAAGTACAGTAAATGTTTGAAACTTGTATGACCTGAGTCTGCCACCCTTTCTGTCTTTGTATTGACATTTACATTATCAGTATTTTGTTCACTCTTCTATATCCAAAAGCCACCTAATCATTTAGAAACACCACTAGAGACTTACCTTTACCTTGTGATTTTAATTACAATTAAACTAATATTCTTCCTGCTACATTTTTGGGACTAGAATAAGAACGCAATACTTTTAAAGTGCTCATAATGTCCTGATTTCAGGCAAAACATAGGTTTTGATTGTAATTTCACTGTAAGACGCTCAGGTTTTCACAAACAAAGTTGCACATTAACATCTGTGTAGCAGTAAACACGGTTAATATCCCCTTGAAGAGAGGACCTAGGATTGAGCCCTGAGGAGCCTCACAAGTACATGGACCACAGATCCTAAGCAATGCATCTCACACTTTGTTAATTTTATAAGAAAGGTTTAGAAGATGTTATGATCAGTAGTTTTAAAGTTATAATTTGAATACAAAAATAAGACACAGCTTTTACCGCCACTGGACTGCTGCAAGTTGACATTTTCACAAGTTAAAAGTATTCCATTACTACTCCCTCTTACTTTGCATTTCTCTTCTTTTCCTCCTGTGTCTCTCCTGGATCACCTTTCATTTTTCCAGATGTCCTTTTCACACTCCATTCATTTTGCTTGGACAGCAGGAAGTCAAGCCTGTATCCCCACTGGATGCAGATCCACCCTTTGGAAATTAAATGGAACTCTTAGGGATCTTCCAAGCTAATATTGCCATACTGGCCCTCAAGCCAACAAAATGAGTTACAGTGCAGTTGACCTTGGATTTATTGCCCTATGCTATGTATCTCCACTCACGTTTTTCTTAGTAAATGTCCATATCTAATTTCCAAATGTAAATCAGTTTGATCCTTACCTGGCTTTACCAGTGTTTGCTTCTGTGTGGTGTATTTGTATCACATGTATGTGGGATTCAATTGCAGTCATAAAAACGTGTCAGAAATCTAATTCTCTTACACCACCACCCAACCACATTCTGTTTCTCATTGCTGCTCTCTGTTGCAGAGCCAGCATGCGTCAGAAGCTCCCTGTGGTCCCCTCAAATAAAGACAGTAATACATATGACTTAAACCAAGTGCTATTCCATTAATCATCTGCTTCAGAAACAAATCAGGTGCACTAGTTTGTCTCTTGTCCTGGGATATGACCCCTCTTTGAGACTCTCAGAGTGGGACTATAGAAATGTCATGGTTTATGGCTGTAGAGTGTTGCAACAGCGTCTCACAGGGAGAACATAGTTCTTCATTTAAAGCCTTATGGAAACTAAAAGTTACAGCAAACCCCATGTCCAAGATATTGTGATCCTGTTTATGTGCTGGGACACGTTTGTCTTCAAAAGTCATCTCTGTTTGGGTTCAGGCATTATTTCTCTCTTTGTTTCACTTGTCACTGCATAGGCAATTGCGTAATTGTCCTCCGGTTTCTTTCCAAGTTGAAACTAGGGATTGTAATGTGAGAGAGCAACGGGTACCGCTTTTAGCACTGTTAGGGTTTGTGTGTCCTTCAGGTCTTAAAAAGTACAATTATCAATTTTCAATAAAATGTGTTTGTAGCGGATTGTTAAAAGTGATCTATGATCAAGTTCTATGTCACTTTTATGAAACTGCATAGCCTAACACACACATATACTGTATACACACATGCTGGTTTTGCATTCTGTGTGTGGACACTCATAGACATAATGCTTTCTCTAGCCACTTACCCTAACCTAAACCATCACAACTAAATCCCCAACCTAAACCTAATTCTAACCCTAAAACCAGGCCTTAATCCTCAAAAAGCCTGTTAAAGTCGTGTGGACCAGCCAATATGTCCTCAGAAAGATAGGTTTGCTTGATAATTGG
This sequence comes from Solea senegalensis, assembly GCF_019176455.1. Classification (NCBI taxonomy): domain Eukaryota; kingdom Metazoa; phylum Chordata; class Actinopteri; order Pleuronectiformes; family Soleidae; genus Solea; species Solea senegalensis. Next base: position 14,385,934 of record NC_058035.1, read on the forward strand.
TCTGGTTCTGGTTCTGTATCCTATTCATCTGAATGTAAATTCATTGATTTGCATTTTAATTTGGTTTTGTACTTGCCACCCACACCATTTACTCTCTCTCTCTAAAGTTGTTGATGTCCTCATCTGAATAAACGGAATTTGAAAATAACAATGCATTTGCTTATCTATGTCACTGGACTCAGTTCAGACTCTCTTTTCACTAAAGAGTTGTCTGACCGTAAGCCTAAAAAGATAAGTGCCATTCACCTACATGTACTAAGTGAGGAATCTGTCCATTAAAAGCTGGACTTAATCAACTGATGTGGCCTTCTGTCATCATGACACCGTATGTGCAGTTTAAATTCAAACCAAACTCTTTGACTGTTTAAATTCTTGCATGCACAGAAAACCCAACCATCTTTAATTTTTGGCACTGAACTTAATTTAAAACTGTGTTGTGGTTGAGTGACTCTTCAAGAAGCCTTCAGTTAACCCTTTCATAGTCCAATCCCTAGGTTATTACTTCTATCAAAAGATCCAGGTAAGATTATTACCATAAATATCAACGTTAGGACAAGCACTTTAGGTCACAATGATTTGTGAAGCATTTTTCTTCATATTTATGGGTGCAATTTGAATAAAATAGAAATATATGACTATGACCTTTCAATTACTTGGCTTCAGAACAGACGTACAAGACCGGGCAGGAAATCTCCACATCGTCAAGTGACAAAAATGCTCCTCGTGTTTTGTAACAGTGAATGAAATGACGTGAACTGGCTGCCTTTTTGTTTACTCACCATTCAATCAGCCTGTCTCTGATTAATGAGTGGTGGGCGTTCTCCATCTTTTGTCTATGGTGGCTGAAAATGCAGAACCTTGTTGAGGCAAAAGCATGAGGTAAACTTTTTGGAGTGTTTACAAAGGGGCTATGGGGGACTTATGCGGGATTACGCAGGATTTCCAAAGGACTGGTTTGGTTAATAAATGCAGGCTTGTCGGGTCCTGCTTTTTTTGAGTTACAGAAAGGGAATGCTGTTTGGCAGGGTGTTGCAACGCATGCATGCACATTTGCACAAACAAATAGATGGGGAAAGTGGTCTTAGACTTCTGGACTTCAGCAGCAATGTTTCAGGAACTTTCTTCATCTCACAGACTTCCTCGTGAATCCAAGGACTGAGCTGTGGAAACTGTGCTAGTTTGCTCCCACTCCCACATACACATACCCACACTCAGACATACACATCTGTAAAGTATCATGGCCCCTCATTCACCAGGGAACTGTCGTTGGGCTCTTGAAAAACAGACAGCAATCAACATCTGAGAGAACGAAACGCAGCAGAGCATGTAACGATAGGGGGAACTATAGGAATAGCAAAATACCTCTGCTGTAGAAACCCGAATCTCTCGTCAAATATTGCCTGCTAGGACATATTAAGTCACACACACGTGATTTATCACTTCACTTCCTCATACTTTTTACCTGAAGTAGCATGCAAACTGAGTTTTTGTATTTTTACAAATGAAAGTAACTTGTTTTCCCCTCTAAACTATTAAACTAGAGTAGAAGATCAGGTGCCCAACTGCTCACTGACTGACAGAACACAACTCTCTCTCTCTCTCTCTCTCTCCCCCCCCCTCCACCCCCCATGTTTAGATTTTGTGGTCCACTGACTACACATAACTCAAAAAACACTCTCACAAAAGAATCCAGGACAGGTGGGATTGAATGCTGCAGAGTACACTGATCCACGTCAAATCGCTACAGGGAGAGAGGGGCAGAACACGAGGAGCAAAGGAGTGGGAGAGAGAGAAAACGGACGGGCACAACGAGAAAACAAGATGTAGCGAGACAGATGAAGAGAATGATTCTACAAGATTTAGAGCATTCCTGCTTTTATTGTATATGCAAGCTACTCAGCTCTTTAGCCCATTGACCTTTTGTACAATGCTCACGGAATGGACACACACACACATACACACACACACACACACACTCTCTTCCTCCCTGATTCCTCTTTACAGATAACTCTCAGCTGGCCTAACCAGCAACTCTGAGACTTTAAGTAAACACTGCTCAGATATTTCAGTCTTATCACCATTCTCCTCTATTCAAAGCCTCAGGACGGCACACACACACACACACACACACACACACACACACACCTCCCTCTCTTCCCCATTAACAACTCCTTTTTTTTTACTGTGCCTTGGAGTGTTTTAACTTAAGGCATTTTTTAGACCTTGGATTGAGGCACAGTAATGGTACATGTAGCAATTTTTTTGCTCCAGAAAGTGTTTAACACAGAAACATTAACACATGAATAGTACTTATGACCACCAAGTTGATCATTCAATGAGTTTTGTCAATAAAGGCCATTTTAACTTAAGGTTAGTGAAGTAAATGACTCCCAGACAATGCAATTTTCTCTGTTAATCTGTTAATCTGATCCAAAGATTATTCTCTCTTTTACTTCTTCTAACCCTTCTCAACCAATTTTAAGTCCACGTAATAAGATCGAACCGTGGCTAAGTTAAACACCTGACGTCATTAAACAACATGTACCACATTTAAGACAGTAACAAACCAACAATGAAGACACCAAAGGGTTGGACATTTACAGAAAAGATTTGACCTCCAACGTTAACGATATTTTCATAGTATAGGTTCATAGTGATGAACCCACAGATAATCATTAAGATCCAGCAGCAGTTAGCAGCTGTTTTCATGGGAAAAAAAACTGTACATTAACTGCCCAGCAGCAAGATACACACAGACATAATTAGCATCCAGCTTGCAATTGACAGCCAAATGTTTGTCTCAGGGGACAGAACTCAAAATAACGAATGCTGCAGCTCTCTATTCGCTGACAATGAAAATGTGAGTTGTTGATGTCTTGTTTGCTTTTGCTATAAATAAATAAATAAATAAATTAACATGCAGCGATGAAAATTCCAATATTTGAACCTTTGTTCAGCCATTTAATCGGTTGTTTATTCAATGTAGTTTGAACTCTTCATCTGTCAACACTGACTCTTACATCTTGCCAAGTTTCCACCGAGAGAGTTGTGTCATCTGCTGACCAGCTGTGCTTTAGACAGTCCTGAAGGGATAGTCAGTGACCAGGCAAAGATTCGGTCAGTTTGAGAAAGCTGAACATTTTTCACATCATGCTCAAGCAATTTTTGTAAAGGATAATCAAACTGAATTCCTGCACAGATTGATTTTAATGTTAGATTTGAATAATGAGAAAGTATCAACACATTTCTCATTTTTATACTACGGCAAGTTAAACACCTTTTACCTCCAGATGCACCCGTGAAGTGCCTAACAGAGCATTCACACCAGCCTTTCTTAAATCCTAGTTAGTTTGCTCGGAAAATCCAGTTCCAGGAGTTGTGAATGTGCAACCGAACTCTGATGGGCACCAAGGAAGCGAACTCCGGTCCGCCTAAGAACGTAGAAGCGAACTACAACGCAGGGCATTGTGGGTAAACACAACCAAAACATACACGTGTGTAGAGCAATAGCCAGGAGAAATGGCTGAGCCCATTGTTGCAGCGTATATATGTGTCGTATGTTCACATAAAACAAAATAAAAGAAAACAAGACCGAAAGCTCCATGTTTTGCTGAGAACTGAGAATTGTCTTGCATTAACCAATAGATGAGCAAGTTTTCTTGTTCCTTGTTTATCTTGTCTTCTCCTTCAGTAATTCTTGATGTAGCGCCGCCTCAGGCGTGGAGGAGAATACTTTATTCAAAGTACTTTTACTAAAGTACAAAAGTGTGAAAGCAAACCCCGACCAGCTGATGTTGCAAAGTCCAATCGGACAGTCTAGCGGACTATTAGCTGTGAAAACGACCTTAATATAATGTGTGTTGTGATGCAGCACTATATAATAAAATAAAATCAAGAGTAGCATTCACAAAGTTGAATTTAATGCATCACCATGCTAACCTTCAGTTTAGCATTACTCTTAATCTGGCAGTTTGACTTTATATATTACATCATAAAGTTACACACCAGTGTTTTTCGGTGTGTTCCTACCTCCACTTTAAACTAAGGATCCTTTAGGTGCAGAGTGAAAAATGAAAGAGTTCCTATTACAACTCAGTGACCCATCAAAATGACCTTACAACTGTTATTCTTCTGTGGTTAGCTGTAACTTGCTTGATAATCAAGTTGCTTTAATTAAAAAGTTGTTCCTGTATAAATGAAAATACACACAAATACGATTTTAGATTTTGTGGGAGTTTCTATGATGCACCCATCCTGATTAACAACTGTTTCATCCTGCTATCTAAAAGCAGTTTTTGGTGTCTGTAGGCGAAGCCCAAACCTCCCCCTTCTGATATGGAGGTCTATCTCACCCACATAATTAGGGTCAGATCATATCAACTCTCCCTCCCCTACCTTCTCCTCATCCTTCACAATCACTCCTGGCTCCCTTTCATCTCCCCCCAAAAGAATGCTTGTTTATCTTTCGCCCTCTCCAGATAGGGCAAGAACAAAGATGCTTTTTGTGGTTATGTTTGTGAGTGTGATAAAGAGAGAGCACACTTGCATGGATGAAGTTAAAGTGGCAACAAAAGCAAAGGTCGTGTGACATTTGGTTAATTATGGAATCCATTTTGAATGTGTGTGTGTGTGTGTGAGACACCTGAGAGTTAGTACTCCTGTGGACTTATTTTGACAGGTTAAAGTGTCAGGAATCATCATCTCTTCTGAGATTGAATATAATATTGAATGCATATGGAGATAATCTATTTAGGACCCAGATCATGAGTTAGTGAGTGATATGAGATTACTCAGTAAATTACAGGAAAACAAAAACACTTTTTTTCATGTCAGGGGTTAATGTGACAGTTTGTGTTAGTGTTGTGAGGCCCACACACACAAAGACAATCACTTACTTTGGATGCTGACCTAATGTATAATGAACTATGCTTTGACTCCATTATACACATAATCTATGAAATAATGAATACATACTATATTATTTGTTATTTTATCAATGATTTAGCCTGGAAGGTCCCATTAAGATACAAGATCTCTTCTTTCAAATGGTACAATTAGTTACGGAGACAAAACAATTTCAGATAGAAAACTCACAACAGAATATAAAAGCTAAAAGGAAGTAATTAAAGAAGAGAAGAAGAAGAGAGACATAATAAAGTTAAGTGCAGAAGTATACAGGCCATAGCAACAAGATCCTTAATTATTGTCCCTTCCAGAGATTATTCTTGTTAAAAGAGTTTTTTTTCTCTCTCCTGACGCCCATATATAGGGCTTACCTAATCAAATATTTCAAAAAGCCTTGAAATATCTGATAAGGCTTGATTGGGCACTTTGGAACATTTGTTAAGACAAGTCCTATATTCATAAAGTTTATTATTTGTAAAGATTTTTATCATTTGTGTCGCAGTGGAATTGTGTATGCAGACCCCAAGCCAAAGAGAAATAAAGCTCCCGAGTTCTACCGAGAGTAAAGACCAATCATGTTCCTCCACCCTTCCTGCATGTGTTTAATCTGGATATCAGGTAGACTCTCATGGAGGGGAGGTGGGCTGCATGTTTGGATGAAAGGAGTGCTGATGGAGGAGAGACTGAGGGGGGAATGGGTGGATGATTTAAGAAGAAAAATAAGAAACAGCTGGCTGCTCTGAGTCGTTGGCTTCTCGTCAAACAGGAGGAGTGGTGGAGAGATGGCGTCACCAAATGAACCGTTTTATGGACCGGGTGAATTGCAATGTAGTTGCAATGCACATATAAAAATGGCTTGTAGATCTTTGTATTTATTTCCTAATAATATAATAATTGTGTATCCTATGATTTCGAGCTGGGGCCACACAGTTAGCGCTCTTGCCTTTGCAGCAAAAAGACCTGGGTTTGTGACCCGTTCAGAACAAGAGCCATTCTGCATGGTGTGTAGTAGGTTTTCTGCAAGTTCTCCGGCTTCTTCCCACAGTCCAAAACATGCAATATGGGGATTAGGTAAATTAGACACTCTAAATTGACTGTAAATGTGAAAGTGAATGGTTGTTTGTCTCTATGTGTCCCTGTGATGGACGTGATCTGTCCAGGGTGTACCCCGCCTGTCACCATATGTCAGCTGAGATTCGCACATCACCAACCTTGACCCTCATGTGGAGGATAAAGCAGTAGAAGATGGATGGATTTCTAGCTGCTCTTTATTAAAGCTCTCTTGATGCTATAGCTCCACATTGAGCAATTGTGTCAAAGATTCAGCCCTTCACTCAACAGTTACAGGTCCAGGGTTTAACATTCACTTGGGTTATTGGCTGCATTTGAATATACTATCCATACGTAGGGTTGTATAAGTAGATTATTGCTTGAAAATAAAAATGAATAGTGTTAAATAAGCCTTTTATATATATATATATATATATATTAAGGCAAAGGCCTTGCTTTATAGAGGCTGCTAAACAGTCAGAGAGTATGTTTCACATTTTGATGTTGAAGCTTACGACAGAAAGGAGGAAGAATGACATCCTTTCTAAATGCCAGTGTACTTCCCTGATCCACAGTCTTACAGTACCAATAGATGGATCACCTCCCTGTGCTGGTCTGGGAGTCCATTATTGCTAGACTATTAGATAATGCCCACCAGTGAGAAAAACATACTTCTAACGTTACCAAGAAGATGAAATTCTGGTTCTCCAATCTGTCAAACAATCCTATGGGTCACACTGGGGATATGTACTGTGTAAAAGACATGTCAGAATTGATGTCCCGACTCGATGTGGTCATTTAAACTGGAGTATTTGTTGGATGATTGTTGATACACATGCACTCCAAGTGTGAACAAACCAGCTGATTCCTGGCCAGTTCTACATTTCTAGCAACGTCAGTATTGGTCAACATAACCCGACTCACAGCCTTCAGCTGCAGGTGGGAACACGTAATATTAAATTTGATATTCCCTTTTTGAGGCTAACTTATTAGAACAATCATAGCTTTTAGTCTCCATAGACACGTTTCATGTGGAAAATGTGATTAATCATAGCCTTGAATGAAAGATCACATTCTATGAATCACCCTGTGACTCCTTTAAGGGACTATGAGTCCCAGATTGAGAGTGTTGGTGGACAGAGGAAGTAACTGAAGGATGAGGAAAATAAATTGTTGTGTTGTGTGGCTTTTGGAGTCAGAGCAAGGATGGAGAACTGTGGGGTCCACCCCTCACCTCTCACAAATCACAGAGTGTGAGTTTGATCCATTAGTGGTCAGTTTGTGGCCATAACTCAGGGTTCAGGCTGTACACCCCCTCCCCAGTCCCCTTATTTTTACTCATCAAGACCCCTACTCTATATCCTGCCAACATCCCCAGCCTCTTGGGAAACTGCCCCACACTCAACCCTATAATTTTGGTGAAAGATTCAACGGCTGTTATTTTTATTGAATTCCCAGTAACATTGCTGAGATTACAGTTAAGTGTGGGTGACTGGAGCTCTGTTGCGGGAGCCATTCTGGGGCCAGAGGGATGTTGAAACTGGTGCCAGAGTGGGAATAGGCAGGTCATTGGCTCTTTCTTTTATACAGTGCAGGGGAAAATGCAGGGCAACAATCATTACATTAATGAATGGCTTGCCACGCTCTCAGGGTCCCAGGCAGAAGCAGCCAGGGTTGAAGTCAGCCAGCGGGCTACTGGCCACTAATTAGGGGATTGCATTCAGAGAGAATTGTAAGGGCAGAGCACAATTAACAGACACGCCGTGTTGTGTGTGTGTGTGTGTGTGTTCTTTAGGCGACGCCATGATCCATCCATGTTCAAGCAGGTAACTGATGTGTGTGAGTGTGTGTGTATGCATGCATGGGCATGGCTATAAATGCTCTTTAGTGAAGCATGATGATGATGCTCATGACTCAAACCTTCACCATCCAGGGCTTCATGCCGTCTTTTATGAATTCCAACTGAATCATCTCCACTAATTTGTTCCGCAACACTTGTGTTTTTGTTGCCGTTGCTAAGCGACGCGGTTTGATTAGAGATCATGAATGGAGGCCTATTTTGCTCTCTTCAACAGCGACACGGTGACGTCAAACACAAGCCTGTTATTCATCCTTCCTCTCAAACTGATGTGTATTCGACTTATGAGCTCACACGTGCGCATGGATGAGTGATCGTTTCAAGACATGCAGGTCTTGAAACGATCACGACCTTTGAGGTTGATTGTTCCACACCTGTGGAGTCAAATACAACCAGATCTACAACAAAACACCATTGTAAAAGTGATGCAGTCTTTCTTTGATCCTTCGAAACCGAAATACAAGCACACAATTCTACAGAATAAATGTCAATGTGATAGTTTTTACAGTCCTATTCAAATACTGAATTACTGCCAAGGCCATTGGGCATATTACTAGTGACTCAATTTATAATTTTACTACACCAACCTCAATACGGCATTATATTAATTCGTCTTATGTTCGCACCTAGTGTCAGTTTCGAGTGTCCAATTAACCTAATCCCAAATCTGCACGTTTTGTACTGTGGGAGGAAACTGGATTACACGGAAATAACCCACACACACACGCACACACGGAGAGAACATGCAAACTCTACACGGAAAGGCCGTCGGTTGAACCTGCATTCAAACTGGTGACCTTTTTGCTGTGAGGCAACAATGTTAGCCGCTGTACCACTGTCTACCACACCTCAATTCAGGTTGTTTGAAAAACAGTGTCATTGGTGATGCATATATGGTTAAATCATAATACCTAGCTCTTTTACAGGTGGAATGTGTCACTTACTTTTGACAAATAGTTTAGACATTTACATAATTGAACATGTCATGCACAACCATGGAAATAAAAAGTCCCAACAGAAGCAGACGATGTGTAACAGTATGTGTCCTCCATGTTCCCTGCTCTGCTCAGTGTAACTTCTCTATTGGAGTTTTACGCGGTGTCGTGAAGTCTGGTTTGCTCTGTGAGTTTTACCCCTCGGGTCTGTGAGCCTGAACCTCTGGGGTTTCACTGCACTTTCTCACGTTCCTCGTCACCCAAACATACCACATACCACACAGTGACACACACTAAAGTGGCGGTTGCCCGGCGCTCCCGGGGGACCAGGTTTGGTTACAGTTTTGCGAGAATAACACTTGACTCCACCACTGAGGGTGGCAACATGGCCTCCTCCTCCGCCTGTCCACCAAACATCTCGGCCCCAGACACAACAGTGCTTTTGAACTGGCAGCAGGATTAGACTTTCTCACACTGTAGCAGACGTTCTTGTGAGGGTCGTGCTGTGTTTGTGAGTGTGGCCGTTAGTTCCCAGGACCACCACCCACTTTACATACCACAGCTGTCTTCAGTGTAACCTCCTGGATGATCCGCTGACTAATCCTTCTGTAATGATACTCTAAGCACCAGAAAACACCAATACTGATATTCCCCGTTAACACCCCACAAACCCCCTATAACCTTGGACTGTGAACTAAGCAGGCCAAACCTGCTGTGTTCTTTGGCAAAGGACCATGATTAACACATATTTTCACTTTGTATTTATAATAGTAGACACACATTCTCTTTGTTAGAATAACCAGCAAGCTTATTTGTTGAGTTTCCATCTGGTGGGTGGGGGTGCTTCCTGAACAGGAAGAAACACACGTACCCAGTACAAAAAAAAATAAGACTGGAAATAGTAATTGAAAAGGAAATATTGCTATTGTTCTTTGGTGCCAGCTAATTCAGCTGCCTCTCATTTCTTTCATGCTTCATGTGAAGATGAAAAGACAGATCAGATCTGTAAACAAAATATTATTTATAGCCTTCATTAAATTTACTTTTACAGTGTTACGTGATGCAACCGAAACTTGTATTGAGAATCATAAAATAATGCATCATAATTAAAAAAAAAATTTGTAAAACAAAATAATACGTAATACATAATACATTTATAAAATATGGGATTGTATATGCTGTAGGATTCAGTTTTTGTAATACCCTTTATTCACACGCTGCAAGTGAAGGAAAGATTTACTAAGATTGGGTTTTTTCTTTTTACCAAACTTGTTACACATCATTTAAACCAGGAGCCATGTTTCTACAGTGAACAGCAGCTTGGAGCAGCACAGGGTCAAACAGCACATGTAACATACATTCATAAAAGACATGCTTCTTTTTTTATTGTCATTACAATAAAAACTGCAACTTTAAAGGAATAGTTCGACATTTATTTTTTATTGTCTGTCCTACATTAACAATGAAGCTTCATGTAATAAAAAATATTTTTCAAAAAAACAATGAAGCTAAAAGGAATACTTAACCTGTATACTTGGAACTTGTAGCTCGCTATTTCTTGGCCTGACTTCCTAGGATGACAGATGACAGAGATGGTCGGAAGAAAAGCGGTTTCCACTGCTTCATATTTATAAAACAGAGATAAGAGCGGCATCAATCTTCCCACCTTAATCTAGGCAAGAAAGCAAATGAGGGTGTTTCTCCAAACTTTTTCCCTGACCAGGTGCCAAACATCAGCAAAGATGTGAACAAATTGCACACTACAAGCATGATGCACCTGAGTTGCAGTGATAGCCTCTCTGAAATTCTTGTGAAACTAATTTGTGAATTCCACACTCTGTCAGTACCCTTAAATCATAGTCTAGAATTGCTGTACATTCCTCTTCGATCTATCACTGAGAAGAAAAGGGGCAGCTGTCTAACATGTTCCTGTCTGTAACTGCTCTTTCTGTGCCCTCTCTCTAGCTTGGCCTTTTTTTCTAGCCATGCGACCTCTGCCCTGCAAGCGGCATGGCGTCTTGTTGACGTAGTGAGTGGATAGAAGCTGGGCTACAGCCCGTGGCGGCTTCTCGGGGATTGCCAATAAAGCAGCGCTGTGATTTACTCGGGTCACTGCTGCCAAAAATAAGCAGAATAGAGTTAAACTTGTCCTTGGCAAAGAAAGATGTCTGATTCCTGATTGTGCCTTGGCCAAGAACATCTCTCCCCCTGCCTCTATAGTGTACACAAACACTGATGGACACACACACACTCACACACACACTAGCTCCATCATCCCTGATTTGTTGTGTACGTGTTGTGCGTGTGTGCGTGTGTGTGTGTGCTTCTACTTGCTCAGACACAGCATGTGTTGTGGCTCATCAAGCCAGAACATGGAAACTGTGAGTGGCTGCAGATGTTGAGAAAAGGAGATGTTTTTTTTTTTTCTTCCCTTCTTAGTTTTAACATGTTTCCTCAAACTCCACTAAGACGCCTCGGCAGACCTGTATCTTATCCCTCAATCACAGAGGCTTAGAGGAGGCTCTCTGGGTCCACACAGTTCTCACTGCCCATCACCTTCACTGATCCCCGAAGGATTAGGGCTTCAAACTGTATCTGAACTCACTGCCGTTCAAAATGCAAATGGAAAGCACAGACAGAGTTAAAAGTAGATCTGTGATGAATTCAAATCTTTTTTTTGTCAGACGTGAATTCAAAGTAGCCGGATTCCCACTGTAGCAGATGAATAGAAGCAGCCACAAAGGCGGTCGTACAAGAGAGAATTCCTTAAATGTGAGTGGGTGGAAAGAGCAGACAGTGCTATCCATTGATAATGCAATTAACAGACGCTTACTCTATCAGCCGTCATGATTAATCCTGAAATGTCACAGCGGCCACTCAGGAATCCTCCGGCGTCATCCCCGTGGTAATCGCGTTGGCATTCCGGATGGGCCATCGGCTGGACCGCCTCACCACACAGAGGGTTATTCACCAGATGAGATGTGTGGGAAAAAACCTTGACCATTGAAACTATACGTTACGCCTGTGGTGTCAGTGATCTCTCGCTGTTGTCGTCACACGAGCGGGGATTCTCACACCCCTGCGACACACACCTGTCCCTGTGTGTTAAGAGTGCAGTCAGGCCACTCTGAAACTTGATGGTATGAATGAACTTCCATGGTGCTTTTTTGTGTGCGTGTGTGTGTGTGTGTATCTTTTTCATCGACTGAACAGTTGTTGTGTCTGCAGTGTGTGAGGTGAGTCATGAATAAATCATCAGACTTGCTCTTCGGTTTTCGTTTCACTCAGCTGCAGCTCCAGATTTACTTTGGATGTACCATCCACAAAAGATTTAGGAGCCAGGGATCTGCAAAAATAGTCAGTGATACATGCAGTCATGGGAAGGCCTTCACAAAGTCTCCAGTTTCTTGTCATTTCCTGTAAGTGTTTGCAATGAGAACTTGTTTAAGATATTATATATTACCCAGGTGCAGACACATTATGAAATTCCCAAATGGTTAACATCCATGACATCTAAATGGCCTTGCGAAAGCCGACAATGGGTTGTTATCCTGCTCTGAAAACCATTAGAAGTACTATGAGTCAGATATTGCCAAATTCTTGGACACGCTTTTCTGACAGTGAAGGGTCCAATTCATCTCTTGCATCCAACTGTTTCATTTCGGTAGATGCAAGTGCTAATAGAGTGCAGTATTATTGCCTCATGGGATCTTTGATCCTGAAACACTTGATGAAACATGAGTATGTGAAGTTTGATTGTAACTAAATTAGGAAAGCTCATTCGCAAGTGGGGCAGTGTAATAAGTTAAATCGATGACTTTTAAGTCTTTATTGAATTTGGTATTTTATTAATCAAGTTAAACGGTAACTCAATATAGCAATGTACAACTCTTCATTTAAACAATGGTGCGCTTTTATTTCTAATGAATCAAATATTCTAATTGTAAAATAAAGAAAGTACCATTTAACATACATTTAAGTTGTGACTACGTGTGTGGATTTCATTGCTAACTCATTGAAGAGGCACTGAAGATGGATTATAATCCAACTACTCAATACACATTCCAGCATAATGTTTTAGATTTACTTGTTCCATATCCAATCCAATCCAACTTTATTTAAAAAGCACATTTAAAACAACATAGTTGCTCAAATCTGTACATACATAGTATGCATATATATATATATATATATATATATATATATATATATATATATATATATATATATATATATAAATATATATATATATATATATATATATATATATATATATATATATATGAAATATGTGTCTAGTGGAAGAAAATCCGTTTTCCAGGAAGAATCTATGGACATTTATTACGTGGATTAGGGGCCAGATGTGGCTGTTACATAAAGTGTCTTTGTTAATGACATCTTTGTGGGACACATGGCGGAGTAGTGGCTGTCACTGCAAAAAGACCGTGGTTCGTGACCCCGTCCTCTCTGTATGGAGTTTGCACGTTCTCCTCCTGTGTGTATGGGTTTTCTAAGGGCACGCTAGTGTCCTCCCACAGTTAACTGGACACTCTAAATTGACCGTAGGTGTGAATGTGAGAGTGAATGTTTGTTTGTCGCTGTGATTGGTTCCAGCGACCCCGTGACCCTCATGTGGAGGATAAAGCGGTTGAAGATGAATTAATGATTTCGTTGTTCATGATCATTCACATTCATTTGATCATGGTGTGGCAGGATCTCCGGCATTCATGTCTCTGTAGTCTTTCATAAAGATGATTCTCGCGATGCGTGGAGTGAACGTTATGGTGGATGCTGTGTATGTTGAATATTTTTGAACTGACGCATTGTAATTGCTATGCGCTGCTCAGGTTCTGTGAGAACTCTCAGTGACACCACTATTTTATTACCAATTCTGACTGAACAGCAATCAGCCCTCAGCTGCAGCTACATACAGACAATGAATGATGATCTTTACCCTGGTGGATTCTGTTTGAGCAGCTAAATCATTTAGTTGTTTGCTGCATGTTCATGTTGCTACTTTATCAATGTTTGATACACACATGTTTTGCTACAGAAACTTGTTAATGTGCTTTAAAACATCTTAATAAGCAGCACCTCACAAATAAGGTTAATCATTTATATCTAATCCAAAGAACGTCTGTCTGTCTGTCTGATAATCACACACCTGTCTAGTGGTTTGTTTGACAGGCTTCAAACTTGGCAGACGACTTACTAAGAGCACCAGTGTGTGTGTGCAGTGCTGACTCTGACATACTGTGTAAATGTGTATGTATATTATTACCCTCCCACAACCATCTACTGAGGTCTGTTGGAATCCTCTTTCCACCTAAGTGCAGCGAGCTTTAGTATCAGACAGAAACCAAACCAAAATCCTTCACAGGCACTCATATCTTCTCTGTTGCTGCTATCACTACAGTTAATGTTACGACAAACAAGTCTAAGTATCCTTTATTTCTTTGGCTTTTATTGGAAGTGACGAGGCACAGTGTTGCGGATGATTATGACGATGAAGTTATGATGACAGTGATGATTTGTCTTACACTGCTTGTTTTCAGCGCCTTTGCGCTAGCGTGTGTATTTATGTAATGTTAGTGTTAACTGTTCCATGCCAAACCAGTTCAATACTGTGCCAAATAAAGCTGCAAATTGAACTTAAAACTCTCCCTCCCTGTCTCTGTCAGATCCCTCTCTCCCTCGACTCATCCCATCACTCCCTCCTGTTTTTCACGAAGAGCGCAGTGGCCTTATGCAACCCAATTAGGACCCTATTTAGGGAAATCAACTTAAATAAACCGATGTGAACCGAATTCAAAAAGGGACCCTTATATAAGAATGAGGTTGCTTCATAGATGAATAGCTCTTGGAATGAACACGGATTCCCAAGGTCAGTATTTATTTTCATGACCATCAGAATAGCTTCGCCTCTGAGCTCCGTGCTGAATGAGAACAAAAAAAAAGAAAAGGGGAAAATGAATCTAAACTCATTTAATCCTCAAGCGTCAATCCCATGGTTTAAACAGACATATAAATGTTTTTGGGTTTTTTTAATGTACAGTACTCACAGTATCAAGTTTCCCCCATGGTGATTAGCTGGTGGCTATGAAAGTCTTGTAGGTACATGTGTTATTATGATGTGCATTGGATCTTCTGCATGTTACGGGAAAAAAAATCTTCTTGCTCGTCCGTACCGGCATGTCGGGCTCACACCCACCACTCAAACGTCGTCCATCGCGCCTGATGTTGACTCTGGACGGTGTGCAGACTCACACCATATAGAAACAATCCTGGTGAACTCTGAGAAACAGAGGTTTTTGCGCATGAGACGTTCTGCCTGCGCGACTTTGGTATGAGTTTTGACACGAGGCTTTGATGCATGATTCTGTCAACACATACAACACAAGACTTCACAGAGGAACGTGTGCAAACAGCACAGTGTGGAGAGAAATACTGTTTGTTTTTCAGATGAGATGAAACATATATGGTCCTGTGGACAAGCTCGACAGTTGCAGTGGTAACATAACATCGGTAAAACAGAGAATGGAATACAGCGTAACTATCTAAGCATACTAAGTCACTACATGACAGGGGTGTGTCAGTATCAGTGTTGTAAAGTACAAAATACTTTGTTACAAATTCACGTGTCTGTACTTTACTTTGTTATTTATATTTCTAGCAACTTTTACTTTTACGCCACTACATTTCCTCTAACTATCTTTGTTACTTGTTATGACCAAGTAAAATCAGAAGAAGAGTTTGTAATAGTCTGTATTTGTATAGAGATTTTCTAGTCTACCTGAGCCAGGAATTGAACCCACAAGCTTCCAGTTGAAAGACAACTCACCCTACCACTGAACTACCATGGCTAAGTCCTTACTCCTCACTCTTACTTCTTAAACTTAAGTACATTTTATATCAGAAAATTACTTTTCATATGCAAGTACAGTAAATGTCATATACTTTAAGACTTTTACTTTTAAAAGTGACTTCAACTTCTACCAAAGTCATTTTCTGGTACGATACTCAAGTTAATTTGCGGTACTTTATACAAGACTGGTCAAAATGTCACAACTCATTTGAAGTTGACGTGTATCTGGATAAAAGCCAGATGAATTAAAAGCTGTCATGACACTTTTAATTAATGACACAGAGTGTAGGCCAGAGCTCAAATGTAATCGGGCTTGTGTCATGCACAACGAGAAAATAAGGCTCAACTTTAGCAATACAACTACAATTTAACAATAACAGTTTAAACACATCAATGCATATTTATGACTGTAAGTGTGACAAAATAGTTCATTATTCATCGTCCAGCGTAACCAGCATCACGGGTTAAGCTGAACTGATGATCAGTAAAAAGGGATTGGTGCACCGTTGTGGTCCAGATGAAATAGTCATTGAATATAGTCACTCAATATCTACTCTACTGGAACACAGCAGGCTGAGAGTGAAATGTCCTGATAAATACTGAATACTAATCATGTTCCTGCCAAGATAAATTGTGAAAACCTTCATGATGTGCCAACATCAGGTTAACATTTCATATTTCACCAAACACCAGAAAAGCAACTCCAATTCTAATCAGCCAGAGCTGTGTTTTGTGTTCTGTGCAATTAAACAAGTACTGAACAACATATTGAAATCAAAACATGGATGAGCAATTTCTGAGATACAATTTAAAGAAACAAGAGGGCTTGGTAATGTGAAGAAAAGTAATGAGTGACATATGTTGCATGCACAGCTCGCTTAATGCAAGTTTGTCAGATTTAGAAACCGATATCACTTCCAACCCACTAAGTACTTGGCCCACTCCGCTCACTGGTTCAGGCTAAACACTAACAAGGGCTGGGCGATGACTGGCTGGAGTAGACTGGAAAAGGAGATTAACATTTCCCAAACTCTGACTAAACTCTGCCCTGCTTTCTATCAGACTTGCTGAGATGAAAGACGACGACGACAGTGGGGAGGATGATGATGATGATGTGGAGGGGGAGGAGTGATGGCAGCATGCTGGTGATCTGTCTCTTCTGAGCGAGCTTGAGGGCAGATGAGGCTTCACATTCGTCTCAGTTGACACCCCATTTCAGCCTCTGTCCAAGTCTTTCGGTGATCCTCAGCAAAAACAAGGTACCGTTCCCAAAACAAACATGAATCACTGTCGCCCCCCTCAATATGAGACCCAGGTGTTGGGTCTCATATTGAAGCTCGTCCCAGCTGGCTGGTCTAACTGTTATCCTTGTATATAAATATCAAGATGTATTGCTGCACCATTTTGATCTATAACGCGGTAATAGCTGTCCAAGAGCATTAAGCAGTGAGACAATGTTTATCTGTTATGTAAGCATGACAACGCCACAGAGAAGACCTGACATAGATAGAAGAAAAAAACATCCGTCATCCTTTCCTCTCACTTCTTCCATCCCTCTCTCTGAGTCCAGGCTGTTTCCTGTAGCTGAGCTCAGCACTGATATCAACCCTGCCCGTCCTACTGCCCCCGACCTTTGCCCTGTTGAAGCGGGTGAGGAAGTGTCGGTGGGAACTGGCTGGGTCAGGTCGGGTGACTCAGGTCCCAGTCCTGGGATTCTGGTTCCTGACTGCTCTGCAGGCCTGCTGTCTCTCTCTCTGTATCAAGCAGTCCACATGTGTTTCCTGTTGTTTTTCAGACTAGCAGCACTGTGTCGGCTCACCACACAAGAGCTGGGTCTTTTCCTGAGGCTTTGTTTGGCCTGGCCTCTGGGAATGGCTTAAATTTAGGTGTGTGTGACACAAACCCCCCCCCCAACCCATCCCATGACGATGGTTTGTGCCACTCGTAAAGTCTGGTCTTTAAAAAACCTTTCCTGTCTGTACAAATTCATAAACTGAGAGCAGGGCATCAGGTGGCATGAAGAGAAGTGTTTCACTGTGTGTAGTAAGTTTGTTTATCAGTTTGTAATACAGCAAGGAGAGCAGATACTGGTGCTGCGTCACTATCAACTTTCTGATAATCTGACCTTGATTTGATACTCATTACTAAAATGCTTGAAGCTTCAAACCATAAAGAACTGGGCCAATATCTATCATTCAGTTGATTGTGAACAGCATCTGGCAGTAAAACACTCGAAGTACAGACTGTGTCAGCTAGTTGTTTTTTTTTTGAATGTTCCACTTTGCTCTGCAAGTTCATTCATAAATACAGCGCACCACTTTGAAGCTTTTGAGCAGATGTGATCAAATGCTCCAAAAACTTCTTCACATGAACGACTCTTTTGGAATTTATGTGTTAACATTTGTGAATGAAGGGAATCGTCAGGTATCTCTTTGTACAATGGAGTGCATACATAAAAGCAAAAAGAGCTCTGAAGCTGCATGTCCCTCTTGAGGAGACAGTGAGTGGGACAATGCCACAGCGCTGGAATACTAACCAGTGGAAATTGCACTTCTCTTTTATACTGGATAATTATCTCCAGTGGAGTGCGTGGCCAGGCTCTGTGTACTGCTGCTGATTTTTCCGTAAAGGGATGAGGGGGAAGGTGGGGGTATAGGGACTTTATTAAAAGCAGTCAGTGCTGGTCGAGGAGCTAGACTCGTCTGCGCTCTCTCAGGCTCTTGCTCTTCTGCTGGGACTCATCCTGACATTGAGTTGTTTTGTTCGTGGGGCTTTGTGATTCAAAAGACGCCCTAGCGCTAGCAAACCCACCCGCCCAACCCCCGCCACTAGAGCAGAACGCAACGCTTTCATATTTCTACGATCTCAGGAGGCCCCTCGGTGTTGCCCCCTGAATGTTTTCCATCAGGAAACCGGCATGCTAATTTACAGTGTGGTGAGAAAAAAACTGGTGGCTCAGCAATCCTCTCCCCCCTCCGCCTCCTCCCCCGACCAACCGCCATTGCCACCCCTCCCTCTCCTGGTTGGCGCATTCTCCTCCTTTTTCCTGACACAGCAGTACTGTGCCCGTGTGTGACATCACAGCACTCATCTCCAGAAAATGTCCAAACATTGCCAGGAGCAAATACAGCAGGGACAGAAGAGGGAATGGTTTCCATATGGGGTGCACACACACACATACACACACACACACGGAGAGAGAGAGAGATACACACACACCATTTCCACTTTTACCTTTCCCTCTCTTTCCGTGGGGGTGGAGGTTGATGGGCGAGATGGGAAGACAAGAAGAAGAAGAAGAAACAAGAGAACTGACAGTTATCTTCCCAAGTAAAGATGTGAAATGCAGGCTTCATGGTCAGCTGGCGTAAGGCACTTGTGCACAGCCAAAGCCTGCTCTCCCAGCTCTATCATTTTATCATCTCTGTGTGAACAGGAAACTCTCCTCATCAGGTCTCTCTCTCTCAGTCTCTCTCTCTCACTCAGTGATTGAGGAAATGGTAACTGGATCTGCTAGTGCTGCTCTGCTCTCCTTCCAGCCACCACAGGTTTAGCTTGGCTGCAGGCCAACCAACTGCCTGAGACTCCATAGCATGGGAACATCCTGCCTCCCTGGCCCGTCTGCAACGCCACCTTAATCTGAAGAGCCGTGCAGACCGTTCAGGACGCACACACATATTAACGTTCATGTCCACATCAGTAGAGTATAGGTATGGTTTCCAGGAGGTACTGCTTTCCATATGTGGCTGCTTTAAGATGACTCACATGCGCTGTAGAGGCAGGTAGTCACATATAAGACGTGTTGCAGGGCAGTGTGTTTGTGTGGCCCAGGGTGCTCCAGTGGAGTGCAGTGAATAAAGCCCTGCACATCGATTAATGAAAGTCTGCCCTTTGTTCTCTTTCAGCCCAGGGGGTTTATAGCCCTACAGTCCCCCTTAGATCTCCTACAAACACACTCTCACACATGTACACACACTCTGCTCCTTTATATTGCAAACACAAGCCCCAAGACTCCCTTTTCTTCAGGCTTTGATTTATAGGCCCCGGCTCAGAGTGAAAGGTGGCCCACAGATGGAACAGTGAGTATTTTGTGTGTGTGTTTGTGTGTGTGCATATCTGCGTGTGCATTTGCACACATGCCCTCGACATGCGTGTGTCTGTGTGTGATGTGTGCATGGGGACGAAGGATTAGAACCCTTCAAAGAGGCTGCAAGATGCCATGGATGTGGAGCCTTTGTTTCGCTCCCTTGTGATTTTTCCCATTAATTATCGTTAATGTCTGTCTAATTTGTCCTGCGCTGCCCTGATTGCTTACTGGGGGGTTATTATCAGCAGACAGAAAGAATAACTCAAGTAAAAGAAGGAGGAGGAGGAGGAGGAGAAAATGATGAGTGGGAACTTGTTGCTCCTCCACTCCGATCCTGATTTGGTTTAAATATTTTAAGCATAAATACCTCTGTTCTGATCTAGGGAAAGTGTAAATTATTGTGCTCAGTGGATTAAACCATTCTTGGCCCACTGTCAGTAAATACATGTAAAGAAAGACAAGGAGAGAAGGGAGGATAGAGAGGAGCTGGTGGTTGTGGTGAAGCAGCAGGTGACCCAAAGCAGTTGAAGGAGAGGGCTGAGCCAGCAGTTGGGAGGACTCAATGAACTCATTGTCCCCGTGTGAGTGTGTGTGTGTGTGTGTGTTGAATTACTGACCTTTTAAAACATCAATATTGTTCCATTGGATTTCAACATGGAAATCGTGTAAGTTCCATACATGATGGTTTCCTCCGCTAAACGTGTAGCAGAGCTGGAGCCAGGATGTGTGCGTGTGCCAAAGCTGAGTCCCCAGGCACAAGCGTGAAACGCTTTTAATTCAGTGTTTAATCAGGTAGAAAAATAAGGGGGAGTAGTCGGTGCACCTGCTTGGCTGCTGTTCCCTACTGTGTTTTTGTTAAGGTTATGGTTTTGTGAACTGACATTTGTTTTTAATTCTGCATACTGGAAATTAAAGGTAATTGAGTTACTGTGAGCTATGATGACAGTGCAGCTTTCCCTCAAAAGGGAAACATTTGCAAAATATTTAGGCTTCTAGTCTCTGGATGGGCATTTCTCCTCACAGAGGACTAAATGATTACTCACCCACTATTAGGTGCTGCTAAACATATTATATATTTGCTCTTTACCATGTTTTCTATTTAATAGGATCCATAGTGCTGTTACATGTGTGTTCCTGTCAGATAAAGTCACCTAGCTTCCATTATTTTTTCCTAGGTCCAAGCAATATACATACTATATATACACACTGTACAAAAACAATACACAATATACATTTCTTCAAGTGGAAACTAGAGTATCTTTTTTTTTTTGAATTCTTGAATGAACTTTTCAATTTAAAAGAAAGTCTGTTCTGGGACATAAGTTACACACTGGACCTTCACGTTTTTTTCCCATTTGTATGTCGTCGTTCCAATGTAAAGTTGGTGGGAAAGCATTGATAGGGCCAGCAGTGAGCATGTGCAATGAACTGTGCAGTGAACAAGCAAAGCCAAAGCTAATACAATAAAGGATGAAGAAAGTTAAATACAATTTATATATGTTTTCAATCAACACATTGTGAAGACATGACTAACAAGGCTAATCTTTAGGATCTGTAGGTAATAACAAACACCTTTTGTATGAGACCACCTTATTTTTAGTGTTGCCTTGGCAGTGAATCTAAATGTTCCTCCACACTACCTCACATTATTTGTTTTGAGTATTGTGGTTGAATCACAGTGAATATTGTCATATGGACACAGAGAAAGTGTGAAGACAGAATGAGGATGGTTAGATCGAGGGAGTAAACAAAGTAGAGTCCAGGCTGTTGGCCCTTTCACCATTTTTGTGGCATTTTTACTCTCTGAAGTTTAATATAAAGGAGGTGGAGGAACAGGACTAAGAGGGGGTTAATGGGTTTGACTTCACAAGACAGACAGACTCGAGGGGTTTGTTCTGGAACCATTTCTCCAATTTTATTTTGGCAAAAGCTGTACAATAAATAAAGATTTTGTTAGTTCTTACAATGATGATGACATATATTGGCACAAAGCTCTATACAGTAGGATGTACAGAGTCTTGGCCTAGTACATGAGAAGCTGGATCTCACATACGGTGAAAAATGTGTAATGATCTGTTGCACAATTTGTTCTGTCATTATGCCTCAACAACTGAAACTGGAGAAAGAAGAAAAGAATAAATAAAGTTAGAAGTTATTCCTCTGTCCTGAAAGTGCTGCCAGATTACTGAAAGCAGCAATGATTAATCCCAGAGATGTCATATGTTTCTGGCATACTCCAAAACTCTTATGGCCCGTATAAAACCACAAAGATTTATCAACACGGTTGTGGTTTTGGCTTAATTTCCAAAATTTGGGACTATGTTAAAAATACACTCAATGTTTGCTATAGGATCGTTTCAAAAAGGTCTTACAATACCATCCATGTCTGATGTTTCAATGTATCTCACTAAAGCTGGGTTTCCATCATTTTACAGCTGTTTGGTAAAGCCCTCGGGTCAGGCCTGCGTTTTGACTGAGAAAGATAAGCAGGGGTGTGGGCTCTGCCCGAAGGCCGTATCAGCAAGATATGTAGCATGATGCTGTACTGGTGTACTGGAAAAATGGAATGGTTGGGGCTAGTCATTTTCATGTAAATGCAAAAAAAACCAAAAACGTACCGAACCGAACTGAACTGAAGCGTTCAAACACTCCATAACCTATAAAGTATTCAGTGAAAACTGGTGCTGCAAGTGTTTTAAATATTAAGTCTATAAAAAGCCTTGAATGTCGAGTTGGATAAGCATCAATAAAATAGACTTGTAAAGTAATAATTAGATATTAAGGAGTTCAACAGTTCATGAAGACTTAGTTACGGCGAGTGTGCACAGGAAAGTAGAAACCATTATACTGCTACTCTGCCATCATTAGAACTGAAAGTTATAGGAGAAATGTTTTGAGGCTGCTTTTATGGGAAGTTGAGTCGGACTCAGTCCAGTTCTCAGAATGACTTTTCCATCTGACTTGCAAAATTTAACCCAAAGACACATTCACTACTCATGGTTTTCACTCTATGTCGAGCCCATTTTGAAATGCTCTTACAGTGAGGCTTCTGGTGTAACCCCACAATTTAGGTTTTAGTCAAACTTGTTGTCCATTATGCAGCAAAATCAAACTAGATATCTAAATCGAGTCACATCAAGCTCACGTCTTACTGTGATGTGAAGTTTTATTCAACTGTCAGAGGAGGAAAGTGACATTTTAAAGTACAAAGGGCAAATGCAGCGGCTACTACAACATCTGTCTCTTCAGTTGAATCTTTAGAGATGTTAGACCCGTGTTGCATGCCGCAATAACTTTTCTTAGCATAAACCGTGTAACCTTTGAATCATGCATAACAGAAATATTGGGAAGTGTCTGGGCTCATATGGAGAGGCTGAGGATGAATTTAGGATCAAATCAAGAGCTGAACCAGAGGGTTCAGTATCATTATAATACAATTTCAGCTGAACAATTTGTGTGACAAGAGGGCTTTTAGTCCCGTAGTTTCAGCTGTCTGTGGCAAATTACCTCGCCATCAAAATTGTCTGTATAATTGTACATAATAATACCCATATGAATTTGAATGTTTTTAGATTGTAGATTTATTTTCCCATCAACCATGAATTATGACAAAAACCGCAAACCAGTGTTTACACAGCATCAGTTCCTTACCTCACATTTTCAGAAATAATGTAACATATCGTTCATGTTCATGTTCATGTCCCCAGACATAATAACTATAATTCCCCATCAGCGACCACAGGGCCACCACAGCAATTAGCTTCACTTGTTATTAGCTCAATGCTAACTAATTCTATCTAAATGTTGCAAAAGGCTTAAGTAACCATGCCGTATAAACATAGACTGTATGTTGCAAAAAAAAAAAATGGATGGATTTTTCAGGTTTCCTCAGTGAAGTCAGTCAAAAAGTAACAGTATGTTGAAGAAGGGTCTATTCTCAAAAGCATATGATGTCAGTTTTGTAAGTTATAGTCACGTTTAAATGAAAATCACGGCATATTTGTCATTTGTTTTGATTTCACATACAGTTGAATTCATGTTTCTGTTGTGTTAAACACCCAGTTGCTTGTTTCTTTGTGAAGTTACAGTACAAAACAAACTCAAAAACCTGTTTCAAACTAAACATTTTATTGATGTCTCTTTGGTAAATACCAAACTACATTCACCTTTCTCTTTGTACCCAAATTCTCTGAGGAGTCAGAAATAAATCAGGCATAACATTCAACCACTGAGACACATTTTTCTGTTCAGGAATGCAAGTAAACAACTATCATTTGACATCTTAATCAAGAAATAACATTTTTTTTTGTGAAACAGTACATTTAGAAATTCATGGATAGCAATGACAATATATTTTAGCATTAAAAATATGATTTCAGTTAAAGAGCTTCGACATACTGGTGTATTAACCATTACAGAAACATACAGTAGCTGGAGCCTTGGGTGGTTTATTAACTACTGCATATTGTACCGCATTGAACTCATTTATTGTGAATACTGTTTTTCATTAACATAGTCAAGGCCCTGAATATGCTGCCACTGATGCACAATCCAAAACTGACAAACTGACATGGAATGCTCCCAAACAAAGAGTTCTGCAGTTGACTGCACCAAGATTATTCAGGTTAGTCACACATGCACAAAATTACTGCACACCTGCACACCACACAACTGTTTCAAGATTCTCACTTTTTCTTTTTTTCTTATAAAACTGATAAAATCTTTACTTTTTCCAAATTCATGAAACCTTTTACATTAATTGCTCTCAATGCAGCTCTAAAATAATGTATATAGGTAGTGGTGGGGGAAGTGCGAGAGGGGGAGGAGTCAGATTCATGGATGAAGGAGAAAGAGAGAGAGAGAGACTTGACTGTACAAACCCTCATGATGATTCAGTCCAAACATCATCACACAGATTACAGATATCTCTGCATTTCCTCTACACACACATACACACACACACACACACACGCACGCACGTACACTCCTCCAGTGGAAATTCCCTCATCACGAATCCTGTTATGGTAATAACTGCTATGTCCAACATCTCCATAACAATGTTAACAAACATGCATTATCACAGAGCTTGAAGAAAGATAAAACATCCAAATGTTTGGCTGATGCTATCACACCTCGACTTTGACTGCGTGCACTTGCTATGGTGACGTTTGAATGAGTGAGAGGTTTCTCCTCCTCGGCTCTGGTGCCGACGGTGAGGGGATGAAGGTGTCCGAGGTGAAGTGAGTTATTTGTAGAGCATTAAAACGGCATTACTGCCACATCTGGTCTGCCGTTAGCTCTCCCCAAGGGAGGATCCATCTCGGTCTTAATGGCTGTGTGTATGTGTGCGTGTGTGTGTGTGTGTGTGTGCGTGCACATGTTTGAACAGCATGTGGGAACCTGAGAGTGGTGTATTGTCCTGATGCACAGTATATCCAAGTAATCTCATATAGGCCGCACCTTTTCCCCATGTCTGAGAGGAAACCAAGCAGTGAGTGCATGTGTGTATGTGTTTGTGTGTGCGTTAACGTTTCGAGGCTATAGGTCAAGCTATTTAGCACAAATCTTTGGCATTTTCTATGAGATTAAGAGCATAATCGCAGTCACGAGGAGACCTGTTACAGTACGTCTAGACGGCAGGGCCACACATTAGTCATTGTTGCAGCTGTTCAACACAGTTTGATGGTTGTGACCTGTTAAAGAAGTGTAGCTGCTCATATTACGAATTACAAATACAATATGACTCTCACTCATCCATGACAATAAACACGGTCAGCTCAGTTGGAGTTGACCGTGTGTTTTGATCAGTCCATCCGCGCTGGACGACTTCACCGAGCACACTGAGGGGCATGATTCTGTGTTTACCTCATGAGTAAGACAAATACATACCATGTTTCAATTTCTCAATTTCTTTGTTGTTCCAAAACAACAGAGTATGAGGGTTTTGTTATCTGGTGCCTGTGTGGCTTGATTGTGTTTATGCAATGTAAACTTTCAGGGGTTAGGGAAAGTCAGTATTAGTCTGCTTTGTGGGGAGTTGACAGACTGTGAACACCCAGTCTAGAGTCACAGTCAGCCAACATCTTTTTCTTTCCTTTAATGATGACCCAGGCCTTTTCTTATAGCGGTTTTCAGAGCTTGGCTCCAGCTGAACGTTGCAGAAACATCTCCCACCAGCAGCCAAGGTCAGAATAGCCATATCTCCTATCTCTTGGTGTATACTGAGTGAGGCTCTTCTGTTTATAAAAGTCATTCATATAATGGATTCATCAAATTTGAACAAACAGTGCTGACACATGCATGAATGAGAATAAGCAGATATGCCACATACATGAAAGCACACACACACACATGCAACCAGTGTCAAACACACAGGCTGCTGCATTCCACCAGCGTGAAAGTGCTTTCATGTTTACAGCAGAACAAACAGTGGAAGGCTTCACCTCCTGTGTTTATCTGTTAATATACTTGTTTCCATGACCACCTTTGCTCACAGCGGCAAGAAACAAAATATTTGCTCTCAGAGATTTGACTTCAACCAGCGCTAAGCATAAAGGAACGGCGTTGTTTGTACTGGTTATTTGCATTCAGACTCAGGATTGCTGCTGTTAAACACGGGTTATATCGCAGATGAGATCACATGTGTGGTGCGGTCAGACATTGTTGACTTTTGCCAATAAATGTATCCGGTTAAAGAATGACTGTGATTTGTAGGAACGATTGTTGTTAGGAACATGTCATTTCTACATTAAAATGGGGGGAAAATATTGAATTGAAGTATCTGAAGTATCCTGAAGCATCTCACATTATGAAAAGCCCACGGAGAAGTTTATCTTCCATCGCTGCAGTTCATCTGAGCAATGTTTCACTGTGTTTCAGTGCACTCTTATGGTTTCATGTTTAATTTATCTCAATTCTCTCACAACCTGTGTCCAGCAGCAAATTGTAATGAGCCTCCTTTAAGATCATTTCATACTTAAGCCTCTCCCACACTTGATTTTAAAAAGGTGGGAGACCACAGACACAATGACCTTTGTAACCAATGTTTTAATATTAAAAAAGCACAGATTAGATGATCCAATCAAGAGGCAGGACCACACACTTGGCATCAGGGAGGATATTCCCGGGATCTCATAGAAACTTGAGTGATTTAATGTGACTTCAGAATATAAACAGACATGGGGGTGGACTGTCGATATCATCACTTGATAGCTGTTGTGTTTATGCGATGTTTTGTGCTGAGAGACGCAAAAAAAACTGTGGATGAAGTCAGGGCTGAGAAGAGGGAATCAACTTGGCTTGTAGAAGTTACAATTCTAAACAAAAGGAAAGTTTCCCAGTCAACTCCCTCTTTTTGGTTATTGCAGGGTTCTGCTCACGCCCCAATCGCTGTTGAGTCATAAATATCAAACATGTTTAATACTTACAGTCTGTGAACCCCTCACATTACAGGATAATTTGTCCAGATAATCTGTTGAAAATCAGGCTAAAATCAGAAAACACCCGTGATTGTCCGGAATGGCCGGATCAGGACCAAAAATCTCACCAATTATCAGGCTTTAGTCCACAGATGTCTGCATAACGTAAAATGTCATCATCTATTCATGTACGTGAAGGTACACGCAGACACTGTGCAGTCATCAGTGGGAAGTACATCACAAATCTTGACCTCATAGACCATATTACATTACATGTCATTTTAGCAGACGCTTTTATCCAAAGCGACTTACAATGGAATCAAGTACAATTAGCCAGGGGTGGAATCGAACTTGCGACCATGATGTCTTTGGTACACAAGGCAGGGTCTTAACCACTGAGCCACTCCACCCCCATATGTGACCACGTGTGCATGATCCAGTGAGGAGCATACAGTACATTAAAATGGAATGCTGTGTGAGCTCATGTACACATGTGTAAAACGCTTGACCGGAGCATACCCTCATACCCTGAGGGTATTGATAAAACCACAAGCAAGAGTGGAACACTTGTGGACACAGAGCGTGGAGAGCACTGAAAAGCACCTACAAAATAAAAGAAAATAGCTAGCTGGCTAGTGGAGCATTTAACTAGTGAACATCCAGATATTTTCTTTACAGGGTGTGGGGGACAGTGAATGAGAGTGCCAGTTGGACTCAATGTCCCCAAAAATGTAAGAACATATGAGAACTTTGCCGGCAACTTTGCCCTTCCCAATGTCCCAATGAGAGAGAGTATACGTGTATGAATGGCAGTTACACTTCAGGCGTGTTTCCACAAGCGCGACTCGACTCGCCTCGCCTTGGCGCGGCACGGTTATTTGGCATTTCAACTAGCGATAGTACCTGATACTTTTGCTTTAGTACCTGGCGAGGTTCCAAGCGAGCTGCGGCGATACTATGCGTGATGACACTAGAATCAACGCGAACAATACCGAACTGTAGATCAGTCAAAAAGACTTAACAATCCTAAAAACGTGGGTTAAAAACTGCTGTTTGCGGTCGCGATACAAACACTGCTGCTGTATTTCAGTCCAGTGACTGTGTCGGGCGGAGTCTGTGCTCCGGTCATGGAGTACTGAACAAATATTTTTAATTAACTGATTCTAATGATTCAGTTGCACTGAACGGCTTTACAAGTCACTCGTTTATGTGTGTGTGTGTGTGTGTGTCACATGTAAAGTTTCATGCAGCCGTGCAGTGATGACTCCACCCACCTTGAGAAGGTACTATAATTGTAATTGGAAACGCGAGGCGAGTCAAGGCGATCTGGGACCATAGGTGGAAAAACTGAGCAAGTACTGCCTGATCATCCCCTCGTGTTTCTTGCTTTATCTGAATGTCTCATGATAATATTGTCATGTCTCCATATCGTAGCAGTTACTTTGGTGACCACTACCTCACTCGTTACAGCACCATGTCCAAAGCTACAGTGTTGTTATTACCCAGTCTTTTCCTGTGGGAAATGAGTCATTTCTCCTCACCAGGCATACCGGTTGTCCTTGAGCAAGGCAGGGAGCTCTGCTCTGTAGCCAGCAGTCTGTGGCAGCACACAGGCCTGCAACTGATGAATGTGAAACAGACGATTGCTCCTGGAAAAGAGAGAGTGTTCTCAGTCGCCTCCCCTGATTTTCTGTGTGTGTGTGTGTGTATTCATATCTGTCTAAGACAGTCATACATTCCTATTAACCTCAGTGCCTTGTTGTATTGTCATGAACCAAAACTAGTTAATGCAATAAGTCCAAACTGGCAGCACACTCTGGGAAAGTACAGTCCTCAGCTCTGTATCAGTTTGTAGTCAGTGGATGTGGTTAGTGGATGGGGATAGTGGGCAGAGTATGTACGTCTTTTTCTATGAGTGCATGTGTGTGTGTGTGTGTGTGTGTGTGTGCGTGTGTGCGTATAGTTCTAATGCATTGGGTAGCGGCTCGAGCCAGCTCTCGCCGTGCTCCATTTGCCATCGAACCCCAGCTGAAATAAAGAACACATGGTAGCTGTTTTGAAGCTCCCTCAGTGCTGGGTAAGAATCTTAATTTCCCCCTGCATCTTCTTACTGTCTATCCTCAACCCTCCACCCATCCCTCATCCCACCCTTTGTGCTTGGAACTGTTCGCCCGGAACAGGCAACACCAATCGACCTCAAAATTTCCATTCGGAAAAGAAAGGAAAAACCAAAATAAACAGATGATGAAGAAAAAAGAAAGACGTGAAACGTTTGCATGCACAGCAGTGATGGGAGGGCAAATGCTGTGCCAACTGTGTTATGGTTGGCAAACCTTGAAGTGCCTGATCTACAGTTTGAGGGAGGGGAGAAAAAAAACCCCAGAACTGGAGCGAC
The DNA here is from genome assembly GCF_019176455.1 of Solea senegalensis. Lineage (NCBI taxonomy): Eukaryota > Metazoa > Chordata > Actinopteri > Pleuronectiformes > Soleidae > Solea > Solea senegalensis. The sequence goes on from NC_058035.1 coordinate 14,415,447, forward strand.
AGGCTGCCATACAATGTGGTTTCCAGCCGTTGTATGTTTGAACCATGGGAGAAATTTCATGTGGTTGTAATTTTCATATTTAAGTAATGGGGGTCTAACAGTGTCTGAGATGTACAGATGAGGGAGGCCTACGCACCAGCTGCTGTGTGTGTGTGTGTGTGTGTGAGTGAGAGAGAGAGTGGGGGTACAGTGAAGTTTATGTACATTTCATGAAGTTACAATGTGTGTTGGGAGATATATTGCACTGCACCTTGTAACAGCACCTAATAGTAGCACTTCAGAAATGCCTCAGTAAATGGTCTGTTGGAAAGTACTTTTCTCCATTTCAGCCTCATAGGACAGTCATTTTGAATGCTTCATTATACTATATATTAAACCAGTGTTGAGGTTTCATGTCAAATCTACCTGTATATAATTGTGGAATAAGCAAAAACCCATAAATTGAAGTCACGTGTTTGCGTCTGATGATGTGTTTCACCGTTTTTTAGTCGTTGTAAAAGTAACACAAACAGGTCAACTCTCTCTCCAGTCCAAGTGAACTGCACCCATCTGAGACAAAGCTGTACCGTTGCTGATTATTCATGATTTTTAAGAACCAGACGAGCGGGTTGCAATTATTTTGTTTTCACAACAAGTCTGTTGAGTGCTCATTAAATCATTAAAATGATCAAATAACTGGTTCTAGATCTTTACATCATTATCTTAAACCCTAGCTGACCTAAGTCAAGCACCACCTATTTTTGTGGGGTCTAAGATGAAAAATAAAATGCAAGTTTTTGTGTATATGTGCGTAAAATATGTGGTTTATTTCCTCAACTACATAGCAGACAATTTCATAGCTGCTGACAGACTGATTCAAAGTATGTACTGTAAACGTTTTACATCAGTTTATAAAGGCTTTATAAGCTTTATGTCCTGTCACGATACGATGGTTGTAAAATCATAGTTACTCACAGTTCTGCTTTGGGAAATAAGGTCACATTCTCACATTAAATGCATCATGCAGGATGAATTGGGCACGTACAATGGCCTGCTAGCCAGGGTTAGCGTGGTGCTTCACTCCTAATATTGCCTTGACAGTGAGACTGCTTTTCAAAATAAAAAGTAAAATGTGGACAGTGTGAAATGTATGTAAATCTAATCTAATACCATGTTTAAAGTTGTTTTTTGGCATCCGGGCTTGACTTCTGACACAAAATCCCAGCCTGATATTGATTATAGACAAAACAACAGCAGGGTGTAACTCCTATTATGAAAACACTGTAACTGTCAGTGACGCCTCAGGTGAGCCTGAAAGGACGAAGTTCATATTCCACTCTCATTCAAAGCAGAGTCGTATGCAAACTTATGACTATGGTTTGAATGTAACGGACATTCATTTATATTTACATGTTATTTAATATTTACACTGATCTGAAGAGTAATATGAACGAGCTGGAGGCGTCTTTCCATTTTTGTTTTGTAGCTCTTGGCTATCACGTCAGTGTCAGTTGGGGGTTTAGACCTTCATTTGTCAGCTGTGTTTTACCAGAATGCGAGTGTGAGTCACATCACTGTCTGGCTGGGTGTTTGCTGTTATGACAAAGTCATTAAGGACAAGCCCTGTCCCTTAATGACCTCTCCAGGCGTGTTGATACAGCCAGTGTCATGTGCAGGCTCTCCATTTATCCCTCATCTGGCCTTATTTGTACTCCGTGTGTGTTTAATGGGTCATCTAATGCTGGCTAATGGCAGGACTGTATGTGTTTTCACTTAACTAAACTTAAGATGACACTCTCTCTATCCTCCCATGTTGTAAAACCTTCCCTTGAAGGACAAAACCTCAATGTTCATTCAGTAAATGTTATCAACACGTCATGGTGTCTACATAACTGTGGTCGATGATGATGAATAGTTGCACAGTGATTATTCACTGCTTACCCTTTCAGAAATCATTTCACGACAGTTCTGGCGAGATTGTCTTGTGTGTACATTGACTTGACTGCATGTCCCATGACTAAAGATATGTTGAAATCAATGTTCCTATAACTCCCAGTCCCGTTCCAGAGATGGAAAAACAACCATGAACCGTTATTCTAACTTGGGTTTGTCTTGTCACTAATGAGAATATGTCAACCAGAATTTCGCAGACCAGTCAGAAATTATATTAGATCATATTTTGATTTGCAATTGTGTTGTTTTGGCATGAAAAGTTTGCTGAGATTGAAATGGCTGACCTTCAGGACGACAGGCATGTTAAACCCCATTTGCTTTTGAATTCAGAACTTGGATGAGGATCTGTGGATAATTTAATTAGACTGGAAACAACCAAAAATTGCTTTGGTGTATATGTATATTGCATGACTGCTGGTATTTGCTTTTGAAGTTAGTTTTATGCAACTATCTGCTCCTTGAATGTGCCAGTAGCAAAAAAAGAGCTCCAATGATAAATGAGGGAAAAAAGAAGATAGAATAGAGTCGGCAAGAGAACAAAACAAAAATGGGGGCTTTATTCTTACATGCTATACATCAGATTCCCTCTTATTACTCTCAACCCAGATATTTCCAAGGGTTTCACACATCCTTCATAAAGCTGTGTGGTTTTTTTTTTTGCCCGCACCCAGATGCTGTTTCTCTGTCTTGGACATTCATGTAAAAAGGGACTCGGACGGTCTCATGCCTGAGTCAGACAGCAGGATTAGTGGTAATAGTGCTTTGCCAGGGAGATGGACAGATGGGGATGAAAAGCTTGGAAATGAAAGAAAAAAAGATCTGCATTTGAACATGGGGAAAAAATACATGTCCCTTCAGCTTAATGACACCGCTGTTTTAATTTGCTCTCCTGGGCTTCGAACCGTTTTCATGGGCCCTTTGGGTCATGCAGCTCGCTGTACCTTAATAAGGGCCATGTCAAACTTAATTTCTCTGGAAAACATGGAAATCCCGGCGGCTTCAGTTATGAGGTTTACAAAACAGAGAGCGAGAGAGAGGGGGAAAGCAGATGAATGAGGGATGGTTGATTGAGTGGAAAGATGGAGAGTAGGTTTGTGCTTGTCTGCTGGATGGGAGCCAAGGGAAGGCTTGGCAGAAATTGTAGGATATCTGTGGCTGGATGAAGCACAAATGGTCTGGATGCTTTTTTTAAAACAGAGATAGAAAGAGATTGATGCTGTTGTCCTCCGTCCACCTTTTTCAGAGTCACTCCTAACTCACACAATGTCCATTATGTCCTGCACTTTTATACAGTTGACACTAATCCTGTTTAGTTCTTCTTGTCTTAGGCAAATGTTTGCACTGAGTGTCAGTCGATTTACTGCATGTCACTCTCTGAAAGGAGTGGTGACAGTCAGTGGTGTTGTTTTGACACAAGTTTTACTGCGCTTGACTGTAGTTGCAAAACGTCTTCTGAGTTCTTCACTTCATTCCAGATAGGTGTCTAAGCTGTTACCTGAATCATGTGCCTGGAAATGACCTTTGTAACCAAATCATGGCAACCCCACATTTGTTCTGTTATAAATACTATAGAAATGAACAATATTAAATGGTATATCTTTAAAAACATTTTACAAAGTGTATCTGCTGTCACTTCTGTGATCTGTGGTCTGTCATGCAAAAAAACGACACCATTTTTCCGAAATAATATTGGGAGGACGGGTTGTGGACCAAGAAAGAACCCTTTAAACCTTGGAGTGGATGGGATTTTTCACTTTCTTTAACAGGGTTAGATCAGACAGTTTGTAGAGTACTAATCTGAATAAGTACAACTTTGTGTGGATGCAGATAAATCCAGATTATGGAGTCAGTTATGGGGAGGTTAATATGTCCTCTGAGCACTTTCTCATTTAGTTATGAGATGTTTTGGGGTGGCACTGGCCCGAGTAAATACTTTTAAAAGAGGCTCCCCATTAATTTGACATAAAATGATCAGTTTACTAGTCAACAAAAGTAAAAGAGAAAACCAATCATGTTGATTTGATCAGGACCAGGGCCTGTGGCTTGGATACTGGGACACATTTGTCTTTAGTGAGTGGTCCAGCTTTGTGGAAGAGCGATACAAAATATAACTGCTGGACTGCCCATTTAATCCTTAAAATAAATGCAAAGTAACCCTACTATTAAGCAAACATGCAGACAATTCTGGAAAAAGCCTGGATAATGTTTATTGATGTTGCATCCCCCACTTTTTGCATTTAATTCCAAGTATTGCTTTCAACATTTTCCCCACCATACCAAAGTGGTAGGGAAAAGACTTTATCTGTGCTAAATAAAGTGTGTTCTGGAACAATTAGAGTAAGCCATCAAAAACACTTGATTAGGGTAGAAGAAAGCTCGCGGTTAGGAAAAAAAAAGTAGGTATTTAATGTACAGTCTTTCCATTATGCCTTTGGAGCCCTTTGGAATCTGATATGAATGCAGTTTCAGACGGATACTTGGCTGTACCAAGTACACAGGCAAGTACTGTTGTAAAATTCAAGCATATATGCTCTCAAATAAATAATTTGTGTTTTTTTTTAATATGGGATGTCCTGAATCTTTTTAGAACTCCCTTCAACCTCCAACAGGTTGTTTCAGGTTATTTTGCACGTGTGGAGTCAAACGTGCACACAAACACCACCGGAATGGCCACATCATTTGAACAGTCTTTGACACTAAATTGACTCTCCCCTCCCGGTTCTTTGTCTACAAATGTCTCCTCTGTGAAACCTGACCATGGGGACAATCATCATTCCTCAGCTATTAGCACCAAATCTTTGGCCAGCTCTTAATGTGAGGAGATGTTGTGTTGTCAGCTGGAGGGCTCTGATTTCTCCCCAGATGAGTGGAGAAAGGGGTCTGTGACGCCTGTCAACGACCCCCAACGGCCCCTTGTTTCCTGTCCAGGGACCACTCAATGGCCTCGATTACGTGTCATTGAAGAACCAAAATGGCCTCTGCTCTATCCAACCTGGAGTCTTTATCGTGATAGTTTCTCTGCTGAAACTCAAGAGTTTTAATAATGACTGCTCAGTGGAAGCAAAAGCAAGCAGTTGAAGATGTAGCTGAGATACACATGCACACACTGATATGGGTAATTTACTATGAAAGGCAAGAGGGTTCTTTTTTTTCCAGTCTCTTCAAGGGTCATATTTTTCCATGGAGATGTCAGAGATATAGAACTGTAACTTTAGAGGGGATGGGGAGGCTTGGCCAGCAGGGTGAATAACTTAGAAGAAAGTTTGGAATTGATTATTGCTATTATTGAGTTTGCTGGAGCACAGGAAGACGGCATCAAAATAAAAAAGAAGCCTGCGAAAAGTCCAGGGAAGCAGATATGGGACCAAGCGCACATTTAACACAAAGCAACCAAATGAGTTTCCCTTCTGTGTGAACCTTTAGTGTCCAACACTGCTGCTGTTTATTCCATCTACAGGACCTTGTGTATAGCACTACTAGGTGCCGTAAATGTCAGAGCCATTTTCATTTGACTAATTCCTGCTGCTTTACTAAGAGGGAGTTGAAAGGAACTTGAACTTGAAATAGCTGTATCATTGCTGGAAAGCTTAAAGCTTAAATCCTGCACCGAAATGAAAGCGTTGAATCAGTGGTGTGACTCTCTTTGCCTGTGAAATGGTCCAAGGAGACAGTTCTGTGAACCCACGAGTAATGTCTCACAGTCTCCTTGTTCACCCTGTTCTTTTAGCAGAGCTGTTTTCTCAAGCCCCCCGGTCTCGAGTCAATGGGTCAATATTTGTCTTTAACTTTTGACCTGTGTATTTACTCCCTTTTTACTCAATTACTACCGTCAAGCTCAGAGAAGCTCACTGATATGTGCTGTGCTTTATTGCCTATAGTCCTATAGATATTGACTTCACAGCTGAAACTAGTGATTGGGAAGTATAGCTTTTCAGGAAAATGTTTATTGAAACATTTAAAAGGCACCATGGGGCAGAGTTGGCCCGTCGTGGCTTTTCAATATATTCTTATATCCTGCTTGGTTTCAACCACCAAAGTGGAAGACTACGTCCATTTTTTAATATAAGGTCCATGCTCGTGTACATATATTTGCCAGCTTCTCAGTCACCTTCAGTTTTAAGGGCTTTGGGTTTAAAGCAAACAACTTTGATTTGTTGTTTCAGGCCTGCAGTTTTCATCAACCTTGCTTTGACGAGCAACAGACAGCTGTTTTTAATTAATATCCAAAGGAGCCATCTGTATTCTATCCACCCCCCCGCAAACAGCAGATGAATAAAGTGACGGGGTGGTATACTCCATCAGAACTGCTTCATGTCACACATCAGATTAGTACATGAAACAAACTATTGGTAAAACATGTTGAAACAAAAAAAGAATGTTTTTATGATGTTGACACATCTAAACCTATTAGAAGCCCCTAAGTATCATTATGTAGGCCCTTTATTTGCTGTTAAAGCAGAATTCACCCCACATTGACATGACTACACATCCATTTTGCCAAGCTTCTCTTTTGGATTCAGATATGCCAACTGTAAGGAAGTATTCTGAAATTAGTTGTGGTCATTTAAAAACCTGTGGAAAATAATCTTCCAGCATTATCATCCTGGAAGTGATCATTAAGAGAGTATACAGTGGCCCTGAAGGAGCAAAAACATGGTCAGCAACGATTCTCAGATAGACCTCAGTTGCTTTCAGACATGCACTTTAATCTAGAGATTCAGTGGACATCCTCCAGAGGGTCCGTATGTGGGAATGCAAAATGTCCACAGAAGTAACCACAGAGATTCTCTACTTCTCCACCATCTTTCCAGTAAAATCTGCAATTAATGTCCATGTGAGCTTGTGTGACAACACAGCAGGGGGAAGTCTGCATGCATGCTCAAACCAAGCACCACCTCCTGCTGTTGCATCACCCAGAAAAGCTCCCACTGCAAGTTCATGTCAGGGAGCAGCTAATGATTGTCTGGTGCACAGCAAATAGTTCTCACACCATCACACCAGCACCAGCAGCCTGGACTGTTGACATAAGGCAAGTTGGCTCCATATCATTTCAAGATGGCTTCACTGGTGTGGCGTTAATCAGATACAGTACTGGTGATATTTTCTAAATATCCTGTCTGACACAGTTTCAAAGGCTCAATTTTTAACTTTTATGGACTATAGACAGTATCTTCCCACAGTCAAATTGTTACAATTATTACATGTTATGCGACTTACAGACACCGATGACTGAAATATGGTCTTATATCATGATGTGACGTCACGCCCACGACTCTCTGATACTCTCTGCCAATCAGTGGCCGGCAGTCTGTCCACGCCACATTTTAGAAAAAATGAGTGGAGTCACGCTGTGCCGAGCCGAATCATGTTAAAACTGTACAGTGTAAAAGCGCCAATAAACATAATGCGTTCACTGGCAACTTACCTTAACCTAATAACCCTTAAACCAAGTCTTAACCTAGAAACAGACCTGTTAAGGTGTGACAGAATGTGAGGACCGGCCAAAATTTCCTCAATTTCCCAAAATGTCCTCACTCCCTATGGTTTATAGGTTTTCTGGTCCTCACACATATATCCTTACAAGAAAACACACACACAAACATGTATATATACATATAGATTAGATATATAGAAACCACATCCCCTCTGATTGAATCTGTGGACCTTTTGGGTCTCTGGGTGGCTGTGCAAACAAAATGAGCTTGGACCATTACAGCCTGTCTCTACCACATCTGCATACGCATGCACATGCACATGCACATTCACACAGATACACACTAAACAACTAGACACCCATAGCTAAACTTGTTTGAAAATTGGATTTAGGGGAATGAAATCCAAAACCTCTCTCTGTATCCTGTATCTATGTTGAGCTAACCAGCTACAGCCACACTCATTTCTACACTGTTGACATGATTGTGCACACTTTTGCTGGTACTAGATTACAGAAACTGTTGTCCCTGATCAAGAAGGATTTTCAAATGACTAATTGACAGCGCTCCTGCCAGAACCTGCCTGTAATTACCTGATGCATTAAGGAGTTCGATAGAAGTTGAAACAAGTGCAGCAGCTAATAGATTAATTCATTAAAATATGAGTATAAAGACACAACGTGACTCAGCAACCAAGAGCTTGTGGCCTTATCATTTAGTTTGTTATTCCTCTTCACTGTTCCACTTTGCCAGGTTTGTCTGTTTCACTGGTCTGATTGCTCTGGCTGCTGCTCTGACTCGTTTAGTCAGCTTATACAAAGTGATTTCTTTCCCCACCCTCCATCTCATTTCCTGTCTTTCGTCACTCTGTTTGTTCCAAGTCAGGCCTCCAGCTCTAAGATATCCCTCACCACATCCACAGATCTTCATCTGTCAGTCCATGTTTGTCCTGTTATTCAGTCATTTGAAGAACACATCCATGGTGTGACAGAGTATGCCACTGCTCAGGCCCGACAATAAGTAGCAACACTGGTGGATGAAATAACAATGCAAGAAGTCGGCAAAGTATGATGAAGTCACAAAGGAAGCATCAGACAAACTGTAAGCTGACATTTGTTAAATCTGACTTAAATCTTTCCAGATGTGATCAACTTAGGATGCCCAAGGGATATCGGGGTCTCATAGAGGGCCAGGCTGCCATCATTTAAAGGGAGCACACATAATTATAGCTGCATTTTCTTTGCATGATTTTAACAATAAACCAATGTTTTTTGTTTTGCATGGAGAGAGACTATTGGAAATGTTAGAAAGCTGTTTCAATTGTAAAATTCAAAACAGCCACCATATGACAGCGGCTTGGCCTTTCATGATGTTGAAAATTCAAAGCAATGTGGCAAGACTGAACAAAGCTCCCTTCAGATTAATGTCAGGTCTGCTCATTTATCATCTCTCCAAAAACAATGCAATTATATTCACACTATCATCATCAACCGGCACACAGTGTACCTGGAGTGTCTCTGCTATAGGATACATGCACTTTGTTCTTATGTGTTGGCATTAGATGGTGTAGCTGCTCTGATTATATACTCCTTCCAAGGAATCAGATGTCTGCATGTGGAGTCAGCATTTTCAGACTGTGAGCTCCAAGTGATCCTGGCTCTGGATCCAGAAAACAAATTTCTCTTGGCAAGCGTGTTAACCAGTTCCCAAAAACAAAACAGCACTATTCAGCCTGTTGACTGTTTTTCAAGGCCAGCCATCTCCACATTCAGACACACAGACATTATGGAGAAGATTACTAACAATATCTCCTCACATATTTATCAAGGATAGTGCGCATTTACACTCTTAAGATAATTCTTATACTTCAGGAAAAGACACCACCTACAGCGTTTTAGATGTAACTGATCTATGTAAATTACCGGTGTAATAATACTCTAGCACATTATGCAGATAATAATACACAGTTTACAGAAATTGTTTCTCATGGGATCTCTTAATCTATCCTCAAATAAATTAGATCCTGCTGGCACCATGACCCTTAACCTGGAAGCTGATTGGTAATGGCTTTGGATGTGGGCTGTGGGAAAGTAAGAGTCAGTGATAAAACTGAGGAAGATGAGTCAGGGCTGGAGGCCAGAGTGGCACCGTATCTTGTTTGGACAGTGGTTTCCTCAGTTGTAGTACAAGAGACATGCAGGTTAACTGCTGCTGCCCTAAGTGATCAGAAAGATGGGAGGATGTTTGTCTCTGCACATGACTCTCCTCACGCTGTGCTGCTCCAGATGATCATTTTGGTCTGTTACAGCTTGGATCTCATTTTGTTCTTTGCTGGGAATGCAGCGACCAGACTAGGAGCAAGAGAAACAACAGTCAGATGTTCATATGGATGTTAAACAAGTTGCCAAATCTATATGTTAAACAAAACAAACTCATCACTTAAACTGTGCAATATAAAAATCTGTCCCAGTTTACAGAACAACCTTTTGACTTACAATGCTCAGTGCAGTTGTGCACAAACAAGTTTCCTTCAAGGCTGATTGTTTCTGACATTTGAGGTACCCTCCCTTGGCTTAGTGACACAATCTAGCTAAACTGTTCCTTGTGTTTCCAGCTGCAGTGATATCAGAGGGTCCCCAGCAGTTCTGTGGAATGGAGTCACAACCAAGAGAAACCAAACAAAAATGAACACTTTTGTTTGAAGACTGGGGACCTCATTTTTGTTTGAAAAATTTTAAAGCTGCCTTTAATTATAGCACGTTGTAACTGAGTGTCTTCATCCCTTAAAGCTTTGTTTTAACTTTGTTTTGATCTCTACCAACATCCAAACAGCCAAATGCTACATAAATGTTACCTGGCTGCTAACTTTAAGCTCAGGTCTGTCGAGCACACAGTTGAATACAGTTGCAATTTCCAGCCTGTTTTGCCGCAGTGAGATTGATTTGAGTGGTAAGACTGAACCAGAGCAGCACATGGAGCCAGTTGAAGCACAAAAAAAGCAACGGGATGCTAAAATGTAGAGAATAGCCTGCATAATCTGGATATCATTATGATCCCCTTCCATGGAACAGTGATTTGATCCATTGTTCTATGCTGTTGAAAATGTGTCATATTTATACACCACTTGCTCATAATTGTTTCCCCTCATGTTTTCTTTGTCCTCATTACTTTGCTTTCGCTCTCTCTCTCTCTATCTTTATATGTCTGTGAAGCCGCCTTCTTTAAAATCAGAAGGAAGACCTATCACAGGGCTTCTCCAGCTGTTCCCAGCATTCCCCCGCTTAGCTGCCATTATTCTGGGAGCTATATGGATAATACAAACACACACAGTGGATTACACTGCATGTGTGTGCGTGTGAGGGGATGGGGGTAGATGTAAAGGAGATGAAACAGGAGACATCCACTTTTGGTGCACTGTAATCCTTTTGCAAGCAGCCTGTGTGTGCATGTGTGTGTCCATGAAGGGCCCTCTCACCAGGTAGGCCTGTTCATCACTGATGACAGCCTGTGTGCGCGAGGCTTACTGTAGATCCTCAGCTCACACACACACACACACACACACACACAATCCTTTACACACAGAACTGTGCAAGGTGGGGCCACCCAAAGTTTTTGTGTGCTTTATTTGTGGTTTCACAATTCATGGCTGTTCCAACAGGAATCAAATGCACAAAAAGTGGAACATGTTTAATGTTTCTACACACATATAACCCCCTCCTCACACACACAGCCCACCCAATGAAAATATTCGCAGATTAATGAAACATGCAAATATCCAATCGGCTCTGTCCCCCCCGACTGTGTCTCATTTACATGTGTAAGGACCATTAACATAAACAACAGAAGAACTGTACTTTTATGCACCATTTGAATGCTAAACCTTCAGAAAAGAACTGTAGATGGAGGTAGAAGCGTTTGAGCATGTTAATGAACTTCAGTGGTTTAGCACCCGACCTCAACAATAAGCTTCCTCTGAGCGAAAATGGGAGGATGGACTTCCTGGTGGTCTGTTCTCGCACACGCCGTCACACACGGGTGTTTTGGCCTCGGGAAGGCAGGGGTTTGTGTGTTGGGGATGCAGTGTCCAGTCCCTCTCCTCGAACTGGCCCGAACCAACAAGTAAAATGGCTTGCAGATGTGGCTCCACCTTGGCTAATAAATTCTTTGTGAACTCAGCAGACATGGAAGGTTTGGGAGTTTTGGAAGGAGGGTTGTCAAATAGGCTGGACCTTAGGGGACTGTTTGCATGTGTGAGTTTGTATGTGCACTCCTGTGCACATCTGTCCCTGAGTATGCATCTGTGCTTCTTGTCCATGAATCATTTGGGGTTAAATGTGCAAAACTGTATCTATGGTCGTGGTAGTGTGTCTCTGTGTGTGTGGACTTATGCACAATACCTTCCCCAGATACCTTCTGTGGTTGAGGTGTGTATTTCAACACTCAACACAGCGCACAGTTTAATAGATATCATATCCAGGTGTGTTTATTGGTACATGTATGTGTATAGGTGGAATCCATGCTAATTCATTTAGCAAATGCTAGCGTTTGTTTTTGACATGATGATCACCAGATGACATCCATTTATGTGTATGCATAACTTTAAAGGTCCAGTCTGTAACGTTTAGGAAAGTCTATTGGACAACATTACATAGGTTACCCATAATTATATTTGCACAAGTGTATAATCTCTTTAGGATTAAAATGGATTGGCATCCATAGGCGATGGCCATCTTGTGCAGCCCAAATAGACAAACCAGCCAGTGTGCATTTTGCAGTTTGAAGCAGAGGTTTATGAGACAAATTAGATTAATTATACCCTTTCTGGTACTCAAAGGCCACCGTAGTTCCCTTGAGTAAAGGAGGGGCGAGTCCTCGTTTGTTACAATCTGCAGTTCCACCAGTAGATGAGACCAATTTATACATACTGGACCTTTAAAATTATGTTTGTGGCATGTGTTCAGGACATAATACTATGGAAATGCTTGGTATGCTTTTAAAAGTGTGTTCTGATCTTAGATGTATGTAGTAGGTGTTTGTGAGACATTTGACATTAGTTGCAGGGATTGTTTGACACCTCATAATCCAGGTTTCAGTAAAACGTTGTGCACACCTTGTAAATGTCTCACGCCTCTCCTCCCATTGGTTTTATAGAAATCTATCGAGTGGACCTGTGGGGACAAAGTTGGGAACCGTTTTACTAGATACTGATAAAACTCTTTTATTTATTTGTGTGATTCAGGTGGTGCCTGCACAGAGCTCTGTCCTACACAAGGTGCACATGTTTCCTTACTCCAACACTGAGGTCACCAGGCCTGACTTGGCGTCAGATCAGAGATCCACTTCTTTCTGTAATTCTGGACATTTGAGAGATTTGGCTTTTGTCCTTGTTTTCCCTGATTGTTTTGAAGTGAGCAGCACGGCGGTAACAAGCAATATCATATAAGACTAATTGAGTTTTGGTTGCGTGGTCTCTGTAAATCAAGTCTGACTACACAGAGCCCACACCACACTTGTTACAGAGAAATCCTTTAAGCTGATTTCCAGTTGCTTTTACTGGAAAAACAGCAAATATGTTTAATCCAGTCAATTACAAGCTAGAGTTGCTGTTTGTTTTTCCAAGATTATACCTTGGTACTTGGTGCTAATTTCACATGTTTTTTTGTTCTTTTTTCACGTCACGATGTTCCCATTTAATTCATTATATTTGATTAAATGTTTTACAGTCTAATGATATGTACACTGCTGCAAACAATTTGGGTCACCTTTCCTGTACAAAAGCCACTTTCCCACCAGGGATTTCGACTGTCAGCGCTCAGATTACGCTGCTGGTTCCCTTTTAACGTTTACAGCACAGAGACCGTGCAAATCACACACTATAACCTGAGAGTTGTACCGACAGCACACAAACCTACTGTTCAAACAGACTTAATGCACACACATGGACTCTTTGCTGTTTTTCTCTGAAACAAAACCAAAATGTAGAAACGGTGTGCATGTGCCAAGACATTCGTATGCCTGGCTTTACTCAACAATCTCCCCCCATACTCACACAGAAAAACACACAGTCCTGAGAAGAGATGTAATCACCAGCTTCGGCTTTCATGCATTACCTCCCACTTCTTTTATAACACGAACGCATGCAAAAGCACACATGCACACACAAACACACACACACTTTTCTGCCTGTTTTCCTTTTTCCACTCTCACTTGTTTTGTTTTAAAACTTATGTGTGTGTGTGTGTGCGTGCTTCAGGTATTACTCATGTTGTGGGGACCTAAATCTGATTTCACAGTCATGTTAGGGGGACTTGTTTTCCTTATGGGGACACAAAGCAAGTCCCAATGACATAAATGATTACATTTAAAGGAGAGGACATGCTGTATGGTCAGGATGAGGTTAGGGTTATTAGTTATTGTTCAGGTCAGAGTAAGTCTCCAGGAAATGAATGAAAGTTAATGTAATGTCCCCTGAAGTCATGAAAACCAGATTGTGTGTGTGTACTTGTATTTGTTGTCTCTTGAGGACCTTTTCAGGCAACTCTACCTTGGCAGGACCAGTCCTCATGGAGACCAAAACCTGGTCCTAATGAGACAGAGACGCAATTTCCAAAGAACTGGTTACATTCGGGCAAAAATGTAAACTGTGGTGAGGTTAAAGGTTAGGATTAAGCATTAATGGTAAAGGTTAATAAAGAAGAACAGTTGTGCGAATGTGTGTGTGTGTGTGTGTGTGTGCAGGGATGAGAAAGGCATTAGTGACATTAAGCACAGTTGACAGGGAGTGGGCAGAATAAACAAGGACCTGACTAGAAAGGCTGCCCCTTCAAACATGACATAGGCCCAGGATCAAGTGTGTTTATCGAAGCCCTGGGGCTACAGAGAGAGAGAGAGAGCGAGAGAGTATGAAGGAAGGAAGGGCAGAGGGGAGTTGAAGGAGGTAGTGAAATGTCTGAGGTCTATGGCACATCTAACTGACAGACAGACAGCGTTGGACCATTGTCTAGCAGTTATTGTTGACCCTCAACTAAGTTAAATTTAGTGTCTCTATTGTTGCAGCAGAATTTGCTGATTCACAGAACTGAACTGGGCTAAAGTGGTCAGTGAGACCGAGCTGTCTGACTGTTCAGACAGTATGAACTGTATTCTGCTCTTGTAATTCACTTGTAATATGTACTACCAGTGTAAAATCCCTTCAGTACAGGTAGCTTTGTGTCCTGTATTGAACATCTTACTTCAGGAGAAAAAAATATGATCAAAATGTATGACGTGAGAAAGAAAGAAACATGCTCATCTGACAGAGGTATACACTGATTTTAATCTTTGAGGCAGATTTCTACACTCTCCTGTGAAGCCTTTGGGATTTTAGATGACTCAAGGGGTCGGTTTCCTGGACTCTTCTTATTGGACGGTGAGGCCTGCTGATAAGACTGACCTTACTATCTCACCTGAGTCTTTATCCATCCACCCTTACTCTCGAGCGCAGATAACAGAACTCTGGATGAAGAAGACTGAATTATGTCCAATTCTGCCCTCCTTTTACAACTGCCCACCTCATGTAAGTGCTGTTGAGCAAGACACATAATTCCCTCAACTGGTGTTACTCACTCCAGTGAGAAAGAAGTACGTATTGACAGGAATATGGTAAATGAGTGCAGACTAATTGGAATTGGAATTCTCCTCTGTGATTACAGCAGGGCAGAACACACAGAGATCAGTTTTTAAATAAGCACCATTACTTCAACCAATCACTGGCTATATATAGTCTATATGCCTCTTTTTCTCTTTCATCCACTCAAGTGTGTCAGGTTGGATCTGAGTTTTCTGCATAGTTGTCTTTACTCAAACCTTATCTGTTTTCCCTGGGGCCCTGTATCACACGTATCAGTCCGTATAACCAGAGTGTCTGGGTGGATGTGGGTGTGGGTGTGCATGCATGCGCATATGTAAGAGATAAATGGAGGGCTTGTGTGTGTTTGCGTGCGTGTATTTGTTCTGATCTCATCTCCCAATCACAAAGCGTCTACCGGTGGGACAGGAAATTGTGCTGGAATTCAGAGTTTATTGCACAAGCTGCGGTTCAAAGGAAGAGCCAAGAAAAGAATCATACAAATCTTTACATTTATGAGAGTGGAAATCGTCTCATATGAGACACCACTCCTGCTCTGAGTACATCACTGCGCTGCAGCACCAATATGAACTTGTGGATCTCATAAATCATAAAAAGACAGCCTTGGGACTGGAACAACTCAGCTCTTCTGCAGTAAAAACCAGAGAGGTGGAACTAACTTGTTTCTTTCCTCAGTGGGTGACATATAACACTCACAGTTGAAGGGTTAGTTCATCCCAATTACTTGACAAAGCAAACTTTACTCAATAAAACAGAACCCACATACCTAAAATAACCAATAGGTTGCAATAGGCTATCAACTAGCTACCAGCCTTTAGGAATCAGTGTATAGTCAGGTCATTAAATGTTTATTGTCACAATTCTGGACATTTTCTGGGGGAAATCCTCAGGAAAACCCCAGGTCCAGGGCAAGTGACAAATGATATCAGGGAAATTAAGTGTGAAAACTATGAAAACGACTTAATTATTGAAGAAACTGAAAGCAGCTTTAACATAATTGTTTTTGACACTTTGCTAACAGTACATGGTGTCCTTTCTATGTTGAAGAACGGGCCCAGAGCGGCATGTTGAGGCAGAGTGCAGCTCCTTCCCTAAAGCACTGAGTGATGGGATCCAGGTTGAGAGGTTAACTTTAACCCTAACCCTGACCCAGGTACACTGATTTGTATAAAATTTGACCGACATACCTTTAGGACTAGCACTGACCTAATTTGGGAGATCCATTACCTCACCCAAAGAACTGGAATGCAGTGAGTCTTGTCACTTCTTTAGCTGCTGAGCTAACCTTAAAGTTTTACATTTTTCTTCAAGTGCAATGGTCGCACAGATCAGCAGGTAGAAGTTACTGAATTCTGCTCATACCGGAAATGTGGGTGTTGGTTATTTCTGAATGTTGTCTGTAACATAGACATATACAGTGACTACGACCCTGCACACTTGTTGGAAAACATCAGAAAAATGACTTTGTCATCATCATCACACAAAAACACAGTTTTTACAAGCCAAAAACATGTTTGTCACCCACTCAGGATGTCTTGTTTTCTATTCACCGTCTCACTTCCCCCAACCTCATTCCTTTCTTTCTTTCTTTCTTTCTTTCCTTCCTTCCTTCTTCCCGCACTCTTATACTCACCCCTCCATCTTAATACAGGCTCAGTAATCAAAGAGTTAATCATAAGCCGCAGACTTAGCAGACACACAAGCCTTCTTTGTTTCAGTGTGGAAAAACACCGTTGAGTGCAGATAGAGAGAAAAATCTTAAGTCACGTTTGTGGTCAATTAAGCTTTAAATATGTTTAAAATGTGCTGCAGTGAAACAAGCCCTCCACACTTCAAATGAATATCATCAGAGGGCTTACCCTGAGAGTAATCTGTGAAGGTTTAAGTGTTTTAGAGTGGGGTGTGTGCATGTGTGTGTGTGTGTGTGTGGGGGGGGGTGCAGGATCCATACCCCAAACCTTAACCAGAGCGAGTGGTCAGACATCCAGACTTTGAGAACATTTGGCCCAACTCCAAACTAAATATAGGAAACTCACGATAAATGTGAGGCAGGTCAAGTGCAACCAAAGAAATGTCTAGAATCCATTGCTTTCATCCTCACAGTCTGTCTGTGTGTGTGTGTGTATTTTCAGATGGCAGAATGATAACACAGTTCTTTGCTGATCAGAGTGAGCTGTTTGTGCACATGGAGTCAGGTTCAGTGTTAACGATGGCACATGTCACATGTCATTTTGGCTGCAGTTTTCAAGAATGAATACCTCTGGAAACAAAGCCTCGTACGATTTTAGTGGCATATCAGAAGTAACTATGGCACTTTCTGTCAAACACGGACAGGTGGAAATCATCATGTTTATGTGTCTTTCTGAATCTGACTCATGTTTGTACAAGCAGAGTGTACGGGAAAAATAGAAAAAGGAGATGAAGAGGTTCTTGCACAAGGTCCCTTATTTTGAACAAAACTTTATTCTTTATCTATTTACTGTAAATGAACAGTTGCAAATGATTAGATGCTCTGCTGAAGGACGTGAGTTGTGAAAACAGAAATGTGCTGCAAGAGACCAAAGGGGAACTGTTTGCCTGTGTAGGATGATTTAGATCATCGTACACAGGCGAATCACAACATAAATTCTAAATGTATTTGGCTCATAGTTCATAGTTAAATTTTAACCCTAAACATCTGGATGTTCTGAAGATGTGTTGTGCTATTACTGTGAGTGAATGTGATACTTTAAGAAAAAAATCCTGCTATTCATGCTATTTCCTGTGAAAACAGTGAGACAATAAAACAAGCAAAGCAGTTTCCTCCGCATCACCGAGCCCCTCCTTACCTCCCTCTCTATTTTACATGTCCAAGGTCTTTATTCTGTGATGTGTATCAGGAAATTGCCCCATTCTCCACAACAGACCACAAGTTTGTTTGTATCTTTGGTCCTTACCATCAGCACTAACCACACACACACACACACACACACACATCAGAAGATTAACTTGCAGTCAAACATGCGGGCACAGACATGCACTCTCAGTCGTGGCAGATATGCAGATATTCTGACAAATATGTATGCGTGTGCATGTGTGTGTGTGTGTGTGTGTATTTTTAGCATCTCACTCATTTGTTCTGCTATGTACTTAAGCTTTGGGAGGTCAGATGACGAAGCATGAAGTCCTGCGACATGTTTCCTGTTTACACTGCACAACACAATAACTATCCAGCTGACGCACTGGTTATGTGCTTACAGCGTGTGTGTGTGTGTGTGTGCAGCACTTTGTTGCTGTCAGTCTTGGCCTGTGAGCTCTTGCTCACCTGTTTGTGTGTTGGCATGTCTACCTGTCGATGATCTGTTGCCCTGTTATGTTAAAGCTTTCAAATTTGGTCCATATGCCTTAATGCAAACTCAGAGAGAAAATATTATGTCTCTGATAAAGTGAGTGTATTGCCTTGGCGTTGCTTGTACTGTGATAACAAAGGCTGATGAAAAAGCATTTTGATATATTCTATGGATCAGTGGAAGAAGTGTGGGCTAGTTTGCACTTTTGTTAGTTTGCCACAGAAAAGTCTGTGTAGGAATTACAAATTATACTGGGAGACATACTCCCCCACTCATTCCTCCCTGACCCAGGTTTTTCAGGCAACGATGGTGGCTTTTGCATACGGGAAAGGATGTCTCTTGTTTACATAGTAATCTGCGGTTTGCCCGTTCAGACTGATGTAGAAACATGGCAACACAAGATGGTGGCCAAGTCAGAACACAAAGAATCAAGACAGTTTCACACTGTGTCATGCCACTAAATGCAAATGCTTGCGTAATGTATATATATCTACAAATCGATGAGCAAATAGGTTACAATGTACACTCTCCCACACCATCCATTAGAGTCTGAAATAGCTCTGAACAACATGTCATATAAACCTGCGGTGCAATCCAAAATGTTTAAATGGAGAATGAACATTGTGACATGTGTAAGAAGTCTCCATATGCCTGGCCAAAACTCTGCACAAACTCCCAGGGGCTGGGGTTTTGTTTTTGTCTTTAAGTCACCCAAGAATGACATTTGAACTGAAAGGCATTCAGGTCAACCACAGCATGAATGGCGGATGTCTATGTACGAGCTCCAAGAAGGAGATGCAACACAAATATTGTTGTTAACTACATTCATCTTTCTGATGATCCCCTTCCTATCATCAGTCTGAAACTGCTGCTTGTGAGACAGTCTAAGTAGTTTAACCGAGGGGATATTAATCATAATCCGTGGATCTTTTTTGTAGCTGCATGATGCACATGGACGTGTGAAAATGTTTGGGTTATCATGTGCATGCATGTCTGTGCATGCACAATTTAGGAGGAGCTCATCGTCACATCTTGGTGAACTGACAGATAAATCCAATTTGTCTGGACATGCTTGTGTGTGTGTGTGCGCGTGTGTGTGTGTGTGTGTGTGTGTGTTAGTCATCTCTTCAGTATCCTCAGGTCCCAGAAGACTAGTTGGACTATTTAACTCAGCTGTGAATAATGGGGCCAGCAGATGTTCTATCAGCAGCAGAGGAAAAACGGCTATATTTATGTTGCACTGTGTCTTCTTTATAGAAACGACATCTGTACATACGACATAAAACACCTCACCACTGTCTCAATGCAAAGCAAGGGGTGGGGGGGAGGGAGCGAGAGGTGTATCTGTGAGTTTGGTTTTGTTGGAAACTAACGAAGACATTAGAAGGAAAGTAGAAGGATCAGAGAGACAAAGGACAGGGACTTTCCCTTTTCCTTTCCTTTCCTTAGACCCCACTCCAATTCCAAAAAAACAAGGACATTTTAAAGTGACCCATCTGGGAGAACTTTGAATGTCATTTCAACTACTTATCAAAATGGCTGTATAACATAAAAGCTAAACAAAAAAGTCGGTGGGGGCGAAGTAGGGGCAGATGTGTGGGTTCACACAACCTGATGGAGATGCAAACGGCTGTTACACTCAGTTTGGAGACTGTGTGCACATTTACATGTATTGACCCAGGACAAGGAAAAGTAGCACATTTAGGCAGAGGTGAAACACATACTCTCAAACACATTTTGTAACTTTAACCTTTAAATGCTGGAAGACTGACAAAAGCCAGTGTGAGTCAGAGGTGAAATGTGGAGAGACAGCAGGAATGTCAAAGTGATGCAGCCAGTAGCATTTTCAAACCTCTCAAATATGCCGACATAGTGTGGAAGCCTTTTTTTTTAAAAAAACAAAAAACTAAACAACTTATTGTGGATGCAATTATAGATATTGTGGCAGTATAATGGCGCAAGACTAAGTATATAGTATGTTTTTGTATTTATTTTATCATTAATTGTAGAGGAAAGTAGGGAATTTATTACAACTGGCTGAGAAGAAAAGGGAAGAATTTGGCAGATTTAGCACTTTAATCAACTGAATTAAAAGGAAGCATTTTTGTGATTATTGTCAATGTCTAGCATGTTTCATGCCACAATTATTACTGTGCTGTGCAGTTTTATACTGTAGAGCTGCAAAGCTACTTGCTATTTTGGTTTTCTATATTTTTGCTCAGCTTTCACAGACTCTGCAGGTCAATCTAACTTTTTTTGAAGATACTGACGGTGGTTCATGTGACTCGTACGAGGGGTAACAATCAGTAATCTGCGAGACATTTACTTGACAGCATGATGGTTAGTGCATATTTTTAGACCGTATCGGTTAGTAAATTAGCAGTATTCACATTGATAGAATGTTTGTTGATAATTCAGAAATGGCAAAATCCAAAACAGCTGTTATTGTAAAACCAGACCAGAATGACCCTCTGTATTGTGGAGCCAGTGACATTCAGCTTGAAATCAAGTAATCCAAACCACCTGATGAGTTGAAATATATCAGAGCTGTTGCTGTCATGCCAATTATAATTTTGGACGCGAGTTTCAATTTCATTTAATTCCGTCTGTCTGGTTGAGAAGAGCTTTGATATTCATTAGGTCATGTGACAAACCTGTCGGACCGTTCCAGAATTACTCAAGGCATCAGAATCAGATCTTCATGTTGCAATATACAACTTGAAGACTCATTATGCATTTTTCCTCCTGGGGGCAGCTGTTAGTCACACTGCACTCCCCTTCAGCTCACCAAGTTTCCACCCGCAGTTGTCATTCATTTTGATGAGCTGTATACCTGTCAAACAGCAGTTAGCTTCAGGCTGACACACAGCCAAGCTTTAAGTTGCAGCGCCGAGGCCGAGTGGGAGCTCGGTTGACTGCGTTTTATTGTTAAAGTGTCGCTCACAGTGTCGAACCCACAGAGAGATTGAAATGTACAGCAAGCCGCTTTTTTTCAGGGTGGGAAAATCACTCTGTTAACATGCATGTGAACCCACATCATTGCTCATGAGCACATTTTTAGGTGTAGGTATCACCCACCGCAATATTAGCACTGATTAGCACTTCTCGATGACATCAAACACACCTGTACAGTCAGACTTGTTAAACAAATCATTTTATTCTCATATACATGACGTCAGTGTGTATTTGAAGGCAGATCTGATTTTATATGGACACACTTAAGATGCATCCAAGAGCCATTTTAATGCCAGAAGAGAACAGCTGTACTTCACACGTGATCACATTTCTCAGGACAGATGTTAACACCACGTCTGAACGGGGTCAAAGTGAAACTTTATGCAGCTAAAGATCCTGATGTTTCTCTAAATGACTCATGTTTTAAATGTTTGTAGCAATCACTATACGGAACATATGAAGTGCAGGCTAATGCTTACTGATTGACATTTTATTTATAGCTCTTTTCAATGTGGCACATATTGACTGTCATTATAGCTTTTTCCACACACCTATGATAATAATACTAATAATAATAATAATAACTATTAGAGGCTGTTACTGATGTACACCAGCTACGACAGCTCTGAACAATTCCCTGCCAATTCATACACTATAATATGTGGTGTTTATATGGCCGTTAGCGCTCCACTGTTTGTAATATATTTCCAACTAAGAGGCCATTATTGTTTGACTGAGAGGCCATTTTGGCAGCATGTACAGTACTTGTACATGATACTGTACTTACAAATAAATACATACAAGGAGCAGAAGAGATAGGCTAAAGATTGACAGAAGTTTTGGCATAAACAAGAAAACTAGATTCAACAGTTCTTTATTACCCCTGAGGGGTAACATGCAGTACAGCCAGCAGTAACCATATCCATCCATTCCAAACAATAATTTAATACAAATGCAATAAAAAGCACATATAATATTGCATATAAAGGAGGTACTGTAATTCATGCCACATTTTACCCCCACACTCTCCTAGAATCAATTTGTTTATGTGTTTGCATACCTTTGGTACGCATGCACCCCGATTTACTTAGTAAACAGGGGTGCATACTATGTAGTTATTACTTATGTGATTGCCCATGTGTGTGTGTGTGGTGAGCAGAGCTTTTTCATGGGGCTCTCAGCAGGCCAGAGCACAGCTGGTTGTGTTTATATATATACTTTTAAATACGTCCATTAACGTGTCATGCAATTTAGTGCAGAGCTTAAAGCTGCTCGTGGCAAAGACAACGTGGTGCCCCCTAATGGCAGTGTGTATGACACGATGATAACCAAAGTGATAAAGATGGTTTTAGTCAGTAGAAATCATATCAAGGTTTGTCAAAAACTGTCTGACTGTAGGAGTTTCAGAGAATTATTCACATACATGTTTAACATCGGTCACTTCAGTGTATCAGTGAGTAAGTGGTGTACGTCTTTGACAGATCAAGATGACGGGCCTGTCTTTGCTCCTTAAACCATACCATGACTCTCAGCTTATCGCATATTTACATACAATATGTCTGGTTAAAAATAGCTGCAAGGGGCACCGGACAGCTCAGTGGGTAGATCTGGTAACAGGTCACCGGTCCATCACAGGGCCACATAGAGACAAACAACCTATGGTCAATTTACAGTGTCCAGTTTGCCTAATCCCCAAATGTGCATGGTTTTGAACTGTAGGAGGAAACAGGACAACCTGGAGAAAACCTACACACATACGGGGAGAACATGCAAACTCCATGTCCTGTCCTATAAAGACAAAAAAAGCTGTGAGTGAGTATGGTCCCGTCGTATACAGCCCACACTCTTCTCATCACAGAGGAAGCTAAGAGTGATGTTTCTGAATGAAAAGATGAGGAGGAAGAAATGATTTCAGTGAGGCCACATATGTTTGAACTGATAGACGCGGTGCTACTGATGGGGGGAGACCAGAGAAACACAGACTCATCCCCACAGCGGAACTGATGCATCTGAATGGAACGTTGTGTTTGGGGTGTCACAGCGCTTGATTGGATGGGAATCATTGTAATCCTCAAGTACAAGATGAGTCATCATCAAAATATGCAAATATGTTGACGCTACTAGCGCTCTGTCAGCCTTGTCATGGGGTCTTTCATTTACAGTTAATCATGAGTCAGCACAACAAGCTGTAAACACATTATATCATCACATTATAAGGTTGATATAGTCGACATTTTAGCAAATCAGTGATTATTTTACATGCAGGAAACACAGATCAACACATGTATTTAATAAAAAACAAACAAACCTCATAGTTCTATCTTTTTCCTCTCCTCAGAAATGTAGAACTTTTGTTTTCCACCTACAAAAAACTGTCTTTTAGAGAAATTAAACTGAGCAGTGTTTCCCTGTAAGAAATCCAAAAAGTCTCCCTCCAGCTACACTGCCCTGGTTTTTTTAGATTGCTTAAGATTTCATACAACACACAGTCACACAAAAAAGTTGTGAAGTCACCAGATTAAGCAGACAGACAGACAGATCAGGTTCATTAGGAATAGAAATGTATTCTCTATTTCCCCCTGAAACAAACCAGCACAGAATGTTCTTGGCCAGTTGCCATTTGGCGAATGAAGAGACTTTGTCTTTCTCTTTCTCTTCCATCTCCACACCTCTCTCACCCCTCGTTTTCCTCCTCCCTGCGAGTGAGAGATGAATGGTCGACAAAGGAATACAGGAAACCTCCAGCAGCCAGATTCCTCAGCTCTTGTAATGCCATTCACACTGGTGTGAGTGTGCCACTGTTGTGTGTGTGTGTACACACACACACACACACACACACACACAATGGTAATCCAGATAAGACGTTTGGTGTGATTTTTCTCATTCATCACAACCACTGAGTTGTTGCAGAGTCCAACCCCGGGTGGATGTAGGTACAATGTTGTTTGGTGCTATGTGTTTATCTGCACAGTTGCCAGGTCTTGGGCAACTTTGTAGTGCTGCCAGTGGTTGAATGTTTTTGTCCACGGGTTGAGTAGACCTGTATTAGATACACAACAAGGACCAAGGCAGCGAGAGATCCCAAACAATGTAAACAAGGTGTAAAACATTAGTTTTAGCCCGCTTTGAGATTCCTTTAAGACACCATTATACATAGCCCATTCACACAAATTGTTGGACTTTTGTCAAACTGTTGCCAAATAACCTGGATAGACTGCTTTTTTATTGACACACAAAACATTTATCACATTTGGCAATGACAGAAATGCTGCTAGGTTTTAAAAGCAGTGTGACAGCAGTATATTTTGACTTCTGCTCTTGGGCTATTGGGGTTGATTTGGGCTAGTTTTGTTATAACCCTGCACATCTGTATTAGAAACAGATACAAGTATAAGGAAAGGAACCCTATAGCATATGAACTGCATGTTTGTGTGTGTGTTCTGCCCTTTTGCACAAAGTCATGTATCCACAGGGCATCTGACATGAACTTAGAGGGGCAGCGTGAGGTTAAGTTGTACAAGACAGAAACCCCTCTTACCTCAGGCACTCTATCACTTTCTCACTTAACCACTCACTCCCTCTGCTCACACCATCCCTCTTTCTCTCTCTCTCTCTCGCTCGCTCTCATTTGCTGTTTATTTATGCAGGTTTCACTAATCAGTCTGATGTTTTGTCTCCTGACTGGCTGCGGTAATGAGGTTCTGCAGGTCAGCAGTAGATCCTTATCCTTTTGACTGTGTGTGTGTCTGTGAGTCTGTGTGTTATATGCTACTGCACACAGATACATGCTTTTAATTTACCTGCTTGAACGCTGGTGTAGTCCAACATATGGAGCTGGTTCTAAACCACTCACACATGCACTATCGCTCCCTCTTCTCCCCCCCCCACACACACACATTTGTGCTTCATTCATAGTGAGGACCCTCATAAACATAATGCAATCCTTAGCTCCTTAGCTCCTTACCCCTAACCATAACAACTAAGTGCCTAAACCCAATTCTTACCCTAACCCTAGAACCAGGTCTTAACCTCCAAAACGCCCTTTAAATATGTGAGGACTAGCCAAAATGTCCTCACTTTGCCAAAATGTCCTCACTTGGTAAGGTGATTTTTTATGTCCTCAAAAAGCGACAAATACAAGAGCACACACACCCACACCCACACACTGATTGATGACCTAGTTCATGTGGTCATGTGAAATAGAGGAGACCTGGGCAGGTCATTACTTTATGATATCCGTCTGTCAATACCTTTCCCTGGGGATTATTGTGGTTGCTAAGTTAAACATACAGTGTAACGTTAATATGCACAAACATGTACTTGTTTTTGTATCCCAGTGGGGACCGGGGAACTGAATGCACACCAAAGTATGGTCCCATGAGTCACATCATCTCCACAGATCCACAGTTTTGATTTTATGAATCAGGTTTCAGTTAGTGTCAGAGGATGGGTAAAAATCTTAGCTGTAATAGTAAGGTAAGGGTAAGAGGCTTAAGGAATGCTTAATGTCAATAAGCTGTCCCCATAGGTATAGTAAAATACAAGTGTGTGTGTGTGTGTTTGAGGTATGCACTGAAACCTCTCTTGCTTGGGGAGATGAATGAGTTTTGGAAAGTGCCACATAACCACGCCTGAGTCTTAAGAGGATGTGTCCAGATCAGGAGATACGAACTAAAAACCCAGTTTTCCCACACACATGCACACAGGCACGCACACACAAGGGGAATAAGATAGCGACAGAGAGAGAGAGAGAGAGAGCGAGACCGACTAAAATGCATCATGTGTTTTAATATCCAACAGGTTAAACATTTCTCTCTTCAGTCATCTTTTTCTGAGAAATGGTCACCTCATCTTTTCCAGTACCAGCAAACACTCTGACTGACTTCTCTGTGGAAACAAATACATCCAAAAACAAGGAAGCCTAGAGAGAAAAGTTATTTCCCTTTCCTGTATTTTTGTATCCATCAATTAGAAGACAAAAATTTTTTATACTTATTAGCAAGAACCACAGCACACTGGGACGACTTTTATTCATGAATGAACTCATGAATAAAACTAACTAAAGTCATTTCAGTGTACAGAGGTTGTTCTCTCTTTTTTTGCTGTGATTGGCCAGCACCTCTGTGTTTTTGGGTTATGGTGTTTGGTGAAATCTCTAAAAAGTCAGAGAGTTAGAGAACAGACATGGAGAGAGCTTCCAGCTCACATACTGTAAATCTGTGGAAGACATGGTATCATATACATATACAATTTATTATGTGTAATGATTTCATCCTCTTGTTATTACCCATGAGGTCCCCATGTGTTGTTCCACTGTGAAAATGGGGGGGGGATAAAAATCCACACACACCCTAATATTAAGGTTAACGTCAATTGGAAGGGAGACAAATGGAAAAAAGGAGGTATACATAGTACAATACCTGACATACTGTATATTATATAAAATAAACCAACCAGTGGGTCCAGCTGGGAAATTACATTTAGTGGACTTGGAGGTACAAAGAAGAAGCACATGGAAATGCTCAAGGCAAACTATACTGAATATGACACCACTTCTAAAAACACATTTTACTGTTGCTGATGATCACCGCAGCTTGCAGCGTTGTTTATTCTCCACTAATGAACGACACTGCACAGAATGAGCTCATTGACGTTTCTGTGTGATCCTGCAGCTGTCAGATTCATCTAGAGACAGAAAAGATCTGATGAAATCTGATGGGGCGGACTATCAGGTCTCACAAAACAGAATTACACAAGGCAGCGTGGTAAGATAACTCCACCTGTTTCCAATGCTGCAACTTTTCACTCACTGGGACCCACAAGTCAGGCCTCAGTGTGTGCTCAGAGGAACATCACTGGGGGAATTTTAAAACACAAACTGAACAGTGCCTTCACTCATGACGAAGGTATTATTGTCCTGACAGCATAAGCAGCCACTGGCACAGGAGTGCGAGTCAAATAATTAAATCTGCGGTTGATATAAAAGATTAACAGTGGTGAAAAAAGATGTGACTTATGAGAGAGTCTGCGTGTTTGAATGTTGAGTGGGTGGTGATCATCAGTGAACCCTAAACGCATTAGATTGATCACATGTGGCCGGCATGGTCTTCCCATCTTTCACCATCCACTCACGTACAGCGAGCCCTGACTCCCCAAGCACTTGTTGTTCTACTGATTTCGCTGACTGTGCACATAAAGTCTGGGAAAACTCCCCAAGCCAAGGACAAGAGGACTTTGACAGTCATTATTGTTGCCACATCTGCTGGTTTCACTCAAGTCAAATTCCCCAAGCACTAATACCTGCTAGATAACTTCATGCAGGCGAAGGACGAGGTGACAATGTCAACACCAGGGGGCAGTCTAACACAAAGCATAATATCCATGTAGCCCTGAGTCAGGCTGAGCAGTGTGCTGGTTGATCACACACAGGCATGTTGCTGGGAGCAACAGCACCATCCAAATCTGGCACAAACAGCTCTCTTTTTTGTTTATACAGATGATCATCACTTTGTAATCGCCCCGTTTTTCAACCAACTTTGTGAACACAGCCATTTAGTATTTAATGGCCTTGTTTAACACTCATTAAGCCATTAGAAAGTGCAGAGCCGCTGAACGTCGGCCCAGATAGACAAAAGGAGGCACAGAATGGACAGCTTTATTCTGTCTTTGGCCTCTGCTGTTCTCTGTTCAATATGTACCCTCTCCTCCTTTTCCTCACAGTTATATAAACAGCATCTGAGATAGCCAGCCACATCCTCTTCGTCAGATTCCATTGAATGTGTACATAATGGCTGTGGTGTGGCTGTGCCGCTCTGGGGTGGAGGTCTCTCTCTCTGTCTGTCTGTCTCTCTCTCTCTGTTTCTCTTGGTTGGTGGGACCCAGCGGCGGTGCTGCTATAGCGTCTGTTTAGCAGGGAAGCCAGCACTCCTTGATG
This sequence comes from Solea senegalensis, assembly GCF_019176455.1. NCBI lineage: Eukaryota > Metazoa > Chordata > Actinopteri > Pleuronectiformes > Soleidae > Solea > Solea senegalensis. The sequence continues at coordinate 14,443,656 of NC_058035.1, forward strand.
TGGCTTCAGAGGAATGAGAGACGCAGCCACAAAAGGAGCTGCATGGAGCTGCTTCACCAATCTGTAATCTGAGTCACAAAACAACATCAGGCACCTCCAGCCATGCTCCCTCACTGTGTGTGTTTACGCTGTCTCTCTCTCTCTCTCTCTCTCTCTCTCTCTCTCTTTCACTGTCCATACTTGTGAATGGGTTTGATTGCAGGCCTGTGTATATCTGTGTTTACACTAATGCACGTACTAAACCTCCAGATTTCTGTACACATGTTTGTAGTGTATGAAGGCAGGTGGTGTGCGAAGGTTGTGTGGTGTGTTAAGTGTAGATGCTGTGTGTGGTTAAGATAAGTTGAATGCCATTTATCCGTGGCAGGAATGTGTTTGTTATCAAGCATGAATGTATTTGTGTGTGTGTGTGTGTGTTGGACTGTGTACGCCTGCGTTTCAGACTTGCATTCTGATGTGTGGCATGTTCAGGAGTGTGACTTATGATGTTCACTGATGACAACAACAATATGTTCACTCGGTACATCCAGTGACATGATAGGCATGCAATAATGCCATTGCATAATTATTATTATTATTATTATTATTATTATTATTATTATTAATAATAATAATAATAATAATAATAATAATAATAAAGGAACTGCTAAAAGAAGTGTCACATTTTAACTGTACAGAGGTGTCATCAACAAAATGTGCAGTATAATGAAATATAGTTCTGCAGGGGCATTAGTCTTGTTATTGCTAAAGTTTGAATGAGTCAGCAGAATTTTACTGCTGTAAATATCTAATATGAACCCTTTTACTTGAGTAAAAGTACAAGCATTTTACCAGAAAATGACTTTGGTAATATTACTTAAGTAAAAGTCGTAAAGGATAAGACACTTACTGTTCTTAAGTATCAAAAGTAATCTTCTGATATAAAATGTAATTAAGTTTTAGAAGTAAAAGTAAAATTGAGGCTCTGTTAGTCTATATCTGTCCTAGAGCAAGACACTTAACCCCACCCTGAAGTGTGTGAATGTGTTAATTGCAAAACTGGACAGTAAAGCAGTTCATCAAGACTCAAAAAGCTCTATATAAATACAGACCATTACCAACTCCGCTTCTTCTACTGATTTTAATGAGTAAGATAGTTAGAGGAAATTATTGGAGTAAAAGTAAAAGTTGCCAGATATATAAGTAACAAAGTGAAGTACAGATATGTGAATTTTGTACTTAAGTACAGTAACTAAGTATTTGTACTTTGTTACACTACAACACTGCTAACATCTGGACCATGCCACAGTTGCAAATGTATTATTGTTGAGGTTACAAGAAAAAAACATTTTATTTGTTTATTTTACAAGATTGTCTAAGGACTGGAAAATCTTAATACGGCAAAGTTACTAGTAACTAAAACTTGCTAATTAGTTACTTTCTTACATTGTTGGCTGGAGCAGAGGTTACATAATCTTTTCTTGAAAGGATATTTTTGGATCAAACAGCCCAGTGAAGTTTTATCATAGCTATGAAAAGAACTTATTAACGGGTGGGAACCAATAATTAGGACAGTTAAGCTTTTTATGGTGATTATAATAAAGTAATAGTAATGCAGCTGGAATTCTAATGCAGTACGGTGGAACAGTGATTCAGGCAGCCAGGAAATCTTTTCACCGTGAAAGACTTTGGTGGACAATCAGGATTCATCTGACAGATGTCCCAACTTATGCCATTTGTCCCAAAGAGCATCTTTGAAGCCATGACCTTTTGTTTTTAATGAACCCGACGTACTTTTTATTTTCAAACATCAGTTTTCCATTACCCACTCCTCCAAAACATAACATTTAAGAAGAAAAAGCTCTATTGTCTGTGCAACTGCACGCACACAGACTCTCATTCACACACATCTACATGTATCTGTGTTCATGATAAATAATAATGAATAAAGATAAAAGCATATTACAAGCATCGGGATTATAAAAAGAACATCATTTATATACTAAATTACTAAATAATAAATTAGTAGTGAGGTTGGCGTTGCAGTTTTGAATATTTTACATATAGACCCTTTAATAAAGCACCCCAGGTTTCAGGAAGCAAATGGGCGTTGTCAGTTGAAGCTCAATGTATTATTTTTCTCTCTTTCTCTGTCATCATCATCATCATCATCATGGGGAGACTCAGTTTGGAAAATCCCAGTGTTCACCTGCTGCATCCATTTCTGGGAAAGTAAAACTGAAGAAATTCCCATTTTCTTTTTGGCCATCAAGGTTTGGTCTGCAGAGGCACACACTGCACAGTGTGTGTGTGTGTGTGTGTGTACTTGTGTGTTACCTCTTTAGGACCTTTTCAGGCATATATTTTTCTGCCATAGTCCTAATGGGGCAGGACCTCATATCTGAGGGACTGGAAGTACTCAAGGGATACTTGAGTAAAAGTAAAAGTTGATGTCACTATTTATAATGTTACTGAGCAATGGTGGCAGCTCAGTGGCAGTGATATTTGTCTTTCAACTGGAAGGTTGTGGGTTCAATACCTGTTCTCTGCTAGTCCTGGAGTGAAACACTTACCATCAGACCATTACCAACTCTTCTTCTTCTGATTTTATTTGGTAGTAACAAGTAACAAAGATAGTTATAGTAAATGTAATGGAGTAAAAGAAAAAGTTGCACGAAATATGAATAACAAAGTAAAGTACAGATATGTGAATTTTGTACTTAGAAGTACAAATACTTTTGTTACATTACAACACTGGGAACTGGTTAAGTTTAGGGCAGGGTTAGGCATTAACATGGTTAAGGTTAAGGATAACGCTCTTTGAGGCAAACTTTGCTTGTGATGTTGGGCTATATATATGTGTATATACAGTATATATGTACAAATATATACAAAAGAGACTTTATTTGACTATAGACTGTCCAAATAAAGTGTCCTAATTGCAGTGAAAAATAGCTGCACAAACCTGTGTGTGTCAAAACATGTAGTAACCTTTCAGTCACACCAACACAATCACTTAGATGAACCATAGTAGGAGTTCAGAGGAAAGCGAAAATGTGTGCGTGCATGCATACACACATGTTCCAATGCATGCAAGGGAAGCTTTCAGCAACTGGTGTGAAGGAATCCAACTCCTGTGGCGGTTAGTCCCCCCTCCTCCCTTTTTACTCTTTTTCCCTCCCCTCTCTTCTCTCCTTTTCTCTTTCGCCCTCTTCATCATATCACTCTTGCATTGCCTGCCTTGGAGAGACAGCTGCGGAAGACATTATGTTATGCTATGTGTGTGTATGTGACAGAAAGATTCCTTTTGGGGAAAAAAGGGGAGAGAATAAAGGGATGGGGAGGGAGTGTGACTGTTGAGGAAGGAGAGAATTGGACACAGTGACAGCAGAAAGCACACTGAACTTTTGCTGACATATACGTCTGTACTCTCGTCTCAAAAACATTTGCATCTAGTTCAAAAACAACCCCTATGTAGCCCCTTCAACATATGTCTTGCAGATTTACATCAGTTGTATAGTGTGTGTGTGGGCATGTGGGGAGAGGAGGGGGGTGTAGGTGGGGGTCCTTTTGTGCTCAATCAAAAGGACAGTCATTCTCACACATTAGAACAGTTGACCAAAGTTTGGAAATCTTAGAGTTCCTGTGTTTTGTGGGCGGGTTGGTGGGCTGACAGCTGATGGCTGGAGTTCAACTCTGATGTTTGTCTTTATGGTCATTTCACCACAGTCTTAAGGGGTCATTTCACCCACAATTTCAAAATTACCTATTCATCATAGAAAATTACATTTCACGGAAAAGAAAAGAGGAAAAAAAAACATAAACATTCATATTCACTTTAACATGTTTACTATTCAAGTCTGTTGCAGCTGTGCTCCCCAGAAAGAATCAAAGCAGTCTCCTCTAATCACCTTTATTATTGTGGGCATGGAAGCAGGACTTTGATTTACTGGCAAACTTTTGCCCAACAGTTACATGTTCCCACACGTGTAATGTCATGTGTAGAAAGTTGGTTGCATTGAGAGGAAATTCACCCAATCTAAGTCAATCTTATTTAAGTTGATTCAACTCCCACTTCATTGTTTTGTTTTGTTTTTATCTTATTTACACATGTGTAAAGTTTGGCTTAATCTGTGGAACAGTTAAAGCTTCAAACTGTAGTGTTGGATTAGACTGTGTGATATCAGCCTCACTAGATGTAGAGCACTGGGTATATGTTCGGTGAATTTATTTTTTATTTTTTTTAAATATTTCATGTCATAGATTGTGTTAAACTTCCCTATGAATGACATTAGTTAGCTGATATTTGAATTGAAATTGAATCTAATTTGAACAATGTGGCGAGTAATGGGAACAGCCATAATAGATGACAACCGATGCCACACCTGCAACGCCTTGTGATGTCAAAGATAAAAAAAAAACCTAACACGTTTACAATAGGTTCTGTCATCTCTGTGATGTTGACCAATGGGGGCACAACTGTACAATGTTGGAAGAGATGACGCCGCAATAAACTAAATACAGAATTCAGTTCTGGCAGCAATTCAGTTCTGTGCGTCGGTTTTCTCCGGGTTCTCCAGGTTTCCCGCCACAGTCCAAAAACATGCAATATGGGGACACTCTAAATTGACCGTAGGTGAGTGTGTGAAAGTGAATGGTTGTCTCTATGTGTGGCCCTGTGATGGACTGGCGCCCTGTCCAGGGTATACTCCGCCTTTCACACTATGTCAAGCTGAGATTGGCGCCAGCGCCCCTGAGACCGTCATGCAGAGGATAAAGCGGTAGAAGATGAGTGAGTGAGTGAGTGAGTGAGTGAGTTATTGTTCTGCTGCTTGGTGGAACTGTGAAACAGTGGACAGGTTTGTCAAGCTGTGACAACGAGAAGCGTCGCTACACCTCAGTCACAAGGACAGGGGCATCCATTGACGTCACGCACATCTTTCAAGGTGATTGGCTTGGGAGCAATGGACATGGCTAGAATTAACACACATTATCACACTTCATTTACAGATGAAAGTATCAGCAGTGCATAAGGAAAGTGCAAAGACAGGATAGAGTGCAGTGAAGTATGTTTTATTGGCATGTCCACTCTGCATCTATATATACATACAGTATATATTCATATTAGCTGCAGGGCTATCACAGTGTATTTACAGTGTACTAATCATAGTGTGAGTCAGTGTGCAGTTTGTGGCAGAGCTCTGGATGTGGCTCCTTTATTAAAATGTTAACCAGGCCACATGGACAATGGATGCACTGTTTGTCCTGCTGTCCTCCTGATGCTGAACTATGCGTCTCCCTCTGCTCTCCTCTCTCAGTCTCCTTCTCTGTATCTCTCTTTCTGCCGCCTTCCTCTCCCTCTTTATCTTTTGAGACATCCATTAGTCTTGACTGTCTTTTGAAACCACAAGCCCACAAACACAGAGCCATTTTTTGGGGGGGTTTTACCATCTATCTTTTGCCTTTTTCTCTTATTCTCCTTTGTGTCTGTGTCTTTTTTCCCCCTCTCTGCGCTGTGGTTACTTTTATCAGTCCTCTTTAGTTTCAACCTGAACACATTTCAACTCTGTATGAACCAAGTGCTCATAAATCTGATTATGCTCAGGCACGCTAACATTACTGAATTACCTTTGCATAAGCGTGTGTGTTTATATGCATCAGTGTGGTTTTGATGGTATCGGCGGGGTGCACACATCAGGATGCAGATGTCGAATTGTTCATGTCTGTTTACTTGAGTGAATAAACGGGAGAGATAAATATTTCAGCAGAATTTTCCTTAAAAGTGCAACAAGTCCAATATCCATAGTTGTTATATTGCCATACTTGACAATAAAATTCACAGCAAAAGTAAAAGACAACATTTTTATTTACTTTCCGTGTGCATTATTGTGGCCGCTACCAAATTAAATCATAGTAAGCTGTTTTGTAGAGTCCAATTTAAGCCTGTTAAACTCATGGTCAGGTCATTATTTAGCAACACAGTATTCAGAGAAAAGTACCGTTGTTATGGTTACTCAAAGTTTAATATACTTGGCTCAATCATTTAAAAATGGTGGTTAAACTTTTGGCCAGATCTTTATTAGGTGTCCTGATTTATGATTTTGTCGATGTCTGCCAAGTATTTTTCTGTGGTCATGCTGTAATGTTTTATGATTATTGTAATAGTGGGACTAGCCTTATTATTTATGTTAGTACTCTGTGGTGCTGCCCCAAACTGACACACAGCTAAAAACACTCAAAATTGCACTGGCTTGGAAACAGTCAGTTGAAGCCAGCTTTCATATAAGATATACTGATGTCAGGCTCTGAAACACACTGACGAAAATTGCCCCGCGTTAAACACAAAGCTACCACCACCTGCTGCTCCTCAGAGTAGATACATAAATGTCAAATTGTGCAAATACAATATTTGTGTACTTTGGCTTGTGACTCTCGTGTGTGGTTCCAGGTCTGTTAGAATCAGCGCAGTTCAACCGGGAGAGTTTTTGTGTTCCTCCAGGCCTGGTATCAGGTTCACTGTTCCCTAAGGATCAGCTCTGAGGCCAGAGTGGAGAGGGGTAAGGGGCTATGATCTGTGGGTAAGTTGAGGTACCCCCCACATGTAGGGCCATATTGAGGATCAAAGTGGCCCTGACACCCTTTGGTCCCATGGGCCATGTAGCCCTCACCCCCATCTGCCCCAGATTTCCATGCATCAAAGCTATCGATCATGACAGAGAAACAGGTGGAGTGTTCTGCGGCGTGTGTGTGTGTGTGTGTGTGTGTTCCAGGTATTACTCATGTTGTGAGGACCTAAAGCTGCTCACTTTATGGGGACGTTTATTCGTCAATCATTACGTTTCAAGCTGAGAACATGTTGTATTGTTAGGATGAGGTTAGGGTTAGTAGTAGTTATGGTTAAGGTTAGAGTAAGTCTCCACGAAGTGAATGTAAGTCAATTTAATGTCCCGTGAAGCCAGACATTGTGTGTGTGTGTGTGTGTGTGTTAGAGCTGCCTGTCTTTCAGCACAACAGCTGGGCAGCTATCTTCAGGCCGCTGCCACAATAAAAATGAGGAGACATTTCCTTTTTTTTTTCCTTTTTTCTAACCACAGTTTCCTGTCAGAGATAAGTCACAGTAGCCCCCGTTACTCAAACATTCCCCTTTGACCTGTTGCCGTGGTAACATGGACACAACTCACATTGTGAAGTGTAATTAAGCGCAACACATCATCAGAGAGCATTTCCGAATCACGGATGCTTTTAGTTGGTGAGGTAAGAGTCATCATGTATTGAGTTGTGTGGGACACAGACAAGGGAAGAAGGAAAACCAGAATCCTCATGTCCATCTCACTCTCATGTCTCTCTCTCTCTCTTACTTCACATGCATACACAAACACACACTCACACACAGACAAATTCCTTAGTCACCTACATTTCCACTTTGCAAATTATGGCCTTAATTACAACCCCCACCAATCAAAGCACGCATCTGTCACCAGCCCCTGCCAATCATGAGTCTCTCGGGTGTTTGTCGCCATCCAGGGCGGTCGTCACAAACGTAAGGTGGTCATTTTCTGCTGAAGCCTGTAGTTAGAGTCCATGGGAAAAGGAGGTCGGCCATTTTGGCGCCCTGCAGACCCTTGCACAACTGGCAGGGATCGTAAAGGTTTAAAAATGTAAATACTCTGTTCCAAACTTCACCATCTCATTTTGTTCTGCTGAATGAAGTCTGAGGAGACATCCATCACGTACAGATATAGCAGATCATGCATGTTTCCGTCTATTTCTGACTGAGACTCTCTCAGAATAGATCATTTTGCAAACCTGCTATGCGTGTTCCTTTACCCGCAAACTACAGTTGAGTCTTTCCAAGCTGTCATGAGAGTTCAGGATTGTGAAGCAAGAGAGGAAAGACACACTGGATTACAATCATGTTCTATAACAACACTGGCTACAATAAGATGCTATCGTGGTTTAAATGTTCTATGTAAAGTCTAATTTGGGGTAAAACCAGTGAGGACTGCCACGTCTGAGAGTTGAACTCCAGTCACACTTGCAGTTGAGCAGTGTCAGACGTGACTTCCTAACAACTTGTACACGACATGTGACCTAGTGTAAAATGCCAAATGAAAAACTTAGAGATAAAATTAATGTGAACATTGCTTCATGCTCACCTGGTTCAAAACATATCAAAAACATGAAATGGTACATGGTATTATAATAACAGGTTTTTCACCAGTGGAATGTGCTTAGTCGGCATTTAATCCTGGGTAAGTATTGAAGGCCAAGACCTGGGTACCATATCTCGTTCCTCATGTTCCTTACATGTCGAATAACAAATGAAGTTACTTAACCATCAATCCATCCATTTTCTCCTGCTTATCCCAGGTTGGGTCGTGGTGGTAGTATAGCTCGAGCAGAGAAGCCCAAACCCCTTTCTCCAGCCAATTTGTCCAGCTGTCCCGGGGGAATGCCGAGACGCTCCAAGGCCAACCGAGGGACATAGTCTCTCCAGCGAGTCCTGGGTCTTCCCCGGGGCCTCCTCCCAGTGGAGGAGTTAAATTAAGTTTAGTTAAATTAAGTCCACAAAGAGGGACTTGAATTAAGTCTTGGGCCAAATGACTCTGCCATGAACTGGGTTTTCATCAGCTTTGTCCCTGATCGACATCAGTGGGAATGTCGATCTGTGCTGCGTGCTCTAGCGTTAATGTTGCAGTGATCCTTACTTCTCAGGACACGCTGATCGACTTGACACAAGACGCGGGCAAGTTTTGACAGAACCTGAGACGGAACTATTGACATGACTTGGCCTTGCCCCCAAACACTGAGAACACTGAAAAAACAGGTTGATGCTGCTCATGCACCGTGTAAACAGTCCTGAATGGCAATGACAGTAGAGTTGAGGATTACAGTGTGTTTTGCATTTTAACTCCCCTGACCCTTGAGTGTGTGACGCATCCTGTCAGGAATGAGTGTGTGTGTGTGTGTGTGTGTGTGTGTGTGTGTGTGTGGCGTGTGCAGTGTGTACGTGTAGTCATGATTGTGAGGTCCATAAAAACGTACAAACCTATCTTTGTGAGGACATTTTGATCTTGTCAGGGCCCCAGAGCTTTTTCAGGGTTAAGACCTGGTTTTAGGGTTAGGGTTAGGCACTTGTGATGGATAATGTTAGGGTAAGTGGCTAGGGAATATATTGTCTATGATGTGTCCTCACTAAGATATAGAAACAAGTTTGTGTGTCCACAACACACACACACACACACACACACACACACAGATGTGCACACAAATACACTTCGGTGGATGCTCTCTAATTTCCTGAGAGTGCACTGTGTTAGTGAGGTGAGTCTTGGTGACAGATGGCTATTCAGACTCACACACACACACACACACACACACACCTGTCTCTCTATAATTGTGAGGACACTCATAGACAACCTAATAAAGACATACAGTAATACACATGTTTTGGCCCACTTTTATTGTTTTGCACATATTTTGCATTTTGTGTATTTTTGTGTATTTTGTGTATCATTTTTTTTTGTGCATTTTGTGTATCATTTTGTATTTTGTGTGTGTGTGTGTGAGACTCACACACACACACTCATTGTCATCATCCACGGTCAGTGTCTCCACATGTGAGCACTGTATCACAAACAGACAAAAACATACACTGTTGGTGGGATTCTCCGGCTCCAAACAGCCAGTCTGGCTCAGAGAGGAAGGGTAGGGGGCCATGTGTCTGTGTGTGTGTGTGTGTGGTGTGTGTGTGTGTGTGTGTGTGTGTGTGTGTGTGTGTGTGTGTGTGTGTGTGTGTGTGTGTTATAGCGGTTCGTCTTTCCCGAGATTAGTAACCTTAAAATGTGCCTAATTAGAGAGGTTTTATGTCACTGCTGTTGAAAGGCAGTTCACTGTGAGGGCCAATGACAGACTGGGATCCTCCTGGGTGTCTTGAGGAGGGACACGTTATGAGAGGGATGTGGTGTGCTTTGTGTACAGCGCTCACTGTCATTTGGCTCAGGTCAGGGAAACACTGCATCTGCACGTGTATGTGTGGGCAGACACTTTTGTGTGTGGTGGACTGCTGTGTACAGAATTGTGGGCCAAAGTTAGAAAGAGCCGGTTTGTGCCCATGCATCAGTTTCTGACTCTCGGGTCACTCACTGAAAATCACCATGCAATCAATATAACGTGCGTGGTTTTCAATAGTTTTCAAGAATGATTAATTTCAGCCGTGACATCAGCCATGAAATACTTCCATTGCTTCAGATCAAGTCTTGGAAGTTTTCTATCAGCATTCATATTAGGTTTTCTCCTCCTGACAGTCGTTTGTTTACATATGTTCTGGTTGTTTCATTTGTTTAATCAGGTTAAAATGGGGCGTCTGTGTTGCATGGATTTTAATTTAAAAATGGAGGACACTCTGAGCTGAAGACTACCACTGAATGCATGTTAGCTTATGAAACATTATGTTTTGATATGTTTCTTATTCCTGTCCAACCTCCTCTGGTACTCAGCCTCAAATAAGACTTGCCAAAACCTTCATGGAGCATTATCAGATTTTTGATACGGTGGTTCATACTGGGGGCAGCTATTATTTACTTTATTAGTTGTCCTATAATTTCTCACACAAATACATGAGCCTTAGAGTGTGTTTATTTTATATAAAGGAACATGTCACCCAGTTTAACAGTGGTCAAAATGTTTAACCAGTGTTCAATTTCATCTTTCAGTTCAATAGTCTCATTTAAATGCACAGTATCCTTCAATCAATGCAGTTTGGAATGGATTGTGTACTATTTGATCACAGCATGAAGATGACTTTGTTTGCAGAAGCCCAGGTGGTCTAGGATAAGGGATATGGACAGAGGTATCACTCTACCGGAGTGACGATGGAATACCTCACTGCTGTGCTGAGTGCTGAGGGTGAGCGTGAGGTCGGGGGTGAGGCACTGGGAGTGTGTTTGTCTTGGGAGGGTCTGGGTTGGGGTCAGAGGGTAACCTGCGAGGTAAAGGGAGTCAGTCCAGCCAGTACGGGGTGTTGTTTGATGTCTGAAGACATGGGAAGATAGTGGGGAGTCGGGGTGACTATGCTCAGTGCGTATGTGTTCGTGACTGATGATGATGGTGATGGTGATGGTGATGATGATGATGGTGATGGTGATCTTTTCGCATATAGCTAGATAAACTATGAGGGGACAGTAGGCAGAGTGTGTCTGTTTCTCTGTATCTGTTACTGTCGGCAGGTTTGGACTCCACCAAGGAGCTGGCTGACCAGTCATTCCAACGTGGCCCACCACTATCAACGCCACAGACTGAGAACGTTGAGTTGTTAGGTGTCTGGATAGTATCTCTCACACACACACACACACACACACACACATGGTGAGAGATACTTTACACCTCTCCACGGGGATTCTACTGATCAAAGGTTTCAGGCTGAGTTTTCTTTCACTGAAGCATCCACTGTACTTTTCCCCATTACCGCAGCACAAATGTAACTTGGAGCTTTTCACCCAGCTGTTCCACAGATATTGCATCCAAATTTGAATATAGATGAGCTCTTGTTCCGATGCTTTATCCTCGTCAGCTGTTGTGTGAGTTTTGATGAGATCCCCTTCACTTCCTGCACGTCAGCAGGGCTGCTCCCCTTGGATTGAGCTTTAGACACCCATGCGCGCATCTGGTACGCACCCAGCACAAACCGTTGCTGACCTCTGACACGACATTGCTCAACAGCACCTCAGCGGTGGATGTAGAAATCCAATCTGTGATCTCGAGCAGTGGGTTTTCCACTAATAAAATCCTCCCTGTGATCATCAAAATCTTGCATCCGCCGCGCTCCACTCTGCCTTATTGTGTTTTTGATCAGATTCTGTCTCCTTCCTTGACGTCAGCACGGCTGCTTCCATGCCAGGTTGTTTATTTTCATTTAGATTGCAGCATGATGGGATGTTTTATGACTCTGATGTGGAACAAATGAGAGCTGAGGAGCACCACAGGCCGGGGGGGGAATATGAGCAGGGGTTGAGAAGCCTGTAGATACCTGCTGTCAAACATTTTCATGCCCAACTCCAAAGCAGATGTGCAGGGCAGCTGCTGACTAACATATAAGGAACATAATTGTGGATTTTTTCGCTTCACTCATTTTCACATTTGAAAATATATTATACAGCTTCACATTCTGTACAGCAAGTGACACCCTTTGTCCTTAGACCCACACAAACCCTTAAGTATAGTAGATTGGGTGATCAGGGAACATTATCATAACAGGCATAGAATTGAATATCTAGGACACTTAACATACAGCATATGCTAAGAACACAGTAAAATACCATGTACCATTTCATGTTTTTGTGCCTATACAGTCGCTATGTCTATGGATTAAACTAAAGCAATAATTAATATTCCATTAACTGGTTTGGATTTTACAGAAAAAAAATATTTTCTATTATTGTCCCACTTGCTAAAGACAAATATATACATATTTATATATAAACGTCAACTCAGCCAGGTCATTATACTGAGTAGTATACAGTATAATGACGCCATAGCAAGATTTCAAAAATGGCAATAAGAGATGAGTTAGAGAATAAGAGAATGTTCACTATGAGTGATTTATTAGATGAAACTGCTTGTCATACCATGTCGATATTTACATGGAGTGACGCTTGTTCACCACATTAGTTTGGAAAACACTGATGATGAGAACAGGTGTTGCATGTATTTAATCATAAACCAATGTATGGAAGAAAGAAATTGGCACTAGATGAAAAGTCGGGAGACCTCTGGTGACCAGATGTGCATGAATCATTTCCCAGCAGTACATTGATGAAGCTACAGTAATAAACATTGACTGTTATAGACATGATAGGTCTGCTACAAGAGAGGAAGAAATAATGACAAATAACGAAAACAGAAATGTGGTGTATTTTGCACACATTGCAGTATAAGCTATTTACTGATACACTGAATGTTGGCACTTTCTCTTGTGACGTCTGATGTGATTTTATTTCATTGGTTTTCAGCTCTCTCCATGCACTCATGTTAGATACAAGATACAAAAGTAGACAGACAGCTGCAGGTTTATTGGATGCATGTGCATGTCTAAAAAACATTGCTTTTTTGATTATCTGTGCGTGGGTTTCCTCCCACAGTGCAAAAACATGCAGATTTGGGGATTAGGCAAACTCTAAATTGACCGTAGGTGTGAGTGTGAGAGTAGTTGTTTGTCTCTATGTGGCCCTGTGATGGACTGGTGATCTGTCCAGGATGTACCCCGCATTTCGCCCTATGTCAGCTGAGATTGGCATGCGACCTTCATGTGGAGGATAAAGTGGTAGAAAATGAGTGAGTGAGTGAATCCAGGCACCTTAAACCAGGCTGCCTCCACAAAAAAGCAAGCTGAAAAACTTAGAAAACTATAAAGCAATAAGTTGGTGTGGTGAAATTTTCTTGCAATAAAATCCTCACTGATGAAGATGTTTCTGAAAAAAAATGGAGAACTTGCATACTGTGACATTAAGTCTTTTACATGTGTTATTATTTTTTGCGTTAAATATGTACCCGGGTCTGAAAAAGCTGCACAGATGAAGAGGATGTAAATGAACCACTCCCGCTCTCTCCACTCATGTTGAGATGCCTCAGATACAAAGGCAGACAGAGAAAGCTGCAGGTTTATTGGATGCATGTGCATAATTTAGCCAGCGTGTGTAAAGGTCATCAGATCAAGGTGTATTCCGAGGCTGGTCAGGCTGCTTTGTTTACGTGTCCTCTTTTCAACGCTGCACAATGTTGCTGTTGTTGGCAGTTACATTATGCAAACCACGGGTGACTGGATCATGTAGCAGGCAGCAACTTTGATAAACCAAATGAGACCGACTGTCCAATCTAGAGTCCAAACACAGAAAACACCCAGAATGTACATGAATGCACGTGTATGTCGTGTTCTATCTCTTCTATCATCCGTACTCTTTCTATCCCTCTCTTAATTCAAGGACCCCCATCCCCTCTAGCAGTCAGTGACTTAACCGGCCCCAACAGTTGTGGTGATTGATGACCTCAACCAGGGCCAGGTTGCAAACCACTAACTCACAAACACACATTACTCAACCCAAAGATAAGCAAATGGTCTGCAAGCTGCCAATGTCCCTAAGTGCTTCGCAAACACAGGTAACAGTGGCATCATTTCAAAAGCATTCATTACCTAACCTCAGCCGGCTACTTCTACACGGGAGAGAGGGAGAGAGGCAGTATGCCGGTCTACTTTCATCTCTTTTGTTGGTTGCATGAAGCCAGATCAAATCACTGGCTCTGTTTTCTGCAGCGTCTCTGGGAAGCCCCTGGCCATGACGTTTGTTTTGATGAACCATAATTCTCTGCTTCATATGTAATTTTCTGGGTGTGCTGCCAGAGAGATCTGCCTGAGGTGCTGTACCTTTTATGTTCGATGCAGTTCTGATGGAAGATTAAAGCGATTTTCCATCATACAGTTCTAGCATGGTCTTTATTGGTTTTCTGGATAGTTCCTGCTTCCTGGTGCCTTCTCTGGTACCATCTCCAATGAGGCGAGCTGAGCCAATACTAAAACGTGGCCACTGGTTGGTCAGAGAGTGTCGTCACAAATCATAAGCTTGACGTCCGACAATCAAAGCATCAAAGCGAACAATGCTGAACTCTAAATCAGTTAAAAAGACTTTAAAAATCCTGAAAACATGTTAATATCCAACATCTAAAATCTCAATATTTAACATCAGCAGTCTGATGTAGTTAGTGACACCACTGCTGAAAGCTGGTGATCATGAGCCGAATAGTGGTAGTAGTGCTAGAACTGTATAATGGAGAAGTGCCATGACTGACTCTGAGTACATGTACCAGGGTCACAAACAACTGAGAGTGCAGTTCAGTAAAGTAGTGTATCAACAGTGACATGAAGGAACCAGTGTTCCTGCTTGTAATTCCTTGAAGGGTACACATTTAGCAAGGTTTAAATAAATAAGAAAGGAGAAAATGACTCAAACACTTTTTGGTAGAAATGCAGACATAAGGAGTGTTTTCCAAAGAGAACTGAAACTGGTCTGGAGGCTGAATCAGTGTTGCAATAAAACAGTCGTCATAGCACCAAAAGCTCTATTACATTTGACATTTATGAAGCCAATGGTTAATAGACAAATATATTATGTAATGTATGCATAATTATCCATCAGTATACACGCTGGTCATTTCTGGATGCTAAGTGGTGGTGTTGTCCATGCAGCTTCCAACAAAACTTGTCATTTTCTTGTGAAAAACAGCCACAGGCCAAGAAAAAAGAACACAAACATGCTCGATGTCGTCCATTGTTGACTGTGTTGCATTCTTCTTCTTTGTGGAATTCATTGGCTGAGCTTCACTGAGATGCGCTGGTCTGAAATTTTACATTATAGCTGTGTAATTTGCACATCCAGTTCACACACCCATGGTACAGAGCCTGATAGGTCAGTCCTGATGGTTAGGATGAGAAAACTTTCGATTTCAAAATCACAGTCGAAAAACATTACCATAATCGTTCTATAACATAAACCACATGTTTTTAACCATGACAACTGAAGTCCTTGAATCCCAGCGAACTCCAGTGACACTGAGTGTTTGTTTTGCTGTTTGCCAAAACTAATTTAAACCTTTACCACAGCACTGTTACATCATAAAACAGATTCATTTTTCATTAGTGTTTTGGAGCTTTGGAAGGCACGGACAAATGATGTCATCTTGCTCAGTGACAGACAGAAAACACACTTCGTTTTTGGCGTTTTTGAATTGGAACGATGTGTTTCACTGAACATAGGGATTAAGAAGTAGATTATGCTGCACAAACGCTTTGAAAACATTTGTGAATATTGTGATGATTTCTACACTAAGTTTTGGTAGCCAGTGAAAACCACTTACTATGCATTACTAGTGTGAATCAAATGAATATATAGTGCCCTCCCATCCACTGAGGAGCTACCAAACTATTCAAGCCAAGAGGCAACGTATTTGCACGCAGTATTCTGATACTAAGCATTCAGGACTCAGACGTTGCTAGTCCTCTATTCCATCCTCTCCATCCCCTTCTTGTGCAACAGGCCAGAGCAGGCAGATGAAAGCATCATCCACATCAGGCCCTGGCTCCAGCCCCCCTCCATCCATCACAATCAACGCCAGCAGTCGGCCCAATTAGGCCCCCGGAACACTCAGGGCCACAGCCTGATTGTTAACACTGTGAAAACACAGAGAGAAGGACTGGGTGGAGGGGGTGGATGTGGGGTGATGACGGGATGTTGGGACCTTAGAGGGAGTTTGGGGTAGAGATGGAGGAGAAAAGGGGGGAGGGAGGTCAGATAGCTGGCGGCCCCATTTCCTCTCTAATGGCCTCCAAACGAGGGAATATGAGGGAATGTTGCCCCTTAAAGCAGGTGACCTGTAGGAAAAGGAGGGCAGCCACACCCACCTCTGAACCCTTACTGGATCCAGGCAACACACACACACAAGCCATTAAAAGAAAGGAATGGATGGTCATGCTTGAGCATAATTGTATATAAAAAGCCCATAAAGAGCGCACACAAGGGAAAGCCTTTTACACAAATTATGAGCAAACGTAAGCCAAGGAGAGGTCTTTCCTGGACACATCCATGCGTATAACATACATGCGCACAATAAAAACTTGTGAAGTGTCATTTCCCAGCATTCCCATAACTCCAATTACAATTCATCACTGATTTGTTTCAGGCCCCTCGTTGAGAAACCATTAAGAACTGCACTGCATTAAGTTGTGCAGTGACTTTAGGTAAACAACATCCATGAGCACATGGACTGAGTTGCTTTGGCAAATCATACGTCCATTGCTAAATTGTGTGTGAGTCCTTCTGTAGTTGTTAGTAACTACTCACTGTCGTTGTTTTTTATTTTAAGTATTTCTAAAATTGGGTGACACTTTAGTGAAGACGCAAAGTGTCAAAACATTCTTTGCACGAAACTGCCTGCCTGAATTGTCCAACACAAACAATCGGCAAAGCAAGACGTCACTGTCGCATGAAGAGCCACACCATCACTTCCAAATGTTACACAATCAGATATGCAAAGTCTAAAAACAACAAGTCATGATTTTATGGGAGGTGAGTTTCTTGAAAGTCACTGCACCCAGCCATGAAACAGTGCAGCTTACAGAGATTGTGTTATAGTGAGTTTGTGGTGGGTGGGATTTCTTTACCTTTGTTTCAGTTTCTCCTTGCTTCCGCTCGTTATGCTTGGCTAAGTCCACCTGCTGCTGGGTTGACAGGTAGTATAACTGATATTGATCTCCTCAGTCTTGGCACGAAAACTACAAGAAATTAATTCTTACATGACAACAACAACTGGTTCCTTGTACCGCTGTGGTGTGCAGCTCTGATCTGATCTCTAACCACTACAAACACTGCCAGGAACTGCCGCCAGCAGGTCGAGCTTCTGTCACCGTGCATGTGAAAGTATATTCAGACATTTAAATCTCATTAGAACACAAATGTCCAAAAATAATTACGCCGCCCGATTGCCTTTGCCCCTCGTGTATTTGGTCGTTTTTGATCACGAGTTGCGATGTTGCCGTCTGGTTAGCTCGTCGACTTCGTCAGGGTTGGTTTTGAAGCATTTCCCTTTGCTGTCCTTGCTGTATGGGCCAAGCTCTAAGCAAAACCTGCTGTTCCTACCATTTCTGGTAATATAATATCACTTCATTTGGCTTAATAAGTGAAACCAACTGTGTTTGCTGTGTTTGTGTGTGAGTGTGGTTTGTAGCTGGCATGCAGTGCATACAGTACAATAGAAAAACATTCTTTTTAATATGGAACATTATGCCTGTATGTCATGTGTGCATCTTAAAATTTCTTTCACTCAGCTTGGATTCCACCGGGGACACTGATGTAAAAAAAAAAAAAATAGCACTGACCTGAATGTGTTTTTGCCTTTCACTGTGGACACATGCTCATGAGTCTGTGCTGAATAGGTAATGATGCCCTATTCAGTTGCAGTGCTGCCTGTTTTCGTTTGAAGGCTAAAAGTGGGTGGAATTGGTGTGTACTGGTTTGTGTTGCTAAAATCCATCCTCTCTGCATTTGTCGCCTCCCCCCCTCCTCTTATGGAGCTGAAAGGCTGTTTTTCTCTTGAATGGGGGTGAGAGGTGGCAGGAAAGGGTTCAGGTCCACTTGTAGATAGGGGGGATGTGACAGATGAGAGAACTTGTAGCGTGGAGCAGAGAATGGATGTGTGGGTGAGCTTTTACCCCTATCCTCAACACAATGCAGCATAACCAGCCCCTGCCTTGCCCGTACCCACAGATAGCCGTGTCTGATGGGCCTGACAACAACACCAAAGGTGTAGAATTGCAATTGTGTGGGGGGTTTTTCCCCTGTCACACACTCTCTGTACATGAGGCAGAGCCTGGACAGAGGGGTTTGTGTTTGTGCAAATGTGTGTGTGTGTGTGCTGGCAAGTGTGTGTTCAGAGGCCCTGTGATAAAGCTAGTATGTATTCCACTGTGATTTAATGAGTTTTGAAGAGGGTTGCTATTAATGTGTGGTTGGGCTTGCTCTAACAAATGCATAAATCTATCAAATCAAATGTACAGGTATGCTTAGCAGTGTTGCATGCAGTGATAGGACAACGCCCTCCACCTGTGCAGCACACTCACTATAGTCACAGTATGACTATACATAAGTCATACCGTTGCTGTATGTATATGGAGGTTAAATGGGTTAATGACTGAGACAAAAAGGAAGGGGGCGCTAAGAAAATTCCCTGGGAGATTGTCCTCTTGGTGTTCGTTCCACTATGTGTGTGTGAGTGTGGAGGAATTCATGAATTCCTCCACATTCTTGGGGATCAGTGTGAGGAAGCTCAATGTCCTGCCAGCTGTGGCTAGATTTAATGTGTCTGCCACTCACTGCAGCACCGCGAGGTAATATGTTTCGAGCATTTCCTCTGGTTTCCCCTCCTTGCACCTGGAGCTAGCCGACGGTCAGCTTCAACCTCAAGGGAACTTCAATCAGGGCGTTAAGGTCAATGTGATCTGAATGTATCCTTCAGCTTTTTACTCTGTGTGGAATTCATTTGTATGTAAAGTATGCAGAAAACTGTAGCCCACAAACCACAGGGAAGAGCTGCAGGATAATGACACAGATGAAGCTCTGAATAGCTCGCCACAACATTCACCTGAGGTGTGAATCTCCTTCTTTTACAAGTGATTGGGAAAAATGAGGTGCAGCCATTTACAGTCGGATTTAAGCAGATTAAAGCTGAAGCAGCAGGCTGATTTTCTCTGAAGGATAGGGACCCTATCCTTCAGAGAATATGCATTTTACGGTAACCACACCAATGAGCTTGTATTGTTAAATCCAGATGTGTGAGCATGACAAAACCCGTCCAAGTTATACAAAGGGTAGCACTTTGGACGGAGGTCACATAAATAAATACAAATATTTGTGCAATAAATCAGGTCGAGTGCTTGAAGCTACTTTCCTGAATACATCAATGTTGCTAGATGAAAGGTTAATTACAGGTTGTAGACAGAATAAAAATCAAAGTGAAATGTATATTACATTGTGGATGTTTTTCAAGAAACTCTTGGAAAGGGTTATGAGGCCTAAGTGAGCATAGTGAATATTGTCTACAGGCAGCTGGACCTCACATACGAAAAGTTGATTTTCCCACTGATGCAAAGTCATTTTTTGGAACCAGTCAGTCAGGTTTGGCTGCTTCTCATAGGCTCTAAGAAAGTTCTGAGAAGCCCCCTCTATGAAAGAAAACCACATGCACATCTTAAAACCATTTGAAACACTGTAGTCTGCATAACATTTGCAGCAAGGTTTCGTCAACAGAATCTTTCAAATTGTAGAAGAATCATATCATCAGTCCCTGAGCGCAAACTGAAATCCAGCTCCCCAACAGCTCCATTAACTTGGCTGAAGACAGTCACTGGAACATTTCACTCCACAGTGGAAAAAGAGGATGTTGACCTCTCACATCTGACCTCTGTCTGTGGCTATAACTGGAGCCATCTTGGCTTTTTTTTTTAATTATGAAATCACCTAATAAATTAAAGCAATTAAACCCAGATTTGACACATGCAGTCCATACTTTCCAAAATTATATTCGCTGGAAAGATCGAAAGTCTCCCGTCAAATTACTTTTCTGTTTTCAAGCAAAGACTTATTACTATTATTACTAAGCAAAACAAGGCTAAATGGGCAGCAATATGTCGTAAATAAATAATTGCGGGCTGTATTATCCTCATGAGCTTGGAAGCACAGTGCTTAATTGAATAGGAAATCAGGCATTAGTAGGAAAATTTCATTTGGATCAATGGAGGGTATTGATGTCAACATAAATGACTGGCTGGAAAGTTGTAACCCAGTTTGTGATGAAGGGGAAGGAATGGTGGTGGGTAGAGGTGGGCAGGAGTCAGCACAGTCTGGAGGCTCTTTGTCTGAGATGGACGGCAGAGATCGAGGCCTGGGCTGGTTCTGCGATCTGGAGGTTGGCCAGAGCTTGAGGGGGAGCCAAGAGTGCAGAAGTGGCCGAATGGTCCCATACTGACACAAAGAGGCCTTTCTCTGGACCACAAGTCTGCAGTGGCCGGGACTCGCACTGGAGATGTCAGACAACAAAGGGATGTTGACACACACACACACACACACACACACACACACACACGCACACACACATACACTGACAGTGACCACATACTCAACATGGCAGGCATGAGTGTGTTGTTATTGCATCTCCCAAATAAAAAAAGACTATTTTCACTTCCTTTAAAGGTCCAGTGTGTGAGAATTGGTGACATCTCATTGTGCAGAATCGAGCAAGCAACCTTCCTATAACCAACCTATAATTCTCAAGCAACCTTCCCCAGCTACAGTGGCCTAAACATGCCAGAAAGGATGTTGTTCTTCTCACGCTTCAAAAACATAAAATGCACACTCTGCCTGTTGGCAGCCTCCATAAAGCAAGGCCCTTGCATAAATACATATAAAAGGCTTATATTAAGGCTCTACCAATGAGTCCTCCTAAATATGTATTTGTTGTCAAACAACTGTGTTAAAGTGATGCAGATTTTGATCAAATCCCCGTCTCCATATGTCTCCATCTTTATGAAAGATTCCTATACTGCATGTGTGCATCACCCCTCCCTTTTCACTGTTATGTAACCCTGAAATCCCCACATTTTCTGGGCAAACCTTTGTCCTCCTTCCCAAACTCACCAACCTTCATCCCCTGCAGCTTGTAAATGGCACTGGGATAAACACACCCAGCCCCCACAGCCAGTTAATGAAGCCTAATTAACTTTGATTAAAGCCTAATTAGGACTCGGGAGTAAAGAGAGAGTGGGCTCTGTACAGATGACCTATCACCTTTGAGCTTTCGCCCCTTGCCCCTTAGATCAGAGCAACCTGGGATGAGGTACTAAAAGAGCCAGACTGCCATATATACGTATGTGTGTGTGTGTGTGCGCACGTGTGTTTGTGTAAGTAGGTGGACCGGTAGTGATTGTGTCTTGTTGACACAGAGCAGCCTTGGCCTCCCTGCTGTTTTAAGATGAAGACAAAGCTCTCTCTCTCACACACACACACACTTTTGCCTTCACATTTAACACTTACTTACACTTTGCTTTTGGTCTTGCAGCATTATACAAACTTTCAGATCATAAGAGAACATTTAGAGGATCACTGAGTCAAAGAGTTTCCATGTGTTACTCATACAGCAGAGTCCAATCAGTGTTATGGGACATGAAAAACTCCCCCGACCACAAACAGTTCCAAGCTCATATTTGCATTTCTAAAATGGTGTCCCAGTAAAAAAAAAACAACTGTTTTATAACTTTATAACTTTTATTTAATGAAACTTGGGCAAAGCAGTCGTCTCAAAGAGCTCAGGCCAACCATGGGACAAAGACAAATGCTTACTTTGCTCTCACATTGGGGCTCTCACACCAGGGGATCCGTTCAAGACACATCGCATGTATGTGCGAACGCGGCCGGTGACGATTCATTTGGGAACATGTGCAGTAGATGAATCGTATGAATGAAAGCATGCAAAATATGGAAACAGGGAGGCCAGTGTGTCCAAACCTGAGCAAACACAAGCATGTTTGAAAATGATTCACTATAGCTAAACAAGACAAAGGCATACTTTAGAAGTGTGTTGCGAGTAATGAACATACTTTTAAAATCTGCAGCGAAAATAAATGAGAACAGGACTAAACACAGGGGACTGACTAAAAACAGAAGAATCCGTGTCTGCCTCCAGTATGAATAAATTACATTCACTCTCTTTCAGTGCTATAATTCAGTGATGCATAGTTGTCTTGTGAGATTTATGTTCATTAACTATTGTTACTGGGATCACAGTCATATTTGCAATGTCCCTAAAGAAACTGGGATTGGTGTCAATAATCATTTCTAAAGCTTTAATTAAAATGAGATGTGAGATGTAGCATGAAACCACTGCTGGAGTTTCAAGTTATGGTTTTTAGAACCTGGTGGAAAGTTTTCATAACCTGAATTGACTGACATGGAGCGTGAGCAGAGCGAAGTGACGGACCCATAATGCAGTTTGGCAAATGCTTGACATCTCCCGATTCAAAATGAATGAGAGGCATTTCAGTTGACACCTCCACTGTGTACGTGTGAATCCACCATAACTTCTTTTTTTTTTACAAATGTGCAACACAGTGAAGCTCATGCATGTGTGTTTGAACATTTGCACTTGCAGAAGCGTAGGACAGTCTGGCCTGGAGCTGATCTGTGAAGTGACAGCTGAACCGCTCCACCTGGTGAGTGTCTGTGCCCGCGTATATGTGTTTTATAGCCTGTGAAATGATGAGGTGGTGGGGGTAAGGTGATGCAGAGAGGGGGGTAGGGTCATGAGATAATCAAGCCCTGATCAACTCCACTCGCCAACACATCCCCCTTAACGCATGTACACACACGCACACACACACACACACTGTCTCTTGGGCTTGAGATAACTGAGTCAAGGGCCCAGGGTTCAAAGGTCAGGGCCCTGGCTCATAGGGAACACATGGAAGGGATAAAGAGGATCTGGATTCCATAAAGCCTGCGCAGGGACGGACTTATTTATGGCTACACGGAAAACATCACAACCCAATCCCTCTTCTCCTGTCCAGCCCACTCCCTCACAGACGGAAAAAGGGATATGATGAGAGAGAGAGAGAGAGAGGGGGAAAGAGATGTGAGGGGAAAGAGAAAGTTAGGATTCTTTCTCTATTTGCTGTCACAACAGCTTCATCTCATAGGTGGCTTAATCTTTCATTCAAAAATGAAAGAGAAAGGGAATTTTCAAACAGTCAAACACTGACGGGACAAACTGGATGAGTAAGGAAAAGCTATGTGAGAGCAAATTTTAAACAGTGGGATATTGTGACAAGCAGTGGTTTGGCGTTAGACCACAGAAACTAATGGCACGCTGTCAGCTTGCTAAAAGGCACATGCCTGGTCTGTGTTTGGTACATATCAGCTGGGTACACACACACACATACACACAAACGCAGAGGAGATTACCCTTGACTTGAAACATACACCTGTCCAGGCGAAATCCGGATAAATGATGAGGTACCTGTAGCTTTTGGCCAGGAGCAGAGGTTCCCAAACGTGTGTTTCGACCCACTACCACAAAACTCAGTGGCCAAATCACTGCCCACCTGCTCCTGGCTTCCAGCAGGAGGCGCTGCCTCTTCCCCCTGTCTTTGCACTGTGCCTCTTACTGCATTTATCAGGGCTCGGAGATGAAAGCAGCTGCCAGGCCGATCTGGCGGGAAAACTGCTGCACCAAATCTCCACAGGGAACAACCATGCCTGCCATTCCTTTTCCCTGCAATACTGAACCAGGGACAAATACTTCAAGGCCTCTTTCTCTCTCTCTTCCTCCCACGTCTTCAGTGGACCACAATATAACATCCAGACAAAGCACTGCGGCTTTTTACCTTCATCGACCTTCATCGACCCCTAAAGCTTTGGTCTCTGGGTCAAGTGCTTTGGGTTGTCTTAGATGGATGGAATGACCTCACCCTGGACTTGAAGATTGAAACTTGAAACAAACATCTGTCGAGGTACAATCTCTGGATAGTTGATACGCAGATAAATGTGGACACAAAAACAGAGAATATCACCCTCCAACCTATTCATGGCATTTGAACTTTCTGTGTGTGCTACATATCCATCTCTCTAGCGTGAGCTTGAGTTCGGAGCATTCAAAGATAATGCACAGTGAGATGTTTCTGTGTTTGATGCTGGTTTGTTTTGGAAACTGAAATTCAGACAATGGAAGCATGCTAATGCTCTGTCTCATTGTAATTGCAGTCCTTGTGTGCGTTATTTATGTAATTATTTTGTTTTTGAGCAACTTAAACATTGGTGGAAAGTTTGTACTTCCATTTTTAGAAAGACTCACTGGAAGCTTTTTCATTCACAGCTTATAGATCATTTTTTAAAAAGCTCATGTTTTCACAGTGGACAAGGTCTAATTTGTGTCAATGAAAGATGAATACTGTTGGAAAGCAATTCTGTGCTGAGTTAAAAATAACTGAGCACTTGGTCTGAGAGGATTTAAACATGTGACGTAAACAAATAGAGAGGAGTGAAGGGAGGAAAGATCTAGGAGGAGAATGACTTGACTGTGGCCATCTGTCCTATTTTGGCCTTTTACTGTAGCTGAACCAAGGGTGGTCAGTGCGCGCACACACACACACACACACACACACACACATAAAAGAATAGTAATGACCATGGCACATCGTTTTCTCTGTCTGAATGTGTGTGTGCACGCGTGTGTGTGACCATGGGTGTTGTCAAGTTGCATTCATCACCTAAGGGTCCTGAGACAATGGCGGTGAGATAATGAAGTCAAGCGCCAGTAACGAAGGCTGATGAAGAACAATGCCGCAGTAATGGCTCTGGCACAGACAGTGGAGTTTACTGGTCCTCACTGGGGTTCTTCCTTCCTGTCCTGTTTAACAACACACAGGAAAGAAAACAACACATCCTCCTCCTCCTCCTCCTCCTCCTCCTCCTCTTCCACCACCTCCTTCCCTCTGAATGACTGGATTCTCATCCTTTTTTAACTTTAACTTCTTATGTGATTCATAGTCCGATTACTCCTGCATGTATACGCTTAGTCGGACTGGGGTGGGACTACGTAGGCGAAGTCAGACATACACGGACAATAAATTGTTATCCTCCTCTGCGTGTATACTTGACAAATTGTCCTATTGCCTGTCTTTGTCGGACCACAGCTTTAGCTTGATTAAACTGTGCATGTAAACACACTGATTGGAGGCTTAAGCCACTCTCAGTACATTAACATGACATTAGAATAAATGGTATTACTGTCCAACTTAAACCAGACGTTCAAAATGCATGTAGACGTTTTAATCCAACTGAAATTGTGATATTCTCAAATTCAGACTAACACACCCAGATAATGTGACTAGGAGTTGAAACACTACCGCGTGTATACAGTGTGGCCTAGGCACTATGCACATGCTCCATGTTCTGGTGTTGGCTTTGAAATAAAAGAAGAAGCTTGTACACAGAAGAAGAAGAAGAAGAAGAAGAACTGGGAGACCAAGTTTATGCTCTGCCAGCTCAAAGAAGTAGTTATTTTAATGTTAATGCTGAATGGTCGTGGGAATGCCACTTGACATGGTCGAAAACATACCTGGAAACATACTGTGTAAGACTGTGTGATGAGCTAGTTTATAACAATGACATTTTGCCCTTTTACAGAAGTGATAGAAGGTAATCATCGTAAAATACAAAACTCTTACTCCACACTTGCAGAACAGTTAGAACATGTTAACTACCCTGCCTTCAAACTGCCCTTTTTCTCAACTTTATTGTTTCTGTAGTTCTGTTATATGGCTTTCTAACTGCCTAGTCCTGTTTCTTGTTTTTATTTTATTTTCCTCACTGCTTGTCCTCAGTGTTTTCATTTTCTCTTCTCCATCCTGTCTTTTTGGGAGTGGGACATTGCTGTTCCCCCATTTCCCTTATCACTTTGTTTTCATTCTCCAAGGGGAAAAGGGAGACCTCTTGGATATGGGATGCTGCATGCTGTTTGTGTCTGTCCCTCCCTTCTTGCCTTCTTGCTCTTCCTCCTTATTCCTTGTTTATCTATGCTTACCCTCCCTCTCTCATTTCAAAGCACCCTGAGGTGGGCTGAGGGGAGTGGAGGGAGGAAGGCCTATCTGGGGTTACCATAATAACTTGGCTCCCTTCTAATTCATGAGCTTTGCTGCCTATTTAACTGAAGTATTTGTGTATACGTGTGCATGTGTGTATATGTGTGTGTGTGTGTGTGTGTGCGTGTGTGTACAGTTGTAACCCTTCTTCATCCCCATATTACAAAACATTGTCTGATACTTCAAAGAGGATGGGATTGTTGCCTTTGCACCCTCTGGAGAGACAGAGACAGTCACACAAAGAAAGAAGGAGCTGGTAGAGCTGAGACTTTCAGGATGTTGTGTTTGTGGAGAACAGGAGGTGCAGGCTCTGAAGCACAGAGGAGAAGATGGGGATGTGGGGGGTGTATTTTTAAACATTTTCCTCTCTTTGCTGCTTTCATTGTCTCTCAGCAGACCTCTACTTAGGTAATTCAGACATGCTCCTGAAATTGTGAGCTGTGCATTAGAATGCAAATGTCTCCAAAAGTTGCAGTACAAATATATAAAATATTTTCCCAGAGCGTCTCCTGTTAGTCCCATCGTCAAATATCCATGAATCTGTGTGAGAATGTGGCTAAAAGTTATGCCTCCTGCAGGCTGAACCCACTCTAACCGGGAGGATTTTTTTACCTGCTTTTGTGAGCATATCTGACCCAGACAATCTCCTGCTGCTTTTGTCATATGTTAACTGCAAACTCTTGGACAATATCCGGCTCCAAAGACCAAATTTTCCTGAGCTTTCAATTTTTTATCAAACAATACATGTCTTCCATTTCAGAGTCCCCAAATAAAAAAAAGCTGCAAAGACACATAACCTCACGCTCATGGTCACTGGAGACACATGTCGAGGTGCATTCTCATGCAAAGTGTGAACTGACCTACTTAGAGCTGCCCTCTTGTGATCACATCACAGCGATGTTAATACCAGGTCTGAACAGGACATTATCACCACCACAGTGTGGACCATGCTCAGCACAGTTGGCTGGAGGGAATCTAACCTGGCAATGTGTCACTACTATACTCCACACTGAACACATGTGCTGTGAATGGAGGGACAGATGGATTAATGGGAGGTTACATACTCGTCAGTCACTCATTTAGCGAGTGAATCAGTCACTGTGATGCTGTGTTAGGACAAAGGCTTGTTTTAAAGACAAAGGCATTCTTTCAGTGAAGTTCTTTCTTCACTTTTACTCGGTACAACCTGTTGATTGATAGCTGAAAAAATTATTTGGTTAAAGTTTAAACTAACATGCAGGGTTGCTTTCATTGTGGGTAACACACACACACACACACACACACACACATGCACAGTGCATAGTGTGTTAATCTCTTTAGCATCTCCATGGAGATGTTGGTGTGAAGGCTCAATGGGGGTTTAGCAGTGCCCAGCAGCTCTCAAACCACTGAGGCTGGGACTGTGAGGGATAGCTAGGCACTGGTCCATGAAAGCGCATGTGCATGATTGTCTGTGTGCGTGTGTGTGTGTGTGTGTGCGTGTGCGTGTGACTGCCTGCATGCCCTTTTGCATTTTCATGAAGTTAATCCTGGTTCGGCCAAGTGAGTCTGGCTGTGCATAAATAATCACTTTAGAAGTTCAAACAGCATCAGTATGCTGACTCTCAACTAGCAACCAGGACAACAGGCCTGTGAGCCACGGTTATCCTCTGGACCAACACATGTCTGCTGGCTGCCGAACTGCTGGTGTTATACTCTTCATGGGAAGAAGAGAATGAGAAGGACAGATGAAAGGAAAGACAGTGTAGGCGTCGTAGTGAAAACACAAGGAACGACAGTGATGCAGGACAAGTAGATCTATTACAGGAGGCCATAGTGTGTAACACTGTAAAATAAACATGTCGCTTACATTCAAACCATTGTCATATGAGTTTGCACAATGTCTATCAGCTCCACATTGATGCATTTAATATCACAACTGAGGCAGGTGAGGCAGAAGAAGCACACATTGCACATAACTTAAGACAGCTTCATACAGCAAGACACATCCATGAAAAGTTTCAAAAGTAGATTCTACTGCAACAAAAAAAAAAAAACCTGGATGTTCAGTTGGAGTTCACAATAGTATTTTTTATTGCAATCACAAACTTGGCTTCTCACAAATGTGATCATCTGACATTAAAAATGCCTGCTCCGCCAACAGCAATCAAGCTCTCCTGGCTGCGTGCCTGCATGTGCCAATCACAGTTGCTGCTGTTTTCTTCATCACGCAGCTCCAATTAAGTTTCCTGGACGCAGTCTGGACAAGTAAAGCCATGGTAAATGACAAAGCTTACCAAAGTACCGTAGAAACACACATCAGAGACAGCATTGATTTGTTTCCCCTCCTCTCTCTGTGAGTGTGAGTGGGTAGGGGCAAGGGAGAGGAAACTAGGTCATGTTCCGCAGAGTCTTAGAGACCGTTGACTGTTTTGGTAATTACTCAGAAATCCACAGGGGGTGATAGAGGCTCTGGAGCTTTAAGAAAGAAAGAAGGAAAGAAAGGAAAAGGAAAGATGGAAAGAGGGATTTTGGGCTTAAAGGAAGAGACTTCTCTATGGCTTTACCTCCTAATATTGGCTCATGTTTCACTCCAATGATCTAAGCCCAAGTCCCCAGCTTGGTCCCAATTGGCCCTCCATGAGTCAAATTAGCTCCAATATCGAGAGCTTAGTCAGATTTAAAGAAACAGCTGGCACCGTGTGGGGCAGCGTGGATCCAAGATGCTTGGCTTAGTCAGGCCCATAGTGGGATATTTGAAATGTAAACATGGATGTGTTGGTCAGAGTTCTTTTTCTTATAAACCTTACAAAGGTAAATCTAGATACAAGGGTTTCCCTTTGCAGTACTAAAGGCATAATGCTTAGCTCGAGCAGCATGAAATCTTCATGCAAATGTTGGCTGGATTACTATTGACGTTCGTACACACATTCAGATCCAGTGTAGACTGACTTCTTACTTTTTGTGCTTCCTTGAATTTTCAACATTTTAGTTTTTTTATGTGGAAATTTTTGAATTTGCATAGGCAGGTTCCAACAACATCAACTTTAATCTATTATGAAGGTTTCATACTTTTCATCTTATTGTGAAGTCAAAATATGAATCAGTCATACAAACAACCATACATTGGAAATTTGCCTTCAAAGACAAACTAAAGCTAATTTTAAATTGTAAATTGATTTGCCAGTTAGCAAATATTAGCATGTGAACCAGCTAAACTATAATTGTGAAGATTAAAAAATGCTAAACATCAGAATGTCAAAATTGTCATTAGGCCAATGTCAGCTTTGAGCTTTAAGTGTAGCCTCAAGGAGCAAGTAGAGCCGCCAACATCCTCCATCTTTTAATTGTTTTAGTGAATTTCCAAACCATTACCTCAAGTTCAGGAATCTTTCCACTTCTGTTATTTGTATTCCCACGTGTAGGGTTTAGACTAGTGCATCCACTTTAGGACACAATTTGTATCCAACCCTGATGTCATCTGATATTATGCTTCTTCTTCTTTCTTTTTTTTTTTTTCTCTTTTAAGTTTATTTTGAAACACTTTTGGAACCACAGCTGACTCAGCAGTGCCAACCCTTATTCTGCGTAATCCAAAAGTGACAACATGTGAGCTGCAACATTGTCCATGTCTCTTGTGTACTGCGATGCTTATATTTATGTGGATCAAGCTGTCACTCGCAGAAAACATAGCCTGCTATTTGACATGCACATCATATTTTCCAATTACCTCTGTGCTTGTAGCATTTTTGGTAACCTTCATAGGCTCCAGCATGACATAACTCACACTGGCTGCCAGCAAAATTGAACAAAACAAATTATATAAGCCAGAACTAGATTTAGCCTCAAAAAAGCAACAAAAAGCAAGATAAGAATGACATGGAAAGATTTGCACTGGTGGACAGATGGGGACATGACAGAGAAAGAAAAATGAAAAGAAAATGAAAAGAAGAGGAGACACAGGAAAGAAACTGAAAAGAATTGCAGAACATGTGCTGCTGTCAGTCTGTCTTTAATCCCCTTGGATTTTTTCTGCCTCCCTTTCCCACGTTCTCAGTGTTAATTGATAAACACAGGGAGGGAATGGGACCCCGTGACTAATCATTCTGGCTGCTGCTTTAGCTGCTGTATATGTGTGTGTGTGTGTGTGTACAGGTCACTGAAGCCTACAGGCCCCACTGGAATGGCACTGGTAAGAAACTGGCACCATCACTAGTCTGCTGCTGTTTCATGCCAGCACTGTGTTGTCTGGTTTTTCATGAGAACGGAACCACGAAAACGTACCATGAGCCAAAATACAGTGTGTTCCATGACTCATTAAAAACATTGTCTGCGTCAGCTATATAAGAATCAGTTGATGCATAGGTGAACTCTTATCACCACTTGCATCACATAATGTGTAAAAAATGACTTGATTTGATTTTTGATTTCACAACGTGTGTAACACAGAATTTTCTCCTTTACAAATCTCGTACAAATACTCTTACATTTGTATAACAGGATATAAAAAACACAAGATGAGAATATCCAGTTGAAAATCTAATGTGTCCACCTGGGTTAGACATGCAGACCTAACTCAAAATGCAGACAATGTCCTACAATTGCAACCAAATGTATAGAAACAATGCTCTTTTGCCTCAGCCTCCTGAAAAAGCCAGATTTGCCTCCTTGCCTCCTCCTGCATACAATAAAAACTCAGGTCACCACCATAAAGGTCATATTTTCATCAGGCCTCTTAAGACTGGTAAGACGATATGCTGAAAAACAGAGGATCAAACACACTTTGGTTTCTGTTTTTCCACTTAAAAGTAAGTATACTTTTAGGCAAAAAAAAAGGAAATGAACACAGGAGCATTAAAAATAACAATTGATTCATCCTCAGTTCTATGTTTTTATCTTACTTGATTTACAGGTCCCATATTGAAGAAAGTGACACATACTCATCAAGCAGCTCTGAGGATTCAGTCCATAGAAAGATGTACATAGCATATTAAAAACCTGTGTGTTCCACAGTTTCATGACTTGTTATGAACTAGAAAACCTATGGCTGTAAGTATGGACTGCAGATTGTTCAGTCTATGGATGATTTCCAAGGCTTGTGGTCAGAGTGGCAAAGACAGAGAAGCTTCTCAATGACTTCATCTCTGCCATAACACCGCAGAAAGCCTCAGTAGGCATTTTCGGATCAAAAAGTCATAGGAACTGGCCACAGGGGAGCTCCCCCAGGAACTACCCACCCTGTGGGGATTTTTCTCTGTTTACATTTGCACCACCAGTAAGAGCTAGAAGGAACAGTCATGTGACATGAGCCGACCGAATGGTAAATACAAGCGATGTCACATCTGCACACAGACACAGAACAGAAGAATGGCATTTACCAGCCGTTGCTACAATGGCTCATGAGTTGGATCTGTCAACGTACACTTACAAAATAAACCGTTCATTATCCCTAACCATGAAGTAGAAGCTGACGGAGTTCATAGAACTATGATTATTCCCAGAGCAGAAGAAGAAGATGGAGAAATGAGTGTGTTTGCCCAGGTTTTATTTTCACACTGATGGCGATCGACGCTGAAACCGATAAAAACCCATGTGTTCTGCTGAGTCATTTGACCTGGGAGTGGATGCCAATTAAACTCCTTCCTGCTGGTAAAAGAAATAGCGTTTTAAAAAAAAGTGAAAAACAACTTGGATTACCAGTGGCAATGACGTACAAGCCAACCATTTTCTAACTGTGGCATCACATTGTAACACACAGCATGGGAGCGTGCAGGATTCATCTGTCTCATCCACCTTTTAGCAAAAGACCAAATAACAGTGTTTTTCCAAAATGTCCAACTGTTCTTTGTCATTCACTGAGGAGAAAAGTGAAAACATCTGGGGTTTTTTTGTTTTTTTTTCTTAACGAAGGACGTCCAACAACAATAATGTCATTTGGTTTCAGGTATAATCTCATTGTGTTGTGGTCAGTGTTTGCACAGTCTCTGGCTCTGCCATGAAAAGTGGCCAATCACATGTGGCCGTCTCAAACACACCCCTTCTTCGCTCACCCTCACTCACTCACTCTCTCTCTCTCTCTCTGTCACATACACACATGTTGAAAAGCATATAAAAAAAAAAGTTGCCCCTTAGTCATAGTATGTAGCACACCCACACACAGCACTCCCACGCACGCCAGCCACCGCACTGACTCACTCACATACGGTCACTGCTGACTCATAATTAGCACATTTGGATCCAACATCACAAAGGTACATTCAGTGGCTTCGCCTTGAAGCTTGAACAAAGATTTAGTAAATGTTGCGGGTCACACGCCTCTTGTCTTCTGCTGCAATAAAACCCACCACTGAGAAAGAAAGGAAACCCCCAAAAGGGAAGGAATGCAAGAGTCTATACTTTTTTTCTAAATTGTTTCCGTGTTGACATGTGGACGGATAACTGATGCCATTTGTCTTAAAATTATAACAAAATGTGGCGAGCGGTTGTATAATGAGAGCAACATAAAAATGGCTCCATTAAGATGTTGCAGTGCAGATGTTTGGACCGACATGACATTTGGACTGAGTTCGGCTCGAACTAAAAAAAGCCGCCAGGCTGATATTTAGTCGGACTGAAGGACGACAGAATCACTGACACAAACACGCAGAGATGCGACTGACTGCAGACAAACACAGGCACGCTGGTGTGATGACCGTGTGATATGAAGAGGAGGCAGGATTTGATTTGTGATTGCTTCAATGAAAGGAAATCGTGTCAAAGACCTCAGTGGATTCCTCATATGCTTCGAGCTGCCTCTGTGTCTGCACAACGGCAAACATTAGCAGTCATCGGCACGCACAGATGTTTTTACAGGGGGGGAAAAAAGAGAAACACTTTTCAAACTGTTGTTTTCACCAGTCTATTCTTTAGTTCTGGTTTCATGTTGAGATATGATCTAACCAAAATGGTGTTTGTACCTTTTCCTGATTAGAGAGTCATTCGACCCAAATTGCATTAGTGTTTTTTTTCCTTCTTTTTCTTTACTTATCCGTGTGGTAGCTGGCTGTGTATATTTGTGGTGAGATTTTAAAGTATCTAAAATTACCACATAACATGGGAGTAAATGGAAATTCCCTTTTTTTTATTAAACTGTCCTTTTATTACCGCAGAGAAACTTTTGGAGGGACAGGATTACAGGAACTGAGACCAAGAGATGGACAGACAAACAGGCAGTTGTAGGACTGAGGACTGGTCCGATGCTGCTTTACAGCTAATTGGAGCAATCATAATAAAAGACCAGTAAATCCCCACCATTAGCCCACTAAGGACAGGAAACAGAGGCTGGCTTTTATCACTGCTTCTCCCCACTGCTGGTCATACCTGCAGCTACACACACACACACACACACACAAACACTTCCCTGCCTGTTAGTGTACACTAGCCGAGTCTATTTTTAGTTCCATGTGTGCGTTTTCACTACTACATACTGTAGTAAACAGTACTTCTGCTTGTAATTAAGATTTCTACTTCCAGATAGGATGGGGAGTGTCACAGAGCTGTTGCCCCCAGTAATGTGTTGCTCTCCAGGGGTTGGATTTGACTCCCTGGGGCCTTCTCCTCTGTGACTGCAGTCTCGATTTAGATTTCAAGTGAATAACACAGAACCCAGCACAGACTGGCAGAGGGTTGCTGTGCTTTAAGTCACTTCTTTCTTTTCTCCCTCTGCTGTTTGCCCTGTCATTCCTATACTTGAAGGGGAATTCCCCTATCCTGTGGCCATGGTAGCTGGCTCTGAATAGGCCCGGCTGGAATGAAAGTACTGGGTGAAGAAAGTGTGTGTGTGTGTGTGTGTGTGTGTTTAGGGTGGAGGCAGTAGTGTTTTAGTGAAAGGCTCTTTGTAAGTCTCCTGCTGTTTGACAGCGGGGCTATCCTCCCAGGACTCATCTTCGCCCTGCCACACCCACCCGGCTTTTCATATGGTAAGGTATCCTAATGGCTTTAATGGCTTTAACTCTCACCCGATTGCTGCAGCACTCCCAAGCAACCAACGGGCTTCCCCCTGGCAACCAACATGGCCTACCCACACTGCCCTCCTCCATCAACCCCCCCCCCCTTGGTAACCAACCACCGGTGCCCCGGCAACTGCTTCTGCCCCACTGAACCTGCCCCAGCAACTGCTTTTGACTCTCAATCAGTTCAGGTTCATTTCTGACTCCCTTGTTGGAGGGGCTTGGAGGTGGGGAACACAGGGAGAGCAGAATGGGAAAGGGCATGGATGTGCACATGTTATTGGGGGTACAGCTTCTACCTGTTTTAACATGCACATACGAAAAAACCTGTGCTGAAATGCGGTGATGAAAATGGATAATGTGGAGCAGAGAAAGTAAACTTTGGAGTGGCTTAAAGGCCTAAAGCGGTCTGTCATTGTTGTCTTGTTGCCAGTAAGAGGTATCTTTATGCATATTTATGCCTGTCCACAAGCACACACACACACTGACACAAACACACACACACATTCAGAGATAAAAAGTGTGGAGAATGAAGTGTTCCTGTCAGTTGGGGGTAGTATACACACATTGGGACTTGGCTAAATTAAGGTCGGCCTTTCCACTGGATGCTCGGAGCTGGATTTGCATTTGAATCCAATTGTAAGTGCCTAGATTTATGCCTCTGTGAGCGGTGCCCAGCAGTGCTTTTTTCTGGCGTTCCCTCTTTACCCCATTCTCTTTCTCATCTTCCCTCACTTTGTTTGTGCTCCTTATTGCTCTACTATTTTCTTCACTCTTGTCCCACACAGATACCCTCTTTTTTTCTTTTTTTAAAAAATCTTGTTTACAATGTCAGGGCCTGTATTTGATCCATTTGTTCTTTATGTCATTATTTTTGAAAACTTTTATGACATATGTTGTATTTGCTCTGCTCTCTAAGAAGAATGTACTCATGGAATGATGATTCAAGTTACATTATTGCAACAATTCCATCAGAAAACCAGTGGAATGATATACTTTTTTTTTTAAATGACAATAATAAACAACATCTGACATCTGTCATGGCACCAAATCATATTACTGCACTCTAAAGAGACACAGGTTGTTTGTTGCTTCTTTAAATAAACATGTTGATGCCTTAGTGACTTGTAACAGGGAGGAAAGTGTCTCTATTATTCCCATTTTGTGAACGTATTCCTGCACTGAAA
The DNA here is from genome assembly GCF_019176455.1 of Solea senegalensis. NCBI lineage: Eukaryota > Metazoa > Chordata > Actinopteri > Pleuronectiformes > Soleidae > Solea > Solea senegalensis. The sequence goes on from NC_058035.1 coordinate 14,479,022, forward strand.
ACTAGCAGATTTCCTGAACAGCTTGATCAGGCTCAGTGGGTTAAGAAGTAATGCAGCAACTGCTCACTTTAAAAAGATGTAGAAGTCAATTAACACTGTGTTCATCACCCACAACTCTGCTACAGTGAGAGTACGTCCAGTTTGAAGATCATCATCTCCATGTAGTCAGAATACAGACAGGTGTGGCTGTTCTTGTTCGGCTAAAGCTGCAAAATGTTGCTTTTAAATAATGAATTAGGGACGTTCAGTTTTTCAAGTCACTATTAAATAAATAGCATGGAATTGTTAAGTGAATTTTCCAATTCTATCATTCCATCTGAAACCATTCATTCTCGGTCTCTTCGTCAAACATGATCTGGCGATGCTCAAGCATGCGTTCCTCTTTAATTATTTGTAACACAAAACACTACTGCTGATAAATTTCTTTACAATGTAGTAAAATCAGCCACTGGGCAGTGATATGGAATAAAACACTTTTAGATCTTTTATTTTAGTGTCTCACTAGCGATGACGCATGTCAGTCATTTGTGTTTAAGCATAAATGTGTGACATCAATGCTGATAAATGAGAGCACCTAGACCTAGAACACATACTAAGAGATGTTCTTATGTGGGAATCAATAAGCATTTAAGCTCTTCTTATTCATCAAGAATGCTATTTAAAAGCCCCATGGTCTTTAAGTTATAACAGCAAGCACATATGACTTCTTTGTTAGGTGGCTGCTCATGTCAGTCACACATCAGTACTGGAGGTGTTACTATATTCAACAGTGAAGTGACTTTATTGTAATGAATGTATATGGTCATATATGCACTGATAGATACAGCAAAAATATTTTGCAAGGGGTGGTCCTATAACCTGAATCCGTACACATCGTCTCCTCAGCAAAACCAACCACCATGAATTCCCCCTCAGCGCTCCTTGACTGATTGACAGGGAACTCTCTGGCATGAATATTCATAATCACAGCCCCACCAAGCTTTCTCACAGCTAGAAGAAAAGTAAGCGCTGCCAGGCAAGAGAAGATCAGAGCTGGCTGCTCACTTCATGTGGAAATGTGGGCCTTCTATTCAACTCCCTGCAGGCATTTCCAAAAAAGAATAGGGAAGGGGAGAGTTGTGGGCCATGGGTGGTGGCGGCGGCAATGGTGGTGGTGTGTCTGAGAGAAAGTTGACAAGATTGAAGGATTTGCCAAGCTCAAGCTTTTGTTTTTGCCTGCATTGAAAAGTTGAACATACATTACTCTACATCTGTTATTCATGTGAATTAGCAAATTGTAAAAACAGAAGCTCAGAGTGTTAAAAAACAAAAAAAATCCCAGAAAAGACAGGAACTGGAAACGGAGAACATAGCTCTACTAGCTTAGCACACACAAACAGAAAACATGCAATTACCCAGAGGGAGGGAGAAAAAAAGAAGAGGAAAACAAACTGCATTGAGATTGATGCATTGAGAGGACGGGGTGACAGCTGAAACCCTGGGAATGGGTAGTGCTGGTGGGTGGATGGGTGTAGTGAGGGGGTGATGAGGAGTTGACGGAGGCCTCTCAGCAGTAAAAGACCACTGTGTGTAATCGCTTTTAATTGGAATGTATGGAAGACAAGGCTCTCCGAAGGGATCAGTTGGCCTTAAACCTGCTTAATTATAGGGGATCATGTTGGATGGTTGGGTTCGGGTCGAAAATACAGCCGCAAGGATAAAACGATACAAGAGGAGGAGGAGGAGGAGGAGGAGGAGAGGAATTCTGGCAAGGCATGTTCCCTATATATGGGAAAGCCATTCTAATATTCCCACTTACACTTACAGTGGGAATCAAGTGTAATCAACTTGCACTTAATTGCAGGTACTTTTAAAAAAAAAGAAAAAAGTATGGAAATCACTTTTATACCAGTAAACAAAAAAATATTTTAACATGATGTATAATCTTTAAAGTTACTTAGAAGAGTCCATCCACCATATGGCACTTTATGGTCCTGGTCTCCTATGGTGTCACTATGAGGTTCCTACAACACCACTACTGGATGAGTTACCACAGTGACCCTGTGGCCTGTTACTAACATCCATCCTGAGTGATCCAGTAACAAATGGACAGCACAAAGTACAGATAATAAAGCACTCGAATGCATCCCAAGGGCTGGCTCATATGTTCTGCTTCCACGTGTGCACACAGGTCCTCTAGGGTCCGGCAGCAGTTCACGTCTATCCTACGCAGACGAACTCGTACATACCTCCAGTTTGAGTCTGCACAGACCCTCTGTGCAGTATGTGCATGTATGTGAAGGAGCTCTCCACAGAAGCAGAACATGGTAAGTTTGACCAGACCCTTAATGGACCTTCTGATTTAATTACTTAAACCACATATGGAGGTGGTCTGGAAGTTATGTGACTACATTTCACAACACAAATCCATCCTCAGAACACTGATGCAGTTTCAAAGTGAACCCTAAGTGTTTTTTTACACTAATCGGGGCATTGATTAGTGAAAATAGAGATAATATAGAGCATTAACAATGATTACCACATAATTTATTGTCATGGGTCAAATGGTTGAAGTTTTATTTCATGGTAAAGCTGTACATGTGTTCAGATCTTTTTTTTTTTTGCCACCAGTTCTGCAAATGACAGTTTGACAATTGTTCCACACAGACGCTGAATTCCTGTTTGAGAAAACCAGCTTCTTCTTGCCACAAAAACGTAATTCACACAGCTTTCACTTTGGAGTTTTGTCTTCTTCCACTTCGAGATTTGGTTTTCTCAGACGATTGTGCTTCATTTTTCGATTTCAACTTTCTCTCAGTGTCAGAAAGTAAGAAACCCCTTAAGTGTTGCACTACTCCTTCAAGACTTTGTGCAGGTTGTTGCCTGCTGACATGGCCTAAAAATGATGATGAGACCACCTTACCCATCAGTAACACATCAGGCTGTTTCTTTTGTGTGTAACTGAAGCGAATCCCAGCATTTTCACATTTCATATTCATTTTTGTTTGTAAACCTTGTTTAAACAATGAAGTCTCTCACACATAAACAAACCTTCTATTGCTTACAGAGTTGTGTGTAAGCAATACACACTGAAGCTGCAGATATGTATTCATGCACACACATGTTAAGACACACGCACACACACACACACACACACTGTGGGGAGCTGTCAGTATGGACAGTAATATGATGGCTGCTTGGTTGAATTAAAGGAATGCAGTGAAATAGGAGCTCTTCCACTCTGCAACACTCCACCCCCAACACACATTTCCCAGCTCCTCATTGGACGTTTCTAGTAGAAGCCCCCACACTCCCCATCCTTGTTGTCATTGTGCTGGTGGTTTCCTGCCCGCCATCACGGTTGCTCAGTGTTGTCTGGAAGTTTGGTCAACATGGCGACAGGGTCGGGGTCGGTGGAGCCCAGCGACTGCGGCTAGAGTTGTTTTCCAGAGGGCGAGGGATGCACGCTAAAGCTGACTCTGGGTTTGAGGATTGAAGAGTGCTAGGGATGGGGTCTGTTACATGGTTGATGGGGTCTGGCATTTCAATCTCTCTACTACCCCCTCACCACCACTACCACCTCCTTCCCACCCTGTAATGATCTCTGTGGCAGGGTGACCCGGCTCTGGCTCCAAATGTCTCAGGTCCGACGCTGGGCCACAGCGAGACGCTCCAACCACTTTCCCATGAACCCGTTCTTACAGGCCCATCATTACCATTTAATACACTATAATATAAGCCCCCTTTGTCCCCCACTCATCTCCAAAACAACCTCCACCAGGGAAGTGGGGTGGGGGTTCTGCCCACACCGCAAATAAGCCAGGATACCCAATATCCCTCCTCTTTTATTTGGATCTATCCAGCACATAGCTGCGCAACAGCTCCCAGTCATTTCAGACAGGCCACTAAATATGGGCTACTGTGAATTGGATAAATAAACATCAGTGAGGGCTGTGCAAACACATCAGGATGTAAGAATGAAATGACGGTTTCATTCAGTGCTCTAAAAAAAGTTTTAGGGTATTGTGTCACCTTGACAAATCAGACCTGGATCCGTGTCATGACACAGTGGTTAGAGGTTTGATTTTCAACTTTGCTGCTTTGTAAGTCTGCCATTCAGTGAGAATTGTTGGTGCTCAGACATAATTGGCCTGCTGTTTCTGACATCAGGCATTTGGCTATCAACATCCAAGGACACAAATAGAAAATGCCTCTGGAAAACGTCTTTAGGGGGGAAAAGAAAAACGACCAAAGCAAGCAGCTCGTCAGTTACACAGTTTGTTGTTTTACAGGAAACCAAATTGTGGCAGTGGTAATTCCCATGTTAATATCCCATGCATTTAATCGGTGTTTGTTGCAGGTCAAATGACTCTGCAATGCATGTGGGTTTTATCTGCTTCTGCTCTGATCGACCTCAGTGCGAAGCTGAGACCCCGGTGAACACAGTCATTTCTTTTTCATCTGCTCCCACATAGACACACATAGTCATTAGCATTTATGTTTGCTGGGATCCTCGTGGTCAGTATCATTTATTGCCGTCCGTATATAGCTCAGTCAGGTCATTGATACATTCAAATTCAATGAAAAACAAACAAAACAATCATTATCACTGAATGCTATGGAGTTGGCTATTGGGTTTTTTCTGACTTTCCAGCATGCCGTCACAATTCATACGCATGTGATGCAGTGGTGAAAAAAACACCACAGAGCACAATGACAATGGTGTTACTCATCTCTTTACTTTTATTTATTTATTCATTTATTTTAAAAATGGTTGTTCCATGGTTATGTTAATTCTAGTGTAACAGAGACTGAAGAGAATCCAGCAAAAGAATCATACTCCTTGTGTGTGTGTGTGTGTGAGCAGGTGTGTGTCATCTCCTTCTTGGTAAAAGGGTTAATTGTCCACATCGGCTCAGAGACTCACACAAGGCCGGTGAAGCTATTGGTCAGTTTGCTCACATTTGGAATCTGTAAATATTCAGAATTAAAATTGTATGTTCAAAGGTATCTTTTATGGGATGAAGTATCTTATGAACTTTGTGTGTGTGTGTGTGTGTGTGTGTGTGTGTGTGCGTGTGGACGTGCAGCGACAGATTTAGAGATACCTTTGGAGGTGTATTGGGTATCGAGGGGCCAGCAGTTCCTCTGAAGAGCTTCATTCACAGAAGCAGGATACTGATAAGGAGCAGGGCAGAGCTGCCATGAATCCACCCTCTGTTCAGTCTCTCTCTTCTCACTTTTCTGCCTCTCCCGCTCTCTCCTCTCCTCCAGCCCTTTATGCTCCCTGTGAGAAAGTCGTGGAGATGAGGATGATGGGGCACTGGGAGGGTTTGGCCCTGCAGGCTCTCAAAGTTTAATTAGAAGGATTAAGAAGCAGAGAGGGAGAAGAGGAAAGAGTGGCAGACAGGACAAATTAGAAAAACATGACTATCTGCAGCTGTCTGCTAATATCTATAATTGTCTCAGAAACATATTCATGAAATGACTTTTAAAACCCCAATTAAACTTGTTTTTAATCATAAATGAATGCAGTAGTATGCTGTCAAAGCTAATACTCTAATATAATGTCTTTTCTTGAATGAATAATGAAAAACCAGCTCGCTAACGGAGGATTATGTGGTTTGTATTTGAACATGACTTATGCAGTGTTCCCGACATAAACTTAAAATTATTTTTTTTACAGCATTTCAACAACATTTCCACTTATTTTTAGGAGCAAATACATACGTACACTTCTTCACAAAAGCTAAGTTTGTCTGGTTCAGTGTTTGTGTTTGTGGCTTTGTCTCCCAAACCTTTAAATAATTTAGTAAAATAAAGTTGTTCAGCATAAGTGGTCTTCAGGAGCGTGATAAATCTCTCTGTGGTATGTGAACTAATTAAGTTTTTCGTGTGGCAAATGACAAAAACGCCTCGCCATTGTGCATATGTCTTTTTTTAATGTGCCGGGAAGAATGTCAAACTCTCCATTAGGAGTTTTACTACAATTCTTTGCTTATGAAACATCTGTTGCAATACTTTGTCATGAATACTTCACTGACAATATTTTTTCATCCAACGTATCTCTATGGCAACAATGAAATTATCATCCCAGGCATTAGGTCATGGGAATATTCTGGTCCAAGTGCTGGTTTGGCTTTGAAAGGGGCCAGAGTGACTGTGTTGTCTCTGTTACTTGAGATGTAAGAGATCTGGTGTGTATGTGAATGTGTGTGTGGTGACCATTGTCCAATATATCTTTCCATCCCTCACCTGTAACAAGTATTTTTCCAATCTTGAAAAGATGATCCCGTCCGTGTATAACTCTGCACACATTTTCAAAAACAAACGTAGCCACAGGTCTTTTACGCCACGTTAGTGTGCATGTACTTTCTCATCAGTCAGCTCGGAGTTGGACATTCAAGAAGCTGAAAGCCTAATATGATGCAGGGACGAGGTCAAGCTTCATCACATAAGAGGTCAAAGCTGCCAGAACACACAGCAAACAGAATTAGTCCTGTTTGTTTTTGTAGGGAGGTCATTTTGCCCACAGTCAAATAAACTTTGCTGAATCACTCGACCTCCCTGGGCTTTCAATCAACCCACAGCCTTAGTCAGTATATTTCTGCCTCATGCTGAGGCAATCTAAGACCTGGCCTGTGTCACTTCTGCTTTTGCCTTAACTACGTTCGATCCCCTCCACCACCACAGCGACCCGGCCTGTCCTCTATCTCCCCCATCACTTTAATCAGCACACGCATGGTTAATCTCAGCTCTTAAAGGCTGACAGGCAGGCTGCTGACTAGATGATTGGTTAAATGACAAAATGGTTGGCGGAGTGATTAACTTGCTGGTTTGTGGCCAATGATGAGCTTGACGTACTGCTTAACAATTTGACTTATACACTAGTTTGTGTGTGTGTGTGTGTTTGTTTTAACTGAGCTGGTTACTTTTAAACCAATAATACACAAAATCCATTTAGAGAGCAGGGTTTTTTGTGGCGAGGTGGTTGTTTGACTGTTTCCTGAACTGCTTGGTTGCAAACTGTTTGACTGACTGAGTAGCTAACAGGTTTCTCTGCTGGTAGGTGAACCCGTATTGCAACCAGCTGCCGGACTGACTGTATGACAGGCTGTGACCTCTTCATGGAGAGGCTCCAGCCTCATTTAGTCTCATTAGTACCAAGTCTCTGGCTCCCAGACAGGGAGCGCTGCCGTTCCCTGGGGTAGGGAGGTGTGTATCTATGAGTGCTTATACGCGAGTGTGTGCGTGCTTGCGTGTGTGACTCCTGTCATCGAAGCACAGATGTCCAGCACATTACATCACACTGACCGCACCCTGAGCTCCCTCACATCCTCACATTTCTTATCCCCAACCACTCCTACCCTCTACCCTCAGCTTCCCAAAACCCCGGTTTGAACCCTCTCCACCCCTTTCACGTCCACGCAGTTACAACCCCTCCACTCACACACTCACTCCGACATAGACAATGAGGCCTGATTTATGACTCCCAGCGCTGCTTTCCCATCATCTCCCCTCGCCTGATGACTTAATCTCCCATCACACCTCACTTCATCGTCATTAGGCTGTGAGGGTATGCGGGCCATGATACACTGGAATTTGTGTTGCATGTCCTGACCAGGGCAGGGTCGAGATGGAAGCTTTTAATTCCTGTTTAAGCTGGTTCGCAGTTTACACTAGAGGACAGTTTTGAGATCTATTGTAAACAGTGTGTTCGTTTGTGCTAATTTCAAATATAGAAGTGTTTCCCCAAATGAGGAATCACTCTGACCAAACCAAACAAGAAGAGAATAGAGTATTTAGACCTGGATAAAAAAAACAACAACTTTGGCCTTGGTTGGAGCTTAGTACAACGCATTTTACTGGATCTTTTAAACATATCAAGTGATAAAAATGACAGATTAAAAGTGTTGCTGTATATCTTCTCTCGTTTTGCACACCTATATTTGTTTTTCTGTTTCAGACATTGTCATATTTTGTCACAAAATGTGATTGGTAGTTCACTGCTCTTGATTGTCTCAACAAATGCACTGACCACCCTTTGTCGTCCACCCACTGACGTTCCCGTTGTCCTCTCTGTAACAGTAAATTCAAAATCACAACTTTATCAGTCAAACAGATACATACTAGGACAAGCATTCAGAGAGCACAGCCCCCCCCCGCCAAGTTCCTGTGTCTGGATTGCAAGCAAAGTCTAATCATTTCATCAAAATGGTCCTTTCAGACAGATAAACAGACGAATGTTGGCAAGAACATGACCTTGGCTGTGGTAATAAACACGCTGACAGTAATGATCAGGATGATACCACATAAACTGGCAACCGAAAGAGCCAGCTGTGGTTAAATGGAGAAGACCTTTCTGTGGAGCATGAATTGAAAGAAGTTCGCCCTAGGTTCTGGGAGACCTGAGGGGAAAGAGCCGCAGGTCTTGAAGGATTTAAATTAGTAAGAGGAAAAGAGTCCAACAGCTTTGCTAATGGTCCCTCAGCTAAAAAAGTAATCTAGTTAGGACTACATCTTGCTCTGTTTGTTGTTATGTAGTGAGGTGATGTCATGATTAAAAATGTCAAGCCGATGAAATGACCGGGAAAGCTTCACGGTGAATTCCCTACAGTCTGAAGATTGTGGCTTTTAAACAGAAACTAATTAAATGCACTTGCACCCTCACGTGTGTCTGGGGATGAACACTGGATGCCGGCCGATGCAGCTGTGCACTGTCACGAAAAGTAACATACGGCATGAACTGGGAAGATGCAAAATATCTACGACACGACAAAGAGATTTTTTTTGCTATACGGACATCAAACACATATCTGCCTGAATGTGGTACCTGGTGCCAAGGTCTGACTTTAGTGGACACTGTCAAACAATTTTCCATGTCCATGGTTAACAACCACAGAATACAAGAAAAAATGAAAGGTGCAAAGGTCCTAAAGTATTGTTTTGATACAAACATACAGTTCAAATATCCACCCCTACCTAAACAACCTGTGTGCAATGTAACCCTAGTTCCCTGACCACAGAGACGAAATACATACATGCATGGAGCTGTGTGTGTGTGTGTGTGTTTGCAGGAAGGATTTCAGTCAGTAGAACAAATAAAGTAATCTGATCAGTGTAAGTCTAAGCAGCGCAGCACAAAGACCCAGTGAAGCATCTTCCTGTAGGACAGTGCTGTCTTGTTGAAGCTTGCTGCAGCTCATATCCTGACAACAACAGTCTTTGTACTAGAATTATTCCCATAAGTTTGCCAGTGAGCTGAATTCTGTTCCGCAGTTCCCTTCTGTAATTGTCGAAAAAGACCCCTGGAAGGCATTTCCCATGACAAATCATTGAACTTACAAAGGGCAGATATAAACACTAATACCATCATGTAGCTCACACTTCAAATTATACGAAAACCAGTGGAAACAATCAATAAAACAGAAATAACATATATTGATATGTATATAAATGATGAAAGAAAGGGTATTATCTCTGTGGTCTGTTTTCTGCTGAACCTTTTCCCATGACATGTGGTGTCAAATCTTTTCCACTTTACAGTGGATGATTGATGGGCGTTAAATCAGCGTGGTGTCCTTTTTAGCATGAAATGCCTGAAAAGTCAAAATGCTCTGCAGTACAGAGAACAATCTTTAAGTTGGTCCAGTGTTGATCCCGCTTGCCCCCCTGTGCTCTCTCCGACATGTTGACCCCGGGACCACTCTCCGCTTTTCAGTGTCACCCTAATGGCCAAGCATACTCTGCCTATTTCTCCCTCTCCCATCCTTGCATTCTAACACAATACGGTCATGTCCGGCCGATGAATCGATGGCTCTGTTTGGGCCATGAATGGATGGGAATGACCGAATGTGAATAGAGCACAGAGGAGAAAAGAGCAGTTTATGTGCAGATAGTTGTAGAGATGAAATAAATGGACGTAATGGACTTGTGCAGATGGAAGACAGAGGAGACAGAGGGAGTTAGGGAAAAAAGATGAAGACAATAACTTCACTGCACCCCCCCAAGGGCTTCTGGGAGAAGGTCAGAGGTCGCCATGCATGGGTGAGATTCATATCCAAAGCCCTGTTGGCCCTTAAACTCTGAACACTGGTACAAGCGTTTATTACTCCAGACATCCTCTTTCATAACATCTTGCATTCCCTAGTTATCTCCCTCTCCCTCGCTCTCTCTCTTTCATTTCCTTTTCATTTTTAAGGCTCTCATATTCAGTTGTGTGTATATACGTACATGTACATGTACATACATGCATATAAATGTATATTTTTACTTAAGGTAGATGCTACTGTGATTACACATTATTTATCAGACATTCAGACATACTTAGCCAGTAAATTCTCTATGTGTGTGTGTGTGTGTGTGTGTGTGCACGTGTGTGCCCCAGCAGGTTTATGTTGCTGGTGGAACTGGAGCCCGTCAGACAGAGGGCCCATGTCTACACCATGCCAGTCAGGCGGAACAGGAAAGCAAACTTGAAGCACTGGAGGTACAGAGAGACTCATGGTTGTGGGGGACAACCTATATAACATGCACACAGGGGGGTTTTTGAATTACAGCTTTGGTCTCCTGGCAAAGGCCTGTTATGGGTTAAGTGCCAGTTTGCAATCTGGACACACAATTTAGGATTGTCAAGTGAAAAATGAAAAGATTTAAGTTTCCTTCTTTATAAAAAAACCAAAACATGAATCACCTAAATCATGTGTTTTCAGGAGACAAAGTGAAATGTTGATAATCTCAAACGGTAAAACTGGAACCCTGCAGTAAATTACATAAGCAAAATGGAAACAAAAATAGATTAAACAAAGAGCAAATCATGATGATGTTTAGCATAATTCAACAACCAGGACATTATAGATTTATATTTTCTGGTTTGAAGATGAAATAAATCCAAGTTTATGATGTAGTTCAGTTGTGAGTTTGAGCTGTGAGTTATTGTGCTTCCATAGAGATTATTGCTAAGGATCAAATTGTTAGGGAAAAATCACAAACCACATTAAGTGTGGTGTTAAAGCAGAATCACATACCAACATGAAAACATCATCAGGTGAAGTACAGTGGGGGAACCGTCCTGATTTGTGGCTGCTCCTCTGCCTCTGGGCCTGCGCGTCTCACCGTCATCGATAATGAAAAAAACAAATCTCAAGTTTATCAAGGGGTTTAACAGGTTAATGTCTGGGTGGACGTCTGCCAACTGGAGCTCTGCAGACTTTGGATGATGCAACAGGACAGATGCAATACGTGGAAGTAAATCTGCAACAGAACGACTTCAAACAAAGAAAATCCACCTTTAGTGGTGGCACAGTCTGAGCCCCAGACCTTAACCCAATGCAGATGCTGTGGACTGAGCTCAGTTCTTGAATTTATGGAGCTTTAATTCAATGGTTTTGCCAGAGAAACATTTCCATCTCAGTTACTCATACATTGATATAGTAAAACAAAAGATTTTAACCATTATTACCCAGAAGTCATCGATAAGCAACTCTATCTACTAAAAGTATATAAGCACACTGTAAACTTTTAACAGCAAATGCATTAACATTTGATGAAACTGACTATTTGACAACATAATTCGTTTTCCTACAATATCTGCTCTCACAAATCTGCTCGCTAAAGTGAGATTATGGCTTTGTTTGGTCAAACAACACTAAGTAACGGTCAAGAGCTGTTGTGAATTTCAGCTCGAGAAAGAATGTGTTTCAATTATTAAGCCTGAAATGAAAATATAATTGTCTCTGGCCACGATGCTTCTGCTCCCAAACCACATGAAAGACTGAGCGTGTGAACTTTATGGCACACTTCACAAACAAGACATATTTCCTGTCAAGTTCAAGTGATTGTTTTCCTCAGTCGGTGGTATATAATATAAACATAGTTTCCAACCATGTAAAAGAAGGGAAGACTAGAGTCAAAGGCTATGGTGAACTGAGGAGTTCCATGACGTAGACATAGACCTCTGGGTATTGGTGTGGTGTATCACTGAGCCAGACTGACAGCTGCTCTCTGTCTGCTCACCCTCGATCATCAGCTGCGGCCATGAACCAACGCCGAGTGCATACCAGGCACAAAGCACCTGGCCGCATGCAGGAAATATAAATATATATACGTGTATATATAGCCTGGATCGCAACAAGCTTCAGCATGTGAATGTGTGTATGATGTCTGACAGAGTTGAAGAAGAGTGCAAATGACAGATTCTGATGAAGAGGTACAATTTAACCTCTCGAAGACTGAAATGTCAATACATCAATAATAAACCATTTATCTGACTGCACTCAGTACATTTCCATGCCAGGTGGTGATATGCTCCATCTCAGCTTGTTAGTTTTAGGCAGTTCTTGTTTCGCTGGCAGCTACATTTGGTTTCATTTGCAGTCCAAAAAATATACATACTTTCTCATTGTTGTCTTTCTCTTTTAATTACCTTCCTTCATTTATCTGAATCAACGCTTGGGGTGACAACTATGGAGCATGCACACAGGTCCCAGGCGTCCAACTGAACATACACAACACTAATTCAACTCCCAGTTGCATTATGTGAATGTAATATTCAAACATATTTACATGTATTTTAAAAACATCATATAATACTGTGTATGTTTGTCTGTTAAAAAAGAGCCTGTGTGTGATTGACAATCAGAATCACGGCCCTAGTCAATATTTTAGCAGGTCTTGATTTTTTTTTTATCAGTGGTGCAATGGTCAACTGTGTTGTATACGTCTGGCCAGAAGGAGTAGCACTGTGTCTTTGTGGATCTAGAGAAAACTTACAATTGGATACCAAGAGACAAACTGTGGTATTGTATGAGGAAGTCAAGAGTGGTAGAGAAGTATGTGATGGTGGGTGGTGCAGGACATGTATGAGGACAGTGGGACAGCGGTGAGGTGTGCAGATGGAGTGATCGATGGTGAAGGTGGGATTACATCCGGGATCAGTTCTGAGCCCCATCTCGTTTGCAATGGTGATATGGTTACAGGTAACGTGAAAGAGAGCCTGGAGAGGTGGAGGTATGCACTGAAGAGAGGAGTAATGAAGGTTCGTAGGAGCAACACAGAATACCTGTGTGAATGACAGTGAGGCCGGTAGTACGTTGAAGATGCAAGGAGTAGAGGTAGCAAAGTTGGAGTCAACCATCCAAAGCAATGGACAGTGCACAAGAAGAGAGTACAGGCAGGGTGGAGTGGGTGGTGACGAATGTCAGGGTTGATGTGTGACAAAAGGATGGCAGCGAAAGTGAAAAAGAAGGTCTACAGGTTGAACGGTTTGGAAATGAAGTAAGAGAAGCAAGGTTGAGTCACGTTGAGCATGTTTGGTCATGTGCAGAGAAACGGTAGAGATTATACTGGACAAAGGATGTTGAAGATGGAGCTGCCAGGCAGGAGGAAAAGAAGAAGACTATAAGGAAGGATCAAGGATGTTGTGATGGAGGACCAGAGGGCAGTTGCCGCCATCTTTACTAGAGCAAGATGGAGGCAGATGATCCACTGTGGCGACCCCTAAAGGGAGAAGCCAAAAGAAGAAGAGTCTTTTGGTGCTTGACATCGTTTTATATGCGACACACACAAACTAGTAACTGGTGACTTGTTAAGCAGTTGTTTTTGGTATACTGAATCATTAGAGTCAGTTCATTGAAAAGATTTGTTCACAGAATGGTTTAGTACTTCTTGCATGACAGGAGCGCAGACACATGGAAGGACTTGTGATGCGACTCATGATCGCCACTTTTGGCTGTGCTGTCACTACAGTACAGTACAGTACACCAGACTCCTCTGTTCAATGTTTGGATTTGAGAAATGTCCTCGCTATATGTTCCAGTGACGACACTCTCTGACCAATCAGTGGCCGGCAGGCCGTTGTTGTCTGTTATTTCACAGAGTTTATTTCCATGACCAATATATCCAAGAAACAAGTACTACGTTGTTTCCTTTTAAGTTTCTAATTACTTATAATCAGTAAATACGTAATGAAAAACAAACCACACAACACTGTCGGTATCTGATGTTAACAGTGGTTACTGTTGAAGCAATCCAGCAGGAAGTCTCCAGCACTATAAAAGAGCATGTAAATCAGCATTGGTTGTGAGTTGTGAGGTTGGGGGTCTGGACATGTGGGAGTATCTGTTTCCACACACAAACCACTCATTCTGGTCTAATCCCCATGTCGCCTCTCCCCTCAGCAGCAACTCCAGCCCCATCCTTTGGTTAGGGCACAGGGCAGGCACTGGGGGTCAGGGGTCAAGGGTCAGGGCAGCTTCTTGGACTGGACAATAGCCAAAGCGCCACCTGGAGTAAATCAGCAGCCAGCTCAGGCGATTGCCCATGACAGCCACCATTACCGAGGCCAAATAAACAAGGAGGGGGCAAAGGATTGTGGGTAAATTATTGTAGAGATCCACACACATGCTCACACTCACTCTCAGACTGTCCGAACGCCTAAGTGTCACCCCCGACTCACCTTCCCCCTCCACCCCAAGTGTGTGATTAACTGTTGGAAGTGGAGAAGACGAAGGGTCCAGAAGAGTGTGGGGGGTTATGACCGAGGTTTATGTGTATGTGTGTGTGTGTAGCTCTGAGGTTGGGGTTTCACTGAAGGGAGAGCTTTGTTTTTGGACTCGTATTTCATAGAGCAGACTTGTTGTTTGTTGGTTCAAATCTACTCCATGTGTTGATGTGAGACAGAGATGAAGCTGGGAAACTTTCCTCCGATCCTTCGCTTCCCCTTCTCATTTTAGATAAATGAATGGAAGGGTGGATGAATATGGGCCCATTGAGCTTTTATTAGCATGTTTGTCGTATTCAGTAAGTTCTGCCTTCAAAATCAACTCAATTTGAGAATATTTAATTCACTGTATCCCACAGTTTACATTAGTCTTATGGAACTACAGAATTGATCATAATGTCTTGACAAACCTTGTGATCTGTTGCTTCTCCAACATTAATTTTCTTTGGGTCACTTTCTTCCAGCTGGTCGTGGGAGCCATATCAGTGTCATCACATGACAAAGAGTGTAAAATTTACTTAACTTCATTTTCACAATTTAAACTTGGCAAGAAATAGGCTAACGTCAAATCAAATGTTATATGTATAGTGCCAAATGACAACGTACATCTTTTAACAGGAAGAAATCTCAATCAATCTCAATCTCCTCAATCAGAACCAGACTCAAACATGTGCAGTGATCTGCCTCGGCCGGTTGAGGTGAAAGAAAAAACAAGAGAGAGAGCAGGAGCAGATACATATATATGTACATATGTATATACTGTATATGTGTGTATATATATATATGTACATATACATAAATGTATATATCTGCTCCTGCTCTCTCTCTTTTCTTGTTTATCTCCTGTAAGTCATGTATCAGTTGCATTACGTTTAGTAATATCAGGTGTGATACTTTTTATAGTATTTCAGTGTCATTTATATAAGCAGTAGCTTACAAAAAAAAAAAAAAAATCGTATTTATAACAATAGTAATGATAGCATCAAATCTGAATCTGCAGCCATGTCTGTATATATAAATGTATACTTCATATTCTGGGTATTAATCATTGGCCACTGTTTAGTAAGATATGACTTGGTTGCGGTGAAAGTTAAGATAAAGTCACTGTGAGACAGACGTTGTTTTTTAATTCTTATTCCCCTTTAAATAAACTTTAAATATAGATTAAAAGGTGTGAGTTGGTTTTGTTTGTTTCGTAATAATGAAACTCATTTATTTATATGTGCAGTGCAACCATTGTCGATGCTAATATAACACTTTGAAATGAAATGCAGGGAACGTTGTCACCTAAGCTCAGCATTTCAATTCCATGACAGTTGCTTCTTTATAGTTCAGAACAGAACGTTGTATTGGAGAATAACTTCACACATAAACATTTTATTGGTTTATAAAGTACATTGCATGTGAGTATTATTATGTTTTATACTACAGTACTGCCTTTCCACCATGTACTGATTCCACTGCTTCCTTTGCCCAATTCAGAGCAGGAACGCTGTGATTTATTGTCTTTTAATTTGAGACTTCAAGACGAAAAGAACTAACACGAGACGGCAGACAAGGGTGTGTGGCTTTATATTCACTGTGTTTGGATATTTGAATGGATTTGCCTCACTGGTGGAGGCTTGGGTTGGGGGCGGGGTGTTGGCATAACTTTGTTTTGGATACCAAAGACCCAGTGATGACCACAGTGGTCTCTCTGGCTCCAGCTGAACCCCATTACAGTTGGTCAGCATCGGCCACTGCAGGGCTACAGCTAAGTTCTGTTTTCTATGTGGAGATATGCAGTTCAGTTCATTGCATCCAAAGCCTCGCTCTATAGGGGGAAAGTAGGGCAGTCGGAGGTGGGTGACACTGTGTGTGAGAATATAAAGCTGAGTAGGAGGAAAGGGATATTTGATATGTGATTGTTGGCTTTTAAGCAATTTGTTTAAATACAGGTTGTCATTTTGGAAGTCTTTCATATCATTATTAAAAAAGCAGATACTGGTGGGAAAAATAAGAGGATGTTAAAGATTGTAGGGTTGGCTGCCTTTTAAGCAAAATAGTAATCAAGTGGGGGAAACTGTGGTCTGATGTGCTTTAGCAATGTGATGAATACTTACTTAATACTTTTTTGTAAAAATGGGGAAGTAAGAGAGGGGAAGACATGTCCCAGTTTACACCAGTGCATCGGATAACAGACTATTTTATGGTCATAATTAAACACTGGTATCTGTTAGATAGTAGTAGTGGTGCAGCTAAACCTGCAATTAAGCAGTATTATAAAGTAGCATTAAATGTAAAGTACAGGTATTCATAGGCTTACATAAAATACAGAAGTCATGTGTATTTGTCTCTCAACATGTGTGATAATTATGAACATCCATATGTCAGTATTTATCCATAAAAGAGGCTGAATTTGTTTTCCTATTTGTCTCCATGTCTGTGTGAATACCACTGTTTTATTTGTCTCATGCGGAAGGTTCTAAGCTCACAGAGGGATGAGGGGGTGGTTGGTGGTGGATGGATGTCAGTGGTGGGGAAATCTCTGAGGCTGTTTGGTGGATGATCGTCAGAGGTTTCTGCAAACCCCCACCCCCTTTTTTCCCAGCCCTCATCCACCCTGTCATTAGGGTGACAGTCAGGTCCTGTTTAGCCCCAACTGGCCATGCAAATAACAGTTTTAATAACCCGGGCCCTTGTAATATTTCACTGGTGTTTGGACCACAGTTTCACGCTAAAAGCCCAGCACTGGAAAAACAGCTTCACCACCACAAGGATGGAATGATTGGGTGAACTCTGTGTGTCAGTATGTGTGAGTGTGTGTGTGTGTGTGTCCATGTTTTTGGACATGTCAGACTGACCAATATATGTATAAATAATACATTACATTTTAGCATAGATTTGTTTGTCCTTGTGTGTCCTCTAATCATGTGTGTGTGTGTGTGTTTGCATGAATATTTACCTTTACACAGACGCATGTCTGTTTCAGCTCTGTCCCTGTGTTGACTTGAGTGCATGATTCCACACACACCTGTTTCTACACCGTATTTGTGCAGCCGATTAACTCGCCGACTGCATGTTAATCGTTTGCTGTGTGTAATGTGTTATGAGGCTCTTCCTGTTTCGGCAGCGCAGCGGGGAGCAGTTAGGGCAGCTGTTGGGACGCTGTAAACACAAACATGGACATTACTGCACCTACATTCTCAGACCCATTCATGACTGTCATCCGTCTGCATCCGAAAAAGGTCAGACTTAACTTTAACAGCAGTTGGGGAAACTTTAACATGCCTACAGACACATGGAAGAATTTTTATGGCTCATGGCAGCAAAGTCTGCCTGGATATGAAAAAGGGATTCAAATTTCCCAAGACTTGCAAATTTATTTTCAGACTCACTTCACATGACAAAAATGATAAACGTGTCTCATGTTTTAAAACGCTACACTTTTAAAAATCTACTGAAAGTGGAGTTTAAATAATGCACCACCGTGTAGTTTAAAAAGAAAACAAATAAGCAGTTAAACTATTAATCATATTCAATAACTGGTCATACTAACCTATTTCACAGCTCAGGATCGACATTTTTTGTCAACTTTAGTTGTAGTTGTATTGCAGTCACTATGATGCAGGATGTCGACGTCTATATCCCATATCAAACAAACCATTTTTGGATACTCAAGCCACAGCAAATTGCAGTCTAATCACCAAAATGCATGCAAACTTGGAGTCCAACAAATATCGTCAGTGCATTTCATAGAATATTTGTATTGATGATTTGTCAGTTTACCTCCACGTTTGTTTATTTGCAGTCTTCATTTTCCCACATGCCTGCATTCTTTATTGTTTAGCTACCACATGTAAATTCAAGGAATAGTTTGAAACCACTGACAGGAATGTGTCTCCCTTCGCCAGCGTGCTTGAGCACATACACGAGAGAGAAACAGCAATCACAAACACTTTCTCCACAAAACTCCATGAGATACTTTTAACCATGGTTTACTTTGTATGATGCTTAACTAGATGCTTTTTAGACACTCCTCTTATGTGTTGTTTGTTTCTCATAAGTATGTTAGTTTAGGTCAGGTTGATTTAGAAAGTTAGAATAGAAAGATTCCTTTTAGATGTTCACCAACCAAAGTCATTTATTTTGACTAGAAAATTAACAGAAGAAGAAACTGAAACTGTAAGAAACTGTAAAGAAAAAAAGAAAAAAAAAGAAAAGTGCACCGTTTAGGTTCCTCAATAATCTTTTTTAAGTTTAGTTTAAACTCACATATGTTAGCAGACATCGCAGTTAGCCAATCGGTGACTTAATACAGTGTAGTTGGTCAGTCATCCAGTATACAAACACTAGTGGAGAATCGATTTCGCAAATGAAGTGTGTCCAATGCACCCTCTTTCAGCTTGTTGAATTAGGTGGTTTCTGGTTTAACGTGAATCTAGTTGTTAGCATGTCTCCTGTAAGTCCAAAAAAACATTAGCCTGACTTTTCCCATGTTTTTTGGCACGCATGTTTCCTGTCCTTCTATGATTTTCAGGTCTTAGCCTGGAGGCCAGAAATTGGGTCATGTGTAGAGCACCTAGGCCAGCTTGAGTCCAGCTAAAGGTATACATGCAGTATAGTAGCTTGTCTCCAAATCACATTATCTGTGGTGTGTTACTCAGACTATAATTTCATCGGAATCGGAATCTGAAGTTTCATGTATTCTAAAATTCTAGTTGTAGCTATAGTTTTTTTTCTCATGTCATGTGAATGTAGGCTACTGTTGGTGTTGAGATATTACCTGAGTTGTGTCATAGAAACAAATCATGACACAGATATATTAGAATGTCACTCAACAGTGGCTCAAGATGGTCACACTGTGCCAGGAAACAGGAAAGACCCAGAATGAATAATAGCATTTCAATGGAGGTAGAGTGTCACATAATTGTTACTATGAAGACAGGGGATGGTCATCCGGATTCTGTTAACATGAACGTCGCATGCCAAAATTTAGTTGGAGAAAAATCTGAACCTATCCTTTAAAAGAACCACTTTAAAGTATTGAGGACTTGAGTGGAATCCAATCAGACCAATGGAAAATGCTGAGATGGAAACCCAACTGCAGACACAGACACACAAACAGCTAGCAGCTTCAGCTCCTTCCACACATGGATTTGCCAAAGAGGCAAAGAATGAGACAGCCTGTGTGAGCAGAGTGAAACCTAATTCTTTGGCAGTCCTTATTTTCAGTCTCAGCCGTGAAAGATAAAGACTCAGAGGGAATAAGGGTTTGGGAATCCAGCTGTAGCATTGACTTTTACTGCCCAGCCCTCATCACAGCAGTGACCTTGGGCAGGTCTTAGCCCACCGAGGAGGGCTGCAGACAGAGGCCCATAGATAGAGAGCGTCTGCCCAGTGGTAGCTGGATGAGTATCAGGGAAGATGCAGGGAGCTCTTTCTTTCTCTGCCAGCCTGCAGATTGCTTCCAAATGGACCTGCAGAAAAAGACACAACTCAAAAAGAAAAGAATGAAAAGAAAAGAAAAGAAAAGAAAAGACAGAGACAGACAATCTTAAGAATTCAGGCAATATCAACCCACTGAGGAAGTTGGCCTAATCGTACAGCAAAACATTTGGGGGATGCAAAGTCAAGTTTCGGTATGAGCTATGATTGCGCCTTTCTAATACATTAATATGCTTTGATCAAAACCATTTGAAAGGTATTTCAGGTGTAAAATACAGTGCCATAAGGATAACTGCATATTTAACCCAAAGAAAAGGAGTCAGACCCAGGCCAGACACAAGCCTGGGCTGCTGCAGGCGATCACGTGAACATTCGACCCCCAAACATTTCATTTAAATACATCTTTCATTCATTTCTGCCCAGCACATCTGTAACCAGACTCTCAAAAATCGCAGTGAATGAATGCACAGCTGTACATAAACATTTATATAGTAGAGTCATCGACAATGATATAGTTTACATAACCAAAGCAAATGTCAACGATTTGTTTATAGATTTTCATTTCCTGGTCTTGTGAGCGGCAGATTTTATTAAAGAACCAACACCCTGATGACATCATTATGACACACACAGAGTTTGAGAGAGAGAGAGAGATCCTCAGATGTTGAGCAGTTGTTTTCAGGTAGAGTAGTACTCACTGCAAAGATGAAACTGATTTAGGTGTGGTTTTGTAAACCACTTAAGACAGAGCTAGAGCTGTCAAATCAGCTTAAGATCAGGCTCAGTGCCAGTCAGGGTCTTGTTTAAATGGTTACATGACTTGCCGAGTGTCCCTTTGATTATTTCTCCGTGCTGGTCAAATGTATTACTATTCTGACAGTCATAAATGAGAGATCCCCCAGCACTTCCTTCATTGTGGTGTGAGGAACTTGCATCAGCGTGCTCTCATTAAAAAATTTAACAAAGCGTTCAAAAGCTCCGTGGTCCGTAGGAGGTTTGTAGAGCTGGTGGCCATGGGTCATGAATCAGCTGCCTCTCTGTGGACTCTTTTGAAGAGAACATGAGCAGTTTATGGAGGCTTGCATAACAGAACCCAACACTCTGTTAAAAAAGCGGCCTGGACGCCACTGTGAGGATTTGGTGGGGAAGCAGGGTAAGAACTGGAGCTGAATCAATTAGCCCTAGTGTGTGATTTATGGGTGAGGTGGGTGACTGAGCCTGCCTGGGAACACACACACACACACACACACACACACACGCACACCACACCTCTGTTACAAACAGTGGAAGGGATAGAAGTATGAAGCCTAACACCAGATACTCACATTCACACATGAATCAACATCTGACACACACATGCATATGTTTTTTTTTGTCTACTTTCTGTGTGCACACTCTCAAATTAGTTCTGTCACCCATATAAACACATAAGTTTATTTTGTATCTCCAAGAAATGTTTTGTATACATATTTTAAACATTAGCTGTTACAGAAATGCTAGTCCAAAAAAAAGGAGAAATTTTATACTCGTCACAAATTATTTTTATTGTGAATTGCGTGGCAATGGTTTGTCATCTTTAAGAAGTAGGTCCCCACATGAACAGTTTGGGATACACTGCATTATGCAACACAGTGGCAGTGTCCAAGTATTCACCTTCAGTTTGTCCACAGTCAGTGTTCTCAGCTTTATTTCTAACCAGCAGACGTGGGTTGGTTTTCAGATCTACCATCTGGTATGTGCAGTGTTTTCCTCTCTCCATGTGCTGTAGATTAGGCTCTTTGTTCTCTGCCGTGCTGCCATAACACTCGCTCATTAATCACACTCTTACAGTATTGCACTCCTCCACCATCCCTCTCTCCCTCCCTCCATATCTGCCAGCTATTCAGGGTGTGAACTCTCTGCCGCTTAAAACCGCAGCGTTATCCAGTCTGGAGACAGCAGGGAAAGTGGGTCAACACCAAACCACACTGAAACCACCTGAAAACAGCTGGAATGGTGGACCACCTCCTGTAACACTGCTGTGTGAGTGTCCATGAGGGCTCACACTTGCCAGCCTCTGTAAGAACAAATCTGACCTTGGACTTTTGGTCATTTCAGAATGATTCATTATGCAGCCCTCCATAAGAATAATATGCATCAAATTGTGTGTCACATAAATAATCATAAATGATCAATGGAAAATACGGCTTTGAAGTTTAACACTGGGCTTCATGCAAACAGCATGTGAGGCTTGTTCCTTACAAGTGTTCCTCGTCACATTCACCAACCTCTTGTATTAAATTGATTCCTTTCAAACTTGTAAGTACCACCTGCTCATGAGGACCTACACATTCATGAGAAAGGGTCTGAATCTGAGGCTAAAAAGTGTTTGAAAAAGTCTCCATGTTAAGGGATAGAAAAGTCCAGAGTGTGAATGTCAGGAATTAAATCATCTTACATCAGAGAATATTACAGTAAGAAGTGTTTCACAATCGGGTGGTACAAGGAAGACAGGGGACCATGAATGTATCACGAGTACCCTCTGATGAACGCCACGTAAACTGGTGAATGACATAATGTATCTGTCCGTGTCATAAATTCACTTGTAAAAGTAAGTCCTTTCCTACAACTTATTAAATTTGCTGATTGTATTTTAACATTTTTCTGGTATTATGTGTCACGGTTTATATAGACTTAAGCGATGTGATAAAATAAGCACAGTAGAAATAACCCAAAATAACTCCAACTGCCCCTGGTTCAATCAAATATAAAGTTTTCTTCCCTTTTTAAACCAATGGTCCCCTTTACCCCTGACTTTAGAATGTGTTTTCTGTGATCAGATAGCGATCTGATAGCGCTTCACCACATGCATTTACACGTGGTATTAACATGCGTCTCCAGTGTCCACATCACGGTCACCTCCCCCTCTTCTTCTACAAAGATTTCCAGCAGCAGACCACAGCATCACATACGCTGCCATGTCAACAGCGACGTCAGCCACATGTGAAATTGCGCTATTGTATGGACTCCTCTTTGCTTTTCAATAACAATCGGTCATTGAGTGTATTTACAGCTGTGCCTTCAAGTGGTCAGGTTCCGATTGCAATCTGATCAAAGAAAACCAGGTGCCAGGTGTAAAGATGGCCAATTAATGTGGGTCGTTAGTCACCAGGAAGTGCAGAAAGTGTGTTTTCTCCACTGGCTCAGCAGTGTGTAGTGCAGATGCTCTCTGTGCATCACACAACTAAAGCAAAAGTCCTTAAGCATATTTCTTCATGGCCATGTTTAAACTCAATCTCTAAAACCTTCACTATAACATGTATTTCTTGGTCATGTTTGTACTGGTATGTACCTCTCAAAGTGTGAAACATCCCAGTCTTTGGTCACGCCGGTCTCATGTTCTTCTCACGCTAAATGCGCAGTGCTGTTTAGTGCAGTGACGTGACGTATTCCACTGTGAACAAACATTACATCTGTGGACACGTAGGACATAAAACACCAGCTTTTCATAACACTCAATAACAAAACATTTTTGGCTCAGTGAAGTCTTCACATACTGTAAATCACTGTCAAAGCCAAGACAGCCAGGGTTTTGACTTGGGGCCCAGTCCTGCACTTACATATTGGACCTTTTAGAGCCAACTCGGAGATGTTTGAGCGTTTATGTCACTGTCCGACAAACTCCGGGTAAAATCAATCATGAACTCTCAAACTTTAAATCAGTGTAGCATGCAACAAGAGATTGAGTTTCTCTGTGCAGGAGGCCCCTGTCATCTTTTGTTTCCAGCTTGCAGCCATGGACACACTTAAACACACACACACACACACACACACACAAATACTTCCCAAAATAAGCCCTCTTCCCAAAATATCTCTCACGCTACACACTTGCCTTTCGGTCCACCTTAACCCCGGCCTCTTTGTGCTCACCTACCCCCCCTGCCCCCCACCTCTCTGTATGGAGCCAATGGTGAATTAGCATTTTTCCAAAGCTTCACTTTTGTCTTAGTTATCCCTCCCCACCACCTCACTGTGACACAAACCCACTCCTCTCCATCCACATGGTATGTGGCCTGTCATTAATCTGCAACACAGCCCGAAATGACCCCCCAAAACAACCAGTACACAGGGGCCACTGCTGGGAAAAGAGGTCCCTTCACTTCTCATTAACAACCAGTAGCCACCCCCACTCCCAAACCCCAACTCCCTCTTCCCATTTCGAGTGAGTGTGGAGCACTAATCACATTCACTCATTAGCATTGCGCCCCCTTTGAGCACTGCCATGTATTATTGTGTCAGAAAGGGGAACGGAGGCATAGCTGGCTTTTAGAGATGCAAAATATGATACTCATTCAGCCTCTTCACCTTCTTTTGCCACCTCAGCCTATAGTTAAAGGAAATTTGCCTCTGATCCAGTGACCCGTGCCAAGCCTGAGTGAGCACCGTGCCAGTCTGCAACCCCCCCCGCTCTCTGCTTCTCACCCGAACATGTCAATGAGACTTGAAGCTGTCCAAGCCTAGGCACAGTGCACAAGTCACAAGGCTCTCAGCTGAGTCAGGCTCAGCCTTCAGTCTGCCACCCAGACTGCGGTGAACTGGGTCTAACATCTAACAAAGCCTGTGCAGCTTTACTTCACTGACGTTTTCAAAGGTTTATCTAAACTCATGATGAGTGGCAAAGGATGAGGCATGGGAAAAGCTTGGTAGGATTAGTAGCACATGGGGATGCACGCACAAACACATATCAAATGCGATGTCGCCAAAAAAATGATTTTGTAATTAGATTCTATAACTGCTGCCACTGGATTAAACTGTAAATCCACATTATGGAACGAGAAAAGGAACAGCACAGGCCTGTAAATTACAGTTAATCCAGAGAAACTTCACTGTGTCAAATAGTGACTATAGTGACAGAGAGACAGACAAACATGTTTTCCAAGTCTGAACATAAACAGCGTTTGGCAAAGAAATTTGGCTGTTCTGGAGTTTGTTTACTCGGAGTATGATCAGCGGAGTGATCTCAGATGTCAGTAGTAACTCTGGTCACTACATTCAGTATGTTTCCATGCACAGTTAGGTCAAGCTACTGTACTACGCCATTTAGTTGAACTCCTTGTCCCAGAATAGAAGCCCTGCTGGGGAATCAATTTTTCAAAATAAAGAATAAAGACCTCCTTTACACTAGGGGCTGATACTATCTTTCAGTCTGTTATTATTAGGTGGTTTCCAGTTTAGCTTTCTGTTACCATCTATGAACTTCTTTAAAAGTTAACTAGTATAAAAACAGTCCTAAATGTGTACCAGCCTGAACTTACATGTTTACATGCTATTTAAAGGCCAAATTTAGTCTGACTAATACAATAATTGTTGTTTTTTCTACTATCAAATAACTGTACTGAGCGCTATGTCTCGCTGTCCATCCACTGATCCAGTTAACATCACATTCAGTGGTTGTTTTTTTTAGGACTTTCAGGAAGTGCAGTGTTGACTGTAAAATGTTTTAATGGGTTGTTAAAGTTAATGTACTCTCCCAGGATGTCATACTTCATGTACGTGCCACAAAAAAGACCCCCCAACCTCCCTAATAATTGAAACTGGATCTCAGGAGACACTGTCAAAAGGGTTATTGATATCTGGCCTCTTCATCGTACATCTTTTCTCTTTGGTGTCAGAGAAGCCTATTGTCTGCCCCACACAATTCTGGAAAACAACCCAGCCTCCCACCGTTCAGGCCAGATCTGACATGGCTGACCTTGGTGTCAACCCCCTACACCCCACCCTGTGACCCCTTCTCCAAGCCATGGGGGTGGTGTGCAATTTTTGTATGACTGCTGCGTTATGGGAAACACAGTAAGCCAGGAGAGAGAGAGAGAGAGAGAGAGAGAAAGTTAAAGAAGGTGGGGTGATGCATGTATGTGAGTCTGTGGGGGGGCGGTCATATCCAAAATCAGTGATGTAGAACAGAACCATTGTCAGAGTGGTAGAAGAAGAAGAAAACAATCCCTGATTAATGCAGTGGGGTGTTTGTTTGAGAGATGAAAGGGGAGAACACAGGAGAGAGTGTGTGGGGGTGAGGGAGAGAATGTAGAAAGAGAGAGAAGAATCAAGGCCCGAGAAGGTTCTTGACACATTCAAGAGTCTGTTCAGTGTCCAGAGGAGGAGGTCTGAGGGACAAATATTTCACAGCTGACAAGCTTGTGTGTGTGTGCGATCTTTTATTTGTTACCTCTTACGGACCTTTCGTGGCAGTAACACTGACCTTGTCAGGACCAGTAGTCTTCACAGAGAAAATCTGGTCCTAATGAGACAGAATCTCATTTCTGAGGAACTGTTAGGGCTAAGATTTGACTTGTGGTTAGGTTAAGGTTTGGGTTAGACATGAACTAGTTATGGTTAAGGTTAGGGATAACACTTTGTTTAGGCTGTCCACATGAATGGAGATCAACAGTGTCAACAGTGTCTTAAGAAGCTGCACAAATCTGTGTGTGTGTGTGTGTGTGTGTGTGTGTATGAGCAACAGGAACTGATCAAGTGCAGCTAGAGAGAAAGGGAGAGAGAGAGAGTGTGCATGTGTGTTCTTGTATGTGTGGCTTTGTGAGGACCTAAAAGTGCATAAACCATAGGGAGGACATTTGTGAGGACATTTTGGCTGGTCCTCAAATCTTTGGGGGGTTAAGGCCTGGTTTTAGGGTTAGGGTAAGGGGCTAGGGAATGCATTATGTCTATGAGGGTCCTCACTACAAATGCTGCACAAACATGTGTGTGTGTGGATGAGCAATAGGAACTGATAAAGTGCAGCTATAGTGTGTGTGTGTGTGTGTGTGTGTGTGTGTGTGTGTGTCTCAGTGTGGAAACATGTTATGTAACCTCCTCTCTGGGGAGAAGAAGGGGCGAGGGTCAGACCAAGGAAGGGGAGCAGAAGAGAAGATGAGGTGGAATGTCACGATTAAGGAAAAGAGAAAGAACAACTTTCTCTTCTTTTCTCTTCATGAGGCATGCATGAGTATGCACAGCTACAGCTGTCAGCCTCTCTCTCTCTCTATCAGTGTGTGTTTGTGTCTGACCTCCCTCATTCATGTATCAACACTATTCTCTTTTCTAAAATAAATACACATACACATACATACTATTCCTGTATATACATGCACAACGTGAATACGTTTCTCCTTTCTGCCTCATTTGTGTCTTGAAGTGTGTTACTTTCACTATTCCTACATTAACTGCCAGGTTTGGGGTTATAAGTTCTTCTTATGCTTCCATAGGTCATCTCAGATCACTAATGCTGTTTTACTATACCATTAACACCTGAGATAGTTAGTATTAACCGAAGTGCAATTATACAGCATATAATTAGCAGTTTGGTACCCTGAAATTAAACTTGTCCTTAATCACTGTCCTTTTTGATTAAGTGTTAGCTCAGGTGTGTTGCTATTTTTCCTCCCATTTTAATGGATCATATATTAGTAAGCTGAAGTAACACCATGACTGTATAATTCTATAGGATAGTGTTGTTGTGTTGCCTCGTGGGTCATTGGGTCAAAATCAAGTTTGTTTTTGACACCATTCGGGTCACATAGTGCAAAGCACCCCAATGTGATATGTAGGCTAAATTATATAGCAAAAATATGCATCATTGTCCTCTTAACAGATATTAGGATGTGATGATGATCATTATGAAATAGGGACATTAAGGCTTAATGTAAGCATCCATTCTTTCTTCACAGTCATCATAGTTTTATTCCAGAAACGTGGAAGTGACATCACAGTCCACAAGCTAACAGGCTAACAAGTGCTGAGCACGGCTCACTCTGCATAGACAAATCTGGTGAGTCATGAAACTCGCACATGTTCTTCATTTCGGTGGCTGCAGAGAACTGAGAATGAGTTTGCACGACCGTTAAACGCTTTGCAGGTTTCAACTTATGAGTGTCGCATTTCATTTGATAACATACAGCAGCTGGTTGGGTGATAGAAAGTGAGAGTTTGACCGTGTGTGTCGGACACGTAAGTGTAAGTAAGCATAAGGCTTTTCTTGGAGGTCCGCTTCAGTGATGTGACTCAGTATTTGTCAGAAGAAAAGAATTGTCCATTCAATGTTGGCCAGCACTGTTAGTGTAGTTAGATCCTACCTTGTGTGATGTATTGTAAATCCCCACCTAAATATGTTAAGTTAACTGCACTCCAGGTCCATAAATATCCAGTGTGATATTATTAGTGCCATTTTATGGTGACAAACTAAGGACTCATGTTGCTGCTGTAAAAACATGGCAGTGCAAGATGGCTGGTCTCTGTAAAAAAAAAAAAAGGGTTACATGTACATGTGATTATACACTTATACAAAAGGATCATGTGTAATTTCTGCGAGTAAACCCTCCTAAATAATATACACTGGACTTTTAAACACATCACTTGAGAAATAAAAGTAATATCTCCTCTCTGAATACATTTCAGGCTCTCACTGGGCCCCATAAATTGTCAGCACATACACATAATTTCCCCTGAATCCCGTATGATTGTATGTGATACACATGTGGCCTTCACTTTTACACATCCTGTCCAAACCAATTTATTCAGATCCGGACTCTGTAACGTGGCTGTCTCTGTCACAGTGTTTCATTGTGCTGTGCCTTTAAGCATCGCTTTAAAAGGAGTTTTAGGTTTTAAAGTTGCGATGTTGAAACCAGTCAAACTCCAGGGGCTAATGGGACAGGGGGAGGTGGGCGTCTGCTGGCTACAGTTAGACCGCAGGTTATTTGTCCAACTCAAAATGTAGTTTTGTGTTGAGTAACTGCTCTTGGGTGGCGGCGCATTATTGAGGGATGTGTAATCAAATATGTCATCCCCCCGGGTCGATCGACCAGTACAGTGCAATAATGAAATAAGATGAAGTCATTCTGGTTTTATTATATAATCCTGTATAATTTGCTTTGTGTTCCGGCTCTTTTATCATTGTGACTGTGAATATTTCAGCGTATATTTTGCATGTCACAGAGTAAACTGTGCTCGCATTTATGCCAAGAGGAGCCAGCGAGAAAGTAGTCGTGTAAAGGTGAGCAACAGCGACTCATTCAAATGCCACTAACATCTATCAAATCCCCTGAAGTGAAAGGAAAGGGAGAAGTTGAAAGGAAACATCTTTGAGGACATTTCCTGTTAGAAGTGTAAGGGAATCAGCATGAGCTGTGACGGCTCTCTGCTCAGTGCTCAGCTTGGTTTCATTAAGAAGAGCCAGTGGAGACGAGAGGAGGGTTTGCAAGATAAAGGGGGGATGAAGAGCTGGATCCTCTAAAGCCTCATCAGTGTATTTATGCTGTAACAGGGGGAGGAGGGTGTGTGTGTGTGTGTGTGTGTGTGTGTGTACTTTTTCTGACTATGAGCCGTGCTCCGCGGCCCATAATTAATGGTCTCTGATAGAGTTGAGGCTGGACAATAGGAGCCTTTCAGCGGGGGCCGTGGGGCCCCAGTCATGGGCCCGTCCTGGCCCGTCCTGCAGGCACATTGTTGCCCTGCTGTAACTTCTGCCAGCTGGGCTGAGAGGAAAACTTCAGCATAGTGGGGGCGACTAGAGCCCAGGATCTTGTCTTGTGTGTCAGTGTGCACGCATGCACCAAATTAGATTACAGAGCTAAAAACACATGAGCTGAGTAAGAGAGGAGAAAGAACAAGAGAGCAAGAACAATTTCACAAATACACTGTACATCACAGATACACACCACACACCAGCTAATAGTTTAATATAGTGTTTTTAACACTATAAAAGTTGAAAGTTTTCTAATAAAGCAACACATACTTTCAAAAGTGGTAAAATTAGGAAAAAAGGCTCAAATAATATAATATAATATAATATAATATAATAATGCATTTACTACCTAAATATTGAGGTATGCTTATCATTTCAAACACTAGGGGGCAGTGGTCCTATGGAGAAAAAGAGCAGCAGTTTACCATAACCACCACAGTCACATCAGGCCAGACCAGGAGCCATGGCCTGATGAAAAGGCATCTACTCTTGTTTTGTCTGAATGGCCGTTACAATGTCGTAGGAAAAAAAAAAATCTGTTTTTAAATTTTAGTGACTGTGTTCTTAGTTTCAGCTGAATTGAAGTGCACGAAAACAACTGAATAAAACCAAGCTGATTTTATCTTTGACCTTTTAGTGTCATCATGTTCTTGTAACAACTCGCATGGAAACTTAGATGTGGTTATGTGATGTTGTGTCTTCGCAGGCAAGTGTACATTTAATCCTATCCAAGCATGTCCATGCATGCCTCCTATGTTTAATAATAACTCCAGACACTATGGCCCTCTAATATTTAAAATGACCAACATATGACATCCACACCATCCTAATTCCACACTCACTGTTTTCCCTGTATGATACCCTGGTTGAAAAGACTACCGTACATCCATGTACATGTCATGATACGTACTCTTGTATTATGTTAATTTATTACAGAAAAGATATTACGTCATTTCAGCTTACAGAATTCAACATTATATCAAGTCAGTAAATGCACCATTTTGCATCACATCTCATTTCAATATGTATGATTATGTTATGTGACTGCACTGATTGACTACTTTATTAAGCACACACTACACAGTGTCAGGAGTGGCAAACTCAGTGGTCTTCTGCTGCTGTAGCTCTACTGCATCAAGGTTTGAGGAGTTCTTGTTGTCTTTCTAACATCTTGAAACAGTCAGGTCATCTCTGGCATCATCGAGGCAACAACAGATAACTACCCAGATAAATGCAGCACACTGGATATTTTTTCTGTGCGCCCCAGAGATGGTTATCGATCAGCCGTTTCTCAAATACACAGTCCAGCCCATCTGGCCTAAACAAACGTGATGTGGTTAAAGTCGTTTAAATCACCAATTTTCCCAGTTCTGATGCTTGGTTCGACCTTCAGCAGGTCATATTGCCCATTTGCCCATTATGAACAGGTGTACCTAATAAAGTGAGTGTCATCTCATTCCATCATATTAGGTTTGAAAATGCTACAGGGAAATATGTTACTCTCTATGACATGATGTCAGTTTGTGTCACTGCGGATGTCCTCATCCAGGAGAGCGGGAGCATTTCTCTGCCGTCACCAATTATTTAGCTGCAGCGGATATGAATTCTAGGATGATCGGGGAGGGGGGGTGGGGGGTTGGGGTTAGGACGTGGAGCCCCTTAATCTGTCCTGTGGAAGCCTTAATCCCATTACTGTTTGAGGGAGTAGGAACCCCAGGATGCTGTAGCTCGCTGCCCACAGCCTGGCGACAAAGCACATTGTCGGCCTTTGAAGTGGGAGCTGACCTAAAGGGACCCTTGTTGGGTTTGATGGAGGTATGACAGCAGCAGCAGCAGCAGTTACACTCAGATAGTTTTCTCAGTGTGTTAGAACCTTTTTCACTACTGTATCTAATCAGAGCAATACATACTATACTTTCTGAAATTCCAAGCTCTCTAACCAGCCAGCAGCTAGAAAACAAATTGTGTTTCACAGCAGTGCAGTGACTGCACACATGCATTTTATAAAGCCACTTACTCTACTTTTGAATTTCAAAATTGCATTATCCACGAGGCGGTTCAAATCTGGCAGAGCAAAGCATGGCCTTATTTTCCATAGAACATCTGAATAACACAAGAATGCTTTGAATCAAGTGACATTATCGTCATACCACTTATTCCACAATACTAACCATTCAGTGGGAACAAGTAAAAATATCTGTCTATTTACACACGAGGGTTTGCAGTTACAAAGTTGTTATCTCATTACAGTAAAGGGTTCTTCTGAGAAAGTGTAAATCCTACTCAAACACAGGACTGTTTTTATAGGAAGTGATAGTCATATCCTGGATTTAGCTTTGTTTTGTTTTTTCACTCTGTACCTACGCTGGCATTTGAACTTCCTGTCAAATGTTGCTGCTGTATGTAGGGCTGCTTTTTATATAAAATTTTATATTATATTTATTATATATTATATATCTGTCCATAATGTTATCTTTTCATTGTACAGTTCCAGCACAACTCGGCCCTACTGTACTCGGTTTGGTATCAGACATTTTTCCATTGCTATAGTACGTGGGCGGGGTCATCATAGCATGGCTGCACAAAACTGCCGTGACATAGTTTTATATTTTTTAAGCAGTTATTTTTGATGTACTGAGTCATTAGAATCAGCTGAAAAGATTCGTTCAGTACTTCCTGCATGATCACTGAACTGAAATATGGTTGTGATTCGACTCTTTCAGCAGTGCTGTCACTAAACACACCAGACTCCTCTGTAAAATATTGAGATTTTAGAAATGTCCTCGCTAAATGTTGGAGATTAACACAAGTTTTCAGGATTCGAAAGTATTTTTAACTGACCTACAGTTCGGCATTGTTCAGTTTGATTCCTGTGTCAGACGTCTCGCTCATGACTCTTCCAGAAATGACACTTTCTGACCAATCAGTGGCCGGCAGTCTGTCAACGCCACATTTTAGTAGCGTCTCAGCTCGATTGGAACCTCCCTAGCGCAGGTACTAAAAAGCACTAGGTACCAAGTACTGGCTCATCGCTCATGGAAAGCCGAGTCATGCTAGAACTGTATAGTGCGGCATCACAGATTGTTAATGTCTACTGATGATTCCATGTGTCATTCTAAAGGTGTGTTGCACGCACCAGCCTGTCAGTGTGTGTGCTGCAGTGGGAGATTTGTGTCTGTAAATGTGCAGAATGTGCAGCTACATGCCTGCTGTCTTATATATCCTTCATGTGATTGTGTGCCAGCACACAAACCTGTTTATTTGAGATGTGGTGACTGATCTTCCAAAGAGGAAGACAGTTTGTCCTGTGACAGGTTTTGACTTGCCTGTATGTGTGAGTATGACACTGGAGGCGTGTGCCAGCAGCAGGTATAGACCTGCGATGGAGCTGGTGGAAGTTGGAGAGCAAATGTCAGGAGCACACCCACGTGTATTGTTTGTCTCCAGCTTTTTGTTTGTCTCCAATTTTCAGTCTGAACCAATTGGCAACCCACTGTGATGCCAGCCATTAGTTTGTAAACTGCAGTCTGAGGGCTTTAAGCCCTGCAATCAGCTGACAGTCAGTTGACCGCAATCTCATCACACTCCCCTCCCAGTCACTGTCACACCAAGCTGGAACATTTAAATAACACTACTCCTTCACTTATTTCTTGCCACACCAATGCTGCCTCACACCTCTGCTGCTGACAAAGCTTTGCTGCCACCCCTCCAGCCTCCAACGTCCGAGATCAGAGTTTGTTTAGAATCTTTTTTGAATGTCTCGCTTGGTCTCGCACTTGTACATGGGTTTCCTACCCTAACCCAATCTAGGGAGCATGTTAAGAGTGGAGCCATCTACTCCATGCTATTTTCCCTTAAACTGGTCTATAATTTAAAGGGCTAACATACAACCTATCGGGTGTTTTTGCAATCAGTGAAATCAAGAGAGCACAGGTTTCAGGCACTTATGCATCAGCTTCACTTTCCAAACCCAGAGACTATGTCCATTTTTATATCCAGCCCATGTGCTGTGCCCACAAGACTTTGCAATGTGAGTGGTATGGTATTATACTCTCCTTGCACGTGGATGTATGCCTGTGGCCGTGTCTGTGCCAGGCACTCAGACAAATGCTAACTTTAGCATAATGTGTACATATGCTGCTGTTAAGCGCGACCACAAATACACAGTCTGGGGCTTTCCCTTTGTTTTAGCCAGAGTGAGGCCAAGCTAAGAGCTCAGATGAGGAAATTAAGTATACATGTATGATTTCTTTTATGACAGGAATGCCTTAATTGCAGTGGAGCTGTCAGACAAGGTCATTTACTTTGTTTACATAAGAATTTAAGGTTTTGGCTGTGGCCTCCACTCTCCCTCCCACAGTTTTAAATAATCAGCCAACTAAATCCATTTCTCAACCAGTACAAACCAGAAATGGGTTTCTGAAAAACCTAACAAGGTTGTGAGGAGAGGCAACTGCAATAAGAGAAAAGTGTTTTAAGGCAACAATGGACAGCAGAACAGACAGAAGCAGTGGCTTTACAACAGCTTGGAAAGGTAGTTGTGTTTATAGAGTGTCTGATTGTGCATCTTCACCTGCTTTGGTCATTGTAGGATCTGCATAGTGACACATATCTGTCAAATCTGAGGCCTCATGAGAAAACACCTCAGAGCATCCAATATGGATTAGTGACCTTCTCTAATTTTGTTTTCCTGTGCTTAGTTACTTTAATGTGTGTAAGATCTAATATCTGATGTATTGAGCAGGTGCCTGAGCTTGTTTGAGTAAAGAAGATACTGCATGGATCTTAGCGTGTTGCTCTGCGTCCTTGTGTCCTGTCTCATGCACACTCACATACAGCATGTGCTTGGTTTAATTGTCTGCCCTGTCTGCCCATATTAGCAGCCTGTTTGTTCCACAGGCCTGATGTTTTTCCAGGGCCCCCATAAGATCAGGCCCAGCCTAAGATGGGGGGAAAGGATATGGGAGGAGAAGATAAGGGAGGGTGGACCTGGTTGGTCAAAGTGTGTGTATGCATGTGAATGTGTGTATGCGTATATGGGGTCTTGCTATGGTGAATAACCCATAATCGGATCAGACGGGAGCAGCAGTATGAAGAGTTAAGGTCAAGCTGAGGTGCTGCCAACTTTGGTTAACTGCAAGTGGACCCTCCTCCAGCAGGACAGGTGCTCTCTCACAGCATTGCTGACACTTTCTTGTTACCCGGGTTTCTCACCCCACCCACACCCTCCATCTCCAGCTCATTTCCTTCTCATTTCATTGTCCTTTTGTATTTGTCTCCTTACCCCTGACAAACCCTCGTTTTTAACAGTGAATTGAATTCAAAATCATAATAACAACTAACTAATAATCACTAAATCTTCTTACCCCAGTGAGTTTTCGGCACTGGGTTTGAAAGCTGTCACATGAACAAAGTTTTCTTATTTACTAGGAGTGTCATAAAATTGCACAGATGAAATAAGGAGCCTCCTCACATAGCATCATGAAAAGGTCATCTCCATCTACTGCATATCAGCCCACAGACGCACTTCCATTTCTGAGTTGGTGCAACACTCATGGCCTTTACAGAAATCAAATTCTGCACAAATGAAGACGAGTGTGCAGGGTGTTTCAGAGCTGTCAGACATTTTTATACTACTAATGCATGTATGAATGAGGAAGAGTGCAGTGGAGCAGGAACCTGTCAGGGCTGAATGGCTCTTGGCTTTTAAAACAAAAACAGCAAAAAAAAAATTCTAGAGTCGATTTTCCCATGTCAGGCAGGAGAGTGATATGGTGTGATTGTGAAAGAAGATTCCTGACATGCATCTGTCTTTGTGTTTGTGTGTGTCCTGGAGTCTCAGGTGCTTGCCAGTGCACGCATGCAGCCAATGTCTATACCTGTGTGCAAATGCCTGCAGACACTTGTGCAGCGATTGGATGTGTGAGGGCACAGCATCGCAAAACACTACTGTCCCTGTGCATGTTTTATGCCTAGGCAGACAAGATTTGTGTACGAGCAAACGTTTGTCTGCTGCTGCAGCATTTATGCTTGCATCAACATGAGAACAGAGAAGAAGAAGAGGCTGCATGTTTTTGTGTGCTGAAGAGGAAGCCACCACCGTGAGATAAATAGCTCTTATCTGTGGCTTTGTGCGTATTGCAGGGATGGCTGACAAACCACATTTCACATAAGAGAACACACAGGTACACTGATGGAGGGTGCTGGTGTGAGAGAGGTGAGAGGCTACGGTTAGCGCCCCAATTGTCTTATGCACGCAGGAGCGCTCTTCACATCACAACTTAGTGTGTGACTACACACCTTCCAAAGTACTGCACATTTCACACATCTACCGTCTCGTTTTGCTCGAGATTAGTAGTGTTTGTGTGAGCATCTGTTTGCGTGCGTCATGCTTGTGCGTGTCTGTTTTTGCATGTCTTAGCAAACAGGAAGTCATGCATCAAACACTCGGTTTTGTGCCACTTTGCGTGCACACCTTATGTCAGTGCGCATGTATGCATGTCACTATCTGTATTTGTGTCTCAGATGATGCACTTTGTGTTGGGTCAGGCGGTTTTATGTTCTTGTTATCTGAAATCAAAAGATACATTCTGTCTGGTGACCCCATTATGTGACAATTGCTGTACTTTGAAACAGGGGAAGCTCATTTCAGGGCCAGTTATCTATACATAGATTGTTAAACACATTCTGCAAACAAGCAACTAACAAGGAAACCTGATATTTTGTAAAATTTTTGTAAAACTTTTTGTAAAAGATCATGTAAAACTTTGTAAGTGTGTATTTATCGCCGAGCAAAATAACACACAATGACCAGCTATTTGATACAGACTTCACAAATCCACACAGGACTGAGGCAAAAAAGGTTCCACTGTCGTGTATGTTTCTGCAACGCTGTCAATCAGAAACCGGTTCCGCCTTTTAAACAGTTCCTCCAATCATGGTGCAGAAGCCCAGCTTGCACTCCCCCATCCACTTCCATGTAAGCCCAGCTTCCCTGGAAGTGACAATTTTACTGCATTTCTGCAATCACCTATTCTACTGCCATTTTGATGGGTCATCACATCTTTTTCATCAACTGGCTGCATTTCCTCGACAGTGAGCATTAAACATAACAACACAAATTGTTATTTGTTAATTGTGCAGTGTGGGAGGTATAGCACTTTAGGTAAAGCACTTTAAAATGCTTTTGCATGTGCACGTTTTTTGCCCCGTGTGTTCTTACACTGGCTGAAGAAACCTTCACAGAAATGTCCACGCTCCTCGTCCATGGAAATACGGCGATGATTTTAGGCAGTGCGTGTAATAAGACGCACCGTGCCTGTTTGTGAATCCCTCTCACGTCACAACTTTGTGTTTCACAGCATTTCATGTCTCATCTGTACAGTCCATGAATGAGTCACCTCAGCTTGGCTCACGCTCAGTACAGAGTGTCCTCATTCACAACAATGTCTTACTCAACCGACCAACCAGAGGCCAGGACTCACCACAAGCACACAAGCAAGGTCCAATAGCATGAGGCAATAGATCACCACAGTGTCTTCTCGAGGGACTAAGGGTCACTTGATGTGTGTTTGAGGTGGAGAGGCACGTATGTGTTTCTCATTCATGTGTCTGGGCTCTGTTTTTCCACACTCAGCCAGTAGACTGGTTGATTGACAGCATGCACACACACACACACACACACACACACACACACACACACACACACACACACACACACACACACAACTACACATGCACCGTCTTGTTGCTCATGTATGGCATGTGCATCCCCCAAACACAACCACAGATGTTACTGCACAACAACACAATGACGCACAACAGTGGATGAACACAGACATGCAGAGACACAGACAGGTGCATACTAGACACACCTGGGAACAGAACCCCCTCTCATTCACACACACACACACACACACATATAGAGACATGGAGCCACCAAATTTTTCGTAAAGTGAAGTCAAGTGATCTCTGCCCCACATTCATCAGTACATGTACAGGAAACATGCTGTTATTGAAGTGCTTTGTGCCAACCTATGTGGTTTTGTATGAGGTGTACTATCAGCACCATCTATATGTGGATCCGTGTGTGTATGTGTATGTGTTTTGTTTTGTTTTTTGTGTTTTTTTTACCGCTGCAGTGTTTGTAAACGTGTGCCCTTTGCTCCACCACATCATCGGATTTTGTTCGTGTGTGTGTGTGTGTGTGTGTGTGTGTGATGTGGTTTCAACCATGCAGCATCTTAGAGGTTTCCAGTCAGTCTGCTCGGCAACCAGGCTTGCCAACAGATGAAGGAACTCAGTGTTCCGATGTTATCGCAAGCATCTTCGTCGCTTTCTATTTCCCCTTCTTACTTTCTCTCTTTCCTCTCAAAATTCCTTCTTTACGTTCACTGAAGGAACAAACAGACTTGGTGGAACATGTGATGAGGGTAACCTTTGCATTGTGTTTTACAGTGTTTTGGAGAAACACTATGTGGGTAGTTTAATTGTTCCTCAATAATAAGTGAAAGGCAGCATCACATGTGCACTTTTTTTATATATCATTTCCTTTAATAGTGCAGTGATGTTATTGTTTTAGAATTAGTATTTTGGAATTGACATTAATAATTCATTTTATGTAATTCCTTAGTAGTTCTTTTTTGTTTACTTTGTTATGGTTGAGGTGCTCCCTCACACACACACACACACACACACACACTGTTGCTCTGCTATCTTTAATTAAGGACTTGCGTTCACTTCCCTGCGTCTGCAACATAAACAAAGCGTTAACCCTAACCT
This sequence comes from Solea senegalensis, assembly GCF_019176455.1. Lineage (NCBI taxonomy): Eukaryota > Metazoa > Chordata > Actinopteri > Pleuronectiformes > Soleidae > Solea > Solea senegalensis. The sequence goes on from NC_058035.1 coordinate 14,517,208, forward strand.
TAACCTTAACCATAACCAATTAAAGACCAACCCTAACCTTAACTTAACCACAATTCAAATTCAGCTTAAATTTAACCAATTACTCAGACATTAGGTTCTACCTCATTAGGACCAGGTTTCAGTCTCCATGAAGACTACTGCTTGTGACAAGGTCAGTGTTTATACCAGAAAAGCTTCAAAGACACAAACACACACACATACAGAGAGACAATATCCGTTGTTGCAGAGCATCCTATCCGCCACTGCTGTTGCACAGAAACCAGACCAGACCGCTTTTGAAGAGGTTTCCTTCGGTGATGCAAAGACAAGCACCACAGGTGATTAGCACGAGATGAGAGGTGACAGTAACTGGAAAACACATGACTTACAGGCCTGTGTCTTTTTTTTTTCAAACTCCGCCGTTTCTTTATATATTTCACCTAACCATTTTGCAGTAAACGGAGGCGATGACATGACTTAACCACTATTTTGAATACAACGTGAACATCCTATCGACAGACTCACTTACAGTAAGTCATTATTAAGAGTTGACTCATTCATCAGTTGTTTTGATCTCCGAGATCAATAATGGCATATGCTTTATGAGCACATTTAACTGCTTCCAGAGGCACTCGCCCAGTAAAAGCACTCATAATCCTGCCAGCAAAACTTGTTTTTTTGTTGTTTTATCAAACACCTAAAGACAAAGATGTGTCACTATTCTGTGCCACAGCAACTCATTTAACATGGAAGTCTGATATTGGCTAAATACACATTTGATCAAGTCAGTTAAATTCCATTCAGGTCTTTAAGTTATTGACGTAATTTACCGGCATACGTGGAACAGAACAATATTAATATTATTAGTTACTTTTCCTGCTACAAGGTCAAAGCTACAGAAACACTCCCCTGTTTCCTGTAACAGACACTGAATGATTTAGTGAGCAACATAAAGGTTTCAGACATATTGAGTCATCACAGTTTGGGATTATAACCGACAAGTCACACAATTACTATTTTCAAAGAATAGTATTAGCGCAAATCACTGTGTAGACAACCTTGAATTTTCTTCAGTTGAAAAGAAAAATTCACCTTTGTTTCACTTATCTTTACACATTTGTGGTGGTGCATGTGCTTACTCTTCTGCACCAGATCATTCAGGCCACCATCATGTACACTATACACTTTACACATGAAACATGGAAACCTTCTCATTCCTTCATAAACGTACCATTCCCTCACATCATTCCGTTCTCTCCTTACTTCTACCAAAAAGAAAAGCCCAGCACTGCGCCCAGTGTGTAGGCATATTGATTTTTAAACCCCCACTGCCACCTTTCCCATCCCACAATGGAGCAGAGTGGAGGCTCTTTATGAACTTGGCAAACTTCTTTTTTTTCCCCCTTTCTTTCTTTTACAGTCTCATAAATAGGTAAGAAAAAAAAAGAGCCAGGGGGCTTATGGGTGGAGAAAAAGGGACACAAAAGAGGTAAGCAGGGGGTCCTGAGATTGAGGGGTGGGGGTAGGTGGGGCCTTCTACTCTGCTTCAACGAGGCTGTTTCTGCCTTTGATGTGCAGCGGTAAAGCGAGATTTCGTCAAGTGCACTGGTGTGGAAGTGTGTGTGTGTGTGTGTTTGGGGGGGAAGAAGCGAACTTGATGGGCTTCGGAAGTGCGGATAAAAAGAAGCACAGCTGGACTGATGGGAATGATGAGAGCCTCCCCCCTCTCCCCTGCACACACACACTCACATGCACATCCCTGGTGTTGTTGTCAGTCATTGTGCTTGTAAAAAGCCCCTCTGTTTGGGCTCCACCCCTCATTTTCCTCTAATGCTCAGGTGCTTCTGTTCTAACCCACAGAAATCAATCAGCAGTCTGCTCGTTGTCTAGCTGCCTGAATGGTGTGTGTGTGTGTGCGCGCGCGCGTGCCTCTCTCTCTTTGACTATAAAACTGTAGCTGAGTTATTGCAAAAAGCCGATAACTACAAAAAAAAACAGAAAGTGCTGTCTGATTCAGTGAAGTTATGACTCACCATTGTTTAAACAGTTTCTCCCTCCCCTCAGTGTTCCCCAGCCCACTATCTAACGGAGTGTCAGACAGCCATGTGAGTCAATACCTTTAACCCACACACACGTTCATTTGAAGCCATATCTTTAATGGCTGATTTATTCCCAGTAAAGCCACACAATAACACATTAATAACAAACCAGAGGATTTTCATTTTTGACACATGCATTTTGCGAAACACATTTGGTCACATGTTCAACCTCATGTAAAGAACGTGAGTATTTTAGCCGAATCCCAACATCCCACAAACATTGATTCAAGTTCCTAGTCTGCCATACTCACACTTAACAAGTTTTGCGGACCATTTGGTTAGTTATGGATTCATTCATTTTCATGATTCCATATGTTTTCAAATGAGATAAGGATGTATGGAGAGTTGAGAGTACAGATCTCCACCTGTTGTTGATTTTTTGATGTTTCGTACCGTCTGTACATGTTCATCGTGATGCAAATTAGAATGAGCATGGCTCTTGTGGAAAGATGCCGCCGCCGTATGATTTCCGGCAACAGCACTGCAGTTTATACTTCGTCTCCTTCTACTTCCAAGTCAAAGACCAGGGAGGAAATTTTGGTGCAGAACTCCGGTCCGACTTTTGTCCGACTAAACGTATACATGCAGGAGTTATCGGACTATAAATCGCATTATCCAGGTATGTTAGTCCGACTAAAACTAGCTGGATTTTAAACCTAAAAATTGTATTAGTCCGACTTGAATCTGACTTTTAATCCTGAGTATTGATAGTTTTTTCTTTCAATGAATGAGAAGACAGTTCAGACTTCTATTTTAAATGTTCACCATGTGTAAGCAGATGCCTTAAATGCAGAGTAGTTTTGTCTAACCCTAACCCTAACCCTGTGATGTTGTGAATATACTATTTAGTTTCTAAACACATATAAAATCCCCTGTCTACGTTATTGTGATGTGTTTGAAGGACTCAATTCTGGATTAAAGGTCTGGTCAATGTTTTTTGCCTGGTGTCCAGCCTTGTGCCCAGTCTGGCACATGGACACTGCCAGGTGTCCACTGCCCAGGGCCAGACAGCACACGCACGTCCTGCCACCTTTCACTCACTTTAATGAGTGGCAGTGTGAATGCATGATGGCACCAACTCCGGCCTTTGGTGGGCAGCAGGCCTGGAAGAACAGATCCTCTTATAAAAACCAGTGAAAAGATAGAGAGAGTTATAAAATGAAAGGCTGACGCCATAAAGCACTGCTTCAACAAGGACACACAGGGAAAGCAGAGAATCGTCAAAACAAGTTACCCACCCACCCTCTCTCTTTCTCTCTCTCTCACACACACACACACACACACACATCAGCTTGCCAGCCCCCAACATTTACATTAGAAGAGGAAGGACGCAGTGGGCCTGTGGAGAAATAGAGGGATAAGGAGGAGAGGTTGGACACGCTATTGGAGGTTGTAAACACTGTAAGACAGTATCTCCATGGAAGCCCGCGCTCTTCTCTGAGGCATCTCACCCCCCTCTCTATCCAGCTGCCATCTCCCCCTTCCCGCCAGCCTTTCCAAAGCCAAGTACCCTGACCATCGGGCCCCAAATCGGCCCCTCGCCTCGCCTGCCAGCCTCGCTGTCCAGCACAGCAGATGTGCACAGAGGAGTGGCCTTGGGTGACTGAATCCCCTGGGCTTTACAGAGGGCAAGGGAGGAGGAAAGATGATCCTAGTGGCCTTGACGGGGCTTGTGGGACCAAGGCCTTGTGTTTGGAGAGAGTTTATTGTGGTGTACACGTGTGGGTGGAAACATGTTCACATGAACAAACATGTGTAAATATGTGTTGATATTGTGGACGGAGTTATCTGAGTTACCGAATATACGGCTTTAGTGCCTCTTGTATAATAAGTACTGATGGTCAAAAACAGGAATGGTCGTGTAAAAAAAAGGTTTTAGCAATTACTATCATGAAATGGGACCACTCATTTCATGGGACTACTCATCACGACAAATTCATACAGACTTAATAAACGACTTCCCTTCAACTCTACACAGCTTCCTTTTATTTATTTTATTTGTCTGTTAACTCCTCTGTGTATATTACTTTACTGTTCAAATGGGAAGTGGAAAGGGAACTTGTAACTGGCTTGTGACTGGAGGGTCGCTGGTTCAAGTCCCCACCAGATCAAAAAGGGCTGGGGTACCCTTGAGCAAGGTACCCAACCCCCATTACTCCCTGGGTGCTACTCAGTGTGGCAGCCCACTGCTCCTATTTCTAGTCTTCATAGAATTAGGAGCAAAACTAGACTTTGTCTCAGAAGTAAAACTAAAGCTTTGATTTAAGCTCACTTATATGTTATTACATGATCTGGCCTGTTTGTCTGTGCAGCTTTTTTTCTATGAGTGTATGGGAAGTTGAAAAAACCATGTCCCTGATGGTCTAGTGGTCAGGATTTGGCGCTCTCATGGCCGCGGCCGGGTTCGATTCCCGGTCAGGGAAGATAATTATGTCTCATACCCATCTCAAGCTTGAATGGTTGCCAGACTGGGCAAGTGACTTGGCTTAAAATGCCAATTAATTTAGTGCCCTGCTTCCCTCCTAAAGGAAGGATGCGATGATGAAGGGGAAGAGGAAAGCAGGTGGCTTAAAATGGTATTCAGGCTTGAATGAGCCTCCTTTTAGCCCTTTGGACCCATTATAGTGCATTTATTATTTGACAGACAGAAGCCAAGTCACTACATAAAATATGCTTTGGACAGACCAGACAGGAAGACCGCAGTTATTAACGCAGATAAAGTCAAAGGTCTTGCTGTTTTAGCAGCGCTATAATGACATACACAATAATTATCTCTCAATATCTTTATTGGAACACATCCAGAAAATACAGGAAATATGTATACAGCTTTAAAATAACATTAAAAAACTGCTTCTACAGGTTAAAGCGTCAAGTATTTAGTGTGACCTTACACTTGAACAATCGCACGACCTTGGCTCTCTGCCACAGACATAAAAACAACAAAGCTGGTAGTGGTGCCCTAAGACTTTTGCACAGTACTGTATAACAGCTCTGCCCCTCTCTCCTTTGACTCTTATCTCCTTTCACTGTTTATTTCACAGGGTGGACGGGGACATTGGATGGGATTGCCGGTAGATGGATGCCCTGTAAAACAGATTCCCATTCAGCAGCTCTGCATAAAGGCCTTTGATTGGGAACACTCTTCGTTAGCCCTCTCACCTTATATCTGCCACTTCACTCCTTGAGAAAGGGCGGGAAGCAGTTGAAAGATACACATGAGGAGGGAAAAGTAGGGATGAAAAAGGGTAGTCTAGGAGAAAACAGGCCTCCGGGGCCTTTTTTTTTTTTTGGACAAAGGGGAGTTAGAGAACAAGGGAGGGAGACTGAATGCTCAGAGAGAGGGGATAGTGTAAGAGAAAGACGTGAAAGCTGGAGCGGGCAGCGGCTGCCAGGCACTGAGGAATTCATGGTCAATTTGTCCTTGTTCGTGGCTGGTTTGCAATAAAAAAGGAGCTGAAGGGGAGAAGGGGCTGGACTGGGCTGGGGGTAAGCAACAGATTGCAGATGCCTCTATTCGAGTGTGCTCCTTATGAAAAAGTAAGTCCCCCTCTCTGAGTCCTGAGCCACCCTTTAGAGAAGAGAGCCCTTCTCTACTGTAAAGGAGCGCTCGGGACATTGTGGGGCTTGTCAATGGCTCTCGGCTGGGGCACCGGGAGAATACAAGGAGGCCCAGTGTTCAGCGCCACAGCTTCTTCTATAGAGGCCAGAACTGTAATGGGGGCCCCGGGGGCTCTACAGGGAGTGTAGAGGACCCAGTTTCAATGGAGACCAAGTCCTTTTAACTGGTATATTGTGCCACTCTGTCTCTCACTCTGTCCTAAAGATGGGAGAGAGGGAAATTCCTATGCAGATCAAAAAGAATGTCTTCATTTCCAAATGAACAAGGGCTAGATGAAATTTGGAGGGACACAGTTTGAGGCATTGAGGGAGTATTGTTAGTGTGGAGAAGCAGGAGGTTAAGTAGGTGTGTCTTTGCCTGTACGCCTGACTGCATTTCTGTGTGTGTGTGTGTGTGTGTGTGAGAGAGTGCATGTGTGTCAATGTAGTTACCACAAACGGTGATCAGGAAACCGGTCCATCTCAGGTGAGATTAGAGCCAATCATGGCCTGTTAGAGCCCCCGTCAATCACACAGTAGACCACTGTGCCAAGGGCAACCTCCAGCTGTTGTTCAGTGAGTGTGTGTATATTCTGATTCTGCGTGACTGTCAGAAAAATCACGAGTTGTTACGACTACGGTTCCCCATGAAATCATTGTTCAAAAGCGTATCCAATCTACAGTGTGCATATTTAAACAGAAAATAATCACTTGTGGCATCAGGACACTCACAAACACATAAAGCGGGCGTAACAGTCACAAGGACATGACTACCCACTACTTTGAAAAGACAAACTTTACACAGTCACCATGACCACTGCACAATGCTGTAGAAAATGTAGCTGATAAACACTGTCGTCCAGTGAAGCGGTTGTAGGATTTCCCCTGACCTCACCCAGTGGGAGCTCAGGCCTTTTTATATCTTTGTTTGTCTAACTCTTTTTTATCTGGCTGTTTGTTTGCCGTGCTCTTGAAAAGGCGGCATATGAAAGTTCAAAGGTTAGTTCAGTTTATGCCATTTATTTCCTTACCTTTGTTTGGTAGTTTCGAACATCATTTTTTATTAACATTGGACAAGATAACGTTGCACTCATCACAGAGTCAAGGGAAACTACCAGACTGATCATTTTGTAGGCTAGCCCTGTGTACTGTGTACCAGACTAGTTATTTATTCGGGTTAGCTGAAAGCAAAGTTATGTGTGTGACCTACAGTACTGTTATCAGTGCTATAATGACCATACTTTATAATTATTTCTCAATAACTTTATTGGAACACATCCAAAAAAACAAAACTTGTTTTCTTTGGGAACCTGTCCTGCAACTACGACACATAGGTACGTTTTAGCGCTCCAGTATTGTCTTAGTGAGGTTAGGGCTAAAAAACAAACATACAAAAAACAGGGCTAGGAAGTAAGTTACTATGACTGAGTTCAGTGGTAGAGTGAGTCGTCTTTCAACTCGAAGCTTGGGGGTTCAATTCCCGGCTCCACTAGTCTACATGCCGATGTGCCCTTGGGCAACCCCACGTTGCTCCTGACGGCTGTGCCGGCAGTATGTGAGTGGGTAGTAAAGATAAGTGACAGAAAATGCGCTGCACATAGATGTGCTGTATGAAAGTGTGAGTGAATGGGTGAATGGCAAAACTGTACAGCAGCTTTGAGTGGTCATCAAGACTAGAAAAGCACTATATATAATATACACTATACATATAGTGTATGTTTATATATATATACACATATTTATATATATATATATTTATATACATATACATATATTTATACATGTACACTGTATAACAAACCATTTTATTAGGGCCAAACTGAAAAGAAAAAAAATCTTTATATAACATTTTTATATATATCTTTATAATAAAGTCGTAATATTTTAATTACATATTTACTCTTGAAACTGTAAGGATTATTATTATTATTCTTTATTCTCGTAATATAATGACTTTTTTGTCGCAATATTATGGCTTCATTCTCGAAAGGCTCTATTTTTTTCTTTTTCTTTGTTGTTTGTCAGACGATGACTTAAAAAAAAAAGAGCCTTGCAGACAATCGGCCTTGCACCCGTGTCAATCACATAAAAGTGCTTTATGCACTAAACAAACCTCATTGAAGCCACTTGATAACAGCACACCCAAGGTACCAGATTGCTCTTATATACATACTACCACTAGGGACACCTGTTCCTGCATGTGACCCATAGTTACGTTTCGTAGGAGGACAGTTAAGTGTCAAGTATTTAGTGTGACTTACCTTTTCACCAGAACAAGCCTGGCTCCCTTAAAACTAGAGTGGAATCCTAATTAATTAATTAATTAATTAATTAACGTTGACGATAAAAACCTGTGTTTGTCACACTTTGTACACCACATCTGTATCGTCCTACGGAAACCCAGTGTGGGCTACAATCATATTATGTCACAAAAAATAAAACTGTCATGCCCATACCTCTTCTGTACATTGATGGTATTTGTTTGAAGCAATTTTGTTTAAAATGACATTAAGGTGAATGATGACAGGTTTGATCCTCCCAGCCACCATAACATATTACAATATGCTTTAGTTGGCGGCTTTGTTGTGTGTCATGCCTGGATGTAAAACTTAACAGCAGAACAACAGGCCGAGGCACATTGATTTCTTAACTAAGAGGATGACACACCCACTACACATTTGGGACAGTCTGTCCCTGAAGTGTGGCAGTTGTTCACATGGAAAGAAAAAAACAGTAGCTAATCTGTTTTGGTTGATTTGGTTGCATGCTGACATGACTTCTGGCCATTGGTTTAAGTTGGGTAGATGGCTGCGGGGTGGAGTGGATGGTGTCATACACTGCGAGACAAACAGGATAAACACTTGTCTGATTGATGCCTATAAATACAGTAAATACTTTATTTAACAAGGCAATCAGAGATGGCAGACCTCGCCCCATTCACGCAACAAGCCTCTGTTGGCCTATGTGGGCAATGTCCATGAACTCCTGAACAGGAACCAGGTCTTCCTGCAGAATTCCCTCATCCTACCAGCTGTCTACAAACAGCTAGAGAGACAGAGAGAGAGAGAGAGTGTGTGTGTGTGTGTGTGTGCTATCTATCTATTCATGCAACAGAGATACAGATGAGAGAGAGCGTGAAACCTCTGACTGCCGGGTTCCTCCAATTGTAAGGGCAGGAAGCCCATTCCAACTCGAGATAAAAAAACAAAAAACAAGAGGGAAATTACAGCAGAAAGACAGAGAGAGAAGGAGGACAGGGAGTACAGAGAGATGCTCTCTCACCCTGAGCACAAAGTAGTGCAAAGGTGAGGGTCGTACAACCACAGACAGAGAAACACAGCATGGTGACTCAGACCACAGTGACGCATAATCTCATGACATCTGTTTAATAGAGGGTTCACTCACACACACACACACACACACGGTAACAATGTAAAATATTAAATCAATAGTTACTTTACTGCAGATACAATGTCTCTCTTTCTCTTATGTGTCTGTGTGTCTGGAGGAAATGCCCTCACAAGCTGAAAGAAATTAATCCCAAATTGCCATAGACATCATTTTAGAGTTATGACTTTGTTTTGAATTTAAACCTACATTTAAATTTGTAAAACGTTAACCAAAGTAAAAAGAGAATGTAGGGTTGCGACTTGACATCACATCCTGTGATATAAATAGTTTTTGTGTTTGTTTTGAAATAAATCTTAACTGGGGTTTTAACCACTGTGTCATGTTTTCTACCTCACAAAAAGGGGGAAGAAATTCTGTCGAAAACGAGAACAATCACCCCCAAGTATTGTTTTTGTTCTAATCTACGTCTGCAGATTTGTATTAGCATGTAGGTCCACGCCCACACTGGAATCTCCCATGTAAGCTTTATTAGTGACATAACCAGCGTCTTTCTCGTGAAACCCCGCGTGGGTGCTTGACTCAAATTTAACATCTAGTTCAAAACTCTTCATGTACCTCTTTTGTTCCACGCGATTAGATCGGATTTTTAAGAAACACAGCAATTTCCTTTATCACGGGGCTTATATTGTATCGTATATGAAAGGCCAGGTCACAGCAGATGGAGAAAAAGTACCCAAGCTGTGTGGGTAAATCACAGCAGCGTAAAAACATTTAAGTCCTTTTAAAGTGATGACAAAAACTTTGTCACTAACTGAATGGTTAGTTAGTGCAGTCACACTTTGTTAATGGTTTGGCACCATCTTACCTCTGGGAACTTCTTCTTCTTCTTCTTCTTCTTCTTCTTCACACACCATCCTGAGCTCTGAGCTCTGATAACAGGTTGCTTTTAGATGTGCCAAAATCCCAACTAAAATCTTGGAGCAATCAGGCCTTTTCTGCAGCTGCCCGCAAACCTTGGAACAATTTACCCATGGAAATTTAATCTGCCTCCACTATTGAACATTTTAAATCACTTTTAAAGACTGACCTCTTCTCTTCTCTGGTTTTCACTTCAGTATAAGAACAGTCAGCCCAGACACTTCTACCATGTTATTATTTTACTATTTTACTGTTTTAATTTTATATTATTATAATATATCTTGATTGTATGTTTTATACCTCCCTGTTGTGCCTTTTGTTGTTGTTTTGTGGTTGTTTTTAAAAGTGCTCTAGAAATAAAGTTGACTTCAGCCAACAGTCATATTCTGTAGCTACACATATGAGAGAGAGATAAATCACTCTTCTCTTTCAACCAATAATAAGTTAATTAGAAAAAAATATATAATTAAATTAATTAAAACATATTTCCTCGTATGTCAAACTGTTCCTTTAATTGCCTTTTAAGTAACCATGTCTATAAACCATTGCAACCTAATGTACTTAACAGCTAATCCACTGTTGCTGAAGCTGCCTCCTCCTATTTTCTACTTCTGCTCTGACAAACAATGAAAAAAAGACGAGTTATTTATGGACACGTACACACACCTGAACTCATTAACACACATACATGAGCATGTAGGCTACATGGTATAACCACAAGAGCTATACACACCACCCACACACACAGACAAAAACAGTGCTTTCCACTGCTCAACAGGTCATGTATATATATATATGCTAAATGTATAGCACCTGTGTGTCTTGTTGCTGTGACAACCCACTCATGGCCACACATTGTCACGGTGGATTTTTTTTTTTTAAATCAGGCTTCATTTTTACATGATGTTCTAGCAGACGCTGGGTGGTGTCAGCATTAGAAGGATAATGAAGCTTTTGTCAATGAAGCTGTAAATCAACGATAAATGCCAACAGGCAACCTATGGTTATCCAAGTGCAGGGGCACAGTTTGGCAAAGTCTCTCTTCTGGCATGCAGCAGGGGCAGGGCTGCATAATTAAACACTGTATGACAGTGACTCATGATGTACTGTATGTTTAAATGCCTGTTTGTTGTGTTGTTAGGGCTGGCTCAATAATTTGTTGATATTTGTTGTCAATACTGTTCTTTAACGAAAAAAAACGCCCTGTCATTGTCATGTGTTATTCACGCATTCATTCAGTCACTCATCATTTAACCACTTATCCTTTGAGAGTCGTATTAGAGCCAGTCCAAACTGACATGTGACATTTTTGATTAAATGTACTCACTGTGTGGCAGCTCATCACAAGCTGTGCGGTCTTCATCATTTCATCACTCCGTACTCCACACCAGCACGCTTATTCATCCAAAAATACTGTATCTATACCACTTCTACAAAAGTGTGTTATCACATGTAGGGGCCTTCCTCGTAAAATATGCTATTAGCGTATGAACAGTTGTTGGTAATAATCCATGTTTCCCCTTACTATTGCCAGTAAATCCCATGAAAAGACAAAACCAATAAGAAATTGATCCTGCTAATAAGTAAGCTTATGTTGTGTGTGTGCGAGCGCGGTGTATCTAATTCCTTGGTGGCATAATGCTCCATTGTTGTGCAAAAGCTAATAAAAAAAAAACCTCACTGAGCCACACTGTTGCTGTTAGAAATACTTACTCGAGACCCGGTACATATTAATGCACCACAACAATCCACTTATTACATCAGTTTAATCAATGTTTCTGTAGTGAGAGTAAGGGACAGGTGGATTAGAGCCTGGAGAGGTGGAGAGAAGAAGAATGAAGGCGAGGAGGAGTAAGAGTGTGTGAAGGACAGTGGGACATGTGGCATCTTGAAAAAGGTTTTGTTTAAGACTGAAGACAGAAGCGCTGCAGTCACCTGTTTCACCGCTGGCAAGCATTTATTATCTACATATCGCCCTGATCCTCAAACATGACAGGAGCAAATTCCTTTGCATGAATGTGTCTGTCTGCCTGTCTCTCCCTCTCTCTCTCTCTCTCTCTCTCTCTCTCTCCCTCTGTGTTATACCTGCAGTGAAGCGTCTCAGTATGTGGGTCGTGTCCGTCAGCCCCTGATCCTCTGTGATGCTGACCTGTTTGAACAGCTACCAGGTTCTCACCGACACTCTTACATAAGAGCTGAATGGAGGCCAAGCTAAGACAAACACGGAGAGAGACAGATGGCTGCAGAGACAGACAGACACGGAGAGATTGGTTTGCACTTGTCGTAGTTAATTTACCTGCATTTTGCAATTAGACTGGATTTTCTTGGCACCTCAAGTGAGAGTGTTGGAGGAAAAGGGTTGTGTGCGTGCATGTTGTCTGTGTGTGAGGTAAGGAGCAGGTGTCAAGCCCAAAGAAATTGAGGAAACAAAGTTGGGCAGCTGGAGATTCCCCCATGCTGATCCAAGACTAACATAAGACACACACTGCAGGTTAATCGAGTGTCACGTCCAAGTGGATGGAAAATAACCAGTGCAACACCTACGTGCTGCCTTAACTCTTTCTTTGCCAACTACTTTAAAAGTGCAGCCTGAAGCTGGTTAGAGATTTTTAATATGTGCCGCTATTATTGAAATATTGTATCCAACACTTAATCTAATCTCTCAGTCTTTTATGTGTCAGGAATGTGAAAATGTTGTCTTTTATGAATTGTCCCTCCATAGATTAGATTGAACGTTATACTTTATGTTTGGACATTGAAACATTTTAGTTTATTTCGTAATTGGCAGCTTCGACATGACCTGCAAATTTCTGTCAGCTAACATATTTGGATTTTGTTTAGCAGGTATAATGACTTAAGATTAAGATTGCATCCATCCATTATGTGATATAATGATGGTGCTGACGTGGCATTTTAACAGCTGACATCATTTTTCAGGTCATCGCTCGCTTTCAGGCTGACAACAATAGTAGTGTTTTCACAAGGGTTAAAACAATATTCCAGTGTCATCACATTTTTGTGTGTTAGGTGCACACACTGTGTTGATACAGTGAACTTGCCGAGCCACGTTGTGTAAGAGAGTGATTCATCTTTTTTTTTTTTTTCTTTTTTTTATTGGCAAAGTGCGATGGATATGAATGTGATTTGGTTTGTGCATGTGGGCAGCGTGAAGTCACACGCTGTGTTTGCATTGCATTTGTAGAATGACCTCTTACACCCTCACAGGAATGTTATTATTATTACATTTGTCCGGAAAAATACGAGATACAGATACAAAGTAAAGCAGACACACGCACACACACACACACACACACCTGGGAATGACATCATTGTCTACAGAGGCCTGATAAGGTAAAGCAATGACCTGTTGCATAAGAGAGCCCAGCAGGCCTGAGTGATTGACTGAGACAATCATGCACCCATGCATGCACCAAAACGCGCTCTCTCACACACACACACACACACACACACACACACACACACACACACACACACACAGAGCAACAAGTAGTCAAGCAGTTAAACATTATAGCTGTAATGTGATAGTCTTTGCTTTTGCACCTGTCATATCAAGCACAGGTTGGCTCCCGCCTGTTTCTCACAAGCAGTCATTGTTTTCACTGGCATGCAACACTGGCCACAAACAAAGCCTGTGTGTGTAGGTGTGTGTGTGTGTGTGTGTGTGGAGTGTGTGTGTGTGTGTGCGTGCGTGCCAGTTTGTCAGTACAGTACACATGCATGAGATGTGGGTCTGAGAATAGCTGTTTGAAAGATGGGAGGGATGGTGTTTATGTAGGTGCTATAGACAGACAGACAAACAGACAGACAGGTTTTTAACAATGTTGGTATTATCCGCACCGACCACGGGGTCGTTATTTAAAGATTATTCATGTTTCACATTGGTTCACCTGTAGATTTGCCAGTAAGCGCAATAACACACATCGTTGCTGACAAGTCTGTTTGATTCATGGAAGCTTTTACAAGCCGGCTGGTCATCTCACCTCTGACCGTCTAAACATTTGTGTCCTGTCTGAGCTATTTTTACAAAGGCCGTTGCATTCCTAATCCGCAGCATTAACTTTTAATAAGTTCACTCGGTGTCATAAATGTGCTTAAGTAGAAAATTCAACATTGTGCTTAAGTAGAAGGAGAAAAAGGCCAGTGTGACGTGTGCCACAAGCACGGTACAGCACTGTAAATCAGCCTTGGCGCTCTTGGAATTCCAGATTTGTACTTATATACATGTATTGTCTTGCATTTAATGTCAGATACCACTAATTTGGGGTCATGAAAGATAGAGATGAAGTTGGTACTGTGTGAGTAAAGGATAAGAACAAACCAATATCATTTTCATCATTATAGTAACACCCCACCTATAAAGTTGGATAATGATGTTATTAAGTTATTGGGTGATATTGTTGAAAATAGTTCATAAAGAAATGGGAAACATAAAATCTGTATCAGCATCCTGTCCAATTTGGTGCCATCCTCTTTTAAAGCAGCGGGGACACCTTCCATCAAATCTTGCCTGGCAACTCATTATCACAGAGATTTCCTTGAGAATGGAGTGTATTAATGTTCCGAGGATCTTTGAAGCAAGATATAACATTATTCTCAATTAAAATTGATATTTTCAAATCTGCCAAAAGTAGATTTTGAATTTGGCCAAAAGATATTGGGATCTCATTCACCCGTGCCTCATCTATAATATCCATAGAGAGCCCATATCATATCATTCCCCCCAAATTAAAAAAAAATGTATGCTGTATAAATAAGGGGACTTTAATTAATGCATATGCTGTGTTTGTTCTGTACTCCACCCTCCCCCCAGCCCATATTGTACACATCTCATTGTAAAAACTATGGCTTTATTTTATGTTTTATCTTCATTACACAATAATGTGTAAATGAAAAAATGTACTTGTATGTGCCTAAATACACCACTACACATGCACTGTGCATTCCACCGCTGCCAACAGAGCTGTGAAGTTTTTCCCACAGTTGCCATAACAAGTTGAGACCGTGTCTTTGACAGGCAACGTGTGGACAAACACACACACACACACACACATAAAAAAAAAAAAAAAAAAAATCACCACTTTGAAATACGAGAGCAGGAAAATGAGCTGACTGACAGTATTAAGATAATAGGGTATCCTTTTCATTCCTGTTATCAGGCTGACTCAATAACTACAGTGTTCTCTCACACCATTGAACTTTAATAGGAGCATACCTGCAGCCGCTCGTATTTCATCCCTGTGACAATGTCCAAGGTCTCTACTTAGCCAAGACCTGGAATCTGCATGATGCGACATGGAGGAGACAGTAGTGTTTTGAAAGCAGAGTGGGTGTGTATCCCAACATTAGTCTGTGTTTGATTTTGTGTTAGTCAGTCTAATCACATGCACCGTGTGTGTCTCTGTCATGTGATAGTTGTCACGCGGTTATAAAGCAACAAAAAAAAAACCTGTGAATCTCTATCAACTACTGCATTCTTTTCTCAGAAAATAAACCTAAACAACATAATGTGAGTGATGAGCTCACGGCCCAGGCCAACGACTTAATTAAAGGGGCAAGGTTTCAGTTTGTTTAATACCTGGGTCCAGTGACTCAGCTGACTGAAGCACAGTCATATCTGTCATTCCAGGAACTGCAAAGGCAACAGAGCGCTCGTGGGCCTGTGGCGACTGCTCAAGCTGCACTGCAGGTAGACAACGTCCTCAAACAGTATCAGTGTAATCATCATGTGAGCTCTCTACAAACAAGTTGAAGTTGCCGAGGTGAGGCATGGCAGTGTAAAGATAATCAGTCACCGATTACAGTCCAGGGTCCGGTAATGAAGGTTGTGCAGCTGCTATTGGTAACTCATTCTTACCAAAGGACGTGGTCAGAGAAGCTGCTGCCCTGTCGGTGATTGTACAATGAAGAGAAGCTTCGTCAGATATTAAACTACCAGCACCAGCCCATCATTAGCCAGATCAGAAGCTCAGTCTTCATTGCCATTGCCAAGGTTTACATACAACTTTTAATTTAACAAATATGTACTCCCAGGCCGTTTCTTTTGATATTATATGTACAAAATAAAGAGTCTAGTGTAGATTTTGGCTGCTGTAGGTCATCTGCTTCAAGGTTCAGCGTGTTGTGTATTCAGCATAATTATGTTGGTTCGTAGCAAGTGTTTATTTGAGTTACTGTTTCCCTTCTATCATCTCAAACCAGTCTGGTCATTCTCCTCTGACCTTTGGCATCAACAAGACATTTTCGCCCCAGAGAGCTGCTGCTCGCTTTATATTTATTATCTTTTGACCATAACAACCCTAGAGATGTTTGCACATGAAACAACCTTTTCTTATTTCTCTTCTACACTTTTGGTGCTTGGTATGTCTCCACAGAATATAAAAGATGCATGAGCTATATGACAGCATATCGGCTGTTCAGAAAAGTCTGGAACGTGCACCTTGAATACCTCCATAAAATCCACGCTATATCCTTCCACGGTGGATAGACGTGTTGAAAATAACAGTGATATGTTTGTTTCCCAGGCAAGTGCTATGACTGTGTGAAATGCAGGTCAGGTGAGTCATCTTCTCTTCTCTGACAGTGCTGTCTGTTTTTTCACACCTGAATGGAAAAATACACGTGTGTGTGCCCATGCACGCACACACACACACACACACACACACAGGCTGATTCATGCATTCATATGCTTTTATGACTGCCCTGACAGTGGAGCACAAAGTTGTGTTGGAATGCTCAAGGACATGCGCAAACGTATCACCGGCGTCTTTCTACACTCCGTCTTTCTCACAAACACAAAATATCCTTCTTTCATTCACTAAGTTCCTCACTACCTCTACCCCACATACACACACATACACACGCACACACACTTTGCACACTTTGGACACACAAGCCAAATAGCTGCTGCTATAAAAAGACAGCAGTGTTTAACCCGTCCTTGAAACTAAACAGACAGTCAAAGACACACACATATACACCACTTGTGTCACAGCACCATTTCTACACACAGTCAATATTACATACTGTAGAGTTTATATTTAGTAATGACAGCTCTGCCATTGTCCCACACTGTGTATCTGACCACTCAGGCATAAACCGCGGCCGCGAGGTGTCGCGTGTTTCCTAAAGTCCTCCTCTTATCAGTGCAGTCGTCCATGGTGCATATGGGAAGCCTTCAGCTCACCTGTATGATGTCATAAAACTAAAGAGCGGCATGTTGCTTTATATTTATATACAGGAGTATCTGGTTTCGAGTTGGGCCTCAAATGGACAGCATCACTCCTGGATCCACCCCCCCCACCACCCCCATTAAAACCACAACCTGCACAAATGTCAGGCTGTGTGTGTGTGTGTCCATCTGGGTTTGTCACTATGAGGCCATTTGCTATTTCTAGAGCAAAGCTGCACTTTTACTCAGCGTTCTCCTTTTGTTGTTGTTTAGTTAGCTGTTAGTTTCTGGTGCTCTCTCCCTGTGTCACTCTCTCACACACACACACACACACACACACACACACACACACACACACATACGCACATGCAATTAAACATAATTAAATGACAATCCTTGAATAACAATCAATACTACGACAATGCTACTCTCAAACCCACGTCTCATACATGTGTGTCTTTGTTTCTCTAGTTTACCTCCTCTTTTTTTTTTTTCCCTCTTTGTTGGTTCTACTCTTCTTGCTCCTCTTCCTCCTCCTCCTCCTCCTCCTCCAAAGAGTTGTTGTGACCCTGGCCTGTCGTTGACCCTCACTGGTTTACTGGCATTCCTGTTATGGCTGCTGCCTAATGTCTGGACGCAAACACAGCTCTTCTATTTGTATTCGATGAGTTAGTTTTTAAACAAAAAACATTGTTTCATTTAAAATTTTATCTATTTTATAGGTTAGCATTATGACGAGAGAAGGGAACACCAAACCCTGTCCAGTATAATGACAACAATGTTTTCTGTATTGTCCATACAGTGTAATCTATTGAGTTGGTAATCTTAACATTTGAACTTCCCCAATCCGGTCATCCACTATAATGCTGCATTCCTTTGTGTGTGAATGTACCTTTGTGCTTAGGTCTGGTGTCTACGTGTGTCTGCATGTGTGTGTGTGTGTGTGTCTGAAGGTCGCAGAGATTATCAGCAGAGTTGTGTGTGGGTGTGTGTGTCTGTGTGTATGGTGTGTGTGCTATAGGTTATTAGGTTTGTGAAAGAGATAACCGGACATCAAGAAGTGCATGTTACTTAGTTTTAGGGACGAGATAAAGTTAGCCTTAGTTTAGAATTACAGTGAAAACCTGCGTGCGTGTGTGTGTGTGTGTGTGTACTAGATTCCGACAGGCTGTAGATCATTTGCAGGTATGACAGGTCAATCTTCAATCCAGATGGCCTCCCAGACTCCTGGGCTGCATTCCAAACAGAAACACACTTCACTACAATGTGACCCAACTCACTGCCTCCACACTAACACACCAGCTGACCTGGCAATTATTTCGTCAATCCATTAATTCGTCGTGAACAATTCCAGGTTAATCCCATCAGTGTTAGTATTTTTAGGGCACATTATATATTTTTTTATTTTACTTCTGATCATGTTTCACATCTGTCGTAAACAAACAGGTGGAGTTTATTGGTCATCTCTGCAGCGATAACCTTTACAAAGAGGAGCAACAAGTGTAGGAGTGAGTCCAGGTCTGCTATTAAGTGCACACGTCCTTGGCCACAGTGGCCTACTTTCCTGTAATTAGCGTATCATCCGCCGAGCTCTCTGAAAACACGAGGGAAAAGGTAAGAGATATGAAGAAAAAAAGCACAAGCGAACAACCAGCTGAAAGTAAGATGATACGGCAACCCGATAAGTAAAACACTGAGTCTTGCACTCTCTCACCAGAAACACCAGGAAGTGATGAATAAAATGGGATAGATGGAAAAATAACAAAAAAGACTAAAGCCACAAGAAAGATTTAAACCGGACCTCAGAGCTAAATCAGAGATACAGAGTCAGATTTGGCTCATCCATTTCCTCTCAAGAGTCAGGGGTGATGTTGTCATCATTTGTCATCTGTCCCCCGGCCTTGTGTCTCTTTCCTCTCCTCATTTTTCCATCCTGCACTGCACTCCGTTCCTGTCTGCAGGACAGTTGTGGATGACAGCATGTGATGACAGCCTGCTTAAAGGCCCAGTTTGTAACACTTTCAGTATGTTTGTTTCAGTGTGTACTTACATTTTAAAAAAGCAAAGTTTGTTTTTTGTATCTTTAGAATAAGTCTTTTGGTACTTTTGCTTTACAGGTGCTGCCATTTTTCTAAAGAAGCCAAAACTGATGGGTGTTTCGTGTTTTGAGGCGGTAGCTATCTATGCAAATGAAAAATAGTCCCAGCTACCTAATCCTGATGCATTAACCAATTCATTCTTGACAAGTCCACAGTGTAAGACAAAACACTTTTCGGACCATAAATACTGAAAATTGGATTAAACCATTACACCCTTCATACACATTTGAGATGATGGTATTACATGTGCGCACAGTACAGTTGTGTGTGAGAGAGATTTTGTGTCTATGTGTTTCCACTAGCTCCTCATAACAGGATATGACAGTTATGGAAAGACTGTCAGCCCCTGAACACACACACACACACACACACACACACACACACACAGGTCAGGGAGGATAGCGCTGTGATCAGATGTCTGAATTTAATGTTAAAGTCACTCCACATTCAGTTTAGACCTTATGTATGCTTAAAAAATGTTTGCATATTTTCTTATGGTCACACACTTACAGTGCTGTGGAAACCTGAGCCTACAGTGTGCAGTGATGGGTTTGAACCTTAATGCTCCATGATAATGCTGAGTCAGGAGAACATAAGAATAATAGCAAACCTTGATTGAATGGTAACCATAGTCCTTTGAGGCCTGTTATTGAATCACTTTATTATCGGTTATTAAAGCTGTATAATTTGTTGTAATGTTATATAATTGTATAATTGTTGTTTGGGCAGCTTGTGAACAGTGGGGCAATACATTTCATAAAATTGATATCATGAATGCAAGTGGTTGCTCAGTAAAACAAACATGAGCACGACGGAATTAAGAGACACGACATCTAACACTGTTTAACCTTCATTTTACAGCAGCAGTAGCTCACTTCCTGCACTAATTCTGGTCGTCACTCTCTGCTGATGGTTACTTATTCTCTAAATATTCTACTATGTTCACTAGCTGGTTATTAATATCTTCTATCTGCTGTTTGATTCTGTACAACAGAGGCCCCTCACAACATTTAATGTGGCTCACCACTTAATATCAAGTTAAAATGACTTATTTCTGTATGTTTTCTTATATTCATTTGTGCATTATAAGAACCTTTATATTGTAAACTATATATGCTTACACATCAACGGAAAAACATTTATTTTGAAATGCTGCAAAAAACCTGATTTTTTTTTTCTCCTGACCGGCCCCCTACTGGCCACACTAGATACTCATTGGACTCATTTGAGTTTGAGAGCCCTGATGTAAGGTTAATTAACCAGAGCCTGTTTTCACAGAGAACACCTGTCGGGTACAGTATAAATTCAGCTCTATCATTGAGATGAGATGAGAATGAACCAAAACAATGAATAACTCTAATTCAGGATTCAGCTTTCGGTTGGTTCATGGATCCAGTTTGTAAAAAGTAGCGACATGTGATGGTGAGACTGCAGTTTGTAAGGAAAACTTCACTCAACCCTCCCTTTTCCGAGAATGTCAGGGAACTACTGTGGCCTTTGCAGGTGTTGTAATGTAACAAAGTACAAATACTTCATATCTGTACATTACTTTGTTATTTAGATTTCTCCGCTCCTCTAACTATCTTTGCTACTCTACCAAATAAAATCTGCCATGCAATTCAACCACTGCAACATGGGGTGAAGTGTCTTCCTCGAGGGCACATATAGACTAGCAAGGCCCGGGATGGAACCCTCATCACTTTGTAAATACTTTTACTTCTAAACTTTAAGTACATTTTATTTCAGAAAATTACTTTTGATACTTAAGTACAGTAATCGTCATATACTTTTATTTATTTATTTATTTTTAAACGTTATATACTTTAAGACTTCAGCAACATGGTAGCCTCTGTACAGCAAGTACATATAACAAGGCTGATTCCAGGGCTACGAAAACCAAACAATTCTTATTTTAGTGACGATACAAACATGCTGTACAGAATGTCTGCCCCCTTCTAAATGTTACAGCGAGACTTTAAAGATAATCCGCCCCAAAGGAAATTTCAAAACACCTAGGCACATACCTGCCGAATACCAGTGAGGGTTAATTTAAAGAAGAAGGATGTGTATACATAACTGACAGGCCCAGTCATGATGGGGGATAGAAGAGGAGAGCCCCCCAGCAGGACCATGAAACAACACCAGGCCTGTCAGCACCTTCAGCTATCCACATCACAGGCAGGACCTTGCTGTCATCAGCCGGCCACAAACACTGACACACACACACACACACACACACACACACAGCATCAACTGAATGTTTGTTTAGCCTGTTTGTGCCTGTCTGTCATCTTGTAAGTGTCCCTCGCTCACATACACATTGTCAGAGGTAATTCATGCACTATTCCAACAGGTCAAAAAAAACTGTTTAATCTCAGGTTTAAATGGGGTTTTCCCCAGTGGGAATGTGCTCAGTCGGCATTCCCTCCCAGGTCAAATAACTTGGCTATACGTGCAGGTTTTTGTTTTGTGATTTTTTAAAAACTTGAGAGAGTGCTCAGGGTCATTTATTTCATTAATCAGGTCATCTGATCAATTACACCCTCTCCTGTCCATGATTTAACAGGTGTAAAAAATGTCCTTTGGCAGTGACATCACTTCCCCTTTTTGCTGCGGTGAATCCTCTACCTTATTCTCTCCACCTGTCTCTTACCCAACAGAGTAATTGCAGTG
The DNA here is from genome assembly GCF_019176455.1 of Solea senegalensis. Classification (NCBI taxonomy): domain Eukaryota; kingdom Metazoa; phylum Chordata; class Actinopteri; order Pleuronectiformes; family Soleidae; genus Solea; species Solea senegalensis. The sequence continues at coordinate 14,539,113 of NC_058035.1, forward strand.
ATGAAGTGCTCCAGTTCAGACCAAGGGCACCTCCAAATCCAGATCTTTTTCTTTTTAATAAACAAGACCATCTCATATTTTTTTTTCCATCTCAGGGTCCTTCCTCGTCCAGTCTTCACATATGCATCTCTCCAGCACTTCCATATTAACCACTGTAAGGCCTTGCAGAGGCAGCAGGCCACAGATGGTGCTGAATACTGGATGGAACAATGGTGCTGCGTCACAGGGGGCAGCTGGTGCAGCAGGTTAGATCAGGTTAGACTTTATTTTCCATGGCCCCATTTAACAGCTTTCTGACAACTTTGATAAGGTCTGTTTTATGTGTCGCTTCTGTTTTAATAACATTTCGTCTTAATTTCGAGTCCAGCTCGACCAGTTAAAGGGACATTTCACTCAACGGAGTCCTAGCTGACATATGAGAATACAGCGATATTCATACAGCAAATCCAGATGTGGTGCTTGTGCAGTACAGCAGATTGTTGTAGTTATTTTTGTAGCATGAAAAATAACCAGAAGTTACATAGTGCCAATAAAGATGATACAGATCTGGTCTGGCTTTGACAGAGGTGACACTCACCCTGTTGTAGTCCATGTACCTTGGAGACATTATTTGAATGTTTAAATCATACATTGTGTTGCTTTAATGGAGGCACAGTGACACTCACCCATTATAGCTTGTATAATCCCCAGTTTCAGATGTTGACTACTAAAGACAGTCCTTGGAAATGAGTGATTACATGTTTATATACATGCCATATTTAAAATGCAGCCATTAACATTCTGTGAATTTATCTTAAGTGTCTCTTCGTTAGGTCTAGCACTGAGCTCTGTGTTAGTTGAGACAGCTGGGAGCTGACACTGCAGGTGGTCAGTTAGAATTGTGCATGTCCGTGTACTGCAAAGATATGGACAAGGCTGGTAACCTTTCTCTTCATATGACTTCAGGTGGAAGTGTTGAGCTCAGAATTTCATTACTGTTTCACCAAATGTTAAACTAGGTTCTCTCATATCAGCCCTGGACTCTGGACTCCACCTGTCCTGCCTTTGACAACTAACCTAAGCTCTACTGTACAGAGCTGGGTCACGTCCACTCTTACTGTAGCAGCTTATCAGGCTCTTGTGTAACTCACAGTGTCAGTTAGTATGAAGCAGGACGATGATGGGTGGTTAGAAATTAGACTCCTCATCACCATTGTATATGTGCCTGATAACAATCCACGGCCACTGTTCTTATCAGCTGACCTACATACTGGACTGTGCTCAGCATCAGAGCGCCAGGACGAGGTGTGTAAGTGTGTGTGTGGACCGTGGGAGAACAGACACAAAAGTTGACTTATAATGTCGGTCGGTTTCTGTGGTTTGAGTTCATGTAAGACTGACACATATGAACTGTGCATATCTGAAGAAGCACACGTCCTCTCACAGTCCAAACAATACCAAAACCAAGGTGATGTCTCACACTGGTGTATGTCCTGTGGGCTGAAAGTACACTTTAACTTGCAAAGCCACAAGACGAGGCTGAGTTCACATTCAGAAAAACTATTAATGAATAAACAACACACACACACACACACACACAATCACATGCCTGAAAGCCTGTTTGTCTGTGGGAAAGCCTCATAATTTGAGTCAAGCATGATTGGGAGACTTGAGACGATAGAGTTTCCAAAACCACGTCGCACATCAGGTATGCGGCAGCAGATTTTGAGATGATGTAATATTAGTCAGGCAGGCAGGTAGAGGTCCTGATAGCTGACAGCGGATCTCCATATTAAAAAGCATTAGCCAGAGTATTGTCTCATAACCCTTTACCTCCCCGGGCTGGAGATGTTCTTCACACTGAATTATGGATTAGGACTGGTCTGACTACAACCAGACACAGTTATCCAACTTTTATTTCACTCCCCCAGGGTTTTCTGTCTCACATGAGCCAGAGACCAGATCAGCACAATATGAGGAAATACAGAGTATGTCATATCAAAAAATTGTATCAGCCACACACACACAAACATGGACAAACGCTGGAACGTTTGTGGGCAACAGCAGCTGCACATACTGTATTTCTGCACTTGTTGTCATGTGGTTGAGTTCAGTTAGATTTTATTGAGCTCAACAGCTGCTGGTAAAAACCCCACAATCACTTCAAAGTGCATCACTCCATCACCAACCTGGAGTGTGTATTATGTGAGGAGCTGCTGACACCTCACACAGTCATCTCATTACTGTGTCTGTCTTATTTATTCTCTGATAATTGTGGCAGAAATGTGTCTTTGGACCTCTGCGAGCATTACTTAATCTTAATGTCAGCCATGTTTTTATTATTATCTACACCTATGATTTGTTCTAATGTGGCCTGTCAAATGAACAGTGCCCATTAAATAATCGAGTTTGTACAGAAGGAAAGACACAAGTGATTCTAAACGATCACACTTGGATAATCTAGCCAGCATTAGGTTTGCAGTTTACACAAAACACTAAGATTCAGACAAATAATTATTGAAATAAAGGTTTGTCTCAACAGCCATAGCTTCTTTTGATATACTGGTAGTTCATTGGGGCTACTTTTAGCCAGTGTTTACAAATGTTGATATTGTTCATTCATTCATTCATTCATCTTCTTCTTTATCTTCCACGTGAGGGTCACTGGTGCCAATGCCAGCCAACATAGGGCGAAAGGCGTTGTCACGCCCTGGACAGGTCGCCAGTCCATCACCATCCACTCTCACACTCACATCTACAGAGTTTCCAGCTTGCCTAATTCCCTAATTCCAGGAGAAAACACACACACAGGGAGAACTTGTAAACTCTGACTGGGTTGCTAACTCAAGTCTTCTTGCTATTGATCCCCTTTTCTTTAGCATCTGTTTAGCATTTCAGCACTTATGTCCCCAATTGTAGATATTCAACAGAAATGATGTTTAGTAATTATTCACAAGCTAAACATCCTTAAAAAAAAAAAAGCAGTAATACTGTATTATTGTAAATATTTTTGGTTTGGAGCGGGTAAGTCCGCTTCTTACTCAGTTTTCTCTCCTTCATTTCCTGACTGTTATTGTTACTGTTTTCATTAGTAGTATATAAATGAACAGGTATTATCTTTCTAGTTTTGTCTCCTTGGCGTGCAAAAAAAAAAGAGAGAGAGAGAAAAGGAAAAACACAGAGGAGGCCACCATGTGCTTGGTCGAGGATAATCACCGAGGATTGTTGTGAGTCAGAGACGGTTCAGTGACACAAAAGACTAAACACCTCATATCACAAAAAAAACATTTTCAGGTTTACTTTTAATCGTTTCAAATAAACACAAAAGCCTGAAACTTCTGAGAAGAGAGATAACAGTTTCTCAGCAGAGCTGTAAGAGCATGAGAATGCTTGTTCCCTAGTGGGCTAATATGAGTCAGTGCGTTGAGGGTTAAACCTACTTTCAATCCCTACACGGTTTCACATGCAAATGTACCTTATGCAAATGAGATGCATAAATGCATGCATTAGGCTACGTGTATGAAAACTCCACTCAACAAGTCTGATAATACATCAAGTAAAAATAAAGTTGCAGTGCCGTAGATTCACATTAAACTACAGTATGCCTGTAAGAGGCTCAGCTATTATTGTTGTTTATTTATTTGTGTACTGCCAACAGGCTCATGCAGAGGTAATGAAGTTACCCCAGTGTCTGATGAATCATATGACACTACACACACACACACACACACAGTTCTCCTCTCTTTCATTCAATCTTCTCGTTCATTCAGTCCGGAGTGACGCACTTTAGAGGAGCAGCACAGCAGTGTGTGATTCTATTATTCAGGTCATGTTAGCTGATTTGTTGGCTGAATAATAGAAACAAAGGTCAACACACTGACCTGAGAGTGAAACCGTACAGTAATTAGATGTAAATGTCCTGACTCGTCATTTCTCTTGATTGGAAATGAATAAAAATTCTCATTTTAGAATTGTTTATTTTGAAACCAAGACAGACAGATAAGAATATGGACAGAATATGTTACTTCAAATGTAACAATTTTATGTATAGAACTAATGTGACCACATCATACCATGCTACTCGAAAACCTCGACTATCAAATCAAACCAAATGTAAGAAAATATATTGTGTTTTCTGTAATGTGTCCAGCACGACACTGCGACCTTTAGCCTCTCTTATTTTTTTACCAGCGCAATAAGTCGTCAACACGGTGTCATGTGTCTCCAATAAAGCATCCATTAGTATGGGACGTAAAATGAGATGTGCAACATTCACTTGTTTATCACAGGGTCCTGCAGCCAGAGGCTGCTGCTCCTGCACCACACTGGATTGGTGAGACTGACTGAAAAGTCGCTTTTATGTGAGCAATGTACACATCACATACCGTGGGGCGTTTACTGGAGCATATAGTGTAGGTCACAAGGAGATCCCAAGAACAGAAGTCAAGACTTGTTTTTCCTGTTGTTGCTTGGTTTGAAACAAGAAGACAATGAGAGTACTGTATATTGTATAAAAACAAAAGAAGCATAGCTTCATGATAATATGATCATTATTTTCACCGCTACATTTAGAAATCTTACATATATGTACAGTAATATCATGCATGTGACACATGAGACAAATAAGTAATGTAATCAGAACAGAAACAGCAGAGTAATTGAATACCTGACGTCAAGAGTTGATGAAGTAAATGTAAATGAACTCAATCCCCAATTGGTGGACTTTCCCTTCTCTCCTCAGCTTTTTTTCATTCTGATTATTTTTTTTATATCTGTTTCTCTCCTGATGTACTTAATGTATGTGTGCTCAATCACTCCCTGGCTCCCTCACCCTCCCGCTTATGTGTTTCCATAGTCTCATGATCAATTAGCACACACTAAGAAAAGAAGAGGGTGGAGTCAAGGTACGTGACGTCCATCTCGCGGACGGTTGCCATGGTGACAACGGGTGCGGCCAGTAAAGTCAAGAGAGGAAGAGGTGGTGTGATGTTCCTCATTGAACTAGTGTGTGTGTGTGTGTATAGATCATGTGGCTGAGTTTTTATAGAGCAGTGATCCGGTCATATGATGGCTGACACCTCTTTATCACACAATACCTGCATTTCAGTATGTACACATTCACCCAGTGAAGCATACATACAGCCAGTGAAAGTTCACTATATGTGTATTTTAAGTGAGACATGTGAAAATGTATTTATTATATAATCATGTCTAAAGAATTGTTGATAGTAAGCCTGAATGATTTTTAATATGATAGAGATTCGACACATGTACGGAGAACAATGTCCTACTGTCACTGCTGCCGTTTTCATTGGACAAAGGCATTTTGTGTCGCTCGGTTGCTGACAAGAATAAAGCCAAGGACAGTGTCTCGTGCCCCTCAGAGCAAAATGTCTTTGACTTTGTGTACTTTTCTAAATTTCACAGCGTCTGTCACAACAGCTGCTGTGGACTGTCCTGGTTTGGGTAACTCCACCCATCTGGTTTCCACACACACTTTGAACACAACACAAACACTGTGCTTGGCAAATAGTGACTGACCCACTTCCACACTATGTCATGTGTGTGACAAAGTCCTGCATCATTTGCCCGCACGGCCATGTTTCCCAAGGACAGAGACAGACTGTGTGTGTTCTTGTGCTTATATATCTTTGTGAGGACCAAAAAAAACAACAACATATAAATCAGAGGACGAGAGAAACATTTTGGGGGTGAGGACATTTAGGTTGGTCCTCACAACTTTAAAGGGCTTTTTGAGGCTTAAGACTAGGCTTTAGGGTCAGAATTCAGTTTAGGTTTAGGTCAGGTTAATGGTTTGGGTCAGACATTAAGATTATGGACTATGTCTCACTAAAAATGTTGTACAAGAATGTGTGTGTGTTTGCGTGGATTCTTGTATTAACTGCTTTGTGAGGACATTTGGCTGGTCCTCACGTCTTTAAAGGTCTTTTGGGGGGTTAAGACCTGGTTTTAGGGTTAGGTTACGGGTTATAGTTAGGCATTTATTTGTGATGGTTAGTAAGGGGTTATGCATTATGCCTTTGATGGTGTGTGTGTGTGTGTGTGTGTGTTGGGGGGAATAGCAGTCATTTCTTGAGTATTGCTGTGTTTCCATCATGGTACAGTATGGCATGGTTTGGACCAAAATACACAATACTCAAGTGTGTAGAAGATGTGTTGCTGTGTTTCAGTGTGGTATTGTTACTGTGTGTGTACACTCTGAAGTAAACTAATTAGCATGTACTGAGATCAGCTGCGGGCCCTGAGGCCTGCAGGGAGAATTCCTTCATGGTCCTGATGGCCTCGTCTTTCTCTACCTCCCACCATCCGTCTTGCGCTCTCTCTCTTTCTCTCACACACACACACACACACACACACTGAACTCAGTCACCCCACTCATGCCACTCACTCAGACACGACGCACAGAGGCCCAGTAACAGAGAGACTGCGGGAGAGGTACACATATACTGTATCATTAGGCTGTCATTATGTTCTGTGCTGAATGAGCACAGAGAGACATTAACTACAGTATTGTGGCTTCAGAGCTGGAACAAAACTCCTGCGTTTAACTGCGCGTAGAAGATTATTGATCTCATGACAGATTCTAGTAGCCACCGTGTTAGCGTGTTTTAGTCTGGACGCTTCTCAGCAAATTCAGCTGTCGCACTGCACATGCAGGCTGTGATGCATTCAATTGACAAAATGATTCTCGTGTTGAATTTGTTCAGCGAGGTAATGATCTCATTAAACAAAAGCAAACGGAAATCACTTTATCACACCAGCATTTAAAACATTCTTAGGATTAGTAAATTCAGTTCACCTTTGGTGGACCCCGTTACTATGTGCACTGTAGAAAACAAACACTTTCCTTCATGAAAATGTGAATTTTCTTTCTTTCTTTCTTTATTTCTTTCTTCCTGGCTTACAGTACATGTCTGAGTGTGATGTCCGCACCTCTCGAGTATTTACCCTGCCGTTGGCATCGGCAAACATAGTTTGTATCACCTATTAGCTGTTCTGAGGCGAGAGCAAATATTAGCCCCATGCTAATTAAGGGGATTTCACTTTGTCAACTTATACTTGTAGTTCAGGTTCAAGCATGTACACATGCGGGGACACGATCCCCAGAATTCCACGTGCACACACAGGCATAAGGACAAACACCTCTATTTCCAGTCATTCAGGTTGCGCGGGTGCTGTGGGGACAAGAGATTAGCAGCTGTCACGGCTAAAAACACAAGCTCTGCACCAGTGTGGCTAAACCCATGGCTAAGGAATCCAGACAACCACCCTGTGACCTCCCTGATCCCTACACACACACCCGGCCTCTTTCCCATCTGTTTGTTTCACCTTAGATTCCCTAAAACTCATATCTCAGGTCTTTGTGTTTGACACTGTGCATGTAGACACACGGCTGAAAACACCTTTAAATGTCACTGCTGACATACAGTAATATACATCACTAAGCCGATGAAGGCGTATTAGCCACAACAGCAGTCATTTTGGAAAAGGGCAGATACTAATAAAATGATGTTTTAAAATTCTGAATTCAAGAGGTTAAGAGGTTAAATTAGCCAACACTTTGATGTTATCATGCAAACTCGCTTGGATGACGTTTGATATATGTGTCACAGGGGAGAAGGCTGCTAACATTACATTTGCCACAACCACACACAAAGTATTGTTTTGACAACTTGAAAATAAATGTTGTTAAATAAATCAGTTTGGGTCTGTGTCTCCCGTCTAGGTTTTTGGTCTGGCAGTCAGTGTTACTCTGGTTCTGCACCAAGTACCATTTCCCAGTTTTCAGATGATAGACGGGGTAAACATTACTGCGATTTTTGTGTTCAGAAAAGGAAGAAAATACTCAAGGGGATGTTTATGATTATGTCTGTGATCACCAAACAACATACATTGACTGTATAAATGGTATTTTGGTGCTTGTGTGAGAATGTAAACAGGTACAGATCATTTGAGATAAGTGACACAAATTTTAATAATGAACACTGATATCCATTAAAGCAACAACAAACAAACCAGAATGACTTGCTTTACCTGAAACATGCTAACACGCACTGTGCTTGACCACAGTCTGTACAGCTGCATTTATGTGTGTTTGTTGTATCCTGTGTTAAAAAAAAAAAGCTCCAATATTAAATGAAAATATTACACTGTACCTGTTCTGCATTTATTTATTAAAAAGCGACAGCAGATCAGACTCAGTTTTGTGTGTTTGATTGCTCAAAAACAACATCTTTGACTGTTAAATAGTTGAAAGACATTCAAGCATGTGGTACAGACAGTCTTGTCTAAAGTACTTAAAAGGGATACTTAAAGTCAAAGTACAAGTATCTTACCAGAAAATGACTTTGGTAGAAGTTGAAGTCACCTTTTATAATATTACTTAATTAAAAGTATATGACATTTACTGTACTTAAGTATCAAAGTAATTTTACTGACTAAAAAAGGGAGGAGTTAGGATTGAGCCATGGTAGCTCAGTGGTAGGGCGAGTTGTCTTTTTGTGGGTTCAGTTCTTGGCTCGCTATTCTATATGTGTCCTTGAGCAAGACACTTAGCCCCATGTTGAAGCATGTGGATGGATGTGTGAATGGATGAATAGCAAAACTGTAGTGTAAAGCTGCTCATCAAGACTGGAAAACCATGACCAACTCTTCTTCTTCTGATTTTATTTGGTAGTACCGAGTAACAAAGATAGTTAGAGGGAATGTAGTGGAGTAAAAGCTGCTAGAAATATAAACAACAAAGTACATTTTTGTACTTAAGTACAGTATTGAACTATTTGTACTTCATTAGATTACACTGGGTATAGATAGGACACATCATAACCAAATATGTAGCCATTTTTATGTTATAGCTTTCTAGTGAAGGGTAATTATTGTGGACTGCAGTATTATGTGATAATCAAAAATATTGGTTATCAGTTTTAGAGCTAATGTGTTTCTTTAATTGTCACTTCTTTGAACTCACCTCTGCATAAAATGTGACATTTAATTCTCTCTGTCTCCTGCTTCCCATCCTGTTGGCTGTAATGACCATGAAGGAGGCTGAGGCAAGCCCTCCACAGCTGGAGGAAAACCACACAAGGCAAACACACGTCCTCTCCCTCTAACACACAAGCACTCGACCAAAACCAACAAAAATAGTCATTTAAAAGTCATACGCCTTGAAAAGCAAACACACACACATATACAGTGTTCCAAAATAATAGGTAGTTTGGTGGCAAATAGCAAGCCGTCCAGTCTGAACCCATACAGTAGATCTCCTCAACTATAAATTCAGTTTTTTAGGAAAAGGTAAAAACAGTCTTTCACAAATGTCAAAAACAACTCTCTAGGAAACAAAGAACACTTAAGTGGTTCTGTGGTCCTGTGTGTGTGGCTCTATATGGAGCTACAATAATCTTTTAGTTGTTTTCAATTTAAAAAAAGCCTGTTGCCTTCTTTATAAAGGGTCCTTTACGATAGCGTCGTTACTCTGCCCCAGGCCTGGAGGAACTAGTGTCTTTTCTAGTTCTACAAAGAACCTGTCATGTTCAGCGTATAAGAAGTGAAGAGGAAAAAGAGCTACAGAGGGAAATATGATAGAGAGAGGAGACGGCATTGTGAGGACAGGAGGACAGCCATGTGTTCCCCCGGCTGTTGATGCACTGATAACAGCTGAATGAACGGTGTTGTTTTCATGGAGCAGTTGAATACACTGTGACGTGATTCAACCCGAAAAAAGAGCTCAACTGTGAGAACCAGCATGTGATACATGGAGATAGACTAATTTCCCTTGATACCCAAGCAAAAAACAAACAAACTGTATAATGTCTGGGTTTGAGTCAAATTTGAGTCCTGACCATTAACATTTGCTATAAATGATAATAAGGTGATTTCCCTGCTGTTTTTAAACCAAAACATGTGCGAAAGTGAAACTGTGTTTTGTGGATGTGAAAGTCATGGTGTGAAGTTGACCTGATTTTCATATCAGAGTTATAGTGGTGTGGCTTAAAAATATAGCACATGTTTTGGAATTAAGCACATACAGTACATGTTAAGCACATACATGTTCGATATAGATTTTCCCCATCGCCTTCTTACCATGGATGCTGGGATCTACTCATGCATGCTTTAATGGTTTGGTTTTTTTCGTTGTGACTTTATGGTATTATATGTAATTAGCACAGTACTTCCACGTGTGATGGATTTGCATGTGTGCATGCTTAATTGAATGACATGCATGTCAATGTCTTGGTGGATCCCGGGGGCTGATTCTGGTTCTGCACAGGAGGTATCAGTTTAAGAGGCCTGATCATCCCAGCTGCAGTGGACTCACAGCCAGACCGCTTATAGGCATTCTGTGTTGGTTTTTAATAAATCTTTACAATGGCTTGTTTCATGTGTTCCTAGTAACTCTACTCACTCTTGTTGCAGTCAGGTAACAGTAGGGAGAGTGGAAGATGGAGTATTATTTTTTTGAGCGTGCCTGCTGTTCTTGCTGCCGATGTCATCGGGTGCAGGACTTGTGCTGGTAAAGTAACATTTGGGTGGATTGAACCTTTAAAACTTGACGTATTTAGACAAATTTATATTTTGCTGGAATCACCCATTAAAAGAGACTGACTCTGAAGCTGGACTGGGTTGTGATCATTTCGTCAAACGTCTCATATTCATGTGTATGTGGAAATTATTAGCAGTTTTTTGCAATTTTTGTCGCCATGGTTGCTCGAAACGCTAAGAAAGGTAATTGCCCTCCAATATCAATCAAACTGCACGTTTTGATGAAGGATGTGGGGGGGTTTCTCAAAACTGTCAAACTATGATATTTTTGTCAAATTTTGGACAACATACCAACATAACATAACTGTGACATTTTTGTACATAGTAAGTCAAGACCTACTAACCACTACTCCACCATGCCACTCAGGTCTTACAGTAAAATGTCATAGTGTGTCCTCCACAATGTGACAAAAATGTCAGAGTTTAGTATGTCGTCCAAAATTTGACAAAAATGTCATAGTTTAGTGTGTCATCCAAAATTTGACAAACATGTCATAGTTTAGTATGTAGTCCAAAATGTGACAGAAATGTCACAGTTTAGTGTGTCATCCAAAATGTGACAAAAAAGTCATCGTAAAGTATGTCGTCAGAAATTTGACGAAAATGTCATAGTTAGGTATGTCATTCAAAATGTGACAAAAATGTCATATTTAGTATGTCATCCAAAATGTGTCAAAAAAGTCATAGGTTAGTATTTCGTCCAAAATTGGTCAAAAAAGTGATAGTATTGTATGTCGTCCGAAATCGGTCAAAAAAAGTCATAGTATAGTATGTCGTCCAAAATCACCCAAAAAAGTGATAGTCTTGTATGTCGTCCAAAATCAGTCAAAATAGTCATGGTATAGTATGTCGTCCAAAATCACCCAAAAAATTCATAGGATAGTATGTCGTCCAAAATGGCACCAATACATCTCAAGAGTGCAGAGGGCACTTGTATCAACCAGAGGTTGAACCCAGGTCTTCTATGTGAAATGCAAGAGTGCTAACCACTACACTGTCCTCATCTAACCTTACTGTTGTATGTTGTCCAAAAAGACACCAAAATATCATAATATAGTATGTCGTCCAAAATCAGTCAAAAAAGTCAAAGTATAGTATGTCGTCCAAAATCACACAAAAAAGTCACAGTATAGTATGTCGTCCAAAATCAGTCAAAAAAGTCATAATATGGTATTTCATCCAAAATGTGACAAAGACTCATAGTATAGTATGTCGTCTAAAATCAGGCAAAAAAGTCAAAGTACAGTATGTCGTCAAAAATCAATCAAATAAATCATACTTTAGTATGTCGTCAAAAATCAATCAAATAAATCATACTTTAGTATGTCATCCAAAATCAGTCAAAAAAGTCATAGTATAGTATGTTGTCCAAAATGTGACAAAAAAGTCATGGGTTAGTATGTCATCCAAAATCACTCAAAAAAGTCATAGTATAGTATGTCGTCCAAAATCACACAAAAAAGTGATAGTATTGTATGTCGTCCAAAATGGCACGAATAAATCACAAGATTGCAGAGGGAACTTGCATGAACCAGGGGTTGAACCCTGAAATGCTAGAGTGCTAACCACAACACTATCCTCATGATGCCATAATATGGTATGTTATCCAAAATCACCCAAAGAAGTCATAGTATAGTATGTCGTTCAAAATCAGTCAAAAAAGTCATAGTAAAGTATGTTGTCCAAAATCACCCAAAAAATTCATAGTACAGTATGTCGTCCAAAATCACCCAAAAAGGTCATACTATAGTATGTCGTCCAAAATCACTCAAAAAAGGCATACTTTAGTATGTCTTCCAAAATGTGACAAAAAAGTCATAGGTTAGTATGTTGTCCAAAATCACTGAAAAAAGTCATAGTATAGTATGTCATCCAAAATCAGTCAAAAAAGTCATAGTATCGTATTTTATCCAAAATGTGACAAAAAGTCATACTATAGTATATCTTCCAAAATGTGACAAAAAAGTCATGGGTTAGTATGTCATCCAAAATCACCCAAAATAGTCATAGTATAGTATGTCGTCCAAAATCAGTCAAAAAAGTCATAGTATAGTATGTCGTCTAAAATGAGACCAAAAAGTCATAGTATAGTATGTTTTCCAAAATCAGTTAAAAAAGTCATAGTATAGTATGTTGTCAAAAATCGGTCAATAAAGTCATAGTATAGTATGTGTCAAAATCACTCAAAAAGTCATACTATAGTATGTCGTTCAAAATCAGTCAAAAAGTCATAGTATAGTATGTTGTCCAAAATCACCCAAAAAAGTCATAGTACAATATGTCGTCCAAAATCACTCAAAAAGGTCATACTATAGTATGTCGTCCAAAATCACTCAAAAAAGGCATACTTTAGTATGTCTTCCAAAAAGTGACAAGAAAGTCATAGGTTAGTATGTTGTCCAAAATCACCCAAAAAGGTCATACTATAGTATGTCGTCCAAAATCACTCAAAAAAGGCATACTTTAGTATATCTTCCAAAATGTGACAAAAAAGTTATAGGTTAGTTTGTCGTCCAAAATCAGTCAAAAAAGTCATACTATAGTATGTCGTTCAAAATCAGTCAAAAAATTCATAGTATAGTATGTCGTCCAAAATCACTAAAAAAAAACAGCTGGGAAGAAGCTCTGCCCTCTGCTGGACACTCCAGACGCTGACACGTTCCTGCAGAACAACCCTATTCCCTCGTATGTTTTCAGTCACCATGTAAAACTCTTTATAGACACTTTGTTGTGTTTGGGAACTAATTTGATTATAATGACCTGTTACTGATTAAAAGGTGTAGCTGTAGCCGCAGTGTTGGAGTTTTAAAAGAAATCTCAATGAAGAACAATATAATTTAAGTTGGTATTAAACATTTATGATGCAATGTCTTTGTTAATTAACCCTGCCAGGGATATCGTGTTTTCTCTAGCATTTTCAGTTTATCTGTGAGCAGGATTACAAAAAATACAGAATAATTTCCATAAAATATTCTGGATAACAGAGTGGATGCAGTGTCTATTCTTTCCCACAACTATGGGTATACTCTACCTGGCACCACTGAATAATTTTTATGGGAAGAAATAGTAGTTATCTTTAACTCTGCCACCTGATTAATTTACATGTGAAGAAAAAAAAAAAACATGTTAATCAACATTTGGAGAGAATCATGCTACTTTTTGTGTGTGTTTGTTTGTGTGTGTGTGTCTACCTGTACCAGTGGAGCCAAATACAGCCTGCTGGCCTACACCACTCTGTCTCTGTCTGAGGCTGAGGGCAGCTTTCAGTCTCACTCCCTCATTGTCCTCCAAAATGGTAAGAGACAAAGGCGTAGAAATGTAATATCTGGGGATATAAAGGGATTATGCTTTCTATCTCCTGATTTGATTCAGTGCCGGGGTAATAATTTAATATTTTTTTTCACTATTAATATTGAAAGCTAAAATTAAACAAAATAACCCATGATTGAAGTTTGGCTTGGATTTTTTTTCTGCGTGAGTGATTAAAATAGATGCATAAAATGAATACATGGGGGGAAATAATGCTGTTATTACTAAATCCACCTGTCATATGAAGTTCTCTAATTTCAGAGTATTTGACATTTAAATATAAATGTTGTTTCTGTAAATATAATTACAATTGACCTTATTCACAGCAGATATTTCATTTACCAGTAACATTAATTAGGGATCCACTCTAGTTTTAAGAGAGATGATGTCATGCAATTGTTTAGGTTAAAGGATAAACCTTTGTACATATTTAATTTTAAAACACAATTCATGTGTTCCATATTTTCTGGGTTTCATTATATCACTGCTACAGCATCTAATTTTGACTTTTGCACAATATTGTATATTTATATTTGTGGGATTTATTGTCTGGTGTCCTTTAACCTTCCAGCTGAGTGGTCATCCTGGCTTCCGCTTTATGGTAACCTCTGCTGTCGGCTGGTTGCGCAGCCTGTCTGTATGACACAAAGCATGATGAGCGGCTACCTAAGTCAGAAGGTGAGTTGACTGTTGTTATCATTAACACTAGCCCCAAAGCTGGTTCCAAGGTTGAAAAATCTAAGTTTCGTTTTTTGGACATTTCTAGCAAAGTGTGGAGGGGATGAACCGCTGCTGCAGTCTTTACTGTGTCTTGAGTGCGGGTTTTTTGTCCTGTTATTTCACACCAGAAGAAATTGATGCAAAAGTGCACCCTACTCTCAAGATACCGGTCAATAAGGTGAGACAATGTACTGACCTTCACATTCTACATTTATTTTTCTCTTGTTCAAGTTGTTCTGTCGATGCCTCACCCCAGAATACACACTTATTAGAGAATCATATTGCAGTTAATATAGTTAAAATATCTCAACATCGCAAAACTTGGAAAATGTTGCACCTCATTTTCTCTCTTTAAAATATTAGATGAATAAATTGAGAGGCAGAAGAGAGAGATTAATGGTACTGTTATGACTGTTACTACATCTCTATTTTATAGACTATTCAAATGTGTGATTTAAATCAAAACATAACATGTTTATTTAAAGATCAGTTTGACTTTACATTTGCAGAATAAACAAAATGCAAACTGACTCTGTACTCTGTGAGATCCTGCTGCTTTCAACTGAATATTTAATTTCTGCAGTAGTAGAGATGCACTTTAAACTGCAACATCTCATAACATAGCTTAAGTATGTTGTCGTTTCTTTGTTGTGTCAATTTTATAGAGCACCCAGATCCGTGTGATGGAGAAAGAGAGAACAGGCCAGAAATCCCGGAGTATGTCTATTATCAACCCTTCACGTGAGGGATATGAGACTGTTGTCTTCGCCACAGACACCAGGGAGGAACTGGAGGACTGGTTGGACACTCTCCACCAGCATCTCTATGATCAGAGTGAGTGACATGTGGCATAAACTTGGGATTCATAAATAGGCATGCAAGAAAATATCAATAGACTACAACATTCTGATACTGCATTCATTCTTTGAAGGGCTATATCGATATGGAACTAGTCTTGACTGTGGTTTTCTGACAGCGGTTTTGTGGTGTATTTAAGCATCTGACCACTAGTTAGCAGCAGGGTTTTTGGCCTCCTTCCATTCCTCTCACGAAACAAAGAAGATAGTTTATCATTTATGCATATAACACTGTTACTGTTACTGTGGAGTTGCAATATGTCCCAATATATAGAAAATATTGTATCCGGATCATATCGGTATCAGGATTATGTGACATACTGCCAAATTCTTGTCAGTACAAAGCCCTATTCATTATTTATGTGTCTATGAAAGGTTGTGTGTGTTTACATAAAAGAATGTCTTGGACTGAAGCAGTTGCTGTAAATAAATTTAGCTAAAGTTCTCTTTGCAGATACCATAATGTTTTATTTTTGCCTCTTATGCCTCCCCTTGTTGACAATCAGGCCAGTGGCTGCACTGCTGCGACCAGCTAATGAAGATCGACGTCACATCACCACGGAAACCATCGCTCTTCCTCGCAAAGCAGGCCGACTCTGTTTACAACGACCTCAGTGAGTAATTGGAAAAGGTGGATGAATAGAGTTAGATGCTTGATGTTTAATATTTTGAAGGGTTTTCATTTGTGATTTATTGGTGTCTATTTATAGAAGATACTGAGCAAGTGAACGAAATGCCTCATTGAAGTTAATATATTCTGGTAACCGTGTATAATGGCTTTAATTTCAATGGCGATGCATGTAAAAAAAATCCTTTTACATACTAATTAGGATATTGTGCTGTGACATTGTTATAATCCATTGAACATGGAAAAAAGACACAAAGCTGGTATAAACCTGATGTCTAGGCCTTTATATTATTATTTTTACCCTTTCTTTTCCTTCTAGGTATAAATTCACCTGGCAGGTTTGAGAGCATTGCTGATATTATCCACAACAAGATAGAGGAGACAGATGGCCGCTTTCTAATTGGTCACGAGGAGGAGAAGGAAGTGCCTCATTGGTCGACTCTGTTCGATGGATCCCATTCAGTTGTCGTGCAAAAGAGTATTCTGTCCCAGAGCAAAACCTCCACCCCTTGTTCAAGCCCCAACTCCGGCTCAACATCCAACAGCAACAAGAAGCGACGTGCCCCGCCCCCTCCCTCTGACAGAGTGGCTTATACTCCTCCCACCCGTCCTGCCAGACCTCCTCTTCCTGCCAGACCTCCTCCTCCTCCTCCAGTCATATACCAGGAGAAGGAGAACACCAGCACTTGTGCTTCACGCCTGACCACAAGGTCCAAAACAGGCAGACCGTCTCTGGACGCCAAGTTTTCTGCCATCATCCAGCAGCTCCAGCGGAGCAATGCTGGAGGTGCTGGGGCCTCCAGTCGCAAAAACGCTCCATTGGGAGTCCTCGATATACAACCACAGGGTCCACCACAGCCTCCTCTCCAGCAGCTGGAGTACCAGAACGTCCAATCCCAGGCACCTGAAACCACTGCAGAACATGGTTTCATCAGACCCAGTCATGGTCCTGTTCCTGTACCAAGGAGCAAACTTAGGAAGTCTTTCAGAGAGAGGATGAACCTGAAGGCGTTGTGAACCTGACCTTCAACTATATATATGCATTTAAACAACTAATACATATTAGTCCCTGTTGTAGAACTTTTCAGCTGAGCAAGGCAGCATTGGTAAAATTGCAAATCACAATATATTTGACTTGGTCTTAATAGCAGTATTGGGAGGATATTTTAAGAAAGACCGTGCTTCAAGTCTTTAATAATAATGGAGTACTTTATCATTTTGAGGAATATGCTTATCCGATTTCTTGCCAACAGTTAAATGTGCAGATCAATAACAAACTAATATCTGTACAATAAATAAAAGAAGCTGTAGTCACTTGATGGAAAGCTTAGCTTTGTATAACAATTGAAAAAAAACCCAGCTATCCTGGCTGAGGCAATGAATATCAACTAACCAGCACCTCCAAAGCTTACTAATTATATCATGTTTAATGTGTTAAAAAAGGACAAACTTACAGTTTTATGGGAGATGAAGTGTCAGTCTATTTCTTGGCTGAGTGCAGTCGGTCTCATCATCGCCAGAAGAATTTTTACCCACTAATCCAGTCCAGAAAGTCACTGCTTCTAGCCAAGAAAATGAATAATAAATTAAACCTCAACGTTAACACAGTGTTTTTTTGTTTAACAGTGAGCTTTGTGAGTTACCTTTGAAAACAGCTAAGACTAACTGTTTTCCCTTCTTTCAGTCTTTGTGCCAAGATAAGCCATCCATCTTTCAGCTTGGTATTGACTGGATAGGTATTAGAAGTGATATCAATCTTCACATCTAACTCACAGCAACAAAGTGAATCACTGTATTTCCTAAGATGTCATGGCATTGCTATAACCTAAAGGATGACTGTGTGACATGATATCTAAAAGCGTCCTCACACCGTCCGTCATGTTAACCCAAATGCCAGGTGACACCTCATATTACAATATCAATATTGCATTGATACATCTCCAGTCGCCATTTCTCAACTTTTTTTCATGTGCAGCTAACCCACAGATGAAATTGGAAGCTGTTGTGTTGGCTTGAGCACCACCATCATCAATCCCACTAAAATGGAAAGGCCTATTTCTCTGCTCTGCCACTGGAACATGGACTGAAGAAAAAGAGCCTTTCCAAAAGCACTCAAATTGGAATTGATCCACTGGCCAACTGTGGAGGAGTCATTCCTTTTGGAACTATTGACTTATTCCACTTACTGTGACGACTTTATGACCACTATGGCTGATTTCAAGGGAACAGGATTTTAGGAGCAATTGCAAGCACTAATGTGACTTCTCCATTTCCCAGAGGTCTTAATAATGGAGCGACCTTGGTTTTCAGTGGCTACATGGCATGTCAAACATAATTTAACAGGGCCGCCAAGAAAATGGTATGAACAAAACTGAATGCATCGCTATTTTGAGTGGCTAGAATAATGAACGCCCTTGTGTTTTTATCTATCTAGTACTGCTAGCCATTTATTTGAAACGCTCAATGATCATGTGTTGAAAGATGGGCTTCATAATTAACTGGAGTGTACAAAACATTAGGTTTAGCTACTTTCTCTGACATTGCCTCGCCTGGAGTAGCAGAATGGGCAAGGCTACAGTCTCATTTCTCTTTCTTTCTTTTTTTATCTCACTCTGTAAATTCTGTTTAATCAAGAGGGGGAGATGGGGAGAGACAGATTACAGGAGGATTTAGTTTAAGCCGTGAAAGAACTAGGAATGGACTGAACAAAAGGGGGATGCAGCTCAGTATATTAGCATTGTGTTCAAATGCCTCCCATGATTCGAGGGTATTAACCATTAAATTAGTTCATAGTATGTTTTTACCTATTCTGATGTGGCTACACCTCAGGCTTTGTGATGCTAAAACCATCACAGTTCTGCGACACATCCTGCATTTCATCTATTTTAGTTATACTAAAGCACAAATACTTTACATAAGTATTTGTGCAATTATTACTGACCATTACTGTGAAAAACAAACTCTTCTTTATTGTTTTGGACATTTGAGTGTTCAGCCCCGGTGACTTATTTTCAATACAACCAGTGGAAAAGGCACTCTATTAAAATTAACATAGGAGAAAAGCAGGCCAGCTTGTGATTATAAATGTAACTGTGATTTATGATGCGGTCTAAACATTGTCAGTTTGTTCTGGGCTAAACTCGTGAGCCAAAATTTATATTCGTCCTTAATGCGTTTTAAAAATGTAATTTCTTGTTCACGCAACGGCAACAAATGTACCAGCTGTAATTGATGGGGTTTGTTTGTTGATGAAAATGTTGTGTAATTCTGAGTGTAATACCTTCATGTTACCTCAGTTTTACTTTAGGCACATTAATTATTTAGACTTTAAGTGGAACAGTTTTTTTGTAGAAGTAAGCAGCGACATTATATATTACTCTGTTCTCTGGTGCAGTATAACTTGAGACTAGTGCAATGTAAAAACAAAATAAAACTGTTCTTATTTTTGGTCTTCTAAAAGTGCAGTTTTCTCCTCCCTCTCCGTTCATTGTCGTCTTGGTAGCTAACTGTATTTTTTTTTTATTATTATTTAAATATTGCTGATCTGCAATAAAACAGCCTACTTTCAACCCTGTTGAGGCTGCTTTATTTTTGCTGAGCTTGAAAGTATTACTGAATATTTTTCATGGTAAAGGTTTACCAGGGGGTGGCAATAAAAGTCAAAGCATAGCTTTTATTGCAGCCCAACACATTCCAAAGAGATACATGCACTAGCACATTTTTTGTCTGCAGCAAATACTGAGGGAGGTTATGTTGGCTTTGAGCCCAGAAGTAGCCTGTTGTGAAGATTAAGGCAGATGGAATCTCATAGCCAGATAATGGTATTACAATAATAAAACTCCATTCACACTGCATTTACTCAGAAAAAAAAGAGAAGAACATTACATTGCTCTAAGTACACTGGCATAAAACATCCGTTTATTAAGCCCTTGCTTTTTATCTGCAGTTATTTTTCAAAAACAACTGAGGAAACATGTATTGATAGTAAAATATTTTAATTAAATATACAGGAGGTCATATACAAAATGTCTATTTTTTTGTCTTGCTCGCCAGCTGGGTGATTGGTAAACAGATGGCTACTGTATCAAAAACACTTTCAGGATGCACATTAATGGAAATAACATGGGGGGGGGAAATGCAGACAAATAAAAAGAGTATCCTAATTCTTAAACTGTAGTGTTCTTTTAAATCTAACATGAGCAGGGTGACCTTGAAACAGAGCAAACAAGGACACGACTAGATTGTGTAATCGACTTTTATACTGTTTTGTTTTTTTATACTATTTACAGATTATAACAGTTTATATGATAACAACCACGCAATACTATCTACAGTGCTATTTACACAGAAAATAAGACAAAAAGAGAGGGATTTTCATGAATTGATCCCATGTACAGGAGCCAGCACTAACGCCAGTTTAACCTACACACAGCAATGTACAGTACTTAATCAGAAATTAATGTCTTTAAGTATTCAGTAAAACCCTACACAAAGACATATACAGCTTTTTTTTTCTTCTCTCTCTTCTCTTTTAAAAACACCAGACATGTTCACTGTGTATTTCGGCTTTCCTGGATTGCAATTATAGTGGTTGTAAAAGCAAGAGCAGGTGCCCTCTTGCTACCTCGGGCTATGGAGCATGGTCGGTATCAACTAATTTATGGAGTCTGGTACCTTTTTTATCACTGCTAAAAAAAACACATACAGCACACATGCCCCGCGGATGCCAGACACGTGTCAATATTAACTATCAGTAAATCTTTTCAGGTTCTCATAAAATGGACTACTTAACACAGGTAAGTAAAGTAAATAGAATATTTTTGCGCACAAATACTATATAACTATAATAATAATGCATACCTTTAAATTCTGCACCTTACCGATCAAGTCTGGTGTCTGATAGTCAAGTGTGCCATAGAGATTTTGTATGAATGTCTGTGCTGCATTTCAGATAAGAGCGACAGTAATATTTATATTCCTACCCTGCTACAGAAGATAAACCTTAACATCTGTAGTGCTAACTCTAATCCAAGACTGCAAAAGGCACAGATATTTGCAAAGCAATAATATCCTATGTGACAACATTCCTAAATCATACAGTGATTCTTTTCAGCGTGTTGATTTAAAGAGCTGGTTCCTCCCACCCCACCCCACCCCCCCCCAAAAATAAGAGCTTTCAAAGTCACGAACAAAAAAAAAAAAGATGAGATGCTGTGATTTCTTGTGGTGAGCATTCTACAGCAGATGGCTGCATCATTATTCTGGTCCTACACACAGAAACAATCTGCTACACTCTACTCATCACAAGGAATTTTGGGGTCAAGTTACTTTCAATTAAGAAAGTAAATGTTAAAAACTTTTTTGTAATTCATTAAATGACAATAAAAAAACAAAAAAACATTCATAATTTGTCATCCAACGAGACAACTGCTCGCGCCGGGTATTAATCTGAACAGAATAAACGAATAGAAACCTGAACTGAGTAAAAGAAGAGTATACAGTACATCTGTCATACACAGCACCGGAGAATGTTAAGACGAATCTATTTGATGTTACGCAGCACTGCAGTGAGTTTTAATGTCCATTCCATGGAGTCGAGGGGGATTTGACTGTGGCACAAAGCGGCAACAGCTTTCAGCGTGGAGACATGTAAACAGATACAACACCACAAGTGTAAGAATGCGCTAAAGCGCCGTTGCACATAGTTTGCAATGGTGAACGCACCACTAGTTATATAAAGATTTCATTTACGTCGTCATGTTACTTTTAGTGTTTTTAAGCAACAAAGTTTAGCCCTCAGACGCAGTAAACAAATGGCTTTTCTCTGTTGCCCTCCACTTTCTACACATCCAGAGCAACAACCTGACTCATGCTGACTTTGACTAACTGTTTTGTGTGCACATACACAAGCATTGTGCAAATAAGGATACAAACAAAAGAGATACAGTAAGTGGTGATAAAAAAAACAATGAACAGTGCAAAGTATATAAACAAATGCATATACAATTTGGAAAAACAAAAAAATGGGAAATGGAATATTCAGTCCACCAGACTGATCAGTTTATTTGTCTGCTCTCAGCCAAGTTTATTATCAGTGTTTTCCTTTGACTGAGCCACAAACCCCCAAGCCACGGGGGCAAAACAACAAAGACGAGCTGAAAAAAGTTTGTGTGGTTGAGGAAAGACGGGGAGAAACAAAGTGCCTGCTGCCTCACAGTCTGGTGCTGGGGTGTACCGAGGACAGCTGAGGTGGGAGGGTTGAAAGAGGGTACAGGTGATGCAACAGGTCCCCATACAGTGCTGCCCCACCTGGATGCCTGTAGAAATGGTGCGGGCTGTGGTTGGAGGCCAACAGTTGCCTGTGAAGCATTATGGGATGGAAGGCTAATGGGGGCACGAGGGGAGAAACGGCTGACTGGCTCTTCAGGTACTGCAGACCTGGGTGCTGGAGGTCCTGGGCTCCATGTGAGACCAGGCTACCATGTGGGTACAAGCCAGAGTAGAGGTGTGCAGCATGGGGCGGGGGGAAGGTGGTTGTAGGGTGACCCTCAGGGAGATGATTGTTGAGGTGAACGCCATGGGCTGGTTCTGCTGGTTTTAGCTCTTCCGGGTCACTGCGTCGGATTGAGCCAGCAGGGTGGATTGGTGTCACTACACGCACTTTCCTTTCTGGTACTTCTTCGTTTTCAAGCTCCACTAGGCTCCGCTTGCTGGGTCGGACAGGAATGGTGAGCGACGAGTCACTCGACGCTTTGGGGCTGGGAAATGGCTGCGATGACTCTGCTGGGCTCTGTTTGGGCGGAGAAATGGTCATAGGAGGAACCCTGCATGCCTTAGGGTGGGAATCCAAACCCTGGTGCATGATGGGATATGGGAGACTGCAGAAGGAGGGCTTGGAGAAGGAGGACACTCTCTGAGAGAGAGGTTTAGAAATTGTGAAATCTCTGGGTTCGTCGTCTGCCTCTCTGCTCTCTCCGTGAGTTTGAGTCCTGTCACTGAAGTGAGACCGGTAGGCCAGGCCTTCTTGCTCCAGGGCACCACAGACGAAGGCCTGGCTGTCTTCACGGTCCCTGGGGTAGTGCTCTCTCCGCTCTCCGTTGGCAAAGCTGACCATCCTCTCTTGGCTCAGGCAGTTCTCTGTTTGCCTGTACAGACTGTGGAGGTGAGGGGAGGAGTAGCAGTCACCTGGGAAGCTACGAGGCTGAGCAGCAGGGCCTTGGAGTAACTTCTCACCAGAGTTCTCCACACTGTCCTGGGCATGTGTTCGGGTGAGATAGGGCTGCCACGTTGGAGTAACTTGAGGCTGAAGATGATGGCTCGTTCGGGAGCTGTAGGACTCCGACAGCTCCTCGGCAGCGCTCCTCTCTGTTGGGCCACCCATGGCTTGATGTTGAGGCTTGGTGCTCTGGGCATGCTGAATGACTGATGGCCTGAATATGGGCGCTACCTCCGGGATGCTGTCAGACACACATCTGTGCCTTAGTACCACTTCTTCTTCTTCACCCTTTCTCTTCTCTATTTCCCTTTCTGCCACTGATATGACAGGTAGAGAGGAAGTGGCGGTGGGAGGTGGAGGTTGAAGAGAAGAAGTAAAAGAGAAAGGGTTGGACTCACACACTTGAGAGAGAAGTTTCTTTTTGGCCAAAGGTGACATGACCCCCTGACTGGCTTTGCAGTAGGCAGCTGTCTGTGCAAGGCCTTGGGAAGTTTCCTTCTTAGTAACCCCATAGTCTTCTTTCTCCGAGAAGGAATCTGTGCTCAAATCTATACACTGCCTCTCTGCCTGCTTGCACATCGGTAAAACCTTCCCTACTCTCCCACCATGACTTTCAATGGAGTCTTTGACCCTGGAGGAGGACTCAGGCAGAGCAACAAGTCCAGCAGATTTGTTCTGATCCCAACGATGAGGCAGATATGGGTTTTTAGGAATGAAATGCCCTTCAGTTTGCTGTTCACATGTCAGTTTCGCTTGGAGGACGTCGCTGATTTGTCTCCACTCTGGATGGGAGCCAGGCCCCGTGTTGAGGGGTAGACCAACATGTGGGGCTCTGCAATCTGATTCTTTGGGGCACAGTGAAGATGGCTGCTCCACTGCTAGGGACTCCTCTTTCTTCAGGGTAAGTTGTAACTCTTCCTCTTCTATTACAATGGGCTCCTCTCTCAGAGAGACCTCCTGTTTTACGACCCTGGACAGTTCATGATTCTCCTCATTCCCTTTGAAATCCTGCACGCAGAAATATAAGTGTTAGAATCTCAAATATTTTCCCGACAGTTGCAAAGACAACACGCATTGAGAGTGCACAGAGAGAAGAAAGTG
Source organism: Solea senegalensis (assembly GCF_019176455.1). Lineage (NCBI taxonomy): Eukaryota > Metazoa > Chordata > Actinopteri > Pleuronectiformes > Soleidae > Solea > Solea senegalensis. The sequence goes on from NC_058035.1 coordinate 14,563,486, forward strand.
AATCCTGATGAGGCTGCAGTATGGAGATGTGACTGACCTGTGATTGTTCTTGGCCCTTCACTGTCTCCTCTCTGTCCTTTTTACTTCCCAGCTTGGGGTTGCTGAGGGGTTTCAATTTCTTGGCCCCCACTGCTTTGGCTTTGACTCCTGGGGCCTTCTCTTGGCTGCCTTCCGGCTTCCTGGGTTTGGTCGAGGGGAGGGGCTTGTCCTGCTCACCTTTGATTTGCCTCTCGTAAGGAAGGAGGAGTCTGAGGGAAGAGTGCAGCGACAGGAATGCAGATGAGTCTGTGCTGCGATCATGTTATGTCACGTCATGCTTGTCATGGACATCTTGTTAATCTATGTTGTGCATTATTGTTTACAAACCAAAACAGTAAAAGTATGGTATGTTTTTTTGTAGACGTTGTAGAATTTCTAATCATACAGTTTATTTGTTTGCTTGTTAATAATAATAATAATAATAATGATAATGATAATGATAATGATAATGATAATAATAATAATAACGACAATAATAATAATAATAATAATAATAATAATAATAACAACAATAATAATAATAATAAAAAAAATAGAGCAAGTTTCAGCTTTACCACAGGCATGCAGTGTATCAAATATGGTGCTTTAAAACCACCTCGATTTAATATCTGGCGAGCATCAACGATCCTATTGTAATTAAACTAGGTTAGGGGAAATCCAGGTTCAGATGAGTGCCAGAGTATGTGTGTGTGTGAGAGAGAGAGAGAGAGAAAGAGAGAGAGAGAGAGAGAGAATGTGAATAACCAGTTATCTCCTGCTGAGACAGATCACATTTGGTATTAGTTTAACCTTGAGAGAAAACAATACATGTGTGCATGTTGAGTGTGTGTGTGTGGTGTGTTTGCGAAAAGGAACCAAAACCAAACTATTTAAAGGAACCACATACAGTACGACATCTAATTTAATATACTAATATGAATAATCACATAAGCTCCGACAGTGGTTGCAATAAATATTTGAGGTGGTCACAGTTACAGTCTCCACTATTTTATCACAGTTGTACAGTTGCCATGCTCAAAACGAAGGATCGCAGCATATGCTCCTGCATAATTAAGTCCATAACAACTGACAAGGAACATTCTGCAGAAAAACCATTCAACTATTTTTGACTTCTGTTATTTCTCTTCTGAATACTTCCCAAGTCAATTTTCCGTATCTGATGTCATAACTAATGGGAACATTAAGATCTGGATAACATAACAATACCCATGTGTAAAATAATGACATGTAGGAACCAGCGAGGGAAATTTTTAGGCTTTTATTGCTCAGAAAAGAAAATGGAAATTGGCATTAGACCAGAAATAAGAAACGCTGTGGAAGTAGGAACCAAGACAACTGAAAAGCTACAACCCTCTAAACTTCAATAAGCTCCTCTGAAAATCTCTTCAGCTCCTCTGACAGGTTTCTTTTTTTTTTTTTTACAATAACAATCCATAAAAGCCAGACAGAAACATGACTTTCTCAGTCATGAGAGAAAAACAGGTCTTCTCGTGTAACGACAAGAGATGGTTGCACTAGTCCTTTTAAGGGACATGGCGGTAAAACAAACAATGAATCAAGAGCTGTTTCGCCTCCTCTTCAAAAGGAAGAAAAAAAAAAAGCCTCAGAGAGTTCAAGAGGCTCTGTGGGATTTTTTTGTTATTTTTCCTCTGAACAAAAGTGCTGGCAGGGAAAGCGGTGAAACTACATTTCTTACAGCTGGTCTGGCACCAGGCCCTAGGCCAAGAAAGGAAATGTACTATTAAATGTGACTTATTGGAAAGACAGAGAGCAAAGGGGTTGTGAAAGAGTGTAGGGGAGGGGAAAGAGAGCAAAGGGAAAAAGAAATGGAGGGAGCCAGAGAGCGGATAATGACATGTTAATGAATAGCACAAAGGATTGTGAATGAAGGAATTAAAAAAAAAAATGGTGAAAATAAAAACATGCAGTCATTCAAACTTTAAAATAGCAGCAGTGGTAAAATATTAAAAATAGGGAAGTGGTGCTCAGGCTGTCTATATTTAGGAGAAGAATAATTAAACAGAGATGAGTGCAGATATACTAACAGAGATCAAAGCACGAGAAAAGTGGCACACATTCACAGTGTACCAGGGCACATTGTTGACTATCGCTCTCATCTGTGGGAAAGAGATGGCTGCCTTGGCCTGGGTCAACTTTATGGAATGTCAATATGGGGTGGGGGGAGGTGAGTCGCAGGCCCGGATAATGTAAGAGCTGACCCCTGGAAATTACTGGAGCCTTAAATAGTTCCAAATGGAAAGCCTAAGATGTTGTGTCGACAGGAAACCCAAAATCAGTCTCAGGAAGCGGCCGACAATGTCAAAATGATTTGCCATGTTTAATTCAATTATTATAACGAGACGTGTCTTTCTACTCTTTTATGTAAATGTCCACAAATGAGCAAACAAACTGCAGCCACTCATTCATCCATTTTTAACTCTGTGATAAGTTAAAAAAAATAAATAAAAGACATGTAATATAGTGCGCACGATTCAATACCACTTATATAAGTAGCAATTTCCTCCAAGGATGGGCTTGAGCTTGGCAGCCACTGCATTAGTTGAAGGAGATCCAGGCGCAGTTAATAAAGGGAGCCACTAGGGGGCATGTGCTACACTGAGAGTTTCCAGGAAAGAATTTCATTAAAGCAGGAGAGGCAACATTTTTACGAGGTCAATAAATACTTAACTTCCTCTCGTGCCAATTTATCACCTGCCCTTTGTTTAAGCAGCTGTTTTCCATGTTGATAATGAGCAACTTAAATATGACACACAAGACACCTCATCTGAATTAAACTAAACATTATTTCTATCCATATATCTACCTACAAAAATGAAGAAAATGTACCTATTACACCATTTGATGACCTTATAAAAGTAATATTATAAGAAATATTGGCATTCACTTCACAAATATTGTCCGTCTAAATTTATAGACGGCATATAGAGCGCCATGTTAATGAAAGGTTTTCACTTCCCTGTGTAACTAAAAACACTCAATGCAGAAATACAGCCCACATTTCAGTTAGACAACGCCTGTAAACACAAACACCATCAAACCACAAATGTCAACTAAGCATGTCTCTGCCTTTGAAATAATAGATTGCACACAAAGCACCCCAAAGTAGACAACTTGGCAAAAACAAGGTGACTTTACCAGCAATGTGCTGCACTCATCTCATCTGAGTTTTGTGTTACAGGAACACGCAGTGTGCTCAAATCCAAGAAATGCCTAAGTCACCAAATAAGTGGAAAAAGCCTGCGGGCTGTTCCATTTCAACGATTTCCCTCCCATCCGTGCTGAAATTAATTTTAGCTAGTGTTGTGTTAAGATCACAAGAGCTGCTTCGTGTGTTCAAAAAAAAAAACTATTTAAAGAGCTGCTGGACGAGCCCCTGGGGCTGTAGAAACATTTGTAGGAAAGAAAATGACTTACATTTACAAGCCTGTGAGGAAGAGACTACAAATAAAACAGATGAAATCAAATCTTTATCACATCTTAATGCAATGATTAGGCATCGTCAGCACAATGACAACACAGTAACTGCTGCTGAGAGAGAGAGGAGGATATGGGGAAAGAAGGAAGATGCCAGCAGAGGGATAAACAGATATTGTAGCCGGTCCCTCTGCTTTGGATTCATGCCTCAAAGCCCCTCTTTTGTCTCAAAGCCAAACCACTTGAGGTGACCCTCATTCATGCAGTTAAAACAGGAGGGCAGCACAGGAATGTATGAAAACTTAAGTCCTTTGTCAAGTCTGAAAATACCAGATTTAAAATGACCTCCACTGTTCCCCTGGGGTTTGCTCTCATTAGCTGCTGCTGCTGCTGCAGCCTGTGCTAAATGTTCATGAGGGCAGGTGTGAGCTGAGAGCACGGACTGTTTGAAATAATGTAAACTATTATGTGTAAAGGAACTCCTAAATCCGTCAGCCGCTAAAATATTAATACCATAAATATATGGCATTCAGTCGCTCTTCAAAGTCAGTTTAATTTGCTGCTGTACTGAACTACTTATTAATCTCAGTGGACTTGAATAGACTCTCATACAGTTGATTGCCTGTCACACGTCAGTGCAGTAATTTGTGATTTTTCACTGCCACTGGGGGAAAGTCGTCCAGTGGTAGAAGGAAAATAAACCCTGGACCTGCTGATTAAATACTAAACATAAACTACTCAACACATTTTTTGATTTGGGGGAAGGAAAGAAAAAAAAATGTACTGAAGCATTTTGTGTTGGAGAAACAAGCTCTGGGGATTAAAATAGCTGCCTGCTATTTCAGTGTAAGGAACATGTAGCTCTTTGGCTCCACATTCAGTAGAAGAGTCGTGGATATACAAAGAATTTGGCCGTTAGTTTCAAGGATAAGACAAGTTGAGATTGCGGACAGAAAATATACAATAATCCCTGGCCTTGTGCTGTAACTCTTTCTCTCCAGATATTTTGATTTCTTTATTAGAAATCGGTCATTGTTTTCGTCTTGCACGTCTCTTTAGGAATACAAAGCCTGAGGGTACAGGGTTGATACTCCCTCTCTTATTGCAATCCGATGATACCCCTTGTTTTAGATCGAGTATTAGACAACGCAGAACGTAACGCACTGTGTTTGATGTGCCTGCAATAACAGCATGGGCGACGCAGAGAGAGATGCTGATGAGGACAAAACACTGAGCCTCTAACAGAATAAGATGAGGAACAATGTACTGTGCTGAATCTGAAATAAAATTCAATTTAAATTCTCTGTATATGAACCGACTCACTAATAATTATTATCATTTTTTTTATATTTGGAGAGTAGCTGCAGTGAATGCACGGGAACATTGACACCAGGAGGGATGAATAAAGGTTGAATCAATAAAACATCTCGTCGGCTAAAATTGGAACTGGCATGCATCTGTCTGAAAGGACTATCTGCATGATCTGAGCTGGAGAATATTTCACAGGCCTTGGAGTCTGTGTACAGTACATCTGGCAAACATCTAATACTTTAAAGATAAAATTGTTTAAACCCAAACCCCATCATCTGCACTCTCCGCTATTGCCCAAAACCTCCTAGTTTTTAAATAGCAAATTATTCTAAATTGCTTCTCTGTTGCCATGGATACCCCCCTCCAAAATCCTCTCCCGCCCCAATGCCAATCCCATTGTGCAATTACATTAGACTGCCAAGGCACAGTGAGGTATTAAAATCTGTAAGAGGCAGAAATGAAGAGAGATAGTGAAATGTGATGTTTCTGTAACAAGAGATCACGTAGGAAACCAGGAAGATTAAATATGTAGGAGCTGTTAAAAGGCGCTGACCTGTATAATGAAAGAAACAGCATGAAGTGCAAGGCAGGGAGCGGGTGAGAAAGTGAGAGAGAGAGTGAGAGAGAGAGAGGGGTTTGGGGGTGTGTGTGTGTGGGGAGTACAGAGAAAATGGCACAGCACAGAAGCAAAAGGCAGTCTATTTCAAGGTTATTGATGCCATCTTTTTCATGACCTCATTTTTAATTCAGAGCGCTGGGCCCTGACAGCTAATCTCAGGAAACGGTTTAAATAAATATCATTAAAGTTTCCCTTATAGCTGCGGCAGTCCTTGGCTTGGACATTTCTACATTGATTTTTCCCGGCACACTAATGAACGGCACAGTGCGACTAAAAAACAGTAACATTGAAAATGACAATTAGCTGAGGTTATCTCCCCTTCAGTTCCAGCTATGTAACTCCATTACTACCAGTGATTACTGCCTTCTACTGGACAGCATGAATATAATAATTATGCTGCGGGCTCCATGTTTCACAATAACATCTCCTAGGAAACCATTTTATATGATTTTACCATTAGGGCACTAAAGCGATAATGTGTGTAATTTAAAAGGAGAGCTGAGTGCTTGTGGATATTCACAGTCTTTAACCTGAATAACACCAAGAAAGCCAAGAATATCCACTTAATTTAAAGCAATTACTTCCCGAAGAAATGTTTTTATTCCTCTTACTAGTTTAAGACTTTTAAAAAAAAATTATTGTTATTATTATTATTATTATTATTATTGTTATTATTATTTCCTGCTCAACTCTACTTTGGCCCCACTGAGGCAAATCAGAAGTGATGCATCTGAGGGAAGTGGGGAAAACATTAAAGTGTTGTTCCAGTTTGTATACTGTACATTCTTCCCCGTGAATTATATTTCTGTAGCACATTGACTAATGATTAAAGGTGGAAACAAAGACGCCTCTGGGGAACAAACACACACTTCAGCGAGCGCACAAACAGGCTCATTCATCATGCGCAGAGAATGGCCGTGTTTGCTGAGTTAATACAATGAAGCTAATTGCCCTCTGAGCAGCCCAAACACTAAGGCTCAGCTAAAATTATTCCCCTGAATGAAAACTTGCTCAGCTTCAGCTGATCTCTCCCTCACACTCTCCCTCACACTCTCTCTCTCTCTCTCTCTCACACACACACACACACACACGCCCAGTCACCCCCTCCGCTCTCACACCTCCCTCTCCCTGTCAGCCTGATATTCACTGCAGTGTGTGGATATTATTGCTTTGTATTGATTCAGCATTATTTTCTCTCAGCTGCTTCTCAGTGGCTGGAGAGGGAAAGGCCAGCACAGCAGCAGTCACACCTCAGCGCTTCCGGCATGGTGCCGTCCCATCCCCGTCTGCATTCCAGCGGCCATACATTCACGCTATAAACGCGATGAACAACATCGCCTTTTACACATTTTGGCTTCTGAGCCACGCAAATACAAAACAATTCCGTATGCCGAGTATTCTGCAGAGAAGCGTGGAGTGATCTCGCGGAACCAGAACATTCTTTGATGTCATTAACTGTATACAAAAGGAAAACCAAGAAACGCTCTAGTGTCTTTTTTTTTTAATCATTGCCTGAGGAAACAATGGTGCATATTTTAATCACACTTTGTATTCCTGTGTTTCATATCGTTTTATTCTTTAGTTAATCTTTTGAGCATTTTGTAACCATCCTAAAATGTCGGAATGATTTTGAGTGTTTTAACTACGATACTAAATATTCCCCCAAATGGTGTTTTTTTTTGTGTGATAGGGAACTCATATTATGGTACAACCATCTTATTTCTGCCATAATTAGTAACGACACAAAATGTGTGTGAGACATCAGGGCGGATGAATTTCATCCTGAAAGGTATTACACTAATGATAGCCTTAAGTAATTCTCATTACCAAGCTATTACCTGAATATGACTGAGGATATAACATGGTATTACTGCAATACCCCTATTAACATATTTATCATCACCAAGCTGGAAATTGAAATAAGATGGTATTATCATAATATTACAAAATGATTACTATACTATTACTGTCATGTAATGTAAAGTGTTAGCACATGTTTTGACTTTTACAGCAGCAGCAGCAGCAGCCCTGCGATGGCTTGAAAGGAGCGCCACTGAGCACCAGGGAGGAGCCCTGAAGCATAGAAAGTAAGTACTGGGAGCATTGTGTAAACAAAAGCGGCATCCTCAGCTGAGCATTTAGAGGCACATTTGTTTGACACATTACACTCTCACACCTATGGTTTCACAGATTTTCTTGGAAAAGCCTCTCTGACCTATGCTTGCAAAATGTTGCTTACAGCATGTAGCCTTAACACAATATGAAGCTGGCCGGCTCCCTCATAAGGTAGTGCTGGTTTATTGCTGTAGGTGGTGTCAGGTGTGTGCGTGTTTTGTGTGTGTGTGTGTGTGTGCGTGTGTGCGTGTGCACGTGCATCTGAGCTCTGCTGATGCATGAACCGGCAGCAGCGGGAGAGGTGTGGAAAAGGGTCGCCAGCCCAGAGGAATGACCTGCTTCATGAGCGACTGGTTATCTCTTGTTGCAGAGATCGTATGTGGCATTTGTTTAACCTTGGGAAAGTGTGTGTGTGTGTGCGTGTGTGTGTGTAAGCAGCCCTGCATAATACCCTCACAGCTCCCTCAGGATCATACCCATATGCTTTCTTTGGTTTGGTAATTCTGTGTGATTATAATGTGAAGGTTTATGATCCTGTAGTAGCAGTGTCTGACTGACTGATTAAATTAATACATTAAAGTGGCATATTCACGTTTTCATTTATGGTGAAAGAGGGCTGTAACAGTATACATGTAGGTCAGTGAAAGAGAGAACGTGTCTCATTCCTGCGATAAATGTCTAAGAATGACGATGAGTAGTAAACTGTCTCCAACAGTCTTTAAAGCCATAAAGATCTGTATTTTTATTCAAGGTATCTACTTAATTTAGTCGCCGTTATCCATCTCTGCTGTAACCTCTAGGAGAAACAGCAGTGAGGGAGGAAATATTCGGTACCACTAATTATCCAGTGTGTTGTCTTTTGCTTTTTTTCATTTTATTTTGTGTATTTGGATCACAATGTCGCTCAGAACTGCTGCTCATTCTGCCGCCGAATATCTCCTCGCGAAGCGCAAATGCACGGGGGAACGAAATGAGACAAGACGATGACGACTATTCCTATTATCTCACGCTGCTTCCCGTTGCCGTCAAACTAGGTTTTTGTTGTCGCTTTTATTGGGAGACACCTAGCGGTACAAATGACATACTGTGCGTTTAATAATTGAAAAAAAAAACTTGTTGATGTTGTGTTGAGCTGTCAAAGCCACTTCAGTGTGCTTTTAGAGCAGTAAAGATGGAGTTTCAGGTGTAATTGGTTGAGTGATGCCACGCAACGAATCAATTAATCCAAAGAAAATGATTGACTCTCATCTTACTATGAATTGATTTTCATCCATGAGGAATGCATTTGTTATTACTATTAGAAGAGCATGTGTGTAAGTGCGCCGACTTCCTCTGAGGATCAACATTAGTCCACCATTGTGATCATATCATATTCGATGCAGCTGTGGGGAGTTTACTGGGTTTCACATGTGCATGTACGGCAGTGACGTGTCATATATAACCGCCTACGCAGTAACTCACCTCTCGTAGTGTCTCCGTGTACACGTGGCCGCACTTGTGCTGCTGGGGTTTCCACCCAATTCGTCATATACATGCTTCCACTGTCTGCGCACTGTGATCTGCAGGGATGGACGAGAAGACAGAGAGGATGAGACAAAGAGAAAATGAATGAGAGGGTAATAAAAAAGAAAACAAAAAAAAGAATGTACATGTAGAATGAAGGAAATTGAAAAAACATGAGAGAGAAAAAACACACACACACAAGTGGTTGACATCATTTTGAAGACTTGGGGAGATACTGAGTCATGATGTTCCAGTTATTGAATCCTCAACACTCAATTCTCTAACATAATAAGCTCTGTTAACATCATACAGTCAGTTGTTCCTACCATAAGCCCCTATCCCATAACAAATGGCTGGCTACAGCAGAGAACACGAAACTCCAGAGCTAATAAACAACAACAGGAATTGTAAGAATCGGCTGTAGCTATGAGGGGTTTAAGCCCCAAATTATACGATCTGTATCCTGTTTATAGCATATAGAAATAAAAAATAAAAGGCATGACTAATGCTTTAGATGACTTAACATCAAACACTGACTTCACTTTTTGGAAACGCTAAATAGTGAGTGAATAATTGTCAGGTGAGGCTGCCAAGTGAAAAACCTCAGCAGAAGACTCAATATTTCTGACTCACATAGGTTATACACACACACATATGTATATATATATATATATATATATATATATATATATATATATATATACATACACACATACATACATATGTATATATATATATATATATATACATACACACATACATACATATATATATATATATATATACACACACATATGTATATATATATATATTTTTTCACTTCTCCAAAATGTGGAAAAAAAAAATTGCTCTTTGACCAATTTCCTTGTGACCAGTCTAGAGCAGAGGAACATATGTTTTCCACTCTAAGGGGGAGTTTTGAAACAATGGCATCGTTTTTTTTGCTAAATGTGGCTCTGAGCGCGACTTTCTTCTTGGGAAAATAGTGACTGACCTCAAGGGGCAAAAGGAGGGCAGAGAAAGAACACAGAGAGAGCGAGAGAGAGAGAGGAGGAGGAGGACAGAAGGGAGGGAGAGAGAAAAGGAGAGCCATAAGGAAAAATAAGGAAGAGGGAGGTAAAGAGAAAAAAGGGGGAGAAGGGAGGGACCTTGACGACAGAGAAGGAATATATTGCCACATATGTGAATACTTACCAACTCATATCCTCCAAGTTTCTGAGCAGCTTGAAACATGGTCCAAAGGTTGACTGTGGGAGACAGAAGACAAACAAGGCAGTCAGGACTCTGGGAAAAAAGACCTGAGCTGAGACGCATGACGTCATATACAGTCATTACACCAGAGAGGGGATAAACACAGAGCTGGAGGAAGTTATTCAGATCCTTTGCTTAAGTAAAAAGCATTAACACAAGAACGCTAAAATATTCAATTACAAGTGGAAGTCGTTCATTTAAGTATTAGCAGTAGAAACGTACATAAATATCAAACAATCCATTATGCCGCGTGGCTCCTTTCACAGATTAGTGGCACTGATGCATCCACATGTAAACTGTATTTAAATGATGTAGCTGCTCATTTCACAATCTCTGTAAACACTTCAAGTTTTACACGATATGACCTGCTGATGATGATGATGATGATGATGTGTTTAGCAAGTGAAATCAGAATCTGCAGAGACTGTAGCAGCTTATACCTTTGAAATTACACATGTAACATGTAAATAACCCACAGTGATATGATAGCTGTGACACCAGGATCAGTGTGGAAATACATATATATATATATATATATATATATATATACATATACATATATATACACACATAACTGTTCTTTATCTAAAAGAATGCAGATAAATACTGCATACATGTTCAATCGCTGAGATAAAATAAGACACATGCTTCGTGCCCACAAAGGAATCTGTTTCTCTCGGCTGCAGCCTGAAGGTATGAATGAAAACGATTACAAGCATCAAATGCTTGGCAATATGCTCAAACGTCTGTTTGAATGAAATGCAAATTCGTTTGCATTTATTTCACCATGCAAATACCCCATGACAAGCCATATCAAACTACAAGTCTTGTGTAACATCCTAAAAATAGCCATGATCGCTTTTTTAGAGAGGCTGTCTGTCTGTCTGTCTGTCTGTCTTTGAAAGAAAATATTTCCTACACAGAACCAAGATGAAGCACAAGTTCATCGCAGGAACTTTCGGTGCCAATGACATTTGTATTTGCTTTCTGTAACATCATTGTTTAACATTTTTATATAAAGGCCTATAAATAAGAGAAGGAGACCTCGCCTGGGGAGAAATCCATCAAAATTCAATCTGTGCGTACACAAAGCCTTGCATTTGTCAAAATGACATTTTCCTATCTCCGCATTTGACAGCATTGATTTTTTTCCTTCCCTCCTCACTGCGACCGTTGTCAATGCACGGGCGGAATAACAAAGGGAGCTGGGTAGGTTTTTCTGTTTGAACTGAGCACTCTGGCGTATTGTGCTTGCTGACTGTTAAAAACAGAGAGCCGCTCTGTTTAACGGGCTGGTTATGCATTGACTGTAATTATCACAATGGTACACGGGAATAGGAGGGAACAGAGCAGATAAAGGAAATGAGAGAACATGTCTTTTCTTAGATGTCTTGTCATTAGCAATTTCTTTTCTTAATTCCCCTCTATTTGGCAGGGGCAATTATCACTGAGATAAGGATGACAAAACAGGAACACAATGCAGCCTCGGTGACACACCGATGGCATGGCAATTAGACAACAAGGATGAAAGACGGGGACAAATTGGAACCGATGTTCACAATCATATGCTGATGCCCAAGTACTGAAGCAAACACGTGTCTAGAACTGCTTCTCTCACATGCACGCATGCGCGCGCACACATACAGTGACTAGTTAAGTCTTGCATATCAAGGACATTCATAATATAAAATGTAACCACTACTATTCCTATTTTATTCCTCCTCAGTACACTGTTTTAACACCTCCGCTGCACCCACACAACGTCAATGGCTGCAGCTGCGGAGTCAATATTAACCAAGTGATAAAAAAAACAGAAGGACAGCAAGTCACATGAACAAACTGCAGCCAGTTTTCCTCTCCAGCTGCACTGTACTGGCTGTCCTCAAACGTAAAAGCCAAATATCGCCTTGTTATTTCTGTTATTCAGGTGCATTCAGCCTCTGTGAATCACTGGGAGGTGATGTAGAGCCATGTTTTTAATAGACAGTCAAGGACTGTTGAATGAAAACAACTTGAGGCTTTTTTTCAACACTGCATATATGGAAGGAGAAAAACATCACACCTAAAAAAATAAATACAATAATTCAATGGAAAGCTACATAAATGTGCAACAGACAAATCATTTTAGGAATAATAATAAAATGCTAAACATTATTTTTATTTAGGTTTTGACAGATTGGTCGGACAAATAATTCATCACCTTGGAGACTGTGATGATCACTTTTTCACTCTTTTTCTTATTTTAGATTTCACAGATTGAATAACTGGCAAACTGTCAGGAAAACAATTTGGTAGATTGTTCATTGATAATGTCGTAATTATGAAATTAAAATTTGAATATGTGCTGGGTGCTTATGTTCTATGGCAGGTAATCAAAAAAATATGTATATATACATACATACATACATACATTTACATATATGTATATACATATATCGTAATTATGAAACGTTGAAGTTGCATGTATGTATATATACACATATACACATATATACATACATATATAGACATAAACATACATATATATATATATGTATATATATATATATATATATATATATATATATATATATATATATATATATATATATACATACATGCTCACATTTCAATACAAAACAGACACAACTGTCACACACAATGAATGAGTTAAAGCACAGTGACCAAATCCATTTATAATACAGGTGCAGTTTCTAAAAAACGGGCTTCATCCTCTCAAAATCCTCTTCAAAATCAACTTAAACTCCACCACAGATCAGTTCTGACAATTTCCGATCACACTGTAAGTTATTCCATGTCGAGGTGAGCAACATTAACTGAGAAAATAATTTATATAGTCAATAAGTTTCTGTAAAATAAAGTGTAAAAGACATGCTATTATTACTGATGTGGAGTTCAGAGGCTTTAATACATGCAACCCCTGAAGTGGAATATAAATTAATAAAAACATGAGAAAGAGGCAGGAAAACAAGCAGGCACAGCTAAATTAAAAGTGCTATGTTATGATTAGTTGAGGTTAAGTCCATTGAGCTACATTTTAATACTTTGCTGGGCTTTTTAGAAATACAGTATCCAATATTTATATATTTATAACACATAATAGACCGGCTAACAAAGCTCAGGTAAGTCTAGTAAATCATTCAACCATCTGTTGCTTTGTTAAATTCCAGACAGATTCATAAAAAGAATGCAACTTCAACAACATCATTTCAGTTTCCAACGAGACAAAAGTCCCTTGTCTGATCTCTTAATGCTTCTGAGGCAGAGTTTAAAAGAAAAATATGAAAACAGCACCTGATCAAATCTAAAGGTTTGTTGTATTAATTATGGATGTGTTTTCCTTCCACCCCCCCTCCTCTTTACATGTACTGATGTGCACACGCTGCCAAGGATGGAGTTAAAACAGCATGATTTCACCATTTAATGAGGGCCTTCCTTATGATGTGTCTGGTGTTGAGATTCAAAGCACGTACTGTATGTTAAACAGTTGGCGTGTGGACCGCAGCTTTATTCTGAGCTCAAACTGACAAAAATGCCTACACCAAAAGTAAAGCATGTTGGGTATGTAATTTTTCCCTCCATCTTCATCTCTTTCTCTTTCTCTTTCTTCTGCTCTCTCACTTACCCTCTCCGTCTCCCGCCACCACAATGACCTATTTAAGCAACAACTTGTCGGCAGCCTAGATGACAGGATTGTCAAAATACTGCGGAGAGGTTAGCAGAGTCAGGGTGACCACAGCTTACCTTCATGTAATAGTTAAGGGTAATGAGTTTTACTGGGCTTTATCAACTGTCACTGTTACATTCAGCAGACATCTCTCTCCTGCTTCTCGTTAATTTGCAGATGCTGTGCTGCACCGTTCTGATGGAAATGTAGCAGAACCTTTCTCGGCTCGTCTGACATTAATGCAAATGTGATTTCCCTTCTTGAATAAAGAGACAGACGTACAATTTAAAACCCTCCGTGTGCAAAAGGAAAGCTCTCACTCTCCTGTGTCTTGCCACAAGATCAAAGGCATAAAACAGATGCACCTTTTCAGAGCGTGCCATTTATGATGTTTACGAGCAGTGTTTCTCCTCTCTGTCCCGTGCAGACTGTGAGTGCAAGCTAAGCATCTGACCTATATCAGAAATCTTTCATCTTAGGGCAGACGTGTTTCCCATACATGTGATGTTCTTCTAACACTCTTAGAGGACGTTCTTGGCTTTAAAAGAGGGAGAGAGGAAAAAAAAACCTTTGACAAGTGTGAGAAGATATTCTCTACTTATAAAAGCCAACTAAAACATGCTCTGACAGGGAGTCTCCAGAATCTTTTACTAACCACTAGATGTTACAGTATATTTCTCAACATAGACAATTATTCTTCTACTTTATTACTGCTGCAGATTTAATGTGTTTTTTACAGTTGAACAGCAGTGTAATTTAGAGATTTGGGGCATTTGGCCTGTGGTAGTTGGCTGCTATCCGCACCTCTTCCACTAAAGCTCTCATATTCTGGATCGCTATGACAGAATCTGCCCCTGACTTGACTCAAATGCAGTTACTGCATTCTCAACTGATCACTACAGAGAAGGTGTGGTTAGAGACGGTGATTAAAACTCACACGGGGATTTCCCCCGGCCCCTCTGACTTCACAGAGAGGAGTTTCATATTTCTTATCTCTAAGCAGAGCCCTTGTCCTTTTTTCTTTTTTTTTTCTACTGTTTAAATAATGTTTTTAGAATAATGTCTGTGCATGTAAACTCAGAATGCAAGTGGGTAAGTTTATTCCTGCTCTTTTAAACTGCTTACCTTCCCCAATGGTGTTAAATCTCCAAAATAAACCTAGTAAAATGTACCCACACAAATATTACTACTCGTCTACAGGGTCTAAACTACCGCTTAAACATCGCCATTGAGGGAATTTTACTCACTCTGTTTGAAGCCGAGGAAGGGAATCCTCTCAATGGGTGTGTCTCTATCTTTCATGTACTTGTAGAGTTCTACTAAGAAAGCCTGCTCCTCTGCTCGACTCTCCTCTGAAGTCTCCTCCTCTTTGTTCTCCTCCTTCTCGTTCCTCTCGTTCCTCTCCTCCCTTTCCTTCTCCTTCTCCTTCTCCTTCCCTCTCTCCCTCTCCTCAGTGGAGGATTTCCTGCTGAGGCCATTGGCCTTGTGTCTGGCTGATGGGGATATTTTCCCGTTGGGTACCGTTTTACAGTTGGGTCTGACCTGCAAACAGAGAGAGTAAAGAGTCAGTGGATGTAATTCTTGATGACAACTAAACACTTAATTGAGAGTGGTATTCAAAGTGTGCCAGGCAGGCAGGATACAATGTGTTTGGGTTCACACACACACATTCTTGCAGGCCACAGAGTCAGCCTTGCATTGATTATCAATGTAGAAGCTCCTCTTGTCATCAAAGATTAGGAACAGATTAGTTTGACTGCAGCTTCAAGGGAGAATTGCTAATATTGATTTAACTGCTCCAAGGTCACAAGAACAACAAGTATGGAAGGGCTTTCAAAGAAGCTTATTTCCTCCTCTTTGAATATTACAGCAGTGTCGGATAAGGGCTTGATAAAAAGGAGTGTAATAAAAAATACAGAATCAATGATACAGAGTCTTTAAAAATGTCACAGAAAAATAATTGATTTTGTGATCAAAATTCAAAGTAATGTGATTATAACACAAAGTAAATTATGCTAATGGCTTAATGTTTTCAGTGAAGGATATTCTTCCACTGTCGTATGTTTCTATTATTGTTGTTGGAGGCAGAGAAGAGAGATACACACTAATAACAATGCTATCATGACGGATCAATAAATACATATCAATACATTAGTATACGGTACTTTATTATTACATTATTTACACAACTGAAGATGTATTATAGCATTTATATTACACATTTATCATTCATTTAATTCAAGGATCTTTTTTATTTGCATTTTCAGTCCGACTCTCTCCTCAAGGATTTTGTGTTACTTTATCTAAATGTACGAGCCTTATCTCACCTTGTTAGTATGTTTACTCTCTGGGCTGCATGGGTCTTGTGATGCAATTGCCGTTGACCCTGATGATGACCCTTGACCCTGAGCCTGACTCTGGGAGTCCCTCCTCTGGGAAATGGAGAGCTTCTTCTTCCGAGGTCGCCCCTTGAGGTTGGGAGCTGAGGGAAAGAAAACAGCAACAATGAGAACAGCCATGCGCTGATGAAGCATTGTGCGCAACGTATCTTTTCACATCTTAACTGTTAACATTTGGCTGAGTTTAATATTTCTTTCTTATGGTAGTTTATTAGAACGGAAGAATAAAAAATAAGATGTGAAATTTTTTCTTCCCCTGTGGGAAAATTGACTTAAAGCTGAGAAAGACTGAGACTATGACGGGAAAATTTACAATTAGAGGAAGGAATTTCACAGGCCTGCTAGTCTGCAGCTAATTATTTTTAAACTGAATTAGCAGGCTACCAAATTGCTCCAATGTGCTACTAAACACGGTCCTCAAGTCCCCTCACAGCTTAAAAGAGAAACTACATTTAAATTCAGACAGATGTATTTTTAAGATTTCACAGGAGGGCGTCGTAACAGTCAAGCAGTTAGTATAATACTGTAAATGACAGATGCTGGTTAACCCACAAACCCACTGAAGGAATACATTTTAAACAAACAGTCCCTGCTAAGAGAAATATTTGATACAGATGCTACAGAAAGTCAGAGATTTAATGTGCTTTGCACCACAACAACACATGTAATACAACTGTGTTTTGTCTTGCTCTCCAGACTCCCAACAGTCCCCTTCAGTCATCAGTAATATAAAGAATTACATTATGCTGTAGTACCTCCAGTGTGCCGATCATCATAGATCTATTTTTATTTTCTTTCTGGTAAGTGTGCTCCTATCTTAATGCCCAGTGCTGTTAATTAAAAACACATGAATCTGCCTGATAGGAGCTCTTTGTTTGAGAGGCTGGCAGATATAATTGCTCAGTTCACATTACACACACAATAAAGTATTTAGGCCCTCCAAGTCCTTTGTACACCCACGTTTATGTCAACCCGCGACAGTAATGTAACTACTTGGCAAAGTGCCTTGCCTCCACACAGCAACACAAACACAGATAAGCTCAAAGGAGTGAGAGACAGAAAGAGAGAGGGAGAAACTTCAAATAGCCCAACTTCAGTAACGAATTTCACAGTGTCAGAGGTTTTTTTTTTCCCCTTCCATCTGCAATGACAATTAAATCACAACCAAGGTTGTTCTCTGCCAAAAGGGCTGTGTGATTATTTTTGTCAGATCAAATTCTATCAGGAAAGTGTTACAATAACAACCAAGCTGAAGAAAACTAAGAGGCAGTCATTAAAACAAGTAAAATGATCACAACTGAGCAACCTATCACTTAATGTTGTTATTTTCACAACCGCTATGCTGTGGAGAAACAGGGCAGGGAAAATTCCAAGGGCATTTGTTGTGCATTTGTCATCCATTTGGCAGTGAGGAGAAAAAAAACAAAACGTTTTCAACACTGTAATCAGCACAGGGTGTGTTTCTTCCTTCAGTACTCTGCTGTTTATTCATAATGCTAAGAAATAAAACATAAATCCTATTATCTATTTATACTTGCAGTTCATTTTAAATGGATAACACAAGCACTAAACATTTACTGAATAGATAATGCCACATATCATAACATTTATAGCCATAACCCAATTAGCAAATCTATGGCTTACGTAAAAAAAACTAAATACATATGTAATTAAGTGAAACAGAAAGCATAAATATACTTCATCTGGGACATGTTAGACTTCTGTCCAAAAAAAAACATGCAACCATATAAAAACATGCACACTGTGACAGAAGACTAATGCGTACACTGTATGTTTGACTTTTTTAAAAGTGGCATCGGTTAAACAAACATTACATAGGTCCAACTGAGGTCACAGCTCTGTCTTCAGCCCCATCACTAACCCCCGTGACACCCTACACTCAGTTACATAACCTGCCTGTCTGTTTGTTTACATATTTGATCAGGTCAAATGCTGCTGCATAAGAAAAAGCTGCAATTACAGCAACATTCTGCCGCATAACACATGGTGGCACAACAGCGAGCGACTTTAAATTAATTGAATTATTGATGAAGGACGACCTGCATGCAGTAAAACAAGCCAAGTGCATATTACAGGGAACTGGGGTCAAATGATGCGTTTGTTGTAAACAACCACAAAAAGGCACACAAGGTCAAGTGCAGGCAATGTTTCTCTGAGCTGCAGAGCTTCTGATCTGTGCTCATTTTGCCAGTGTTGCATAAGGGAGGAGTGTTCATCTTTACAATAACACAAAGGAAATCAAACACAGACAGACTCTGTGAAGATTGATTTTCTAGAGTGGAAAAACACACATTTATAGTCCATAAAAAAACTGAGTTAACATCACAAGACAGTGATTTCATAGCACCATGGGATATGTGATATTTTTATCTCCCTGTGGGCATTAAGTGTTTTTGTCAGTGTACTAGAAAAGAGACAGATCATTTAAGTATTCTTCCATCAACAAGCCAAAAATGGACATGATAGTCATGCAGCAAAAAATGGCTGCTGAATAAGCTAGTTCCTTTACTCCGTTAACTTCCCATTGAGTTACTTCTACTTATCTGGGTCACTGACATAACTAAGGAACATGGCCAGAGGACGTTTGTCTGGTCACTCACAAGAGTCCCGAAGGCTTGCACACACATGTTCACACCCACCGACAACAGATATCCAACACTACACAGAGATCACTGTGAGAGCACACGCTGTATATAAACCGGTAAGAAGTGTGAGTGTAAATCCATCATGTTTTCTGACAAGAGCACCACTCTGAGCCAAGCTGACCTTATCAGGAGACCTTATCACGCTTACAACTTGATCTCGGGACGACGATTTGAACACAGGGCTGTGTACTGAAATGAAAATGGTGATATGATACAACACAGGGGTGACGATATAATAAAGTGTGATATATTTGCATAGTAGATAACGATACACGTTTCTTGTCTAGTAAGAGGGGTGGGAGGAGGGGGAGGAAGTCTTCTGCCAACTAGTTGTCGCAGTCTTACATACAACACAAAATCGCTGTCAAGAATATTCCAGATATATCTATTCATCACTTTGAAGGATTGGTACAGTATTGTAACATGAAATATTGCAATATTTTAATGTCTCACTTTTCTTGTCATACACTGTATATAAAAAATGACCATAGGGTTCAAGGTTCCTCCTCAAACCAACCAGGAAATAAGAATAAACTGAATAGTAGAGGAACTTGAACTAATTGGGGAAAACCCATGTTTTGCTAGTTTAAGGTCCTCTTCAAAAGGGAATAATGTCAATTTTGTAAATTATGTTCCCATTTAGAGGGAAATAAACAATACAGGGTATCAGTAGATATCAGTCAGAATGTTTACATGCATGTTAAAAGTCAGATTTTAGTCAGACTAAGACAATAATTGAGTTTTCTTAATGTCCTATAAGCAGGTCAGTCCGACTTAAATCGAGCTAGTCTTCGTTGGACTAACATACCTAGATAATGGAAATTATAGTCTGATTAAGTAGCAGATGATGACAAATAAACTGCAGTACTGTGTTGAAAATCATACGGCGGCGGCGTCTTTCTTCAGACAACAACCACAAGAGCCATGCTCCATCTAATTTGCATCACGATTAACATACACACACACACAGAACCACCGCACGGTCCATCTCACCGTCCATCGTCACAAACCTCGAGGCTTATGGGTATTCTTATGGGTGACGTCACACTACATCAGATATCCCCTCAGATTCAGTTAAATATAACCCTAACACCTCAGTTTCATTGGCTTTCAGTTGATGTCAATGATAATGGAAAAGTCATTAGAGACAGCCCAGGAAGGCTTGTGACAGTCGTATGCATCAACAGAGTAGAGCCACAGGGAAGCACAACAAAACGGACTGATTGATTGAGAGACTGCTGGGAATGGAGAGACATATCAAGCCGACTGGAGAATTCAACTGATGGATGCCTCAGCTGATAACACGAACACAACCAACTGAGAAAAAAAACAACAACCCTCTGTATCTACACGTGTTCATTTAATGACTGTCTCTTTGCGGGGACGACAGTTTAAAAATCCCTTCAAAGGCAGGCAGACATGTTCGCTCTTGGTTATGCACATTGTCTTTTATTTGACTGACAAAATAAATAAGCTAATTAAAAGCATGGGGATACAAAAGCAACTTTGATGTGTTTTGGTAGATTAGCAGCCAACTCATCCTTTCATTTTGCCGTTTGGAATGACACTTATGACTGAAATTATCTGTCACAACTACAGACTGGGTATTTTGTATATTTGGAATGAAAAGAGAAAAAACGGCAAGATTGTCATGCTGTATTTTATTGATGTTCCCTCGAGCACCACCCGAGGTTCACATTAATTGTTTGTTGACTTCTCCAGTTAGATTGTGTCAGATTGTAGAAGCCAGAGTATTTTGCAAATACTACCGTGTAATATATTTGTATAACAACCTCCAAACTAGTCACACATCAGCTGAGCTCAACAACTAACTGATGATAAGTAACGTTTTGTCAGGTCAAGTGCTTTATTCTTTAAAAATGTGATGAATTTCAACTTCCCCCTAACAAACGGTGACTGATTATTATCTATTATCAGCATTTAGATTAAAACAAACCGCCCACGCAAGTCTTCACGCAAACACTTAATTCTACAGATCAACTTCCTCTCACTGTAATGAGGTCCAAGTTCAAACACGAAGGTGAAGGAGGAGGAGGATGAGTGAGGCATAACTAGAACAAGCTCTGGTGGGTGAACAACATGTTTTGACATATTTTATAGTCTCACTTGGTTGGGAATCCACCAAAGACCTGACACCTACTCAGCAATTATCAGCGTAGCTCGCAGTCAAAGGTAATATCCATGTTGCATTTCAAGGCAGCAGTAGCACAGTATGTCCCCCAGGGCAGAACAGACTACGACACAGTACAGTTGAATTGTGCAATAGTTCACTTCTTATGTAAACAAATTATTTCTCAATTAGAAATGACGAACGTGTAAAGATAAAGTAATTAAAATATGTTAAAGGTGATGAGACATAGAATGGCCATGATGCGTAAATACTGGCTTCACTGATGACAATGGGGCAGCCACATATTCACAAAGTTAATTTTCATTCCAGGCCACAAACTGTATTTTTGTTTTGGTTTGGAGCCTCACTACCCCTCTAAAAAACGTCTGGGCCACTGACTGCAGTTCAAATATAGATGGTCACTTTTCTGGACAGGAAAGCAACACGAGGAGCTTCGACTATGATTAACACTATCTCTGTCTGTTTCTCAGTCTGTTATTGTAACCTTGTTGTAATAATTGTAATACTTCTTGGCTGCTGCTTTAAAGCAGACACACATTCGCTTTCAAGCAGACACGTGAAAATTCCCCAATATTTATAAAAAATAAAACAAACAGTGAGATAATCATCTTTGTGGATGCGTTTGTGCATGAACAGAGTGTAACACCAGGTGTAAGTGCAGCGACTATTATCCATATTTGTGGCGCACACACATCCCTGCACTGCTCTCAGTAAGTCACTGTTGTACATGTATTACCTTTAAGTAAAAGTGACGTGCCCAATAGTGCGGCATACAGTGAGATATAAAAAAGTAAATAAATAATAATAATAATAATGTGATAAAACACCCTGTCAATGCACATTAAATCACAAAGCAGATGCAACTATGCACGACTATGAGGCAGCACAGAGACACTGACAAGCATGGTTCCACTCCAGCTCAGTTCTAATAATGTGGATTCTAAGCTCAGCCAATTTTAACTCACTCCTTGGTTAGTAACATGGTGAGGGGGCAGAGGATTGTTTTAACCAAACCAAAATGAGAAAAAATATCTGTAAAACATCACGCAAGTGCTCATGACCATAGTGGCTGTTTGAATCTGCACAGGTGAGATGAAATTCTCCCCCGGGTTGAATCTGTGTATGAAACTGTACCTGTGAATACGCCCACACACACACAAAGGAGGTCAGTCAAGTATAACAGACCAGGTTACAGTGGTGCGTTGGAAATTTACAGCAAGTCATTAAATATAAAACACCACAACAGACAGTATTCTTAGTCACACGCAGAGCAGATGCATTTTTATGCAAGTGAAAACGGCCCCATAATGGTGCAATATTTTATGATGGAGGGGGAAGCTGCTACGTGGTGGAGGAGAGAAGCTCAACTTTGTAAGTCAAACTTAAATCACACTTCACGAAACGGAATTAAATAAATTATGATTCGTGAGATCCAAAATATGACTCACACAAAATAAATATAGCACCTGTCAGACTGCATTAAAAGAGAGAATTAAACAAAACCGAACAAATAATGAATAAAACATAACAGATCACAAGACAAAACGCCCTCTAATGCAACTCTTGAGACAGACTTAAATCTGTGGCGCTGCCAAGTATTAAACATGTGATCAGTGAAATGATATTACACATTTTAACTCCACCAGAGACACAGGGATGTGACAAGAGAGGCTCTGGAGCAGCAAGGCAACAGCACTGGGGAGACTACATATATATATGTATATATATATATATATATATATATATATATATATATATATATATATATATATATATATATACATAAAAAGGAAGTGATGAGTGAGTCCTCTGCCAGCAGTGACAGGCGACACTGCGACGTCACTACGAACATCAAAGATCTCAGAGGTTGGAGACGTTGCAAGTTTTATTTTGTTTTTGCTCAAGGGCTACATGTTTCTGACCACAGTTATCTCGTTTGTAAAGGACACATGTCTGAGACAATTACTCTAAATCTCTTATAACAAAATGCCATGTTGTCAGTTGTCAGTGTTTTTTAGGTCAACCTCAAGAAAACAAGACACCTAATGGAATATCCAGTAATTGAGCACATGTACAGCAAGTTATACAAGTTTTAATACGAGGGACATTTGCCATTCAAACTTTAAATGCATTGTTATTTTACGTGAGGGCATATCAGTTTCTTTATAAAAAGGGAAGCTGTTCTGACGTGGATGTATTGTAAATGGGATTTGTTTGCAGTCAAAGCAACTCGACAGCAGTTATCAGGGCTGTGGAGCAGGATAAGGATTTTCAAGTAACCTTTAATTTTACATAGGCTTTAGTTTACACTTAATATTCTGAGGCGGTTGGAAAGAAAAGCTGGTTTATAGTGAGTGCATTTTGGTGTTTACTTTGAGTGGGGAACACAGAGACATGATTTTTGATTTCATGAGTGAATAATGAAGGTGAATAAGACACATACTGTACATATGTTTACATTTGTATTTACCATTAGATGTTAAGGCTTTTGCATCACAAATCCTTGACGCCACATTTGTGATTCTTTGCTCTCATGTGTGAAAGACACAGACCCTTTGCTCTTATTGCTGGTATATGAATATATGGAAAATGATTGCATTTTTTTGTCTTTGGTAAAACAGCCACAGCCTACACTGTTTCAGTGTCTGAAACCAAACCTTGATTTTCCATATGTAAAGTAGTATGTATTAGGCGCTCCCCTCCTCCCTCCTCCATCATTTTGTTGCTGACTGTAGCCACCACTGCATTTCATGTAGTCATATGCAGGCATTTTTGATGTGCTCATAATTCTCACTTTGTCACATCTGACAGCAGAGTTATTCCTCTGTTCCTGCGCTCCAGGCACGTTTCCACACAGTCAATTGGAGACATACTGCCCGCACAAGAAAAAAAGAAAAAGAGAAAAGGACAGTGATACTTCAAGCGTCTTTATCACTGCAATCGTCAAAAATCACACAATGTGCCCACGGAGTGAGACAGAGCGTGTAGGTGGACAGAGTACAGTGTTTTTTCTGTTACTAATCAAAACCTCCGTAGGCTGATGCATGACACAAGTGTTAATTAATTTATCATAATTATACGTAAAGAGATCATCATTGTTAAACTGTACAGCATTTTTACAGCTTTAAGTAAAGATCCAGTGATTTATATCAAAACAACCCAGAGGGGCTGCCACATCAGAAATTCTTTTCATCATAACTGTACTTGTTTTCTCACACGAGAAGATTTCTTTCTTTTTTTTTTTTTGTTATACATTTGTGCATGACAGATTGTCTGGATTTAATGAGAAATGCAATTACTCCTCATGACAAAGGATACTGCTGTTATTACAACAACACATTCAGGTTTTGCCAGGCATTTAACAACAACAATCACCTTGTCCTCCAATATAAACAAGCACGAATAAGATGGAGGCGAGAGCAGAGAACAGAATCAGACTGACAGACAGCGAGAAGGCAGCGTGTTCAGTCTCTGAACAGTGTTAGTGTTTGAAGACAGTTCCTGTATCACAAACTCTCGTCTCCACTATACTGTCACATGGAAAATCACTGTAATACGAGGCTATTAGAGCATGAGCCTGAGTAAAAGGCAGGGATTAGTCCGGCTTGTTAGCAGTAGAGCTCTGACAACAGTCTCCCCGAGGTGCAGATGACTCATCCACAGGTCCTCAACACCTTCTTCTAAACAGATCTTTATTTCTAGTCAAACAACACCTTGATTTACACAGCTTCAGCCTCTCTTTTAGGTCAGGTCAACTCAGATTACAAACACGAGCACAACGTAGATTTTTGTAAATCTCAAAGATTTGGGAAGTTGTTATTCTGGGTTTCATCCTTCATCAATGCAATAAATAAATACAGATGCATCCATTAATTAATAGTGTTTTGTTTTTTTAATTAAGAACAGGTTCAAAACCCATTTACTCACTACCCTTCAATCTCCTTGCCTTGGTCTCCACTAACCGCAGGGGAAATACCTAGCATTTAACTGCTAAACGCTCCACTATGTTTATCAGGTTGCTGCTAACTGTGTGTCTGTTGTTTGCTTCTTGTCAGTGGGTTTATCAGAGCTGCTTTTTTTTTTTTTTCTTTTTTCTGAAAACAGCTGTTTGCTGTATCTGGAAACTAGTCTAAAACCAGTGAGTCTGGAATGAAACAGTAAAGTTGTGGTTCTGAGAAACCAAACCAAACCAAACCAAAGCACTGGGAAAAGAACAAAATGCAATAACACTGACAATCCCTTAAATGTAATACATGTCATTTGAATAGGAAACAATACAGCCTGGACCCACTTCTATGTCTGTGGAATGTACAGAGGGGAAATAGACACTGTTTCTGGGAAGTTATTTGAGCTTTGAGCGCCACTAATTTCCATGTACCCCCATTATTATGGGGTGGAGTCAAAACCTCCTGAACAAAATAAACCAAAACATATTTAGTTAAGTGGAAAAGAACTGCATATTTTGAAATGTCATTATACCTCTCCTTTAACCAAACACATCTAGACTCCTAGACACCTACAGTATGTACAACATGTTAATGCTGCTGTAGAGCAGTGTAGAGACATGGATCCATGTGAGACTTTCTGGTCTGGGGCAGCCTCTCACCAGATCCCCTCTCCTTGTTGTGACAGCTCTAACACTCCATTTACTGAACACCCATCTTTGTAAAATGTATAAATACTGCATTATATCGTCTACAGTCAGTTTTATTTTCCTCAAATATGATTCCCCTCAGCTGACTGACAGACAGCTGTGTGTGTGCATGCATCATTATCTCCTTCACAGAGTCTGTCTGTTGCTGTAGCCTGTGGCAGACCTCAATCGCACAGTATTAGCCGTGACTTCAGTTTCCATGGAGTGCTGCACATTTGCAAGCTGCAGGTGCGCCGTACATTATACGAACCAATAAGGATATAGATGAACTGGTTGTCCCGCACTACGGGAGCTGCAGACGTGTAAAAATTTGGGTACTCGAGGCTAAAAAGTTAATTTGTTAGCCTCATTTATCCTCCAGAATCTGGGACGTAATGAGTGAGAGAGTTGTGCTGATAATGCTCCTGTGTCTGGAAGTGCTTATTGGGGCTAATAAACTGGATAAATGAGCAAGGTGAAATAAAAATAAATAAGATAAATAAAAATGTACCAATAAACTTCCATTTTATTATAATTGAGAAATACTGGGACGATTCTCTCCTTTATAGTGAGTTGCAGGTGTAATTCAGTTTTGCATACAGTCAGGTAATAAGATCCAGGAGAGAGAGAGAAAGAGAGGGAGGGAGGGAGAGAGAGAGAGAGAGAGAGAGAGACAGAGAGCGAAAGAGAGAGAGACCGTGCTAATGCCCTGGTAGATAGTGTGCAGTAGATAAATCATGTTTATAGATTGACGTCCTCTTTAATACGCTCCGTGAATATAGCAAGATTGCTGCAAACTGCATCTAAAAGTGAGCCTTTTTTTTCTCTCAGCAAACACACTGCATAACCAAAATACCATGCACATGCATATGGAATAAAGAGTCTCGGCTTGCTATTTTATTAGACAGCCCACTGCTCCAGCTATTATCTGCTGTTTATATTCTAATGCGTGACAACAGTGGAAGATTCTGCGTCTTTGTGCTAATCCCGACAATTTATAAAATATTAAATCCAGCAGCACTGAGAGAAACACATCCATATAAAGTGAAATCAATTCGCCCGCCTCCTTTTGACTTTCTCCCACGCCTTTAGTGTCTCCTGTCTATTTCTCTTCCCTTTCTGTAATAACTATGTGAGCAGCAGTAAATGTAATTACAAAAGTGTGGGAGGGGGCTTGTGTGCGTGGGTGTGTGGGGGGTGGTGGTGGTGGTGTATGGTAGCTATCCATGCACAACAAAACGCAACATTAAAAAGCTATTATCAGAAAAGGGAACATTTTGTCAGATATATGGCGGAGGCCAGCGCCTGCCATATGTTTGCGTAGACGAGGACAACAAGTCAGGTAGTAATTATCAATCATCATCAGCAGCACCTGTCAAAACGCGATGCTGGGCACGCTCCGACTGGTGTTGCCATGGAGACAAGCCCACATCCCAGCAAGTGTGTGTTTACCAGGACATTAAAAATACTTCCATATTTTTATCTCACACTTAGAAAATCGTGAAAATCTTTCTTTTTGGCTCCTTTAAGCCATGAATGCTGTCAGAATGTGTCTGTGAGTCTCTCTCTCTCTCTGTGTGTATGTGTGTGTGTGGAGGATTTCCTGCCAAGCCAAACTAGGGAAAGAGATTTTTTTTCAGGGGCAGAAGTGAGGATAATTTTGGTTGAGGTTATGGTTTTGGTCTTACACTGATTTCCTGGCGTTCAGGACCAGGCATGTTCAGGGCTCACGATTTACATATGCAAATGGAATATTATCACCACAGTAATATTAAGATGAATGTGTTTGGCATGTGTACGTATATGTGCACATTATACATGATGTATTTGCCAGTAATGAGCTCATTCCTGCGACTGTACTGCTGCTGTACACAGACTCTCTATTCAGACTGTCATTGTTAATATCCCTCAGCTGAGGAAAGAGGACGTTCTCCCAAACCATCAGGACTTTGTCAGTTTCAATTTTGCATGTACCTTTTTGCTTTTTTGCATAGCCTTCTACAGTTTCCCTTTTAGGTTCATCGGATGCCTGAGAATCCAAATTTCTGTACTTACCCTTATAGGGCATTTCGACTTTTCCAACCAGTGTTTTATTTCTTTCATAAAAGCTCACGAGGAATGTTTCTGGAGCCTTTTCCACTGTTTGTAACGACAATGGCTCTTTCAGATGACAACCAATTTCCAACTAAGTGACCTCAATCCATAATGCTTCCAGGAATCAGGATTAATTTGACTTAAAACAGCCTCTGAAAATTAAATACATAAGCAAGTAAACATGAAAGCAATTTAGGGAGAAACTGATGTGAGCGCAGTATGAATTTTCCTGCTTTATTATGGCAGTCATTTGGAAGAAAAAAAAAAGGGTAGTGTTCTTAATTCATTATTTGTGCGCCGTTGTGCATGCTCCCCCTGGGGAGAAGCAACATTACTCTTTCATCAGATCAAATGAAGCGAAGCCGTGCTGTTCCAGGAAGAGCCAATTAAACTGTTCAAAGAAGTTTATTATTGCGACGGATTATGAAATCATTCTCATCGGATTCATCGGGGGGTGTGTTTCGATGGGGGTGTGAATGTGTGTACTTTACCACTGCGCAAACTCATAAAGGCTGTCGACTCAAGCTTTCCATTTGCAGAGTAAATAGGAAATTATGGCACGCAGTCACACTGTTATGTGTTTTACAAGAGAAATTTCACAAACTTAATTTATAGTCCAAATAAGCTGTAATTACAGGGAGAAAGCCATTCCTTTAAATTTTGTTTTCTTCTTTCATTCCATCCATCCCTCTCTCTCTCTCTCTCTCTCACTCCCTCACTCCCTCTCTTTGTTCTGTCCACCCCATGTGATCGCCTCATGATGGTAGCGTCGCCAGTTAAATACTTATTAACACACATCACATTCGAGGCGGCTGGATTTAATCTTAACCCAGATCCACTGACTGACACACACACTGAGGAATGCTATGACTTTTGACCCTGGAGAGCTTAACGATTTCACACACATACAAAATACAAGGCTTACATTTTTGCGTATTTAATCCGCAATAACACTCCTGTCAACACTAAATTAAAACAAATACGCTACAACACAATAAAAGTTGTAAATATCTGCGAACATGACACTTGAATTTTTGCCTGTAGTAACAAAATGTTGCCAAGTGGCTTTTTTGGAGGCTATTGTTCCAGCAGAGGAAATTAAAAAAAATAAATCCCATTTTCCAAACAAAATGTTAAGAGCACGCAGAGGAACTGTCCCACATACAAACACACCCGTTTGTTTCAAGAGAGCCAAACGTAAAACACAGTTAAAATGATATAATGTGGAAGATTTGCTTCACAACACTTCAAACACTTCCACATCATTGATACTGACAGACTGCAGCAACAATCCAGCAGGGCTGGCGCTTTAAATATACAGTATTTCAATTTGGCTTTTGGAGGGACAGAGAGAAACAGAGAGGGAGGGAGGGGGAGATGAAAGGGAACAGTGGATAGGCTTCAAGGCTTATCCTATTCATTACTGGAGTGGGAAAAAAAAAAAGAAATCACAGCATCGTCCTATAAATAAATGAATGCCAGGATAAACACGAGGCCCATACATCAATAAAACATATGTATTCTAATAGATCACGCTCTAGTTACACTTGATGGGATTGAGTTAGCCAATGAGCCCAATCACAGGGACTTTATCATTTTGAAAAGCTGCAGTGCATTAAACCATAGTGATTATAAATAATCATTCCCATAACAAAATAGGCCAATGGATCTTTGTGCTTTCTGTTCATTTATTTCTTCTTTGTATTGTATTTTAGGAGTCAATCCAAAACTAAATTGTAAAGAAGATTATGTACAGTATATATATATATATATATATATATATATATATATATATGTATATATATATATATATATATATATATATATATATATATATATACATATATATATATACACACACACATATATATATACATATATATATATGTATATATATATATATATACACACATATATGTAGAAACATCAATCAAAGTCCTCACTGGCTGTAATCTTCACTTTGTTAGTGTCATAAATCAGTGGTGCAACAATGATTTTTGTTTGACGTCACTTAAAGCTACAAAAGCCCTTTTCAGAAACAACAGCCGACGGAACGTGCTCGGACCTGCACACGTGAGAAAGATGTCTGACATTTAACGCATCTACGTACAAGGCTGCATTCATGAGCTGTTTCTACACCGGCCGCGCTGGCAGAGACAGACTTTGTAAACAGCATCTACAGTTAACACTGATGATGAGTCAGACGTGTTCACTCCAGGTTGCAACACGCTGTTCTGTAATTTTTTTTATAGGGACATTCAGAGGTTGTATAAGCACTCACATCTGGGATTCTGTGGAAATATGACTCACTTACACAGCTATAAACTTAAAGTACTTTATCATATAAATATGGTTTAATCTACATTAACCGACGGTTTGACAAGTATATGGACGTAATAAGAAAAGCTATTCATACAAAAAAAGTCCAAAACCTCATTCTATCTTTTTTTTTATTTTTTAGAAGCGTCACGATTCAGTGCAATACATATTTAATTATGGGCATCAGTGTTAATTATGTGTGTCGTCAACAGCTCAATAAAATGCGATAACAACATTTGTTGCACTGGAGGGATTACAAATGAGCACTCGAATAAAAAGAAATCATCTTTTGTTATTTTGTCAAAAATAAAATGGGCATTTTATGCTTCCTTTTTATTGGTCAATATGAATATCTATGGTTCCTTTGTAAACAGCAGCCAGAGAAGTGCCTCAGGTGGTGTGTTCAAGGACATTCCAACAAAGCTCACCTTTGTTTGCAGGTTACATTGTATTAACAGAAAACCACAAATGGATCAACCAGGACAATGTGACTCTGTTTGTTACCTGGCTGTGCCGGAACACAGACATCGCTATGTAGTTCCACGTCGTACGGCATGCAGAAAATAATAATAATGATAAGTCTTAAATCTCTGCATCCTCATACTTTAGATTACCTCTCTGATAATAACAGGTTTCTTTTTCTTGGAAAACAAAAGTAAAACAAAGCCACTACCGGCAAAGATCACACAGTTATATCAATCGAGACGCTTTCAGCACATGCTTATATTCCATCTTCCATCAAAGTATTTGTAGTGTAATAGCAGTACATATAAACATACATATATATATATATATATACACACACACACACACATATATATACTTATATATGTACATACATATATATATATATATATATATACAATATAGTACGTATGTAGACTATGTAGACTGTATTTATAAAGATATATGGCTCACTTTTAAACACAAGACGTGCAGATGATGAAATAGTTTCTTCATCATAACAGAAGTAACTGATTTCTTTCTCTCAGGATGCAGGCACATCCGCCTCTGGGTCAGGAGGCTTGTATGTAGCCTGAGAAGTGAAACCCGGGGCAAAGAAAATTACAAAATTACTCACTACTGCTTTTTAACCTGTTGCTGCGAGCATTTGTTTTATATAAATGTCCCTCTCAATAATCTACATTTAGAGAGCTGGACCATCAGAGGGAAACGAGAGAGGTTATTTATTGGTGAAGTAGCATGTTGCCGCTGAATATGCCATCAAAGTGAGAGGAGAATATAATGTCGTCTTCAGTCAGCATCAAAACAACAGAAAAAGATGTTTGTTTTTCAATTGTGGGCTATTGTAAAAGCACAGAGCTGAGTAATGGAAAAACAACAATTCATACAAGCAACTTTATCTTCAATTTCACCCACATTTTACACACTGGACCTTTAAATCCGACTATAAATGTACTGAATTAAATTCACTTATTCACTATTTCCTCAAGGAGAACCTTCCCACTGAAAATAAACATGCTGAAAAACTATTCACCTTCCAGCAGATGCTGATTTATCTCTCTGCTCTGTTTGCTAAAAACAAACAGGCACAACAGGGCAACACAATACTGAGAGGTTTCTGATGACATAATAGTAAACAGGAAGTTATCTGCTAATGCCAGTGAAAGAAAGCCCTGCTATTTAAAGCAGAACTGTGGTTTTAATTCTGCCTATGAACACTTGGCAGAGCAATAAATAACACACATCCTGCACACAGCGAGCTCAAGCAGCCTGTCATGTGTGTTTAAAAGCCTGCAGTGTCGAAATATGTATCTTTCATTCCTTGTAAAAGCATTATTTTACACATAGGTAAGAACATGACAGTGAACCAGATGTTTGGTTTCTTTGTTCTCCCACAGTTCACGTCCTGATTATGAAACCTGACTACACAGCTACAGCAGCGCGTGTGCTCTTTACGCCTCTAAATTCCTTTTTCCGTGGCCTTTGTACACCATGACATATGGATGATGAAAAATTCATGGGCTGGTGGTTAACACAAATCTGCAGAGGAGATGGGAAAACATGAGCTTAGCAAGCAATTTGCCTATTACATTAACAGACGCAGCCATCATGGGATGATATTGGTGTATGCATATTTCATCTAATCTGATTTCATGTTTAAAGAGCGAGCGAGAAAGTGGTTCAAGTTGTGGAAACAATGACATCATACTGTATGTTCTTTCTGTGACCCAGCCCAATCAAGTAAGATATTATCTCAAAGTACGGGGGTAGGATTTTAGCATGTTTGCTGCTTTTGGGATTTTTCTTTTCTTCGTCCCGTCGTCTCTCTGCTACAGTATATTGTTTTAATGTCAGATTCAGGGGAGAAAATAGAAAAGTCCATGAATGACCAAACAGGAATGATTTTCCTTTGGTCAAACACAAATGCAGAAACACCCTCATAAATACCCGGGAAGCATGACCACATTCAGCCACAGTTCTACTAGAACCATCACAGTACAAAAACAAGCAGTGAAAAAAATCCTGTTTACGACCCCTGCATCTGGATAATGTTAATATATTGAAGCAATAATTTTAGTTTTTCGCACTCATCCCACCCTGGAGGATTACAAAACAAAAATTCCACTGATAATGTTCCTTTTTTAAAAAATTTAAATAGAAATCAAACTACATACTCACTGCATACAACATATTTCAAACAACACACACTGAGCTGAGCACGACATATACTGAACAGTTTCTGTGCCAAAAACAGAATATAGGACAGATGAGAGCGAGCATGGGGGGGTGGGGGAAGTTTTTCTCAACTGCTTTGCCTCAAACATGATTGCCTCACTAACTTTCAAAATACTGTTGACTTAAGCAGTGTGCACACAAGGGGTGTTAGGTTTCTGAAGGGGTGGAGGGTGGAAGGGAGGGGTAGTAGGAAGGTCAGTAGTTTGGGAGCATAACTTCAGAATTAGAGGAATAGGGGAAAAATGTTGGTCATAATATTTTCCCTCACAGACGCCCAAATGAGTGGCTGTGAAGACACTCTGTAGCTAAGCAACACACACACACACACACACCGTGTTTTAAATATATCATCATATGCGGCATCTGTGTGTCAATGTTACAAATGTTTATGTTGTTGTTGTAGTATATACAGTCGATCCCTGCCAAATGAATGTGAGTAACACTCGACAGCTCCGCGACGGCTAATAACAAACCTTGAACCTTGTCATGTGTCATTCAGAGCTGCACAGGCCTGGCCCACTCAAACTATTTCTGGATTTATCTCATCGCAGAGCAGCCTCGCTAATGCCAATATTATTATTGTACAGCCGAGTATACAAAACCTCCTATGTTCAGAGATTGTGTTGAATTCAGCACATCAGGGTACACACAATAGTTAAAGAGATTTATTTATTTATTTTTACCAGTGGTGGCTCTTCCAACACAACTTTTATTTGCTGTTGTAAATATTACATTCCTCCTGGCAAGAAATTAAATTGAGGACACAAAGTAGCATGGGTACAATCAATCCACACTGGCGGAGAAGGCATGATAATTATAAACAAAAACTGTGTCATTCTCCGTGAGGAAAGCAGCTGCAGGGGTGACAGGCGAAGCTGAACATGAATATGGATCACACAACTGAAGATCTGCGAGCTGACGCAACTGCAGTTTTGCTCAAGCTGGCTCAAAGGCTGCCGTGCCAGTGGTGACGTGCATAAAGTACTGTAGATGGAAGTTAGATAAAGCACTGACAACTGCCACTGTCACACCAGGAACGACCTTGCATCATCCAGTAAAAGTCAGAGCAAATAACTATTTGTTGTTATGTAAACAGGAGCAGCCACGGCAACAATGTTTTATTACTCACCTTCGTAAACAACAAATAAATCACGCTGACAAATTTGCACAGATGAAAAGAACCTCACAGTGCCGATTATAAAAACTAATCTGCACGTGATTATGATATGTACACATACAATCTATAACCAGACAATCAAGAATACTGGATTTTACCACTCAGCTTTCTATATTTCACATAACACTCAAACCAACCGGCTCGCTCACTCTGCAATAGCATTTTCCTTTTCTTTCCTTTTTTTTTCCCCCGATCCCTTTTTGTCTTCTCTACCCCCTGAGGTAGCGTGACACACTTTCATGAATTAGCCCAGACAAGATGGACAGTTATTAGAGCTGCCACAGCACATTTGGCTGAATCTGAAAGGTCAGAATTAGCATGGAGGGAAGCGTAGAAGGAGTCCTAAAACTGATCCCTAGATCAATTTTTTGACTTTTAAATATTTCACAAATGTCCAGTAACACTTCTTATATGTCCACAGTGCCGATATTTATCCCAATAAAGGAGGATTTAATATGGCATTTATAGCTGCTCTTTCATGTGGAGCCTATAGCAGGAGGAACATTGCTCAGCACCTGTGTATGTTTCTTTTATGCATATGTGCAGACATTCATCTACTGTATGTGTCTGTGCCCAAAAGCAAAGCACCCATGAGGCCTTGGTTCACTTGACAGAATGATGGAAACTACTTAGCTCTGCTGTTTTGAAACAAATCACAAACAAGGCTCTGAGCAGCAATTCAAAAAAGGAAAAACCTGCTTCAAACCTAGTAAACCTTCATGTGAATAACATTAGAAATCTGGTTGCCTTAGTCCAAAGAAGAAAAAAGTAGAACTCCCTCAGGCTCTGAAAATAAACCTTTAGCTTAAATGTGGCTCACAGAGGAATGGCTTTATTGAGCCAAGTGAATGAGCAACAGCAGCCACAGGATGTTAGCGTTACTATTCATAACTTATTTTCCTATGCCTAAAACCGTTTTCCCTTCTGGTCTCACCTTTGCCGCTCTCTTAAAATGCAATTACCTACTGGTAAATTTACAGGAAAAGAAAAACAATGACTTTTGACCAGAGGAGCCGTTACTCTGAATGTCAAATTGACGCTGCACACAGGCCCGATCAGCTCCACTGTGCTGCCGAACACAGGAAATATAAAGAAAAATGAATCACATTATCCCTTTGTCTTAGCCCAGCCCGAGGTTAATAAAATGTGTGGCTTCACCAGCGGCTGGGAAAGCACAGCGAATGGCAAAGAGACAAGTTCCAGCACTTCAAAATTCCTCACTGGAACCACAGAATGTTTTTCAAACTGTAGGTGTGACGCGCGAGGGTGTTTGAATGGCAGTCAGTTGTGTTCGTTAACAGTAAGACCCCTTTGATGACGACACAGTCTCAGACTAAATCAGAAACATATTGAAGGCATATTAACAATCAGTGGCATTGTATTAAATGTCTCTATAAAACAGCATAGATCGAAAGCATGCAGACTTAAATCCAGCTGGGTAATGAGTCATAATGGGCAAAAACAGTGGCTATAGTATAAACAAGAGGGTGAAAAAACCCACAAACAAAAAAAATCGTTTTATACAAAATGATTTTACAAAGAAGAAAATGTTCAATACTCGTTTCATTCAAACACAAACCAAATGTGAGCTTGAAAAGCCTCTTGGGTTGTGATTTTTTCTTTTTTAAATCTAAAACTGTTTTTTTTTATTTTTAGAAAAGTGAATTGGACTGAATATTACTTTTTGGAACTACGAAAAAATGTTTCTAGATTAATCAATTAAAAATGTTCAAACATAAAAAAGCCTACTATTTCATGTTTACTAACAAAAGGCAAAGGGGAGAGTGAAGTAGTTTTTGTCTTTAAGGGGGTCTTTGACTGAGAAAAAAACCCAGATAGCCTCTAAATTAGACCTCTCTTAGAAGAACCAGAGACTTGTCTTAAACATAGACAGGAATGAGGCTACACTGGTCTGATCTCAGTTTCAAAATTGTGGCCTTCAGAACCAACAACAGCTGCTGAAATGACGTCACTTCAGTCATTTTTAAGAACCTCACTCCGATGGAGTCCAAAGAGATTTTACACAACTCTTCTTTTCTTAGTCAGTCAACAACTGTAAACAGATGTGTGTATAATCATAGCACTTCCATTATGACACAGTAGCTCCTAATTTCTTTGTCTTCCGATGGTTTCGCAGCCATCACACAAAGATATGTATATATATACACACATATACATATATATATATATATATATATATATATATATAATGTAAGGATTAGAAGGACTAGAAGTCAATTTTCTGGAATTTCACACAATGGCAGTTAAAAAGCTATTGCTCAAAAACCGCTGCCCATTTTCCACTAAAAGAAGAACTAAACTAAAGGTCAGGATAACCACAATGACATAATTGAAAGTTGGCATTTCAGATGAGCTGGCTGTTGGCATTTCAGATGAGTTAGTACGATAATTCACCTAAAGGCTACAATTAAATCTCTCAGCTGCCACACTCACCAAACTCATCGCAGATGCTCTCGTTCTGCAGCAAGGCGGGGTGTTCGAAGGTGTCGCGGCAGTACAGGATCCTCGTGCTCCCGCCCAGCGCGGCGATGCCGCCCAGCGCCAACACCGTGTGGTCTATGAAGAGAGAAGATGGCTGCTCCCGGAGCCTCGCCAAGACGGAGCGGTAGCGGCAATACTGGGGGTAACTGAGGACCAAAACCTTCTGCCCATCCTCGTCCTGGCCTGAGAAACACAAAATACACAGAGACATAGTCAGAAGATGCACCCCGACATTTAACAGGGGAAGCTTATAAAGCAAACAGGAAGGATTTTTTGTTTCTTTCTTAAATTGTCCTTGTAAATTTAGCACATTCAGTTTTACAGGACACACTCTCTCTTGAATTTCAGTTAAGATTTCATTTCTTTTTCTCCCTCAGAGATCATTTTCTGGCTGCTATTATATTCTGGCTCATCTGCTGCCAGTGTACTGTAAATATGACCCTTTTATTCCTTCCCACTGGCCTTGAATTGTAAGCTTCCCTGTGCTGTTCTATCTGTAACTTTTGGCAAAAAAGAAAAATTGCTAATAAATTGCCAAATTGTCTAGTAGCAACATTTTATTTTTTTTAAATGCAGTGACCTTTATCCTTTCTCCTCATATTTAATGCTGTTGCCATCTGATATCCTTCCACAATGCTCTCTCTGTGTTCATGGAAATGCATCGCATGAAGGAAGCAATGTGTTCTGATTCTGCAGGGTTCATTGTGTCATCAGAGTTTCAATGAAAAGTCTCACGCTCCTTCCTTCTAACAATAACAGTAATACAACAGTAATCACCTAAGTCTTGTGTATAATTTACCGATGTCTCTCATAGAAATACGTAATGTCGCCGGGCCGCATGTTTGCATGACACACATCACTATTACGGCAACACGAGGAACGTCAGGAACAACTGTTCGACAAGGCTCCAAGTGTGAAATCCTCACAGCTACTGAGACAAAACAGCGTCTGGTTCAAGGTCCAGTAAGGTGTAACATTGAGGAGGTTTTATTGGCAGAACATGAATATATTACCTTCTGAGTATGTTTGCATATGTGAATAATTGCTTTAAATAATATTAGTTAAGTTTTTGCAGCTTTAGAATAAGACTTTTATATGTATTTTAGGAGAGGGCATTGCTTTATAGAGGCCACCAATCAATAAATGACAATATTTAAAGGCTATAGTAGTTGGGAAAGGGAGGGATGATTGTTTTATGATGCGGTCACTAATTCTTACACGCTGGACCTTTAATGTTAGGGATAAGACTACGGACTGGCAGCTCAATGAATGGAGGTCACTGCAGTGTCCTACTCTTAACAAAAATAGATGAGCAAACCTGTATGTGTGTGTGTGTGTGTGTGTGTGTGTGCTGACCTTGATAAACCACAGCTCAGTGTATGAATGTGTTTTGACCTGCTAAAAAACAAGTGAATTAAAGTGTCACTGCTGCATGGGTGACATACAGTATAGCTCACTGCTAGAGTCTGCTAATAATGAAACCACCATATTAAGGCTGGGCTTATCACCATGTCACTAATGTGCGTGTGTAATTTCGTATTCCGGTGACAGCGAGTTATTTTTGATTTATGCATTTTTGGCCGTGATGGCGAACTGGCAAAGAAATCTTTTTCCATTATTTAGAAAAGCTCCAAGACAGGATGTAGACACAGAGCTGAAACAATAAACTACCACAGGAGGATGTGCTGATAGACAAATCAAGCTGTTACTAGGCTCTTATACAGATACTATGTTAAGAGTCTAAGTGCTGATAGATGAATGGAGGTACAGCAAGGGCTTTGTGTTAAATGTTAAGTTCTTGTGTATGTGTTGTGGGAACACTTTTGTTAGTGTACATGTGTCATAAACCAAAGTACTGGATAAATAGAAATTTTGATTTCTATTGATAGTAGACATCATAGATGAGTGTTGAGGGATTACAAACGTTTTTACAGTTCATCCTGCGGGGAAAATGAACATCTGTACCAGATTTCATTGCAATCCATCAAATAGTTCTTGAGATATTTCAGTCTGGGCTGTAGTGGAGCTCTGACTGACAGTCTGTCATCCCTGGGTAATAAAATACCATAAACTCACTGCTGAATGGTTACAACAGAACGTGTGCTATTACTGTTGTGGCTTCAAACTGTAGCACATTCATCCAAATTCAATTCTTCACTTTTATGGGAATTCAGCTGTGTCCAGGTTGCTCGTCTTTATAATCTACAAAAGTGGAATACAGGACTTTAATAATTTGCATCACACCCACCTCTAACAAACAAAGTGAATAAGTTGACGTTGCATTCTTTATTCTACCTTGTTAAAACCTGTTCTCTGAGTATATTGTCTTCTTCTTTATGCAAATAACGCTGTGAGCTGTTAGTGCTACAGGGTACGGCTGTTTTTGTAACCTGAAACCTATCATTTTATTTTATTATTAAATACAGCAGTTCTTTTTCCTCGTGTGACTTTTTGTTTAATACATAAAATGTCAGAAATTGAAATGATCAGAATTTCCAAAAGCATATATATCTTTCACTGAATAGTTAATATTCATGTGCGACTGAAGCTGAAACCACAGAGCATATATTATTTTGGCTTAAAGAGATTTAAGTTATTTTTCAGCTCTTTTGATACATGATACACAGATATAATAAATGATGGTGACCCAAGGGTGGGATCATAACGTGGTTCTGATGTGGTGATGTAACACATGACCTCAGCATTGTTAATAACAGCACATTAAACGGGAAATTAGTCAAATCATAATACACATGTATTAAGCTTCAGTCAACGTCTTATTTTGCAGAGACACAAGACTGTTATTTGGAAAGGGAGTGATCATATTTTTCGAGCTGACAAAGCCGACTACAGAGTTTAACAGTTGATGAAGCATAGTCAGGCAGTTTGAAACATGATTTTTGTATGAATTATTCACGGTGCTGTCTGTGTTTATAAAGCTCCAGGACAAGACATTCATGGGAATTTCTGTTGGTGAGGTTAATATTTTAGAGGAGGCTATAACTGGCAGGTATTTCACCTTGACTGCGCGGCCAATTTTAACAAGTCTATTTACAAAATGCATTTTCCAAATTCTTTAAAAAAAAAAAAAAAAAAATGATATCAAGTAAGAGGAGAAAGACGCAGTCTCTGAAATGCACGGCATAAGCAGCACAGGAAAGACAGCATTCATCACATATTTACAGCATCTGCATTCCCGATAATCAATGTCCTCGATTCCACTGCACTCCAACGTGAAGCCCACAAAGGAAATGATTAAAACCATAGAGCACACACACACACACACACATCACATCACAGGAGGTGCTACAGTGGCTCCCACAAAGCACACAGATGTGTAAATTCACACATACACCATACTGCATACATGCACATGCATGCTCTGCTGCAGTGCCGTACACGTAAATCCATCAAAGATTGTGACACTTCTAGAATGAAATTACAGCTCAGAGGTAGAGCAGGCTTTGTTTCCAAATGTCAGGGATTTTATTGTAAGCAGTCCTCGTCAGACCTGCTCTTCCTCCCGAGGATCCTCACAACATTTCACTTGATTAGAT
Organism: Solea senegalensis; assembly: GCF_019176455.1. Taxonomy (NCBI): domain Eukaryota; kingdom Metazoa; phylum Chordata; class Actinopteri; order Pleuronectiformes; family Soleidae; genus Solea; species Solea senegalensis. The sequence goes on from NC_058035.1 coordinate 14,603,625, forward strand.
TCAATTTGGAGAGGGAGCTGCAGGGCATTAATAATGGTGCAAAGGCGCTGTAAAATAAGCATGTCTCTCTCTCTCTCTCTCTCTCTCTCTCTCTCTCTATGTGTCTGTGTGCATGTGTTGATGCATGTAATGTACCAATTTATCCGTTTAAAAATTCCTTTTGGTCCTAATGTGCAACCTTTCAGAATAAAGGACGTCCTTATCTTAATGTAAGCTTTCTAATGGGTCTGAGCTGGGGCTGCATCACTGGAGAGCTGCAAGACACAGTGAGAACATTATGCAATGTGTTTCTCCCTCTCTGGATCCCTTTACAATGTGTCCTTCTGTCCGTCGGTCCTGTCCTGGTGGTAGTGTAGCGTATTGATCAAACAGGTGTGGTGCGGCAGATTATTTTCGGAACACGCTGTAAAGCTCCCGGCCTCGTAAACAACAATAGTGTCAGGGTCATAACTGCTCCACAATACAGCTGACGTTACAACCACTCTGTCAGTGCAGTTGTCCATAAATTCTACTACGGTGCAACAGTAAACCCTTAAGGCACACTAACAATAATATATAATATGTGTTACTACACCATTCATAATCTGCACACAGGTAAAAGTAGTCATGACAGGTAAACTGAATTAATGTTAAAAATAATGTTTTTCCTCCTTTTACATATTAACTTCATTTTAAATGGTTAGTTAGTCGTTGTAAAATGTCTTGTTTGGCTCTGGAGCGGCTTTCAAAAGTCTGAGAAAACAATCCTGCAGAGCACAAACTCACACCAGAGCGTCTGTGTAACAACCTGGGGGGGCATGGATTATAAAATACATGCGACTTAATGAGCCAAGAGAGCCCTAGAAAGACGCTATCGAGTTGCTTTATGTTGGATCCAGAGCTTTTTGGAGCTTGACTCATCCTGGGGATTAAAAACAGAATATTTGGTGCCTCTGTCACTTCAATTTTCTTCCCTCTCCGTTTTGCAAAGCTAAACGGCCGTTTTAGAAAACGTGTTCAGCAAAGAGCAGGAAACGACATATGATCATATGATGCAAAACAGGTTAAGAGGGTGAACTATATGTGCTCTACCGGTGAGATCAGGATCCAGATCCAGACACTAGACTGCAGTGTAGTTTGCAAGCCAAAAATAAAAATGCCTGTTGAGCACCAATTTCTTTTTTGTTCCTGTAACAATGATAAAAACCTTGATTCCTTTGATGTTTTTTTCTTTTTAAATACTTCTACCAGTAAATCATATTACTCTAGGCAGTAGCAGTAGACCACATTGTAAATTATTACCAGAATTTCATGGGGTTTGACTGTAAATTTGGCAATAAATGACATCATTATCATTTCAGAGGCGTTAACTGTGATAAAATACTGTATTTTCATATTTTATTGTGAAATTACCGTACGTGTGGCTATTACAGGAAACTCCTCTGAAGCGAATTAAGTGCTTGCTCATTGTGTGCACTGTTAGGTTTCTCTTCTTGAAGTGGTTTCTGTCTTGCTGTGTACGACGGTGCCTTGAGATACTGTGTGTTGTGATTTGGCGCTGTACAAGTAAAAATTCAATTGAATTGACTTTTTTGACGTGTGATTTATATGCATTCCTACGGGAATATGCTGTCAAGTCACGGTGATATATACTGTATGACAAAATTACTGTGACCGTTACAGAAAAAGTGTATATATATATATATATGTATATATATATATATATATATATATATATATATATATATATATATATATATGTATGTGTATATATAGTATAGAACTACAGTGACATAGTGGCTGAGAAAAAAAAGCCTAGAAAATGATTCATTTATTAAATTCAGTGTCTATAATTTGTTTCTGGGATGTTATCAGTCATATCAGACTTGTAAAAGTCTATTGTATAACATACTGGTGTTAAGCTGAAGTCCATACAGGTGACTGAGATTTTCAAGTAAAAACACGATTACAATATCAGCAGGGGTGACAAAGTCGTGGGCGAGTTTTGCATTATCTTGATATGACAGCAGAAATCTGATTTTAAGTACCATCGCTGAGGCTAAAGAGTCATGGCTGAACCAGCTGTCTAATATACAAATTGAAAAGCAAACCAGATCTTTTTTTTCATTTTCAAACAAAGGAATCCAGAAAATGTGTGCAATGGTGTTAATAATATGTATGTTTCAGGTTTGAGTAAGCCTCCTCCTCCTCCTCCTCCTCCTCCTCCTCCTGATGTCAGGGAAACGATTGTGTAAAATGTCAGTCTGGTAAAATCATTTAAGGCATTGAATATCATAAAAATAACATCAGTCAGGAAGCACAACATTACCCAGAGTGTTTCTTTCATTCTGTCTTTCTTTTTCTTATTTAGGGAAACATATTAGTGTTGTGGGTACTGTTTTGACCAAAGCTGGCTTTAAAAGAAACTGCACAATGAATCAATACACCGTGTTACTGCTGTGGTTTTGCAGGATTGTGCTTTGCTATGAATCACGACCCGAGAGATACAACGGCACACAAATTAAAGGGATGCCAGTTCAAAGGAAGCTCTATCTGTTGGTTTTCCGAGGAGAAACATAGAAACACTTGTCACTAAGCAATATCGTTCTTTTTTTATCAAAAACTTCATAAGCAGCGATAGAGAGTGAAGCACAAATGCCGAACAAAATGAATATTACAGTGTAGCATTTTTGTTTTTTATACTTTTTGGAAAAGGGAAATGGCTCTGTGGTGCAGTAATTCCATCTTAAAAAGACCCATATACCACTGGTTTTGATTGTGCTGATTTGCTGGCGTCCATTCAGCCCCTGTTTTCTATTCAGACAAGTACAACTCACAGATACTCCATGCTAATAAAACATTTGGTGGTGTTGTGTTAAAGGAAACAAGAAAATGTGATGGTTGTCCGCCAAACAGCAACTATTTAGTTGCCAAACTCATATCATCCTTTTCACAACATCTGTGTCTGCTTCCTGTCTGTCTTCCAACAATCTGATTCCCTTTAAAAAAAACCTCAAGAATGAGATTCTACTCACAGCTGACTTCTCTTTTCTGGACACTGGATTTCCCTTGAACACAGAACTGCATCTCAAAACAGACAAATCATTTGAGAGTGCAAACCAGTAATCCCAGGTTTTAAGTCAAAGTCAATAAATCAAGCAAAAGAAACACAAGAAACATCAACAATTTTAATGATTGCCGATATTTTACTGTTTCCAGCATCTCAAATGTGAGTTTCTGCTGTTATTCTGGAACCAGCTGGATATCGCTCATCAAAGAAAATCATGAAGTATCTGTAAACTGACTGAAATATTCAGTTAATTATCTGACAGAATGATTAATGATGATGCTGTGAGAGCTGCCTGAAAACACTTGACAGGGGTGGCTTGTTTAGGAAAAAGGGGGATTTGTGGTTTATGGTCTAAACCTTTAAACAAAACCATATTAAATGGGAAATATTGCACTTATGTAAACAACTCCACTGCAGCAGACTGGTAAAGTCATTAACTACAGTAACTGTCATGAGACACTCCACGGTAAAATAAAATACAGATCTCTATCTACTCCAACACAGTAAAAAGCAACATGCTCTAATATATGTGCGCAATGTTTGGTTCATAAATGTGACAAAATTGTATTTAACAACACATGGGTGGGTCGGATATTTGTTGGATAAATATTCCAGACAGCCAGCTCCTCCTCTGAGGAAAACCCCCGAGCAAAACGAAAAAAAGGGAAGTGAGGAGACTGTGCTGTGATGCGGTCACAGTCTCTGTGAGAGAAACAGAACTGGAAACAAGTAAGATTACAACAGGCTCCACCACTGTATTAAATCAGAATTAATGTCCATTTTGTAAAATTACACTCCCAGTTTTTCACCCATAACAAGAGTGATAAATCACTCCGTCTTAGTCCAAATCTCAGAAACACCATTTAGGACATGAAAGTCATTAGTTGTGGTTGAAGCAGCTGCTCCGTTGGATGAATCGCTATTGCAATATTAGATGAAACATCTCTGATACCATTGAATTTCAAAACAGGGAATTTAAAAAGAAAAAAAAAGAAAAAAGAAGAAAAGAAAGGGTGATCTAGTTCTGCATGTCTGAGATCCTTTAACTGGAGGATTTGTCTGCAGTGGCTTTGAACATTTGTGAATAAAACTAGTCATTATATGAGGGCTGCTGACAGTTGAAAGCAGAACGGTGCTGGCGAATTAAAAACCAAGTGTGACTCATGTAAACTGTCATTTAAATTCAACCGAGTTTAAAAACATCCAAACTGCCCACAAACTCTGACAAGATCTCCCGGGCAAGTGCTCTCATTTCTCTTGTCAAAGACGAGGAGGGGAAAAAGCTGAAAACCATTACTCTCATACTTGCTCTCTGTCACCCACTGTAGGCCTTAAATCACTCATTCGTCTCAAATTTGCTGTTGTCAACATTTCCACATTATCTGCTCGGCCAAGGAATTTACTGGATCCTCCTGCTACTTTTGTGGGGATGGCGACTTGGTAAGAAGTGCCAACACAGGGCCAATAATGTCACTTTTGTATTTGATGTGTTTTTGGGGTTTTTTGTTTAAACCTCTGAACCAGTCAAAAAAAAATAAAAAATAGGCATAAAGTTTAAACAGTTTCATAAAAAAATAAAGACGAAAGAAGGGAGGGAGGGGGAGAGAAGAGAAGGTTCTTGTTTGGTATTCTGACTCCATCCTGCAGGCACTCTGCTCTGTGCTCTTGGTATTGATTTCTGTGGTTGCCCTGTTTCCATTTAACTTCTACTCATAATATATAACACATCTCTGATTCGTCCGCCTCCTCTCTCTCACTCTCTCCTTCTCTCTCTCTCTCTCACTTCTCAATGAAGGGACATGACACTGAGAGGGGGCCGTATAAGCAGCAGCAGGCGCCCGATCTGGCTATTGGTTTCATGTTATTGAAACCTGACCAAATAAAGAGGGAACAGCATCTGTCAATGACACCAAATGAAAATTATGCACGGTGGGTGGATGGTGTGTGTGTGTGGGGGGGAGACACACACCGCCCCACGTCACTGAGAACAACCTTGTGTTTTCTACAAAGAGAAAATCACATTAGAAACAACAATGAACTAAATGATTTGAATTTACATGATTCATCGCTTGTATAATCTGTGAATGACTACACTATCTCGGATAAAACAGAATGTGCTGGAACATTTTGCTAATTATGAGCCCGTCCGCGCTGTAAACAAAACAGTATGAATCACGCGGAGGATGCAGCGGCATCAATAAATCACGATAAAGGGGTAAAACAAAGCAAAGTGATCAAACAAAAACGACATAAGCGCATTCTGTTCAATGTGAGCAACGAGGAGTTAATACTTTATCTATAGAATATCACGCCGCTAACAAATGAGTCAATGGCCATCCTTCAGCGCCATCCCATCACACATATACACGCATGCTGACTAACCTTTTCTCTGCTCATCATTAGTTACACGCTGTGCTCTTACACACAAACACTATGTACACAAGAGATACACACCGCCTAAAACCAAACCTCAACTCTGAACTGAATATGACAATATTAATATTAACATACAGGCCATAATTAATAAAACCAACGACAATGCAATAACCTATTTGTTGAGCGACAGGTCAGATGGTGCTGAGGCAGCATCAATCAATATCTTTACACTAACCATGTTTGACTTTGGGTATTGTGTAAGAGCAGCCCGTATTTTCCCCTCAGCGTCTCACAGCGCACTGTTGTGGTTTTTTACGACCCGCAATTTAACTGTTTTGGAGAACCTCATTTCCAGCAGCACCGGCAGCTGTTTTCACAAGAAAAAAAAAAAAGTACCAAAAAGCCCACAGTACATGACATACTCTGCACTAAACAGCAAACAGCAGCTGAGGAGCCACACTTTTCTCTCAGGGCTTAATTGAGACCTGGAGAACAAAAACATAGTTGGCAGACAGGTGAATAACATTCATCAGGCGACACAACTTCAAATGAATGCTAATTCATGAATGAATGGTTCTGTCTGCTTGATGTGCAAGGTTTCAATGAGCCCGGGCTTTGTTTAACACAACAACTAAAACATTTGTTATTTGTTTTTGAACTTAAAATATTAAAATTAGTTTTGCACAATAATAGTCTATTACTTTCTAACTGTGTTATTGATATAGTCTCAATGTGCGGGAAAGTATCATCATTCATTCTCTTGATAAACAGCAGTTTACCTGACAAACTCAGGGGCCATTTCAGATCACCATATAAGATGACTGGCCCACTGTATTTAGTCACATTATGGATTAATAGGACCATGTGGTGCACACATGGTAGGAGGAGAAGTGGTTGATGCTGCAGGACCAGTTTGAGGCGAAATGCCTCATATTTAAGCTGCTATCTGTGACGCTTCACATACATACATATACAGTAGATATACATATATTTAAAAATAATTGTAGCAGATATAATGGTTGAACATGACTTGATGAGATATCTGGCTTTACTAACACACATGTCTGCACTTATTTTTCATAGAGATATTCTCAGTAAAGGGCATTAACACCCAGAGGAAATGTTCTACTGAAACTGTACTGAGTCAGAGAGAGAGAAAGAGGGAGAGAGAGAGAGAGAGAGAGAGAGAGAAAAAAAACCCTCCATGTATGCTGGCTCCTGATCTTAATTATAGTAAAGCACTAAAGTGCCTCATTCATTTCAGGGTGGGGCAGTGGCCTGTGACAAAGATAAAAAAAATAAAAAAATGTTTACATAATTTTCACCTCAATTTATTTAAGTGTACGGCACAAGGATTGAGGACACACAGCTATGCATACAAACACAAGAGTGTGTGTACACACACACACACACAGAGGGAGGGGGGGAGAGAGGGAGAGAGAGAGGGAGAGAGAGAGAGAGAGAGAATACAACTTCCCTCAGCTTAATTCCATCCCAGATGTTCTTGTGGTTGACAAGGGGAATGGGGAGTGGGTGGGGGGTGAAAATGGCCCAACTATATTTTCAAAAACACACCCATATTAAGTGTTTGCAGTTAAGAGAAGAGAAGAGAAGAGAAGAGAAGAAGAAAAAGAAGAAGAAACAACAAGCACTTTCCTCCCGTTGATTTATGTGATTCTATTACATTAAACATTCTTTCCCCTGAGCAGGCTCAGCTCCCTAGCAACCATCGCTTGCAGCCCTAACGTGTCTGGCATGGGGCCAGAGAAAGCTGCCTGCCTTATTGATTGTCAGATTGAAAAGTTTGCATTTAATAGGTCCTGTATTACATGAAGGAATTATTTAGAGGGCCTCCATGTCAAAAACCCAAATTGGTTCTTTCGACTATCAAAAAAAACAAAACAAGGGGGCCTCATAACAAATGAGCTATCAGAATACTTAGAAGGGCCCCTTTTGTGGCTGGTACGATATTATACATAGCTTTGGCCCCCTCTGAAATGTCCCCGTCATGAGGGAAGAAAGCTGAAACCGTGAGTACAACAAGGTTAGAGGCCAAGTTGTCACTTAAGATGAGAAAGACACGTTTGTGCCATGTTGATCCCCTTTTGTATCGTGATGGCCTGCATCCTGGCTAATGAAAGACTACTGCTGGGTTTTTGGGGGTCAATCCACTTATGGCGCAGTCACTTCTGAGCGAAAAACAAGTTGCTCTGCAAGAAACCAAAATGTGCAAATACCACAGGGAGCAAATTTAATCAACTATTTTTGGTTGCAGGAAAAACAGCTGCCTTTTGACTAAATGCAAGTGAGTGAAACCCCTCTCCATGTCTCTTTCCCTCGCCTCACACACGCCTAAAAGCTTTTACACCCAGGTGATGATACTCTATCTGCTATGACGGCAATTCTCATTTGTCACACAGCTCTGTCCGACGCAAACTCAATTGAGCAGCTGTGATCAGAGATCTCAGAGGTTGTCAGCGACAGAGAGGACTGGGGATACAGCGAGTTTCCTCCACTCAACGTGTTGCAGACAGCGTTCTCAACCACACTACATTCACCTCCCGCTGATTGAAATGGATCACATGTTTAGCTTTAAATGTATCTTTAATGGGACAGAAAGTTCCCATTTGAGTGGGTTCTGCTGGAAGGTTAGCACAAGGGAGGGAGAGGCGGGAAAAACATCTTATCAGGAGATTGGGAATTGGGTCAGGCAAGGAATTACATGCCATTCTAGATCAAAGTTGCTGTGTGTATTTCCTCAAAGAAGGGCCCCTTATTATCAACTCAGACTTATTTCTCAGGGCGTATGATGTGTAAAAGGAAACATGATTTAATATGTTTTTGGTAAAAGAATAAAGGGAGAAAAAGCAGGAGAGGGAAAAAGAATAATAATACTCGAGGGTATTTAGGACAGGCATGTTTCCCAATGGTGGGGGATTGTGTTTGTTGGGTTATATTTGGGGGGGTTGCACTGTCATTCAGCATGGCTCCATTGTACATTCCTGTCATTATATAAGAACCTCTCTTTCGCCCTCTCTCGCTCTATCATCAGATCTGTACAGAGGAGGAAGGCTTTAAATAAACAGCCTGTAGAGTTAAGCCAACTGGAACCCTTTCCAATAATTATATCCAGCACAATACTCAATTTACATCCAATTTATTTAGATGAAGGACTTGACAATGTAGCACAGCAAAGACTGACATTAGCAGATCATGATAACAACTAGAGCGGTGTGATCCCCATGGGGAGACGTATAGTCTGTGCCTTAGAGGGAGACTTTACGGAGAGCAATATGTCATTAAAAATCAGTGCCATCTGTTCAGATTTCTAGTTTATGAGCTGTCATGGATATAAAGCGTATTAAAAACACAAAGGGAAAATCTCAGAAATGCAAACTGTTGTGCATTACTCCATGCAATTATTTTTGACTCTGTATTCTAACAACGCCACAAAAGAGAGAGAAAACAACCACTAACAATTGCTTTTTTCCTCCACAGGCCCTAATGATCTCCGTTTGAAGTTCTCCTACTCAAGTGTTTACACAAGACTGCCGTGTTATTCATGTGACATACATAGCATCTGGCTAAACAAGCAGGTAATTTCTGATAAACTGCAGCCAGTTTGGCTTTTAACTCGTTCATTCCAGAGAACATGACCTGTGATGTGGCAAATCTCCACTTTACCAGCGGAGCTGTAATCACTTTGATGCAGCACATACAGCTCATTTTTTACACTGAACAAGAAAGATAATAACTTTCGTGCAAAATATCTGGCTGCGATAACATGCTTATGTTCACCGGTCACTCCTGCCAAAAAGAAGAAAAGAAAAAAGAAAAAAGCCGCTTAGTTCTCTGTGTGATATTGTTGTTTTTCTTCTTTTTTTTATTACAATCTGTAAATCCAAGTTTATTACCAGCTTTAAATGATAATAGATGTTTTTAATTCATTTCTTCTTCTTTTGGTTGTTGTATTTTATAGCAATGTGTGTACCGCTGTGAAAAGTAGCATGAAATGAAAAAAAAAAACATGAATCAAACCAATTAATTGGCAAATGCCTCTGTTTTCTACGAGCTTGCCAGTCTCAGTGTTGACTGCCAATACGTGTGCCATAAGACAGAGGCTATAAATGATCAAAAATGCTACTAGAATCAATTTGTTCCTCCCGGAATCCAAACACTGAAATAGTTTTGTAGCATATTGCATATTTATCCATCTTTGCAGGCCTCTGGCTCCATAGGATTTCTGTATTTAATTCAACAACTAGCTTCAGTAAGATGTATCCGAGTTGTACCTATACTGTAACATAGTGTGTCTGTGACTGGGCTATTGTTAACTTAAGATATTATCCTCTGACACATGGAATGAAAAAACGGCTTTTCCTTGACTTATGGCTCAGAGGAAAATCAAGAGGAAAAAAAACAAGACTGGCTGAATGCCTCTCATTTTGCCAAGTGCTCCTCGGGCCAGTACATAACAAGGAAATGCACTGCTACTGACAGATTGAGAAAGAGGACAGAGGCATCAATGATCTATTGTTTGTAGCCGAGGTACTTCTTCCAACTCCCCTGGCAGTCAGTATATTAAAGAAAACCAAAATACATTACACCACCTGCACCCAGATATTTTACAAATACAACATAACAAACATAACGTCATTTTTTAATTATTTGGCTTCATAAAAGCATTAAGAACAGTTATGTATCCAGGCAAGTATGTTTGAGCATGACACACACACACACACACACACACACACACACAGCTCCCACCAAATGTCTGGAATCTATCAAAGCGCCATTGCAATTACCTTCCAAAGCAGGAAAAATGCATTACCTCTGTGCTGCGAAATGAACACTATGTTATTCTTCCAAGGCTATAAGTCTATCTTATATTAAGTGAATGTAGAGAAGCTGATCTGCAATCAGCTGCATGAGCTATTTTTACCGTAGCACAACTCTTAGTGAAACAGGTTTTCCCAACACTGTAATGCTGAGGTAGAGTAAGGTTTTAGTAAGTAATGGTATTGGTTCACACGCCCTCACATGCTATCAACGTCAAGTTATTATCATTTTACAAGTCAGTCTCTCAAGATTAGTCACTGGCGTTACCAATAAACTGATAAATGGTTAGTTAATCAGAAATAATTGTTGTTGATATCCACGCTGCACAATTCATTTAGGTAAATAAATAATACATAAAAGTGGAAATGTTCAGATTAATAAAATGCACATAAAGATGTCATGTGACTCAGTACTCATAATGCAGACATACTCTGCCTGTGAATATTCTGCAATTGTTAAATGCTTATTACTGATGCAGCAAATGTGTAAATACCATTTTATTGTTGCGGCTGGTTGAAGTGGAGCTGTTTATCACGTCATACAGTTTGATCTTCACGTCCATCCTTTGTATGTTCTCACTCTGTGTTCACGTGTGAAACGTGAGGAGAACCGTCAAATAAAAAAGTAGTGAAGTGCATATTAAATGGAAATACTCAAGGAATGTGCCACAAATTAAACAGTATACAGTAGAATGCAACCACTGTTTATGTTCCATATCCTTTTGGAGTGAATTTCCTCATGGTGACTTTACTTTCCAGTCCTTTTTGTACACACAGGATGATGGATTTACATGCATTCATAAAGCAGATGGACTGGCATGCTCATAAAATATGCAGAGTTATTCAGTGTACAATCTGTGATGTCTAGAATGCCTATTGAGCAGCACAGAACCATCTCTATTTATCTATGTGGAACTGTGAGGGAAGAAAGAAACAGGGTGACGTACAAACAAAAGTCAATTCTGCAGTCAAAAATGTATGCGGCTGTAATACTTGAAATGAGTATCATTTTGACAAAGACAAATACAGAAATATCTGCAGAAAGGCTGCTTAAAATATGAATTAGACTGTAACTAGAACAGGCAGCCAATATGTCTGTGAGATGAAGTGTTCATAAATCAGCACGTACTCTCAGCTAAAATGTCCCGATCCATGAGATTTTAAAGTATTCCATTAAAATAATAATCTAATGTAAAATAAATGTCAAAGAAATTTGCTGTCGATGAGTAAGGGTGTTATAAAAAGAAGCTTGCTCCGTTTCTGCCTGTTTAGCAGAGGTCACATCAATAGCATCGCTGTTGTTCCAGACCTGACTAATGGAGAGAAGAGAGACACAACTGTTGTTTCAGAGCTTGCTAATGGAGAGACTGAGCTCTTCATTTCCTTTGAGGCCATTCTCATTGTTTAACCATACACCAGCCCCCCACCCCCCACCCCTGCATGCCGAAACACATTATGTGACATTCCAGAAATAAAATATCACAAATTATTAATGAATATAGCTGTTCGGAGAAGCTGAATTTGATTATGGTGTGAGCCATTACAGGATATGGCCAGGGTGCTGGGTGGTCTCTCTCCCCCCTCTCTCTCTCACACTCGCGCGCACACACACGCACACACACACACACACACACACTGTGTCTTCCTCGCTCTTTCTCCCATTCAAATTCGAGGCATGCTCAAACATCTAATAGATTTTTCCACCCCAGCACACAATTTACTGCTTACAGATTTAGAATTCTCTGGCTTCCGGCCAGGCCACAGTCAGAGGGGAATTAATGATATGAGCACATCAGTGAGGAAAAACAGCTTGTGAGTCTCTTTCTTACAGGTCTGAGCATAATGAAGAAGATACTGGCATAACACCCCACCCCCTTAAAAAATAAAAAATAAACATACCAGCAAAGAATTGCGAGCAGGGGGGGGAGGCGGGGTGTAAGAGAGGCACATAATCAATACCTACACTCAATTAAATTACTTCAGAGGGGATTTTGGACAGTTTATAGCATTAGTTCTGCAGAAAAAGCAGAGATGTGTTTGGGGGGCGTTAACAAAACAGGTGTGAACTGAACAATCTGCTAGATATTTTGAATAGAGGGGTTGCAACAGTGGTGTGTCTTACAAAAGCATGACATTCTTTCTCTGTCAGAGTCACAACATACCATTACTGTTGTAACACCACAACACAGTGTCTTTATCTTTTCCAGGAAACTGCTTACTCCCTCCCACGACGCAGTCGAAACATAAAAACATTTGTGTGTGTGATAGTGACTCAAAGTCCCAAATATTGCTCTGTATTGTCACCAAGACAAATCAACCATGAAAAGACAGCATCTGTCTGTTTCCTTATCAACACTTTCTACCCACATAAACATTCTGTGACGCTCTGAGCCGGCTCCGAAAAGGGACAGAATCTGGCCTCTTCATCAAATTGAAATGTTACGACTGAAATATTGCCGGAATATCAACTCGGGTATATGGGCCACAACAAGCATACAGATCAGATGTTGCATCAGAGGGGAATACTGTGACTCTATGCCTGCAATGCAATGAATTATCAGTGGAACCCAGTAGTTGTCTGGTCAGGGCTATCAAATATCACTATCAAATATTGGCGTATAATACCAAATTTAACAAAAATCAAAACAACAAAAAATTACAATATTGCTCCAGCTCAGCAATGCAAGTTGCGATCTGATCACAGAGCAGCCTGATGTTTAATGATCAGTATGTCCTTAAGGAAGACATTGTTTCCCCAATTTACTCCAAATGAGAGCAAGAAAAAGTAGCTTTGGACGAAACCACAAGTCACATAAAATCCAATGCAATTACCATACACAACATGCACATTATTGAAGGTCAGTTATAATGGAGAACAGACAATTCTTCTCATCTCGTACCACTCACAACAAAGTGCACTTTAACTGAAATCACTGATTTTACTCTGGACATTTAGGGAGATATTGGATGGAAAACATCACAAAGCACACCATTTTCAACTTCTTATCCAGCACAAAGCCGCATGATGAACATGTCTTTCCTTGAATAATAATAACTGACCTTCATTGCAGTCACTTATTGAATATTCTATGAAAATGTTAATAATTTCTGATATTTAATCCATCATGCACCCTCCAGTTCTCCATGCGTTCGGTGGTCTTGTATGTGGCACTGTATTATTTAAGGAATATTTTGGATATTATTGTAAAATGAACCAAGAGGAGTTATGCATGTTTTTTCCAATACAGTCTATATATTTTCGTTCGGTTCCGTATGGGGACTTTCTCCTGAATGAATATTTTCAGAGACCCCTGATCCTCACAGCACTGAAAGATGAGCCAGGCAGATGATCCTATCGTTGAGGGCAGGAATCAGGGACACCCTCTATTTACTTTAAATGCACAAGGCACAAGCTATGACCTTCCTCCACATCATCTCCACTTACAATCTGCTCACTGGTTTAAGCTCCGAAGGCTCAAACTGAAGAAAGACAAGACAGAAAAGCTATTTAGCTGTTTGTGAGAAAGAGCCATTCTTTGCGTGTATCTGTGTATGTGTTTTTCTTTTCCTCTTTTTTTTTTTTTTTTATTAGTTTCCATTTATGGCTCTCGGCACAAGCCAACAAACTGTATCAGCAGATACAGCTCTCCAACGCTCGGCCTCGTAGTATACAACCAGAAACCAATTTCGGCAGGCAGCAATGAAAAAAAGAATCAGGCCAGTTCTCTGGGGAGAAATAGAGGGGCAGAATGTAAACTTCCCTGGCAAGCCATCCCTGGTGGTTTAAACTGCAAAAAGAATAAAATATACTCTAATAGTCAAAATACAAGATAAACTCAGAGGACACTTTCCATCACCTGATTAAATGGATTATATTACAGATTACATAAAGACCATTAAGTACTCCATGCACTCAACTTTTTGTTTTCTTTTCTTTTTAAGTTTCTGTCTTATTAAATATAATTCTTGTTATATGAGGTTCACAACTAAAACAGCATATGATAAATATTCAAAGGGATAATTTGTTAAGTAAACATTTTGCTATTTTGCAGAGAGTGAAATGATATAATAGATAACATGACTTTCCTTTAACACAAAACTATGAAGATACAGCGAGTGGCCTGTTAGCCTATCTTAGTTTATCTTATCTAATCTAGAACTAGAAACCAGCTAGCCTCTGTGGCTAAGTAACTACTGCAAAGAGTACATTAGCACAGATAAAACCAAGCATGGTTTTATTTCATTTCAATTATAACAAATGATAACAAACAAAAGGTGCATTGTTGAGCTTTAGTTGTGTAGCTGTGGCACTAGTTTTCCCGGTTTCCACTAATAATGCTAAATTTAGCATTTTCCAGCTTTTACCAGCTGCTTGTGTTACCGTTATATTTATTTACTATAAATGCATGACAGTGGTATCAATCATTTCATCCGAAATCTGAAGTCTGATGCCAGATGTTTCTTTAACTTACAAAATAAATGTTTTAATGGGTCTCCATGTGCTTAGTCAGCCGCACTGTTAAAACAGTGCCTGAATAAATTTGGCATTTGAATTATGATAGCAATCATCTCTCTGCCTTGCAGGTTTTTAGAGAAGCACAGCTGTCGATGCTGCAGGACAGGAGTGAAGGTCACTTGTTTCTCTAATTAATTGCTTTACTTTGTGCGTGCATCTTTGATTTCAATCTTTATGCGTTTCAAAAGACGAGAGCTTTGTTCACTCGCCAGTCTATAATTCCCTACACGTAATGCAGCTCAAGAACAAAACAATTTTGCATTCTGCTATTTGAGACGCTTATGTCTTGTAGTATTTTTCATAAGCCGCCTTTGAGACAAAAATACATAGCAGTGCTCTTAATTCAGATTGGCGGTGTGCCAGGAAAAGTTAGGCTATGCACTTGGAAAAAAAAGGAACAGTTTCCCTCGATAACAATGGCACACTTTATTGCTTTTATGCTCACAATGGTTTTCTGTTCAGCTTGTGGTGTTACTGCAGTATCCTGTTATGGGGAACAATCCAATTCCTCTGACATCGTTACAGATCAGCCTGAGAATAACAATCAGCAAATGCATCATTCAAGTAATAGCGTGAGCAGGAACTTCAAACTATTCTGTTCATTTTTACAATCCAAAAACTCCACCAGAAAAAAAAGCCAGTTTAGTCAATGAGCAAACACATTAAATAGAATTATGAACATTCAGCTACAGGATGCTTTAAGGGTTTTTTTAAATCTGATCTGCTGCTGTAACATGAATATTTCATTTGGGAAGTCAGCAGCATTGTATTGGCACATTTTATATTTCCATGCAAACCCTTGCTCAGAGTAACATGCATTTGCCTTGATGAATAAGTGATCTTCTCTCTCTTTCACTCTATCCCTCGCTCACTTTCCCCCAAACTCTGCCTTTTTTCATATTGTTCAAATATCAACAACTGACACACAACAAAGATGTAGTGAATAAATAAAGTAATGGACTAGTGAGTGCACAACAGTGATTGTTGGTGTGTAGCATGAGTGCATCAGTGTGTGCGTGTCAATATGTTCGCATTTGAGTGTGTCTCTGGTGCTCTGCCAGAGTGTGAGCCTGTTCTGCTGAGTGGGCAGATTCTCTGGCGGTGTGTCCTATCAGAGTGACAAGTGCATTTAGAAACAGCCTGATGGAGTCATTAACGACAGCGCCGCTCATTAGCAGCACAATCACATACACGCACGCACGCACGTGCACATGCACGTTAGGACACACGCACGCCACACACCCTTAGTAACAATTGTGTCATCGTCAAGTTATTACACCG
Source organism: Solea senegalensis (assembly GCF_019176455.1). NCBI lineage: Eukaryota > Metazoa > Chordata > Actinopteri > Pleuronectiformes > Soleidae > Solea > Solea senegalensis. The sequence continues at coordinate 14,619,685 of NC_058035.1, forward strand.
ACAGCGGATATATCTATAAAATCCAGATGATACAGCACATTTGTAGAAAGCAATGATATGGAGCATAATGTCATTTAAGAAGCAGGCTGCCAAATCTATTTATGAAAGCAAGCAATCACATCCACACCCACAAGCACAATCAAACTGTATTGATTACTGGAATAACAACAAAGCTTCCATTATTGATCCTCTTGTCCTTTTTGTGTATGAGATTTAAGCAACGTCGAGTAATCAAGGGCATTACAGCATCACAGAAATACACAAATATACAAATAGCCTCTCTTCCTGGAAGAGCCCAAGCAAAAAAAAACAGAGAACAGGACTCATCAATAAACCACCATTTTGTACAAAAGAAGGCTCATATTTTTATGGCAGTTGCACTTCCACGTCAGCTCCAGGCATAAAATGATTAATAAAAATTACTTAATGGAGGATCATAAAGCTAGAATTCTGGCTTTAATCACCCCATACCTGGCAGGAGGTGCTTTAATTCTGATGGCATTTTTCAGCATGTTTGCTAAGCTACATTTTACCATCAGCATTAGGCATTAAATCACTTGCTCATGTGAGCAAGAGGCAAATCAGTGGAAATGGCTTCAAAGGGAACATTATGTTCTTTCTGATTATTACACTCAAACGCCAGAGTTTCCTGTTTGCATCAGGTAACGCGTCAGCAGAGACTGACAACTTGATCCTGTACCTGATTCATAGTGCTGTAGTGAGACCTCCAAGCCCGGTGCAAGAACCAAACATCCCCTGACACCTAATGGTACTAAGTTTATGATGAATGTGCACAGACAACAATTTAGACACACACACACACACACACACACACACACACACACACACACACACACACACACACACACACACACACACACACACACACACACACACACACACACACACACACACACACACACACACAGCAATGATCCTTAATGCTGCTGAGATGCACAGCCAATTATGAAGGTAAGAAAGTACCAGAGGTGCTACTGACTGCAGTTTTATGTGACTTTAAATAATTTAAATACATCACCAGCTGAATTATATGATCACTGCTGCACTCAAAACAAAGCAGTTTTACAGTTGGATGGTCACGCGTTGGCGTCGACACACTGCCATTACATCTGGCTCGCTGCTATTAGTGCAATTTTCCACTCATATCGGGAGCAATACAAGCAATATACTGATGAATTACTCCACGCAAGACACAAAGATGACACAAACACACAGCGTCCCAAAATTTAGAAATACTGCAGCAACCCTTTTGGAGGTAAGGAAGAGTTGGAATCTGAGGCTACTGGTGCTCACCTAGCTGTGCCCTCTCCCTCTGGACATCCTTGAAGTTGAGTCCACTGGTCAGGGTGCTCTCTCGGTAGCGGTGAAGGGCCTCCCGCCTCCCGTTGGTCCCCAGCTCCCGGAGCACAGAGGGTTTGAGAGGATCGGCCTTCAGACCATGGGCCCATCGTGAGAAGTCTGGAACCGTCCACTTCACCAGGTCCTCCAGTCGCACAATCACCTTCTCGGACACTGCAATTACCTCATGCTGGAAGGAAATAGTGCAGAATCACAATTACAATCAGGTGAGCAAAAGGAGTTATATAAAGGCATGTGTGCTGAGATCATGGATCATTTACCAGTGAAAACAACATCATGACTTTGTTTTAAATGGTTTTGTTAAATGGAACATTTCAGAAACCATACAATATGTAACCAACCAGTTAAATATTGACCTAAATAGAATGGATTAAAAAAAAAGAAAAGCTACCCCCCACAGACAGTATATTAAAAAAACAACACAATTGCTACAGACCTAAAAGCATCAGGCCAACTATTACTATTTGTCCCACTACATTATCGTCCATTGTCCTAATAAAGGATGTATTATTATGCAAGAATCGTCCATTGTCCTATGCTTGCATAATAATACATCCTTTATTATGAAAAACATATAAATACTGGCTAGATTAACAGTATGTATATATGAAATGTATTCAGCTATGACACTGGATCATTTTACGAATAAAGAACAAATACCAAAGTACAGTGCTCAAGTAAATGTAGTATAAGGACAAATAACCAGGATCAATGGTTGGGTCAAGCGAGGCTTAAAATCAGAGCTTGTATTTGACTCGAGACAAACAACAGAATATCCTTATTTATTAACTAAATTGGTATGTGCGTCAAGTCACATTAGGGTTGTGGATGCACATTCACGTAAGTAAATTATAGCACCATGAATACGGATGACGCAGATGATTGCTGAATTGAATTTAAGCCAGCGGTTAATGTCAATGTCAATGAGGACATAGATGTTACGGACTTTTTTTGATTAGCATTTAGGGAAGCCGGGCTCCTGATACGCTCCGTGAATGCCCAGGTTTTACGCTTTTAAATCATAAGTCACACTCAGTGGCTATGATTACACCTTCAAAGAGGAGCATAGAATAAATGTAATTTGGTGAAGGAACTAGAGAAAAATCTGTGAGCCAGTCATCTCCCCGACACACAATAAAATTAATGTGACACTGTCAGGAAACTATAAATGTAAATCTATAGCAGGGACATGCATGGCTGACATATGAGTATAACAGCAGTGGCTTTGTGTACATACTTTAGTCTGTTCAGTTGGCTTACTTAATAAGATTTGCTCTCCCCCTGAAGTTGATTCAACTTCTTTTAATAACTCTCAAACTACAAGTTCAGTGGAGAGGGAAGGAAGCAGAGATCCTTAAATGTGTTTTCATTTGAAGGGCTAATGGATGAAGTGCTTGTAACCAACAAAGTGGAGTGGTGTGTTGCAGAAATGGGGAAATCTGGAGGGCAGATGTGTACAGGCAGAAACACAGAGTAGGTCTCTGATGTTTACCTTGGTTATCTCCAATTTACTAGGCATCTGTCTCCCTGTACACATTTCCCTTCAAAGACCCTGCATATTACTGACATTAAAATATCACTCATTTATGTATGTATGTATGTACAGAGGCAGTGGATGTAATCAACACAACAATCTAATCAAATCCATCTGTTGCAAAGCTTAGGATGCAAAGTTTTCGTTTTTTTTATTTGCATTTGATGCCGAATTCCCCGTTTTATCAGATATTTTCGAAAGTCCCTGTTATTTTATCTCTACTTTCTAAAAACAAACTGCTTTTTTAGACTTTTCCTGTGCTCCATCTGTGCAATTACCTGTATTCAGTTCTCACATCATTTGCAACAACAGGCATATCAAAATCCCAACCATTTGCAGACAGTATTTCCTTATAAAGGAAAAGCCTGCGAGGGATAGCTTGATATAGCTGTGCCTCCCTCACTAAGTAGAAACATCAAACATGGGTTTTCGGTCTTCTTATAATGAGCTGTCTTCAGCTGTCAAGTGGTGGTGGGTGTTTGTAACCAGCTTTCCATGCAATGAAAAAAGTGACTGCTGTTTCTGCCGTCAGAAAAGCAGGCCATTTGAATAATGTAGAGCAAAAGTAAATAGCATTCAGCCTGCAGCCAAAAACCACACTGTTCTGTATTGCTACAGAATTAGCCACTGTACTCTGATGCGACCTAATGACAGCACACAGAGAAACAAAAGCCACGAAATAGTGCACTTCACTCCATCTGGAACAAAAAAACAATAATAATGCACTATAGGTTCTGCTGCTGGTGCACGGGTCAAACAGTACGGTTCATGTGATTCAATAGCACACACCACACCGTAAACACAGCAACAGCAAATCTTAAAAGCACACAGCCATTCCCTCCATATCAATCAACTGAACGACATGGTGCCTTGTGCAAGTGTCAACAGATCCTGTTTGGGGACTTGTTCAGCTCGAGACCAAAACACAACAGGTGAGACCAATTCAGCAGCTGTCAACACAGACCAGAATATAATCAGTCTATGAACTCAGCCACAGCTCTAAAAACAGGCAACAACCATTAAGCTTTCCCATAAAATGCTTATTTATTTATTGTTTAACTTTGCCAGCCAGTCTTCGACGCTCCATCACTACACATACAGTCGAGACACCGAGCACTGGCTTATGGTTTACGCAAGTTTATTTATGACACAAACACTAAAGAATTAAGTAACGTTGAGTGTCTAAAGAATGATGGAAGAAGAACCAGTAATTTGAGTGCATTTCTAGAAGCACTCCTAACAACAGTGTCACACCAGCCTGATACGACACAATAAAATAACAAAGAAATTACCAAGAAGCAGGGCTGCACCTGATGACTAATCATTCATGTTTAACCTGTCTATTCAAATTAGAATTGAGCTTATGAAGACTCGAGAGTTGAAAAATGATCTCTGTTTTTCCAACTATGCACAGTTGGTTAAAGTGTTCAGAGAGCAGCAAATATTGACATATGAAAAGTTGTGATGAGTTAATATTTGATACTTTGTTGAGCTGTAACCTCTTTGTTAATCTTACCTATTACATATTTAGATAGTCAATAAAGTACTGTTTAAAGCACTTTATTTTAAGTATTATTAGTAGCACATCTGAATATTCTGGGTTTGGACAGTTGGCTGCACACAACATTAAAATCCAATGCTCAATCAATGACTTGAAAAACAACTGACAGACTGATTAATAATTACAATACATAGTTGTAGCTTATAATTAATGACTTAAACAATTCATCCATTAACAATAATGTTGATGATTAATTATCTGTCACATCAATTAATCGACTCATTGTTCCACTTTACACGTAACTCCATTGAGATTAATCAGTCCTGTGGTATTCGCAGGGGTCTTCCACGCACAACTTCGGCTTTAGGGGGTTTCAAAGAGAAACTTGGGGGCCTTGGTCTTCTGTAAATGCCGCCCGTCCACACTGTGCTGTCATTTCAAGTTAGGCAGTTTATAGTTTTGCTAAGCAGCAGACACAGCCAGCAGGCCACTTGATAATATAGGTCAGAGGACTGCAAGCCCACAGCCAAGAGGTGACACTCCATATCAGCAACACACCAAATAGCTGGGTGTCATTTCACTGACACTTCCTACACGTATGAATTAAGAGCATTGATACACTGCACTAAACGTCTTAATGGATTGCCATTCATTTACTGTGAGTATGTCAAACTCTCCGACTGCTCGTTCTATGACCGAGTTAAAACGCAGGGTAACACATTAACTGCTGAATGTTACATTCTGTCTCCATGCTGCCATCAATAATTCATGTTATTACTGCAGCAGCATGATATCTAAAAAAACATTATGGAGTGAATTTATTGCTATGACTGCACATAATGGACTCAAAGTGCGAAGAAAAAAACCAAACCCCAAAACAGACGACTGCTGTGAAACTGTAGATAACTCAGTTGCGGCATGACTCTAGCAAGCTCATTGAAATTAAACCCCACTGAAATCCATATCATTCAATTTATATGGATGCAGTGGCACTGGTGACAAAACAGAACACTGTTGACGTTCCAAATTCTGTATTCAGTGATCCAATTAGAAAACAATGCACATATTCCATATCACTCCACACAATTCGCAGTGAGAAATCCGTGCCACTGTGCGCCAACATTGGGGCAGACATTCCTGACTGTCAGCGTTCTGGAGTGGAGCGTTTCATTGCTCGGACAAGACTTTCAGACTTGGGAGTCAAGGGATGCGTGCACCCAGTAGGTGGGTGTCGTTCTATACTGTGGGTACACACACACACACACACACACACACACACACACACTGCTCCTGTCATGCTGGGAAGGTTTCAGCCTGCTGCCTCAGAGAGGTCAGCGCAGGAATTCCTCAGGCCAAAGGAGATTAGTAATTGAGTAATGGACATGGTGACACGGACAATGAGGAGACAGAGAGGAGAGGTAGAGGGGAAGAAGGAGAGAGCAGGAGAAAGAGAGAACGAGGGTATGAAACACAATATGAGTTCATTATCTATCTTCCCTCCCCATGACTGACCTTGGCTACAGTGTCCCAAAACAAACTTATCTGGGAATTAAACAGGAGCTCTGGGGAGTAAGCCTGGGACAATTGAATTAGAATATGTTTTTTTTGAGACTTTACAAAAGTAGAAAGAGTTCAAGGTACAGCGTTTAAAGAAGGTGAGAATTAGTGTACATGATGTTTTGGCACACTTAATTCATATACATAAAAAGTTGGTGTTTTATCCGCAGGGTGCTGCTGAGCTCATCATTTATTCACTGTTTCCATTAAGCGATTGCTTTAACATGAGCCGAGGTGATATGTGAACTTTGCATTTTTGTGCAGTTATAATGACAGAGGAAAAAACAGCGAGATAACAGGAGTTTTCAAAGCCTTTCTGAAAGTGGGTGAGGCATCCATCATGTAAGGCGACACCACAGAAAAGCTGTGTCAGCTCCCTTGAATCACTGCAGCTTTGTACCCTTGTATTTTAGCAAATGCACATGCATGCACACACGCACACACGCGCGCACACACACACACACACACACACAGAGAGACAGAGAGGGAACTAACTAAGAAACCATAGTTAAGAATGAAAAATATTGGCCGTAGTATTAAGGAAGAGTTTCTCATCTGTGACTACTTTCTCCTCAAAGGTTATAATAACGATCCACTGTAGCTGGGGGCACTGGAGTCATGCATCAAGGCAAATGTTGGCCTGTACAAGTGGTTAGTCAATGACAAAGTGGAAAAAACCAAGCAAACGTGCACCAAAAGTCTCTTGTGTGTTGACAAACTGACCACTGCTGTAACATATCATTACTCTGGCTGCTAAGACACAAAACAGTTTGTTGAAAAGAAGCGTAAGATTGCGAGGGATAGGAACGACAACTCTTAAACCAATGGGAAATGTTAGCAGGGTTTTTTTTTTATAGCCTTTGAAGTTCAGGGTATTCCATTTTAAAGGTTTTAAATTACACTATCCTAAAAAGCTGGCAATAATTTACATGCTATTTCAGCAATGGTGAGGAATTCACTGGAGGGCAGTGTTCAGAGTTAATGACTTGTTCTGCAGCAGGAGGAGGCACACAAGCGCACATGCCACAAATGCACACGAACCCCCCCTCCACCTCTAAATTCCTGCCATTGTTATGTGAATGGGGATATTTGGTATAATGCTCAGACTGGCCATGACCAGCGAGCAATATGGATGAAAAAAGATCACTGTACAAATGTGCCATATCACATTTATGCTCCAGTCATTCAGCTGAACGACCTTGTCCATCAAAATGCTGGTTGCATATCTAAGCCACTTACTCTTAACTCAACTAACATCCCAGATGCCTGAATTACCCATTCAGGGGTTTCCCCTTAGGAAAAATCAAAGAAGCAGCAAATGAATACAATCTAATTTCCCTACAAGCTGGCTTCCCAAGCACTGATACACATGCATGGACATACAGTGCTGCCGTGAACTGAAGAAATGGCTCTGGACACATGCCAAAGTGTTTTCCACAGCAATCAATACTGGCCTACTGCTGCAGTCCCTGCCTGTCAGTGTGTGTGTGTGTGTGTGTGTGTGTGTGCCAAAGCCTTGTCAGCTACAGGGACAGAATAGAGGAGAAGAGAGGTCAGAGGAAATCAGAGGTGATGATAATAGCACATTAATATAACATGATCCAGAAATATTCTCCGAGGTTGTGAATTCCCATTAAGAGATTCCTGCTGTATTTGCAGTAAAGTGGGAGACATAGTATAAGATAAGCATAAGCAATTAACTGCCTGGGGCAGAGTATACAATAAGTGGTTGTTGTGTGCTCTGAGTGGTAATCTGCGACAGCTCTCTCCTGAAATGGGGAGTCCAGAAAACAGAAAGTTTTTACAGTTTATTACAGCCGACGAGCAGCACACACCAGCAGGACAGGAAGGCCATTTGGAGTGAGTAGAAACAATGTGTCACTCAATGAGTTTTAAAACACATGTGACTGTTTAGTCGGTGGCAGTTTGCAGGCAGACAAATAGAGCAGAGGCCCCAATAGAGGGTTTGTCATAATGGGTGAGCAGCTTGACACAAAGCCTATTTAAAGAGCAAGCAGAGCTCAACTGGTGGGGGTAAACACCGCTTGTCAGGCAGTGATACAATGAAAAATAGAGGAACCTACATATGGACTTAATAATTAACTCACTATAAATAGATTAATACGTTTTCTCTAGATCTGTTTATTGACTATTAGGCAAACAAGGGTACCAAGAGCAAGGTTTATTCAATGAATCATTATTATTTTTTATTTCCTAGCCAAAACCAACTGGGTTTTAATGCGGGCTGCATTTAAAAGGAATTGACCTCCAACCCTGTGACAGAAGAAAAACAAGCACAGTAGGTCATGGGCTGGTTTCCCCTTGTCAGTGCACACACAGCAAAACAAGGCAAACAGCGTGCAAGAGAGGCTGAAAGCAAACAAATACCTGAGAAATAACCAGGAAATTACATCATATCTCAGCACTGAGAACACAAGTGAATCAGTAATCCAATTTTAGCGAGATGGTTCAATATATATATGACTATACAGTGTCTTGAAAAAGTTGTGCCTTTTGATATTTGAAGGATATTGACTCCAGGATTAAGATAATAGCTATCTGCAAGATATGAGGCATGATCACACCAAGGAAGGGAGCCACAAAGCACCGGCTGCTTACATGTCAAATGTCACAAACCGTTTCTTTTATGCTGTGTTGACCAAAAAAATAAAAAATTATGTATATATATGTTTATATATATATATATATATATATATATATATATATATATAAGAAAATGTGTAAGTAGCATGATCCCAGATCACATATCAGCATGTCACAAGTGATACCAAGTTGTGGCTTTACCTCACAATGTCGTCTGTGATCATTTAGCACAAAAAACTATGTGAAAAAACACACACACTTCCTGAGAACTGTAAGTTATCAAGTTCATATCAGTATGAGTCACTATAGGCTTGTATGAACTCCTGATACTCAGCCAGTCCATTACAGATTTACAATTTTAGTTTAGATCCACAGCCATTACTCTGTTTATAGATGCAACATGAGCTGTGGAGAAATATTAGCTTCATAAACATTTTAATAAACACCGAAAAATGAGCTAAATTTCTAATGTTTTTTTTCCCTTTTCAACAGATAATCTTTTCACACATACAGTCAGGCGCAGAGCTGAGTTTTAATATCACAGCTTTCTGTGTGGCTGGTTTACCCTTCCTGTTTGTCTTTTGGATTATGGGTTGCATCTGTAAGCACTCCTGGCTGACTCATGCAGTGCAGATTAGTGTTATGGGGCAAAGTCAGCGAGAATCTGAATGGGCTCAGTGAAGGTCATAAAGTGACTTTAAGTTGTCAGGGCAATTTCCACTGTGTAATAATATTCAGTAAGTAAAAACGATTTGCTGAGAGCAGGAGTTTTGACAAGCCTTTTGATCGAGATCAGCCTGGAGGCACCTTCACTGCACTTTAACATATCATCCCCAATAACATTATTTTATAGTCTGCCCTGTTCTCTAATCACAGTGGAACTTCAAAGGCAGAGCATCTGTTTGTGGTGTTTGCAGGACTGTGCGCTTTGATGCAGGTCGCTACATAATTTATGAGGGTAAATGACTTTTATTCCTCCTCATTTACTAACACACAGACTACAGGAGGTGCTTGCAACCTTCTTGTGCTTTACTTTATGTCTCAGATTCTTCAGGATTTGTTTATTTGTATTGGCAGATGCACTCCCTCTGGTAGATATGCCCAATGAGGTGGAATGTAAGCACTTTGCAATGCAAATAAGTCTTTGGGAAAAGGGGCGGAGTTGACATGTCGTTGGTTGCGCAAGTGTGGCCTCGGAATCGGCGACGCATGCTCTCAAAAGTAATTACTAAATAATTGCAGCGTGTTAAAGGCTAAAGCGAGAGGACTTGAGGAGATGAAACCCGCTAATATGAGAATTCTGCCACAAATGGCCATAAATAGCCATCTTTCTCATGAAAGAGAAATGTGATAGCCACTCTATTACTCAAGAGGAAAGAATGTAAGTAAACCATCAGCGGAAGAGTCAAGTACAAACACGGCTTTGTCCTTGCCTATAAACAATATAACAGCAGCAGAGAATCATTTCCATGCAGCTCCAAAGTGATCAAAAGCAGACAGCAGTGATTAAAGTGCAGTTGTTGTCGCTGGCTGAGAAATAAAACAGAACATTTGTGTTGTAGCTGATGGGAGAGAAAAAACACACAAGTCTCAATAATCAAAGTAATGCCATTCAGTGCAGCGCTGTAACCGGATCACAAGCGCCACATATGGCCACAGTCAATCATAGCTATTGCCTTCCTGTGCCAACAACGCCTCAATGTAACACTGCAGGGACGTTTCACATTGTCGAGGATGGAAATGTCCACATGGAAAATTATGCAAAGCGTGGAGAGAAAGAGACACAGAGAGTGGAGTTTAAAACGTGTCAGCACTGGCTTTTTCCTCCTGCCACGCTTTTATTACCCGCTCTGCCTCTTTCAACATCAGGCGGAATTACAAAATATCTAATAACTATCATCGCGAGCGATCTGAGCCAGTTTGATCCCGTGCATTCATTAACGTTTCGCAATTTCCGCCCGTATGTCAGCATTTGACACGCTTTCACCGAGAAATGAAATGACAAGAGCCCGAGCGCAGGATTCTTGCGGATTTTCCCCCTTTATAACACAATTAACCCCATAGAGCGCAGCGGCAGCTCTTATTGAGCGCAGCTGGACAAGTGCACATTCAGCAGTTGACACCACAATAAGACAAATAGGCTGAAGTAAAAACACACACACACACACACACAGGAGAACAAACAGCGCTGGAGGTCAATCCATTCCACCGCATCAATATCCATATATTAATACATACTCTGCGTGTACGTTGTGTCACCACAGACAAAACACGTCCACTTCCTAAAACCTTAATGCAGCAAAATTAAATGTAAAAAATACACGCGAAAGCGGTGAGAGGAAACAAACAAACACACACACACACACATACATACATAAATCACGCGTGATTATTCATCAGGCGTCTGATATTCCTACCTCTCCATGAGTGACTGTGCGTCCCTGAGGAGTATCCTCGGGTAGAAAATAAAGTTTGGAGCTGGATAAAAGTTGCTTGCTTGTTCTTTCCTCCCAGAGCAGCTGAAGCTCCGCTATGCAAATAGGATCCTCGGGTTTACATCTGACGAAGAAAAAGTCTCCGAGTGACAGAATCCTCGCGGTGCCGTCCCGGCTAAATTTAAAGGCTTTATAGAAAATATATGGTCCATGTAAACCGCAAGACGAGCCCACCCACTGTGGAGGAAAACACACATGAAGCAATTAGTGAATGTAAAACAACATGTTTGTAATAAATATTGGTAAACAAATGGTGGACACACACAGACACATTTCAATGTAACAATCACACCAGGACACCTCGCTTTTCCCGGCACACACACACACACACAGTCAGTATCATGAAACTATTTTTAGACGAGTCAACATATGACACAAATGTGCTCACGCTAAATGTAGAGTGTAAAAGTTTTTCGTGTGGATTAAACACACGCGTACATTGTGCGGCGGTTTGACGGCGAGCGGCGGCGAGAAAAACAACAAATGGACGGTTGATAAACGTTACCTTCAGTGAGTTCGGCTCCATCTCGACGTTATGAATTGATTAAACTCAACACGCTCTCCAAACTTGCTGGCTTGAATGGATTGCCGAAGGTCCTCGAAGGGACGTAGTCCTGGGGAGTTTGAAATGTCGCGTACACGCCGGTGAGTGGTCGTGTAAAAATGCGTTTTGGGAGTAGATGTTCTGTAGGACACGTTATGCAAACATGTGTATTAATTTCGTCACGTAAAAATGAGATGGTGATTTTTGGCGCGTCCATATTTAGCACGATCACGTTTGTATACAAAATATTATCATATTGCAATAAATATATGAATATTTGTCAATCACCAGTGAGTGGTAATTATGTATAATCCAAAAAAATACATTTTATGCTTGTATTTTTACTTGTAAAAGATCAATTTGTGCCATTTTTTGCGATTATATGCCTCTCGGTGACTACGTCTCTTCCAGGACTTGTGTAAAAGACGTTCAGTATGAAAGCACATTTCTCACAGTAATGACACTGAGGCGCTTGCTGTGGATGTCTTCAAGAAACAATGTTACATGGAAGTTAATAGGGTTATCAAATGATTCCTCAAAAGGCGATGAGGGAACTGAGAGGTGTCGGAGCCGCCTTTGACTGCGCGATGTGGCTCGGAACGCGCAGGGAGCCCAAGGTTTATTACCGGGAAAATAATGGCATTTATGTATTTTTGATGCGAACATGAAAAGGAAAAAAAAAAAAAAATTAGAAAGCGGGGCGTCACGAGACGGAATTCACGAGGCGGTCCATTATGCAGCCATTAATCATGTTTAAACGCTGCGTTGACCTTATAAAGAAAGTACATATATATATTTATATATTTATATCCATCTCTCTATATATACATATACATGTATATAGTTGAAATGGGTCACAATTAAGTGGAACAAATCTTAACCCATTAATTCTTTTTCTAACGTTGATATTATTCTAAGTTATAAAAAATTGTATATTTTATTTACTTATTTATTTATTTTTCTAAGTCTGATGTCTCATCGTCCTTCAGTCTCCGCCGGCTGAACGTGTCAGCTGGGTTTTTGTCTGCTGTCTGGAGTTGTCCATACAGTCCACTGTATAAAAAAGAAAAGAAAAAAGTACCCGCTGCTTCCACAGCGCGGCGCTGTTTCTCCCACTCCTATTTTATACACCCCCCGTTTGCCCTGTATTTATCCACCACCACTCAGATCACAGAGCATGCAACAGCGCCATAGGCCCACACTTCTGACACCAGCTATTTCAAGTACAGTATTACGCAATGCGCCTTTTTTTTTTCTTTCTTTCTTCAAGAAGTGACGGGCAGAGCACACAGACACACTGACTCACATCCACTCAAGTGTCTTCCTGTCTATAAAACTGACATGTTTTCTTCTGGTTCTGCTGCTGCTATGATTGACTCTCTGGTATTTATCCTAAATATACACAGAAACTGTTTATGAAGACATAGTGGCATTATGAATCATAGATAGATAGATAGATAGATAGATAGATAGATAGATAGATAGATAGATAGAAGAAGAAACCCAGCATAAAAGTATTAATACTTAAATAGCTGAGGCAATCTTCTGTGACACTGGGATGTTTTCTTGTAGCAGTTTAGGTAATGAGTTCACAGTAAATGCTGGGTTACACAGAGACTCCTTGTCTTACATGTGGCTGCAGCAGTGTTGGGATTCCTGCAGTGAATCCAATATAAACCACAGCTCGTAGTGTTATCTTTCCTGATTTCTCTCACAGCCATTTCAGTGGTTGAATCAATGGGGTTGCATTGTTAATGGCAGCCACAATAATGAAGTCCCTGGTTAATCAATGGCACCACTCGAGCCCTTATCTGGCAATTGAAAGCATTTGCTTGTCAACAGCCAGAGTGGAGCAGCGACTGCAACAATGTGATGCGGACATTATTGTGAATTGTTGAGATTCACGTTGGGACTCAAATATGTCTTAGAAGAGACATGGCTGTGATTATTGTTGACACATGTTATATCAAGCTAAGTGAGTTACTCATTGAATAAATGGATAAAAAAGAGAGATACATTAATAGAAATGGTAAGTCCCTAACATTTCCTTCATTCATGTACAGACATTGATAGGCATTTAATGTCCATGCTTTAGCTCAAATCCTCTTTAGTCCACACATTGGTTTTTATTTTTTATTTTATCAAAGCTGTGACATAAAAAAAATGCTCTTACTGCTATTTTATTTTCTATTTTACTTTTCATTTTTCACACATAAATACAAAAATGAAATAAGACAGCCGAGTAATGTGTATTGACTGCATCAACGGGAAAAGAAGCCGACGAGTTTTCAGGAAAAGGAAGGCACTAAAAAAGACCTTATTATGGGAAATAAAACACAAAACTGGATAAATACATTTCAGGCAGGTGTTCCACATTCCACATAATGAGGCAGCCTCGGCAGGGAGCCCACAAATGTGGCTCAGAATGGAACAGCCTGGGTTACAGTTTCAGCCACAGCAAAGCTATGTAAAAGCCATTAAAAATAGCATATTCCTACATAACTGTGACCATATGTTGACACGTCGCAACTCTGAAATTTGAATAGCAATAAACGATTCAACCACCACTGAACCACAAGTCGCAGATCAACCAACAAGCAGTGGTATAGAATTAAATTTACACATCAACACTTTGGCATTGCCACCCACAGCAGTCAATGTTTTTAGCTAAAATAGTCAATTTTTAACTTGTTTTGGACAGGAAGTCATTTTAAATTCTCACCTTGAACTCCAGTTTTGACAAAAACTATTTGACCTCTATATCTGAGAACCTGAGAAGGTTTGGTGTTTTTACTGAAGGGATATTAAAATCATTATTATGCTACAGGGATATATATTCTCATTCATATTATTTGCACTGTAGCAAGCAGTTAAATCTAAGTTAATCACTGACTTGGAAGTGACTATTTCCTGTTCACGTCTCCCTGAACACACCCTGGCAGAAGTCCACCCAGCTCCATAAGTATAGTAGTGAATATCCATCATTCATATAGAAACAAACCGATTGTGTATCCATATGTGACACTTTAGACTTTAGATTGCACTAAAAATGTTCTATAAAAGTTCAATACTTTTTTATCAAGATATCACAACAACAAAAACATGGTCTAATAACACAGTGTTTACAGTGTTTAAAACACCTCACATTTACCAAATTAATCCTCAAATTAAGTAGCGGAAAGGATTTATACTCTCCACACATGGCAAAGCATTAGCACAAACTGTCACTGTGATACTATAGGATCCACATTTCTAATCAAACAAACAGGCATTATGAAAATCTACTCGACCAAAGGAAGAAAGCTTCTGAGTAAATAAGGCAAAGAATGCACTCAATCGCTGACTCATTCCATGTTGCACAATTGCATTACTCAGTAGATATGCATCTATCATCAGTGCAAAGCCCATGGGACATTAAAAATCCATCAAGTAAATTTGTCCACGGGAACGCGTTTCAATAGTAACTTTACACCTGCGTCTTTGTGCCGCTGTAATCACATGACAATGCCCCGCCTGCAACATGACTTTAGGAAAGGTAACAGGAGATCTGGGTGATGTTGCAGGGCTAATTTTAGGCTCATTATAACTCGGTGTTACATTTCTGCCCATTCTATCACACAGGAGTCCACTAACAGTGGACAGCACACGCGACAAGACATCCAATTAGTTTATGGAGCGGATCACTTTTAATCAGGACTTAAAGTTGACATGTTTGTCTGCACGGAGCCTATATATTATTTCAGAAGATTTCTGTGCATATTAACCAGAGTCAGGCTAAATATTAACTGACTGAGTTTATAAATATCTGTGATTTCTTTCTTTGCAAAACATCAAAGCAGCCACAGCTGCCACACGCAGTGAACTGTGGGGATTATTACTGCTCGCAGCAGAACAGAAAGCATTAAAAAAAAAATAAAAAAAACATTTTGTCCTTGTTTATCTCATAATGTCTGCATTATTAATGGTTTTCCACACCTTTTCAATTACAATACTCACAACACTGAGGTCCCTTGTTCCAAACACACCAATTATCGTACCCATTCATGGCTGTGGCCATTGATTATGCCTAATATCGTATATTAATATCTGTGTTAGGTAGGCATACTAATTCATAAGGCCAACACTGTTTGGCCCAAATGACTGCCTTTGACAATGAACTGATATCGTCTGCAAAACACAATTCCCCATTCGTTGGACGACTATTATAGCTGAATTGTTTGATAATGTCAAGTGAGTCGTTTTATTAAGTGCGACACAAATGTAATCATGCATTCAAGTGTAGAGAAGTGTGGGTTTTTTCACTTATTACTGCTGTACCAAATGTAAATTTGCCTCATTGATGGAAAGTGCTCAGCTGAATCAGAAATACACAAACCACAAACAAAGTAGGGCTGCTTCATCCCATCTGCATACACATCAGGGGACACGCACACACACACAATCACATTTTATATCTTCCCATCTGAAACCGGGATTAGAGCCATGAATAATGTATTTATGTAAATGTCTGGTGGGTATAACTATAAAAGATGAGAGTGATTGAAAAGGCATTTTGTTAGATTGAGTTAGAGCTCCTGTGAGTTATAGATGTTTTCAGTGCAGGCAGGGAGGAAAACACCGCTAACAGGGAGGGGAAAGAAAGAGCAAAGAAGTCACCATGTCTTTTCCACATCTGAGGAACACATTAATACAAAACCTGATCTCAGTACTTATGATTTTCTCAGTATGTTTCACTTTATTACACCGGATGCTCAGACTATCATTAACATTTAAGTCTGTGTGGACAGAAAACCTCAGTATTTTACCATCTGTCCACTGCTTTCGCCTGCCAGACACGGGATTGTTATAAAATAGACATAAACACAGCAGACATTTCTAATGAGATTATGCTCCAGCCATCGTGACGGTCCCCCCCCATATGGTCTTAGAACACTGTGTTATGTATATGTTAGCATCACAGTACTGTAGCAGTGCAATAATCGTGTGGCTTTTAAGTTTGTGATGGGGAAGTGCAATGATGATAATCATACCACCATGTCTAAATAGTCAAGTAATAGTAACTCCATAAGACAGTTATAATAACTGTATATATAATATATATAGATTTCCTTATTTCTTTATGTTCTTGTATGTTTACAGTCTTAAAGCGACTTCACTGTGGGTTATATGAGCGTAACGATGCATGTGACAGATAAGACTCTCGAATCTTGAATATTACTTGGTAATACCATAATATAGTTTCCCTATTACAACACTATGTTATTACCAAGCAGGACATTGCAATAAAAATAACATAGTGCTGCCATAATACCACAAAATAAATTGATATTCCCATACTATTACCATGTAATATAAAGTGTTACCTAACAGTGCACAGGCGATTACAGTGCAGTCACTTACAGGGGCAGTTTCTGCAGCTAATCTATTCAAATAACAGCTTCACTTGTAATGTGTGCCAAACTGCCGTAATCTGTGCAATGTCTACCTACAATCAGCCTGTTTAAGCACACAGAGACAAAGAATAGATTGTCATTGACAAGTAAAATTGCTCCATTACAGCAGCACTGAGGGGAGAAAAAAATGCAGCATGTTATTCAGAGCCCAGACTGTGTGCACACACGCACACACACACACATATATATACCAACTATATATATAAATGTATATATATATATATATATATATATAAACCTCTCAGCATTAATAATTTATCTCATTTTATAAGGCAATTTAACAGTCACTTGAAGTTGCTATGGTGACAGGGGGGTATTTTGAGACAACTAATGGCCTATGCAAAACCCACTCACTGTAAACTTCACTCATGCTAAATGAGACGGCTGTCTGTGCCGTGTGTGATACACGGCTGAGAACTTAATCCCCTCGATATGCTTGGCCTTTTTTTCTGCACAGGACAAACTAAGGTTGTTAACATCAATGTATAACATCTGCGAGCTGTTTACTGTACAGGGAATATGAGCCAAGTAGCAAATAGTAACCAGCTCTGCGCCACATACGCCTGTAATAGTTCTTTTGTTTTGATTGCTAATGCAGGATTCATAACAGTTGTCAGGATTAGGTCAGGAAAAAAAAAACAGCAAGTGGATGGGAAATGAATAGTCATGATGTAGTTTGAACGTAACTCAATATGTTTCACAATAAATGCCCTTCAGTATATCTGTATTTTTCGGCTGACGTAAAAGATTCCACACTGGAAAGGCTTTGAAGCCTCGCTCTGTTCTGAGGCGAATCATATTTGTCCAATAAGTTCCTGGCTTGTTGCAGCTGTCGGGGCTGACACAGAATGAGTCATGTGTTACCCATTTAATTCCAATTTCTCCCATGCAAATGCCCGACATGTGTGACTCGACAGAGCCCTGAGTCAAAACAGTGTTTTTGAAATGAGGGGAGAAAATTGAGGCCAGAGCTGTGTGACCACTTAGCCACCTGCTTCTTTCCATGAAGTACACTGCATTCAAATGTCATGATCTTCCACTCTGACCGACTTCATATGGACTCTGTGCTTCCTGTTGCATTTGATAATCACTTTAGCCATTGTGTATTTTTTCCTGCTGCCTTTTGTGCTCACCCTTATTGCAGTGCCAATAAGTTTTGGAAATTCTCTGTTAACATGAAAGGGCCTCCAGTACACATATATCTGCCTTTGTGCAAGTCAATGAATCAATGAACTGCAACATAAAGGATTGTTATTAAAGGCACACAAACCCCTGTGTTTTTTTTATTCCTGACATGGCTTTTAAAGCAGACACAGCTGCCATGAAATTAAATGCATCAACAGAGGAGGAGGAGTACATGCAGCCATGGTTTTGCCTTACAAGGAGCTCTGTTTTGGAAAATATGAGTGATATCCACTAAACACAGTGTGCAATGACTTAATAATTACAATAACACGTCATAAACTCCTCCTCCTATTTTCATAGAGCTGCGTAAATGTGGCATAAACGTCAGATTATTTAATATACAGCATGTGTTTAGCTCTGCTCCTCCTGGAGGCCGTGGTGTTGAGTGCCACCTGTTGGGAAACAATGGTACCTACATGGAGTCAATCACAACATACCATATCCTCTATTGTATTAATTAGCCAGGCTTTAACCTCTTCTTCCCTGACCCTCTTTTTGGGGTCCATGCTTGGAAACACACACATGTTTCTATCTCTGCAAGTACAAGCTCTATGTGAATTATCTTGATATAAAAATAAAGATAAGACTTGTGAGATTCCTTCAAAGGTGTAAGCATCACTGTAGAGGCCACTGTGTCAGGGTAAATGCAGATAGAACCTAGCATAAATTTAAATTAAAAAAGATTGCATTTTAAAGTAAATATCATCTTTAAAAATATGCAGTGGTAGCTTAAAAACTCAAGGAATTTGTGTCACAACATGTGCATTAGCTGTCTAACAAAGACTGATGCTGCTGAAGTGAAGCAGAGCTCACAGAGGTTTTAGTAAAGAGATGACAAGGCATATGTGCCTTTTGAGATTTATTAGGTACCAAATTATTAAAGCAATTCAATATGTATGTATATATACAGTATGTGCATATATATATTAAATAGCATGCATAAGTATCTTTTTGAGATTGCTGGTTTAGCAGTAAATATAGTCAGAGCTAATTAATAATTAAAAAAAGAGGTTACACTGGCATCACTTTAAGGCAATACCTCAGCTATTAAACATAACTTAATAAATAACTTAGGCCTATTTATACCAAGTACCACCTGAGAAAATGTTGCTATGTTCAATCAGCGACTGTATTTATTTACATATACTTTTAAACTCCATACAAAATATCAGCAGCACGTCTTCAAAATACAACCTTACTACACTCTTTCCTTAATGTCTATAATATTTCGTCCCCGGGGCCTGTTGTGCTGTCAAAGAAACTATTACATGCTCCGAATGTCTGTGTTTCTGCTCGACTTTCCTCCTTCGACAGTGGTGAAAAATAAATAAATTCCAGCAGCTGTTCAGACAAGCAACAATTAGACTGTCTGCTCAGCCT
Source organism: Solea senegalensis (assembly GCF_019176455.1). Classification (NCBI taxonomy): domain Eukaryota; kingdom Metazoa; phylum Chordata; class Actinopteri; order Pleuronectiformes; family Soleidae; genus Solea; species Solea senegalensis. The sequence goes on from NC_058035.1 coordinate 14,639,318, forward strand.
GAAACAAACTCATCTCTGAGGGTGAGACTCAACACATCAGTGTTACCGCTGGGGACGCTCCAGGCTGTAGGGCTTTGAAATGTGTAATTACAGAAATATACCGTGTGCCACGTGATGAAAACAATGCACAACTACATTCCTTTACAAATCAAGGAATTAAAACTGGCACACACAAACATGAGGCGTACATTGAGGCAGTGATCCCGCTCACTGGTTTTGGAATAATATTCAAAACACCACAGGTGGAATTTCAGTGGGGCAAATTACCCTAAAAATGTGCAAATAATATGATTATGCAGTCGACAGAGAGTTTTTCACTCTGTATTTCCTCTGTCAGTATACTACCTGAGGGTTGTTTTCCTCAAATGTCAACCACAGTAACCTCAGACACCACGCTGATGAAGGGAGAGAGCGTGAGAGAGAACTGAAAAAACAAAACATTTTGTTGTACTCAGAGTTAGATTTTCCGGATGCAGTGCAAATATCCTGCCATCCCATAAATACGGTGATTTTTGTTTGCCATGCAAGTTGCTCTGATTCTATCTCTGCCCTCTCAAGTGTCTTCCTCATGGTTTTAGTTTTCAGCTCCATTATGTCTGATTCATGCTTTATAGATTGAAAGTGATTACAAGCAGCTACAGTGTAATACAGATCAGTGCTCCACTGGGGTCCATTCTCGTCGTACATGTGCTGACGCAGCAAAGACTGCACTCCAGCTCTGAATCACTGTCGTGTGATCAGTGAGCAGAGACCCCATCGGACATTTCTGACGCTGTCGTCTACACACTGGCAGCATCCTCCTCACACTCACTCACACAGACTCACACCCGGGCTGGGGTATGATGTTGGATGGTCTCTCTGTCTCAGTCAACAGAAAAGCATTTGTTTCTTTGTATGACTAAACAGTGTCTCGCTCACTGACAGATAAAATTGGTTTAGTCAATGGTGACCTGCTTTTTTATTCTTGGTTAATGCAGATTTTAGTCATTTGGGAACCTGGAAACACATAAACAAAATAGTGATTTCTGTTACATACAGTATAATGTTCATTTCTTTGGACGCTGGACGTAACATGACGCGTTCTCTGCATGGAGCCGGATACACTCTGCCCTCTGTCTAAAGTTTGTGTTGTGATTTCACGTGAGCCAAACTGAAAGATGATGACAGACACTTTGGAACAAAGACAGGAAAAGCTTGTCCCCCGTCCAAGGTCACAAGCCTTTCTACTGTTTCCTCACTGCCTCACTCGCCGGCCAGATTGATTTGAATAAAAATCAACTCAGCATGCAGTATGGCAGAGTGTGTGAGTCTCTCTATCTCTCTCTCTGTGTGTGTTTAGGTTCAGGGTGGATTTACTTGGATGTAGTATGTCCTGCATGGAAAGATAATGAGAAATGTGATTAGACTACATGATCATGGTTTAATATAAGTCTATTCTGATGAGGAACAGATTAATACATTCGACTGTAATTGTTTTTGTCTTCTTGTTGTTGCTGCTTGGTTTTCATCTACATGTACATAATCAGTGACCCCATGTGTTGTACACTTAAACTTGTTTTCATATTTCCATAATTTTATATCCACTTAATTTATGACATCATGTGGCGCCATGTTAAAAATACTCTTTTTACAGGACTGCATGCTTTGCTGTTTTAGCAATGACCACACAGTACAGTTATTATTTCTCAGTCACTTCATGCACATTTTATAATAACACATTTTTCAGAAACACAAATAGCTTTTACAGGTTAAAGGGTCAAGTATTTAGTGTGATCTACTGTTACACTTGAACAATAGCTCTCTTAAATCTGAAGTGAAACTCTGATTTATGTTAATGATAAAAACTGTGTTGAAAAATAGCTGCTGTGCAAAAAAGGTCTATTACGCCAGGTTTATACAATATTCCTGAACAGAAAACTAAAACTATATATTACTACAATTTCACATCTTAATCGAGCAATAATAATGTGCTTCACTATTTTTTGGTGGGTAAAACAGAAATAAATGAATAAAATATTAATTTATAACAATAATAATTATATTTTAGCATTACAAATATAATTTCAGTTAAATAGCTTTTACATAGTGGTGTATTAACCATTACAGAAACATATAAACTTTTTGATTTTTAACAATGCTGTTCATTTAGAGCAGCTGTGTCTTTGGGAGGTGGTCTAATACGTTTGTTAAGCACTGTATATGTACATGTATATATGACAGTTTACTAATATATAAAAGCAACTCTCAGTCACATTATTCCAATCAAATGCAAATGATCACAGACATAAAAACAACAAAGCTGGCGGTGCTTTGGGACTTTTGCACAGTGTATTTCATTGAATTTATTGTTTTGAACCTTGTACAGAATTTTATTATCATTGTTATTATTGTTGTTGTTATGATTAGGGATGGGACCATACCACGTTTTTGTGTCCGATACTGATATCATAAACTCCAGTATCTACTGATATTTATCTACCATCATTTATGAGCTATGAAGCTGTTTACAACATGTTTGTGCTGAGTCATTTTTAAAGACACATTTCTCCAACTGTGTAACAAATATTGTTCTCACAAAAAATAAGAAATCAACAGCTAAAATGCTTTTGCTTTTGCTGATGAAAGTGTACATAGTGAAACATGAATGTATATGTATGTTTTTGTCTGATATCCGATCCAGTGATTTAGTATTGGACCGATATCGGTACTGACCGATGCTACCTAATTTTACTGCTATCAGTGTTATTGTCAGTTCTAGAAAGTACAACACCAGGGTCGTTGCTCTCCATGTCGGTTGTGAATGAATAGGTGACGTAATGCTGCCCTCTCCTGTACACTCACGAGACACAACACACTGGAGTTAGTGATTTCATTCTTCAAACACTCATTAATTAAATATTTGCAGTTGTTTCGTGTTTGTAATACCAAACAGCATGTAGAGTCCTCGTGATTTACCGAGCATAGACATTACTTTTAATTATATTTAATGAAAAGCTCCTGTGGGGACTAGACTTGGTGACTTTGTTTCAATAAGGCGGGGCTTCAACTTTGGGGAATTTGCAACATGCAACAGTGAGTGCACTGTCTACACCTCTGTGGCTGTGGCTGTGCAGCACACAGCGGCTGTTTGTCTGCGAGCTGAACTGGAATAAGTGCAAAACTTTGCTCCACTTGTGCGTCTGTCGCGTCAGCCGCGACTATGGCGCTGTTCAAGTTCTCCTGTGCGATCATCACCAGAGCGTTATTCATCATCGTGTCCCTGGCCGGCGTGTGGAGGGTGACAGTGGTTAAGGAAGACCTCCACTACTGGCTCCTGACGTTTCTCTTTCTGCCGCTTGTCCTTGAAATGATAATAACACTGAAGAGGCGGAAAGGAGAGGATTATAAATGGTATGATGATGATGCTGCATGCAGATAGGTGTTTTAATATTCTCCTTTACATCATGATGCAAACCCTCTTTGTTTGACTTTGCTTAAATCTTACCCCAACTGTTGTATTTTGTAATAGATCTGTAATAATAATAGTAATACTAATATGTTACTTGAATCAACTTTAATCACCCCTCACAAGCTCCACAGTCACCCTGCCTTGCATCCTGCTTGTCCCTCTGCTGCTATTGTTAACACAGACAGTGAGGATGGGGTTGTGCCTCCAAACTTATTCCTGGAATTCAATAGACAATGCATAGATCACTACAATCTTTAAATTACATCATTGTTACATTTTTCAACATGTATATAGTTATTTTTAGCTGCTGTAGTATAATTATTATTATTAGGGAGTCATTACATTTACCTAAAAGCAGTCTTGTATAAAGCACTGAAGTATAAGGTATTACTATAGTAAGAGTAAAAGTACAAGTATCTCTCCAGAAAATGACTTTGGTAGAAGTTGAAGTCACTTTTTTATAATGTTAATTAAGTATATGACATTTGCTATACTTAAGTAATTTAATGATATAAAATGTACTTTAGTTTTAGTACAAAGTATTAAAAAAGTGAGGTTAGGATTGAGCCATGGTGGCCTAGAGGTAGGGCGAGGTTGTGCCGTAAATTTCTCCCTATGCTAGTTTATATGAGTCCTTGAGTAAGACACTTAACCCCATGAGTAGGTGAAAACTGTAGTGTAAAGCAGTTCATCCAGACTAGAAAAGCTCTATATAAATACACACCATTACCAACTCTTCTTCTTCTGATTTTATTTGGTAGTAACAAGAGGAAATGGAGTGGAGTAAAAGTAAAAGCTGCCTGAAATATAAATAACAAAGTAATGTATGTGAATGGCGTACTTAAGTACAGCAACACAGTATTTGTACTTCATTATATTCCAACACTGTTCAAAAGTGTGTGTTGATAAACCTCTTCTTGGATGTCTTGCAGGTTCTCCCCTCCCATATTTCTGTTTCTTATCAGTATCATTCCCTCCGTCTGGCTGCTGGAGCTCCACCACCAAGAGAACAAAGCCAGTGAGACTGAGGTGCCGCTTCCAGCCAGAAACAAAGATACTTAAAAAAAACATGACAGATGTTCGCATTGCATTGATTTCTCTGTGTTCTGTCAAATAAAACACTGCATGCATTTCCTTTTGAATTGGGAGCATTTAGGTTTGAACTGCAGTGACATGTAGACGTAAGTTTGTTGAATTCAGTCTGTGAAAGAGGTTCCTCTGTCTCTTTTCAGTGCAAAAAACTTGACTCGTTGGAAAATGTGCGCAGCACTTTTGTGATCAACGAGACCTTTGGAAACTCCTCAAACTACTTGAAGGTGAGAAAGGGTTCACTTGTACCTGTAATAGAACACGCTGTGTTTTCTTGGAGATGCACAAACGTGAGACAGATTATTCTGTTGAATTTGAGAAACCATTATTTTGCACTTTGAATAAAAAAAACCCACACATTTCAGACGTACATGCACATATTCCATATCATTCATTTTACGCCAACACTCACTTTTCCTGTGAATCAAGGTCACAGTTGTGTCTCGTCATCACCGTGATGCTGTAAAACAACTCAAACTCCAGGAAGATACTGTTCCCCAGTGTAGAAATAAGTCAAGTTATTTCCCATAAATAGTACCACACACTTTACTTTTCAGTGTTTGTGTGGCTTTTCTTTTACTCTTCTTGTTTTCGTTACACGCTATCAGCACAAGGAGACCATTTAAACAGAAGACGTAATATATAATTTAGTCCATCAGAATTAAACAGTGGGAGGGGCACTGCTGCAGTCCTCTGTCCTTTTACTGAGATTCACTGGAAATCCAAACTCCAGATTGTGCAATAATGATGTCATTAAAGGACAGTTTTTTTTCATGTTCTCCTTTAGCAACATGCAATATATAATTAAACTGATAAGAACAGATACTACACTTGATCTTAGCCAAAATGCAGAGAAGCGATAACATGCAATATATAATTATTAGGAAACGATTGTGTTGAGCTGAGGACAGGTTGAGAGAAAATGTGGCTAAATAAACAATTTGTTAACAATGAAACAACTCTGAATCTGTCTTCCTTGTTCTGAACAGGCGTTATCGGACGTCTGCTCCCATGACTGGATCCTGGCTCTGCATCAGATTCTCCTTATCCTCCTCATCGTCGGGAAATGGTTACTCCCCCTGGGGGGCGGAGTCACGCGTGACGAACTCTCTCAGCTTCTCCTGATTTTCATCGGCACAGCGGCAGACATCCTCGAATTTACTAGTGAGACGCTGTCAGATGTCAAGTGGGTGGATGGTCTCATTTCTCATTTTATTATTATTATTATTATTATTATTATTGTTTATCTTATCATTTTTGCACGTGGATGTGATAATACTGGACACAGAAGAGGTGAAGTTACCCAATCAGGGCCCACTTCTCACATATCATATCCTTGTTAACTAAGAAAATCAGCATCCAACGCTTTCTTAAATCCACTCCCTTCAATGTTCCTTTTGCAGGGAGAAAACTCCTCACATGGTCTACATTATCTTGGGTGTATGGACGTGGAGTATGCTGCAGTTCCCGTTACATCTGGCCGGTCAGTGATTGTTTCTGTTCAACCAATAGCTTTGGTCACTGTTAAGCAGCAGCAGCTGCACATTATTGCACATAATCCATCCCAGAGTGTGACAATCCCCACAATATGTTTAGAAATTGGCAAAACATCTCAACATTCAACAGTAATGTAATGACACAAAGTGTTGTTAGTAAACAGTGAAGCTTAGTGGAGTTTAGCCAAAATCACAAGCTTTTCAATCTCTGGCTATGTCCTATGTTCATTTCATGAGCCTTGAAATCACAAAAGGGTTATCAGTGATGTGACCGGATTGACGCTCAGACCTGTGCTTCTAAAAATAAACTTTTTCTACAAAAAGAAACAGGAAGAGACTTGTTAGGAGGGGTGTGTTCAGTAGAACTCAGAGATTAGGATATTTGGAAGCAGAAAACAGAAATTAAATAAAAAAACTAAAGTCTCTTAGGTGATTAGAGAAAACCTTTATAAGGCGAGGCCAAATATTCCGATATCTCTGTATTGATTTTCTGAGAAAGAAAGAAAGAAAGAAAGAAAGAAAGAAAGAAAGAAAGAAAGAGGAAACAAAGAGGGCAACTTTGTTCTGGGAAAAGACAACCCACACTATTGATGAATATTCATAACTTAGCCTTTATTCATCCAAAGATAGATGCTGAAAATCTTTGTGGTGATACTGTCGTCCATAGGACACAGGAGCAGGGCAGAGAGGAAGTCTGGGTGTGAGGGGACTGCACTCGAGGCCGCGTCGAGCAGGGGAAAAAGCTGGTGCTGAGCCAAGTCAAACATCCACAGAGAGGGACAACGGGGCAAAAGAGCAGGGTTCACAGGTCAAAGAGACAGAGACAGTCAGCAGCAGAGCAGACACAACTACAGGAAGTGCTGGGCAAGCGTGCAGACAATATATATCCTTACGTTTACGACATTTCTTTACAAAATTCTCCATCACACTGCCACTTTTATGTCCTCTCTCAGCACGTCCATGCACCTTCTCTTAGGTCTTTGTCTGGCAACTCCATCCTCAACACTCTCCCCTGCTGTGCTCATTCCCGATCTTGAACCACCCTCGTCACTCCCACTGTGAATCTCAGCATCTTTATCTCCACCACATCCAACTTTGCTTCCTGCCTCGTAGTTAAACGGGCAGTTGCCAATCAATAGAATAGAATAGAAAAGAATATGTCTCTATTGTCCACATAATTGTCTTTGGCTCACCAATTACAGACGACAAAACCACACTAATTACACTAAGAACAAGACCTAAACCTAAAACCACTATAAAAACACATTCAAATATCCATACATTTTAAAAGTGCATCATATTTCTCACTACAGTCTTATAAATATAGGAAATTAACTTTTTTCCTATATATGCTTCGGGGGCATTTTGGATAATTCATAGGTCAATGAAATGTTGGGAAGTTTCTTTTTTGTTTCTCTTGTTAGGGCTGCCCCCAGGCTTTGATGGGGAAATAATAGAGGAAGCTGGTACACAGGAGAAAAAGACAGCAGAGGGAAAAACATGGTGACAGAATTTATGCTCTATCTTCTTAAAGAACTTAATATTTTGCAGGTAATAGATGGTACAAAGAAACAGACTTGCACTCAATATGGTACCAATCACCAACCAGCTGAAGTTGTTTTGGTCTTTTAAACACCTCACACTAACAAGCTGAAAGCAGGCATATTGCCACCTTGTGTAGTGGAGGCAGAAACAATTCATTCAACAAATTGATTCCCAGTTAGGGCTTGTATACATGTGCAAGGAGATTTATCCAATTATACTGCACGTTTAGTTGGACTGTAACTCCACTTAACTGTGCAGTGAAATGTACTGCCTGCTTATGGGCAAGTAAAATCTCTAATTATTATGTTTGCGAAGGTTCTCACACAGTCACACAGGTCACTGAATGAGGGCACTGGATATTATCGAGGTCATCCAGGTCAGGTTGGATGGGAGGGGAAATCTCTTCGAGGAAACTCAAGAAGGTCCTGTTGCTTATATCTAACGCTACTGAGGTCTCCAAACTTTACCCAGTCTTATCCTAAGTATTATATATACTGGTAAATGTATCAAGCAGAAGTTAATTTGTGAGGTTTTAAATTCAGGTTTATGAAATCTTAACAAAATAAAGTTAGACAGTTGGTTATAGGTCTCTTTTACAATAGAAACACAATTTGAAAAATGTTAACCAATCCGGCCATAAGGGTCAAGAAAAGATGTCGGACAAAGTTTGTGCTTTTGTCTCTTTCCTTTTTAAAGTGGTGACCTCCAAGCCAGGAAGTGAGGCTGAGCTGGGCAACCAGGAGGCTTCTCTCATGACTAAACATAGCACGGACATGTGGCACATCATTGAGGCCCTGTTCATCCAGGACGGGCCCTTTCTTGTGGTCCGGCTTGTCGTCATGACCTACTCCAAAGTCTTCCACCAGATGCTGGGATTCTTCACCATCAAGAACTTCCTGGTGGTCATACTGAGCTTGTACAGGCTGGCGATCATATGCCAGTCCTCTAGATCCTACAGCAGCAGGGACATGGCTATGTCTCAGCATTTTACAGCTGTTACTTGTGAATAATTAATGCTGTTGGTAGAAGAAAAATTTTTTTTTTTTTTACACAAGCAAATGGATAAAGTTGTCAAGTTCAAATTCCATCTGATTTATTTTGAAGGTAATAACTTCCTTCATTTAAGTCCCTCTGAAAATCAGGCCAACACAAGAACTAAGAAAGTGCAAACCTCCCCCAAGGCCACTCCGTTTCCCATTGTGCGAATATGTTCTCGTATCTCGCAAGGTTAACAATTGTTAATGAGCACTTCATTGTTTTTAATGAACAGTCATTACATAACCAGTGGAGTCACACGCTGCATTGTGTTGCACAAAAGAAGCCAGGGCTGGACCACAAACTCTTAATTTCTGACACAAATTACATAAAAAAAACACTAGTCAGACATAATCAAGCTTCTCTTTGCCCGGTGTATCGCAGCAGAAAGGGTGACATGACAATGGAATATAAAACATTCCCTAGTCAGACACATGTGGAGCCCCTAAACCAGGCATGTCCAAAATTTGTACTAGGAAAGAAGGTTGGCCCCTTGGTCACGTGTCATCCCCGTTACCTCAGCAGCCGTGACAGACAGATGTAGATCAAAATTATAATTGGCATTGTTACACTTTCTGTATCGGGTTCAACAGAATTACTTATGTGACATTCGTGCAGTGGGCAAGACAAGACAGGAAAAGGAGCATAACAAGAAAGACATGATAACATTTAAGAAAAAAAAAGCACATAACTCAGCCTGCCAGCACAATGCAGTGCATCAACGTCGTATCAGAGCACAAATATCTGCTTATCAAGCCAGCACCTCCAGTAACTGGAGACATTTGGGTTGGACAGTGTGATGCAGAGGCCGCTATGTTGAGCAGAAGTGAGGCCAGCGAGAGCAGCAGCTGTTGACAGATGCTGAGATTGGAGATTACGTTTTCCTGGTCTTAACCTAGACAGGAAGCTGAAACTGACTGTGAAAACTTCCTTTACTGTGCCAGTTGGCTGCTGGATTAAAGCACAACATCAACACTTGATAAGTATTCTGTTTCAGTAAAGCAGAGATTGAATTATTATTATTATTATTTTTTAAACGTGTTATTAGGAGCACATTTTGAAAAACATCGTCTTTCCCATCTTAAATGTTTTTGTATCTCTTGGATTATTGTGCTTTTAAAAAATAAGACACTTACTTATTGTTACTCTTGGCCAAGTAGCCTGACGGCAGTTATAGTTCGCTTTTGCCCTCAAGGTAAACAACTCGGTCTAAGTTAAGAGTTGGGTACATTTAAAAACCATGGGTTATCATCAGCTTTATAATGCTTAAGAATCAGTATTATAACTTCCTGGTTCATGTGAAGACAAACATGTATTTCTATTGCATTTGTTGTATTATCACATTTTTGTACATCCCCACAATTTCTCTCTAGCACATAATCACTCTGAATGGCACAGCACTGTTTCTGATTGGAAATGATACAGCCAATGCCACGGCTGATAAATAACCGCGGTGCTGCCTTTTCCAAGGCATTTCACACCATAAATCATTCATTGCATTCACTTACATTAAGTCATGTATATTCACTTTCAAGCGCTTGCCCTTGGATGTTGAATTGCCTCTGTGATCTGCCTCCACCAGGAAGTCAATTTAGAGACACACTCACTTATTGTTCCACTGATAAATAATGATGTAGCACAAGGTCCATGTATACTGTAGACTCCAGTCCATTTTACTATACTTAATAAATAACTGGCAATGCATGTACGCTCGGGAAACAGTATTATATTGTGCTACAGACTCTGCTGAGCTGACTGTAATGTTTACTGCAATTTAAACTTGCACATAAAACTACAACAGAAAACAAACCATTCACATTCAAAACTTTGTTGTTGTTTTTTTTACCAAAATAATGTTTTTTTTATTCACCTGTAGGAACAAAGAAAGTTGTCAGGTTTTTCTTACTGTTCTGGATTAGAGTGTACTGGATAATGTAGCCTATCCCTCATTACATCACATGTGCTATTGACAGACAGACAGACGACTTTATTGATCCCTTTGGGAGGTTCCCTCGGGGAAATTAACAGCTCCAACATCAGCACACAGCACTGTTAAGATTAGAGTCACACTTTTCAGGAGACTGGAAAGAGAAACACCCCAGTTACCAAACACCATAAAATATAGAATAGAATAAAATAAGCTAAAAATAAAGATAAAATAAAAATACAAATAAAAATCTAAGAGAATATAAAAATACAAACATAAATGACCCATGCTATATATTAATATGTATACATACATACACACAACACATATATATATACATATACATACACACACATATATATATATATATATATATATATATATATATATATATATATATATATATATATATATATATATATATATATATATATATATACATACATACATACACATATATACATATATATGCATATACATACACACACAGGTACACACACACCTACAGTTACCCCGTATTGCCCAGGGTTTTATTGCACTGTCTATAAGGTTTTATTGCACATGTTATTATGTTGTTATTGTTGTGGTTATTGCACATTTCAGTGAGTTGTGATTATGGACATATGTTTGTTTAGTTCGTACTGTTTGTTTTGTTTGCCCTCCTCCCCCCCCAGTGAGGAGTTGTACAGTTTGATGGCCCGGGGGACAAACGAGTCCCCCAGCCTGTTGGTCCTGTACTTTGGGAGGAGCAGCCTGTTGCTGAGGCTTCTGTGGCTCCTCTGGCTGCTGATGACAGTGTGCAGAGGGTGGCTGGCATTGTCCAGGATGCTCAGCAGTTTGTCCACAGTTTTTCTCTCTGCCACTGTCACCAGAGGGTCCAGCCTCATTCCTACCACAGAGCCGGCCCGCCTGATGAGTTTTTCTAGTCTGTGGAAGTCTGCCTTAGTTGTGCTCCCGCCCCAGCACACCACAGCGTAGGAGAGAACACTGGCAAACACAGACTGGTAGAACATCCACAGGAGCTTCTTGCAGATGTTAAACGAGCGTAGCCTCCTCAGGAAGTCCCCTGAGGAGCTCCGATGTTGCTGACCACAGTGTCAGACGTGATGTCCTTCAGCCTGACGTACTGTGGTCTGTCTGTGAGGTAGCTGGAAATCCAAGCAACCAGGCAGGGGTCCACTCGCATTCTGGTGAGTTTTTCTTTTAGTACAAGGGGCTTGATGGTGTTGAAGGCACTCTATTGGCTGGTCTTCTCTTTTATTGGAAAGCCCCCTTCTTCTTTTACTTGTTTACCAAATTGTGTTGATCATTCCCACACAACTTCTCATCTCCAGTCACTGCAAACCTTCTACAAAACAGTTGATTATTGTGTTTTATGTTCTACCTTTTAATATGTCATATCTATGGCGTCGTGTATACTGTTATGTAATATTACTGTTAAAAAAAAATCTGTACTGTAAAATTGAGGGCGAGTCCTCAATAGATATTTGTATTTTGTAAAGAAATAAAGTTATAAAACTGACTTGACATAGTTCATAACATATTTATAGCAGCATTTATTTATTCATCAGTTATTGTTGCAGCTATACAAACACATACGACACAGATGCAGATGTTTGTCTACATCTCTGATACATAATGTGAGTGAGTTGATCTGTAAACGTGTCCCAGTGGCTCCCCACTGTGGACATCACCATATTAGCAAGTTGAATGTATAATGTCATCTGTTGACAGCTTCTGACACTGAATCACTGTTGCCTCAGACTTGTTTGTATTTTTGAGACATTACATCAGAGTTTAAATATCAAATAGCAGCTTCAGATTGTGACTAAGTGTTAGTGTCGGCAACGCCTTGTGTCTCTGCCAGTCTGGTTTAAAGATACTGTCAGTAGCACAAAAAGAAATGTATGTCTCATTTATACTGCAATTAAAATGATTGAACGATGAGCAGTGTCCAAGCAAAAACTGTGCACATTCTAAACATCTTCAAATTTCCTAAGTACATAAGAGGCACAGAGCAGTCTATTGTATATTGTATACCAACACAACCTACAAACAAAGATATTTGTATTTTTGTCACTGACATTGTTGATGTATATATGTCATACTATATAAAACAAGTAGACAATTTTACATTTGGCTTGTAAGTACAGTTACATACAGGATATTTCCCTTTAGCCATTGAGACTTGCAGATTATGAACTTTATTTTGTGTTGTATTGACGTAAGCATTGTTGTTTCTAAAATATACTTCCTGTGTGCTATTAATCATAGAGTTCAGTTGCACTTTTAGAAGGGAATCTTTGATAAACTGGATTTTATTTGAAGGCAGAATATTTTTGTTTAAAAGTTAGCTGTAAACTCAAACTCTGTAACTTTTACCATGAAATGAAATGTAATGAAATATGAGGTTAACTATTACAACTGTGCTGTTCATGTTATCTTATAGCAAATTTACTTATTTAAAAAACCCATAAGCACATAAATGGTCAACTTTAATCTTAGCGGTTGTCATGTGTTTTCTTATCAATCAGTATTTCATAGTAGAATAATAATAAAAATAACGTATTTCTACTTAATTATTGCCAGAAACTAATCAAGAAGCCAGTAATTTAGGACCCACTTGCTCTCTGATCAGATATGGGTCTCCCTTGTAAGATATTTTATTAATTTCTGCTAATTTCACATTTCATTTTCTCATGTGTCTCATTCCCAAATGAAATGTGTGGAATCATTTCTGAGAGACTGCAGTCATTTCTCATTTTGTCTGTCGTTATTGAAATGAATAAACATGTAAGTGAATGAATAAATGAAACGGGTGAATATGAAACATTAAAAGAGTTCATGAATTCTGGAAACTGTTGTGACTAAGTGCATTTTGTGTGCACTCAGTAAAACTTCCTCCACAGTTCCGTTCACACAGTCCTGTTTTACTGACTGTGAGGAGCATGCATGTGCACATATAGACTCCAGGTGGCGCTTAAGCACCTGTCCTTTTGCCCTCTGACCAGTCAATGTGCCATTTTTAAAGACATTTTCTTTAATTTTGTTAAACTTGGTTTATGTATCCCAAAGTATGGATTCTCATTTAAGCTGACATTTCTGTAAGACTGTTTTTGCCATTTTGTAGAAACTTGTTGGAATGAATCATTACATTATAAATACTTATCTATATTTATATAAGATTTAGAGTTGTTATTTTTTTGTGAGACTTGTGATCCCATGTCCTTTTTGCACTACACAAGCAATAACCCCAAACTTGTTCAAAAAGCAAAGTAAACTGAGTACATTTTAATAAACATGTTACTTTTTGACTTTAACTTGAGTAGATTAGACTTTTAGTACTTGTATGTTTCCACCTCTGCTGAAAGCGCAGGGTTCGCTCGCTCGCACTGACTTTCTGGTTGTAATATGACACAGTAGAACGACACAGGGGTTGGGCTTGAACTCACTCAGCTTCGAGTTGGACAAGCCCAACCCTTCAGGTTCCCAAACAGGTTACATTGCACACACGGGTGGGGCTTTTTATTTGGTACCAGAAATTCTCTGAGTCTCTGCGCGAGGACGCACACGATCCTCCAAAAACCTCACGGAGAGTAGACGCGAGCAGCAGCTTGAATCCTCCCGTGTCTTCATTCCGCTCCGCGCACTGTGATCATGTTTCGCTGTGGGATCGCTTACCCACGATGCAGGTGGATCGTGCCCCTGCTGCTGTTGTTCGCCATTATTTTCGACATTATCGCCATCGCCGCCACCTCGGGATGGGTCGAGGACGAGGACGCGAAGTCTCACTACGCCAGTATGTGGGAGCAGTGCCGGGGGAGGAACGACCAGTGGGAGTGCAAGTCGCTCATGGACTTCGGTGAGTGTCGTTGTTTTATTTATTTATTTATTTATTTATTTATTTATTTATTTGGCGCTGCGTATACGAAACAACACGCGAGAGAGAAAGAGAAACAACAGAAGAAAAACAGTGGATTTAACAGAGCTGCGTGACACTGTCACGACCTCAGTGTGAGCTTCAGTCCAACACTCACACAGTTTAACTTGAAGGATTGTGGCCCCTGACAACAGGTCCAAACTACAGAAGAGCAGGGGACAGGGCCTTTACCTCACTCACACTCACTCACACTCAAGTGAACTTTGTATTCACTATTATAATCACCAGCCTGGACAATGAAGGAGTGTTCGTGTGGTTGATTTAGGCCATAAAAAGCTTTAGTCTTCTACTTTCTGCCTCATATCGCGTCAACTGTGACTGTTAATCTTCTGCTATTCCCCTTTTCCAAGTAACTCATACTCAAATTCATCCTAATTCACACCTTAAATGTTTATAATCAGAATGAAATGAATCTAAAAAAGAACCCACTAACACATTTTCACCATAGTCTGGTTTTATTATAAAATAAAATGCATCAATCTGACTCACTAATACACTGGATAAATTGTTGTGAAGCAGACCGTGGCAGTGTTTTTGCACGCCACACTACATTCTTTGTTTTTGATTTTGACAGGGCAGGGAAGCTGGGTATGTTTTATTGCAATGTTTATTTTTTTATTTACTTACTGTATTTTTTTTAAATAAAACACTTAAATCAACAAGTCATGCATCATGGGGAATAAACAGGTAATCATAGAAAAGAGACATGAGAGGAATAGACACCCCAGATTGATTGTTGTGAATATTGAAAACGGCTGAATATGTGGTCGACGCTGACAATGATAGAGTCATTTTGTCCACATGATATTTCATGTCAGAGCGGTTGCCCTTAGTAGACATTGTAAACCTCAATCTTTACTGTTACTGGTGACTTTGATGAGTCTGGCCGCTCCGTGTTCCAGGTCAGTGGTGTCAATTCTTCTGGGGAGGTGTTGATTAAAACTCGTACAGTATGACACAATCTTCCCACTATGAGTAAATATTTTAGGGTGACTGTTTATGGCAATGTGTCAATTATGTAATGAAGTGCAGTGTAACGCTTATAGATGGTTCTGGGTTCTCGTTAGGGCTGGACAATTAATCGAAATCTGAAGAGAACATCTTTGGTTCTCACAGATCTGCACAAACATCACATAGTCATCAAATAAGAATAATGACATAAGAATGACCACTCCCTCGTAATTTCAGTCAAAAATAATCGCAATTCTCATGTGTGAGGAATTTGCCGCGTTTCCTCGTCACAGATTTTGAAACAAAACAAGCAACCAATAGCGAGTAAGTATTCATGGAATTACTGTCACTAATCCATAGTTGTGCAGCCTCGTTGCAACGTTCACCATGCAGGTTTGGGTCAAGATTACAACACACAAAATCCTCTGTACGGTCATGTGACCCCGTCCTTTCAAGATGTAAATACATAAATGTGTACAGGACTGACCGTGTTCCTCTGTGTGTTTGTCAGAAAACTGTCTGACACTAATCAGAAACTCTGTTTTAGTTGTTTTTGCAAAGTAGAAAACATTCTTCTTTTGTGTCATTTCGATTTAAACACCTATAGGTTTTTGAATTTTCTTTGTGTGTGATCACATCAGTCCATTAAGTTTGATCCTCTTGCTCTGCCGATTGAATTGTAACGACAACACTGAATTGTTATGTACTCTACAGCAGGCAGCAGGAGTTCAGATTTGAAGTTACAATGTTTGGTTCTTTCTGCTGTTTTGGTCTCAGCAGGATTGAAGTAGCTAAAAAAGAAAAAAGACAATGGCAGCTTCCAAAAGAATGTTTGCTGGATCTGTGAAAGATTGTTGCCCTCTTACTCCCCTGAGTCTTCCTGTATGACGACTCTGGCCTAAATACTTGAAGGGGGGTTGTTCTAAAAACCACAAACCAGATTGGCAGAACTGAGTGTGTGGACACAGCATGTAGTGAATATTGGCCTCAGACCAAACAGACTCCCTGTCATGAAGACTGCTCCAGATGGAAAAGCTGTACCGTAGTGTGTGGCTGTACTGAACAATAAGAATAAAGCAAGTTTTGGCAAGAGTGCATCAGCGAGAAAACATGTGGAAAGTAGATAATGACAGGATAAATATGAATCATTGCACCAGGATATGGTGAAACTACGTAACACCCCAGTTTTGGAAAGGTAACCATATACTAAAATAACTCTATTGGGTTACTAGCACCTTTAAATGTGCTTTACATTAAAACAAGCTCAGAAATTAATCTGAATTTACATCAAAAAAACGTCATCTACAAAGAATCCAATTATCTATAAAAAGAAGATACAATAATGCAGGAAAAGCTGTAAGAACAAAATGTAACACAAAAGATAAGTAAGTAAATCAGGTAAATCTAACATTTTTAGCACTTTTATCAAGTTTTCATCATTTTAGGTTTGCAAATGTACTATTTAGCTAATCACTGTTGACATATTAAATCACCAGGGCTACAATGAACCATTATTAAATAAAAAAGTCAATGAATAGTCATATTATTGTTTAGTGAAGTATAATTTTCTGCACCTGAAAGTGGCTAAAATTCAAATGATTCCAAAAATCCCGAAACACGTCTCATGAAAACGTTCCTATAAAAGACTTGCAGCCTAACAGCCGTCTTGATTATCGGCGTTTCTTTTTATTTTAGGATAACAAAAACAACATTTTGGCTCACAACATTGCTTGGTTCAACTGACGATTGGTTATTTTTCCTATTACGATTACAGAAACTATTTTGTTCTGCTTTCTAACCGTGATTCTATATTAAAACATCTTGTGTGTTTTTTTTTGCTTAAGAGATCATTGACATTATGAATTGATGATTGAAGCTCAAATTCTAACGCAGTGACTCATGGCAACATAGGAGCTTTTGATTCAAAAGAACGCATCTGCTACCACTGAACCTCTGTAACCTCTGAATTCCGGTAACCATAGTTATGTTCATATTTATGTTCAGTCGCCCCAAGTAAGAACAGTGTGTGTGTGTGTGTGTGTGTGTGTTATGAAATAAAACACAGTGTCTCCAGCTTCCAGGAGCTGCAGGATGTGCAGGTGTTTCATTGACAACCGAGTTCAGCCACTGCCGCCTGTGTGAAAGACTTTTTATACAAAGGTTCATGAATATTATCCTTGACTGTAGGACATATGTACATATATACATATATATTACTGTCAGGCTGCAACCTAATCTCAATGGTGTTGATCAGGAAAGGAAAACAGCTGTTAAACAGACAGGCAGCCTGTGTGTTCACCTGTGACTCACAGGAACACACCCAAGCATGTAGACAGTATTTTCCCAGCACAGTTTCACAGACTAAAATGGGTTTGTGCAGCCACAGGAAGACGTGCTCTGACTTCCATTCATTTGGACAAAATAAAGTTTTGGCTTAAACAAACCCCTTAACCAGTTCATGCCTAACTCTAATTTTAACCTAACCTAACCTGAAATCTTTGCCCTAAACTTAACCAGTTGCTCAGAAATGAGGTTCTGCCTCATTGGAACCAGGTTTTGGTCGCCAAATGAGGACCATCATTTGGACCACATCATAATACATTCCCTATATCCCCTTACCCTAACCTTAACCATCACAACTATGTGCCCAATTCAAACCATAACTCTAAAACTAGGTCTTAACCCCCAAAAAGCCCTTTAAAGATGTGAGGACTAGCACACACACACACACACATACCAACACCTCTAACCTTAAGAGCCCTGACCTAAATTTAAAACCTTAAACACCGACCTCAAATAGCCATTTGAAGACGCAAGGACCAGCATACAAAGACTATACTGAAAAGAAAACCATAACATTCAGAGGATTCACATTTTTATCTCCACTTTATGACCCCCAACACACATCTGTAAAAGATTCAAGACTGTTTTTTAACTTCACTGCAGTGCAGATGGTAAAATAAAGTGCGATGCTAATTATATTCAGCTTTTACATTTTGTTTTCATGTCCCAAAACAGCCTGATACTTTAAACAGAAATAATTCAAAAGGACATAAAGGACGATTGTTTTTTTTAAGGCTGAAGTTGTGGGAAAGTGTTCCAGTGTGGCTGATAGGACTGGTATGTTACACTGCTGGACAATGAAGAAAAACAAACTGGGATAGTGTCTGGCTGCTGTTTGTCAAATTAAAGTGGGTTCTGTGTGCTTTAGTTTTCATTACTCTCATATTACAGTCATGGATCATTTCATTCCCCTTTCATAACCCATAAAGTTAACTTTAAAGCATTTTTACAAATCCACTTACCGCTTTTCAGACTGTAGTAGTACGTTGTGATTATGTTGAAACTAAGAGATGTTTCTTTTTTTTAACTGCACTCAGAAGTGTCGGAGATCAAGGGTTAGGGATGAATGGAGGAGGGAAACATGTTTGTTGTTTGCTTGAATGCAACTTAACTCCAGCACGAGTAGAGCTTGAAGCAGTAATTTCCCTCACATTCAAACTCCTTGTTTTATCTGATTTAAACCATTCCAAAAATCCCAAAAGATATGAGCTTCAAAAGGTTCCTCTTACACACATCTGATGTTGAGCTTTTATAAAGCTGTAGCAGTGGGTTTTTGATCGCGTTGAAACAAATCTTTTAAACTGAGCTTCACTTAAAAGGGTTGAAGTTTTCACATCAACGAGGGAGTGATTACTCCAGATTATTATGCGTTAAGAGGAAAAAGATTGAACCAGTCCGACTCGTCTGTGTAATGTGTCTGTCTGTGTGTGTGTGTTTGAAAACTTGACTCACACACACTCCCATACTCACACAGGTGTGAATAATTTAGGGGCGTTGGCTGATCCAGTAACAGTGAGGGTGAGTGTAAGAGCAACAAAATGCAACACAGTGTTCTTGGCTGTTGTCGTATAAAAGTGTTGTCACTCATGTTCATTGAGGTGAAATGTAAACGCGTAGGATGTTTTTTCTTTGTATGTCAGTCCCTGAGAGCTGCTGGTGAAACCTGCTCATCACTCACTCAGAGAGTTTTTCAGAGCCATGAGCCGTGACCTTTATAACCAGAGACCATTATGAGCAGTGAAAGCCACTTTACTCCCAGCAGCGACATCGAGCATTTCATATAGTTTTCATCTGCAGAGATCTACAGCGGCGCACTCTCGACGCTACATGTTTCCTTCACACTCTATCTTTTCCGCGTGTAATCACAAAACAGTGACAGTGTGGTGAAGGGTGTGTCTGGTATGTGCATCGAGTAGAAGACTCTCTATCTCTCGCTCCCTCTTGCTCTCTCTCTCTCCCTCTTGCTCTCTCTCTCTGTCTCTGTCTTTGTCTGTCTCTCTCTCTCCCTCTTGCTCTCTCCCTCTTGCTCTCTCTCTATCTATCTCTCTCTTGCATTCGATGTGAGGTTGAACCTCATTGCACTTGTGGAATGTGCTGTCATGATTCTATGCTGTGGTGAGGACAGAGTGAGACACAGAGAGAGAGACACACAGAGACACACAGACAGGCACAGACAGACACAGAGACAAAGAGAGAAAGTACTGTAAGGTTATTAGGGCTGCGAAATGGCCTAAGGACATGAACATGCATTGCACAATACATGTCTACTTTACACTTCTGATGTGTTTCCACCGGCTCGGCTCGCTCCTCGCCTCGGCACGGCACGGCACAGCTTTATTTGCGTTTCCACTAGCATATCATCTAAAAGCATATCACCTGGTACCAGGTACTTTTTTTTTTTAGTACCGAGCGAGCTGAGGCAATACCATGCGTGACGTCGCCAGACTGCCGGCCTCTGATTGGTCAGAGTGTCGTCACAGGAAGAGACGTCCGAGACAAGAATCAGGCCGAACAATGCCGAACTGTAGATCATTTTAAAAACACTTAACGATCCTAAAAACCAACAGTTACCAGGGAAATGTCTAAAATCTCAATATTTAACAGAGGAGTCTGGTGTATTTATCGACAGCACCGAACGGCGAGCAGCATCACAAACGCTGCTGCTGTATTTCAGTCCAGCGACTGTGTCAGAGTCACGTTTCATGCAGCTGTGCAGTGATGACTCTGCCCACGTTGAGTATTTACTATTTTTGTAGTGGAAAACCAACCTAAACTGTGCCGTGCCGAGCTGGGACCATAGTGGAAAAGGGCCATAAGGTTATAAGGCCTAAGGGCATGTACATGCATTACACAATACATGTCTGCTTTACACTTAGAATCAACCACAAACACCTTAAAATTTACGTCGTTTAACCCTTGTGTGCAGTATACAGAGGCTATAAGAATGTGCAATATAGAGTTTCCTTATATCCTTTTATTTTCAGCACAAACTAGACAAAGTGATGACATTTCTTTTTCCATTTTCACCAACTATATAAACACACCCGGGTAAAAAGTACTCAAAATGTTTCAAATTTTATTGAATTTGTGAAATTTGGAGAATATGCCGCAGTTCAAAATTCGTTCGGCTGGTTTCTGTGAAGGAAAAGTGCTCTATTTTGTGACGTCTGCACAAGTATTGCTACTTTATATCGTGACTAAAAATGCGATATTAAAATGAATCATAGCTTTGACGTAAAAGCACATGAGAAGACGAAAATAAATATGACAACGTGAATTGAAAAGGTGAACATTAAATGGTTAAACTTAAATCTTCCGTTCAGGTCTTTCAGGAGTTATTATGGATGAACAGTGACAATGTTATACTGTTCACTTCAGTTATTGTGTTAGAAGTAATACACTGCCCTTGTTTTTATCGCAGTTAGAATCATTCATAAAGTCGAGTTTACAGAACATACCAGCAGATGATTAAGTCAGGGTTATTGAAACTTGAAGCGATAATGGAACTGCAGACATTATGAGTTACGTTCAAAGCCAGAAACAAAGCCAGAGAAGATAAATAAAAAAAGCTGTTTGTGTTGTGTTTACCTCCGAAGACGAAACTCTCAGGAGAAGATTTGATTTTCAAGCATCAAGTTGCTCCGACCACTTTGAGACAAATGTGTTTTCTGTTGTCGGTGTAAAGCTTGAATGATTTAAAGGGTTGCGCTCATATTGTTTTTCTGTTTTCAAAATGATAATGTGTTTACTTTTGCGGTGGCAGATAAAATAAGGAGAATCGTATTCTTCTAACTGCCCTTTTCCGATCGTGAAAAGTGTCGAAATTGAAAGGTGTGTTGTGCAAATAATGAATGAAATGCATTTGAAACTGCCCTGTGTAGCACTGCACATTTTAAAAGAATAATAATAATCAATAAAACATCGAGTTTAGCTTCTCGGCTCTTCTGCAGATACTCCTCATATATCTCCCCTCACAGATCCAGCATCCTTGTCCTGAAAATAAAAAGATCTAGTATTGCTCGCTGCAGCTGCTGCTCTAAAGCTTTCTGAACACACTGCACATATACAGACGACAATATTCTCCCGCTGTTCCTCTCACTGTTTTTAAAGTTTGACGACAAGGTGTTATATATTGAGTTCATCCATAAAATGTTGTCAGAGGCAGGGAGTAAAGGAAAGTGAATGAAGTAAATGCAGTCGTTGTTGATTGTCTAACGTGTGTGTTTGTTCCGTGTTGGACTCCAGCTTGGGCCAAAGCAGTGGCTGCACTGATGATCATCGGCCTCCTCATCCTCATCGTCGCCTTCATCATCTCCTGTGTGGCTCTGTGCTGCACGCTCAACATCCAAATGCTGCCCTTCATCGGAGTGCTGTTGATTGTCGTTGGTAAGACGCACACACACACACACACACACACACACACACTGAATCAAGTGAGGTGTGATGGTATTAAGAATCACCCTGTGTCACTGTTATACAAAGTATTAAGAAGAATGGTGCAGTGGCTGTTTCTAACTTGTTTGTGCTCGTATAAACTATAAAGGTTTAAAGTTTCAACTTTAAACCTTTTCGTTTGACAAAAGAAGTCAAACCTTTTTTCCAAACTCACCGAGTTGCACCGAAAAAAAAAAGCTTCAGCCCCCTTTTCCACCGCAGGAAAAACCTTTCCACCGAAATGACTTTCCCTCACCCCAAACTGTCACGCAAAGAAGTACCTACTCATATTTTGCAGCCGTTAAGGCCAGTGTGGCTGCAACCCATCTTTAAGCTGCCACCTACTGGACTGTAGGTGTAGTGCAGTTTCTTACACCACTTCCCTGTGCTGTATGTCATCAGCCAGATATTTGAGGTGTGGTGGAAACACAACGCACACAGATTACCGGGATTATTTTTCCCCAGATAAATACGTTTTCAGTTAACAAAAAGTTCCTTTAAATGTTGAATGAAGCTCTGTAAAATGTAGTTAAATTATTGAGTAAAGATCATTATAAAACTGATAAAACATTCAGTGTCAACTTTTTAAATATTCAAGTTTTAAATTATTCTCTAATTTCAATTGCAATAAGGATATTGTTGTTTTATAAAAAGAAAACAATTGGGAAAATGGTAAATTTGTGTTGGTATAAGTTTTAAATGTGATAATTTAAAACTTAATATGTCACAGACAGGTGTTTTGCTAGTGTGTGTTGTGGTTTTAGATGTTAGAGATTGAATGTGTCAGGTGAGAGAATCATTAAAATGTGTAAAACTGAAGAAAACAGCCTTAGGTGTAAGTTAGGTTCTCACCTCAGGAGAAAAACAAGGCATTAGAGGGAAAGGCAGTGGATAAAGAAGAAAGTGTGTCATAGGGTTTTCAACGGAAGGTTGGCTTTTGGTGTGACGTTACCACGGGAACCCGTATGGCTTTGTCTTGTCGACCGATTGACTCACCCCGCTCACAGCGGAAGGCTGAGAACATGGCACAGAGCCAGACACTGAGACACAAACACATGAAATCATGCAGCTTTTCAGGGCCAGTGACAGGTGAAAAGGCCGCTCGTAACTCACGGAGACGCTGTGATGTGTCTGTGACTGTGCCCGCTTTCACTGTGCTGGAGGGAGTCGCCTCAGAAGAATTTAGCACTCGGCTCCCATAAGTGACTCATGCATCGCTCAGAGTCCTGAAAGAAATAGAGATTAGAAAAGAAAAATAAGTGTCAAAGTACACGCACAGGGTTGCTTTCATCTCGGCAGCAGTGCAGTGAATAAAAATAATACCTAGTCTTTGATCTGTGGAGTATAGACACATATAGTGTGCAGCCTGTCCAAAGAGAAGAAGCAATTGTGGATCAGCAGCAATCATAGAAAAAAAAGTTGTATTCCCAGAAATGATTAGGTGAAGAAGAAGAACTTTGAACTGT
This sequence comes from Solea senegalensis, assembly GCF_019176455.1. NCBI lineage: Eukaryota > Metazoa > Chordata > Actinopteri > Pleuronectiformes > Soleidae > Solea > Solea senegalensis. The sequence goes on from NC_058035.1 coordinate 14,662,992, forward strand.
GCGTTACACCTCTCAGTGTACGCTCACTCTCACTCACTCATCTTCCACCGCTTCATCCTCCACATGAGGGTCGCGGGGTGCGGGAAAATTATGAAATTATTATTAGACGCAAAAGGAAAACCAGGACCACTGCTTAAAAGTCAGATGATGTTTACGCTGGATGAAATATTCAAACCTCAGACTGTCCAACGATTCACTCGACAATTTACAGGCTTCCAACGCGGCCAGTTACTAAGACTAAGATTTAACTGGCAAATAAAGTGAATATAGAAATAGTTCTTATTTGCAGAGTCCAAAATAGGGCTGCAGCTAATGATTCTATTTGAAATGAATTCATTTATGTAGCACTTACTACAATATCTACAAGGTACTCAATGTGCTTCACATTAAAAAAAGACACAATAAAAAATCATATATACTGTATAAGTCAGCAGGAATAAAATATACAATAAAACAGGAAATAAAATTAGAATCAATAATGGAGGCAACAAACAGAGAGGACACCAAAACAGATTATTTTCATGATAACATTTCATACATCAATTGAGCAGTTGTTTGTTTCATTAAATGTCAGATAATGGTAAAAAATAAATATTGATCTCTGTGTAAAGGTTTCTCTGTTATGTGGAGCAAAAACTAGAAACTATTGATAAGTTAGTTGAAAGTTAGATAAGTTAGTCTCTCTCCTGTTGATTGAATGATGACTAACTCCAGGCCTCACAGGTGTTTCTGGTGAAACCAAACCTGCCCTCATTGATTCACCCACCATATTCCCCGCCTGCCCAGCGTCACACCTTTCTCTGGAATAACTGTGCATGAGTCTCGACAGGCAGTGATCAGTGCCAGCGCCGTCTTAACTGACGGATCATGACGTTGTGCTGAGATATTCCCACACCCTGCTGTTAGTGTCGGTGTAATCATTCACCAACTATGATAACAAGGTCTTGTTGAAATCGGTTTCTCATCCACGGTACAGCCATGCTTTTACCGCACTGTGCGTCATGACGGGTGAAAATTAGCGGTACCTTTCTTCTTTCTTACTGTTAGTTATTGGCTTCATCGTCACAATATTGTCGGTCAGCGTTGGAGCAGTTTTACACTATTGTGATCTTTTATTGAATTAGATTTCTTCATTTAACCTTTATTTATACAGGGAAGATCCTTGCAAGCATGACCTGTTACAGTTTTGGCAAAAAAATAAACAAATAAATAAATAAAACGAAAACATACACACATACAAGCACACAAAATAAAAATAATAAAATAAAATACAATTATAAAACAATGAATACAGAAAAAGTGATAGTCTTAGTGTCTTACATGTCTTAATAGAGACTGGAGATTATTCCACTTGTCAGGTAAAATGAGAATGCAGTTCTTGCAGGTGACACAGACAGTTTTATGTAATTCTCTCTCTTGTATGATGAAGGTTTTCAGTCTGCTGTAGAGCAGACCAGATAAGGAGGGAGTTTATTAAAAAGTGCTTTATAGATAAATAAGAGGCGGTGAAACTCTCGTCTGGTAGGAAGAGAGGACCAGCCCAGTAATCTTACCCATGCTGTAGAATGTATATTAAGACAACAAAGACATCCTGCTTGCTGGTTGAAGATAACCTGGAAGTAAGAGTATACTACTGGTTGCAAGTCCATTTGAATGGAAGCCTATGGGAAAATGACCTTACCTTACACTTGGTTGATAACATCAGTACACATTTTCCTGAGGATTTAATGTTCTGAATCACTACTTTCAGGTCTTTTCCATAGGACATGATGTCAATTTTGTTCCTGTTTAGAGGAAAATAAAGACAATAAAGCATGACACAACATCCACTCCACCATTTTCTTAATCCCCTAATCTGCATGTTTTTGGACTGTGGGAGTAAACCGGAGAACCTGGAGAAAACCCCCTCCCCACACACACACACACACGGGGAGAACATGCAAACTCCCTTGTTTTCCGACTAGGTCATGAACCCGAGTGCAAACCACTGTACCAGAATAGAAGTGTTCTAACTTTTACCACCCGTCTGTCCCCACAGTGATCCTCCAGATCATCGCTCTGATCATCTACCCTGTCAAGTTCAACGAGCTGATCTTTGAAGGTCACTATTACTACACCTGGGCCTACGGCTTCGGCTGGGGCGCCACCATCCTCTGCATCGGCTGCGCCATCCTCTTCTGCTGCCTGCCACGCTACGAGGACGAGCTGAGCGACCTGGCCAAGACCAAATACATCTATACTTCTGCTTAAAGGCGAATCCTGCACACCCACCCCCAACTGCAGCCATGTCCAGTTTTCCCTCATGAGCTGGATTATATTTTACACTGTACCATTTCACCCAAGATCCACAATGACTCAGTTCAGCTACGTTTGGTGGGAATCGGGACCTCCGCCACTCGAGGGTGAAGTCGGATGCTTGGTGGGGGCGGACTGTGGTTGGGGGTCACAAATGACTCGGTCGGCATCATAAATGTTTTTTTACCATGGTATTTTTTCACATTCTGTGTCGAGCAAAAAATATATTCCTCACTGCGCTTTTTACTTGTAACACTCAGTGAATGCAGCGTCACCCAAGTGCACTTAATCTGATGGATGTCATTAACTGTAAAGTTTAGTCGTATTCGTAGTCTGATTTATCTGATTTGACTCTCAAACCTAGACTAAAGTATCTGCACAGGAAGCGATATATAAATAATGAATCATCGTTTGTGCTAAAACTAGATTCTCTCAGTGCTTGTGTGTCGTTTTTGTCCGGATTTTGCTGTGCGTAAGGTAAGAAGGAAGCGACGCTTTGGGCTCGGATGTATAACGTAACTGAAATGGAAACGTGGATGTCGTTTTAACAGTTGTGTTTGCACCGTTTTATGCGTTTGTTGATACATTTTCACCGACTGTTTCCAAACATTTTGTATTCTTATTGACTTACCAGCAAATAGGTATAACTGTGGGAGTGTGTTGTGTTGTTGTTGTTTTAATAACATTCTTTTTGGGATGGTGGATGTGATGCAGAAGAATTCTTTTGTTTTTGTTGTTACCCTGGAAGCATATTGAGTTGAATTGACGATCAGTCTTAGAAATTTAGAAAACAGTCCCTGTGTCTTATACAATTACTGAAATATTCATATTAGAACGGTCCAACTGAATGTGAGCTGCCTTGACAAAATATTGGTTTAAAGGGAACAATGTAAACTTAGAAACCCTTTTATTATTATTTTTTGCATCAGTGTGGTTGTATTAGCAGAAAACATTAAAGTATTTTTAATTAAAAGTTCCTTTAGAAATTAAAAGAAAAATCCAATCATGTTGTTTTCATATGCATTCAAGTTTGAATTCTTATTTAAATCAAAACCTTCCTGTGTGTGAGATTCCTCTGCGCTGTGTCGCTGAGCTCTTGAGTTTTCTCGAAAAAACTGGTCCGTCTGGTTCAACTGACATCGGGTGAGGGTTAGGGTTAGTCGCACATTCTTGCCCAAACAAGACCATGTTATAGTTCATGAATATCCAGGTGACTCTGACACAGATGATCACGGATCATGTGTGTCAGAGTCAACTTCAGGAAGGTCTAAACATGAAGAAACTCAAAGCTAAAACGGGATGTGATCAACAGGTGTGTTTCTCTCTCTGCTTTCATCCATCAGCTACTTTCTGCTCTAGTATGAACTGATTAGTTTTGGCGGTCTGTATAGTTTAATTCAATAAAATTTACTTTTTTTTTTGAAAAGGGTGCTATTTTTTTTTATTTATATATATGTTTTTCAGAATACGGAGGCCATGTTTTATGTGGGGGTGAATAGATGAGGTTGAGATGCAGGAGAAATATACAGTATACAAAACAAGACATTTGAAGATGTCACCTTGGTTAGTGGGAAGTTTAATTAGTGAAAATAATCATCTTTACTCACAGCATTACTTGTTAATATGAGGAAGAAAATAAAAAACTCATAGTATGTGTGCATATAATTTTTTTAATTTGCCAAATAACATTAGGGAATTAAAAAAACTAAAATCTATTGAAGTTTGAGTTGTTTTTGTTTTTGCATTCAAATACTTGTTAGTAATAAGTTATGCACACCTTGTGTGGCAGCATATTCACTTAGAAATGTTATAATGATGAATATATTACATTAAACATACATTAAAGTGACAGGTCGTAGCTATGTCTTAAGTATACATCAAGAACTGTTGTGAAAGGGCTTGACTCGTTCATTTGAACAGTGGTATGTGAACACTTTGTTGTTTTCTTGTAGAGCATTTTCAGTATTCATGCACCAGAGGAGAGACAGCAGTTGCCTTTTTAGACCGAGTCGAAGTTGTCAAAATGACGAAGGAAAAATAGAAAGCAGGTCCAAATAACCTGCGAGATTGAAGAGCACACGTGGTGTGGAAAATCATGCAGGGCGGACAGTATATGATTCCTTGACTGCAATCAAGAAACAACTTTATGACCTTCATAAAACAATTTTATGAAAAGGAGGAGAGAAACAAAGAGCGTCATAATGTAAGTGACATCTAGATGATTCCAAACTGACACCACTCTCTTGGCTTGGAATGTTTCTTTACTTAACAGGGCAGCAAACATCAAGCATAATGAAAACTGTCATGGTGCAAAAGGTTAACAGATAAAAAACATAGAAACTCTTACAGTGAAGGCATCGACACAAACGTCTGTGGACATGAAAGATTTTGCATTTTTTTTTAAAAATTCATTTTAAATGAATACATAAACATGAAGTTCAGGAACGTGAGCACAGCAGTGAGTAAATGTTCAAGTCTGTGCACAGAAAGAACCACACACACACACACACACACACACACACACACACAGAGTCATAAATGAGTCATAAATTATGGCTCGGGTGTTTGCACACACCCAGAGAGACACACCCTGGGACAAGCCTCACAATTACACTTTCCTCAGCATGTCTTGACAGCTCTGGCTTCTTTGTGAAAGTGGGTGGAGAGAGAGAAAGAAGCGCTAGAGAGGAGGGGAAAATGACACGAGGGTAAGAAATACTGTGAATGGGTGAGGAGGACAGACGTAAGAGAGAGAGGGAGGGAGGGAGGAGGTTTGATAATGGAAGTAAATAAAACAGGAAAATGTTCATCACTGGAGCAGGCAGAGGAAGAAATAAGAAATTAAAAGTATACTTGTAAACACTTGATTTGTTTGACAAAAACTTTTTGTCTGTAATGACTGAGAGAATATGAGTTATGGTTAGCTAACTATTCAAAACCCTAAAAAATGTAGTGTTACAGGAGCACAGATAGTAAAAATAAATAGTTCAGGAAGTATACAACTATTGAGAAGTATTAAAAGTAAAAAATAAGAAATAATATAGACAATATATAGTGTACTGTATATATAAAGTGCTCACATGGCACAGTTCTGTGTCACAGGTACACAACTTCTTATATGGTTTATAGGTCACACCTTCAGTCTTTACAAAATGTGTTCTTATGTGTCGTTGAATCAAAATTATGATTCATTTTATATCGCTTTTTTTTTTAAAAAAAAGTGGGAGAAGTGATTATTGTGCAAAGGTCACATAACGGACAATTTTGTCTTTATTTTTGTTCATAAAAATGAGCCAAGCCAACTTTGAAATGTGACGTATTTCCAAATGTTCGCAAATTCAATCCTATTTATTTATTTTTTTTAAATGTGAGTACCTTTTGCTCAGGTGTGTTTATATAGTTGGTGAAAATGGAAACAAAAATCATGTCATCAGATTGCCTATAGGCTGTGCTGAAAAAAAGAGATAGAAGACACTCTATATTGCACATTCTTATAGCCTCCGTATATACATTTAAACATGGTAATAGTAAAGAAAAAGCCGCCTAAATGCTCTGTGTTCTAAGGGTTAAAAACCCTGAATCTGACAAAGAAAAGCACCACATCTTTAAGATAAGATATTCCTTATTTAGTTCCAAAACAGGGGAAACAGTAATGTTACAGGAGCACAGACAAATAGTATAAGTATAAAATGCTAGGAAAATATGAAATGTGAGAATGTGAGAAGTAAAACAAATACAAACTCCAAACTCGCGTGTATATTTCTGTCACTTAATAACTAATCAGTTCACTGTAGATGTTCACATGCAGCTTGAAGGAACGCAGGACTTATGATCTGTGATTCTACATGAACGCCACAAGAGGTCAGGCTTAATCCACAAAAGAATGTCTCTTTCATTCTCAACCCACATTGCTCCAGCTCTCTCTTTCTCTCTCTATGTCTCTCTCCAGGTGAACTTGACCTTTGTCTGTTGAGACATCAGAAAAAGAGATTTTATAAAGTGCCAAATAAAACAACATAAAGGTAATAAGGGTCAGTTGTCTCTTTCCATTACACAGCGCTGTGTCAAGTGACTCTCAGTGGGGGTTGGTTTCGATTCCGCCTGCTTGGTGGTTTCCACTGAGAAGAAGAGCCAGAAGAGCACTGAGCTGTTCCCCTCACCAGTTCTCCCCAGGGTTCTCCCCACTGTTCTGCCACCTCATACTGGGATCAGGGCCCCAAGGCTTTTGGGACACGATCTGAGTTCAGAAGTCACTGTGAGGGACTGGCCACGCCGTCAGAACACACATGAATCACATGAGACTTATGAAGCTAAAGGATATATATAGGTACGTGTGAGTCTTGTACATTTATATTGATGACCTGGATTACCAGCAGATGCAAATATTACTCCTGTACAAACATTGGCCTGTGCACAAAGAAGGAAATGTGTTGTGCATATCATATTTATATCACCACAAGAGATGTTTCTTTTTATTAATTTGAATATATGTAAAGTAAGTAAAATTCAGCACCTTTTAGAGGGTTAAGAAACACAGTGAGATTGGCTGTTGTTGGCACAGTCAGTGTACAGAGACCATGACCAGGTTACAGAGTCATGGCTGCTACACTTTTATTTTAAAACTCTGTGACATACTATCACGAATATCAGTTTTGACTTTGTTTTTCACCTGTATGGCAGGGGTCTCAAACTTGCGGCCCTCCAGTTGATATCCTGTGGCCCACCTCTTCATACCAAGTTATAATTTGTATTTATTTCTTTACATTTTTTAAAGGCAAAGATTCACTTTACATCATAAATACATTTTTATTTCTCAGTTATATATTGTTCCATGTGAAATATCATCAAAATATTATTATTGCAATATGTTTGATATAAAAAGTTGGACTTTTTGGGGAATTGACTAACATCTTCACTTTCAGTTTTACAAATGACAAATTGATCACCTTGTGAGTTTTAATGATCGCCGAATGAAACTTCATCCGCTAATGTTGCTATACCCTAAACTCTGTACATTTAATTAAATAAAGATCCGTATCATTGAAAGCACTTTCAGACATAAAGTACAAAGTCATGATTATTTCTGAAGTTATATGCAGATTTACTAAACATATTCAGTTTTAAAGTGTTTCATTTCTAAGCTGGCATACGACGGCACTAACAACAAAACAAAGACACAAAAGAAAAAATGTGAACAACGTGAAATGCTGTTGTCTTTCAAAACACAGTGGTGGAGGAACTAAAATACATTGAGTTAAACTTAATCGCATTACAAGTATTTGTTCCTTCTCATTTTGAACAGTGTTTCAAACTGCTATATATGTTCTCCCTCGGTTGTAAAATAGTTTCCCGTTTGCTGATGACTGCGGCGTTTTGCTTTCACCACTTCCACACCCAGCGAGTATCAGTCACCCTCACCTGTGACTCAACAAACATGTGATGTGTGATTCAGCAAAATAACCTGTAAAAATTCTTACAGCATTATTGATAAGTGCCTCATCGGTAACTGACAACATCTAAACAGCTCATACAGGTGTTTTGTTGTTACGTGTCTAAAGAGCTTAACGCATGCTGAGACACAGATGAAATATCGAAAGTCGTATTTGTTTCATTTTTCTTTCTTTCTTTTTATATGGCTTTTAGTTTCATTTAGTTTAATAAACACTAATAAAATTTGAGTTACTGTTCACCACATGAGACGGTAGGAAATGAACTGGGGTTTCCAGTGTTTTGGACACAACACAGAACAAGGAGTCTTTCCTCAGGGAGGAGAAATGAAAACAGTAAGTAGGGAGTGAATCAGCACAGGAGTATTAAAAAATCCAGTTAGGTAACATTACAGACAACATGTCTTTCCTGACACTGTTGAACCACATATAAGTTTAATTAAACTGATAATTGAAACATATCTCCGTACTTTTATGTCACCTTAGGTGGACAAATGTGTAGTCTATTTTGTACAATTTTGTTTTTATTCTAATATGATGCTGTGGATTCCTGTGTAATATTAACTGGTTCCTGGTGAACAGAAAAACACATTGTCCATGCAAACTGAATAACTGTGAGATTTTAAACTGTTTAATTAACTCATAATTACTCACCAGAGTTTAATAAAATACTGGGAACCAACACTGAACTTTGTATGTCCGTGCCATCTAAATGTACCATGTCTGTCTGTCTGTCACCTGTTCACACTACATGTAATAGAAAGTCATGTGGGACAGTTGGAACAGAAACAGTTGTGACAGCTTTCACACTGGTAAACCACACAAAACAGCTGGTGTACTCTGCCACACAACAGTGGCTTTTTGCTGCTCGTTTTCATGTAACCGTGATCTTCCGCCTCTGACTTATGCTGTCACTTGGCTGCAAGTTTTTGTTTGCATGGGCCGGTGTTAGCTGCAAAAGCATTGCTGTTATTCAGATGCAGAATTGTAAAATGTCAACAACATCCTCCTGCACAAACTGAGCTATACAAGTTTTTTTTTTTTTTATAAAAGATGTAAAAAGATTGTGTGGTCCATTGTTTATTTCATTGTGGTTAAAAAATGTATCTGCATTCACATCAGAGCAAAAACTAATCCACATTTCCACCACGTCAAATTAAATAAATTCACAAATAAACAGGTCATTGTGTAAAGTGATGAGGTTTCACAGCAGAGCATGGCAGATTTAAAAATAAATAAATAAAATAAAAATAATAATAGTTTACTTGCAAACAAATTTTACACATGACATAATTCCATATTGTTTTCTATTACTAAACAATAAACAAAATAGAGCCGACATATACTTTATTACAATTAATATAAACTAAAACAATAATCACTTGATGAACAAATAAGTTAGTTAGTCATCCACACTTACAATTACACTGAAGATTAAATAGTTAAAACCAATAATAGTAACAAACATAGTATTGTTTGGTTATTGGTTAGTATTATTTTGTACATTATTATTACAGATGTTGTATTATTATAGTACAAAATCAACTCATTTGATTTTAGTGGCCTTCAATAAAAAAATTAAACTCTAAAAACCTGATGCTTTTTGTGTGTGTGTGTGTGTGAGAGAGAGAGAGAGAGAGAGAGAGAGAGAGTTAGAGAGAGTTAAATAGTGAGTTAATTTCCTAAAAAAAAAGTGAGTGTTGTGAGGCTAAAAAATATCTGTTTTTGAATAAATAAATAAATAAATAACTAACTAAGTTAGATAAAGTACATTGATGATGACCATTACATGATGTGACCCCTGTTTCTCCGTCAGTGGTGTTTCTTTGTGCACGGTTGGTGGCAAATACTATTCTATGTCGAGGAACACGGAAGACTCCCCCTGGCGGTAGAGAGTTGTACCTGCCCCCAGTTGTGACAGAGAGAGAGAGAGAGCGAGCGAGCGAGAGAGAGAAAGAGAGAGAGAGAGAGAGAGAGAGAGGAACATGGGTGGACGGAAAGTCCCTGTGTGGAAATCCCCTTGACTCGGGTTGTTTCCTTACACAAAAAACTATCCGTCGCAGACATGTGTGCTCTTTTGAAAGGTTTCGCGACCTGCGAGCGCTCCAGCAGCATTGAGGTGGTGTTGGAGAAGGAAAGAGACGGTTTGAATGGCGCCGTGGACCGCAGCGGTGAGGCTGAGTGAAGTGGCTGAGCAGCGAGAGGACTAGCCTGAGCATCCGGGAGGGCTTTGTTATCATCACCACCCCGACATATTACACAGGTAAGACGGTCGCGCTACTAACACCCCCCCACCCCGCCTCCCTCCCACCTCCTGTGTCTCCACATGTGGACAACATCCCTCACCAAGGGGGCGACACTTGGCGGTTCGAGCGCGTCTGGGGCCTTGACTTGTGTGTGGTCGTGTTTGTGGGGACACGGGAGGAAGCCTGGAGCCTGCTTCACGACAGTGGCTGCTCGCTTTGACAGCCATTGTTTACTAAAGACGTCACCCACCAGCGGATTGACTGGACATTTAAAACAGCAGCAGCCTAATGTAGCGCGGTGTCGACACCCGCGGTGCCATCAACGCTACATTGTTTCAAAGGTAGTTGTCATTGGAATTACGTAAGCCTCTAACGTCAGCAAAGTCTCCTGTTATTGTGTGTGTGTGTGTGTGTGTTATTTTGTTTCATGTAGCCAGTCATCCTCACACCGCTCTGTGGCTAAGGTCTTCCCGTGGAAGCACCACCACAACAACAACAGCTGGAAATGAACCATGTCAGGCCAGGTGTCTGTTGTCTGCTCCCTCATGTGACTGAGTAGCCAGCCCCTTTAGCAGGGCCTAGCCTGTTGTTGCACCTGCTGCTGTTTCGGTAGTAAAGGCACACAGGCCACTACTAAACCTAAAAGTCTAAGTGCTGCTCAAAGGTGTCCACACAATTTAGAAGTTAAACCGGACTTACTGACTCACTGGCAATTTCAAAATGTGTAATTTAAGGATGTTGTTGCGAGTTACAAAACAAAAAAGTCAGCACAACTCCAGGCCTGCTTGCTGACCATCACTTTCTACTTCCTGTGTGCTGACAATGTGCTGACATTCTCCTCATTTTGGGGAGGTGAAATGTGTCCTTTATGAGTGGCACTAGGTTTGTGCAATATGTTCAAAAATAATAATTAAAGATTAAGTCTAAAGCAGTTAATAACATTGCTAGTTTGTCCAGTGCATTAACATTTTATACATTTATATTGAACCTTTTGTCGCGTTAATACTGAAGGAAAACGTTTTGTGATCCATGTTGTTACTGAATTTAAGTGTCACACTCAGTCCTACAATCAGGCTTTATGACGTACAGGAAGATACAACTTTAATGTTTCCGTCAGCACTACTAGTCAATAAAATATGCATATCTAGCACTCAACTGGACTGTCGTGAAAGTTGGCGTCACATTAATCCTCATGTTCAGTGACATTAAAACTGATGTTTTCTAACTGAAAAGAAGAATCTTTGCAAACGTTTGGTTGTTTTATAATTCCTCAAGGAGGTTATGTTTGTGGCTGAGTTAGTCAGACATACTTCAATGTAATTATTTTTGGATATGTAGGTTATGTGTGGTAAGATATTAGTATTGCTTACGATGCAGGTATCAACGTTTGTCATTCAGTTTATAGCCTCAGCTTGTATTTTAAGCCAAGCTTGGAGCAATAGACGTCTCACGGGAGATGTTTGCAAAAGTGTTACCCCCAGATAAAAAGTTTAGGAAACATTTTTGTTGGGAAAGGTGTTTGTAAGGGACAAGGCCTTGGGCAGCAGCCTGTGTGACCTTCAGTGTTGCCTGGGAAGCCATGGGTGGCCTCCAGCTGAGGTCTGGAAACCACCAGTTTGTTGTTGAAAGGCTTTGAGCTCAGTGGGACACTGGGAAGCCTTGTTGGAGGGGAACTCTCAAAACCCATCCAGACGAAAAGGAGAATTAACAGCACAAACGTGGGATAAAAAAGGGTTCTCTGTGTACTTTTTTTTTCTTTCTCCAGTGTAAAGCACCAGCATCCGCAGTTGGGATGATCCTGCATGTCGGGTGATTTCCCAAACAAACTGTAAATTAACTTGTGTCTTGAGCCTCAATTAATAAAGGAAGGGGACTCTCCACTGAAAATTTCCCACCAGTCTGTTCTATTATTTTCTACTGTACTGTTGTGCAAAATAGCATATCCACTCTCCTTTCTCTCCATACAGTTTCCACGTTGTTTGGTCTTCGGTGGTTGGTGCCTCCTCCTCCCCGTTGCTCTTCGTCCCTTCCCTCCATCCACCCCACCAGTCGTTCGCCATGTCGCAGGGTCAGAACTTCCTCCCCAAATTCCTGTTTGTCTCCAACCTGCTGAAGGCGGTAAAGATCCGTCAGCGAGTGCCCAACGACGTGGTGAAGCCGGCAGCGGCTGGCGGCCTGATGCACCACCTGCGGAGTATGCACAGGTACACTCTGGAGATGATCGCCATGAACCACTTCCCGCAGGCCTTCAGGGAGGTGGTGCAGGCTGCTATCCTGGACCGAGCCATGCAGGCCTCATTGGAGCAGGAGAAGAAGCTCAACTGGTGTCGGGAGGTGAAGAAGATGGTGCCCTTACGTACCAATGGTAAGAGAGATTCTGCTGGTGCTGTGTTTGGGAGTTGTGCTGGAGTCTGCAGCAAACCACTTGTCTGTGGTTTTCACACTTGTGCATGAGGCTCCATGGAAAATGTAAGCACTTAAGTGAGACTTTGAGATGTTTTATCTCGGTTTTAAAACAATGAGCATGAGGATCTGGTTACAGTCGAGGCAGAGTCCAACCGATTCAACAGTCAGTGACAGAGTCTTTTGCTTTGGTTTCATTTTCTGTGATTGAGGTTATTTAAATTCTCAGATGTCATTACTCACAAGCAGAGTTACTGTAAGTGACAATAACCGAGTGCCACAGCTTCCATTTCACACACACTCATTTAGCAGCCCTTTTGGTTTTACTCTACAAAGCTGGGCACTGAGTTCAGTCAGACCTCTGCTAAGTCATGTTTTCTGTTGCGTGGATGTTGTAACACGGGAACATCCCGGGGTAGGGTCTGGTTACTTCTGATCATTGCTCTGTACTGGGAAATTCTCTGGCGTCACATGCAGGACTGTTATTCACTGTCGATGATGTCTCAGACCGAACTATTTCCACAGTTTTTTATTTACAAGCTTTGGGGCACGTCCCCTTCTTTCTGTGTAGGTGTGTGAGGAGTGTGTATGTCGGTGGATCTTAAACATCTGAAATCATTTTAACTTCCCCACAGATGTGTCACAGCTCAATAGGTCTTGTTAAATCAAATGTGACCAAACTGTGTCACATTGTCTCTTTGCCGAGCCTTTTTTTTTTATCAGCTAAAATTTAGACAGGTGTGTGTGTACATCAAACTTGGGTCTATTTTTAAACAAAGAATCTAATATTGTAATGGAAACAGCATTCAGGGAAACACCAGTAGCATTCACACCAGAAGAAGGAAGCAGAAATGAAGTGGTGTTAACTTTGTCTTAAACATGTGAGTTTCCAGAGGAAATGGTTTCTTTCTTATTAGAAGTGAGTAGAAATATTTAGCGGTGAGAAATTCCCTTATAGATGTGTTCTCCGAATTTGCTTTGAACAGTAACAGGATGGGTCAGGAACTTGCTCTGTGTTTCATCTGATGTCCTCATGCGTGTCTTTTGCATATAGTGAAACTCTTAATGAAGGGCCCTGTTGATTCGGAGGTCATTACTGAAGTAGTTACTGTAACTCAAATCAATACATGGTTCCTCTTCAGAAAGACCCCTGAGCTGACGAGTAGCTGCCAGTAACCTGGATGGAATTTCCTGGCTTGCTAAGGATGATGTCAGAAAGATGAGGCAGAATGTCTAACTCTGAAGGACCCAGACGTGACTTTGAACAGAGGACGGACAATACACACACACACACACACACACAGGACTGACTGCTGCTGAGTCACTGGAACTCAGCACACACAGAGAAAGAGACAGAGAGGGAACAGCAGTTGGTTATTGAGTGTCCAATGAGTACAGGTCATATTAATTAAGTTTCTCAGAGTCTTAACATTTCATCTGGGACCTAAATGTACCTGCTCGACCAAACTCTTTGACTCAAGTCTTTATCTTTTGTGAACGTATTTAAACATCTCAACTCCCAAAATCTAATTAAACGTGCAGTCCCTGGCAATTACAATGAAGGGGTCATATCCTTTTTCCTGTTTCAATCAACTTTTCTGCCCACGGAAGAAATGCGTTGCAAAAATTCAGTGTGTCTTCTGTCTTCAAAGTCTAGATGCATCCAAGGGGTTTTCCCAAACAGCATCCCGTGTCTGTCATGTGTCTCCTAACAGGCAAGATTTGTTCAGCTATATTATACTGGCTCTACGTACTGTGGTAGCAGGGAGTAATGTTACGCTGCCGCTGTGTTGTGCTTGACAAGGAAAGACTTCAGGTTTCCTCTTTATTTGGATAGTTTAACACCGAGCACTACTGTCCTTTTCAGGACAGAAAGAAACGTGCTGCTGGTAGGACTAGTTAATGATGTCTAACCCAAAAACATTGATATTGTGAACGCACATCATTTGAAACTTATATCACCTGTACGAGAAACAAATGAGGATCAAGAGATGTTTTTTCTGCTCGCCTTTTCAGGAAGTGTCCCAGCTTGTCACAGAGGAAGTGTCTATTTATAAACTGATGGGACCAACAGACTGTCTTTCATCCTTCGCCATCAGGCAGCTTTATTCAGGGTCAAAAGTCTGTGTGCACAAGAGGAACCAATTAAACAGGCGTGTTTGTGCGTTTGTACTCATTTCTGTTTGCCTCTGTATGTGTTTATGTCTGTGCACGGGGCTGTCGAAGGTGTTCTTTCTCTCTAGAGGGCCATTTATTTATTTATTTATTTATTTACGTTTGTTGAGCGTGATACTAGAGTGCCGGAATCAATATTTTTCCATGTATCACATTACATTACATTCAACCATGTATTACATTACAGTCACCTTGCACCACAGGTGATTTTTTTTAAGGAATCTGATCTGTTTTTGCCCATGGCATGAACACAAATCATGGGCTTTTATACTCCTTGTTGTGTAGGTCAACTTTTCAAAACTCTTCCTTCCTGCACACATTGTACTGTGTAACGATCATAGATCAGTTAGTGTTTGTTTCATTTTGATGCCGCAGTTTTATAAATAAAAAAAAAAAGGTGGGGTTGTTCGTTCGTGTGTGTGTGTGTGTGTGCGTGCGTGCGTGCGTGTGTGTGAGTGTGATCTGTTGCCAGTGAACGGAGCGATAAATCATGAAGATAAAACAAAAAAACCCACATTTGAGTAGATTGATGCATGTGACAGCACATGTTATCTTAGCACTCACTAATCATAGCTTTCATTTGGTGTTGATAGCTATAGTTGTAAAGATAACATTCCATCCTGTCCAAGTCACGCCCCTGTGGAAAGTCCAGGACCAGCCAAGTAGCGCTGATGCATTTGGATAATAGGAAAGTAACAAGTGCGTGCACACACACACACACACACACACAATAGGCAGAAGTTCACACAGGGAAATTCCTGTGTTTGCTGTGCAGCAGGGTTTTTTTTTTTTAAAAACTACACAAACCGACAAACATGGGCTCTCCTGTTTCACAATGAGAAAAAGACCTGCATTTGCCATAGGATACTAAATGAAATTCCAGGGTTTCAGTCAATGTGCTCTCTCACACGGAAATGCCTTTTGTGAAAACTCTTCACCTCTCTGTGAAAAGTTAGAAGAGGATAAAATAAGTGGTTTTCTTTGACAGAAATCTTCTGGGCAGATTACAGAGTTATATCAGTGACATTTAATTTGTCACAAATGTTTTGAGCTAAATTTCAGGCCATTTTCTCGGAGGCAGCGTGGTCGAAGCTGAACTGTCTATGTGTGTGTACTTTCAAACATGTGAGGGTCATATAACAGTCTAGACATCAGATAGTGTGATAGCCCACCAGCCTGGAAATCCCCTGGCTTTTGTTACATGCGTGTGTGTGTGTGTGTGTGTGTGTGCAAACTGCAGTGGTGTGTACATCTACATCCATGTACCTCTGCACAACTTAAGTTTGTGCACCATGTAAAAACAGATAACCTGCAGTGCTAATATCGTGTTTCTGTGTGTCTTTAGGAGACGGGAACTGTTTGCTGCATGCGGCCTCTCAGTACATGCTGGGCGTTCAGGACACGGACCTGGTGCTTCGGAAAGCCCTCCATAGTGTGTTGAAAGAGACAGACACTGGTGTTTTCAGAGCTCGTTTTCAGGCAGAGCTGCTCCAGTCCCAGGAGTTCACCCAGACCGGACTCCGATACACCACCATGGTATGAAGACTAGACGAGCTGCGTGTGCTATTGAGACGATGCATTTACAACATACACATGAACACACATTTTTTTACTAGTGTAGCTTATTACAGGTCATTCATTGTACAATCCCGCATGCAATACCTGTATTAAATATCACGTGCAGAAAAGTTTCTATCCTAAGTATTTCTGTGTTTCTGCACCTTGTTTGTGTCACAGAACTGGGAGGAGGAGTGGGAAAAGATCGTAAAGATGGCATCTCCGGTCTCCAGTAGCAATGGCCTCCAGTTTGACTCTCTGGAGGACATTCACATCTTCGTCCTCTCAAACATTCTACGCAGACCCATCATTGTCATTGCAGGTAGGCACGTACTATTATTGAAATGTATTATAACTGCACCTTGGTAGCCATTTAAGACTCCATAGTCTGTGGCAGGACTCGCATATCAGAGACCTCATTTTCTGTTTGTTGTTTCTAAAGTATTTGTTGTGTTTGATTTCATCACTTCCCATCTATTTTGGCTAGTAGATGTAGAGATGATGCTTTGCAGAAGCTTGTTTGAAAGTTTGTCTGAGTTTTTCCCCTTTTTAAATGTGTCATTTTTGCCTTGTACTTTACTACAGTTAAATGCAGTGTTTCTGCACTTGTGCTAATTATTAGCATCAGTTACCTCCTTCCAAACAATGAAAAGTCTGTTTTTCCTCCAAGGAATATGCAGACAATATGTCTATAAATAAGTGCTCTAAAAACAACTTGTTCTTGGACACTTATTTTCTGTTCTTTTAACAGACCAGGTGGTCAGGAGTATGAAATCTGGCTCCTCCATCTCTCCACTGAATGTGGGTGGGATTTATTTGCCGCTACACTGGCCTCCCACAGAGTGCTACAAATACCCAATAGTGCTCGGCTATGACTCCCAGCACTTTGCACCCCTCATCACCATCAAAGACAGTGGTCCAGGTAGGAAACACTAACAGGCCAGTGTAATGTAGCTGACATGACAAAAGGGAGAAAGGAAGAGGCATTTTATGAGATTTTTGTCGGGTCTGAATTTCTCAGAGATCCGAGCAGTGCCGCTGATCAACCCAGGGCGGGGGGACTTTGAGGAGCTGAAGGTTCACTTCCTGATGGAGAAAGAACAGCAGCAGAAAGAGAAGTTTCTGAAAGACTACCTATTACTGATAGAGATCCCCGTCATAGGCTTGGGTTACGATGTCCTAAGGATAATCAACGCTGCAAGGTATTTATAGACCTTTATTCCAGTCAGGAGAAATCTGTTTTCCTTTTTTCAAATTAAGATCATATCTTGTAATTTGGACTGGATGATATGGCCAAAAGTGTATCCTGATACAAAGTTATCAGAAGCAATATGATAATTATGTGTGTTGGTGCAAGACATTATTTATTTCTTTGTTGAATTATTTATTTATTTATTGCCCAGCCCTACTTGTACATTATAGAGTTTAATTAAGCAGTAGAGCTGCACGATTTGCACAAATCATATCATATTGCCATTGACAGATATTACAATTGTGAAAGGATTTATAATTGAAACAGCTGGTATTTTTTGCATCTTAACTGTCATTAAAAAGAAAAAAATGGTTTACAAACATGTTTTACTCATGTAATTTGGAATAGTTTGCGGTTAACTGTGCAGCATTAATAAGTGATAGTTAATGAAGTTTATGAACATGTTGTATGTCTCTGTCCTCAGGCTGGATGAAGGCAATCTCCCTGAAGACATGAACCTGATGGAGGACTACCTGCAGCTTGTCAACCATGAGTACCAGCGCTGGCAGGAGGACAAGGAGCAGGCATGGGCTGCCCAGCCACAGCGCCCGCCACCCTTCTCCGTCTCCCAGCTTTCCCTCATCGAAATCCGCTGTGCCACACCAAGATGCACCTTCTATGTCTCTGTGGACACGCAGCCTCATTGTCACGAGTGCTTTGAGAAGCGACAGGCCACCACTGGTGGAGGAACGAGGATAGAAGGGGTGGTACAAGCCAAAGGGACAGGGGTACAAGGTGGGGTGGGTGTGATCAGAGGATCAGAGACTGAAGTGAACTCTAGAGGCACCCGAAGCAGCAGCCCCCCATCCTCTTCATCTGGGAGAGGGGTTGTCATATCCAGCCCCCGTTCTGCACCCCCCACAGCTCCCAGCCTCAGCTTGTATAGTGAAACCCATGCCATGAAGTGCAAGACACCTGGCTGCCTCTTCACTCTTAGCGTAGAGCATGATGGACTTTGTGAGCGATGCTTCAACTCCAGGCAGAACCATGGACTACCAGGAGCTGGAACAGCTGCTACAGGACTCCCAGGCCCCAATGGGGGCCCCATAGTCCCTCACGCTGCCCAGGGCTCTGGCTGGACCCAGTGGGGGGGCTGTGAGACAGAAACAGAACGCTGCAGTATGTGTAGACAGGAGGCATTCAGGATATTCAATGGTCTGTGTCCACCCTGCATGCAGAGACAGCAGGCTCCAGAGAGGGGGGAGCCACAGCAGAGCAACCCCAGAACTGAGGCCTCGTCTTCAGCTTGGAGCCAGGCTAGAGATGCTGAGCGACCGTGCCTCACCCTAACCCCAGGGCACACCTCAGCCTGGCAGGCCCCCCTGGCCCGGCCGTGTAAAAGATCTGGTTGCCAGTTCTTTGGGACGCCAGAGAAGTTGGGTTTCTGCACTATTTGCTACGTTGACTATCAGACCAACCACCGTAAGTTCTAAACAAGCAAATGTCCCCAATCTATTTTGGTCAAGTTTTCAATCACGCAAGGACATTGCTTATGCCGGACACTCTGTTTTTCAGACATGACGCCTCCAGCTGCTCCGGTGCAGAGCCGGCATGGTTTGGAGGCAGGCTTCCAGAATGCCTCTCGGTGTCGCGGGCCAGGGTGTGGTGCAGTTGGCAAGGCAATGCTGGAGGGTTACTGTGACAAGTGCTACGTTAAAGAGCAGAGTACACGGCTCAACCAAGTGGCACATCGCACACCACACTCCCCTCCTCCAGTCGTGGTAGGTGTCTGCCTCACCTTCTTGACTCCATCTCACATACTCTTCACCTTTGGCATAGGTTGTTTGTAGGGCTTGGTATTGATTACAAGATATTGTAATCAAACGTGTGTGTAGATTACAGATACACACACATGTTAAGCCCAGTCTGTTTCTTCTTCCTTGGGGAAAGAAAGTTAGTTACCTAGTTGATAGCACACAACTATTAAAGTTCGGTACTCCTGAGCCCGAGTTCACTATGTCTTCATCTTTTAGTTTCTTTTTCGTTCTCTGTGATGCTCGTCCACAACTGACCCTTTCTTTTTCTGCTCACGCTCTCTTTGTACCAAAAGCGCGACCGAGCAGTCAAACCCAGATCTTCACAGCAATCACAGACGCAGACTCAGTGCCGGAGGAGTGGTTGCAGTAACGTTTCCCCGGGTTGCACGGACCTTTGCCCTGAGTGCCACACTCGGGGCCAGGGCAGAGAGGTGGGCAGGCGGGCGCAGGCGCCCAAGGAGAAGTCCAAGCAGCGGTGTCGGACGCAGGGTTGCGACCACTATGCCAATCAAGAGAAACAGGGCTACTGCAACGAGTGTGATCACTTCAAACAGATTTATCGCGGCTGACCACATACGCACCCATGCACGCAATGGCGGTGACGACACATCTCTAGCACGCCAGAGCCGCTGCCCTGTTGTGGGCACCCCATGCCAGTCAATGCACCTCTGATACTAACTAACAACTAACTAACTAGCTAGTGACTAACTAGTAACCTTATGGCCTGAAAATCAAACCCCCCCATGTAGAATGTGAAGAGAGAATGTGTGAACGTGGGGTTTGTGTGTGTGCACGCGCACGTGTGTGTCTGTGTGTGTGTGTGTGTGTGTGTGTGTCCAGCGTCCACAGTAGACATGGCCTCCAGAATACCTCTTTGTGCAATTATTATCATCTGATGTGCTCAGTGCACTTACACAGTGAGAGGTTTGGCTACATGTCAAAGCAACTGACTTAACTCTTGTGTACAATATGTATTTAGAGGTACGTAGTGAACCGTGCCGGACAAAATGATTGTATGTTGACATAACAAGAAGCATCTGACATTGCTTTCTAGACCACAGCCAAGGATTTATACCCCCCGTCTGTCTGTCTGTCTTAACCTATCTGTGTATCTGTCTGCCTGTCTGTCTACCATTTGTTCTGTAGAATGAGGGATGCAGTAGTCGCGGAAGACCCGCAACTTATCTGTGGAAGCAGTAAGGAGAAGTGAGCCGAACTGGACCAAAGCAAAGCAAGTGAAGTGCTAGTCGATTACACACCATTGATTAGCTTAGTTCTTCGAAATTACTGATTAATGTCCTTCCACAGTAGACAAAGATTTGCCTAAAAAAGGCTCTTGCAATCAATATTGTAAAATTTTAAAGAATTAATTTTCTTCCATTAGTCAGTCAATAGCAGTGTTGGTTTTTATTTTTGAGTTGAATTAAACTTAGTATTGTTACTTATCTGTAAAATGAAGTTGTCATTGTGAATTGTTTGATATGTAAAGTGAGAACAGATTTTGTGTCTAACAGTGCAAGACAGACAGGGCAGGCCCCTGCTAGTTTTGGTGCTACATGTTCAGAAATACAAGCCTCTCCATTGTAGCCAACATGCTGGCAGTGTCAGCGGACAGAAGGCAGAGAACACAGTAGAGACAGGACTCATTCTCTCTTTCTATCCCTGCTTTCCTTCCTCTTGGTTGGCCCAAAATAGATCTGTTGCCTTGGTTTTCCTGTTTACTGACCACTTAAGCACCTAGAAACAAATACACGCACACACATCGACACAACACATCATACAGAAATGTCGTAGTTCCGGTCCTATCAAAAACAGGGGATCGCTAACGAATGGAGAAGTTAATGACGAGTGAAGTCTAGACTATTATCCGCCACATAACACACGTTTGCACACAATCCTGCACATGAAAACACTGCTCTGAGAGATTGTACATGCCCCTCCCCTGCCTGAGGTGATGTGTAGGAAAACAAACCCACAAGAGAATGCATCCCTCGCTGCTCCACCCTACTGGATGTGCCAAGGTGACGCGTTCAAAACTTCAGAGAGCACTCCCGTCACCTGCTTTGGCTAAACCTTGTTTATCTGAATGTGTTATGTGCTGCTGTTGCTACGACAGCACAGTATTGGGGCTGATCCTTTTTTTATAAGTTTTGCCTTTAATTAGTGATTAAAAGTTTATGGACCACAGGGGCCTGATCACTGATAGTGGATCTGAGCTCCCACCTATTCAATGCTTTTGTGAATATGGATCTAGGTCCATATTGTTGGACCTTCTAACCTGATGCCTCATCTTCAACATACACACACACACACACACACACACATACACAATTAGCGCATGTGTGCGTCTGGAATACGCAAAACTGACATTCCTGTTTTGTTTTTTTGTTTTTGTTTTTGTTTTTTTTTAAATGAATTTTTATTAATTGTAATTTTCTATATTTGGTTTTGTTTCTGCCAAAAAAAAAGTACACGTGCCATCAGTCGCCAAACAGTTGTTGTTACCTCCTTAAAAGTGGCCGGCTTGGAATTTTCTGAACTATTGAGAGTGCTACAGATCGACATCTCAGGTTTTGAGTAACAACCGAAAAATCCCCGACCGGGCACCCTCTACTTCGCCCAAGTACAAAGAAATAATATTTGCCTACAGAGTAATCTGTAACATTGATCATAGTAACTCTATTGTGATATGAAGTCGAACAGTTATTCCCCTCAGTATCCAGATGTCCATCTGTAGCTCTTGTCAGAAAATCACAGACAACCCGGTCTGCCTTTTCATTCAACTGTATCTAAAGCTGTCAGGCCTTGCCCACGTGTTGATGGCCTGTACGTAGATCTCTGTGTGCTTTAATCACCTCTAGACAAACCTTAATCAATTCAAGGCCAATTAGTGGTCAGCTCATCATTACCCCTTAATAAAGTTTTCGGGGCTCTGGTGGAGTTTGACTGGGAGAGGATCTCGTATGTTGCACATGACTTGTCTAAGCTGCTGAGGCATTTAGGAATGGTACTCGGACTTAGGGACATTCCAGCAGTAGGAAGAGCATCGACTTAAGAGCAGAAAAGTGTAACAAAACATGCAAACGAATGGTGTGGAAGTTTCTTTGTGTGACCTTTCAACAATAGGGTATTGTATGAAAAAAGCCTGGTTTTATTTGTTAAGTATTTATTCATATCAAGATATCTGTATTGTGGGATTCAATAATTATTTATATGTCGTCCTGAAATGAATTATTTTTATTAAGAAATCTGAAATCTGTCTAATGTGGTTCTTGTCTCTGTAGTTATTTGTGTGTATGTACATGTGTGTGTATGTGTGCGTTCATTGCAGCATTACAGAACTTGTTTTCCTACAAGCACTTGCACATACAGTATGTGGTTTTTCCACATTTCAACATTGCCCTCTTATTACAGCATTGTGTTGCCTAAATCTGTTTTTTGTAAAGCATTTGTACCAGATCCATCACCAGTGTAGAAAGTACAGTGGGTGCTAAACAGCCATCACGTCAGAGAGCCAGTTTAGATGTGACACCATTTTCCTATGCTTAACTGGGTTAGTTCATTTTCTTCATTTCTTCTCCGCCTCCATTGTTCTTAATGCATTTCTTTTTGTTAAACATTTCCATACAAAAAGTTCAAATGGTAATGTTTCTCGTAGGTGCTTTTTTTTTCGTCTCAGTTCTGTTATTTCCAGGCTTATGTGAGAGCATCGTGCTTAT
Organism: Solea senegalensis; assembly: GCF_019176455.1. Taxonomy (NCBI): domain Eukaryota; kingdom Metazoa; phylum Chordata; class Actinopteri; order Pleuronectiformes; family Soleidae; genus Solea; species Solea senegalensis. Next base: position 14,685,843 of record NC_058035.1, read on the forward strand.
ATAGTGTTTTAAAGGGAACCCCCACCCTTGACCGATTTACTCAGGGGGAGTGTATTATGTAGTGGGAGGGGGAGTTTGAAGAAAGGGGAGATCTGGCAGCGACTGATGGTGAATTGGTAATAATTATATATAACCATATAGACATGAGCTGGGCAGAGATGACATTTAACAAGTGCGGGAGTGCAGGGTTATGTGTAGGCTCTACCACAGTCAGATTAGTAGGCTGATGTGGTTTCCTGGAAATACCCCAGTGTGCAAATACTCCCCATTGTACAACTGCTCTTTTGCAAAGAGGAGCACAGTTTGACTAGACATCTGAGTTCAGATGTGGTGCAGAACACCTTTGTATGCAACTGTCGTACAAAACTGAGTATGTGAAGCAAACGGTGAGCGATGCAAGATAGGCACTGCACTAAACGTCTGGTTTAAAAACACTCTTCATTTAAATGACAAATACAGAACTTTGTCCAAGATAAGAGGAAACAAGAAAAGAAAGTGGGTGATGAAGTTGAAATTAGTGCTTCATACATTTTAAATCTGACAATGCAACTACTATGTGCATATCATAAAAGAATCATGTTCTACGGTAATGAATTAGTCCTAAAACAAAAATATCACTGCCACAATACCACTCACCCTACAACATCATAACTATTCATTGTGTACTTCCTACCTTTGATACTACTATATTATACTTGGAAGAAGCAAGTATCAAAACCACGGTTTGTCAATTCAAGTCAAGTCTTTATTTCTAAAGCACATTTAAAAACAACCAAGATTGACCAAAGTGCTTTACTAAGTAAAAGGCACAGGCCCTTGCAGTAACTGCCCTGCCAGTAGGTGGCGCAATGCCCTTGACTAAGTTTTCATGTGCTGATGTTTTCTGGCCACTCTCTTCTCTCACATGTGAAGTTTTTTGCAGTCTAGTCAATGTACAGCAAAGTTACAGGCCACTTCCTGTTTTGTGAAGAAAAAAAAAACAGCAGCTAAATTCAAAATGGCTGACTTCCTGTTGGGTCAAGTTCATGTCTGTAGACGTGTTCAGGGTCGGTCTCTTGTCACAAGTCACAAGAGGTTTCGAGCAGATCGGTCAATGTATGGGGAAGTCACAGGGCACTTCCTGTTTCGTGAATGGCCAAAAATCGCCAACATTCCGATGGTTGGCGTGGCCACACCTGTTTGAATATACGAGACCTTTTGCAAACTAATCGTCTTTTATGAGTCTGGCAGAATGTGACACATTATTTTTATGTTGTACGGTTATCACGCTCAGACGAATGCGCTCATTTTACGAAATGTAGCTACAAATTGCCCAAATGGATGCCAAATTCAAAATGGCCGACTTCCTGTTGCGTTGAGGTCATGGTCCCAATGGACTTTTTTGTTCGTCTTGGACTGTGACATGTTTCCACAAATTTTTCCACAAAGTTGCGCTACTGAGCAACTTTGCCCCACTTTTAAGTATTTTCTAAAATGTGTCTCCAGTTCTGATGTGTGCCAATTTTTGTCCGTTTTCAACAACGTTTAGTGCCTCAAAAATGCTGGGTTCTGAGTGGTTGGACCCTAATAAATGTGAAACTGCAAAATAGTAAAACAATAAAATGGTAAAAATATAGTGAGATAAGTGAAGGCCATTGAGAAGAGGTGGATCTTTAAAAGTTGTGAGTAAAAGTCTTGTATTTACATTTATTTTAATATTAAGACATCATATCTCATCTTAAAAAGAGTATGTTTTAATCCAGGAGATAAAAACTCTGACATTATCGACTGTGCAATAAATAAAGCAGTGTTTAAGCGTTCAGGCCACAGAGACAGAGAACTTGCATTAAAGAACATTTGAAGAGGTTGATTTTCAAACCCACACGACCCAAATTCAGTTTGAGCTGTCACATCAGACTGTGAATGAACATGTATAATCTTGACTCGGTGTCTATTTATGAATGAACTTGTTGCACTCTGACTCACTTGTCTGTTGAAAACTCAAATGTCGCAAAAATCAAAAGCACAAAAAGGAAGGTTTTTTTTGCTATTGTGCAATAGGAAGAGGGCGTTTCCATGGTTACCTTTGTCTAACCCTTTTGTAAGCGGCAGCAAACATAGATTTGAGATACACCCTTACACACACACACACACACATAAACAAAAAAGGATTTGTCATTTAAAACTCCCCCGAGTCTGTGTCATTTTTACATGGAACATGGCAATTTCCACATGTAGGTTACTGAGGGTCCAGAGAGGAAATGTAACATTTTATGTGCACAGTGTTTTCTATATTCACTCCACTCTTATTATTAGTAGTAGTATTATTGTTATTATTTACATATGACCAGTTCTACCTCACTTATCAAACATTCAGAAGATACTAAAATGGTTATGACTTACTGCTGTGTAGTTGTAAAAAATATATACTTTTTTAATATCAGTATTTAAAGTAAATGAATGATGACAAACCTATGGATAATATAGCTGTAGAATGCTGTTTTATAATTATATTATACTGTATAACTACATAAATATCAGTGACCAACAACACTTTGCTTGAGTCTTGAGAAATAATACTAAATAGTGAAAGTAGTAAAGACACTTAGAGTCCACATACTTTGTTTGAGGATTTCAGCCACATTTTGTGGCCTTTATGATCATCAGTGTACAGTGACCTGCAGGTTTGATGGAAGGTGAAAAGGCAGCTCTTCTAATTTAAGGAGTAAAAACAAACATCTGAAGTACAAAATAATACATAAATGCCTATTATCATTCATTGTCAATATATTATCTCTCACCACTAGTAGTTTATGAATATCTAAATCAACACTTTTTAGATTTTATAACAGCTAACAGTCACACTATTGATCGTATTATTTAAATGGGGTCTTATAAATACAAAATGGGGCCAAATTGCCTGTTTAACATTAGAGAATAAATTGGACTAACTGTTCATTTCCTTGCATCTGTTCTCTGTGTCCGTGCCTGTGCTTGCGTGTGGCTACGCACTGATGACACCCAAGATAAGATGATGAGAGAAGTGAAAGTGACAGAGGTTAAAACACAGCACACAAACCACCAGGTGATTTTTATTTTTATGTTTTTAACCCTGTAACTGCAGGACATTTCTGTCCAAGTATTTACATGTTTTGTTTCTCCCCACAAGGCTGTGTACATGAATAACAGGCTACATAAGAAAAGGTAACATGTAAAATACGTATTGCTTTATGTGCCGACCAAAGGGCCTGTTTATATTGCTATCATTCTTTTTTGTGTATTAATCTTATTATCTCTCCGCAGATTCATCTTGTGACCATTGTGTAAGGCTTGACCCACATGTTTGGAAACCAGTGGAGTAAACTACAGCAGTATTTTGAATAACATGATTAAAATCAAGTTGTGATTCATTTACCAGTAATATATCTCTTGGAAACTGCAGGGTTGCCTGTTCAAAATACAAAGAAAATGTGTTACAAAAATGGTAGTAAAGTAGTCAAAAGTGTTATATTATATATAGTGTGAAAGAAACTGTCATATATGATAGCTGAGGGGACATTTGGACAGCAGCCATCAATGTATTTTTAGAAGGAAATGCACAGGTGTCACTGATCAAATTAATTATGCCTCTGTTCAGTTCATCAGTGAATCGGCATGTACCATGAAAGTGAGGAAGCTGAATGAAACTGAGGCACACTGAGACACTCTTTTACATAATTACAAGTATTTAAACCTGTAATTTTCTGATAGTACCTGTCAAAATGGATCAGTTGCAGGGACCATAATGTGCCCTTTTACTTATTTTAAGTGCATTTGCCCGAGTAGGATTCTACGTGTGGGACTGTGCATACAGTTGAGTGTGGTGCAATACACCACATTCACCACAAGGTGACATCCTTGTGTGGTTTTTGTCTCCGCTCAAAAACCATGGCAAAAACTACAAGTCCCAGAAGGAGGAAGGACGCTGGCGAACGGCTGCCTCGTTTAAGTTGCACGAATCGTCTGAGCGGTGCGACGGGGCGGTGATAGACGAGTTGTTTCGTAGCAGAACAGAGCAATCCCCCCTCTCGGGAGCACGCTGGTGTATTAGAACAAACGCACCATCGTTGTGAACCAATGATTACTTACGACCTCACGATGAGCAAAATACAACGTTGGTTGTGAGGTTGTTGTCGTTAATTTATCCTCTCCTGTATAGTTTGCAACATAACATGAAATAACGTAGTTTTCAAGACCAATGACGCCGTTAGACTCAGATGAGGATAGCCCGGAGCAGATGGAAGCGTATCGAAATGAACTGAGACGTACGTTCACGTTTTAAACAAGCTAATTTAGCTAACTTAATTTTACATTATGTGCAGCAGAAGGGCAAACAGCAGAGTGGTTGAACTGTTTGTGTGTCATTTATTCCCTTTAGAGTGAAGTAATTGATAATGTTGTTGTTGTTAAGAGGTTAAAGTAATCACTGCCACCTGTCGCTGATTCCCCAGTGGTGACTGAAGATGAAAATTAGCTTAGCTATTGCTACATTATTATACCAACCACTATATGTTGCTACTACTGATCCTGCTGTGTCAACTTGAATTCCCCCGAAAGGGAAACTATTGCATACGGGGTTTGTTTTATACTCAAGACATTCTAATATTGGTAAAGTATTGGTAAGTAAAAAGTAAAAGTGAAATACAAGTGTCATAGATGTCACACACGACTATAGTCATTCTTGTCCAGAACCTATGGAAATTGTAGTTGATGTTACATCTTTAAGTTGATAATTTTTCTATTAAAAGTGTGAATATAAGACTTTTAATTTGACATTTCTTCTTCTAAAAACTGTACAGTCAAAATGTCTGATTTGCAATATGCTAGTAGTCACAGATGTCCTTAATACAACCTAGTCAGTCCTGGTCAGAACCTATGGAAATTTAGATTTTTATTACAGCTCAACATTAATATATTTTTTAATATGCAATAGTAGATATCAGTATCAATGAGATGGATATGTGCAGAACACAACTGTGTTGAACTTCGTACCTGGGCCTCCAGAGACCATTTTCAGTACAATGGAAGCTAAAAGGAGCCCAGCCACAATTAATTTATTTACACATTATTATTTTATTATAATAATGGAAATGATTAATTCTTATATTATGAGTCGGAAATGCTGATTCAGCCTTTCCATTCATGTTTATTGTTATTATTATCAACCATCACTATGTCCTTTTTACATTTAAATATTTTTAGACATTTGCGAAATATTTAATTTGACTGCAAACCTTTTTTCCTCAGAGCTATTGAATTGAGAGGGCAGATCTAAGGCAGGCAGGGCAGATCACGCACAGATCAAAGGCAGCAGCTTGAGTTCTCCATACTGAATGTAAAGAAATAATCGGACACGATGAGAAAACCCACAAATCCAAACTTCATATTGTGCATATATTTTAGGTTCTACACTAGTCTTTCCTAATTTTAAATTGAAGTATTTAACATAAATCTACTCATAATGTGTCACAAAAATAAAGTAAAGAGACTGAGGTGTGTGAGTGTGTTTGTATTGATTTCAGAGAGGGCCAACCAGAGTATTCAGCAGCTGAGCAGCACACTGAAACAGCTGAACCCTGATGGAGGAGAGGTGGAGGAGGTCGGAGTCAGTGACGGCAGGTTCTTTTCCCTTATTGCAGAGGAGGACAAGGCAACATGGAACCAAAAGACACACAGTGAAGCAGGTGACCCAGTGTTGAATTGTGTCATAGGTCTCTGACAGAGAGAATGCTTATCCATCCATCTATCTTCTACCGCTTTATCCTTCACATGCGGGTAGCGGGGGGCTGTTCCAATATCAGCTGACATAGGGCGATAGGGTCACAGGGCCACATACATAGACAAACAACCACCCACTCAGTGACCTTGGGTTTTGGGAAAGGCGCTTTATAAATCTAAGTTATTATTATTTTATTATTGTTATCACTCTCACACAACACAAAGCTCAAACTCACTGAATTTTTTTCCCCAGGAGAGTAAAATCTCAGGTTTCAAAAAACTCCACCTCTACACAATTATCTGTCCCTATGGTACCCAAGTGGCCAAAGGTACATTGAAAGGTACTAGGCATGGTATGATATGAAATTATCATTATTAGAATTCCTGAGCTCTCTTTTTCTTGCTGTCTGTGTTTGTGTCTGTGCTTGTTTTGCTGTCTTTGGGCATTGAAGTTAACCAGTTGAAGAGCCTCCTACTGAAGCAGTGCAAAGACATCCCTGCTTCACTCTCTCCTTCAAAGAAACTGTCTCCACCCAAGGTAGACAAATTAACATAATGTAATGTTTTATTCCTTCCACTGTGTCATGTTTTGTGTAATTTTAAAATGTTCTTCTTGTCAGAGAAATGACCAACAAGAGGGAAGGTCCACTTTGCCTGTCTTTCAGGATTTGGTCCCAGTGATTCACAACCAATCAGAATACATACAGCACCTGGAGGCAGAGGTCAAACTCTGCAAGGTATGCACACAAATTAATGTGTGATTATGTTTGCAGTCCTTTTTTACCTGTGGATAAGTTTTGATTACATTTTGTGTATGTATGTGTGAGTTCAGGAAGAGCTGCAGGAGCTGAAGCAGCGGGTCAGAGTGGTGGTGGTGGAGAATGAGAAGCTGCAATCAGATCTCAAATCCAAATCTGTGAATGAATCTCTGAAGGACTACACAATCCACAACTCCACGGTACATTTGTGTTGTTTTAATCATATAAAATGTACAAAGTAATGTCTTACCATCACCCATGTATGATGTGACCTACACTATAGAAGTATAGGCTAATACATTGGATATAATAAGGTAAATTACTATTTATTATTTTTATAAAAGAAGAACCTTCTTTTTAAGAGTATGTTGTTTCGTTCTTTCACAGGCAGCTGGGCTTGTATTTTCCTATTATGATTTTTATAGCACTGTCAGTCTATTAACTATTACTGTCTGTCGCCTGACATTAATTTCTTGAAACATTGCTATAACACAAGTTTTGTCAGCCACGATAGCTGCTGTTTCACACAGTATTTCAAAGTGTAGGTTAACATGAGCACGTCCCACATGCTTTGCATGATTAATGAAATGTAACTAAGCACAAATGCTTCAACATTAAAAGACTGTGACATTGTCCATTTAAATGACCATGGCAAGAGTGGTTCATCATCTGTTCTGATTTATTCCTCAGGTGAATGAGAGTCTGGCAGCTAAAGGCCACATTACCTCTAATATAGGCCACAGCATGCTGCAGAGAGCTGAACAAACCTCATGGAAAAATGAGCTGGTAGGGATTTTAGATCTGTGCTCTCTTTTCTTGTATAGTTACTATTCATATCTCATGTTCCTCAATGTTATCTTCTGGCCATAGTAGTCTCGCCTGTAACAGGATTTTCTGGATTTCAATGCATTTTTGGTAAATTATATTATGTTGCCATTGTGTTATTTTAAGATATTATAAGCTGCAGATTGGATTTCTAGCCCAATTAACCATTTCCAATTTTTGTCTCAATACATAAAATCTGTAATGTTTTTGTTCCTCAGGAACAATTGAAAGTGATTCACCAGGCCCAGGTTGAAAGTTTGGACGCCCAGGTCATCTCCCTAAGGTCAGTTTTCTCAAACTTTAGCTAAACCAGTGTAACTTGTGACTCACTCTTTTTTGTTGGTAAAGCATTAAAAGATCAGTAGCCATCTCCTGACAGATCCTTCCTCCTCAACAGGAAGGATCTGTCAGTCAGTCAGAAAGAGTGTGAGGAGGTGAAGGTTCAGCTGAGACGCAAGGAAAAGCAAGCTGCCGATGCACTGAGATCTGATGGAGTTCCACGTGTGGCGGGGCTGTGTATTAAGTGTGCACAACACGAAGCGGTATTGGCTGGGACTCACACCAATCAGCATGTCCAGGCCATTGACAGACTCACAAAGTAAGTGGCAACACAAACAAAGTACACTCTACTGTAGACAAAATTGTGCTGCGGTAGGATTAACTTTTCATTCTTGTACCCTGCATGTGTTTGTAAGAGATCCCTCGAATGCATGTGTGCAAAATCGGACAGTGAGAGATGAGAATTATTACACTCATATATTTTAATGCGGGTTGTGCATTTTACTGTCTGCTGATCTTCCAGAGAACGTGATGATTTATTGGTGGCTCTACATGCTTTGAGGACAAGTAAGCAGGAGGCGCAACAGAGAGAGTGGTCTTCTTGTCTCCAGGTCAAACAGGCTGTGGAGATGGCGGAAGTAGCACAGCTACAAAAAGCTAGGGTCAGAGAAACATATACACATCTTTCCAGCTTTGTTTGATTGCATTCTTTAAGCAGCTCCCTCATTGCCTTTTTAAAGTTGTGTTTTTTTCTCTCCCTGGTATGGCTGTTAATGTTTGGAAAACCTGTTGTTTCTGATCATATGCATGCAGGTGGAGGTGCAGTGTGAGCAGCTGTCCAGGGAACTGGCTCGACAGCGGGAACACTTGGAGCGAGAGGCGCACGCTGTGCAGGGGAGGCTGGCTGAGGCCAGAGAGGAGGCTCGAGCAGAGGCCCGCAAACAGAAAGAGGAGCTAGCACATACAGTTAATCCTATTTATATAATTGTTTTGTCTGTATATAGAGAATGCAGGACTGAGACTGTTCTGTATTTAAGTAGTTTTAAAGTTCTGCCTGCCTTAACATACTGACACTTCATTGTTAGTACACAGACTGATAAAAAAACCCAGGCAATACTTTGATTCTACAATTCATGAATGTGTTGTCAAAAGTATGACATATTTGTTAATTTCCTGTGTAGTACATATTATAAAATGCATATATATTACATATATGCATTGTATTATTTGCTGTAAAGAATGAACACAGATATTATTTTCTAATGAAATCTCAATGGAAAATCTGTGTGCACCAGGTGTCCAGCCTTTCCCAGCGTGTTGCAGAATTAGAAGTGCAGCTTGACAGAGCTCACAGAGACAAAGGCTCGCTGACCAATCAGCTGGAAGATGCTCTTCAGAAGCTTTCCAGTCAAGAACATGACAATACCAAGGTACAGTGTGTGCAGAAAGCGTGAAGTCAGCAGGTACTGCTGGAAATCAACGTAGCACCAAAGCTTCCCATCAATTTCATTTGATCAAGCTGATCTAGGAAATAGAGCCACAAAACTGCATTGGACGTTTTAAATTATCCTTTACCAGTGTGTAAAAAAATGAACTGGGATAAAGAACACCAGACGTACTTGGATGCAGTTTGTGCCGTGTACTTGTAGTACCTCTTGAAATCCACTGGGTGGAAGCAAAGTTTTATCTATGTCAGGATTTGTCTCTGGCTCTCCTTGTGGTATGAATAAACTCAACAGTGTTGAATAAATATGTTTTAATGCTTGGCTTGAACTGAAAGACTCTGGTTCAAGCATAGCATTTCAGCAAATGAAATACCATGCTGAAGTGTCGTAGAAACACAAACTACATATCAACTTAAGTTTATATTGTTTTTATATGTTGTTTTTTGTCGAATGCTATCGATACACGATGGTGATAACGGTAAAACAACTGTTTGAATTTTAGTAAAATGAAAGAACAGATATGAAGTAAATGCTGTTTTAATCAATCCTTGTCATCTGTAGATGTGTGTGGAGCTTCGATATCAGCTCAGTCGGGCCCAACTGAAAAAAGAGGAGGCAGAGAGAGAACTCAGAGAGCTCAACACCAAGACCAGCAGGCAGATGGAAAAAGCTGCACAGGTATGTCTGTGTTTAACTAGTTACTTTAATTTCATGTCATGAATCTCATTAAATCAGTAGATTTTAAGTCAACCAATCATCAAATACATGAGTTCTTTATTTAGTAAGTGTTTTTCATTTTTGTGTAATTTACTCATTTGTAAGGAGCACAATCAAGTAAGCATATTTTGCACAAGGAACTGTTTGTCTCATCTGTATTAAAAATATCAACTGTGCAACGCATCAGTCTTCAAATCATTTGCTCATCGACCTTTACATCAGGTTGAAATCATCATTTGACATTGTGTATGAGGGCATAAGGGGGATTGTTGTGAAAGATTTCTTCACCTTCTTTTCCCTTTCTCTTTCCCTCTCTGTGGGACAGGAAGTAGAAAGGCTGAGCTCAGAGCTGGTTGGCTGTCGGCAGCATCTGGAGGCGGTCCAAAAGGACGGGAGCCAATGGCAGGCTGAAGTCCTGAGCCTAGCAGAACAACTGGCAAATGACCAGCGCCAACTGCACCTCACCAGGTAGTACCTAATCCTATTATACATGCCACCACACACACGCACACACACACACACACACACACACACACACACACACACACACACACACACACACACACACACTCCCTCTGCCCAGCTCCTGCCCAGATCCTGCCCAGATCAGCCCAGTCCAGTCCAGTTCAGTTCAGACCAGCACACCAACTGTACCGCACCAGGTAACGGCTAATCCTATTATACAAACCACACACACAAAAACACACAGCCTGCCGCTGTGCCATGGTCCCAGTACCAACTGGACCTCACCAGGTCACCTCTAATCCTGTTAAGCATGCCACAACATAATACAACACACACACACACACAAACACACTCTGCCCATTCTGTGCAACTAGGCCGCTGTCCAGCCCAGCAACAGCTCCAGCAGAGCCAAAATGGCGCCCAAGCCTTTCTTCTGTCCCTGGTGCCCCCCCCCCCACACACACACACAAACTATGACTGAGGGTCACTGAGGAGCCTGGCCTTAGTGCCACCTGCAAGTGACCTGTACCAGTTCTCATGGCAGGCGCTACTGGCTCCCTCCCCTGCACCTCCATCTTCTATGCCCTTTCTGTTTTTACCATTTAACCCCTTATTTTATTGTCGTGCTTAATCACTTCATCCATTTCTTAATTTCATCCATACAATCATCTTTTTTACCAGCAGCTCTTTGTCTTCATCTCCGTTGCCGTCTTTCCTCACAGTCTGCATATAATCCCTTTTAGCGTACCTTCTTTTCTACTTTCTCTTTTCTTCTCCTCCCCTCCTGTATTCCCTTTTATCCTTCCCTTCCATTCTGTCATCCGCTGGCTGCTGTTTTCTTCCACACCCATGCCAGCCACCCAGGACCTCGCTGTCACCCCCACTGCCTACAGCCAAGGTGTCTGTGATGGGCACAGATGTGGCAATGGTGACCTGTGGTGTTGAAGGCTGCGGGAGGCGAAGTTTGTTCACTGTAAATGTGTGTGCGTATTATGTGAGTGTATTTCTTTGTGTTTGTCCACTGCTGCTCCCGGCCCTTGTCTGTGTTTAAGTGGGTTTTGGGTTTTCTGTCAGCTGGCCAGCACGGAGACACTGGCTGCATGGCAGGATGATGCAAGGTGTGTGTGTGTGTTTTGCAGCCAGCTGTGGAGAATGACATGCATATTAATGTGGCAACATGATGACTTTGACCTGTACTAGAGGGGCCCCTGGACTGAACCATTTTAGTGCCACATGTGTGGCTGTATGTGCATGAGAGAGTTTATAGTTTTCTGTCCACAGATGCATACTAGATGTTTGACAGCTGTTGACTTGGCTGAGCATGTGGCGATTTAAATTCAATTTTGAATATTAGCAGGGAAAGCCTTTCTGATGCTGACTCAATGTCTCATTTCTTTTAGTAACGTACGACTTGAGAAAAAGCACTGTCATCTCATCACATTCAAAATCACATTTAGTGTTAAGAAATTGGAAATTCAAAAAGCAAGATTGGAAAAAATTGACAGAAAACTGAGAACAATAGTATAACCATCATAACAACTACATATGTGTTGAAGTAAGACGTAAGATAACAGACATTGAACAGCTCATAAAGAGCAGCTGACATCGGGCAAAAGGCAGAGTACACGCTAGGCAGGTCACCAGTACATTGCAGGGCCAACATATAGAGAAGAACAACCATTTACTCACTCACTCACTCACTCACTCACTCACTCACGCACGCACACCTACGGTCAATTTTGAGTGTCCAATTAACCTCTGCATGTGGGAGAAAACCCACGCGCACACACAGAGGAAGAACATGCAAACTGCATCTTTGTTATATATTCTGCAAAAGTGAGTTGTATTTAAGATTAGGTTTACATGAGGAGAATGTTCAAGGGCATGCACATACTGGGAAGCGTAAAACTTTGGATATAGTAAACAACCCATTACAGTGTGTTTTGTCTTTTAACCAAACAACACTTGTGTTAAAAAAAATGCAAAAATATTTGTTATGCTATTATTTTCACTATATTAGGTATGAAGTCTGATACATTTTTATCAGTCTTTTGCTTGTCATTTCTACTCTGTAGTCGTGAACATTGAGACTTGATTGTGCAATGGGTACTAAGGAAAATGAATAATTAATAAAGAAGATGATTTTGAGTGTTCTCCCAGAACAGTTAAAGTTCTTTAGTGTATGGATTAATAGCTTTTTCAAACAGCCAGACTTTGAGGCCTGTTGTCAAAGAGAGGGATGAGACTTGATGATTGTTAATTTAGGGAGATAATTGTGCACACTTTCAAACAATCTTTCGTTTCATAGCTGTGAACCATGTACAAAATTACAAGCAGAGCTTGAGAATTTCAAACTGTTCACCTCTGCACACCTCACCAATCACTTTGTGGATGGAAGAGGGTTTAGCTGGTGTTTGATCATCTGACAAGCACTTTGGCTTGAAGCATACTGATGCCTTCACGTACATAAAATACATACAAATGACTGTTTCAGCTATTTGATATGGTGTTCATAACTGCATAACTTGCATAGCACAGGGAATACTAAAACAGAAACATTGATTTCGGACACACTTCCATTGCAGTTTATAATTTCTTCACAATATTAAGATGTTTTCCAAAACATGCCCTTTCAATAGGAGCCCATCAAGTTTCCCTGTCTAACTATTGATCTATTCATGTCTGTTAATATGAAATTAATAAATTAGTGTGAAAATAATGAGAAATCAAGAATCAATCTCACACACACTCTCTCTCTCCCTCTTTCTCTCACTGTCCTTCTGTGGGCCCTCAAGGCTTATGCACAGCTGCATGTAGATTATTCATAGCTATATTTCTGTTTGACTTCTCTCGTTGTTGGTAGCCACAGAGCCATACAAGAGTCTTTGTTGGACCAGTGTGTGTGACTGTGCTTCTGTGTGTGTGTTGCTACAGAGTAAGAGTGTAGGATTCACTGCCGCGAGCCTGGGTGTCATTTGGATGACCAGCCTTCGAAGGCAGCTCTTTGATTCTGTCTTTGCAACTTGCTCACTCCTCTCTTTCATTTTGTGCTCCTCTCGTGGCCCAAATGATCACAGGCCGTCTTCAAACAGGGGACATGAAGCACAGACAGCCTCTGTTTGATTTCTGATAGCCCTACCTTCCTTCCTGAGAAATGCATACGTAGACACACACACTCACACACGTTTGTTTGTGCAACTGAATGCTTGCAAATGTGCACACTGATACACACATCAGTCAACTCCACATGCCTACACACACGCACACACAGGCACACACACAGATGCATGTGCGGCATCCATGGGTCCCATGGCGGCTGGTGCGCTGTTGTGTGCTCCAGGATTGGATCATCAGCCAGCTGTGAGTTGGACAGCTCAGGATCTGTCCTAATCCCTGCCACTCTGTTCACATTGCCACACACACACACACACACACTCCAGTCCCAGCCTCAGCCCAGCAGTGGGCTTTACTAAGTTTGTTTTGTTTGTTTGCTTCGGTCTTTCTTCACTTCTTCTCTTTCTTTTCTTCTTTCCTTGTCTCCTGGCCTTCTCTCGCTTTCTCTGTCTCTGTCTCTCTACGATCAAAGATCCCAAAGGCCTCAGTGAATACTGCCCGGAGTAACTCCTGTTTCAAAACATGCCAGATAGGCATGTAAAGATAGAGATGTGTGTTTGCATGCATTAGTGAATTCATGGTTAGTTGAGATCTGTGTGCCTGCTTTGTGTTTGGGATGAGTCGAATCTCTGCGAAACCCCAAATCTTTCTTCACTTCTGTTATCCCCATGAAATCCGGCATCCATGTTTATGAAGGTGTTTGCCTCGAGATGTAGATGGACCCGAACCTGAAAAGACTTGAGTGAAAAAGTTTTACTTTCCGTCACTTTCTTAGAGAGGGACTCATAAATATGTATTCCTGAACCAGCAATGTCTGACCATGACTGTTCATATAATTTCATGTACGTTAGTCAGTCATGAATGGCAGAGTTTTCAGCCAGGAGGAGGTGTGGCTGTGTGTATTAGGCAGTGGAGATCTTGGACCTTTAAGGTGGATGACTTCACCAACCTCTTCCTCAGGCTACATCCATACTACATTTTCATTTCCAGTTCTGACATGTTTTTCAGCTCATCAAAAGTAATCTGCATCCATAGAAACACAACTAGAAACATACTGTATATCGTGTGGCTGTTCAGGTGCTCTGGGCATGCATGCATGCTATTACTGATGAGTTACTTCAATGGTGAAAAGTAGGAGCAAGAATTTATATTATTTGAACAATGACATGGTGAAACGGTAACTGAAGTGTTAATTGTTGGTGGAGCTTTTCATTCACAGTTGTTCAAAGCTGGTAGTCGAGCTGTGGTTGATCCATTTAGGAAGGGAATTCGAATAAATATGTCATCTCTTTCATAAGTCTCTGTTTTTGCCCATCAATACTAAAACACAGCTCTGGAGTTTTCCAACTAATAGCGTTTTAAACTTCTCCATTTTATGCTGTTCTAATGCGCTGGGATATTGTGGACAGCAAGTGTGTCCGGAGAGATCGCAAAAGATTCTGAGATAGTCAGAAAACTCAACGGTGGTAAATTAGAGGAGCTTAAAAGAACAAAGGGATGAGTTCAGACAACACTGCTCCTTAATGAACAAAGCCATCTGAAATTGTGTACAGTAGGTATAGAATGAGTGCATCTGTTTAGCTGAGAAGACAACTAAGCCCCCGTCATTGAACAAAACAAATATTGAACCGTTTTCTAAGACCTCTTCTTTCCACTTTGACATGGCAGTATATTTTTAACAATTGCAGAGCAATGAATAAGATTAGAGCAGTTCAGATAGATATAAAGTTGTACATTTGTTATTAGAAATTGAAATCATGTTGATTAGATCCAGATTCCTTACTTCCATTAAATATTGTTTCACCACAGTTGAAGGACGTTATGAAGTGTATTGGTCAATATTAATCAAGTGATGACTGAGTTTTAATGTCAAACTTATAATTGTGACCCTGAATCAAGGAGATAAATGCTAGCAAACTGAGATCTTCTGTTGTCTGACACAGCTCCAGGACCAACTGCTGTGACTCTTATACACAAAGTTCCCCAAACTCTATTAAACATGTCACGCTGCTGCACCTCTACTTAGTTCACTCTCCTTTTTTTCTCCCCCCACTCAGTTATACATTGTGATACCAAGGTCTGGAAAGGCGTTGAACAAAACTGTGTGTGTGAGAGAGGGCGGAGAAGTGTAAATGAGGAAGGTGAGGCAGCAGATGCCACGTCCTGCCAGAGGCTCGCTTTGAGCAGCGAGTGAAATCTGGGCGCGACAAAACTGCTGCAAACCAACTCGGCGGGAGGCCCTTGTCCAATCACGGCCCAGAATAAAGGGCCGGGGCGCCACGCAGGCTGCAGTCGCTCAGGAGAGGTGGGGGCCATAATGAACCTTCAAGTGCTGCCAGCGAGCACACATGCACTTGAACGCATCATCTTTCTTTCTACCTGGCACTAACAGTGCCTCACCACTGTCAACACACATGCTCGCACACAACCTCTATAGCAACTGTGTGTGTGTGTGTGTGTGTGCGCGAGCGTGCATGCGGGTGGTGTGTAGTCCCGAACACATGCTAGAAGTGTCCTGTGTGTGTGTCTGTGTGTTGACTCATTTGTCAGTGTGCAATTAGATGAGTTTGTATGCACGGCTTTGTGCTAATGTTAAGTGTTGATACCTTTGGGCTACACCTGTGTCTCTGAAGTTTGATGTGTGTCTGTGTGACAGCAGTGGGGCAGAGCTAGGTATGAGGCTTGCTGTGTATTTTCATGTGTGTTTGTGTGCGCGCATGCTTGTCTGGTCGGCAGCCATGTTGTTGGGTAGCAGATGGCACCATGGTTGGCAGGGGAGGGGCTGCTTAGCACAACTAATCAGACAGTTACGGATAGGGCAGCTGGGAGGGCCGTCGGCCAGCCGTGTGTGTTGTGTGTTGTGTGTTGTGTGTGTGTGTGTGTGTGTGTGTGTGTGTGTTGTGTGTGTGTGTGTGGCTGTATCACAGTGCCATGATGTTGACAGTGGTGGGCCCGTTGGCCCGGTGACGAGACCTTGCTGCGTTCTTCTCTCCTCGCTGTCGGAGTACCCTCTCTCTAATCCTGCCTTCTCACCTCTCTTCTTCTTGCACTCTTGTTGTCTCTCTGTTGAAATCTGTAGACCTACTTGATCTTTTTTCTTTCAGTTTCTTTGACACTTTGTTTCTTTTTGTCACACTGTCTTACATTCTGTTGCATGTTTCCTCTGCATCTTGTCTCTGGTCTTTAATTGTATTTGTAATTGTCTTCATTTGTAGTTTTGTCAAGCTGCAGGAACATTCTCTCAATGTCAACCTAAAAAAAAGTATAAAACATCTGAGAGTGAGTTAGATAGTTGTCACATTTAATGATCCTTATCTTCTGCTTTACTTTTCAGTTTACCTTCAGAGTTTAGCATTGAAACAGCTCATACACATTTTAATATTAATTTTGAGTGAGATGCGTCCGAAATGTATATTATTTTGGTGGAAACTGTAACACACACACCCAACAATCTCCTTTCTTCCTTGTTCCCCCTTGTCATCTCACCTTGTGTCCCTTTTTCTCTTGTCACTTTTCTTGCCCTGGTATCATAGGTAGATAGCTATAGCTCCACATCTACATCAGTCTCTTTCAGAGGATTAATGATACCACAAGCCTCTATCAACACATAAAGTCAAACTCTATAATTGCATCAACTAATTTGTTTGAGACGTATAAAGGTTAAAATGTGAGAGCTGTAAATTCAGTAGTGGAAAATCATGCACTATAAGTTGTAGCATTATTAAGCAGAGCTGTAATCTGGCCGTCCTGGGGGGCCGGGAATGGATGGAATAGACAGATCGCTTACTGGGAGACCTCAGGCAAGATGGAGGCAAATCTGTCGGCTACAACTGTTGTCACCTCAGCCAAGTGTGCCCTGGGACACTGGCCTAGATACACACACTACGGCTGGAGGACAGAGAATGAAAGGGAGTGCACCAGCCTTTTGTCAAAAAAATTTGTGTAAAACTGTATGGATATTGGGGAAAGGGGGCATGACCTTCCCAGCAGGGACAAAAACTGCTGACCTTGGCTACTTTTAGGCAGTAGAGATATAGAACCTACATGGGACAAATATGCATCAAGGATGATGACTTTAACAGCTTCTTCCTCAGACTACATCCATACCACTATGTGATAAATGATCCAGTCCAGACAAGAGTTTCAGGTCTGTACTAAAAGTAATCTGGATCCCGTACACTCACATAAAAACTTTTATCACGTGGCCATACACTGGACATGCGTGTGCCAGTGTAACCAGGAAACTGACTCTCTCTGCAGGTGTTTGCTTTGTTTCAGAAAGTATTACTAATGAGTAACAATAATCGTGAACATTAGGTGTAAGAATTTCTTTTATTTGACTGATGATGAGGTGAAATGGAAGTGTGAAGTGTTAATGGAGCTTATAATTTATAGTTGCTCAAAGTTGATAGCCGAGTTGTGGGTACGGTACGGTAATGTGGGTACCTGCGTCATCATTTTTACATGTTTACCCAACCATACTAAAATGCAGCCTTGGAGTCCATCCATCCATCCATCCATCTTTCGGTCCATCCATCCATCAATGTTGGTGTTTTCTTGACTTCTCTCTGTTCACATACATGCAGAAAATCACTTTTTTCAAACTATGTATATCTGATCATAGTAAGTTGCTCATAATGCTCCAAAAATCCTGGTCAGGAGTTCACTAAGTGTTTTCTACATTTTAGTGTTGTTTTATTGCTGTGTTGCTGGTACAGTGTGCATGGATCTTGTGTTCCTGAATGAAGAGTGTGTATATATGTACATGTATTTGTTACCTCTTTAGGACCTTTTCTGGCATGCACACTGTCCTTGTCAGGACCAGTTGTTACGTTAAGGTATTAACTGCTTATGGTTAAAGTTATGGAAAATGCTTTATTTAGTTTGTTCAAATGAATGAAAGTCCATGCAGTTTCCTACGACTAATAGCTGCACAGACCATCTGTGTGTGTGTGTGTGTGTTTGTCATCTGCTCAACTTCGTGCTTTCACACAAACTCAAAGTTGAACATAGCACCATCAGGGATTTCACAACTGCCCAGTAGGCACAGCTTTCATCCAACATGACAGAGCCTCTCTTTGCTCTTCTTTTCCTCTCATTTCTGTTTTTACCTCAGTCTCTCTCTTTTTAACTGATTGATCTATTCTTTTATCATTTTATCCTCATCATTTGTTATACTTTATATTGCTGTTCTTTGCTCTCTCTTTTTTCTCTTGTCCTCAATCCGTTCCTTTCTCTTTGTTGCCCTTTGTGGCCACATCAGTGCCAGACAGTGCCACGTAGTTTCCCAGGGCAATGTCCCCATCTGCAGACGTTATCATGATGAGAAGGAGAATAATGCTGTAATCCTGGAGCAAGGTAATATTGGATGCTCTGAAAGATGTGGAAGGAGGGAAACTGGGAGAGAAGAGAGTAATGACAAGTTAAAATGGGTATTATACAAGGGGAGGTGTTCACACGAGAGGCACCTGGCACTGGGTGAAAGCCACTGCTATCAGCCATTGAAGGAATGATTCCATGAAATCCATGAATGTTCTTCCACTTTTGCTGCTTCGTTTGTGTTTCATGACATCTGAGAGAAACCTAGTTTCCAGTTTAATGTAAAGTATGATAAAACTGGGAAACAAAGTCCTTCTTCTAAATATGTGGGGCTGAACTGCTAATTTCACCATTTGTTAATATCCATTCACATTGTAAAATGACCAAAAATGTGTTTATGCATGCAAATTAATGCTGGGCAGTATACCGGTTCATACCAAAAAATGTTTTTTTAATTTATTTTTTTAATTTTTATAATATAAATCTTTCGTATACTGCAAGACCGGTATATGAAAAAACGTCACGTGGTGCAGCAAAACGCTGTTCAACACATGCTTCGGGCTTAGCTATAGAAGTAACTGTGGTAGTAATTGCAGGAATGATCCGTTTACTCCACCACTTTAGAAGAAAACACGTCTGAGAGAATTAAATTAACAGACACACGCACCCTCCACCGCGCTCTCTCTCTCTCTCTCTCTCTCTCTCTCTCTCTCTCTCTCTCTCTCTCTCTCTCTCTCTCTCTCTCTCTCTCTCTCTCTCTCTCTCTCTCTCTCTCCCTCTCGCTGCTCTCTCTCTCTCTCTCCTCTCGCTGGAGCACTCACTCGTGCATAAAAAAATGGGTTAGGGCAAAATTTTGAAAAATACACTGATATAAATGTTTGTTCATACTGCCCAGCACAAATACAAATTTGCATTGTTTGAAAATAGATTAATATGATGCAGTGACATCAGTCTATTTGACAGAAGGAGGTAAGAATAGAAACATGGAAGGCAGAAATTTATGAAAGTTTTATATCTACAAGTGAGTGGAAGGTGTAGATAAGGCAGAGGGCAGGAGAAAAGCTGTGTATGTAAGATCACATGCCTAGGGAGGATGGCCCATACATGAGTACAGAGAAATAAACATTTGTAGAAATAAGGAAATAATAGAGGGAGTTTACTGAAGTTTATTTAGGAGGATAAGGAGAGCGAGGTGGAGCATGTTCTTTCCTGCAAGTTGCCCCTGGGTTTATAAGCGTGTTAATGTGTGTATGTGTTGTGTGGGTTTGGAACATCAGGTCTCAGGTGTGAATTGAATTCCGTTTGTGCTCACATGAGGAAAGAACATACATGTGGTGCAAAGTTTCAGTGAGCAAATGTGTCTTTTACCTGTCTTTAATGGTTTGGCTTTTATTCTTTTCGTTTTCAAATATATATTATACTGTATTTGTTAATATTCTTATTTAATAGCATGCCTAGACTGTGTTATGTATTATACTCTCGTTCAGAAAATTAATTTACCTTGTTGGCTAAAACTGATGTGACCCCCAGCTCTACCACATATGGTTCCCATAGCTATTTCTGTAGGGCACAGATTTGACACTGATGATGAGTCCTGGGTTTTTGGTCTGGGTCAGTGGGGGAGCATATTGTACGTATGTTGTGTGTTTATTTTTAAAAATCACAGATGCCTGCGCTGCCAGTCCGCTGTGTTCTTGTGTTCAGACCACCAATCATCTGCACCAATTAAAACTCAAAACTTCTTTTCCTCTGTTTTCTGTGCAGATAGATGATGACAGAGGCCACTCTGCAGCTAATTACTTCAATCTAGAGCCGGGTTTTTCTCTGAGGGAATGTGTGCTGTAGCAGCAAATGTTGTTTCTGTGAGGGTCATGTGTATTTATAACTGTCTGTTTATCTACATTAATTCATATGCATGAGACAGTTTCTCATATGTGTGTATTTCAAGTGTATTTATGTTTCGGTGAGTACGGATATATCAAATTTCTTTGCTAATTTAACATTTGCAGTTGTCTGCCTTTCAGCCACGATTGCTGACCTTGGTGGTGGGGGCTTTAGTGCTCCTTGAAGAAGAAAAGAGGCTTGGGCTGCCCGCTGTAAACAAAGTTGACTTGCCGACAGATGGATTGAATGACAGAGAGGCTAGCTGAGCCAGGAACGGGCCTGGCAGCATCGCACTGAGCTGGGAGAGCGAGAGAGGGAGAGAGAGAGATAGAGCGATAGGGGGTGGGGGGTGGATGGAAGAGAGAAGAGGTGGCCAACAGGAGAGGAGGTGTGAACAGGTGCAGGGCCGCTGAAGGAAGAACCAGCAGATGGAGAGAGACACAGCCAGTTTAGTTACAGGGAAAAAAAGGGTGGGAGGGAAAAGTGGAGGGAGGAGGGAGCTATGGAAACAGCAGAAAAAGATTGGAGCAGAGATGAGAGCTTTCTGTATGGATAGATGGACAGATAGATAGAAATATGGACTGGGCAGAGAGTAAACAAGTGGTGAGGTTACATCAGACTGTCTCTGCGTTTGATGTGATTGTTTCATAAAAAGCGATGAGAGATGAAGGGAGGGGTGTTGGGAGAAAAATGATGCGAGCGGAGTGATTGACAGACTGATTAAACCTCGGGTGATTACATCAAGCTGCGGTTTAATAAAAATGTGCAAAAACACATTGAGGTGCGTGAGAGAAAATTGGGTGACACTGTGCATCATCTGCTTAACAAACAATTCAGATGTTTATTGTATGCAGCGCAGCAAATGTTTAATATGTCACTTTGTTTTTTTGTCCGTGGTACACCCATCTATTGTTGGCAGTGTTGGTTAGACAGGCCTACACAAGGCCACTGTCTCACACACATAAACAAGGACACAGGCACATAAGCGGAGATCATCTTTGTAGTTGTGCATATCAAACTGTTGAATATTAATGTGGTCTGATTGATGCAGTCTATCATAAATAGCTGTGGATCTGCTGGAATTCCTCCACAGAAATGAATCATCATGAGTGTCACCATTTTGAGCATTTGAGATATGAGCAAATAGCCAATAGTTGTAATTTTATAGTATAGTATCCGTCCATTTCAATAAAATTGCATCAACACCAAGTCTTAGTATGTAATAGTTTGAATGTTGTGTAATCAACTGGATTTGAAATATAAGAAATATAAAATCACATATTTGAATGGATCAGTATCTAAAACAAAATGAATACAGAGGCCATTCATTCTTTTATTTCTGTTGAAATACAGCCTATTTACAAGCAGTCAGTGATGTGTCAGCTCATACACAAATCATATATTTCACTTTTATATACAATTCAATTTTAGACTGATGGAAGCAAACACTGTCTCGGTATAGTTGCTGGTACTAATAACAGACAGTGTTGCTTATCTCTCCATTGCCACTCATGCAACTCATGATCCGGCGATCGCCACTGTCTTACAAGCCGTCTTCTTTACAGCCAACAAAGTTTGTGTTTGTCTGTCTGCGCTATAGACTGAGTTTACAATCTGTTCACCTGTATGCTAATTTTACATCTGTTATTTTGCAGCACAAGATCATTGCAGAGCACAAATATGAATATGTACTGATTTCTGGAATTTCTCTCCTTTGATTATGATTGGGTTTTTTTTATAGAATGTATTGGTTTTTTTCTTCTTTTTCTCTTTTCCTTGGTTTTTTTAACCAAATACCTGCCAAAAATAACTTAGGTTTAAGAACTTTATGAATCATGTCAAAAACCTTTTAGTTTAAACTTATGCAAATACTTATCTTTTACTACTTTTTGTGTGTGTTGAATAGCCATGTCTGACTTAAGCAAGTGTGTATGAGTTCGGGTGAAACTATTTACTGGGCGAGAATATCATCTTTTTTTTTACTTAAGTCCAAACAGCAGTCAATGGTGTTGGTGTTTGCAAATGTCTTCTATTCCTCCAAGTCCACCGTCTGACTCCAATTTGTGCTCATTCTCTGATAAACCACGGCATTTGGTGGTTCTGGCATGGGATGTCGGCTGCACCATGGGGTGCTGCAAACTCTGCGCTTGGTCAGGCCCTGGCACCCCACATCTAATGGGCAACAGCTTGAATAGTGCCCACTTAGGCAGGCAGTGTGGTCTGGACCCCCTCTTCTTCCTCACCACTCCAGCCAGCCAGCCAGCCAGCTATCGCCTCTGCCACCTCCCACTTACCCAGCAGCCACTGTACCTGGCCACAGCCCCAGAGCCATTCCAGCCCACCTTAGGCCCCTGGCCCACGCAGCTCTCGCCATACTTATCAAGCTGTCCTACAGCGCATCAGGCCAGGCATATACAAACAGGCCCAGCTATCCTCTAACTGAATATTCAGTCTATTGCCTCCTAGGCCCAAACAAGAGTTCCTGCCACAGGCAGCAACCCAGGCCCATTCACCAATTAGCTGTAAAGCAGATTATTGTCCATGGAGAATGATCCAGCTCTAGCCCCACATATTCAGCCTCTGCTCTATCTGCCACCCTTAACACTTGCTCCAGGGCTGGGCTCTCCTCCGATTTCTCTCCTTTGCTTTATCGTTTTTGTTTTCGTTTGACAGGGGTTCATCAGCGGCCATTTTGTGGGCACATTTTTACAAGTAAACGTGTTGATTTTGATTGTGAGTACAAAATGGCAGCAAGGGAAATAACCACATGACGGCCTGTATTACTAGCTTCAGTTGTATATGCAATGAGACTTTTATAAACTTTTATGAAGTTTCAGGCCTGCTGCGGGTTGCTCCAGTCTCACCCGGAAACAATTATTAAGTTGTTCGATTATAACCAGGTTTCATGGCTTTTCAACGTTA
Organism: Solea senegalensis; assembly: GCF_019176455.1. Lineage (NCBI taxonomy): Eukaryota > Metazoa > Chordata > Actinopteri > Pleuronectiformes > Soleidae > Solea > Solea senegalensis. Next base: position 14,709,307 of record NC_058035.1, read on the forward strand.
GTTCAGAAGATCAGCAAGACCAAACAGATGCCAAAAACACGTAGCTCTCTGTCTTTTTGTTTTTCCGTCTTATTTTGCTTTATTATCCTTTTCCTCACCATTGGTGACTGCTGGAACTTTCTGGCGGTCTGTCTGATGCTAATTGGTGGGTAAACAGGTCTGGTGTGAGCCGCCTCCACCCACCCAGTTACACACAATTACACACACATAGACATGCACAAATATACACGGCCCCCTGGAACCTCTTGCAGGACCAAATGGCTGGCAACGCCTGCCCGCCATCTCCCGCTGAGCCCTGGTGTGCGCTTTGGTGGCTCAGGCTGCTGTTCAAGCCCAGCGGGGGTTCATTCACTCACGCACACATACGCATACAGACACACACTGTCTCCTTGTGTCCCCTGCACACCCGCCACCCGCTTTCACACCCCAGACAGCAGGACAGCAGGAGAACACACACACACGAAGGAACAGACAGACGCGGTCACTTTAGAGATGCAGGCCAAGCACTGCAGGGGAGAAAAGTTTTCACTTAAACTGGAGAATTCTCTCTTCATTAGCGCCTTTGGACTTCAGGAAGAGTTCTGTTTATTTGTTCAATTTTCCTGTCTTTGTAGTTCTTCTCTTCTTTCCGTCTTTGTCTGTTCCTCTGTTGTTTGGATACGTTTGGACTCAGTTGTGTTGGAAAGTTTGAAGTACAGGAGTGAAATGCTGTGTTATTCAAAGGCAACAGGGATAAAATCCTCAGCCATCGTCTTACCTGCTCAATTTAGATTTTGAGATGAATGATAGTGGAGATTAAAGATATTTAATATTTAATTTACCATACTATGTCTAAGAATACTAAGAAGAAATCACTTGTAATGGCCAATGTTAAAGTACGTGATTTCATTCGTTTATAATGTGAATTATGTTGATAGAATATGTGGAGTAAATGTACAGGATCACAAGTTAATCAACCTCATCTTATTTTTATGGAGTCCCGTTTAAAACTTAACCGTTGATGTTCATTCAGTCAGAACCTGGACTGACCTGTATAACAGAGTGCATGCATATTTGTGTATGTGCTTGTGTGTGTGTGTGTTTTGCAGACAGCTGCATTAACCCTCAGCGGTCTTCAAGCTGACGGTGGCCAAACACTTCTACCCTTCTACCCCCTGAGTCTCTTCTGTCATTGTCTTTTCCGTCCTCTTGTCCATTCTCTTGTCCTACCATCCATGTTCATCCCTCAGTTGTTCTTTTTCACACTACCTTCATGAAAATCAACTTTTTCTCATTCTTGTGCACAGTTGTCAAGTGTAATGGAATTTATTATTTGGCTACTCATCCCAAATGTACTGCTTTCACAGCTGCTTATATACAGTATATATGTTCCTGAGCGTGTTTTTAAGTAGTGGCCTTTAATTAGAATCAGTGAGGCACAATTTGTGAATCTAAAGTGAACATTTGGAATTCCCTACCAACAACCTGAGAGGAAAATCTGTTGCCAGATTTGATTGACATTTCTGTATATGCTTCTATAAGTAAATAACAGTTGTTTTGCTTACATCAGTGTGAAACCAGCATTTTTTTATCAGTTTATTATTGTGTATTTAAATTCACCTTTGATTTACATGATAAAAGATTTAAATACTGTTTGTTTAAGACATGAGTTCTAACTGCACTAACAGAACACTATAATATGTCAGCACTGTAAGAATGGTTATTTAGCAGAATTGTGCATCTAATTAACACATTTCTTTGATAATGCTTAGTCTTTCTTTATCGCTTTTTTAAACAATATGCCAATATACTGCACATGTCAAATCTGGATTAATCTTTATTACAGTTAGTGGACAGATTAGAACTCAGCTGATATCGAACTGAATTTTAAATTACTTAATTCCTACCATTTATTTACCATAGACTTTCTTCAACAACCTGCTTTTTTTTTCCTCAGACAAGACCGAGAGAGTGCAGAGCGTGCTCATCAGGAGGAAATGACATCTGCGATCCTTTCAGCCCAGGAAAGGGAAAGAAAGCTGACTGCGCTGCTGGAGCAAACAGAGGCTCAACACCAGCAGAGAGGTCAGTGCTTTTATCCACAGCAGTGAAAATGAGCCTTTATTCAACAGAAGTCTCAGCTGCACATTCTATCCACTTGTCATAGTTTACCTCGCCACCTTTGTAATTTTATCGTACTCCCTCCAATTTAACCACCTTTTCTTTTGCCCTCCACTACACATCCTTTGGCTCCCCTGCTAGAATAGCAACAAAGCATGTGCAGCAACCATGATGGAGCCACATCGTGTGGATATTTCAGATTAGATTTACCACAGGACTGCATTAAAGGGTTTTCAGTGGAGAACTAACCACACTTAGGGCACCTCTGCACGGCCATCAGCAACTTATCACTAGGTTTTCTGTTGATATGTAATTGCATTACACAGGTTTGTTATTTTTCCTAGAGGATGGCGGTGTAAGAAGAATAAAGCAGAACTGAACAGTATGAAGCAAACAAAGTCAAATTATATTCTGTTTTCTTCTAAACAAAAATCTGCAAAACTGGCGTCAATTTTTTTTGAGGAAGATCAGTAACTAATGATTGAGACCATTAACTTCTCAGAATGTTACTGATACTGTTACTGATCATATAAATGAATTATTTTCCCTAATTAACTTCATTGGCAAAACGGAAGGCTACATCTACATTTATTTGGTCTAAGTTTGTCAGACCCAGCTATAGAGATGCAGTCCTTGTTTCTTCCTTAAGGATGCTTCACCACCGGGCGTATCTTTGCTGGGAGGGGGTCTTGACTTCAGATCTTTTAGTGAAAGCGTGGTATTCCTTCTTGGTGTACCATAAACTCTATCACAGCATGAGCAGAGTGGGAGGGGACTAACACAAACGGAAATCGTCTCAGCTAAACAACACTGAGCTGACATGACCTCAAAAGATCAGAGCAGAGCAAAAAGAGCAACACAGGAGCCACAAGAGCAGGAAAGAGAATAGCGGAGCAGAGGGAAGGTGAGGGGTGCAGAGCGGAGAGACCCAGCTCACAGCTCCCTGTCTGCCTGCACAGCAGAGCTGCTGCTGCTAGCACATCTGTTGCACCATCTGGAACTCCCCCCCCATACACGCCTACCCACCACCAACCCTCATCTACTCTCCCTCCATCCCTCCCTCCTTTCTCACATCTTTTTATTTACCTGTGGTTAACTTCAACAAACAGGCAGCCTGCTGGTACACAGAAAAAAGATGGAGGGTATAGAGGGAGGATGGAGGGAGGGAAGGGGTGTGGGGGGGATAAACAAAGGGTCTGTTTCTGGCGTGTGTCGGCAGCACACATGTTGTCTAAAGAGAGCTGACATCAGAGCACAGCGGGACACTGTGGATGGGGAGGGGATGGAGGGGTGGACGTCCTTTAGTAGCTCGCATCACTTCCTCTCCCTGTGTAACCCAACAGACGAGCTGGATAATTAGCTTTCTTGCTCTCCAAATCCCGCCTCTCTGTCCATCCGTTTGTCCTTCCATCCATCCACCCTTTTTTTTCATGTTTCTTTTTTTGAGTAAATGTGTACAGAGCAGCCTCTAGATGATATTAGATATTTGTGTCTCTCTGTCCCTCCTTTCCCTGCCATGCCTCTTCCCTCCCTCATTTTTCCTCTGTTTGTTTCCAGTGCCAGTTCTGCTGTGTTTCTGTGTCCCAGGGTTCTTTTTTGGACTACGCATGGCCAGACGCATTCAAAGCCTGTTCAGCTAATTAGCATTCTTCATACAACATTTCCAGCACTGACCAAACTTTGCCGAGAGTGTGTGTGTGTATGTGTGTGTGTGGGTGAACACGTCTTCAAGTTTCTGTGCTTTATGTCCATTCTCTGTATCATCCAGTGTCTGCCCTATATGCATCGTCTATGGCAGTGATTTAAAGACTGTGGAGAAAGTTGAAATAAGCCTGCACTTACTCACTTTGGAAGTATGATGTGCAGCTAGTAAAACAATGTGTTTTGTTCCACACTTGAACATAAACATCACTGGGTATTGCTCTTAAATCCTCTGCCAAGCATAATTTCCCTTTTTGTATCTCAATAGCATCTATGTAGCTCATAATTAAGATGAGAAATTTCATTCTGCAAATACAGGTAATGATATGCACAGCTCAGAGATGTAACCTTATTACTCTCCCTCTACTTTTTTTTTTTTCTCCCCCCCAATTTCTGTCATATGCAAAATAGAGAGAAAAACTTCAGAAGTCTGAGCTACTTTTCAAAGACTGCAAGTCCTTGGTTTTTTGGTTTCGCTTGACTGTAACAGAATGCTGGAGCAGGTGGATCATTCCCTCAATCCAAACGGCACCCATTGTTATTTAAAAAGAGCAGACATATGTTGGAAAGCGTAACATAGATCATTTCAAAGGAATGATGAAAGCCCAGTGTTGGATTGTTCAGAAAGAGGCCCCCGTGAGTGGTTGAGGATGTGGCAGGAAGGGTGGAAAGGAGAAGGAGAAGTGCTTTCAAATGATAGTATTCTCTCTTTCTCAGTCTCATTTTACCATACTCCTGCATATTTTTTTTCTCTTTACTACATTTCTTTCTGTTGTTTAAACAGTTGGATTTTTTGGCGCAGATAAAATAATATTTGGGAATACATTCAAAGAGACACATGTATTTCATTTTCACTGCTGTATTTACTACAAAAGATTTCACTGTTTAGCTCAATGTAGATGTTTTTCCCAGGTATGTGTCGGTTGGCCTGCTTTAAGGAAATGTGTGTCACCAGAAGTATGCATAATGTTCCCAAAGCCAAGTATTTGTAAACTTGTTTTTCATATTATTAATACTGTGTAACAACTTCATATAACTAAAATCCTGATTTGAAAGTCCAGTGTTTAAACATTTTATCATATACATTGATAGCAGTTGATAGCATTTTTAAGGCTACAACAATTATCATTACCATTTTCAATCCATTACTAAACTAATCTTCAACAATTTTGATTACTGATTGTATGAATTATTGTTATTCATTACCCCCAGAAGGAGCCTTTTATATTGCCATTTTGGACCAGTATGTTTTTACAGTAGCCCACAATGGAGAAACTTAACATCTTTTGAGTTATTGAACTGAAGGCTACATACTGTATGATCTCCAACATGCCTGGAAGGGAAAGGTAACATGAGGGATTCAGCTGCCTGCAACATGAAACTTTACACTCTTAGAATTGTGTACACATATGGCAATTATGTATAGCAATCACAAAACTCTATTGTGGACCTGTTGTGTAGCTTTTTTTGATCCATGAAGTTAATGTATAATTAAACAACTATTTCCTCATAAAATTAGAGCATCCAACTTGCCTTTTCCCCTAATCTGCATGTTTTTGGACTGTGGGAGAAACAGATTAATTATAATTTAAGAAAATCTAATTTAACAATGAGCTGTGCTCATACACTGCATATATGCTTATCTTGGGTTAATTTTCAAATAGAAAAGAGAGCGATTCATAATTGTGTCCAGTGACCATAGATCCCAGAAAGGTGCTGTCTGAGTTGATCATGTCTGAACTTTAAGTGCGGGGATGAAAGGTCCAATTCTGTCTGAGTTACTGTTGTAACATAGTATCCTTGAAAGCTGCAGGAAGTCACCTGCCATGGTTAAACTCACCATTTTAACCATGATCAATTGCAGTTGACGAGCTTGACGGTCTGCTGAGTTCCCAGAATTCCATGATTCGGAAGCTGAAGGAGGAATGCTGCACACTGGTGGCCAAACTGGAAGAGCTGACAGAAAACAGCAGGTCAGCATGTTCTCTTTGATCCCTTTGTCACATTTAAACTTTTTGAACATTCCAGTATAAATATTTCTCTCACATTCACATTTTTCCCACTCTTAATAATGCGTTTATCCATGGACTTATGTTCATTTTGCTGTGTTGTTCTGCTGGACACAAAGCGTCATCTATTTAGGCTATTTGGACAGAGCATGTCAACATACTTCATACTGCTTTCCAGTCTGACCTGTTTTCTCGTTAACCTGATGCTACAGTAGTCACAGCAGGCCTCCACAGCTCTCCATCTGGGCTGTCCATGTGTGTGTATTTATGTATGTATGTGTGGTACATTTGTGTGTGTGACAGTGACCCTGGGCCCAGTGTCCTGTCAGCTGTTGGAGCTGTGCTGCACATTAGTCACATGACAGCCCCCAATCTGGCCCTGACAGACCACACTGGCCTCACCAGCTACAGGACATGTGCACACTATTTTCTAATGCATTGACATCAGTAGCAACACACAGCCAGACTATATATGTCACTCTAACTACCACCTTGAAAGTCTCTTTGTATGACTTCACATATATGCTGACACTCAGCAGTAGTGTATGCATGTAAATGTAGTTTAGCAGCAGTGTGCTGTCAGTGTGTCTAGTGCCTCGGGCTCTTTGAGCTCCTGGAGTGTAAGCTTAGTGTAGCGGTTAAAGTCCTGCTGGATGGTGAAGATGCACTGAGACAGTTGCAGCAAAATGAATAAGAAACCTCTTGACAACATTGTTCCAGGAGTCACACTCACTGATGTGCAGCATGAGCTCTGCTCCTACTGATTCCTTGGGTTTTAGAGTGCGAAGCAGAAAATTGGAGTTCAAGGCTTCCAGTAGAGTAGTGGTTAAAATTACTCCATAGAACTTTGTGCTCAAAAAATCTTTAGTTTTGTTTCCTATATTTAAATGAATATTTCATGTCTAATTTTACCAAGCGTTTGTACCATGTTGGACAGAGTTACTACAGTGTAAACATTATTTCAATTGTGTGTGTGTGCAGGAGTAAACTGGAACAGTTGGCCATGGAGAAGCAACACCTAGAAAAGACAGTCAAAAGTCTTAGAGCTCGCTGCTCCAACATGGAGGAACAGTGTGTCCAACACGGCCGCATGCATCAGAGCATGAAGGACAGGTGCGTAAAAAAAACACACAGTACACCCAAATACTGACACTCTTCATACATTCTCTATCATATTTTGGGTTGTTTGTGTGTATGTGGGTGTTTCAGTTATGATTACGTTTGCTTTTTTACCCCCGTGTTTAATTGAATGAAAACCATTTTCATGTATTAATCAATATCTGGAACAAAACGTTTTATTATTAAATGAAATAGTATTTTAGTGGCTTTTTTTTGTTTTATTTTTCCACTCAACCTCCTGCTGTCTGTGTAGCAGCAACTTGCATCTTTAAGAATCACTTATTAAGAATGCACCTGAATTATAGATAGTAGATTGTTGTGGCGGTCACTGATCTGGGTACCGACATTTATTCTCCGCATATCTTATGAAATGCAGAAAAACTGTTGCTTTTCTTGACAATAATGCTCATATATCATCAGATGGCTGTGATGCTTCTTTTGTCCACAGTTCAAATAAATTATTAGGTTAACAAGGAGCTAATTCATTATACATTGTGAATGGTTTGGTAAAATTTGTACAGTTCTTTTTATAAACTTAAAGTAATGCCCATAGTGCACTATATTACAGAAAGAGAACGCTAACGGAAATATTGACTTATAATAACTGGGGATAAAACTTCATCTTTCGCATGTGTGAAGTGTGTGAGCTTGATGCGGGGGTTTCTTCATCCCTGAGTGTTGAGCCCAGTTGGTGTATGGCTCCATGGGGTGCCTGGCACACAGCCTGGCTCTGTCAATGCAGGAAAGGGGGTGGGTGTTGTAGCCCCACTCTGCAAGGTCTCTACCTTCCCCACTTCGCTTTCCCCATAAAAACACACACGTTTGCCCCCCACCCTTCTCTCCTGCTCCCCACATATTCTTGACCACCCACTGGTGTTAACCTGTCGACAGGCGAACGCAGCCAAAAAACAAAGTTTCCAGAGTCACCGCTGTCTCCTCGCTGTGTACAACTTTTCGTGAAGTTCATAAGAAGAAGAAATTATCGAAGTTGTCAAGGAGTGTGAAGTTTGAATATTCTGTATGTATCTGCACATATGCTATATTGGTATTTTGTGTGTGTGTGTCTGTGCATGTCTGTGTGTAGCAATTGCGTGTTCTCTGGAGGTTTAGCAGAGTAGGAATCTGGCTGCCAAAAGTGGATTGGCTGGGAAGTTGGCACCTAAACTGCTCTCTTCTCCCATCTGAACCACAATAATCACTCTTGGCATTTAGTGAGTTTTATTTTCTGCTTTGACACTTAGTTGGTTGATGAATCCCCCTGATATTTAAAAATCTCTTGAGTTCAGTTGTACATGAGGTCACTGTTGGAGTGATGATTAAACCACTTGACCACAATTTATATTTGATTTTCAGAGATATTTTTTTTTTTCTGGTCAAAATGTGTGAATGTTTGTGAATCCATCAAGTGAGTTTTCATCAGTATCTACATGTATTTCTGGAGTTTGACATTTCTAGTTTACTTACTGTGAATGAGGGAGAAGGAGAGAGAGGGAGACAGCAGAGGTATGACTCACGTTTATGATGATCCGTGTTGCAGCTGGTACTTAAGTTTGTCTGTATGTGATCCTACTCAGGTGCCAGATTCTGCCATTAATGTACGATTATCTGTCGTATAAATAACCTTAAATCTAACTAAGATATCCACAGTATTTATAAGAGCAGACTAGGGATGGGCTGATATGGGTTTTTCTATGGTCGATGTTGATGCCGATCTTTAGAAATCAGGGCAGCTGCTCGATATGTTTGACATATTTTTTTAGACGGAGGAACGTTTTTAGTAACAACAAATAATACACAATATTGATAGACTTAAAGGGCCACTTCACCCATAAAATATATAGTTTTGTTTTACTAATTTCCAGAGATAAATGTGTTATTCGAACGTCAGACAGTGGATCTGAGATGCAAGTCTCATTCCCACAACAACAGAGGAAGTTGAAATCGAAAGAAATAAATATCTGACAAAAATTTGACATCAAAGTCACTTCCTTCACTGCTCTTCAGTGTGTTTTTTTATGAGTAAAAAATATACCCCTCTTTTTTAGAATGTGAATTAAACAAATACAGCAGCATCATAATAATTTTTAGATTTTTTTCTTCACTTGACAGAGTGGGAAAAAAATGGGTGAAACAGCCCTTTAAATAAACAAAAAATAGTTTGTCTCTACAATCTGCAATTTGGTTCGGTTGCACCTTTATATTTTAAACATTAAAATTAGCTAATCATAAAAGCACATTTTCAAATAAATATTTGATATTTAATTTAAATAATAATGGACTGACACAGATTATAAAAAAATGGTTAAAATAGTCCTGATTAATCAACCTGACTGATTAATCTGTCTACGTCTTACTTGGACTGAACATTATGTTGTCTGATAGAACTCTGTAAATCTCTACTGTATGTGTTTCATGTGCATTTGCGGCCGTGTTTATGTGCACGTGTTCACGTTCTCGTATAAGCATGTGTGCGACTCTCTCTTCTCTACATATGGCACTGTTCTCATACTGAATAGAGCGCATGTCCCATGTAATCCTCTGTGAGTATCTATACGTTGGTTATATGTTAGTTGGTCCCTGCAGGGCCCGAGTGCTCGCTGGGCGCCCTGCCGTGCCACTCGGGGGTTAAGGTGTATGTGTTAACAAGCTGGTGCAAGTGGGTTTAATATCCAGCGCCCCGCCCCTCCCCACAGCCTCTCCATCGGCCTGCAATCTGTGCTGCGAAGAGCGGCAACAGCGCACCACGCACAAAACATTTGGAAAATCAGCTTGATTTATTTTTACATGGGCAAGCTGATTGCCAAACTACACAGGGGTTTTAGCACACAATGTTTTGCTGCACCATTTAATTATTTATTTCACTATTTCTGTATTGTTGGTTTTTTTTTTTTCTCTCCTGGAAGTGAAGGGACAGGACGGAGGGTGGAGGGTGAAAAGAGAAAGCAGCAAATCGGTGGAGATGCAAAGCCACTCATTGTAAATGATCATTTGAAGGTTGTTAATCTTAATCTGCAGCCTATTAAGTTACATGTGCATACGTTTTTTTTGTTAGAATCTTTGTTTCATTGCTGACATTTCATTTTTTATTGTGCAAATTTCTGGTGAAACACAGAAAAATAAATCAGGTAACCTCTTGTAGTTATAATTGATTTCTTATATAGTATATAGAATCAAATCAAATAAATTACAGAAGCTAAAAGGCAAATGCCGTGCAGGGAGTGGATGCAAATTCTATAGTAAATGGAATTCTTGAAACAACTCTGACAAATGCAAAAACTAAGCGTTGATGATGATGATGATGATGATGATGATAATGATGATGAGGAGGAGGAAGATTGTGGTGAGACCATGTCTGTAAAGACAAATGATATTTGTAAAGCTAATGAAGATTATAATGGTTTATTTTGTTTTATTCTTAATGAAATTTAGATTAATATTAATATCTGTCTTGCAACAACAGTTCTCAGTGCAATTATATTATTAAAAGAGGAGAATATTAACTGATGGGCTACATTAAGAAAAAAACTAAATCAGATTTTTGAGGAAATGTATAAAAAAATGCTTTATGTTAGACAATGTTTTATGTTCCTGATTTACATCCAGTTTTTCAAAACCTAAGTGCCCCTGCCCTCTCACCCTCTCCGTTCCCTTTCTTATCTCTCTCTACGACCCTTTCCCCTCTTTTCCTCTCCTCTCCTCAGCGTTCAGTACCAAACACCACACAACCTTTCCTCACCCTGCAGCTGTTCGCAGGCTGTTTCACCAATTATCACTACTCATGTACACGCTTAGGTCACATACACAGTCTCCCTCACACAGACACACACATGTATGACAAACCAACATAACACCAATGCTTGCTTATACTGTACGTGACAGCAGAGTGTGTGTGTGTGTATGATACGTATGTGTGAGGGTTTATATGAGCTCACAGCTCACTGTGCACCCTTTAAGGAGAGCAGCAACATATACGCAGATGTGCCTGTAGATCCACAGGCTTCACTGGGCCATATGGCTTCCATGGAGAAAGATGGTGATTGCATCTGAGCAACTGCAGAGGAGGGAGTGAAGGATAGAGAAGGGATAGAGGGCCATGTGTAGCCTGAGCTGTGCAAGCAGTTGTTGAAGTATGTATGTCTGTGGATGTGTGTGTGTGTGTGTGCGATGGTGGGGATGTGTGTGTGATTTTGCACCAGGCTCCAGGAGATTGGTTAATGGAACAAATGGTCACGGCGGGCTGGGGAAGATGGAAACAGGCTTGCCGCTACCGCAGGCGAACAGCAAGCCCTGGGCGAGGGCTGCTTCATCTGGGCTCCTGCCACACAAAAACTCACACACACACACCCTCTGTTGAACCCTCTTCTTTCCCCTTACCCCCCCCCACCCTTAAACACTCAGTGTACTGCCATGCCCCAGAAGTAAAAGGGCGCTCCTCGCAAAACTTTTCATTTGCAAATTAAGTTGGCAGGGAAGAGGTAAAAGGACAGCCTTCATTTGTGTGTGTGTGTGTGTGTGCGTGCGTGCGTGCGCGCGCAGGAATGTTCATTCTTGTGCATGTAATGTGTTGCTGTGTGCGTGATCTCTGAGAGATGATCAAAAAAAGAAAGATGTGGCAAAACCAGACACAGGGACGATGATGAAGAAAGCCCAGTGTGAGCTGCAGCTTTTCCACATTTAATCCTGCTGCGTTACACAATCACGTCCCACAAATAATTAATAAAATCACTGCTGCCACCGCTTTATGATTCACATTTTACTGCTATTTTTACTTATTCACTCTTTTATCCATTTTTAAAAAATCCAGCGTTTATATTTTTCACCAAACAACAGCCCATTGACTTTATTATGTTGGGTTTCCTTGAAGTTGTTGCAGTGGAATTGCAGTAAAGGATATCATACATTTTTGATGAGTTGAAGTTATCTCTTTTTTATTCTAAGCTGCTACTGTTCACTCTCTGCAACACACAATCTTGAATACATTTTCTGAATATTCTGACAAGAGAGATACTGTGGGAAAATGTGACCATTCATGTTTATTATCTTTAGTAGCATTAATGCATGCACAGTGTAGGAATTAGTGAAGTCGTTTTGAATCACAGTTCATACATGATTCTCATCTTTTTTTTCTTTTCTTTTTTCTCCTCTCACGTTGACGTTCTTACCTCAGGGTGGCACTGATCAGTCGTCCTCGCTCCTCCTTTATCTTCCTGTCCTACTCTTCTAATCGTCTCTGTCGCTGCATTACCCAGCTGGCTTCAGCAGCCGGGAGCGAATGCAGGGCGGCCTGCTGAAAGAGCATTGTCAAACGGTGGCTTTACAGCTCTATCATACACACACACACACACACAGATGCACAGAGAGAGAGAGACGCACAGATTTGCAGCTCAGATGTCAGGCTGTTGCCAGAGGCTTGCAAGCTGGAGCGTTAACTGTGCAAAGCATCACATCTCAAGCCCCAGTCAGTGACACTCGCTAACACTACTTCATAAAACTACAACTAGAAAAGTCGCGAACAAACACCTGCACCTTCTTTAGGAAAAAATGGCAAAAGTAATAACAGCTGAAACACTTAGATGCCAGGAAAGCAAACGCTCAATCAGCATACTCATAAATAAAACAAATAAATAAATAAAAAGTCCCGCTCCTCACAGCACCAAACACTTTTGACATTGAATAGATGATATAACAGCCTGCAGCAGCACTGAAACCAGCAGTGCTCGTTCAGAGCTGTTTACAGCTTTGTTTTTTAAAGTCAGGGAATGGAGATATTTATATTTATCCTTACTAAACACTTTCCAGTTCAGCTTTAATAAAACTAAAAAAAAAGATGAATCAACATTGGTCTCTGCAGAATTCAGAAACCCAGTGTTGGTTAACTTTTTTTAAGTTTTCTAGTCTTTGGGTTTATATTTGGAGCAATTCTCTCCATGTGTCACCTTTTAGTCATTCATTTTTTCTCTCATCCAGACGGAGGAAAAGATGTACAAAGATGGTGTGAAACTTCTGGATGAAAATAACCTGTTAACAAAAAAAAATCCAAAGGTGTCAAAAACCAATTTACATCAAAGAAATCACCAAATGTAAAGTCAGTTTTTTTTTGTTTTTTTTTTTAAAGGTTTCAGATCATGACCTCTGTTTGTAGGGAAACAACTTGCAGCTGTGTGTTGAGCTAATTTGAGAAATCCATTAATTAGCCGTCTTGTTAAAGGTATCATTTACACATTTAAAGGTCAATGGAACATATGTTTCAAATGTTTTTTTTTAATTTGCACTTTATTTCCATGATACTGGTGTGAAAAGCATGTATATAAGTGGTAAAGATCCTTCGAATACATCCAGTATATTCTTAAATCAATTTCATTTAATTTACACCACTAAAGATTTCACAAATCGACAACATTCCAAAACAGTCAATCATTAAAAAACATTGGTATAGTCCTTAAGTCCTAAAGGTTTATGTTCTTTAAAAGAATAAATGTCATTATAGACATTTTCACTGACATAAATCAGCTTCACATTTATGGAGCCGAATCAATTAATTATGGATAATTAAAAAAAAGTGCTTCACAATAAAACATCTGAACACCAAAACTCAAATGGACAAGATAGTAACAAACTAGAAATAAAAATATAATCATCGTAGTGAAGGAAAAAGTCAGAGAGTGAAAGATTAAATGTTAAAAGTTGTGGAAGCAAAAACAATATTCACTCTCTGATATTTAAACTAAACCCCAAAAACAGCAGCAAATCAGAAAAGTATAACTGTGAGCTGCTCGCTGAGTTAAAAACCACACGTTTTTTCTTTTTTGCTCTCCCTGCATAAAAACAGTTTGATTTCTGGAAGTGATCACACAGTCCAGTCTGTGGACACAACAGTTAACAGGGACACGGATAGATGAAACAACAAAATGAAAAGAAAACCAAACAAGAGTTGGGGAACATGTGTCGCTCTCATCCCGATCACGACACACAGTGTCACCAATCGTGTTTCTATGCCAAATGTGCATGTTAGCAAGAGCAACAACTGGCATGACAGGTTGGTAGAGAGAGGAAGAGGGCGTATGGCCTTCAGGCACACACACACACACACACACACACATTCTTGAGTGTAGCTGTGTTCTAGCCAAGATTTAGCTAGAGCGCTGGGTTGGGCCTTGGATTGGGCGAAATATGGTTTTGTGTGTGTGTGTGTGAGAGTGTGAGTGTGGCAGCTGTAGCCTTCATGCCCCTGGCAGTGTTGTTGTAACCAGGGAAGCCAAGGCCGTCTGCCTGGATTCTACACACCCTAGGCCCCGTGTATGCTACGCACACACACGCGGTCATGTACACAATTTCACTTAGTCCAATGTTAGTGTTTATAGTGACGATTTTTTCCATTATCTTTAAGTCAGAGTTGTTGCGTTTTGTTTGACATTAAATGTTCATGTCTCTGGCCAAGTGGAAAAGGGACTTGGCTTATAAATGGAGGGTTGCTGGTTTGAGTCCCCACCAGGTCAAAAAGGGCTGCGCTAACCCTGAGCAAGGTACCCAACCCCCCCGTTCCTCCCCGGGCGCTGCTCAGTGGCCGCCCCTCTGCTCCTAATTCCAGGAAGGTTTCTAGGGGAGGATGGGTTAAATGCAGAGAAGGAATTTCCCCTGCAGGACTGATAAAGGACTTATTTAATGAATTGATTTAGTTATTTATAATTGAATTAATAATTTCTTCCTGTTTGTGACAGGGCAACACAAAGGGCCGCAGTCTTCTGTGCGACCGGTCGATCGGTGGTTTTTCGATAGTCTGACCAAATTGTCATTGGTCAGAAAATTGGTCTTACATTCGTCAGGAAGCCTTTTCAGAATGAATCTGCTATTTTCATAAGGAGCAATTGTGTCAAATAAGTTGTTGGTGAAGCCGCATCTTCAAATAGTCAAGTGTTAAAATAGTTTGGTCATTTGAGAAATGTCAGGCTAACTTATCAGTGTCTGGTTCCTCTTACAAAAAAAAAAAAACATCTAACACTTAAGGCTGTGGGGAGTGAGAACATTGCAGAAATAACACATTTCATTATATTTTATATTTTCGACAACATTTTGGTAAACGTGTTATCATAATATTATATCATGATTATCATTAAAACTGATTGCAGCAATAGAGAAAATACTTGTTATCATTGTGTTCTTTTTGACCACTGGTATGCTGTTATAATAGCAGCTCTGAAGAAAAGTAACTGTGACAGTCACCACAAGAACTGACAGGGTCAAAAGGTATAGCTTCTGTGGTCATATATAGTACATTTAGATTAAAAAGCAACACACTCAGCATTGCACACTGGCTAATTTAGTCATTTGTACCAACGTTTCATTTGGATTGGTTTAAATATAAATAAATACATAAATAACATGTTCATATGGGGCTTTGGCTGACAGAGCTGATCCTCCCTTTTCCGTTACTCTTTCTATGTTTTCCTAACATGCCGTTAGCGCTCTCCTTTTAGGAGAAAATGCTTCCACCTGTAAATAAATATGCAAACACACAATACACATATACACTGGCAACAGTTTAGAGACACTAGCTTTGGGCTATGACTGATGTACACCACAGAGAGGTAGCGGTGTGGATGTGTGTGCCTTGTAATTAATCTCCTCAGTAGCAGCAGTCAATGGAGAGAGCTGCGGTGGAGGTGCAGACTGTGAGCAGAGTTTGATTATCGGGCTGTCGGGGGAAATTACTGCAAACTGCCTCCCAGCAAAACTCGTGTTTATTATGTCTGCTGGAGAAGGAAAACACAGGACACTCTCTCCGTTTCAGGTAGTTTTTTTAATGCATAATTGAGAAAATGTGTGTTAACACTGGGATCCAGTAGGTGGTGTCCTTTCACTGGGTCAGTGGGTGGGAAGTGGAGCCTTCAGCCTCTTTGTTTCTTCATTTCTGCACTAGCAGAATGTCACCGACACCACAAACTGTCAACCCTCGTTTTCTATCAACTGTACATCCTCCTCACCTACATCCACTTATCTGACTCTTTATCAGTCTGCCCATCAGTCCAATCCAAACTTCCTTCCTCTCCTCACTAGTACCATGCTGTGGGCAGAGGCAGGTGTGTGTGTTTAGGGCAGTGCCTGAGCATTAAGCCATATTAAACCCTAATTAATGAATGCACCACTTGATAGAGGCCAGTTATTGGATTTTTTTTGCCTTGGCTGCAGTAAGGAGTGCTACTCTAATCTCTCTCACCCTCTCTCTCTCTCTCTCTCTCTCACACACACACACACACACACACACACACACACACACACACACACACACACACACACACACACACACACACCCACACCACTGAAGTGGGGTAAGCAAGGTGAGATAGGATGTGAGAGAGGAAGTCAGGGTTTGTCAGGGTCAAAGCTTTAGTTTCTACATTACACAAACCTGCAGCTTAACAACCTCCGGCTGCTTTAAACCTCTCAAGCCACGACCTCACTGACTGACCTGTGCTGAGCTCACTGTGTCACACTGCTCTGCCTGAGACCCTGCTGACCCTTTCTACCTGTTTCACTCTGAATCTAGAAGTACATGTGATATTTCACTGCATCATGCTTCAGTTTCTGGAAATTAAAAAAAGGACAAAAAACTGTTGTTGTTTTTAAAAAAAAGGACTAGTTTTACTCAGATACAACACATATTAAAATAGCATTTTATGAAGGCATGTCATTATTTATTTTAAATTTTAACCTGTGGTGATAGATGCCTGTCTTTTTTTATGTGGCTGCATTAGACAGATGTTTGAAACATGTAACCGTGAGATCAGTCAGTATTCTTGTTTTACTACAGACTGTTGTAGTATTCATGTCCAGGACGTGAAAATCAGAACTTGTGACTCATTTTGTTATTGATTCGGGCTCAAAAGTTCAAGATCAGGTCCTTGTTTTTGCTTAATTAATCTTTCATAATATGGCATATTCATTTGGAATACAGTACCAAAATAGTGTTGTATTTATGTACCATTATTGTGTTGAGAGTGTCGATATGCCTAAAGAAAGCTGAATTGTATGCTTATTGTATAAGGACTTAACATTCAACTCCTATGACACAGTAGAGAAACAATGAATGAGTAACAATTCTGTCAGTGATGTCGACTTAAACTCTAACTCGACTCAGATTTAGGACACTCAGCTTGGTTGTCTTTGGTGACTGGGACTCCAGGATTACTGACTTTATAACAACAACAACACTGACTAGAGCGCAGTCATTACAGTATGTCTCTCTCTGCTGCTTTGATTTTAAATCATTCTCTTTCTCTCTCTTTATGGTCGGCCGGACAAACTCACCTTAGAGAGTTGATTTATCCTTATGAGGTCACTATGGATCAGACCATGAATACTTAAAGATTTAGTGAATTCTGTTTTCATTGCTGTAGCAGGTCGATATCTGTCATATAAGCATCAGTTAGTGAATAAATATCGTCGGCACTGTCACATTTATCACAAAGTATGAATATCAAAGTCAGATTAACCCTTTAACACCGAGTGTGTCACAGTGTTTTTTTTCTTCATTTTAAATTGTTAACACACCTTTTTAACATGCAGTAAAAAAAACTGCCAGATTCTGAAGGTTATTTTGGATAAATGGACAAAAGCACAAAATAATTTCTAGCCCTTTTATGGTTATAATAAGCAATAAAATCCAGACGGACATTTTGAGGCTTAGGTGTTAAAGGGTTAGTTTGGTTGTGTGGAGCTGAAGGCTTTCAGTCAACAACACGTTCCTCATCAAACTTTAACAAGCTCCATTTCTGACCTTTAGGTCTTCCACTGTGTGTGTGTGTGTGTGTGTGTGTGTGTGTGTACATACACCTATTAGCTCCTGCACTTAATCTGTCTGTCTGTGTCTTCACTTGCAGTAGTAAGTATATTTTCTGTGTGTGTGTGTTTACGTGCGTGCGTGTATCAGGTTTGCTGAAGACAACCCAGCATTCAGAATATCCACCAGGACCCTAATATTATTTTGAATGAAGGATGAGCAGATTTCTTGCAGAAATGCTATTCAAATATTGATAGTTTTATTGGTCAAATATTCTTAACGTCTTAACTGCCTGAGAGTTTCACAGCATGTTGAAATAATGGGAGCAGCTAATGAGATGCATTCAAAGAGCCTGGTAAATCTCACCACTTCTGTGAGGTTTACAGCATCTTCACCTTTAGAGGCGCAACTTCAAGATGTAGCGCGTTAGGTTGTTGGAGTAGATAAATAAAGTAGATAAAGTAGTTTTGTATCTTTTTTACTGTATTACACATAGCCTCAGTAACCGATCATGTTTGTCCCTGTTTTGAATAGTATATTAAATGGGTGAATCATCGTTTGTGTGCATGTGTTACTATATATAGATAATAAGTAAGAAGCTGTGAAAAAAAATGAGCAAATTAATTTGGTGACTCAAACAACACCATCTCCTCCAGTAGTTTTTCCCTGCAGTGTTTTTTCTCCTCTCAAACAGCATTGTTTTTAGAGACTTAACTGAGTTTTCTTTGTCGATCTTCCGTCTGTTCACTGTGACTCTTCCACTCTCTTTCTCTCTCCTTTTCTCTCACAGCAAAGCTTTTCCAACTCTGTTGCAATTAAGTATCTCGTGTGCCTTCAAACATCAACTGTGTTTGGTTTTGCAGGAAGTCAGCACACCCTCAGTATCGGTCCGATACTGGTCATAATCACTGGATTGGATATCGGACGGATAAAAATGTAGAATCCGATACAATCCAAAAATCCTATATATCACATATTTCCCTATGCACAGACTGTAAAAACGTAAATAAAAATCAGCAAAACCATTTTTGTCGTGGAGAACAATATTTGTTGCACAGTTGGAGAATTATGTCTTTGAAATGAAGCTGTTAACAAATGTGTTGTTAACAGCTTCATAGTTCATAAACAGTCTAATGGTCTCAGTAGATACTCAAGTTTTTGATTTCAATGTCGGTATTGGACACAAAAAAGTGGTGAACTGTGAATGTCCACTTTATAACGACAGGAAGTGTCACCTCTCAGCTCCTTTACACATAGAAGCTTTTGAATCAGCATTTTAACTGCAAATTATACATTTTACTCACTAACTGCAATATTTACTCTCTTCTTTTAAAAAAAGTATTTATGGGGGGGGTGTCGCTCTCAGCCTCAGGACCGGACTGAGCCTCTGGGTCTGAGATAAAGCGTCCAGGCCGACTGTGGCTGAGAGAGGATGGAGCTCATGGTTATGAAAACTCATGCTGAGGCACTTGATGATGATGATGGTGGAGGAAGGAAGGAAGGAAGAAAAAAAAGGGATTAGACCCTGAGGTCTAAGCAGTACAGGGCAGAGTGAGGACAATGTGGAGGGGGGGAGCAGATTGTGTAGAGTTGGGATGTTTGCCTCCCCCCGTCTGTCACACACAGGCAGCCCCCGACACTGCCAACATGACCAGCAGGGCAGGGGCATCTGTCTGCCCCCCAGCTACCTCTCTGTGTCTCCCTCTGCCCCGAGCCACAACTCTCTCATCCTCCATCCTCCTCCTCTTTATCCCACACATCCTTCCCTCTGAACCTGTTGAAACAGCCAGCGATTACACTCACTGTAATTTGATGTCGACACATAGTGTAGAAGTTTGCAAAGCAGTTTTTCTTTGTAATGTTTTTTTTTTTATATATATCTAACAGATTTATGGATTTTGCTTTCATGTTAGCGCTGATAAGCAGATAATCCCAGTCAGACTGAGCGTCTGTGAACTGTCATCTCGCGCCACACATGTTCCACCGTGTTTAAAGTCATTTAACAGGTTTTTTGAAGTGCAGGTGTATAAGTTAGTGACACAAAGTCAGAGCTTATGTTTCCATGTTAGTCGTCACCTGGAACAGCCTGGAATTTATACTCCCGCCTCACTGAAACCATGGGAGCAAGCGAGATTTTAGCAACTTAACCACAGACACTCCTGTCACTTTGTAAACCTCTCTTTTCATGGATTTGATCCACTGCTGCCTCCATCTGTGAGTGCAAACATGTTGTTTTGTGACTTCTGTGTTTGAAACCCTTTATTTGGATTTTACCAAAGTGGCACAAAGTTACCAAGCAAGGCAGCAGTAAACCAGCAGCTCGTGGGGACACACAGGAGCTAAAAATGCTGAATATTTTAATGGACTTTGATGCAGCAGTTTACAAACGTCAGTTTCCAGCCAGAAAATGCTTTCTAACGGTGGAAAAAAGTTATTGATAACTTACTAATTGTGCCTTTTGTCATGTGGCTTTAAGTGTGATTTTTCCCTGGACAATCAGAAACTTGTCTTAAAGAATGTCCACCATTGTCCTGGCTCTTTTCTTCTTGTCTCTTTGGTCCCAGGTTGTATCGATCTGCTGTTTACATGCAGTTATTTCTAAGCCATTTTAGCCAAGTGTGACATCGTGCTGTGTTTCTGTGTGAGTGAAATGTGTGCACGTGTTAGAGGAAGAGAGAGAGATGAGTGTGTTTTTGTGTGTGAATGAGTTCATAGACGAGATGACTGAATGAATAGATGGATGGATGGAGAATGAAATAACGGGCTCCTGATGGGAAGTATCTCATCCCCGCCCCTCGAAACACACACTATTCATACACCATAACGCTAAAACCTGACCATGCACACACACACACTCCATCTAGACCAGTGAAGTGTGGCCCGCAGCCCCCTGGTGGGCTGTGAAGGTACAAATTAATAATTAAAAATGTTTTATTTTCAGCAATTAAGCTTCCAATATTCAAACACTTTTAAATTAAAAGTTCCTCCTCAGTCGTTGTATTTGTGTGGATTGTTATCAGCAGTTTATGTGCTTTGTTTATATCCTATGTTTATTTTTTTTTTACGACATGTTAAATATTTGTACTTAATGACAACGTGCACTAGAAATAAGTAATTTGGAAGGAAATATTTGATCCTATAGTCCTGCGTGTTCATCACACTCTGCGTGCCTCCAGCGCACTTTCAGTGTTTACGTTTGACTTCTTTTGTGAGTAAGTGTGTGTGCATGTGTGCGTGTGTGTTGCAGGCTGCAGCAGTTGGACCGTTCCTGTCACAGCAGCGCCCAGCAAGTGTGTGAGCTGCTGGCCAAACAGAACCAGCTGATACACGAGAGAAACACACTCACTCAGGAGCTGCAGAACCTACGCTCGGAGGTAAACACACACACACACAAACACAGAGGAGTGTGTGACTCACTGTGCTGTCATTAAATACATTTCTGATGCCGTCTTCTCCCCTCCCGCGGGACCATGTTATAGTTGTCACTTTGCTAAATTAAAATCACTGAGAAGACTTTTGTCTCCTCGTGACTCAGGTTCTCGTTCTGCTGAGAAAAACATGCGTCGTGTGTATTCTGTCCTGACTCATCTCTCGTGATGTTCAGCCTGTTTGACGCTGACATGTCAGTTTTACACTCTGTGTTTGTTTTTCTAGCTCCCACACATGAGAAAAGTCCATACGGCCACATGAGTGTCCCGTCTGCCTCCTCTTCATCTCCCCCTTTCTCTTCTGCAGGTGAAGAAACACAGAAACTACAGTATGTGCACTGTGTGTTTGATATCTTATTTTTTCACTTGATGTTAGTGGATAGTTGCACTTAAATAGTTTTAATAGTAGAATAAAATCAAATAACAGCCTTTTCATTATAACAAGTATTTAATTTGAGCCTTAAATCTTCATATTTCTTATTTGGTTTATTTTTTCATATTAATTGAGCTGGAAAAAAAAGGCCACGAAAAGTAAGACAAAGAGTCGACAGCGTTGCTGCAGATTGACATAGTGCTTTATTGAAGCCGTCTGTAAGAAGGAAAATAATGTGCATCCCTATCATATACATTTTATGTGTAAAAATACTCAGGATGTACAGGGTAAAAAACAGCTTCACGTTGATGGTATTGAGTTTTTTCACACGACGGCGGCCTCAGTGGCAGCAGCGCTGTATCCTGACAGAATAAAAGGCTGTTTGATCTGCCTTTCTCTGTGAATCTTTCTGGATGTACAAAGTTCCCCCCATCCCCCCCCCCCGCGACACCGTCCCAGAGTCAACCTCTGTTGCAGTGCATCATGGGAACACGGCCCGCTCTGCGAACAGCTGGTCGCTGTCCAGCAAATGTCTCACACAGCTGTAAAGCTACAGTTTAGATGGACACGGACATGAAATTAAAACGGTTACACTTTCTAATATTTGTACGTTGGCTGTTTTTTTTCTTGTTTTTGTTTGTTTTCTTCTTGTTTGCTGTTTATAAATGAATGCATCTCATGCTTGCTCATGTTAATAACATGATGATAGTAGACGAGTAGCAGAGAGAGAGAGAGAGAGAGAGGAGGGAGGGATTCTGTCGCAGACATGAGGTCAAACACTTTCAGAAATCCTTCCAAACACTGGAGCTGTTTTTCTTATCTGCATTAAAAACCAGGCAGTGCAGAGTGGTTTTGTTTTTTTTGGCCGATGCCGCTGCTTCATTAACAACGGACTCAATCAGCTCAGAACAGCGAAGGTCTTTGAAAGGATTTTTACATAATATCCAAACACTCTTGAAGTCAGATGTGTTGTGTGATAGATGGAGAGTACAAACAGCAGCAGCAGCAGCAGCAGCAGCAGCAGCTTTTAAGAGTGGACGCCGTCAGAAGTGCGCCACGCATTGATGATTCACGCCAGTGGTGGAGGGACACCAGTGAAGCTGTGAGGAGGCTCAAACTGAATCCCTTCATCCAGTTTAACAAACCTCCGTTTGGTGGGAATGAGTCAAGTTGAATAATTTGACAAATGCCCACAACTGCTTCATACTTTAGTGCACGCCCACATGTATGAAGAGGATCACTCAGCTCTTCTTTCTCCACTTAAGTGTTCCTGGTCTCTGACCTTTGAATCAGCCACTAAGTCAACTTGGTTTGATAAAGGACTGTTTGATATTAAGTGCCAAACAGGAAGGAGTGGTGCTGTATTCAGAGCTCTGTGAATTCCAGTGTAAACACACTGATCAGTTTCCTTCAAAAAAAAAAAAGAATCCCACTGAGCTTTATTCCCAGCACTCTACGCAGGGACAGCAATGTCTTGTCTCTGGCACGTGGGACACAATCACCCAGGTCTCAGCGACTCTAAACATCAAAGCAGCATCAAAGCGATCAGTGGTATATATTATGTGGAGTGGAGATGTGCTTTAAAAATGTGTCTTTTTCTTACAAACATAAAAAAGCTAAAAAGAAAAGCAGTCTTCCTTTAAAGCAGAGCAGAATCATACAAAAAGTGGATGTGGAAAGTGCTGTCTGTGGCCAAAGATACAAAGCGGCATTTTTATGAACTCTGGTGTCTAATGAATTTGGCGATAAGCGCGCACATACAGCGAGAACTCCTCAGTCGCTCGCAGACCTGGGTCAAATCAAAGCTGAAATCCTTCCAAATACTTGGGCGCGTTAGCCTGAGCCTGTGGAGGCTGCCAGCTGGGTGTGATTTGTACTTATTTTGAACTTTTTTTTCCGTTGCTTCAGCTGTGCCAGACAGTCATTGATCACAGAAAAGTATTTTTCATAAGAGTTCTAAGAGCCACTTGACTCAGGCCTGGTGGTGCGGACAGAGGAGCGCTACAGCACGCAGGCCAGCGCCGTCCTCTTATACTTTCTGCTATCGAATAGCAATTTAATGGATGTGCAAGAGTAAAAGCAGCAGGAAAACAGGCAACATGTCGTATAAGAGTTCTCTGTAAAGAAAGAAAAAAAGGGGGAGGCATTTATTTTAGAACAGGGTCTCCGAAGAGTTAAACTGCACTCAAACACGACTTCATCCTCTCACTGCTAACATCCAGAACAAAACATCAGATAAATTAAACAGAAATAAATTCAAGTTATCGCCGATGATAATAAAAACATTCAAATAAATATACTGGAATGCAGTTGTCTCTCTCACAGGAGCGCGTGCCCTTGCGCTCTCCTCATGATTCATGTCGTCCGGATATTGTCGGAGACGTCTTCCGCGTGACGCTGTTGAGGTTTTTCCGATTTTTAAAAATATATTTCCTCACATTTGTTTTTTTTCTGTTAAGTGCTCGATGTCAAGTTTTTTTTTTATTATTATTATTTTTCTTATTTTTTTCTTTTATACGAAGCTAAACCACAAGGCTAACCTGGCTTGGATTTGAAAATCTTGGTCAGACTGGAAGACATGACGACAAAGATGACCGCAGACAAACAGGAATGAGAGGACACGTTGAAAGACAGAGGAGAGACTCATCTCAACTGCTCCCCAAAAAACACACTCTTGTAACTCTCCTCGAACACTTTCTCCTCTGGCCTTTCTTAACACACTTACAGTCTTAAATCTTTCTTTTTCCCGTCCTTAATGCTTTACATTCAGACATCTGCTCTGCACTTGTTTTCTCTCGGCTCCACTTCCTCTTCTCCCTTCTGTGAACTTGAACCACACACACACACACACCTGCACTAAGATTAAAGATCCACTGTGTAACACGTAGAAGCAAATTTTTTGAAATTGAAAATATGACTCATACGCATGTTCATGTAAGTGCTTGTTTTGGTTTTCGTACCTTATAAAAGGAGGTGAAAAAGGATATATATACATATATATATACATATATGTAAATATGATGGATATTTTCACATTAGTTAGAACAGATAAACTTATATGTAAACAACTTTTGGTGTGGGAAGGCCACCGTAGTTCCCTGACCTGTCGTGACCTCACCCATAGAAATATGAACTACCGTTTGAAGCCTGGATATCGTTGAAGTTCAGACCATGTGACCAGTTGTCAACACTGGGGGGCATTTTAAGATGTTGCTCTTGAAGAAGACCGGAAACTAGTGATTGGAACTGTTTAGGAAAACGTTTGCTGACGTTATAATTACAAGAGCTGTGTTTACAACACGTGCAAAAAGTATTCATTTAGAAAGGAATGGAATGGACGCAAAATCAAATTAAGCGATTCAAATTCTCCGAAAGTAGAAGTAGAAAAAGAAGCGTGACATCTGCTTCCGTCGTAAACATCGCTGTCCACTATTCCACATCATTTCCCTCCTCATCTGCACCTGTAATTTTCCTGTTTGTTTATTATTCCTTTTTTTTGGAATGAAAACACAGCAGTAACAAAACGGAAATATGTCACGTTTTACGTGGATCAGACACGTGATAGCGCCAGACCAGGAAGACCAGGATCGACTGTTTTATTCCGATTACTTGAGAAGGAGGCTCAAAGATTTTCCCAAAGATTTCCATTCAAACACTTCACGACTCCTCTTTGCAACCAAGGGAGTCGCTCCCTGATGGACATTCAACAAACTTCCACTTTATATTTGGCTTCAGGAGGAAACCTGGAAGACTTGTCCATTCACTACATACAGTGGTGGCGTTGTTTTCACTCTTTGTTATAATTTGTAGTCTCATAGTCACACACTGGACCTTTAAATATGGAGGACATTCGTTTTTGAACGAGTTAAAAAAATTTCATAAATAAGTTCTTATCATTTCCCTAAACAATCCTCTGTCTTTGACGTGTCCCATCACATTTTGGTCACAAAACAACACAAAAACATTTAAATAAACGATGGAGCAGGAAGGCGATCTGCTTTCCCTCCTACATTCTTTAGCCATTTTTTTTCTTCTCTCAGCCCTATGTAATAATGTTTTTCTTTTTTTTTTCTAGAATAATGTTATAACAATAGAAAAAGTTAAATATAAAACTGATGAGTTGAACAATAAATAGAACAAATATATGTTATAGCCTCTTGCTGTGATTGGTGTTAACCCATATTTTCTTTAAAATCCTTCTTAAAAAAAAAAAAAAAAACTCAGGAAAAAGAAACAGAAGATGAACAGTAACGTTACTCATCGATGGGTCATAAATTATCACATTATAAATATCTCATATTGTATCATTCATGGAGCTGTTCACCTGTACACTCGCACTCCCATTCACTCTGTGGTGAATCCGGTCCTGCTGCAGTTGACCTTTTCCTGCACAGTGACAGAGACGGAGAGAGGTACAAGCCGTGTGGTTCCCAAAGCCACAAGAACAATTATGTCACAGTAAAGCTTTCCATCACCGACGCAAAGTACCACTTCCACTTAGTTTTCCCTTTAGTGACAGAGGAGACGGAAACTCAGGAGGGACCTGCAGCAGGGAAACGACCAAAAGAAAAGCAAGAAAGAAAGAAAGAATTTGGGGGCGAGGGTTTTTTTTTTTAAGCCATCTCATTTTTTTCTCCTATGCTTTGATGGATGTTGTTGCACTGCATTGTGGGTAATGTAGTAAAGCTCATGGTTTAGGCGCTTCATCCTCCTGAAATGCTGTGCTTTGAGACGCAAACCCTTAACATGAGAGTACCTCACACACACACACACGCACACAAACTTCATCTTCATCTAAGGGGTTGTTGATGTGTAGCAGCTGTACCTTAGGAAACATGACAACATCTGCACTGACACACTGACACATGTGCTTCATGTGTTGCTTGTATAATGACCTGCAGCTTTAAGCTATAAGTGTAGCACCGGGTTTTAGAAGTTTTATGGTAGTAGACTAAGCAGTAGTAGTACCTGTAGTAGTAGTAGTAGTAGTAGTAGTAGTAGTTGAAATAGCAGCAACGATAATAATAAATTGCACTGAGCAAAACCTGAGTCAAATCCTGCTCGACAACATGAGGTGTGTGTGTGGTTCTGCTCACTGATGACGACTGTTTTTGTTAAAATGCCAGGCGGCCTCGATCAATCACAGACTAGTTTACGTGAGGATTGAAATCAGACTGGAGCGTCTCGCCGAGTCTGAACGTGTTTGCGGAGAAGCCCCAGGTACAACCAGAGCTGGCAGTTTGGGTTTGAATGACTTTAAAAAGCTGGAGCACACAAAACGGCGGCTGTTTGTTGAACTCTGTTGAGTTTGGTTTGCGCCGCCGTCATCAAAGCACAGCAGGCCAGCGGTGACGCTCCTGTTAAAGGGACATTACACAGTAAGTGATCGCAACCACAGCTCGGATCACCTGGGGATGCAGTGCAGCGCTGACGCGTAATTTAGCCTGGAGGTTTCTTTTTAAAGAGAGATAGATAAATAAATAAATACATAAATAAATAAGAGAGAGAGAGAGAGAGAAGAACTGGAGAGGTGAAAAAGAGAGGAGGAGGAGGGGGGCAAAATCCTTCACGTCAATGTTGCAATGTTGTTCTGGGTCGGTCCAAAGCTGTGGGTTTGTTTTGTTTTGTTTTATTGTCCCACACTGATGACCTCAGAGACCAGCTGTGATGATGTCATCGCGATGGACCGTTCATTCCCGCCCACTGGCTGAGTAGGAGAACTGTGGGAAGTGCGGCCTTCTCTCGTTGTCTAGACAGTCCATCCCATCCTCATCAACTGAGGGAGGGAGGGAGGGAGGAAGGAAAGAAACAAACCATTAATCTCCAAATTGCTGATGGTATAATCCCAAACTATGCTTCGACGTGATAAAACACTGTGTTTGTACTTTTCTGTACTAAGATCAAACACGACGCAATTCTGATTCTAACTCACACATGACTTTCGAAACAAGTGGAACCTTACACTGTAGTCGGTTCCTCTCATGCATAATTCAGTGTGGGACGTTTTTCAAATGGTGGGATCTGTATGTAAAAAGGCTGTGAAGAGCCACATGTGCCCTGAGGACCATTATGCACACACTTGAATAAACAGACAGTTAACTCTGCCTGTGTTTATTCCCCAGTTAATTCAAGAAGAAGAAACACAGGAAATCAGTAATGGATAAAATAAAACCGCAGGTATCGCAGTAAGTAAAACTATCCACTATTTTCACTTGCAGCTAAATATTTTATCAACAGAAGTGATTTCAGTTTATAAACACAAACACATACTGTACAGTACATTTATGTTTTACATCATATTAATGATTTAACTCTTGAGCACTTGAGAAACTCACTCGGTCCAAACCAGAGGAGGAACTTTTCTTTTTTCTGTCAATCTGTTTATTTCTATATTCGTCTCTTTCACGCAGAATATTTACAGCTCTGTAAATCCTGGAAAGTGAGATTTTGTCGAGTTTTAAACGCGGGGCATATGTTTGAGGGGAACACGTGTGAGACGGAGACATGGGCAGGGACTCACATTTCTCTGGTGGAGTGATTGTGATGGTCTGGGCTGTGAACTCCTCGTCAAAGTATCTGGTGTCTGTCTCCGACGTCACCTGAGGCTTGAACGGAGGGACGAGCTGGACCAAAGAGGTGAGGAGGAAACAGAGAGAGGAGAGATTAAGGTTCAGTAAAACCTGACCTGACTACGGCTGCTGTTTCCAGGTCCTTTTTTTGTGACGGATGCAAAGCTGTAGCACAAACAACTGATGATTTATAGTCTTTTTATTTCAGACAAATTCAGGCATAGAAGTTGAACTTCCAATAGAAGAAACAACATGACAAGACAATAAACTCGACTTGAATTGCCCTTTTCATACAGGAAATTATGGAGAAAGCACCTCACAGAGCTTACAGTAAAAAGGCATAAAAGTATGGAAAAAATAATGAACACAATTTAACATCATTTGTAGTCAAATAAAATAAAATACATCAAATTCAAGCAGTGTAAAGTATCTCTACGTTTATTCAGGCAGTTGCAGCTTGTCTAAGCTTTCCTTTAAAGTAATCCACAGGGAATATTCTCCACCAAACTGGGTGAAGGAAATTTACAGTGTGCTGTATAAGCTTTGTGATGCTTGGTAACACAAATTCGACTAAAATGCACGGCAGTTTATGCAAACGCTGGGATTGAATAGCTACAACATATAATAATAGTTATTATGACTTCACTAAAACAGTGGCAAAGTGAAAAATAAATGGTGATGATGATGATGATTAATACCTTTTTATCATAGACATCCTGCCAGTCAACACCGGAGAAATAACTGTGTCTCATTATTTCTTTAGCGTCCTCTGGTCCTCCACCGAGCCTAGAGAAGAGAGGGGAGAGGAGAGAGGAGAGGAGAGGAGAGGAGAAAGCATTTAATGTGAGTACAAATTTTAAAATGCTTTTATAAGCATGATGTTTGTTTAAGTGTTTGTTAAAGGTCCATTGTGTAAAATGTAGGTGAAATTATTTTAATTTGGCAGAAAATTGAAAAAATTAAAAATAAATAAAATGATATAATTATATTTACATTTTGGACCACTGTGTGTTTACACTGGCCCACAATGGACAAACTACACATCCTTTGCGTTTTGATGCAAAACAAAAAAAGGCTACATAGGTTCTTTGAAGGGATGCGTGAGTATAAATCAGCTCCTCAACAAAACTGTTGGTTGGTTGTTGTACCCTCAGAATGAGACTTTTACATGTACATGTACTTATGCAGCTTTAATGGACAAACTGGCCAGAGTGTGACATTGTTGTGATTTCCTTAGTGCACTTGTTAAAGGGAGAGTTTGCGCAGAGGAGTCCTGTACTTGTTACAGTCTGCAGTCTCACCATTAACCAGCGACTAATTCTTACACACTGGACCTTTTAATATACATATAATGTATATGTGTGCATTCACACGCACACAGCTACATAAACAAACCACATGCATTGACATAAATCAGACGTGGACACACACCTTTTGTTGGGGTCTTTGATAAGAAGGCCAGACAGCAGCGACTTAGCGTCGGCTGACAGAGTGCGCGGGAACTTGATGTCCTCCATGAGGATGAGCTCAAACAGCTTCTCGTGGTCCTGGTTGTAGAACGGCAGTCGGCCGCACATCATCTCGTACGTCACCACGCCCAAACCCCACCAGTCCACCGCCCGACCGTAGTCGTTGTCCTCCAGCACCTGAGGAGAGAGCAGAAAATGCAGATATGCAAGTTCTGCTTTTTTTTAAAATGGGACCATTTTGTTTTATAGGACATCTGCTTTTATTCTACTTTTATTTGACAAAAACGACAGCCCACGGTGTTCAGGGAAGAGACAGATGAGCAAGGGAAAACAGAAAAGGAAAGTCAATATGCCATTTTGCTCCGGGGAGAAATAAAAGAAAAAAAAAAACAGTAAAAGTTGTGTTAAGTGAATAGAGGCAGCTGCGCAGATAACAAGGGCTGAGGTGTAGACAGTAACCCCCCCCCTCCCCGAGTACACACACACACATACAGAGGCAAACAACATGGGATGGCAGGCCTTCTGAGGCCTCTGTTACACTGATGCTCTCCTGGCACCAACAGCAACAAACGTCCCTGGAAATAAAAAGGCAGGAAAAGCCGGCCACACTGGTCACTGCTGGACCAAGTACTGTACTCTCAACTGCTGTGTTGTGTGCATTCTCTCCTCCCTACCCCTTCTCATCCTGCCTTTCTTGTCCTCTAATCCAAGTTTTCCCTCACCCGTACCTTCTCTTTCGTCACTTCATGTGCCCGTGTGTTCACCTCTGGAAGAGCGAGAGAGGAAGAAACGGGATGAAGACTCCGTTTTTTCAGGTGCTGCTGAAGCCCTCATTAAAACTGTGAGCTTATTAAGAGTGCACGCATGTGCATCCAAACTTGCATAAGCGTGCACGCACGTGCATGTGTGTGTGAGAGAGAGAGACTGATGGACAGACAGGCAGTGTTGGAGAGCAGCCAGAACAGCATATGTTGTACATCTCGCCAATAATAATAACATCTCACTCACTGTTAATAATGGAGCAGGCAGGGCGGACGTGAGCGCACACGCCAACAGACACCACACGTGCGCGTGTGTGTAAAACGTGAACAGAAACACACTCGCTCTAAAACATGTTTTTCACACAACCCATTATAAAATGACACGACCAGGCCCATACAGCAAACACCATAATAATCAAATGATTTCACAATATGTTGAACTAATATCAGTCATTAGCAGTAGTGACGTATAGCACAGGCTCGTTTTAAACACATCAAACTGAAGTTACTGTAAAATCATGAAAGCCGTAATTGGAGTTTTTTTTTAAATAAATATAAATACATTTTGTCCAATAAATATTGGACAAAGATATGATATTTGAACAGAAGATGAACACCTTCTCTTTTCAGTTTGCAATTTAAAACTCTGTCAGAGAGAGAGAGAGAGAGAGACAGTCACTGTAATTAATAGTCACCACAGGGAGATCACAGACAAATCATATTATTCTGGGGAGGTTCTGCGGTATGACGGAGAAAACAGCTGCCTTTGGGTTTCCACCACAGCTCAATATCACTGAACTACAGTACACTGCACACTGAGCTGCTAATGATGCCGAGTGCACAATATGTCAACATGTGTGTGGAAGTGAAAGGGAGAAATGTGTGTTTTGCATTAAGCTGGTCAGTCACCCTGTTGGCAGCTGAAGATGAGAGCTAGGGCAACGAAGTACGCCACCAAATTCAGATGTACGACATAAAGTGGTACTGCTGGATGTATGACATTGGCTTAGACTCTGTCACACACACACACACACACACACACACACACACACACATACACAGGTTCACGCAGCTAGTTTCTTAGAAATCAGGTTCTGTCTCATTAGGACCAGGTTTTGGTCTCCTGTCAAGGTCAGTGTCTATGCCAGAACATCTCCTACCTAAAGAGGTAACAAATATAAGTCTACACACGCACACACAGCAGATGGAATATTTATCCTTCCTCTTTAAATGCATTAAGTTTTGTGAGTGAGGCAAACTAGGATAAGTTTGGTGTTTTAGTCCCTGCAGCGTGAACACACACACACACACACTGCACAGATTATAAATTCACAGTAACTCATAAAGGTGATTTAGATCTACAGGGTGCATTGATGCGGCGTGCTCTTTGTGTTGAGTCTTTGTTGTACAGAGATGTTTACGAAAGGCATGTACACATATGTGTGTGTGTGTGTGTGCACGCGTGTGCGTATGTGTGTGTGTCCTAGGACCAAAGAAAGTGGTGGCAGCTCGGTTGCAGGCAGGGAGCAGATTAATCCACACAGAGCCAGAATGTTGCCCCACAGCCCTGGGCATGGAGGCGTGCATGTGTGTGTGTGTGTGGTTATGTGTGTATATTTAAGAAAAAGACTGGACAAATTTTATAGAAGAAGAGAAGAGAAGAGAAGAGAAGAGAAGAGAAGAGAAGAGAAGAGAAGAGAAGAGAAGAGAAGAGAAGAGAAGAGAAGAGAAGAGAAGAGAAGAGACGAGGTTTTATCCTGTCCTGGTCCCTGTTGGAGCAGCCATGTGGCAGCTAGAAGCTGTTCACAGGAGCAGGACCTTGGCACACTGGACAGGACTAGATGGGACGGGATGAGCAAACACAGCCTGTGGCTGTACTAGTCCAGATACTCAGCAGGGAACACGCACACACGCACACACACACACACACGCACACACACCTCACCGTGAACATACACTCACATATTGCTGGTGTCAAACACAGACCTTCATCATTTGGACTTTCTGCTGACACAGTTCTAATATCTTGCAATGTTAGAATAACGGTTGAATATGCTTCATGCTCACCCGAACCCAACATTTAAAAGGTATGGTAAAAAAAAAAAAGAGCAGGGACAATGACCAACATATACAACATGCAAAACAAATGAAAACAAACACACACAAATAAATGGAAAAAGCCCAAATCCAACCTCTTCAACACCCTCGACAAGACACAGTCACAAGGAAAATGTGTCAAATGCAAAAGAATATGAGAAAACAGTGAAAAAAAAGAAATGCCCATGTGTTTTCTCTGATCCTGTTCCATCCTTTTACAAGGACCTTACACTGCTCATTGTTCAATAATCTCACATTCATTTTATTTTTGACTCTCCTTGAAACAAACAACACTTCAGTCTACTGCCTTGCAAGTTTGGCTGAAAGATTATTCACTTAATGGTGTGATGTCGTGTGCATTCCTTCAGGCGCACAGCAGACACCAACCCGTTTTTCTTTTTTTTTTATTACACTTCTCATCTGCCCTTTTCACTGACGGCAAACACAGGAACTGTCTGAATTTCACTCCTGTAACCCTGAGTTCCCCTCTCTCCTCTCATCTTCCTCTGTCTTGAACCCCCACCTCCCCCCTTTTCTCTTTTTAATCCCGGGCTACTTTGCATCACTGTAACTTGGCTCCGAGCAAACTGTGTTATTTTTACACGCGGGCGGGCGAGCAGAGTGAGCGGGCGGGCGAGTGGCGGCGGTGTAGATTTCCAGGTTTTTTCCGAGCACCTTCCTCCAACCTCGCCCATCTGCCGCCATCTGCCTCGCTTTAGCCCGCACTTTCTACTGCAATCACACACACACACACACACACACACATAAATACATACAGGCACACATCCTGTGAAAAATAACCAACAGCCTCCAATCAGCTTTTGGCACACAAAAGGAGGGACTCAAAAAAAAAAAAAAAAGAAAAGCACAAATGCTGCGCCAAATTGTCCTCCATACTTTTTTCAACTGGGATATACACTATGCCTCTTCCCTCCCGCTTTCATCTCCACATCTCCATCGCTTCGTTGTCTCCACCACCCACAGTCCTGCGACGCTCCAGCCAGGTGATCTGCTGGCCTTCGAGTGAAGCAGCGCTGAAAGGCTGGACAGCGGATGGCAGCGAAATTATGATTACAGCCATGTAGTGGTATTTGTGTGTGTGTGTGTGTGTGTGTGTGTGTGTCCTGTTCCAATTCAGCCAACACCCTCATTCGCACAAATAAAAGCTGCATATTTACAGTTCACCCTGATTTGAATATGGCAATGGTTCGTCTGTGAAAAACTGCAAATGAGAATGGACGTATACGTTTATCAAAGATCACTATTAATCCTGGTGGTTACGCTAATCAGACGACGCTGTTGTCAGATAAACAGGTGTTGTGCAGTGGGCAACACGAGTCTTACGGTTCACAGGAACTGTCCTGGTGCAACCGTGAGCCTGATGGATTGGCTGCCTGTGGATGCCACAGATGTACGACACAGCTTCAGTCAGACTCGTGTTCATGAAATAGCCGTCCCTCATACCATCGTTTGAGCTGAATGTTTTTTTTTTTATTGACCTAGATAAGCCACATAAGTGACTAGATATAATGAACTTGAACTATTTGAATTTAAACATGATTATTACAGTGTCTATTCTAGGACTGAATAAGCCCTCCTTTTCAAAAATTTGAAATTTGAAACAACAAAAAAAGACTGCAATTGATAGTTTCTTAATGAATTTATTACAGTCAAGTTTTTTAATAATTGTTCTAGTTTTGATTTGTTGCCAATTAATAAAATCCAACAACAAGGTGCACTTTTGCATTAGAAGTTCATATTTTCAAAGATACTTTATCGTGTTTTAAATCTATAACACAGTGAATATCCACAGCAAATTTCCTGTATGTCAATAACAGCTTGGCAATATAAATAGATTCTAACCCTAAACTGAAGCTAGACTTGGAAAAAAATGATATTGCAATCACAATAGCTGTCGGTAAAATCAAACAAATACATATTTTCTCCACTTATTTGTCTATTTGCACTCGGCTAAAAATAGTCACATGGCAGAGTATGTGACAACACAAATCACTGCAATGCAATCATTTCACAGACAATGGCCGTTCTATACAAGCACAATGGCTCTCAGGAGGTCAGGTTAGCTGTTATAAAAAGCTACACAGTCTAAAGAAATGTTTTCAGCCAAACCTTTTAGAAATAAGGTTATTTCTCAATTTGTTTGAAAGCAGTTTGAAAGAACTCGTGTAAGCCGAGTGTTAAAAGCCACCCTACATACAAGTAGCACAGCTGGATATTAACATAAGGATATGTTTTTCAAATCAAATAATCAGTTAGTGATTTTCATAGATTCATTCATAGATTTATCCATAAAAAAAGTGTAAAATATCAATCTGTTTCCCGAACCGATAAATGAAAACGAAAAAAAACGAGGATATTTAGGAGCAAATCAACTAGAACATATTCCCGTTTAAGAAGCTGAAATTACAACAAAATAACTCACTTAACCTATTCATTGATTATCAAAATAGATGAGGATTAATGTAATGATTTATTGAAATCAAGTCATCATTGCAGCCATAATAAACACCTGGATGCAAATTGCATTATATATGAAAATTGTGCTTGCTTCAGGTTAATGTTAAATAAAAAAGTCTAAAACAATTATTATTATTATCAAATATATACACATACACGTCTCTTTGTTCATCAATACATGTTGTATCTACTAGATGTAGTAATATATTTACGTTATAAAGCTTAGTTTAGCGTAGTTGTTATTTTAGGGGCTCAAGAATTAAAGGGCATCCTCATGCTGCACTCATATCTGAATGTATTATTGTATAAGAAGATAAAACTGTATTGAAAACTGAGGATAGGAAAACACTGATAAAGATAAAGAACAGTAGTGAGGAGGTTCAAGGAATGAGCAGCAAATGAAGTCAAGAAAAAAAATGAATAAAGCAGATTAAAAGTAAGCAGAAGTGTTACCTCCGGGGCAAGATACTCTGGCGTGCCACAAAAGGTCTTCATGGTAGCAGCGTCTGTGATGCCCTCTTTGCACAGGCCAAAGTCTGTGATCTTGATATGACCGTCTTTATCCAGCATCAGGTTTTCCAACTGGAAATCGAAACAAAATATTAACATTTCTCACTGTGCCACAATCAGTGGAAATGGAAAAAAAAAAACAATTCAGCCACATTCATTGGTTTAAATGAATCTCCTTTTGTCATAGTAAAACAAAAGTCAGTCTTTTGTGTCTGAGAATCAACACTCATAATCCAACTATAGTCTAAAATGATTTCTGAGTACTGTTAGGGCCAGGTTTTACTGTTATGAAGAGAAGAGCAGAGGCAGACGTGTGAGGAGAACCATGTTTTATTACAGGGACAAAAGACACAGACGCATAAACTCTAAGCAGAGGAGCAAAATAAACTTCAGGGCGTGTAGTGGAGCCACTCAACCTTTTAATTTTAATGGCTCAAGTGTTTTTCTTGCCCTCCATCAGCTTTTTCTGTTTTCTTGGCTGCTGAGAGCGGAGCTGAGGCCAAGGCTGCCAGGCAGACGCTCAGACAGAGCCATCTACCTCTCTACCTCTGTGGTATCTGCACCCCCACACACACACACACACACACCCGCCCACCCTCTGCCTCTGCCTGCCACACTTCTGTACTGTGAGCGTGTCCCTCTCTTTAATTACCACACATCCTGAGACACTTGTCTCCTTCTGATTGGAGGGGGTTTTACAAAAATATGTTTTTTCCAACTTTTTTCCGCTCAAATCACTGTGATCCTTCTCATCCATGCCCCCAAACCATCCTCGCTCCTCTGTTTCTGTTTACCTTCAGGTCCCGGTACACAATCTTGGCTGAATGCAGGTAGTCGAGAGCGGAGACGATCTCGGCGCCGTAGAAGCGCGTGCGCTCCTCTGAGAACACCCGCTCTCTGGACAAATGGAAAAACAGCTGCGGCAGAAGAAGGGGAAAGATAGAAAGAGAGGGTGAGAGGGGAGAGAGAGAGAGAGAGAGAGAGAGGAGAGAGAGAGAGAGGGGGGGGAGACAGCAGGGATGGCACAGCAATAATTACTGATTTATTGGAGGAAATTAGCACAACACAAACTGGCTGCCCGCACCATATTGAGATGATAGATCGTGGAAGGGAGGGTGAGCATGGGGTACGTGTGGAGGGAAGGGGGGGGGGCTCTCAGAGGAGGGAGGGTGGAGGCATTCGGCAGCTGGCGCCTCATCTAGCAGCCCCTGCTCACCCCCCCCCCCCCCACACACACACACACACACACACACCTCTTCTGTGTTACCCTCTGGGCTAGGTTGGCACAGTGTTGGCATGGAGTTCAGCAGCGGGGGCCAAATCAAGGGTTTAATCAATACACTAGTCTAGTTAAAGACAGGCCGACAACTGCCGCCGCTAACAACCCCACCCACTCTCACCTCCAATCCCGACTGCTTCTTACTGCAGGACTCATTAGTGGCCTAACTGGCCTTGCCCCTTGAGCCCCCATCTTCATTACTCCATTCTTATACCAGTCCTTCTGTTTTTGGCAAGAAGCTTGTTTTACTTCTTCAGAGGGTACACAAGTTGTTTTTTTGTTTTTTGTTTTTTTATCCCCAGGTGGCTTGGCTTCCCATTTCTCCTCTTTATCGCTCATCTCAAATTCCCTTCATCTCTCTCTCTCTCTCCCCAGCCGTCAGTTGTCGAGTTGTCACTGTCAAACTGCTACACATGTGGCACCAGAATGACACAGGCCTGCTGTGCCACACCACTCAAGTCATACAAATTACTCATGAGGCCGAGGGGTGCACATCTCCCCATTAATTGTTCGGGGAGGTTTGCATATGGCCGCTGGAGTGATGCTCGCCGACCACCTTGCTCTAATGGTGTGCGAGAGCGCGCGTGTGTGTATCGGGGTTGTGGGTACAGCAAGGGGGGTAACACGACAGGTGGGCCTTCATCAGTGTACTGGCAGCTGTGACTGTGGCAGGTTTGTAATGGGTTGTGTGTCCATGTTTGTGGGGTATGTGTGGTCACAATTCGTTCATTGTGGTAAAATTTCCTGTGCGTGTGTTTGTCTAAGTGTGTGTACTTGCTGTGTGTGTGTGTGTGTGTTTGCTCAGACCTGGTGCTGGCTGAACTACCTAACTAACTGGGAGGGGAGCAGGTGACAGTTACACGGGGGGAATGAATCAAGATTGCAAAAACGTCCCACTTAAATATCTGAGAAATTGAAAAGCGGTAGAATCCAAACTCATTTCGCTTCCGACTGTCACTCTGGTTATATCTGCCCCATAGGTGTGTTCATAAATAGACACAAGCAGGAGAAATGAGGAGGCGAGCGAAAGGCCAGTTGGTTGGCAAATTAACTGCGTTAGGAAGCAATCGAACAGTGAAACTTTAGTCACTTCCTGAGTGCTCGTCCAGACATTCCCTTACTGCTTACTCCAATTACACTGCATTGCCCAATGTTCTCATCTGTGAGAGACATTTACATATAAACCACAACATATTTAGAAGAGACGAGGAGTTTAGGATCTTTGAATTAGACTTGAACACCATGTACAACTGCTTGTGTTTTAGTTCTAATACTGGCATCTACAGCAACAGACAGTTTGAAGTTTTACAGCAGAATAGGTGAAGTGTCTCTGTCAGTTAGTGTGGTGGATGTGTGGTTTAACTGGCTGTTCAAAGACGGGTAAATACACACACCACAGCCACCATCTGTGTGTGTGAGTGTGTGAACTTGTGTTTGTTACCTCTGTAGCACCATTTCTGGCATAAACAGGACCAGTAGTCCTCATGGAGACCAAGACCTTGTCCTAATGAGGAACTGGTTAATTATCAAGGCTAAGATTTTACTTTTTACTTTGTTTAGGCTGTTCAAACTAAATCTGATGACAGGATGTTGAGTACGTATATAGAATAGTATAGTATGTATATAGTATAGTATAGTACATACTTTTATGTGTGTATTGAAGGTCACTTAATCATGATAACAGTTTGGGTTTGGATGCTAAAAACAGAAAGACTATCAGTGTGGGTGTCACGATCAGATGCAAAAATGTAGTCTGTGCAGTGTGTGTGTGTGTGTGTGTGTGTGTGTGTGCGTGTGTGTGTGTGTGTGTGTTACCTCTCCTCCATTCACATATTCCATGACAAAACAGAGGCGGTCTTTAGTCTGGAATGAATACTTCAATGACTGAAATGAGAACCACACACACACAGAAACGTAGAGTGAGCACAACTTTAGCACAATTCTCTGTTTATAAAACTAACCTGATGATTGATGCCCGTGTCACAAACTGAACACTTTCACAGTGTCTTCATTGGACAAGTCATTATTCGAGCCATGATTGCTCTATCCGTATTTTTGTCCCACACCGTTGTTACTTATCAAGCACCAACAACCATAACTCAAGTGTGTGACCTTTTCTGGCATAAACACTGACCTTGTCAGGACCAGAAGTCCTCATGGAGACCAAAACCTGGTCCTGATGGGGCAGAACAGGTCTCATTTATGAGGAACTGATTAAATTTAGGGATAAGATTGAATATGTGTTTAGGTTAAAGTTATAGGGTTAGGCATTAACTGGTTATGGTTAAGATTAGGGATTTAATTCTTGTTCAAATGGGTGTAAGACTATGCAAGTCCTTAAAAGGATAGACACATGAACTTGGGGTGCGTTTGTGTGTGTGTGTGTGTGTATGCCTGCCTGTGAGTGTGTTGAGGGACAACACACACTAATACATGTAAGCGTAACAGATGCAGTAGTTAATGTATGACATCGCTCGTAATTAGCCACAAGAGACTCAGGTATGTATAGGATCAATATGTTCCATTCACTCTTACAGATGTCTGCGCATTGTTATGCACAGACTGTATGCATGGATTCAAACCACATGCTTGTGTGGTACTCACAGTGAGAAAGGGATGCCTGGTGTTTTTCAGTACTCTGCTCTCTGTGAGTGTGTGAGCCACCTCATCCTGTACACAGACACAATGTAGACATGAACAGCTAAATCAAAAGGCAGTCACATGGAAATCTAAGTGTTAACTGACATTTAACACTGCACTCAAAACTAAAAAACAAAATAGGAGGAGAAAAAGGCTTATTAAAATATTGTAAAGACAGATGTAAAAAAAATGGTTTCTGCCAGGCTGACCTTGGCTATGATGACTTCTTTTTTAAGGATTTTCATGGCGTAATATTTCCCGCTGGCCTTTTCTCGGACAAGAATCACTTTGCCAAATGTTCCCTTTCCCAGCAGCTTCAAGTAGTCGAAGTCGCTCATTGTCTAGAGGGGAAACACAGACGTAAAACAGAATATGTTGGATGACGTGTTACAGAATCTCTAGGTTTTGATGTGTCTTTAGCAGTGAAATGTTCAATAAGCTGTAAGCTGTGGAGGTATGAAGAAGTGAGTATTTGTATTTGTTTTCTCTTTAGGACCTTTTCTGGCATAAACACTGACCTTGTCAGGACCAGTAATTCTCATTGAGACCAAAAACCTAATCAGGCAGAACCTCATCTCTGAAGAACTGGTTAAGGGTTGGGGCAGGGTTTATGGACTTAAACTCTTACAATTCTGATGTTTCAGCTTGGGCCACTTCTCCTCGACAAATACAGTTTTAAACTTTTATTTTTGCTACTATATGTACACACAGCACAAAACCCTCAGGAGGTCTGCAGGGGGTTTCACCTGCAC
Organism: Solea senegalensis; assembly: GCF_019176455.1. Lineage (NCBI taxonomy): Eukaryota > Metazoa > Chordata > Actinopteri > Pleuronectiformes > Soleidae > Solea > Solea senegalensis. Next base: position 14,749,369 of record NC_058035.1, read on the forward strand.
GTTAAACTGTTAAGTTCCTCGTACCTTGTTATTTCTATCAGGGACAGCATTTTCAAACGTTATTTTGCATAGCAGCTTTTACTCGGTGGATTACTATAATTTGAGAAAAACAATTTGTACTCTTTGTGTTACAGCTGCTATTTCATTAGCTGTGACTGAGAGGACAATTTTTGAAATTGCATGCAGTCAAATGTAATAACCCTTTACAAGGCAGTGAACAACAGCAGTACAGCTGGAAATTATAATGTCTGTACTTACAGCGGACGCGTGTGCAGGTACCTTGCGTTTGTGGTGTGTGGTAGAGATGTCCATCTCCTCCTCGACCATGTTGTCGATATTGGAGGTTGGGCTGCACTGGATCCTTTCCTCTTCTTGTCTCTGCAGCTTGTCCGCGACCATCTGGATGGCCTCTGCCCACTCATCTCTGGATTTGGAGTATATGACAAGGTACAGTCCATGGAAGCACTTAGTCAACTCAACTCTAAAATGATACAGGACTTTACACAGCTGACAGACACGGAGCATGCAGAACATATAATATATCTGAAGGTCAGAATAGGACCAAAGATAATGATATTGGATTAAAAAAAATAATGATTATTGGTCAAACAACATAGAACATACAATACATAATATATAATAGAAACCGTCCTCTGTAAAAATGACACAAGTGTAAAATCCATACCTGTATTTTGTTTTGATTCAGGGAATAATATGTTATAATGTTGCACTTGACTGCAGTGTAGACTCCACATGCCCTCAACGCTACGTTCTTATAAACAGTTTGTGATTTCGTGTCATTTTGCGCAGGCGAACAACGCCATATATCTGACGATGATAAGAAGACACACTGCTGCTGCTGCTGCTGCTGCTGCTGCATCATCCAGACACGTCCGATTAGAAGACTAGAATGACCCATTCACTGCACAGGTTCCCTTTCCGATGACGCATCAGGTAAGCTGCTTGGTTATATAGCTCATTTATAAGCCTAGACTCTTTTTTCAACATGTAGCTCGAACTCTGTTTGGAAAAGTTGTTTCTGGCAGTGGCACTGTTGCAATAGCTCTGTTGATCATACCAGTTTGTAGGTAAATACGCTCCTTGGAGCGATTGCAACACGAACTGAGACCACCCTCTCTAGGCGGTCTTAGGCCGGTTAATTTGTGCCTGGAACAAATCAACCCAAGTTTTGGTTGATTTGCTAGGTATGAAAGCACCCTCACATTACTCACAGTTTCCATCAGACCTGGTATGAACACCTGTCATTAAACCAGTCTGAACACACCCAGTGTGTCCCGACTGTGGCATCAGATCCCATCACAAAAACCTCTTTTACACAATCTGTCCTCAGGAACATTAAAGACCACGTCCTCTGCTGAGGAGTCATTTTACATTTTCAGCCCAATACATTGATTTATTTGTAACCAACACTTACTGCTCACCACAATCTCTTTTTTGATCCTGTCAGTTCCTCCCCACACAGTTTTTTCACATCGTCAGCAGTCACGGTTAAAACCACATTTCTGTCCTTGCATACACGCAAGATGAGCGTGTGTATTTGCACATCAGGTGGGGAAGTGAGCGCCGATCGAAAGTGGTCAGAGGAGACGCATCCAGGACGCATGTAAATGCCAAGAGTGAACAGTCATATTAAACGCTGGCCACTTATGATTGGGTCAGCCAGGACGAATGTTAGTACCTGGTCTGAACGGGGTCGTATTTAACCAGGTTTATAAATGCGCTAATGTGAATTCAATTAACGTAAACACCTATCTGTTCAACAGAGAGGAAACATGGTTGACTAGAGAATCAACCAAATGAGCAATGATCATGGAGCAGAACTAATGCCTACCAGTCTGAGTATGCACGTGTGTGTGTGTGTGTGTGTGAGAGAGAGAGAGAGAGAGAGAGCGTGAATGTATGTGCAGACTCATGCATTAGAGGAGAACAATGCTCTGCTGTTTGCTAACACTGTTCCTCCCCATTGACTTTCCATTAGTGATGTTGGTCAACATCTGTTGGGAGGAAGTGTGTGTGTGTGTAAAGGATGTGTAGACACTGTATTAACAATGATGAATAATAATGGTCTGTTTGCATGACCAAGTTCTTCTCTGCTCTAATAAACAGAAGAGAAGAGAAGAACCAGATATGACCTATGATTTTAATTATGACAATAACATGCAGAAAAAGTTGTTTCCTCAAGTCTGAACTGGATTCAGAAAGAATTCTTTGTATCTTTGCTCAAACAGAGTTAATCCTGTGCCACATGCAGTGACACACGTTTGTCGAAAACATTCCCCAACCCAAACTTAAATGAACCTCACATGATATTCAAATATTCAGAGATCCTATGAACCACAGAGAAGATGCACTGGATTTAGAAGTTTTCAAATACATTTACCCAATGTAAGCTGTGAAAAGATCATAATAATGAAACCTGTTTGACTCGCAAAACCATCACCTCTGTGTTGTTTGTTTTGTTTTGACTTAGGTGTCCATATGTTTCCTTGAAGGAGCCGGAGGAAACATGCATCCGAACCTAAACAGCAGTGTGCTTGTAAGATCTGAACGCCTTTCTACAGCTAAGACTTCTGAACATACCCTACACACTCCAAAACAAGGGCAAACTCAAGTTACACTCCATCAATGACAAAAGAGCTCAGTTTGTGGCACCCATGATGTGTGTGTGTGTGCGTGTGGAGCTACATAAAAAGCAATAGGAACTCTCTCAAGGTCAGGCAGTAGATAAATGCTCTCTCTCTCAGTTAGAGTGTTTTTTGGTATAATGAGTTTTTTTTGCTAATGAGAGATAATGGGCCTGCGTACGATCAGGCACGTTGCCAATGTGTGCCACCCTCACTGTTCACAGTTGGGGCTGTGGTCGCTGGAGCCCTGCCAACACTGGTACAGTACAACATATACAGTAACACACACACACAAACACAAAGACATGCAAACACTTTTTGTCCCCAATTGACTTAAACTTCAAAGATGAACTAATCTTGTTCACACAAGACAAGAAAACATACACACATCTGGAGCTCGTAGACAACCACTTATATAATTAATCTCAGTATTTTAGTTTTACAGTGGGCTACATTTGACACGTTTGCCTGACTACGTTGAGGCGAAACTACAAGAAAGCAACACACAACATCAACAAACTTGGTCAGACAGCTGCAACACACACAGATAAAAAACAACACACACACACACACACACACACACAAACTCAAAGGATGCACAGAAGCATCTGTGGTCTTCTGGGCAAAGCTGTTCATTTTCTGGAGATAAACACCTCAGCTTCTCAGAAAGGAACTGAGCAGCTGGAGAATTTATGCCGACACTACTTGAAAGGTCTCCTTTCCACTCTGTCTCTCTCACCCTCTCTCTTTACCTCTGAGACACACACACTGTGCAAACCTCCTCATAGATACCTCTGCCCTTCATGATACTTAAGTATAGTGGATTTTATTTTCCATATTTAGTCTGATGTCAAGATCATCTCAAGGCTTTAAGCAGAGCTTCTTTATTCCAAGTTGTTTATTCCCCACCAGTTGTTGGGGGGGGCAACAACTGGTATGCAAACACTTTGTGGTTTGGTTTTCTTTCTGTATTATAAAAAAAAGCCTCACACATAATTTGTGTAAACTTAAATGTCAATTTTGATCCAAACTGCTGTTGTGAGAGAAATGACAGTTTTTCCCGGGGTCGATTTGGGTGAAACCATCTTAGCTCAATATGTGCTCCATAAGAACTTTAGGCCTCACTCCCAGCTTCAAAGGAAGCTTTTGCTGTGGAATATTAGTAACATCTAGATATGATCGTGATTAGAGCTTTCACAGGAAAACTGAAACTGACCTCTCATCAGGTGAGTCCACATGGAAGGTCCTCTCGATGACTGTGGTCCACTGCAGGCAGCGTATGATGAAGGTGTTTGGCTTCGGCCTCTCTGTCTTCATCAGCTGACATTCTGAAACAGGGACAGTAAAGTATTTTCAAGACAACTGGAACAAAATATACATTTAAAAAAAAAGGGGAAACCAAGAGTCAGTATTCTTTTCTTTTTTAATATGTATTTCTTGTAGGGTTGCAACTAACAATTATTTTCATTATCGATTCTTCTGTTGATTATTATCTCCAATAACTGAGTAATTGTTTGGACCTTAAAATGTCAACGATCATCAAAACAACGTCGTTCTCAAATGTCTTCCGTTTTAATGATTTATTATATAATTTAACTTTAAAAAAAAAACACTTGTTGAGGATTCATTTAGTAATCGATTAAATTGAGCAATTGCTTCAGCCCTAATGTATTGTCATTTTTTCCAATTACATTTTTAATAATGTAACTTATTTTCATGCACAAGTTAACACTGAAGAAAAGGTTCTGAGCAATTTAAAATGTCTTGTCTTGTGTCTAAGTTAGCAACCTTTTAAGTCTACGGCATTAAATAGTCTAATTATCCCAGTACTGTGTTACCGTGCTGCTCTGCAGTGGAGGGACAGTGTCTGTCAGACAATAAAACAAATATAAAGGAAAGCTCAGGGACTTCTGTACTAATAACCAGGACAGCTGAAACCCCATGTGAAATGTATTATAAATTAAAATCAATTAGACTCATTCTCCTCACACTTCAGACATTTAAATGTGTCTCAACTGCCAAATCACAGGAATAAATACAATTTTACAATTGTATACAGATTCCTTTCAGGGTCCTGATATTGTGCTTCCTGGCTCACTGTCACTACTGGGACACTTGAGTTTTTACAGTGGTATATACACATTGCTAACATTAGAATAAGTTTAGAAAAAGAAGTTGGTCTGTAAGTCTTTGTGATACTGGCGACAAGAGCTGATGTCAAACAGCATCATCAACCCCCCTTTGTTGTCACATCACCCAATATGTTTGGTCGCCTGTCACTCTCTCTTGCCCTCATCAATCCTCCACTTGTTTCCTCTCCCTTGCCTCCCTTCCTCTGGTTATCCCTTCCCCCAATTACTTTCTGTGTAAGTGTGGTACAGCACAGCGTGTCATGGCTCAGCCTAAGGATAGACAGGAAGGTTAATGACAACGCCACCCATGTTGCACAGTCACACACACACACACACACACACTAAGAAGTCACTACCTGATTCGTGACTGAGCGAGGCCTGCTGTGTTGCCAGAAAACAAGGTCAGGCTCTGGTTGATGCCAAAAGAATACTCACACCCACACATAAACACACACACACACACATAAAAGTGATATTGAAGTTTGAACGTTAGCTGAAATTGGGTTGTTTGCCACAGCAGGGAATTGAGAAATCTGTGTAGCAGTTTAGTTGGTGTATGCATCAGTGTGTGTGTGTGTGTGTGTGTGTGTGTACATCTGTGTGTGTGTGTGTGTGTGTGTGTGTGTGTGTGTGCAAGTGGGCACACACGACAAGCTTGTATGTATGAGTCCCTCTGCAGGGAACAGGCCTGTACCATCTCTGTTCCATCTGACCACTTCTGTTGTTCACACACACACACACACACACGCACACACTCACACACACATGCACACACACACACACAAATAAACAAACACACACACCACCACCTGGCCTCCCAGCTTTGGGCAACAGATGTGGCAGTGCCAGTGCTGTGCCAAGCAGCCGGGGCCGGATGTATGGCCTGGCTTGTCCTCCTCACAAACTCTTTTCCTCTCCTCCCTTTCCTCGTTCTCAATCCTATCTTCATCTCCTCCTCCCTGTCTGTTCAGTGCTGACGTTCGTCCTCTCCTCGCTTATCCTCCCATCCACTTCCTGCACTCCCTCCATTGCCGTCTCTAACTCTCCACCTACTCATCCTTCCATCCCTGTCCTCTGACTCCTCTTTCTTCTTCCTCTCTCCTCCCCACAACTGCAATTTTCTCCCCCTAATCCCCCTCTGATCGATTCCCATCGCTCATTCCCAGTACTTGTCCTCCCTTCCGGACTCCTATCTTTCAGTCTCCTCCTCCATCCTTCGCGGTACCATTCTTTATCATTTTCTCTGAGGTTTTCGTCTTGCATTCTAACATTTGTCATTGTTTCCTTTTCCCTTTTCGCCCTTATGTTACACCTCTTCTCGTGTGTACTCTCCCTCGCTCCTGTTGTTCCATCTGCCACCAAACCTCATTGTACTCTTCATAGCGTCCATTTGCGTGCTGTATATGAGTGCTTCAGCCAAATGTTCTGTCTACCCTGCACCTTGGGTTTTGTGGTTATAGTCGCCTCACATACCACTGTGAACTATATCTTAGATCTGGCTGGCCTTCATTGAGTGTACACAGATAAATGCACTGGCTGACTTTGATTTACAAGGCTTTTCTTGGTGTAGTTCCCAACTATTTATGTATCTTTCTGCAGAGAACTACAAGCTGCTACGCCTTACGCTCCATTGACATCTTTCATTTGACGTTCCACATGTTCAGACTGACTGAGGAAACTTTTGCTGCCCCCGTTGCTTCGAATTCTCTCCAATTTGAACTGGATATGACCAAACTCATTTAATTTCATTCATTTTTCACTCCTTATTAAATGATAGACAACAGGAATCCATTGATCATTGCGTTCACAACTCCTGCTCTTTAAACGTCGACTTGTTTCCACTTTAAACCACTGTTTTATTTTCATTTATTGCTTGTAATCTGTTTGTTGTGCTACTGACCTCTTGGCCAGGTGCTCCTTGTAAATGAGATCTCAATCTCAGTGGGTTTTTTACCTGGTTAAATAATGGTTAAATTAAAAAATAAATACAATAGCAACATGAGACAACTAAAGAGCAACCCAATTCACTTTCATTATGATTCATTTCCTGAGAATTATTATTGTGCCATATGGAAGCTAATACATTTGCATTAGGTCATGTAAAAGTCAGATTATGTCCATTAAGCAGTGAAACTGCATCAACATTGATCCATTTATTTATCAGGAAACAGATGCAATATGATACTACGGTGTATATTATACACTGTCCAAACAGCTAATTAAGGGAAAGCGTAATCATTGCGTTCTTACAATCCAGCCCTCAACAGGTTTGGTTTGGTTGGTGGATGTTACACTATTTTCTTGTCAAAGACTTGTACAGTATATATTAGGAAATATTTGGATGTGTGATTCACATGTTCCCTTAATCCCTTAAATTGTTTCGAGCAGTGTCAAACTGAAAATCACTCTGTAAGCACTGTAAATTTGCAACACCAAAAAAAACGCTAAAACACCTGGAGAGCAAGCGCAGTGTTTTTCCGGCACTCTGCATTTATTGTATAAACAATAAGGAGCTGGTGGTAATGAGAAACAATAAAATTCATCTTGTTAACTAATTAGCTGGTTAATTACACATGTCAACGACACTGTGGCGCTTGTTAACCAGGTGCAGACAGATGATATACTGATAAACGGTTAATTAGAGCCCTCTGTGAATCCTGTAAGGCATATCAACGCTGTGATGTAAAGACTGATGTTTTCACAAGCCGTCAGTTAAAACTGATGCAACCACCTATGTGCCATTTGGCGAAGCTCTGTGTGATGAAATCACGGGGAAAGTTTGAGCAACATCTCGTGGCGGTTTACATGACAGATGTGTTGTGCGTGTCCTTCAAGTGAAAGACAAAGGTTCAATTTCCAAAAGCAAAACATTGACTCCCTACCACTTCTGCTTTAAACTGAAACAGTCCCTACTGGGCTTAATCAAACGCAGAATGAAAAGTTACCGTAAGAACACCATATTTTAAAAATCAAAGCGTCAGAATGAGTGTGAAGTCCAGTTAAAAGTACCTTAAAGTCATGGTACGGTAACGGTTTAGAAAACTAAATGCACCAAAGATGTTATATGAAACTTACTTGCTACAGAAAAGTTATTTAGGGGGTAGGGCAGATCTGCATCCTGAGGTTTCTCTTTGTAGCCGATGAAAGAGCCGTCTGTCTTTAGCAGGAAGTACCGCGGTCTCCAGTTCTTTATGTATTCACCTGGAGAGAAAGATAGATACAAAGAGAGAGAGAGAGAGAAAGAGAACAAGAGGATATCTTCAGTCAGTTCAATTAAAGGCTCGGTGATCAAAGCAGCAGTGCAGTTGGTTAATGACCAGTCACATCTGGTATGAACATCTGTCCCATGTGATCCGCTCACATGTGCACAGCCTTAAATCCAACACCTGGAATGAAGATGTGTCCAGGAGGCGTCTCCTGTGACCACATCTGATCACATCTCACGTCAGCTGCACTGTGCGCTTATACACAGACCAGATGATTGTCTTTTTAAAGAAGCTGACGGTACAGATGTGTCCATTGTGAGTGTGTTTCTATGTGTGTTGGTGTGACTGAATGGACAGACAGAGAGGAGCTGAGGGACTCAAAGCCCTACTCACGCTGCTGTTAACCTGCGCTTCATCGAAAAACATCATGTTTAATGTCACGAGTATCACTTTTTTCAGCCCTCAGTAGGGAAGTCCCCATAATCCATCCATCAATTTTCAACTGTTGTATCCTCCACATGAGGGTCACGGGGAATCACAGAGCAGACAAACAACCATCCACTCGCACACATACGGTCAATTTAGACTATGTGGCCTGCACCTATAATAGAACTGTAAATAGATTTAGTTCCCCACAACACGTGTATTTCACACACACACACACACACACAATCTCCCACAGCTCTTGCCAGATTCAGATCGGATTATCTTGGAAAAAAAACCCAAAACATGTTTACCGGCACCAACAGTCAAACTGTCCATGCCAGAAACATCATCTGGCTGATACATGGGCAGACCCAGAGGTGATGACCCTAGTATCAAATGCAAACCCACACACACACAAACCCACTGAACAGAAAAGAGGGATAAGAAGGAATGACACGAGAGGTCACATTACACATCGAGAATATCCCTTCTTACATCGCAGCAACAAATAACAACATCTGCTGAGCAGCTGGTGGCAGAGTAATACCCAACTGGCTGGCACAGACTGGCACTAAGGTGGCACCACAGCTTTATCAGATGACCCATCGCAGGATTACACGAGTGTCAAACATTTCCACACCACAGAGGTGGATAACACTTACTAGAACAGCATGGATACACACATGGGTTTGAGTAGCACAATGGGAACAAGAAGCGGGTTTGGAGCGACGTGTGCGCGCGCACATGCACGAGCTGAGGTAACGCACAACTGTGACGAAAGAAACTGACGGTGTCGACACTTTGGGAGGCAGGAAGCACTTTCTCATTTCAAACAAGTGCAATAATATGCCACAGACATGAATGTGCCCTGTACTTCTCTTTTTAGTGAACAGGCCACACACACACACACGCAAAGGAAGAAGACATACCAACACGCAAGGACGATCACCTGTTTTACGCTAATTTGCAGGGAGAGGAGAACGCGAAGCGCGAGTGTGTGTTCTATTTGTGACATCCATTTAAAGCGGAAATGACAGCAGGCCGTGCTCGTTAACACATTGCGGAAAAAACACCTGCTCCGCTGAACTGCGGGCCCTGCCGGTACCTCTGGAGCTGAGTGTGTGTGTGTGTGTGGGGTGGGGTGGGGGCTGCCAGCTGACATGGACCACCACACAGGGACAGACAGACACACAGACAATGATAGACAGATCAGGAAATGCTGTTGCGTGCTGGTGCATCATCGGGATTACAGAATCACACCTCTCCTCTCTCAGTCTATTTTCTTCCTCTTTTTCACAAATCCGCCCACTCTCCACATTCCTGCTCCTGTTCTTTGAGAAACAAAGCATATTCTTTGGAACACTTGCGACTGAAAAACAGAGTGCGGCGAGAGGGGCTGAATGGGAGGGAAGGAGAGGGAGGTGGGATGGAGAGTGTCACGTGGAAGAGGGGGAAAAAAAAAAGGTTTTATACATTTATGAAGAAGCAAACCAAATCAAGGATGCAGAAAATCACAGCAACTTTGATAGAACCAAAGCACAATACATGTCAGTGATTAACCACACTGTAATTGTTTCTGTCAGAGAGCCACAATGAAACAAGATAAAATGGATTTCCACTAAATACTGACCAATGCAATGCTCAATTGTTGAAGTGATGCTACCAGTAAAATTATGATTCAGAGACTTTTTCATGTTTAAATGAATGAGTTCTATGTGTTCCTGGTTTGTCTAGACAGCCAGTAAGGACTGTCGTTACAGCCGTGCTTTCCCCACTGTTTCCTGTGTAAAAGTCCTCACGTACAAACGTCTTGATGACCTGCAGGTTTGCATCAGACAGACAGAAAGACATTTGCATGAGCAAAGGTTTGAGAAATGAATACATGACAGGTTTATCTGTTCCACCTGAACTGAATTTACAAGTGGAAGAAATTGATTATCTCAAAAAAAAAAAAAGGAGTGAGAGAAACTTCAAACTGGACAGGAGAGAAATGCACTGACTGACAAAATGGATGAGGATGAAGAGAAAGTTAAACTAATAAAACTGTTATAAACTGGCAGTGATGACTGGTTCGCTGGTCCAAGTCCAGTCATTTCTCTGAGTCAGTTTCCAATGGAAGGCTGTGGCTGGCCACTTCATCGCTCAGCTGTCCAGTACTACTGCAAACATTTAAGCAATCCTTCTGGACCAGCCTAGGCAGCATGTGTGTGTGTGTGTGTGTGTGTGTGTGTGTGTTTATTTGTACATGTGCGCTGGAGGGAGGGGGAGACAGCCAGGGGTGGCACAGACGGAGGGAAGAGATGGACAGTTGTCTACACACGCTGTTCCAAACAGATACAGGCATGCACCCGCACCCACACACACACACCCACACACGCACACACACACACACACACACAAACACATTTATCCTGACACAAAACTAACACTGGTTCGGTTCGACCGTTCCAATTCTCCGAATGATCCAATGGTGTTCTGTCAAGCTATCCCGTCTTGGCCCTGCCTGTAATGAGTCCAGCGAGCTCTCCCACTCTGGACAGCTTGTCTGGAGAGCCACATGTCTCTAGTTTGGACTGCTGGAGAAAACAGAACAGCCGGTCTCCTTCCCACACCATCTCTCTCGGACTCCTCACTTCATTTTCATTTAGTTTTCTGCACAACTTTACTTTTCCCTTCAGGCCAATTAGTAAATACGACACTGCAGACGTGCTTAAGACAACACAAGTCTCCTGATTCTTGTTAGAATAATACAATATCATCACTACAGGAGAACGTGGGTGACTTGAAAGATGTGAGGAACAGAGGATGTTCGACTTTTCTGAAGTGTAGTTACACCCTGGGACATGTTTTATCAAGCAAATTCAACACTTCTAAAGCATTCTCTTGCATTGAATTGGATGTTGTAAACTGATCTATACATTCTTTTGAAAAAAGAAACTTAAAGAACTCTTTCAAAAGGGTTGTTGTTGAACGACGACATCCGCCAGTATGATGCGGAACCTTTTGTGTTGTCGTACGAGCCGCAAACTAAAAGACGACTAAAAACTTAACGAGATTAGCGTTCTCGAAAGTTAGTTTGGAGTTTCTAGGAGACATAAATCTCGTTGGCACATCCTCCAGTTGCAGCTTGTGGGTTTAGCAGTAAGAGGCAGAGATGAATCAGCTGTGACTGTGTCTGTTCCAAGCTTTCTGATTGGACAATTACAACAACGCACCGACTAACTGTCACTCAATTAGCAAAAGCGATTAACCATTCATTTTGGGACGGAGAGGAAGAGGGGGAGAGAATTGGAGAAAATGAGGGACAGGTACAAGCGGTTAGCCAGCAAAACAGAGAGGAGTCACACACGCTTTGCAGCGTCTCTGTATCGCTGAGTCTAACACACTCACTCCTCCAGGACACCTGCACACCTCTGTTCTTCCACTTTGCTGTGGGAAAGGAAAAAAAACCAAAAACCCCAAAACTTCATGACAATTAAATAAATAACTCCATAACTATGTGAGCTCACCAGCCATTTGTTAATCAACCCAAACAGGGATTTAATTTAATGCTTTGGCCGAGGCTTGAGCTGATATGCAGATGGCGCAGAGACGGGGCTGTGTGACTGGCACTCTGGGAGCGGTGACGGTGGGCGGCGGCGGTGGTGGTGGTGGTGGTGGTGGTGTATCGAGGTACGGGGGGAGGCGGAGGAGGAAGAGGGTGGACGGGAGGTTCTTCCGCGTTCCAGCACATACACAGCAGCTCTGCAGCAGGGACACAGCTTTATCGACTGGCCGCTTAACAACACACACAGCAGTAACATAGCAGAGTTTGGCTCTAAATAACGACGATGATAAACAGGTGACAGAGAAGCTGACTGGCTATTTGCCCGTATATTAAGATGAATAAACACAGAAAAACATAAGACACTGTTTTAAAATAAGAGCATCGCTTCCCAAAGTGTGGGACAGAAACAGAGCTATACAATTTCTTCCAAAACTCATTGAAACAAATCCTTTATTCTGGGGAGAAATATCTGAATGAATTCATTATTCACGTTTGATAATATATATATTTAACACAATACTGGCCAAAACTGAAAAGACATTTATTTTAAATAAACAATTTTATTGATTATCATTATTTAATGGTAATAGTAAACGAAATATCCTATTTTTAGTGTGATCAGCAGACTTTAATGTTGTGCGACATGAGCTGGACGTAGGCCTTGTGAGTTTCGCTGAATTTTTGAGTTGCGATATTTGGGAGCGTGTAAATTTTATGTGCATTTTTGGACTTATGGGATTTAAAGACGTCACAGGACTCGGAAACTTCATTATCGGTGTCTGATGTAATTAACAGTTAATCCAATACAAGTCGCCTGTATTTGCAGGCCTGCCATACGGGTTAAATGGGGGTCACGCTTCAGTGAAATGTAAATGACTGCTGCACAGTTTAGCAGTGAATCGCACCATTAAAAAAACAGCAGACCGCGTGGGCTGATAAAAGGTTAAGACATCTCCAGACACTGTTTCAAGTGTGTATGTGCACATTGGTGGCTGACAAAGACAGAAATGGATAAGATAGGAGGAGGAGGAGGGAGGAGGATTAGCTAAACATCAGGTAGGTGACTGGTGGCTTAAGAAAGTTAGAGAAAAAGAGATGACTGTGAGGTAGTAAGGGCATGGGGATAGGAAAGAAGAGAATTGTACGATAAGACGCTTGAGGAAGACATCTGTCCGAGAGTCTGTACATGAGCGCTGGGATAAACAGGAATTCATCACATTTTGCTCTAATTCTTATTGGTCTAACAGTGTTGTAGAAAAAGGGAACAAATACAATTCACATTGTACAATCTATTTGATTGTGCATGTGTTTGTTGACCAGAAGGTTTGTGTGCACAACACCCCGACCCCAGTAGTTCAAACTGCAGGCTGCTCAGACATCTTAAGACGAAACCTGGCTCTTCAAAGCCAATCCACTTACAGTGCATTAGTCTCATTACCGCATCGGGGCTGGAGTGGTGTGCATGTGTGTGTGTGTGTGTGTGTGTGTGTGTGTGTACGTGAGTACCTTAAATACAGACACCATCACTAACAACATGAAAGTGGTGACGTGTGCTACCTGTAGGAGTTCAGAGGGAATTTTTGCCTAGAACGGGGGGGTTTAAAGAATCACAGAATTAAATTGAATTTGAGGCTGGTGCTGCAGCTGGCTTTCAAGGTTTTGTGCTGTACAAGCCCAGTGGCTGACTCTGTGGAATGAGACAAAGACCATGTCAGACTACTACAGATGTGGAAGACGCTAGGGTGAAAGATGAGGGAAAATACGAGACACAGGACATTAGGCAACAAGAGGCTGATCGGGAGACAGAAATGTTCAGGCCATGGCAGTTACGGAGCTGGAAGAGGGCAGGGCGGCCACGGGGCAGCCAGATTGAGTGGAGACCCATGGGAGTGTGGCTATCCCTTGGGGGCCACTAAGAGATTTCACCCAGCCAGCTGCACACAGCCAGAACCTCCTGGTAGGCTGAGCTGGACGCACATGTACACGCACACACATGCAAGCTGCCCTGGTGTCCCTCTGCTCAACCAGCTGGTACAGAAGGCACTAATACACACACACAAAAAGCAATCCCAAGTTCACAATAAATGAAAAAAATATTTTTTTGTAAACAGAAATGAAATGCCCTCTTTTTCTATCTACATATCTACTCTATTCTCTTTTTTCTGTATTCTTACACATGTTCCCTCGTCTCTTCTCTCTTGCAGTACCACTCTACACCAGTAGATGGCGGTGAATCCCTGGAGCATGGTAGCCACCACTGTAATGCTGTGGAGTGACTGACAGACACTGTAAGTTAGATGCCTCTCATCCTAATCACCCTCACAACACACTGTGTATGTGTGTGTGTGTGTGAACAGTATACTATATATAAGTATATTATATGAAGATGTGGGCTGTGTGTATGTTAATTCATATGTGTGTGTGTGTGTGTGTATTACAGCGTACAGGCATTCAGTCCACTTAAACCTGTGTGCACGTTTGTGTCCTGTGTGTTGGTGCATGGGGGGTGACAGGGTCCTAAAGCACCCTAGGATTAGTGCAGTGTTAGCATATTAGCATCTTAGCTGGAGGGCTGCTGCTCAACACCACCTGTGCCAGACAGGAGGCTGTGGCTACCCAGCTACCCACCCCCCATATACCTACAGCCGCCCACATATGGACACGCACATAGACACACACACACACATATGTGAACAGCGTGGTTGTGAAGGTCACTTAGCCCCAACGACTCCAAGCTTAATGTGCAGTCTTAAGTCATAACTACGTTAATAACTTTCCTTCCTTCCTTTTCTGTCAACCTGAAATATGAAACTCCTCTTCATGTATAGCACATTCAATTCAAGGTTGCAAGTTTGCTGTTTTTAAGACATTACCACGGAGAATGAAACGGGAAATTACACTTCACTGCTGCATTAAATGCCATTACAATGATCAATCACAAAATCCAGTGTGCAAATTTTAGACTTTCTATATAATAAGATTCTATTGCACTCTGGGAGGTCTGTCAAGTGAAATTCTACAATTTAAATGAACTTAATTCAAAATATTGTTATTATTATTATGATGACGATGATGTGTTGCTACTCATTATAGCTAAAAACATGTAGCACCCAAGGAGAATGTTTAAATGTATAAAGTAACCGTACAACTGAGGACAAGGTTTCCCTCCTTAATGATGAGGTTGTTTTGCGACGGCCTCTATGCCCTTCTCACCTGTCTCCTGCTCTGTGCTCTGCTGTTTGCAGAGACTTGTCCTGTGAAACAGGATCATTACACACAGGAGACACACCTGGGCCTGGTGTGACCTTGTGTATAATATGAAAGACTGGGTCAGCCTCAGTCCAGTGAGTTTTGTTTTTTTTAAAGATAACGGCACATTTCCACTCACCTACCCTCCACATTACTGATTTCTAGACTTGGTTTGTATTCACCGTTCACTGTCAGAAGTACTATTATTATCGTAATTATAATGAAAGACTGCTAAATCACAGTAAATCATTTAGAATGGAGGTCAATGGAGGAGAGTTCTAATAATAAAGAAAACTGGATCCTGAATAATAAAAAAGGTCAGTGTAGCATAAGATGTCATAGTTATCCTTGCTAAGGGAGTGAAAAGGGAATAAGATTCACTTCAGTCACTTGTGTGCACGTACAGTAATGCTAAATTTAACCACTAAGGAAAAAAGAAACAAATAAATGAAGTCCATTCAAACTACAGTAAAGTTATGTTACACTTACATTTTTTTCCGAAATGTCAATTCAGTTCAACCATTTTTTCTTTTTGGGGGGGCAGTAAAGCAAATTCTGTAGCCACAAATTACACACAAATAATGTTCAACTCAGATCTAGATCATATACCGAGCTCAGTTGGACAGTTTATTTTCTCCAAAAACACCTATCCACCCACACGTACACAAACATGCACCACTACAAAAGCGTCACATGCTGAAAACACAAAGACTGATCTGTTCTGGTCCTCTAGTGTGTTAAGAAGGTAAAAATACAGTCTGCGCTAACAGCACAAAACAAAACCCTCTCTTTGGGAGAACTGGGAGATGCAATGCTGTATATGTTCAGAATGCAGAGGATCTGATGTGATTAAGAAATGCACACACCATCCAGTGAGTAGGCTAATCAAATTGCACTGATTGCTGGTGTATTGCCTCTCTCTGTTCTCTCCATTGTGTGTTGGCATCATCGATTTCTTCATTTATTTTACGGTGCATCATTGGCATTCAAATCCACCGGTGTTCTCTGCCAAAGCGCCGCACATCCTTTTCTAAATATAAGTGTGAGCTGCGACGACATTAAAATACACGGCACATCATATCAGACAAATAGACTGGGAAGCCGGACCAGTCAGTCAGTCAGTCAGTCAGCAGGATTAGCTGTCGATCAGGACAAGAGGAGGAGGGGCCACAAGACAGACACAGCTGTCTAAGTGTTGCCTACAACACAGACAGGCAACATGGAGTGTGCGTGTGTGTGTGATGAGGGGGGGTTAACTAGCTCAGTCCTGTCCAGTTAAGCAGTAATGAACAGGTGCAAAGCTTTGTGCATGCATATGTGTGTAATTCTTATGTGTGTATTATTCCAGAGTGGTCAGCTGTGTATTATTAATTCAGTAATACTGGGCAGCAGCTGGCGTTATATATATGTGTGTGTGTGTGTGTGTGTGTGTGTGTGTAAGTCCCCTCTGGTCTTTTGTGTAACCCCCTCCCCTTTCCTAGAGCAGCAGAGATGCATTGTGCTATTTGTCTTTCTGTCTGTAAACTTCAACGCACTGCAGCCTCACAAACAATATACACACATGCACACACACACACACAAGAATACAGCTCAGCCATGCAGGAAAAAGTAAACAATCAAGTACTATACCCTAAGTAATGTCAAGTGCCCCCCACCCCCATCACAACCTCCCACCACACACACATACAAGACAAACACACACCAGCCCAGCCGTGCCTCACTCCAAAAGATCCATTCATGTGTTGCACTGAAGGGCCGACAATAAGTGCTCTCCACCTCACTAACTGCTGCTCTCCCCACTGTCCCGCCTGCATGGCTACCTGTCTGTCTGTCTGTCTGTCCACCTGTCCGAGCCCATCTGTTCAACTGGCACTGCATTTGAGTTCAGTGTGTGCAGACGGGTTAGAGCGGCATAACCCAGTTGTGACTCACCTGAAGTTTAAACCAACAAAATTAAGAGGTTGAGTGTCTAGTGACTGCTTGCTTATCTGTCACACTCTGAGTTAACAGTTATATGCTGTACATGTATATATGTATATATATATATATATATATATATATATATATGTCACTCCATCTCAGACAAACACCTCCCTCTCCTTGATGGAGAGCTGGTGTTTGTCATGCTGTAACGTCTCTGTCTTAGAGGCTGTTTTTGACAACATGTCCACCTCAGCTGGCCAGCGACAGACACTCAGAAGGAACAAAGACGACCATACTGTGTGTCATGATGTGAGCAGCATAGAATACACATTTATTTTAATTTAAAAAAGTTTATTTTCATTTAAAAAGTACCACGATGATTTATATTGGTCCTAAAATCATCAAGCTGCTTTCTGGAAAAAAAAAAAGCAAAGCTCAGTGTTTCATTAAAACCCACTGTGATGTTTAACACTGGGAAAAATAAACCACTGTGAGTTAAAATGAACTCTGTGTCAATGTCTATATTTTGGCATGAACACAGAATGACCAGATGAAAAACTTTCCTTAAACAACATCATGACAGTGTGTGAGATGCCTGAGCTTTTTGTTTTCCAGGGATGATTTTTACAATAATTCACCTATTTGTTTCAATATGAATATCCTAAACTGTAAAGACAGAAAATATCCTTATTTTATACACAACATTGGGACCTCTATATGGTAAAAAAAAAAAACCCTCAGCTCTCAGCACTATTGTTAAAACATGGTGAAGAATATTCTATCTGAGACACTGAATAATACTAGCACTCTGTGAACCCTGGCTGTCTGGTCCTGGAAGATACTTAATGAGCAGGCCATGTCCCTGGTCTATTCAAATTCATGATATTGTCTAGAAACACTCAAACCACGGAGCAATATCTGACTATGGCAGATGTTCGCCCTCTTTTCTTCTCCGTCCTCCCCCTCCACCTCCTCCCATACAGCAGTCCACCATAGAAACTCGTGCTCGAGCCACTATACGCAGCGAGACATCTGCACCTCACTTGCTGTTTCTTTCATTGTTTCCCGTCTCATCTTTCCTCTGCATGCACACACACATGCAAAGATAGAAGTCTATTCTTGATGACAGATGGCAAGTTAACAATTATACAGCGTCAGCCTCAGAAAACACAGACACACAAACCTTATGCACACACACATACACAGAAACAAACACCAGCTCCCTGTCCTCCTGTCAGATGTTGTGATTTGTTTCTCAGTTGGTGATGGTGTGCATGTCCTTCCTTACCTTGGTACAGTATATTAAGCACTAGTTTAATGAGAGCTTGTTGAGGAGCAGGCCCCAGCCAGTGGACCATATGGGGGACATTTAGCCCCCTCAGAACATAGAGCCAAGCCTTGCAGACATGACTGCCACAGCCATTTGCTGCTCTACACTTGTGTCAGATTGGGAATGGGGGATTTTTTTATCATGGACAACTAATTAATAACTGGAGACTGGCTGAGGGAGAACAAAACATTTTATCACTCATCTCTTCCTCCTCTCGGTTTTCATCAGGCAAACTAACCCGACACTTTGACATAAACACGCAAAAGACGTGCATGCAGTCACAGCTTCTCCTCGGCTGAGAACAGACATACATTTGTCCTTGCTTTCCTAAAATACCCTTGCAGTGATCACATTCTACACACTTCTGTGCCTTACATGTTCTGTACACACTGTTCTTCTCACTGTGCATCTGTGTGAATCCCTGTATTTATTCACGGCTCACATTTTTCACTGTGTCTCTGTGGCACAGCAGGCTTCAGCTAGTGGCTTTGTTAATCCTGTCAGAAACAGATTACAGGTGGAAAGATATAAATAGACTGACTGTCCCTTTAAACTGGTCGTCGTGACGTCAGCAAGGCACGCAGCTTAACTATTAAGTCAGACATAACGGGAACAAACTCAAATCAAACCCACCAAAGATAGCCCTAAGCAAGTTTTCACAAAACCAGCTTTCATTGTATCGTTACATCTGGATTTCATCCATACAACAATCACTAACTTTAATAGCAGCATCACACTAGACTGCACACACTGTACCCTCAATAGCCCCTTTATTTAACTGCTTCTTAAGATATCTAATCAGCCAATCACATGACAGCAACTCAGTGCATTTAGATCTATAGACATGATTATCAGAATGAGGAGGAAAAGTGACATAAGTAACTGGTCTGAGCGGTTCAGAGACTGAACTTGTGAGATCTTCACACACAAGCATCTCGAGTGTTGCCAGTGAGTGGCAGTTCTGTAACATCATCTCAAGCAACCACTTGTAACAACCAACATATGCAGAACACTTTAAACCATAAAAGCAGATAAAAGACAACACCAGGTGCCACTCTACACACTTCATTAGGAGTCACGTATAGCTCATAAAGTGGCTAATGAGTGTATATACCCCAATCAGATTATTGTATTATAATAATGTCATCTTCTTATGACACAATCAGTGTCATTGTCTCAATGTTGTGTGCTTTTTTTTGGCCCACTGTTACTGTCTCTCTTTCTCTCTATATATGAACTATATATACTATATATAACTATATATATGAAAGACAAATGGGGGAAAAATACGACAACAACAAAACAAAACAACATCAGTCAACAAAATCAGCCGCGGAACACTACTCACTATTACGCTTTTGCCGTTCCAGGATTCCAAAGGAAGACCGGAAACTCCAATTAGCGCTGCGTTTGTGTGTGTATCTGCGTCATTACCTCGTTTATGAAACCCTAAAGTTTCAGAACAAACAGTTCAGCCACTGCTGAGAAAATAGGGTTTTATTGTTTGTGGTCTGAAACAGCGTGGCTGATGAGAGCATCAGTGAGGAGATATTTTGATCGGCTCGTTTGCAGCGACTAGTAGGTTTTTAACCATGAAAACAAGTTAATATATGTAAGTAGACCTCCATAACTAACATATATGTGCGATACAAGCATTCGATGTCACCTTTAATCAGAGTTCAAAGTTGCTATACTCACAATTCAAAGTTCTTCAACAAAGTTCAAGTTTACTCAACGCAGTTCAAAGCTCCCATCACTGTTCAAAGTCTTTCCTCTTGTTCTGTCGCTTCAGATTTGTCCATTGAAGAAATGTCAAAACTGCCTGCATGGCAAGGTGGTGATTTCTTCACCCCATCCCCTCTAGCAGAGGGACCGGCCACCTGACTCAAACACTCATGAAGTTGCTGAGGGACATGATTCTTCAGCCCCAGGAACCTTGTACCTGCTTCTGACACAAAAGTGATTATATGAGATCTAGTTTTCTTTTCGCAAACTCCATACAAAACATCAGCTATAAATGGATGGGATGGGCTTTCCTTCTAATTGCAATCGCGTCCTGATGATTTTCCACTGATTAAATCAGCAGAGAAGCACCCACATCCAAGCTGTCAACCATTCTTGAAACTTTAGAGTTCAAGAATGGCCTCACTCTAAAACGTTAAGGCCTCTGTTTATGATGTCATGAAGTCATTTCTGACCTCTGAGCTTAGAAGTTGATGCTTCACAATCTAAGACATCGTGTGTGTGTGTGTCCCACATCTTGCACATCCCCTCTTTCAAATACATATGGCCATAACTAAAGCAGCATAGTTGTCCTCTTTGATTCTCTGCAACTCACAATACCAAGTGTTCAAGGAACACTTTAGAAGACAGAACATTTCCCTCAAATGTTCTAAAGACTGGGGCATAAAGATTTCCTCCTTCTTTGGCCTTGTACCACTTCACATCCAGAACTGTTCCACCCCCGCACATGCACCAGAGATCACACCTTTGATCACATTCTTCTTTTCTAGAATAATGGCATCCACCTTTTTTTCTTCTTATTTTCCCAATTTGCTCCTGCTTAGTCTTGCAAATCACCAAATGAGCAAACCCTAACCAATACTTTTTAATGATTCAACCACTTTGAAGGGATTTGCTGCTTTATACCCTTCTGCAAGCCTAAAAATGATCCTGTGTTCCTCCACCTCCTTGGCCATCTTTCATTATTTTGCTCCCCTCCTCCACTTTGCTGGCCTCCCAGCTCCTGTTAAACAAAAAGACTCCTGCAAAGGAATCGGAGATCACAGAAGTATCGCGACTAGACCGATGCAGGCCGTCGGTTGGCACACCTACTCTCCTCAACCATCATGAGTTTCCTCAACACTGATCACACTTGAATCAACATAGCCAAGGCTCCTGCAAGGTAAACGGGGATCTGGATTTTTTTTCCCCCAACAGAGTAGTACTGTATAGTACCCCAAAGTAAAGAACATGCAGTTTGACCAAGGCCAAGAAAAGGGTATGTGATTCTAACATGAACCCTAACCCATGATGAAAGACAAATGAATTGAACATATTTCACTAACAGGTAACTCTCTTCAGCACTTATCTTTCCAACCAACAGTGAAATTAGCCATTAAAAAAACAGGCACTAATGTGTTGCCCTAAATCAGACAAATCAAACCCTACACCCTGCCTCCTCCAATCAGCCCCAATCTAATACCAACCAAATATTGATGGGCGTGAATATTTGATTATAAAAAATTGATAAATTAATACAAAACTGGAAAATGCTTCATCAGCTATGACGGCTCAATACCATGTTTTTATTTTTATTTTATCTCTTAACCAGCCATATGATGGTAATGGCGCACGACTCTCTTTACAGCATGTCCCCCGTGCTTAGTGAAACATTTATGTGATGTTTAGGATTTATGGATAGTACTGTATTTTACCATTTTCTTTTTCCATGACCTGTTGATCACACCAATGCTATAAGTATCATAGTGGCTCCATGAATTGTACAGTCGGTGATAAATGATAACAATTCAGTGAGGTGTGTTTGTGTGAATGCATGTGCATGTGTGCATCCAGACCGTGATCAAATGTTTGAGGTCAGCAATTCGATTGATCCTGAGCTACAAACTAATCTCATTACTCAATCTGTCAATCCCTTCATCCCGTCTCTCTTCCTCCTTCCAAGTTTTTCCCTCTGCAGAGATCAGCACTTCATCCATTGACCCATCCGTTCATTCATTTATCCCGGACTCACCCTCACCATATCAGTTCATTCATCCACCCTTCCAGTAATCCATCCCTCTGTTTACATGGCCCTTACAAGGATGCTTCCTTCCATTTACCACTAATCTCACTGACTGATTGACTCTCCAGAGTTAAGCTTCAGGTTATTTAGCTCAGAAACTGCACTTTTTAACGTATGATTCTCCACTTATCTGTGGTACATATACATTTAAGGAAAGTTAAAGGCTCTATAACAACAAGCAGCTGCTGTGTTGGTAATTTGCACATGGTAATGCTCAGTCAAAGTAACTATTGATGAAGCAATTTGCTGACAGAAATGCTTACATTTCTTTCACCACTTTCTGAATGACCTTCAGAATTGTTCTGAGAAAACGAAATGATTAAGATGCCCATTATTTTCATTTATTTCGTATGTGTACCATATTTGCTCCCAGTAATCAGAGTTCTCACAACTATTACAAATATATATCATTTTATATCTTAGTGCTGCCTGTCAGTAACCAAATGTGAGGGGTGTGCATTTCTCCACTCATGGACAATTTGATGTATAAGCCAGACACATGGGCTCCAATATTCCAGGGAAGATGCTTTCATTATTGAACAACTTTATTTGATGCTATTTCTTGTTTATGTAGACATTGTTTCATTTCAATTACAAATTAAAGTCAACTCTATTATTACTGCTTACCATCAATTAAATATTTATTTAAAAAAGAGGACCCTACTTAAACCTACCTGTAAACATGATTACTTGGTCAATAACAATACTATTGGACACTTATCCTGTGTTGGGCCACACGGTGGTGTAGTGGTTAGCACTCTCGCCTTGCAGCGAGAAGACCCAGGTTCGAGCCCCGGTTGGAACAAGGGCCTTTCTGCATGGAGTTTGCATGTTCTCCCCGTGTGTGCGTGGGTTCTCTCCGGGTACTCCGGCTTCCTCCCACAGTCCAAAAACATGCAATGTGGGGATTAGGTAAATTGGACACTCTAAATTGACCATAGGAGTGAGTGTGAGAGTGAATGGTTGTTTGTCTCTATCTGTGTGTGGCCCTGCGATGGACTGGCGAACTGTCCAGGGTGTACCCCGCCTATCGCCCGATGTAGCTGAGATTGGCACAGCACCCCCCGCGACCCTCTGGTGGAGGATAAAGCGGTTAGATGATGACTGACTGACTTATCCTGTGTTTCCACTCAGTGACCAAGCTTTTGATTTTTTTCAATTTGAAATATCTTTAATGCTGCAGTCGAACAGTTTGGACTTTAGCAGCGAGGTAACAGATGACAATAACATAAAGAATCATGAGCACAGCCTCTTTGGCCAGGTCGTCATTGCAAATGAGAATTGGTTCTCAATTGACTCACCTGGTTCAATAAAGGTTAAATAAAGTCTTGTGAGCATATTGACTCTCATTAGCATAGCAAATATTGAGACAGTCTTGAAAACACAGTGAGGAAGTAACAGCGTAGCGGCTTCATAAACTGATTCATATCAACCAGTGCATACAATTTAAAGACAGGGTATCAACTGGTTGATAGACTATTTAGATCAGTACAGTGTTCTGTGTATCTATGCATGTGTCTGTTACTTTAACCAGTTGGTTAATTGTTGTCGGTGGTCTGGGGTCTGTACACAGCTTGTTGCAGGTCTCTCCTCTGTGCTGGCTCTAGCTGTCACAAACGCTCGGTCTCTGGCTGTTTTTCCTGTTTGCCTGTAGGCTCTGCAGACCAGTCTGTATGTTTGCGCTCTGCTGTCGGTCTGTCTGCCTGTCTGGCTGACTGCCCTTCTCTGCAGTGTAGAGTGACTCATTCTTAGGACAATGGAGACAGTTTGTAAAGCCACACTGGAGCATACACTTCCTCCGGATGTGCAAGAGGATGCCATTCATAACAAAGCCTGCACTGTCTGCTACACTGCCCCATATATTCATGAGTTTGAGAGACACAGGGGAGAGCAAGAGCAGGGCAGCGAGATGGGAGGACGCACACAGAGCCAAAGATTGTGAATGGCAATAAAGGGAGTAAGTTGTGTTGACAGGCTATACAGCAGAGGCGGGACGGACGTGGAGGAGGAGAGGAGAGAAGAAGGGCGACACTGCAGACAGTGGTGGCAGCAGCAGCGGTAGCAGCGACTGATGATTGATATCAGAGATCTGGCTGTGCCACCTGATCTAGCCAGCCAGCCAGCCAGCCTCCAACACTGAACTCACTGAACCCACTCAGCCAAGATGGCTGCCACACTGCACTGCACCCAAATGAACCCCTCACAAGTCTTAATGTACAGACTAAAGCACAGACAACTCCCAAAAGAATTAAGCAGTGAGGATGGAGCATTAAAAGTAAAGGTATGTTTATGACCATAGTAAGATGCAGGTCAATATGTGCAGTAACAGAAGACAGTGAATATGTAATTAAGTCACTTCACTTTCTGTCTTCCTCATGTGATCAGAACTGTACATACAGTCACATGAAAGCAACTCGCAAAAACACACAGCAACATGAGCAGAGACAGCATTTCAGTCGACGACAGGGACCCTGCGATGTAATCTAACACTGCATCATACAAAATCATGTATGAATGCGCCCATACCACCATGATTCCCTTGAGATTTGCCCAAAATGCTATCACAGAAATCAATAATAATTTCCTCTGCAGCCTCCAAAATTATTGAACTGCCACAAGGAGAAAAAAGAGAACATACTCCCTCCCAGACATTAAGATACAGGCTCCAGTGTTATGAATGAATGTGTCTCGTTGGTATGTGGCATTTGCTGTGGAATTTCTGGAACTGTATGGTTTTGATTATGTTCGATATTAGTCCCAAATGAAGGGGGTTTTCAGAGCTCAAACATGTTTTTAACCTTTATCCGAATTTGTCTTTTGAATCACTTGATTATCTCAATGCAATAAAAATAATGATCTATTTAAAAGAAAGATCTGATCTGAGCAATATCAAGAATAAACCTTAAAAAGAAGAGTGTCCTGTAGGTAGCTCTGCTTAGTAACACATCTAAGGGACAGAAAGTGTCAAAGAAAAGATGATGGCGTTCTTCCTGTCTCTCTCCTCCCTCCTGGCCATCTGTTGTGCTGACTGCTGTGTGGGCTGATGCTAGTGGAGGAAACAGTATCCTCGACAACACTGGATGACTGCAACCTCTGTGGCCTTACATGCACTGACAGGAAGTAAACTCCAAGCCAAGGTGGGAAAGAAGAGGACTTCAACACAGATTCTAACATTCTAACATTTGGACTGAAAGATTGATAGTTTATCACCACATTTCTCCTTAATAATTTATTATAAATTATAAATTGTAACAGAGCACAATAACAGGGTTCCAAATACTGTTTCTTGTGGTTTCCCCTGCACGTCTAATGCCTTTATATTAGCCACTACAACAGATCCTGGTATTTATCCACTGTTCATTATTTCCATAGAAATGATGGAGCTAAATGCACTACCCACTCTGCTTTAATGAGAGGGGGAAGGAAATCATCGGTGTGCTCGTGAGAATGCAAGCAGCGAGAGGCTCAGTCATCTGAGGACACAGTGTGCTTTCCTTTGCAGAGGTGATGTTCCTGAGGTTTGACACTGTGTTCCAGGAGGATGATGGGAAAACTTTTAATTTGCTGTATAAAGAACAGACAGAGAGGTTTGCTTTTTACACTTTTGTTTTATACGTACCGCTTTCTTTAACTACCATTTTATGCTTGTTTTTATATATATATTCATTATCATTTATGGTTTTGTTTTTCTGTCTCTCATTGATTTTTATAATACCTATGTGAAGCACTTTATATTTTAGTATGGACTGATGGAAGGAAGGAAGGAAGGAAGGAAGGAAGGAAGGAAGGAAGGAATTCAAAAGAACCCCATGTAGCTTTTCTATTGTTACAGTACATTTTCCATCGATATCTGAGTATCCCAGTGATCAGCATCCTCTGGCATATGTAAGTTGATCAGTCTAGTGTTATGTGTGTGTGTGTGTGTGTGTGTGATAATGTCATGTTTGACTGAATGAACAGAAATACTCTAATGGTTTGTGGCTTGTCAAACAAATGCAACATGCTGATAGATTCACAGTCTCTTCATAAAACATGCAGAAAGTCAAGTATGCTCATGAGGGTGCACGCATGCACGAGAAGTCAGCCTCACCAATTATTTGTGCCGTCAATGGGAAACTAATTTCAATCAATTTATCCGGAATCTTTATTACTGGACTCAATATTAAGACCAAAAGTTCCTCGTTATCAGTATCACGGTCAAATAAAGTTTAATATAGACTAAATCAATAGGTACAACTTACAATGTCAATGTCCCAATGAATTCCATTGGAAGATTCATTGTTTATACTCACTAATGTTACTTTGAATGTCAAATATTTATGTCATTTGGATGGAATGCAATACATTGGAGTGATGTTTTAAGACCCACTGACGCTTCAGACAAATTAATTATTATTGTTTGAATTTGACTTATTGATTATTTATTAACACTGTTTACATATAATGGCCCCTTATCTCTTCGCCACCCTCCTCTCAGCTCAGTTTTCCACTTGTTCAGTTAGTTAGTTCCCCTTTTTATGTCACTATCCTGATGTCACATGGTTCAAAACAAAACAACATGCACAGGGCCTCACAGAAAGCCAAAACACAACTGCATGCAGCAGCTATGTGTACTTTCATTCGAACCAAAGTTTGTGTGTGCATGTGTGCAGAGGTTTCACTACCTCTCTCTCAGTCTCTCTCACTGTTTCGTTTCAGTAAAAAATGTTTAAGACTGCAGTCACGACATGGACAGTGAGTCAGCACCCCGACCCTGCTCCTCTCTGCTCACACAAACACAGACAAAGATTTAGCATATGATACAGACAAACATTCATATTCCTGACACAAACAACTCCCCACCCTGCGTTCCCTTCCCTTCCCTACAACCTCTCTCACACACTGATGAACACTGGTAGCACTGCGTCGTGACTGGGGGCGATGTGTTCCTCTTAATATGCACAGACGACTGTCTGAGGATCACAGTGGCATGCTGGCACATATAAACAAAGATCCTCCCCTCTAATTCAGCAGTACAGTTTGTATTGTACCTATGTGTCTATGTGTCTATGTGTGTGTGTGTCAAAAATGAGCACATGATCCAGCATGTTATCCTGCTGTGCTATGGTGTTAGCCTACATTACCCAGCATCCTACAGTCTGGGATGGATCCACATCACTTCCTGTTCCACAGTTTGTGTTACACATTCCTAGACACCATCACATAGTCAGTGGGATGATGCTCACTGGTGTATAAAAAATTGGAAATCCCCCTTGTTGTGGCCCTGAAACTCTCTCTGTGAAACAACGTCATATACACACATTTGTGCGTGAAGGAATCAGCATCAGCAGACACATGAGTGAATGAAATCAGAGTTTATACGGGCAAAACAAACACAAAGTCCTAAAGTGGCGTACAGTTGCAATCATCACAAAGTCACTTTTTGACAGTTGCTGGTTCAGCGTGACACATGACAACAAATGACTGGTCACCTGTTGCAGCAACCACTTACTTAACATAAGCTGTGACTATCTGAGAACAGGGAAGTGCTATCTGTGTTACATGCGCTTCAACTATGACATTTTGTCTGTTTTTCATTTGGTTGTAAACAGGATGTGTTGTCAGTGACTGGACTCCACCCCAACCGAACACATGTCATATGACTCTCAGTTACACCATTCAGGATTTTCTAAGAAGTCAACACACACAAGTGCATTGAACAATAACATCTGACAGGCAAAACTAACTTGACTATTAACTAGCACACACACTGGTCTGAGAGAACACCATGCACCAGTAGTGTAACAACAGGCCTGGTACATGTAATCAACTGCACACACACACATACACACACACACATACGCAACACATGCACAAAGCCATGCACACACACACTCTTTTCCAGCCACAACCAGACAGAAGCACATAGAGGCTTAGCAAACAAACTGCCAGACAGGCTTATAATAAAGAGACACATCTCTATGGGGGCAAAGGCACATGCATACACTCGCACTTGATAATCATACACCCATGTGATCACACGTACACACACACACACTCAACTGCAAACATTCACATCCTCCCACCAGCACATGTGGACAGCCACGGCCAGGCCCTCAGTCTAGACAAGAGGCTGAGAAGAAGAGGAGAAAAAAGAGAGGCAGAGAGGAGGGGAGAGTAGAAAAGGAGATGTACTGAATGCACTTACCCCGTTTCTGGAGCCATCCCTCTCTAACGATGGTGACATCGCTCATGGTTCCTTCACACCGAGTCTGATGCCGCTACACGCCTGCTCCACAGAGAGAGAGAGGGAGGAGGGGAGGAGAGGAGGAGAGGAGAGAAAGAGAGGGAGAGGAGGAGAGGAGGGGGGGCAGGCTCTCCCAGCCTCCGCGTCACTCTCCCTCCCTTCCTTTCCCGTTCAACCTCTTGTTCGCGCAGTCTCTCTCTCAGACACACAGACACACGCACTATGTTTGTGTGTGTGTCGTTTTGCTTCCTGTTGTGGCTTATCTCCCTCCCTTCTTCTTCTTCTTCTTCTCCCCCTCCTCCTCCTCCACCTCCTCCTCCTCCTCTCTCGTTCCCACTCCAGACCTTCCTCCTCACCAGTAGTGACTCAGCCTGGAAGGAAGTGAAAGGAGAAGAAAGAGAAAAAATAATCAAGAGAAAAGAAAGCATGGATTAATTTTTCTCCTCTTCTACTGCTCCCTCTCTTTCCCTTTCATACTATCTGACTGGACAAACAACTAGTTATTGTGAGGACACTCTTCCCCCACCCAATTATACCCTAGTTCCTGGTTTCTGTCACTAACACTCTCACAGATAAATCGGATGAATTATTGCTCTTGATGAAGCAAAAACTGACCTTGATCAGCAGTCAAGGTCATTCCTGAGCTCTGCCTCTCATTTGTTCAAATCTTTTTTTATATATATATATATAATGATGAACAGGCAGTGCCGTGTAGAAAAGACAAGTCTGTCTTTCAGTGCTTGCTGTATTTCTGCATGTCAAATTATTTTGTCAACATGTTTGCATGTGCGTGTGTAGGACGATGCCTCTGCGTAGGAAGTGGAAGAGCATCTAAGGACTGTGGAGTAAGGCTTGGCTATAAATAGAAACAACGGCAGTTAGGGATGCTCTCACACTCTTTCTCTCTGCCCAAATCTCTGCACCTCTCTGCTGCTCACTACTGCTCCCCCTCCCTTCCCCGCTCTCTCTGCATAGCTGCCGTGTTCACCTCAAATGCACCCTATAGTAGGGTACACTGTATTACACAACGCACAAGAGCACTACGCTGCTCGGCTTGAATGGGGATCAGCACTACGACGGCTGGGCAAGCAGTTGTAGCAATCTAGCTGGAAATCAGTATTCAGACCAGCAAGTGTCTGCACTGCCGCCGACATTTGCAGGGACTGCAGCATCATAACAGAAGCTGGAGCAGATTTACAGTCACACTCACACACAGGCAGGCATACACCCTAGCAGTAAAACCTCATGTGATATTTGTTTTACAGCAAAACACAGTATTGGCTAATCTAAAACCAGAACAACAACAAAAGGTCACAACTTTGGGAGTTAGCTGAAGACAACTGCACTTGCTTGTTCAGTTTCAATGTAAGCAAGAGCAGAAGAAGGCTATGACCTGGATGACTGACAACCTTCACAGACATGTTGCTACACATTCTGGAATGGATTCCCTTAGTCGACAAAAGGAAATATGAGAGAATGTGTAGGAAACTTGCAGATTAAAGGAATCACCGTGCAGACTAATATTATTATTATTATTATTATATATTAATCAGTCATTACACATCACACTTTTTCATTCACAGAAACTTGACAAATGCTCCTGTGACTACAACGTGTTGTTCTACATGTGTTTATTTCATTATACAATGATGTATGTCATTTGTTATTGTTAAACACTGTATTTTATCTGCTACAGGGAAAAAAATAATAAAATAATGTCCAGGAGTATCGCCATGCATATATGCCATGGCCATCAGCTGCACTGATCTCAAAATATCAGCATCAGCCATAAAAGAACCCCCATCAGTTGACCTGGTACTGTCCTGGTACCAATACTGCAGCTCAGCTATTGTTCTGGCACTGAATTAGAGAACAGTTAAAATGTTTCCAGGCCCTAGTAATTACATCCCAGGGCACTGAATCCTTTTCATGGGCACTGTGCAATTCTGGATTAAGCTTTAACGCTGCAGTGTAATTCAATGAAGCTTCACTTAGCTTTAACCTTAATCTGGCATGGCCCTGATCACTGTAGGTGTAGAACAGAACAGAGAAGGACAGGATAGGACAGGACAGGACAGGACAGGACAGGACAGGACAGGACAGGACCAGTCAAATGTCAAAAGAATGATCCCCTTTTACCAGGCTAGATGTTACCATAGATATCCAATGCCGGGATGAACCAGTGGAAACACCTGTGTTACAACATTTATTTAATAACAGAGATTCATAGCCTAAACTACTGATATTAACTAAGGTACAATATATAAGGACAAATATACTAAGAAAAATATATATAAAAAACAACTAATAAATAAACAGTATTAGAAAATTAATTGAAACTAAACAAGTGGACTCTGTGTAACCTCATATATACATTCAAGTGTTGAAATGTGCAACTAAATTGATACCAAAGGTAAATGCGAACACGTCTGATATGATACCAATAAGTGGTTATCGATAGGGATGGGAATCACTATGACACAATGCACGATACCAATAATATCCCGATAATAATATTATAGCAGTGACGATTCTGTGATAATCAATATATTGCAAGACAATCAGTCATATAGCGATACATCACAACATCTGTCTAAATAAAGGAAAACGCCTGTGAAAAGTTGAAAGTGCAGGATTTCTCTGTATATTCACAACATAGAGAACAAAGCGCATAAAGTCTATGTATTGAACGTGGATCGAGTGAAACTGGCAGGGACATAAGAGCGCCTTCATTTGTTATTAAAATATCGATATTTTGACCCACCCCTAGTTATCGATACAGTTAGTTATCAGTGAAAATACATTGTGTGGCATTCGACACATGCATGCACCATGTCCATCAGTGGTAGACACATACAGAAGGAAAGCTTTAAGGTTTTAAACTGGAATCTTTTCTCTCTCTTTTTTAACTATTTTGGAAGTTGCTGGTATTTTAAAAAAGAAATATTCCCCAAAGTGATTATAACATTATTATCACATATATGTATTTTTGTCTCACTGTGTTCTGCAAAGGCAACATCATGTTTGATATATAAATTGTTTTTCTAACTTGGTTAAAAAAGTAAGCAGGTGCCAGCTTCCTAACTTTTCTTTATTTTATCATCATTGCATTGTAGGCTATATCTTTGGATTATGAACTCTGGGCTGGACATAACAAGTCAAAAAATGATTTTAGTCCCAGTCGTGGGACTAACATATTTTATTCTCATAGCCCCTAAACATCCCTAAATTTATCATAAACGGCCAACTTTGGGAACATACGGTCAGTATTTTAGGAACGTAACTTTACTTTTTTATTTTAAGGTTATTTGAAAATTGTGTTTTATCAGAATAGTTCAAATGTTATTGAGATAAGGGGGGGGTTATTATTTCCTGAGGCAAAAGTGACCATATTCAAAAACTGAAAATGATGAAACCATGAATATGACTTTATAATGATTATTGCTTTATAAACACTAATGGCCACTTCTTAAAGCACACCTGTTCAGCTACTCATTTGTGCAAATATCTATTCCGCCAATTACATGGCCAAGGTGTGTGGGTATGGTCAAGATCACCTGCCAAAGTTCTAACCAAGCATCAGAATGAAGAGGGAATGTCTTTCAAATTACTTTGAACATGGCATGGTTGTTGGTGCCAGACAAGCTGGTCTGGGTATTTCAAAAACTGCCAATCTACAGAGATTTTCCCCCACAACCATCTCTAGAATTTACTGGTAATGTTCGAAAAAGAGAAAAATATTGTGAGTGAGAATTATCAAGGTGAACGCTAACTGAAATAAACCTTTGTTATAACCATGGTATGACGAAGACCATCTCTGAATGGAAGTCACAATAAACCTTGAAGATAATGGGATTTAGCAGCACGAGACCACACCAGCTACTTAATTAGGTACATTTAACCAGTCTTGTATAAAGTACCTGAAATGGATACTAAAGTAAAAGTACCTTTGAAAATGACTTTGGTAGAAGTTGACATTTATTGTACTTAAGTATTAATAATAATGTAATGTCTGTAAAAAGTAAAAGCGAAAGTATTAAAAAGCTGGTGGTAGAGTGAGTTGTCTTTCAAGTGGAAGGGTGTGGGTTTGATTCCCGGCTCGGCTCGTCTATATGTGTCTTTGGCACTTAACCCCACATTGCTCCTGATGCCAGTGTGTGACTGGGTGTGAAATACATGTAATAGAATGTGAATGTGAATGTGAATGTGTTGCATGTAGATGTTTGAATGTGTGAGTCAATGGATATGAATGGGTGAAGCGGCTTTGAGTAGTTATCAAGACTAAAAAGCGCTACATAAATACAGACCAATTACCAACTCTTCTTCTTCTGATTTGATTTGGTAGTAGCAAAGATAGTTAGAGGAAATGTAGTTTATATATAAATAACAAAGTAAAGTACACATATCTGAATTTTGTACTTAAGTGCAGTAACAAAGTATTTGTACTTCATTACATTACAACACTGCATATAAGACCTAATGTCCCCTTTTCCTGAAGTTTGTGAGGTCCCAGACCATAGTTGAGGAGCACAGGGGTGACTTTAACTCCTCCAGGGCCGAAGTGAGCGAAAACTTCAGGGAAACGTCTATTTCTCCACTACAGTTTCAGAACAGAGAGTAAAACTCAGAGAACGACCGGCTGCTTTAACAGTGCTGTTGTTTATGAGACACTTCTCTACAGCTTACAACAGCCTAGGACTTAACCTGCACTGCTATCCTATTACTACTGCTCTCTGTCACTTCAGTCACCATATTTTCACACACTCTGCACGCATTCTACCACTCAGCCAGTGATGACACTGCGCACACACACATTCACAGGAAATTCACAACCGATATCTACAATGTCATTCTTATGAGTCAAAACTACAATTACAGATATCTGCAATTCAGTTTTTACTGGTCAGAATGGCGTTACTTCTGCCATTCGTGTGTATGGGCTTTGCCATTATAGATATCTACGATCCAGTTGCTGATATTGTAGATATCTATAATTCCAGTTTCAGATATCTCACCTCATTATGACTAGTCATAATTGAAGATCAAGATATCTTTAATGATCCTCAATCTACATTGTCCTTTTTATCTCTCAAATTGAGTTTCACATAGCCAGAATTGTATAATATTTAAATAATGTTGTAGATATCTGAAACTGAATTGTAGATATCTAAGACAAAACTCATGCACATGAATGTGAAACTGTAGTTTTGATTATTAATACCTAGATACATACAACTACGATTAACTCTAGTCACAATGAAATTATTATGTAATGGTGATTCCAGATATTCAAACTTGGCGATTAAATGTTAAAACTATGCCTGTAACCCTAAACAAATGACAGGTGAGTGTACATATCATGTTTTTCATGCTTTTGGGATTAAAAACCATAATTTGTTAAGGACCTACTTGCAAAAGCTGCCACATAAATGTAGTGAAACAAAGATTAAACAATAATTCCTATGACATATAACAGCATGCAAGGAACACATTCTAATAAAATGAAGTAGACCACTTAACCACTACACACACACAGCACTGCAAGTACATGTTTGCATGTTTACATGTGGTATGAATGTTAAACATTATAATGAGACAGGACCAGAGTGTTAAACTTGCTTGCGTCATCACATCAAAACACAGCGAGCTGTGGCTGTTACTATCCTGTCATGTTTATGATGCTAACAGTCAGCGCAGGGCGTCTGTAGCCGCCTGTGTTACCTGTAGCGGCAGGTGCGCTGCTGCTCTCCCCGTGCACCTGCTCTTTGTAAACCGTCCGTAAACCGCAACATAAAGCTGTGCAAGGCTTCACGCCAAAAGCCGAACCTTTAATCACCCATCGCTGCTAACAATACCAAATAACTGTTGACGATATGAACGAATTTCCACATCTATTATTTGCGTGGAGCTGCGACACCTAAACCGTTACCGCAGCCACCGGTTGTTTTGACTTTCAGGAAAGCTCGTGACGTCATTGAGAGAAACTCTCTCGCGCGCCGGCATAAATGAAAACACACACGCACACATACACATAGATCTCCTACCGTGTCGCCTCGTCCTCTTGAGCTCGGTTTTACAGATATCAGCTCGCCTGCTTCTTCTCCTCCACTTTATCCTAATCTCGCACCCCGTGTGTCAGTGGCGACTAAGACGCCAAGCATCGCGAGAGTCAAGTTGTAAGTGCTCGTGATCTTGAGGGCACGGAACAGACTGAAGGTGTTAGAGAATGAATCTGCACCGTTTCATTGATTAGGTGTAAGTGTTTATTCTATGTAATAAAATGGTTGTAGAGGTGTTATAGAAAAGAATACAAGCAATAAATATCACACAAAATAATATATTATACCAACATCATCAACAGTGTCTAACCTATATTATATTCTAAAATGTAGGTAACATGATTCATATGCTTGTATCCATGTTAAAGGTAAAGTAGGCAGGATTTTTTTTTCATCATCATCGATCAATAATTAAATAATAAAAATAAAAATAAAAATAAAAATTGGAAAAGAGAATCAGACAATGAACACAATAAACATGTGTCAGTTTTGCCAGATGTGATGGAGAGATTTCCCCAGGTCATCTGTGTTGTGTGACTGAATGAAACTTGACAATCATCTATTTTTCCAGCCATCCTCCCATCTACTGCAGCTTTAATGACACATGCATTTGCTGTATCATTATGATTTTTGTCCTAATAGTTCCACGTGTAGTTGTTCACAGATTTCAAGGTTTATTGTTGACACAAACGCTGTGAGCTCTGAGCAACAGAGACGACAGTACTCTTCAGTAATTAAGTTTAGCCATCCCAATCAGCCCCTCCTAACATTATTCCCTTTCAGAATCCTAAAGGCTTTTTATGGCAGAAAGGATGAGCTGCAGCTGCATAACACATGATGGAATCTCTGCTCAACAGCTTTTCTCTACCAAATTTTTAAGTGATTCAGATTGTTGATACAAAGCATTTTTAAAATTTCTGTGCAGTATGTTTCATGTTAGTGGGGTTAACGACACTCTTCATAGAGCTGGGACATTGTGGACAACCTCATGATCAGGTAAAAACAGAGTGTACCCTCTGCTTATAACATCCCATCAAGTCTTTCCTCCCTCCATATTTTCACACATACAAATACAGTGTGATTAATATTATTAATTTTACAATGGCGCAATGACATTACATTATAGACTCAACAACAGTGGCTCCCTCATCTGTCCCCCTTTCTTTCCCCTGTCTGTGTCTGTCTCCCCAGATGGTGTGTGGGGCTGGGCAGCAGTAGCAGAGGGTGTGGGTATGGGGCCGTGGCTGTGTACAAAGTGCAGTACACAGGTGGAGCTTGACAGATAATGTGTGTGTGTGTGTGTGCCATTCCGTGTTAACATATACACAATTTGCCATCAGCTGGCCTTTAGGTCACAGCCCTACGTGCAGAGGGGGAGAGTGAGCAGACACACCAGCAACCATTCAAGGTGTGTGGATGTGTGTGTGTGTGTGTGACTGTGTGTGAAAAAGGCATCGCAGGGGAGACCTTCTGTTGCCATTGCTGTGGCCAGACGTGTCCCTCTGACACACACGCACACACAAAAGCAACATGATGTCAGTTGTCTATATGGGTTGTGTTAGAGTACATTTTTTGAAATGGATCTGTGTTAAAGTATGATTTGTATTAAAAGTATTGTACTTTGTTGTTGTAGTTTTAATGTATAACCTAAATACATAATCATATATCATGTCATGGGCCACATGGTTGGTGTAGTTTACAGCAAGAAGACCTGGGTTCGAGCCCCGGTTGGAACAAAGGCCTTTCTGCATGAAGTTTGCATGTTCTCCCCGTGTGTGTGTGGGTTTTCTCCGGGTTCTCCGGCCTTCTCTTACAGTCCAAAAACATGCAATATGGGGATTAGGTAAATTGGACACTCTAAATTGACCATGAGAGTGAGAGTGAATGGTTGTTGGTCTCTATATGTGGCCCTGCGATGGACTGGCAAACTGTCCAGGGTGTACCCCGCCTATCACTCTATGTTAGATTGGCACAGCACCCAAAATGGTTTAGTTGCCTTGTTACATTCTTTCTTTTGCTTCCAGTTTGAAGACATTTTCGTCTTCAAACCTTTAAAATAAGATATAGCCTCTTACAGTTCCTGCAGTGATTACTTTTCAGAATAACCCTGATTATGTGACATTTTACAGAACTTCTTAACAACATTTTTAATTTTTTCATTTTTAAAATTCTCAGGTGTTTCACTCAGTGTTTTTGTCTTTTTATGTGTGTGTGTGAGACCTCTCTTTTCCTCTGGGGCTTTTCGTCCAGCTTCCATCTACAACATCCCCACATCCCTCATCACCATACCTCCTGTCTTCCTGTCTTTGCCCTTCTGCCACACACACACACACACACACACACACATACAGACATATTCCTTTCCCCTCCACCCCCACGGCACTAATCCCTGCCCCTTCTATGTTTGGGACTCTGTGCACCTTCTGAAACACACCCAGCTCTGCTTCACCCTCTGCCCTTCCCTTCAAACCCCCTAACCTTATACCTCCACCCTGGCTCCCCAGCTCCCAAAGCCCAGGGAAGCAGCAGCCGTGCTGGACGGGCCTGGACACCCTGTCCCCCTTCAGCCCAGCCCAGGTCTCTTTGAAGTAGCTTCAGGAGAGAGGTCAGCCTCGCCCCGGAGACCAGCATAGAGGTAGGGACAGCTGCGGTCAGACAGATCCTGTGCTGGGAAAACGCACACACAAGATCAAGCACACACGCACACACACAAACGCACACGCGAGACAGAGCAGAGCAGCTGCAGCCACCGTGTTGAAGGTGTGCTGTACAGCAGGACAGCTTGGGAGCCAGTATGGTCCAGCGTGGCTCTGCTCTGTTCTGGGTCACCTATTTTGCACTCAGGTGTGAAATGTAGACTGTGGAGGAGCAGATGACCAGATGAAATTTATATATGTTCTATATTAACTTCTAGCCAATCAACATCTACTCTCCTCTTTTATGTATTGATGTTGATAAAAAATAAAGTTTCTGACATATTGTAAATCTTATGTCAGTTCTTTTATTGAACACAATGACACAAGATTGTGCTCAAAGCAATCTCAGTACGTGACATCCCTTCATTGCCTGAAACTTAACTATTTTACAGTGGAAAATCCTCGTATTCTCACATGTTTAATCGTTTAACATCTCCAGATGATCTACTGCCATAACTGGCAACTGTAGCTCAGTGGTGGAGCGAGTTGTCTTTCAACTCAAAGGTTGTGTGCTTCCCTATTCTTCATGCTGATGTTTCCTTGAGCAAGACACTTAGCCCCATGTTGTGTGAATAGGAATTGGTCTAGTCTTGACGAGTACTCAAACATGCTTTACAGTTTTAAAGTCAGCCGTTTACACATTCACTCACACTTTCATACACTTACACTTTCATGCAGCGCATCTATGTGCCTCATATTTCTATCACTTGTCTTTCATTCCCACGTGGGGTTAGATTTCTTGCAAGGACGCATCGGCATGTAGACTCGCAGAGCAGGGAATCATACCCACAACCCTTGAGTTGAAAGACGTCTCGCTCTACCACTGAGCAACTGTTGCTCCCATTGTTTTCTATGAATGTGTGTGCACATAGAATGCGCTGTACTGTGTGATTGTATGAGTGTGAATGAGTGAATAGCAAAACTTGTAGTGTAAAGCAGCTTTCAGCGGTCATCAAGATTTAAAAAAGAAACATCAGAACATTACAGCTTCAATGAAATGGTGTCAGCTGTGGTAGAGTAACGTACTGTGATGTATTCTCGTTATTCTGACCGAAGTATAAAACAATGACTTAGTTTAAAAATGTATCTATAGACTTCGTGTGTACAGCTTGAGTACTGTGTGGACATGAGAAGACAAGGTTAGTACTGTAATTTAGTCTTTGAGTCGCAGTAAGTTTTAGGCTTTATGTTTGTGTTTTTGTGGGAGTTTTTGCACATATGTGCCTAAATGTGTTTGCCTGCAAGCCTGTTTATGTGCTCGTATCTGTGCATATGTTCACATATTCGCATGTGCAGTGTGCACACACCTGCGTATTTGTGGAAACCTTCTGCTCACGTGCACACAGGTTGCACTCCCCCAGAAACGTCCTGTCCTCAATTCTCCACCACACGCACATTATC
This sequence comes from Solea senegalensis, assembly GCF_019176455.1. Taxonomy (NCBI): domain Eukaryota; kingdom Metazoa; phylum Chordata; class Actinopteri; order Pleuronectiformes; family Soleidae; genus Solea; species Solea senegalensis. The sequence goes on from NC_058035.1 coordinate 14,788,014, forward strand.
ACACTGGACATGTATTTTGTTTTTTAAAAAAACCTCTGTTGTTACTAAATGACATATCAACTCACACAGTGTGTTACTCTGTCCACTCACTTTTATGGCAATTGCTTCATACTCTGACACGAAGAATAAACAGATTAGTAAAATAATATGTGTATCCTGCACAATATCCAAATTATTTTCTGAGCTCACACCAGAGAGAGAGTGTGTGAGTGCAACGTGTGCACCAGAAAGATGTATTTCTAATTGTCATTGAGGGTAAAAGCTACTATGTGAGTGCTGCTCAGAGGCAGAAATGTAGTCGTGATTGTGCTCCATGATGATAAACAGGAGGATAAGCTTTGTTCTGACGCTTCCTGATGTCATAAAGTCGTGGCTGTGGCTGTGTTTTTAAAAGATGATTGGTCCACTTTTTAACTTTGCGTTGCAGTGGTACATATTGTGTTATACTGGGTGAAAGCAAATATCAAGTTTGCAGATCCTGGTGTTTGCAGACAGATGTTACCTGCATGAGGCTGTGGAAGCAGCCAGAAACTTCCACCCTGTCATCGCTGACACAAACATCTGCGAACTGTGTGACATGAACATGCATATGAGGTTTCTGTCTCTAACACACACATACACACACAGCCTTTTTGCTGCTCTTCCAGCTGCATGCTGAAGTTCCACTGGGTGCCATCAGTGCAGATTCTGCTCACTGGTCGAGTCAGTGAAGCAGTGAGGTGATGGCAGAGAGCAAGAGAGAGGGCATAACTTTGATCTACCATCACGGTGTGACCTTAAAATAAACAATGACTCTATACGGCACCACAATTCCAATCCTAAACTTGATTGCGATTTTGCCTGAACATGTCCACGTAACAACATGAACACCTGGAGAAGATGCTGTGTACATAATGTGAGAGGAGCTTTCTCAGACAAATTGAGATGAAAAAGAATGAGGAAAAAATGTAATTCTGCAAAACATCATTACCATGTTAACCTGTTACCTGTGGCAGATGAAACCTCAGTGCTCCACCACTCATCTCCTGCACCTACCTGCATGTGTACAGCTTCATGCGTGCAGAAACCACTCCGGGCCACAAGGGAGAGCTGCACTAGTTACCGTACTGAGGCCTCCAGATGTTCATCTCTGCCTCCCCTCTCTCTCTCTCCCTCTCTCTCTCCATCCTTCTATGAGGTCACAACATGTAAAGTTTACACATCTGGATGAGGCCAAGTCTGTGTTTTTTTAGTTATTTATAAGACATCTGGAACATCTGTATCTCTGGAGAGCAGTGGCAGGAAAAATTGTGGAATTTGTTTAATGGTAGCACAACTGTCTCTGGAGGGCGTACAGGAAGGATATATGCTGCTATCTCTCCTGTGTGTGTGTGTGTGTATGCATGTGTGTGTGTACTTGTATGTATATCTTTGTGAGGACCAAACTTATAAACCATAGGGAGCGGGGACATTTTCATGTAAGTGAGGACATGTTTGGCTTGTCCTCATGTTCAAGTCAGACCTTGTTATTCCCAACATTGTGTCACCTCAGTGATTCCCATCAACGAATCAGTCTGTGTCACCACAGTAATGAAACCACAGCTCCAAACAAGAAATACAGATAGAGTGGTTTGAATATAACAGGCTTCCATTTATATTTAAAAGTTACGCACTACAGCTTTAATGTTTTCCTCCTTGTATTGAAGTGTATTTTTTCTATGACACACTAAACAGTAAATTGACACTTGGCTTAGAACATTTACATCACAAATCAAATTGCAATATCTGTTAGAAGGAAAATTGCAATTATATGTTTCCCCCAGATCGCTCAGTGCTATGTTGTTTGAGAGAGATTCAGAGGTTGAACACAGCACATCTGTGAACATCTGGGTGCACAGACTGTGTTTGGCTTTCCAACAACTGGATGAGATCAACATCAAAACACACACAGTTTGAGTACAGCCAGAGGACAGAGCAGCCCCCCACTCCCCCCGCTTCCACATCCACATCTCACACACTCACTAACGTATTCACCCACTTCTAAAGCTTATGATGGCCCCCAAGGGCCCCCGGTTTCCACTTCTGCCACTTTCTATTTATGCTCTGTGCCTCCCTTACATCCTTTGTAAGCCACATTGCTCTCTGCCTTTGTCTACACACACACACATAGGCACTCTCACTCAGAGAGACACATTAACACTTTGTGTAAATGTGATTTTCCCCAGTTTACCCACACCATGGGGAGGTGCAGGGAGAATCGTCTTTTCCTGCTCATCTGTAACATCTGTGTACAGGAAGAGAGAAGCAGATGTGAGAAAGATATCTGTCATGGCAGCAGGTGTCATGTTTTCCCCGCAGCAATTTGCATTTCCTGAATATGTCATGTGCTGTTTGATAGAAAAGTGTTTCACAGATTGAAGTGGAGAGGCACAAGTCTTTCTCGGCTGCAGAATGATGTGTTTTTAAACGTTCTATGATGTAAAAAAAAAAGTGTGATATTGAGACAAAAAATGACCATGATGTGTCATGAGAGATTAAGGACATAATGTTGGTGATTATGGTGCAGCCACCTTAGTCACAACGTATATTTTCTTTTGCGGGAAGCTGTGTTTAAGTTTTGGAGGGGATGTGACATACGATGTAAAGTAGAATTTTTTGTGGCATGAACCCAAAACCAGACATCCCATAGTGTCAATACAGAGGATGCAGACCTGGTCAGGCTGTGACAGAGGTGCCATTCACCTCACAGGTGCCCTGTTGTAAGTTAATGTGCCATCAAAAACAATCTTGGAGACATTATTTGAAGGTTGAAATCCTACATTATTTGTTGCTTTATAACTCATATAATGATTTTATTGGGGGCTGTTATTTTTACCTTGTTGTCTCCTCCCGCCACGTGATAATCCTCCACGTGTTCACTTTCATTCTCCGCCTGCTGCCGAAACACTAAAATTAACCAAATAGTTCATCAAAACAAAAACAGTGGGACAGTTATATATGTGGGTGTGTTTGTGCATAAACACAGTATAACACTGGGTAAAAGTGCAGTGTCTTATTTTTGATACTTGGGGAAAATCGAGGAAACCACGGCCCTTGCACATTATAATTCATTTTATGAAGCACTGACATATGACCAAGGTGACACTGAAAATGATTTTGTAGGAGTTAATATTCTATCCAGCCAAAAAACTGTATCACATGCAACATCGTTGCCCCATGTCCAGTTGTTGTTTACTCGGGTCAGTCTGATGGCTTGCTGGAGGTCCCACACAGGTGAGAGCTGCCCTGTGTCTTAGTGACAGCTCACCATATGGGGGGACTGGATGTTTTCTAAGCCGTGTGGAAGTCCAAACACAAACAGAGCTAAAGTGCCACACACACATTCAGCCAAATCTGTCCTTACATCACATCATCCATACAGGTGATAATGCTAATTGTGTCCTACCATTTTATTATTATCATTGTTATTATTTTTTATTATTCTTTTTATTTTTTTATTATTATTTTATTTCAAATCCATCTTTTTTCTCTTCTGTTTATCACAGTTAGGTTACTTGGAAAACAGCTAACAGAGAACAATAAAACTGATGTTTTGAGGTGCAACATGTAACATTTAATAGGGTTCAATGACAGATATGTTTGTTCACGTATATAATCACTTTAAAATAAACATTGTTTGCATTTTATTAGCTTAAAAAAACAAAACCTTTGATACTCTGTGTACTTTTGGTGATATAGAAGATGCCATCTTGTGACGCCCAAAGACCCAAAGCATTCTTTTACAGTCACTATGTTTACGTGACATTGGAAAAAAATCCTAATATGTGCATATGCATGTGCATGGAAACAGACTTAATTTTGAAGTAGCATCTTACTACTCAAACAAAGAAGAATGAAATCCCTTTGATGTGATAGCCATAGTTCTCTTACCCGCTTGGCAAAGGGAGCACTGGGCCTCCATTTGTTACAATCTGCAGTTTCACTGTCGTCAGATGACACTAATTCTCACACACTGGACCTTTAATGTCAAAGAAACTCTCACCTCGTTCCTTTTGTTCAGCCACAGCAGGCAGAGAACATTTTGTGACTCACTGTGGTTCTTTTGTTGTTCTCCTATAGTCAAATGATATTATTCCCAGAATTCAGCAATTCATTTGGTGAGTGGAATGTCACTATTAATAATAGGGATTGTCGCTAAAACCAAGAAAAGGAGACCATATTGCAATAAACATGAATTATACTTAGGAATTATACCTCTTCAAGGCTTTTCTTTTGGGTTTTTTTACCCTTCTGTTTCAGTTTATGCGTTTACTGTAATAGAAAAACATGCAAACCCTCTTGACACAGCGATATAGTGATTAATCAAAGTGACTTTTAGTCTCAATAAAAAATCTATGAAGAGGCTTGGTAACTGCTTCTAATTCAAATAAGGTTTCTAGTAGATGAGGGGTTAACAGCAGAGAGGAATCTTCCTACAGGATGAATACATTATAATACATCAATAATAATAATTAAAAAAAGATCACATAATTTCTCTTTTCTGCCACTCTTTCCTTTTTCACTTATACCTTTTTTATTCTTTCATGGTGTCTCCGTCTGTCTCATGCTGACAAATGGCAGCGATTTACAAGTCCTGAATAAAGAGAGAGAGTGGCTCCCTCTATTTAGCCCGAGGCTTACAGAACTAACATCTGGGCTGTTTGGCAGGCTGGCTGCCATTGGCCTTGTTGGAAAGCCTCTTCAATGCTGGTCCAGATGCAGGAATGGGAGGCTCAACGCACACAGATGGAGACACACACACACATACACACACACACACACACACACACACACCAGAGCTGGCACATACACAAGACATGCACGTACACACACACACACACACACAAAACATTAAGAACATCCATACATTTGAACACACACTGGCACCATGCACACTGCACACAGGAGAGGCTGTATAATCATGCATGCAAGCACAAATACAGATGTGGAAAGAGGCCGATACATTAGGCTACAGATGCAGACAAACAAATACTCACACAAATCGGGTCTCGTACCCAGATGGAGACAGAGCGGAAGCTGATGTGGTGGGCAGAGACGATGCTTTGTTGGCACAGGTAACATGTTCTCAACAGCTGGCACAGGTTAGGCATTCCTGGGAATTGGAGCCACAAGGCAAATGTTCCCGCTGGCTTGTATGGGCTGGTGCTGTGGCAGGCAGGCAGGCTGGCTGCGCCATCGCCCATACACGTGAATCCTGTCACCGACAAAACATTCTGAATCAGGTGGATATGTCTAAACGCAAGTATGCATACAATTGCACTAACACACTGACTTTACTAATCATGGAGATGACTAATGATACTAATAAATAGCCTTATCACTGCCCTGCCCAGTTCATTATTGATTTCAGCACCTGGTCCTGATGGCGACCAGAGCCTGGTTCCAGGATGTATACCCACCGCCTTTCGCCTTATGTCAGCTGGGATTGGCACCAGCGGTAGAAGATGAATGAGTAAATGAATGTTCCCATTTATAGTAAATTCGACAATAAAGCGTTGACACCAGTGTGATGGACAGCTAGTGTCGTCTAATAGGTTACAGGTGACGTTCTGTTTGAAAAATGGCAATAGTCAAATCACAAATTTTGAGGCTTCACAGTTGGAGTTTGCCTTGCAACCAGAAGACAACGTCCATTTTTGTATACGGTCTGTAGATTCAGCTTTGGTTTGATTATCCAACTGAAGCCAGTGCAGAGTCCTAAGAAGAAGAGCTGCACAAACCTGTGTGTGTGTGTGTGTGTGTGTGTGTGTGTATGTCTGTTGTTTTGCTGTATATCTCCTGTGTTAATGTGTATTAGCCTTTTCACTGCCTGGGGGCTAATTTCCTGCCACAGCTGTTGACTACTTCCCCTGACATCTGGACAGAAGGGAGGCAGACGACATACAGAAGCAGAGTAGAGATGACAGTCGCGCTTTCCACTTCAACATGATCTCTGAGATGTACTAGATGTGAGAAGATCACATCACACTGCTGTATGTGCACTCCTGGACTGGACCCAGCTGTTAATCTGACGGCTGTGGCTGTATTTATTTAAAGCTCTGTTCGTGTTCGTTTGTCTCACCTCTCTCTCTCTGTCGTTCTCTTCATATTCATCGATCTGAACTTTCCATATCTGGCTTTTGGAGGTGACAAATACCATAAAACCTCCAGAACAAGGGACAGGATGAGTCATATTCACATTTAGTATTTTTTTTATTTACTTATCATTATTAAATGTCAGCTGCTAAGATGATGAACATGGTTAACATTACACCTGCTAAACAGCAGAGCGAGGAAGTGAGTAATGTTTTGTCAGTGCGATCATATTATCATGCAGATGTTGGCATTTAGCTCAAAGCACCAGTGGAGCCCCACAGAGGCTGTCAACACTTGTCTTGTTTATTTTATGTTGCGATTTTTTTTCCTTCCTCTTGTTTGTTTTCACACTCTTTATACAAGTGTGAAAATGATACGATCGATAAAAAGTGTTTTCAGGCTAATATTTGGCTTATGAACAGCCAGGAAAATAAACATTCGATGAAGTTGTCCGATATCAAATGGCAGTAAAATTGATGTAACTCAAGCTGCGTGCAACAAGGGGAATATAGCATGGTTGTCTCTGCCAAATGTCTCTTTTTTTAATGGTTTCAAACACGGCAGTTTAGCTGTGTAAACACAACCAATCTAATTTTGTTCTAAGAGATAATACAAAAAATGAAGCTGGACTGAAAAAAGCCCCTAAGTGTCCAGCAGGGGTGTTTGTCTGTGACAGGATGGTTGGCCAGATGTAGAGTGCCCCCCACCCCGCCCCACTGCACCACCACCACCACTCCAGCCTCTGCACCCACACACACACACATACACACACTTTCAGTGCAGCAAGGGGACGGACGGCTGGCTGTTGGCTTGGAGGCGCCATTAACCAATTTAGCTTCCAGATGTCCATCAAACAGCCACAGCCAAAGCAGCACAGCTCTTTAAGAGCTTCACACGCACGGGTGTGAACAGCCCACACACACACACACACACACACGCACAGGTTTGCACATCTATTCTTCTTAGGACACCTCATTAGTTCCATTCATTTGGGCAGCCTTAACAAAGGGTTCCCTAACCTTAACCTAACCACAATTCAAATCTTAGCTCCAGGTCTCCAGGTGTTTTTGACACAAAAGGTCCTAAAGAGGCAACAAATACAAGTGTACACACACACACAGAGATGTACCGATGCTGAGAAGGACAAAAAGCAGATACATATAGATTGACAAATATTTCAGATCTTCACATCTGCCACACAACAAAGCAGACCGTGCCACACTGTGTGTGTGTGTGTGGGTGTGTGTGTGTGTGCACGCACGTACGGCAGTAAGTTGACAAGCCGAGATCCTGATGAAACTGACAATCATTTTTTGATCATTTCTAAAATGATCCTCCACCATCTGGAGATACGCAAGTTAAATACACAGTTGTTTCTCCTGATGTCTAATCCCCCTGAGACATGAACACACACACACACACACACACACACACACACAGAAACCCGAGCATGCACCCACACAAACATATATTCACGTTCTTCAAATGGACAGATGCTGCACCTCTAGAGGCACAGAGACCCAACAGCTGTTCCCCAGCCAGTCAGCTGGGCTACCATTGATAGTTCATGAATATTTTACACTCAGTCAAATGGCTGCATTCCAGGTTGCCTACAACAGCAGCCGCACAGGACAGATGATCAGATCATTAAAGTATATGGACTGGCTTCCTCCCACTGTCAGCTGAAAAGAAAGTTGCTTGCTTGTGTCTTGGAGGTTCTGATGGACACAGAAGGTGGTGGAAGTGTGTAGTTTGAGTTTTGTCGGTGTGCACCTCTGTGTCTGTTACTGACTTCAATCAGCATCAGTGGTCATTTCTCCTTTGCCTCCTCTGCTTTTGCCAGCGATGTACCTTTTCCAGTGCAACACAATACATGTGTCACCATCAGTAAAGCTGTTAGCTTTAACATATTATTTAATTTTGTATAACTTATTTCATGAAGTGGATCATTTAAATGATTGATTCAAAGAGAGACCAAAGTAAAAGATTCCAAATTAGAACCATCGCTAAGATCTTCCCTCAACTTGTTATGTTTCTGGTGTCTCTGCGACTTCACAGTTCACATCGCAATTCACACCTCTGTAATGCAGAACAATTATGGGATATGGGAATAGTGTTAATCACCCTTTTAAGCAGCTTCACAAAACACCATGAAATTTGAATGACTTTTATATTACAGTCATTATATACATACAGGGCCTTTAAGGCAACATTTACTTTGAATCCCTTTTAGTGCAAAAAAAAATGATGCAAAGAAGGACAAAAAGCAGATACATATAGATTGGCAAATATTTCAGATCTTCACATCTGCCACACAACAAAGCAGACCGTGCCACACTGTGTGTGTGTGTGTGTGTGTGTGTGTGCGTGTGTGTGTGCACGCACGTACGGCAGTAAGTTGACACTTTATTGTTTTAAGTTTGCCATTTGTCAAAATGAATCACAACAAATTGCATGGAGGCAAAGAAGTGCAAACAAAGTGCAAACAAAGATGTAATATACGGGAATATTTGCATGTCATGGGAATAGCTATCTGCATTTCCTTTGATGAAAGTAAAATGAACATGCCTAATAAAAGTCTGCTTGTCAACAGGAGCTTAAGAGACAGATGTGCACTCAACACGAATGCATGATTCTTGTTATTTCATCTGCAACCGACTGATTCTCTTTCAGACTGATTGAAAAATTCCCACACTGGCAGCTTGGTCCAGTGGTATTCAGGGGGTTTGGGTCTATAATGGGTTTGGATTTGCTGCTCACCTCGGCAAGACAAGAAGGAACACTGGGATGTGGAGGCTGCACACAGGAAAGAGAGCAGCCAATTGTACTAATAGACATTGCTTCCATCTCTCTCTCTCCATCTCTCTGTCTTGTGCCTCGGAGGGATGGATTAATCTCATCAGCCCTGGGGCTGAGATTCAAACATCTGTCTGCCTGCTCTCTGCCTTGCCTTCCTCTTCCTCTGTCAGCAAGCCAGTGTCTCCCAGAGTGTCTCCCCTCTCCCATGCATCCATTACGGGCAATGATGAGGAAAGCTGTGGGACACAGCGATGAGGACTGTTGCAGAGAGGTAGAGGTGATGTGTCCAATCGTTGCATCAAGTCCACTTTTGTATCATAGTGCTTCTGTGTTAGTTGTCCAAGAAATTCTCATAAGAAGTAAGATAATGACGGGTGCTGCATTTCCTGTTGCCCCTGTGAGCTGCTTTTTCTGGCTTTATTTCATTATTTCGGCTCCCTGCTGCTTTGACGCTGAGCTGAACAGTTTAGCAGACAGGACACTGCAGCAAATTAACATTTTCATGTTTTGGGAAATTTTGCTCGCTATATCAAAGCAACTCACACAGAGGGAAAATAAGCAGGAACATCCGGATCCCAAAATGTAACCGTAAATTAAACCCAGCTTCCGCCAGCAAGGTGACATCAGATGGAATATATCTGTGCTCAAATGATATGAAGCAAAAAATAAAACAAGGGATGTAATGAAAGCAAAGGGGGTTTTCATCGAGGATGCATTTGCAAAAGAAACTGTATGTTTAGGTGTCTCATTAGATGAATTTTCAGCAAATAAATGACACCTTTTATGCTGCATTTTGTGTTTAAAAAAATAGGATCATCAAATCCCTTTTCAGAGAAGCTGAAGGGTTGATTTCACACAGCTGTCTGTGTTAAACACCTTTGAATATAAAAATGTAATTAATGCTGGCAAGAAAAAGGCAGAACCTGTGAAGCATATACAGTTGTAATGTCTCTGAGATGGCCTGAGGTTTCCTCAGTCACTTCCTCTGCCAGACCCGCACATTTCTTTTTTATTACGTCTGAAGGACGTGAATAAAAAGCTGAATATTAGGTTTAATTCGTCGTTCATGAAAGAGAAACCACAATTGCAGCGAATACTTACAGAAAATGAAACAGGGGACAAACAGTATTAAAAGGCACTTGTGTCTGAATATGAAAAAGATTTATCATGTACTACGATTAGACTTTTTTCTTTCTTTCTTTCTCTGCTGCTACATCAGCACATTTTTAATCAAAGCATATCCCAATAATTCTATCTTCATTCAACCAAACTGAACAGAGAGAATTGAGAGTGAAAAAAAGGGGGATCTACAGCGACCTCCAGAGGTGGAAATGAGAAAATCAGCTCCATTCAGAACCAGAACACACTGAGTTGTTCTCATATTTTGTAGGGGAACAAACATGTGACCGAGAACAGGTGTCATGGATTTATCGACGTTTGAGAGAACTTCCTTTATCACAGTTTTTTTGGATGGGTGCTTTTCATTTCCTTTCTGAAGTGAATCTGAACAAAAAAACATGTTGTCCTTTGCAGTGGATGCGTGAATACAAGCTCTGCTTTGCATATGGGTCTCTTTGATGTTGTTTCTTTCCCCTGTCTGCCTTTTGCTTTGTCTTTGTTTCGTTTTTTAGCTGTAAGGAGGATGAAATGGACGTACTTATAATTTTGAACATCTGGTGCACACACACACACACACACAGACACAGACACACAAACCTAAGTTCTGTCTTCTATCAAAACAATATGTGGATCATATGAGGGAGAAAGTAATAGAAAAAGTTTAGAAAATTGCACAACAATCTCCTGAGACACGCTGACACGTTTGGTAATAAATGCATCCATGGCTATTTTTGGTGCATCTTGCTCTTTACATTATTCTGCACGTACATAAGAGACCGTCTGAGTCATCGCACATCACGTCCTACTTAACAATGAAAGACTTTTATTTAAAAAAAAAAAAAAAGCTTAAAATTCAGTGAGATCTGCAATTACCCACCAAGTGGTTGAACTGCTTTAGATTTATTGTTCAAATTAGCTAGTATTTTTTTTGAAAGCTTGTCCTTAAATCCAATTTTCTGTTCTGGTGAACTGTTCCTGCCTGTGGGCCTAATTGTATTTTCATGCATGAACAAGGGTCTCATTGTAATGCACTAATAATGTGGATCCCCAAATTGATAGACACATAACAGGGTCATCATTCATTTGCATTTTAACAAGTCCTTCAGCTATGACACCGGATCGTGTGAATTCATTACCATACAGGGCTGCAGTTCATCCAGCCACCCATTAGTAACGCCAATTAGTTTACTGGGACAGGTTTAGGAGATGCAAATAGGCCCGCAGACTCACTCAGGCAACCAGAGCGGACCAACTTCTTTCATGTCAAGGCTCCCATGACAGACGGGCAATAAAGGTTTTTTGTCCCAGTGACCCACATTTGAGAGGATCTTTTTCCTAGAAGTGTCTTTACAGAGTGAAACATCTGATCGGTTATGATGTTCAACTCACGTACATTATTTCCTCTGTCTAATTATGACCCATTCCCTTTCTAATTACTAATGAGTTATTTTCAATTAACTTGTTGTCTGTTGTGTCCCCTGAGATCCCTTTAATTCACGTCTCTCGGGTGCATTTGTAGTTTAAGCACTTGAATATGCCTTTTCTAAAAATAATGAAACAAGCTGCCTGCGTTTTTGCTGCTGATGTTGCTCCGTGTCAGAGATTTGCTGTTCTATTCCCTCGGAGGTCATGTAGGAAATGTACAGCCTAAGTGTCTGCAGCACTGCAACTCAAATGGCACCCTTTATGAAAAAGGTACGGAAATAAACCACAGGCAGATATACGAGAAATATGCAATCACACATAAGGCTGCGGATAAACCGTGAGTCACGCCGATGACAACAGAGCCATCAGATTTTTTGTGACTTGGCTGTTAGTGAAGGCACAGATCAGTACATTCTGAACACATCCAACAACCTTTTTTATTATAAACAGTAAATTATAAGTTAAAAAGGCCTTATTTAAAGCCCTGTCAAATGACTATGGGTTCTTGGAAATGTGCAATTTTGTGCAATAAACTTCCCTAATGTTCGCGTGTGCAATGTGTTCATATACAGTAGGTGATAGAAAACTAGGTAATGCACTTCTTGGAAACCACAGTCTATTTTGGTAATGACTTAGAAATCATCAGGGGGTGATAGTGGTTCTGCACTGGAGCTTTACGTTTTACTTTAGTGAGACACATCAAAGTCATGATAGAGGAACTAGACCTTTTAACAACTAGTGTACAGGATCCCACTTGACCTATACACTATATATATATACATACAGTATATATCAAAAAAAAAATTGTACTTGTTTTTATTCTGAATACTCACCAGAAAACTGGTGGCAAATCACCTTAAAGGGCAGTAAAATGTGTCTCTGCTTCTGCTTGCTTGGACAAAACAGGCACGTTCAGTGTGACCACGCGCGTTCGCTTCATCCTCAGACTCGGTCTCGGAGGATTTGTGCTCACCACTTGTAGAGTGGATGCTGACAAAGTGACAGACACATCACAAACTGAAGGCAGCCATGCATATAAAGTGTACTCAGTGACCAAAGTGTTGCACAGACACTTTCAGCAAATGCAGTGAGACAGGGAGGTTATTTATCCCGTATCTATAATGTTTTCAGTATTTAATTCACAGTGGAGTGATTAAAATGGACTGGGTGCATTGCAAGGGCAAGTAGTAAGTACGGGCCTGTGAGTTGCACATAGTGTTGAAGTGGCTAGAATTGTTGCCTCACAGCAAGATGCTCGCCAGTTCAGATCCTAGTTCATCTTTGTGGAGTTTGCATGTTCTCTGTGCCAGAAACATGCAGATTAATTTGACACTGTAAGCTGACCGTAGGTGTGAGTGTGAGGATAAAGTGGTAGAAAATAAATGCATTAATGAATTCATTATTAATATTTCCATGAAACCTCCTCTGCACTCTGTTTACAGCCTCACAACCAATTGTAGGACAATTGGGAGAGAAAGAGAGAGAGAGAGAGAGAGAGAGGTTGTTTAAGGCTGTTGTTGGCTGTCTCGTGACACATACTTTGCATACAGGTCCTTTTCAGTGCTGCTGCACTAACAGAAAACACCCTATGTTACAAAGAAACTTTAAAAAAAGGGAAGAGTGGAAAAGAGAGTATGTACTAGAGATAAACATGTGCATCTGTCTGTGCTCTTCTGATGAGCGGAGCTCAGGACAGAGTTCTGCAGTGCAGATGAAACTCAACAATCAAGTATTTCTGCCTGTGCATCTTTTATGGCTTTATTTATGGATAATAACTACTTTAGTAATGCTTTATATAATGAGAAATATGATTTTTTTTGGTTCCCAGGTTATAGAAAGTCTGCTTTAAGACTTCTCTAATGAAAAAGACCTGCTTTACGAACAGTGCTTAACTTTTATAACTGCACATTCCTCTCTCTTTTGCATCTGTGTTGAATGGACTTGCAAGTAAAGGATTAGTTCAGGAGCCTATTTTTCTTTTTTAGTCTACGATATCTTTAAGAATATAGAATTTATGTTTGCAGCTTTGTCGCACTTTGCTTTGCCTTATCGCTCAGCAAACTGAAGTATGTTCCATAAGTAACTTCAAACGTGTTAACGTGTGATGTTTGAAATCTTTTGTTCAGATTCAAGTATGTGACACAAACAGAAGCTCCTGTGTCACAAGGTAAAAATACTGATTTTCTCTGTGGCCTTTGGCGCAGGAGAGTGAGCAGTGAGAGCAGAGACAAACCAGCAAAAAGTTTCTTTGAATATAATGTGCGTAAAGCAGGGGTAGATTTTATTAGGTTACCCTTATAATAAACACACAGTATGCAATTTCTCCTGCTAAGAGTCTTTCAGTCAAAGCTGTGAAAAAGACATAGTTCAATGAATTTGGGAAGCAGCATGGGTTCATGAGAACTATTGTCTTGATTATTCATTTGGATCACTTCACATGGGGAGTTTAAAAATTTAAATGTGCAGTATCAACTACACAGAAAACAGATTTAGTTGGAAACGGCTACAATAAGTAGCTGTCAACAAAATAAACATAAGACTCTTTATTTTTAGAAGTTTGAGCGCAGAAATGTTACTTATTACATCTTTAAGTGGCTAAAATTCTGTTTTTCCTTCTGTCCTGTCGGCAGAATTGTTATCATTAAGAGCGAGTGTCCACATCTCAGGCGAGTTTATGGAAACGTAGCCAATGTGGTATGAGTGAGATTTTAAAGAATCATATAACCAGATGTCATATTATGTTGTTTCTTGCTGTCCAGACTTTCAAAAAAAAAAAACCAGTGTGGATCAAATGGTTTTTTCAGGCAGTTTGAACAAGGCCGTCCTGTCAAAGGTGGTGCACCTGCTCCCATCAGCTCCGCCCACCTCACCGCCACCTCCTGCACCGGCGTGACTACAGTACCCAGGCGGCACCGCGCCGCTCTCCTCTCTCTCCTCTGTCTCCTCTGCGCCAGTCCGCCTCGCTGACTCGCAGAACCAGTTGGTTTGGCCCAGCTTCTTCTTTCCTGCCGTCTCACTCTGTGTGTGTGTATGTGTGTGTGTTGCTTCTGCTACTGTTGTTGTTGTCTGGTGTCAACCTACGCCGACGAGAGAACAACACACATCCCTCCCTCTCTTCTGTTGGAGGGCCGCTTCCAATTTGCCTTCACTTTCCTCCTCGCCGGCTCCATTGGCTTCTGCGCCGTGCCAGTCAACTCGCCTCCTTCTCGCTGCCCGAGTTGAGCAGCAACAGCTCGGAAACATCTGGCCGTCGCAGAGTGCTCCACTCCCCGTCCCTCAGTCCGCTCCGCTCGGCAGCCTGTTATGGAAATTAGTCCAAAGTCAACCTAGTTTTGTCTCCGGAGGACAAACAGAAGAGAAGGAGGAGATTTGACGGAAGAAGCGAGGAAGACGTTGGACCGTGTTGTCTGTAAGTGCCGCCTCTGATACCGGAGTCCGTTAAAGGAGGCTCGGCAGGGAGAGGGTGGGTTACGGAGGGTAAAAAGTAGCTAAACCTTCCTTAGCATGACTGTGTTTGTCACCACACACTCATTGCTGTGTTAGCTGTGCGCTCGCGCTGTTTTAGCAGCTGTTGTCATAGCACCGGGGCCTTCGCAACTACTGTAAATAGCTCAATACTGTCGCCTGGTCTCGTTACTTTAGTTAGCATAATGACCGAGCTATAGCTAGCTATGTATGTATGTGTGTGTGTGTGTGTGTGTGTGAAAAATGATCGTTCTTCTCGTACTCTTACTTTTTACACAGCAGCAGTGACGCTGCTTTGACTTGACGCGAATTTCCTGTCATTTTTCGACACTTTAAAAATGCGTAAAGGCGTTTTCCAGGCTAATTAATAACTTAATAATTACGGTTGTTCATTTCCGTAAGTGTCGGCGTCACTGTCACGATATTAAAACGAACAGAAACTGTGAATGAGTGTGGTCTGCGGCGACCTCACTGATTAAAAATGCAAAGTGAAGCTCGTGTGAAGTTAATTCAACTTTACGTTTGACAGTTTAATGTCTCACTTTTAAATCTAGTTTATAGTTTTAACCTAGCCTTGTTAAAAACTATAGGAGGTGAGCTAAATTTGTTTTCACTTTTTAAAGTCATTCTTACTAAAAATTTAAGTATTTCGTTGTAATAAATGAAATGTGTTTAACACATAAAAGCAGTGTACAGTCACATTTTGCTGTCACTGCAAATGAGTAATATGAGTTAAATATTCTTTCTAGTGTTAGTGCAGCTGAGATAATGCAACTTATTTGCGTTTAACAGGTGACATTATTAAATGTGTGTGTGCCCTGTGTTAGTCTTTTTAACTGTTTTAAAAGGCTTTCGATAAACCAGACACTCTGGGAAAACAAATGTAGCTTTCTTTATATAATCTCATATATTAAAAAGCTGGTCATTCACTTTAATCAAACTGGTAAGGCTTTTGTAATAAGTTCTCTCAGTTCCTCATTAAAGGCCTGTACACCTTTTGTTTAGGTTGTGCACTCATTAGTTTCTTTCTTTATGACTTGTTCCCATTGTTGCCTCATTTCAGTTTTGTTCCCGCTGGTTGTCAGAAGGGTCCGAGCGAGCAAAGGGGTCAGTGGATGGATAGAGAGATAGATGAATGAGTGAGTAAGTGAATGAATGAATGGAATACAAGAGAAGGCAGCGGCGCTGAACCGTAAAGAAGTGGAAAACAATATCAGCTGCGTATGTCTGTCAATTGCAAATGTGCTGTGTCTGCCTTTGTTAATGGTTACTGGAAGGAGACAGAGACACATTTCATATCACTGCAAAAAAAAGAAGATTGAATTTGTTTTGTTTACTTTTCTCCCTGCAGATCCTCTGTTTGAAGTTTTAAAAACTTTTCTTTTCTACAGTAGTTTTGGTGAGTAAACTCTCCTCAGTTTAGGAAGAAAAACAAAATCAGCATTCAACTGCATTTAGTAGATCCATGCTTTTTTTTTTTAAGAAAGAGAGACAAAGTTGCGTGGTGTTGGTAGAATGAAAGAGGAGTCTGGTGGCAGGAGTGTAGAGGAGGCAGCATATGGCTGTAGAAAGAGCACAGCTGGAGGTAGCATCTCCATCTGAGGATGATGTCAGAGCAGCTGACAGGCTGCCATCCACCCCACCTCCTCCCCCTCCACCGCCTCCACCCCTCCCCAGTCCTTTATTGTGAGTCTCAGTGCAGCCTGGGAGAGTTAGTGCTGTATGTGTGTGCGTGTGTGTGTGTGTTTGTGGCTGCCGATCAGTTAGAAGGAGGAGGAGGGAGGAGGAGAAGGAGGAGGGAGGTGGTATCTCGTTCCCCCTCCAACATCTCCTCCACTTTGCATCTGTCCCTCGCAGTTTGAACAGCGTGGTTTTTTTTTTGCCTGCCTCCCTCTTCTTCTCTCCTCTTCTACCCACTCATTGATTCAGAGAGAGCAAGCAAGGAAGAGAAAGAGCAAGGAAGAAAGACAGAGAGAGGAGGAGAGTTAAAGGGAGAGAAGGAGAGACAGCTTTTCCCGGCCAGCAAGAGAGAGCTCAGCTATTCTGCTACAGTGGAGTTAATCAAGTTGATGCATACTGCTGCAGGTACCGTTTTGTGTGTTTCTGTTTGCGTGTGTTTGTATTAGTAGAGGAGGAGAGTCCGGGGCAGTGGAGTAGTTATTTTGTTTTGTTGTGGGGATCTCCAGTGTGTCAAAGCTGTGAGAGCGCTGCATGAAACTGCTGTTGAGTGCTTCAGTAGTAAACTGGTGTTGGTGCTGCCTGTCTGATGGATAATTGCAATCTGGGAACAGTCTGCTGTGTTTTCAGTTTGTTGTCCTGAGAGCTGCATTTAAAACTCAGCTGTTGTTTTTGTGCCGTTCTTGTTTGTGCTGTTTATTTTGTCAGGCATTTTGTTCAGATCCATCCTTATTAACTGGAAGTTACATCTGTCACAACTTTCTAATACAGGAGAAAGTGGAGCTTTTTAAATTAAAACTCACTGAAATTTTGTTAGGTCTAATAAAAGAACAGTTAACAACTTTTTTTTTTACCTTTAAAATGATCAGAAACATAATTATGAGAAAACATAATGAGCAGCAATTTAATCCTAATCTCTTGAAGTAGTTTTTCACTCAGATAATTCAAACTCACTGTAAAATTACTTGAAAGCATGTGCGGTCCACGCTACCCACTTTTTTCCCCTCCTGTCGGCTGGAGTAGAGGAGACTAATTTAGAAGTTGCAGATTTGAGCTGCCTGAATTGGCTAGACAGCTGTAATCGCACTCCCTCCTAGTCTTAATCTCTTTATCTGGCTAGCAGCTGCCATATGGCCCCCGTCAGCTGGATCAGATGTGAGTAAGCCTCCCCCTGTTCATCCCAGCCTCTCCCTCACCCTTTCCCTCCCTGTGCCTCTGTGTCTCTCTTTCTCAGACCCCTGCCTGGCCCGGGTGAGCCGGGTGACGGGCGGCTGCCCTCCTGAGCCTCTGCCGACGGCTCCCTCCCCGTTGCCGCCACAGCCGTCTTTATTTTTAGACATCTTTAAGGATTAGGATTGATGCTGTGACGAGCAGGGCACTTACAGTGATTGTATTGTAAATCTTCTCTTCTGGGTGGGGGGTGAGGAAGAGGGCAGTTTCTACTACGGGGCGTATGTGCGGGGTTTTTCTTGTAAGATTCAGATGGGAATGGAGTTCGTGAGTGACGGATGGTGTGTGTGGAGGGAGGGAGGAGGAGTAAGAGTAGTTTGACTGGACAGGGGGTGGGGGTGTGGAGAGGTGGGAGGTGGTACTCCCTTGTCCCTATAAGCCCCCTCATTAAAAGCATTTTGAACAAGCCATCAGGCGACACACACTCATACACAACACACACGCGCGCACACACACACACTCACACACACTGGCATTCTTGTTGTAGCTTCATTCAAATGAGGTGATTTAACTGCTGTAGTTAACACAGTGCAGAGCGGGACCAATGTATTTTCTCAGGCAGGACAAATCAACTTGGTTAACAGGTGGGATTTTTCAGATTTTATCCTTATCATGGAACTTTTATAGACATTTTTAAAATACACCCAAAGAGCATTTGCAGCTTGTTTCCCTCCCCCTTGTCTAATCTTACACCTAAAGCCGATGCTCACAGGTTAAAACAAGGAAAGAGCTGTTTTGTTTTCGACAGTGCTATTTCAATTGAGCAGTTTTCCTGCTTGACTTAGCCTGTGGAGGTGGTTGGTAGGTAGGCTGTTAGTGTGTGTGTGTTGTGTACGTGAGGACAGCGTGTGCAGCTGAAAGCCGGTTACCTAAAAGGGCTGTGCCAGGCCAGGCCAAAGTGGGTTAATAAAAATAACCAGCGTAGGAGCAGTGACAATCCAGAAGTGCAGGCAGAGGAGTTAAAGAGATACAGCGCAAGAGAGAGAACGCAGAGTAGACAGAGTAGAAGAATCTGCCGCTGCTGGCTTTACCTGAGATTGAGTCTTTCTCCGTGTCAATCCTGAATGAGTGATTATTCTTAAATCACACTTTTTAATTTAAATTATTTTCCATTTTTGAATTTTTCGAATTTTCTTTTTTAAATGAACTTAATTATAGAGAAATCTAATGATTGTGTGTCATGGTAAGAGAGAATGTTTGCGTGATTTAACAGAATCCAGCATAGCGTTTTTGAACTAGATTATTTCGGTCGATGTGAATACGATGAAAATAAAATCAACCCTGTGCATAGGTCATAGGTTCGTGTATAAAAGGATTTTAAATATACAAATATATTTGTATGTTTGTTGTATGTTTGCTGAGTTTTTTTGCGGTATTTTAATATAGTTTTTATTTGGTAAAAATATGTTATGGGAAATGTTTTTTTCCCGTGCTTTTATTGAGTTTTCATTTTCATTTTCAGTTTCATTTGTTTTCAGAATCTCATCGATCTATATTTGTAATTTTCCCTTGGACACATAACATCTCTCTGTTTTTGATATCTCAGAATTTAAATAATGTTATTTTCTGAGTTTTCACTTTTTAATCTTAATTTCATTATTATTTTTTTATTGAGGCAAAAATGTTTTAATAAATCTACATTGGGGATCTAAAATCTTTTATCCAGCGTGCTGCTACCATAGAGCTGCCAAACTGTTTTTCATCTACAATAAAAACACAATGCTTTAATATTATCTGTAACTAAACTTTGACTCTGCTTCTGTGTCGTTGTGTGGCTGCAGGTTATGAGGACGGCAGGATGGAGTTCCCAGACCACAGCAGACATTTACTCCAGTGTCTGAGCGAGCAGCGGCACCAGGGCTTCCTGTGTGACTCCACGGTGCTGGTGGGCGATGCCCAGTTCCGTGCGCACCGTGCTGTGTTGGCCTCCTGCAGCATGTACTTTCACCTCTTCTACAAGGACCAGCTGGATAAGCGAGATGTGGTGCATCTCAACAGCGACATTGTCACAGCCCCGGCCTTTTCCCTGCTCCTGGAGTTCATGTATGAGGGCAAACTGCAGTTCCAGGACCTTCCCGTAGAGGATGTGCTGGCAGCAGCCAGCTACTTGCACATGTATGACATTGTGAAGGTGTGTAAGAAGCGATTGAAGCGGAAGGCCACAGCGGAGGCAGACAGCACGCGCAGAGAGGATGATGGTGGTTCAAGCTGCTCCGATAAAGCAGACAGTCTATCAGATGGTTCTCCCGGCCGGCCTGCCACTGCAGACCTGCTGCACAGCGATGAAGAGGAGGAAGGGAAGGCTGAGGGTGGCCAACTGTGGCTGAGGCTGCCGTCTACGGACAGATCAGCGACGCCAGCCATGGCTACAACCAGCCCGCGTCACGCAGAGGCGGAGACACAGGGTGGGGAAGTGCTAGGGGAGGGAGGGAAGCTGCTCTCACCGTCCGGAAGCCCCACCAGCTCCACTGGATCCCTCTCCCAGAGGTCCCACCGCTCCATCAGCCCTCGTATTGGCCACAGGGGCAGGAGGGTGTCGAATGATGTGGCCGATTGTGTCCTGGACCTGTCCGTTAAGCCAATCACTAATAACAATCTCAGTAACCATCACCAACCATTTTTCAGCGGGGCAGCTACACCAGACAGCCTCCAAAGCCCATTGGCTGTGAGGGTGAAGGTGGAGAGAGGTGTGGCCTCAGATGAGGAAGAGGAACTGGGAGGTGGGGACTATGACATGGAACACAGTGGCCTCACCAAGGCAACTATTCCCAGTGCCAACGGGGTCTTGACCCACCATGGGGTCGGAGGGCCTCTGTCAGCCCAGCGGCGGCTTGGCCTGGAAGCGCACCTGTCGGCTCTGCGAGAGGCGTCTCTGGCCTCTGAGCTGGAGCGGGAGGAGAAGCCTTCGGCCACAGCAGATGACGAGGACATACTGGGTGGTGAAAATGAGCGTGCCCAGGCCGAGGCGGCCAGCATGGATAGTTCCCTGCTGCCCTACGTCTCCAACATGCTGTCGGCTCAACACACCCAGATCTTCATGTGCCCGCTGTGCAACAAGATTTTCCCCTCCCCGCCCATCCTCCAGCTCCATCTCAGCTCCCACTTCAGGGAGCAGGAGGGCATCCGCTCCAAGCCCGCCGGAGACGTCAACGTGCCCACCTGCACCATCTGCAGCAAGACCTTCTCCTGCATGTACACGCTGAAGCGCCACGAGCGGACACACTCTGGTGAGAAACCCTTCACCTGCACCACCTGCGGCAAGAGCTTCCAGTACTCACACAACCTCAGCCGCCACGCAGTGGTGCACACGCGTGAGAAGCCGCACGCGTGCAAGTGGTGCGAGCGGCGTTTCACACAGTCCGGGGACCTCTACCGACACATCCGCAAGTTCCATTGTGAACTGGTCAACTCTTTGTCGGTAAAGAGTGAACCGCTGGCACTGCCCAACGTCAGGGATTGGGCGATTGAGGACAGCTCGCAGGATCTGTGGAAGTAGAGACAGAGTCTGCTGGGTTTTAATAAAGGGAAAGAAAGTGGACAGAGAGAGAGGCAGAGAGGCATGGGGAGGTGAAGGAAGGTGGCAAAGTTTGATGTTCGGGGTTTAAGTGAATCATCTTATTGTGTGTCGCAAAATCTCAATCAATTGCACTTTAATAGCACATGAAAATGTTACTACTGAGTTTTTTTGTTGCTGTTTGGGGTAGTGTTGTTTTATTCTATTTTATTCTGAACTCTTTCTTTTAATAATTTGGCGTAACCTCTTTGGTGGTTTTCATTGCGTCTTAGGGCATGGGTCCCAGTGAGAACGTCTCGCCTCTTTTTGATTTGATTTGATTTTATTCTTTTTGTTTCATCTCAGACACATCTCAACACTCCAACGCTGGTCATCAAATCCAGCAAAAACACCACCGCAGGAGTTCAGGTCGAATACACTGAAGTGAAGAAAAAAAATTACAATACACTAAACGGGTACTGTGATCGACATGAGTCACTACCGCCACACAGACACACAAACACACACTGACATGCACAACGCACACACAGTTTGTGTGTATGTTGTGTGTGACGTGTGCACAGTACTGCACTACTCTGGCAAGACATTCACCTGACACGTGCGTGTGTGTATGAGTGAGTTTCGTGTGTGTTAATCTTATTTTCTACTGGGATGGAGGTGTCGTTGGTGAAGCGCTTCCTGCTTCTCTTGTTAAGCTCTTTGGTGTTGTGTTCAGGGGAAAAACTGACTGACTGACAAACTGATGGCACTCATGCAATGCACAGCCTCCTTTTTTTTTTTACTTCTAATCAATTTGAAGTATTTTCTAAAAATTGAAAAAAACACCTTTAAAATTATTATAATTATTGTTATCGATAGTTTTTTTTTTTTTTCTTAAATCTAGCTGGCAGTCTTTAAAACATCTCTTGTTGAAAGTGTATTTAATTTAAGGTTGTTGTATATTGTTCTGCTATAATTTTAAAAAATTTAATCCTCTACATTTTTTTAAATTAATGATTATTATTATTATTATTATTATATTATTTTGTTACTTTTTTTGTATTCGGACCTGCTGTTGTTGCATGATGTCCAAACCTGTATATTTTAAAATAAAATGTGAATTTGCTGTATTACTGTACACACTGTAATTGATCAAATATTTGATGACAGGCTTTTTCTTTACTTTTCTTTGTGAATACTACTCCAGGGTGCAGTCTGTTGAAAAATCTGAATATTATTCTGGGAAAAAAAAATGCATGAACATTTTTTTTTTTGATTTGTCTTAAACCTTTTTAAGTTGTGATTTTTGCATCGGGGTGGGGTTGGGGGAAATGTTTGAACGTGACACTTTGGACAGTAAAGAGTTGGGGTTTTTGTACTTTGTCGTAAGTCGGTTGCTGCAGGCTCCTGGAATAATGTTACCGAATGTGTTACCGTCGGATGTTGAAGCGATATATGAAGCATTTGAAGCTTGTGTCTATATGCACTGATATCTCTGCTGTGCGTGTGTGCGCGGGTGTGAGTGAATGTGTGTGTGTGTGTGTGTGTGTGTGTGTGTTTATGAGCATGTGACTTGGTTACTGCCAGTCAATTAAACCTACTGACGATCTATGTCCGCCCATCACTTCCTCCTCCTCCTCAGGCGTTACATTTCTCCACTGCTGCATGTTTGTTTTCTGTCTCTTGTGTCTCTGTCCTCTCACAGCGTTTGATGCCGTTAAAGCCATTTCTTAATGATTTCTGCTCACCTGGCACTTACTTCACGTCTGTCGAGCGCAGTTTGGCTTAAAGAGCGAAGGATGCAGAGAGAGAGCGAGAGGAAGTGGAGAGGCCGAGTTGTCCTGCTGAAAAGTTGAAGGGTCAGACATTCTTGTCACACTGTTGCATCACGTTGAGCTGAGCGTAACGCGCTCGCCTCACTCCTCAATGCAGTGCACATTACTCACGTTAGACGCAGTGGATGTGAATGTGATTCGGTGTGTGTGTGTGTGTGTGTGTGTGTGTGTGTGTGTGTGCGTGTGCGCGAGTGTTTTCCACTTTAAACCTAATCTTTATTTTGACAGATGGGAGAGAATTGGCATGAATGCACCTTTTTAAGCTGAAAGACATTAAATCACATTTTTTGCTGAAAAGATGCCTATATTTAAAAAAAAACAAACAAACAAACACAACAACTAAAAACATTTCTGAGGTAATGGAAGTATTTGATACTGTAGAGCATTGAGTTGTATTAAAACTTAAAAAAATAATACAATACAATTCAAGGACAAGTGATATTATTTTGCTAATTATTTCTTGATATGAATGTTATGTTAGGGTTGGGGCTACATCAGTTTAATCTTCTTTTTTTTCTAACATTGTTTAAATTTTCAAAATAATGGTCGAGCATTTTATACAGTCCAATAATGAAATCAGGCTCCATCCACATTTCCCTCCTCACTGAGGCGTGTGTTTGTTGCGAACGTGTGTGTGTGTGTGTGTGGGTGTGGTGGTTGTGTGTTCGCCCTGTCATCTGGTGACACCTACAGGCTCTGCCAGTGCAACAGCGTGGGTGACATTGCGGCAGTTTACGCCGCGGCATTGTCTTATTTTTTTGTTTTTGGTTTTGTTCCCCTCCCAGTGAAACGTTGTTTCTTCACTGGCAGCGTTTCTGCATATGTGCTCACTCCACATCCTGCTGTTGTTTTCATCATTACTGCTGCGATTTTTGTTTTTTGATCTTATTTTTTATTTTATTTATCTCCTTTTCCTCTGGTTGTACTTGACCGCCTTAAACTGCTGTAGTCCGGGGTTGTTTTATTTTCTTAACGTGAGTGGAGGATGGGGTTGTGTAAGTGATGTCACGACGCTCATGGCGCGATGAAGTAACCGCCCTGCTGAGACATCTCCAATCTTTTGCTGTGCTTACTTGAAAACAAAGGGGGGAGATATCTTTTTTTGTTTGTTTTTTTGTTTTACTTAAAGTAAGTTATAAAAATTGAAATGTTCAAATGTCATGGACAGGTTATGGAAGGACAGATGGGGTGGAGGGCGGGTCGGGCTTGGGTCGGGTTGTGAAATGAGTGAGTTAGTTTTAAAGAAGGACAATCACTGTCTGGGATTTAAAAATAAAAAAACAAGCAGATTTTGATTGAGATATATTTGCTCCCCCTTGAGACTAAAACAATTATTTGCTTTTTCTTTTGTTTTATTTTCAGATTTAGTCATTTTTAGCTTTGACAATCATAGTTGGTTTGATTTTTTTTTCCTTTCCTTCGTTTTTCTCAAGGGGAGCGAATTTTAATTGTGTTTAGTTTTGTAATTTTTTGGTGTGTTGTGTGCAAACTGCAATAAATTATGAGAATCTTGAAATTCAACCCACGTGTGAAGCTCTGTTTTGTTTTAAATCACAATTTCTCTGTGGCTAGAAAACTGAATATTTAAATGACAATGACTCTAAACACAGAGACGTCGGGTTTATGTGTTAAGTGTGTCGAACAGGTTGCAGAGGGGTCACAGCAACAGGCTGAACCATCCTGTTCCTCTCCGATGTCGTGATGTGGGTGGAAGTCGTATGTGTTTGCATTCACGTGACAAAACCGTACACCGAGCAGTGTTGGTGACCTGCATATTTTCAGTATATAGTAACTGCATGCCTGCATATGTCGGCTGCTGTGGCTCAAGAGTATAGGCTGCATCCAAGAAAACAAAATGTGCAGGAGCTTGTTGGGATACAAACCCACTACACACACACACACACACACACACAAACCCTTCAAAGCTTCTCATGTACAGTTTTCCAGTAAAGAAATCAGCTTTAGCTAATGTCTTGCTGCTCAGTAAACCTGCTCTTACAGATGCATTTAAGGCGCCTGCACTCGGAGGCCAAGGAGCAGCGCTCATTAGGCCACAGATGGTCTCTCCAGTAAGCCCCCACTGCACACTCACGCGATAAGCTCACTCCTAATCTTTATGACATTGTCCGCCTCTTATTGGTTTTAAGAAACGTCAAAGTTTTTTTGTTGTTTTTTTAAAAGTGTCAACTTCAGTCAAACTGTACAGATATTCCATGAAAATGAGGTTAATGTTTCAATTGATTGAATGAAAAACACTTATATTATTATCATTACACTTGTAGAACATGTCTGGTTTTAAAAGTGTTTGTGTGCGTGTGTGTGTGTGACGCGTCCGCTCTTCTTCCGTCACTTCACACAGACAGCGGGCGATATTATGAAAACTGCTGGAGCAAAAACATCAACCCCATCTTTTGATTATTTGCTGCCTGCTGATCATTAATTGCAATCTGCAGCGTTGTAAGTGAACATCTGCTTGTAGACAACTGCTCGCTCGCTCGCTCTCTGCGAGGAGGCAGTGTGAGGTTTGCTGTGAATGTAGGTCATTAATTTGTTTCTGTCCTTTGTTTACTTAAGGAAGGGGGACAAAGGGGCAGCTGCAGAACCATTTGGCTGTGCCCAAGGCGGGCCAGCTCAACATGTTGGGAGGCTGAGACCAGCTTGGGCTCCTGTCTGGGGCCCGGGCCCCTGCACTCTGTCGCTTCGCTTGTGGGAGCGGCCTCTGCCAAGCTGCCAGTGAGGGCCCTCTTACCAGGGGAGGGGTGGAAGGTGGAGGGTGGAGGAGGACATAAAGAGGGAAAAAAAGAGTGATGTGAACGCGAAGCATCCTGATGTTTGACTGTTTTATTTACAAACTTACAGCCTCCCAAATGCACCTGCTTTTGGTCCCAGCTTCCAAAAATCAGATGTTTCCAATCAAAAGACCTTAGCGCACCACACACTTCTATGAATGCAACTTCAAACTTAAAATTTATCTGAGTATTTTGGGTGACAAAAAAAATCCTCACAGCAAGTGTGGCTGTTTCATGTTTTTACACGTAACAGCTGACTCTCCTGTTCATAATGGGGCAAAAAAAAAGCTGTTTAAATTTACAGTAACAAAGACCTGAACAAACAGGATTCCAGCTTTTAGCCTTGACAAGACAGCCTCTCCACGAAAGCATTCATTCACCGCTTATATTGCACGACCCAGAAGAAAAGCCTCCTGGATCCTTTTCATGTCAGAGACTTGTTGATTCTCTGTGAAAAAAAGGGAAACACTCCCAGGCCAGGTCTAGTCACGGAAGAATTGACAGAGAAAGAGGAAAGCAGGGACAAACATGTGCATGGATGTGTGTGTGTGTTTTGTGTTGGTGTGTGTGTGTGTGCACGCGCGCAAGTGATTGAGGATTGTCTGCATATTTAAAAGAGCTCCTTTGTCAGGCACTCAGCGCAGCAGGACAGAAGGCAAGCAACAAGCGGCCCGCCTGCAAGTAGACAATACAGTGGCACTACACTGGCTGTGGAGCGAGGCTGGGAGGAGGAGGAGGAGGAGGAAGGGGGTTGGGATAGAGAGGCATGGAGTGGGGTGAGGTACCATTTTTTTTTGGGAAAATTGGGAGGCACAGTGTCCCAGCAAGGCATCCATCCATCTATCCAGCCAGCCACTGCACCCTCCACCCCTCCACCCCCTACTCCCAGAAAACAAAAGGCGACACAGCTCGAACTTGAATATCTGTGTGTCTCAGTACTTACCCATGACCCCCTCTGTCACACCCCCAACACACACATAGCTATTCTTCTTAGGACCCTGCTTTCCATTTATTTGAAAAATAACCATTTTCCCTGACCTTTAACATAACAGGTTAATGCCTAACCCTGACCTTCACCTATTCAAATATAAGCAATAAACTTGACCTGTTCCTTAGAAATTTGGACCCGATTTGGTCTCCATGAGGACTACTGGTCCTGACAAGGTCAGTGTTAATGCCAGAAAAGGTCCTGAAGAGGTCACAAATATAAGTACACATACACACACAGATGTGTACATCTACATTTATCTACATGTAAAAGAACAACTTCAGACAAGAATGTCATTCAGGAGCCGTTCACATGCGCAAGGAGCACACAAGTTCATACAACCTGTGATCTAGTGCGAGCGTGTGCACACACACACACACACACACACACACACAAAGGCCTCCAGCTGGTCTGTCTTTAGGGCTGGGCTACGATGGGATTAAACAGTACTTGTTCTTTGTGTGACTCTTGTATGGAAGCAGAGCAGTGCAGCCGTGGTCTGTCTACATGAGTGAGAGGGAAAAAGAGGGCAAGACAGAAAGGGTAGAGAGACATAAATCATAATGATGAAGAAGAAGAATATGAAGATGGCTCTGGGGTTAAAGAGTCTAAATGAACTGGATTAAGAATTAAACTTAGACTTAAACAAAACCTCCTCCTTTGCCCTCCACACTGCTGCTGCTGTGCTGCCCTCGCCCAGCTGTGTGTATGTGTGTGTGTAAGATAAGGGGTATTACCAGGGCGTGTTCGGGTGTTGATGGAAAATGCTGGCATCAGGACTCACATGCACGACTCAGCACTATATCGTCTCCATAGTGACCTGACGGGGTCACACAGGGAGGGGTCCTTCAGTGTCACATCTAAACAACTCAACCTGCTGCCTCTGCTGCTGCTGTTTGGATGTTAACACTTGTGTGTCTACGTGTGTGTGTGTAAAGTGTTATGTGTGCTGGACACCTGCCTGCTGAGTTGTACACAAGTGTTAGCGCCACACACACACACACACACACGCACGCGCACACACACGACAAACAAGTCAGCCAGCTGTGATGTTGTGGAAGACTGAAGTTAATTTTCATAGTTATGTTTTTCTGATATACAGTGGAGAGACACACACACACACACTGGATAATGGCTCATATTCCACCTGCTGTGTCTTATTATTGGGTAAGTTTAAAAAAAAAAGAAGCCCTGAACGCACAATGACATTTGACGTGTCATGGTGCTGTCAAGCTGTCAAGCTGCAACACTTTAAAATCAGCAATAATACGAAGCAGTGCGTGTCTTACATGCACTTATGACTTTATAATCACTGTTAGTCTGTTTTTTTTCCCTGACCCATTTAGACAAAGTCTCGCAGCAGCAGCAGAAGATGATTTTATTGTGGGGAAACAAGTTTGGAACATACGCTGGTAAATATGTTTTAATATATTTAATTTATATTCACTTTGGTCTTCAATGTCGTTAAATGATCAATAACATGTTTGTCTGACAAGAAAAAGAAAGAAACCTAGTATCAACTTTTCTAAAAATGAAACCTTTAACGGGACAAAAACACTAAGAATACACCTCAGAATTAGCACGGAGGAATATGACTTATTTTACTGTGATGTAGTATGTTAAAATATAGCACAGATTAATATGGAAATAAACAGTTTGTAGACATGGGAAATACATCAACACAATATATACTGTGACATATTTACACACTTTTACACATAATAGCTCATAATAACTCAGTGTTTGTGTTTTCTGTCCATAAAGAATGTTTCTTTAACTTCAGCTGACATTTCATTACTGTTTGACTGATTTTGAACGTTTTTTTTTAATCATCTTTATCATCTTTTTTTTAAACAACTTTATCGCCTTTCATTAACAGTAAGGAGCAAACCACAGGGTGGGCTTATGGGTGCATGTCTTGCCCAAGGCTCGTCGGCAGGCAGACGAGCAGAGCCAGGAATCGGACCCACAACCTTCAAGTAGAAGGACGACTCGCTCTACCACTGAACCACCGTGTGAGGTCAGGTTACGTTGGTGAAGTTAATCCCAAAGATGATCCTGATTTCTGCGGAAAACTTTGGTAAATTCTGATTTGAATGAATGAATGAATGAATGAATGAACGAGATTGATTCAACATGTGAATCTGTTGTCTCAGATAAAACAAATTGACTGAATGAGCAAATAAAAAGCACATTTATGTAAATAGTACGTGGACACATGGCTGCTGCGTCACTTGTTTGTCTCTTTATCACGAGGTTGACGTTTCCTTGATAGAAGGAGAGACATTGAAAACATGAGAACGTGCATGAGAGAAGGAGCTGGTGCGCGTGTGTGTGTGTGTGTGTGCGCGTGCGTGCATGTGTGTGTGTTCTCTCACCCTGCGATGCCAACCTCTTCGCTCCCCCCCAGCAGCTCTGGCCAGGCACGACCCATCTGTCACATTCCTCCTTCCATCCATTCTTCCATCCCTCCCCCATACGCCACACTCTATCCATCCCTCCCTCTGCGTACCCATCCTTCCTTTCCATCCCTCCTGTCTTTCTATCTGCCCCCATCTCTCCATATCTTGGCTCCATCGTCCTCCATCCAGGTTCTCCCTCGCTCCGTCTCTCTTTCTCTACCTTCTTCTCTCTTTCCTTCCGGCTCTCACCACTCACGTGTCTCGACATGAATGACCAGGCTTACGGTGATGGAAATGAAAACATCTGCCCACTCCAGCTTGTGTAATAATACTAATAGTCGCCATTGAAATATGAAAACAACTGAGGCCTGCAGCTATTTTCCATTGTAGCCACACAGCTACTTAGGGCCAACTGAGGAGCCTGTGGGCTCATGTCGAGCCCTAAGGCCCAGTGTTCCTGCTCCATGCTGAACCAAAGTGATCCAATCTGGGCCAGAGAGACAGGGGTCCTGCCTAGGGAACTGGCACTGTATCTATATATGTATGTGTGAGTAGTGTAGCATCAGGGTGTAGCCCGGGGTGTACTGGCATGGCTGTGCATTGGATTACTGAAGGCAGCTCGGGACCATCTGCATGGTGGGGAAGACGAAGGGGAAAGAGGAGAGGAGAGGTGAGGAGAGGCCAAAAGAGCCAATGAGTCTTCATCGAGCTGAGTGTGATAGCTGACATTTCTCTTTTCTGTGTCTCTTTATAAAAATGAATCGTAGTTTTCCAGTTGTAAAATGAATCCCCAGCAATTTGACTAGTCGCCCCCTGTTGGCCCACCGCTACTTCCTTCCTCCTTCTTAGGCTCCACTTTTCAAACCAGAAGTCTATTTTTATACACAGTCTTTTGTGACTCGGTGTCAGCTGCTCAGGCCTCCATTTGCTTTCAGACATCCTGCTGGTGTTGTCACTCCAGTGACTTGACTTTTATTGACTGAAAAATTGTTTCCCCAACGGAGACAATGAAGTACTTACTAGTAGAATGAAATATATATGAACAAGTGTTGAATGGACTGCCGCGACAGTTGGTAATTCAATCTTTTGGACATGATGTCCAGGTAATGTAGACATGATCTCTTTATGTCTTTATGTCCAGACATGAGTGTGGACATTCTCTGGAGTTTGCCTTTTTTAGTCCTTCCGTTTCCTCTTATATTGACTTTGACGTGAGTGAAACATTTTCAAATCTTCTTGAATCGGTTGATGAAGCACATGAGTGACCACCACTGTGAATGGCAGCTTGTATCGTCCAGTAAGAGCCTGGTTGCTGGTGAAGAACATGAACTTCTGGTTTGTTTTGTAACCACAATAAAGTGCTTACTACTAGAGTGGAATAAAATAAACCTCTGCTGAATTAAATTGCCATGACATTATGGTTGAGATGTTAATGGTTTTAAGTCATTTGTCAGACATGATCTGCAGGTATGGGTCTGGACATTGTCTGGAGTTTGCCTTTCACGGATGACGAACGCAGCCGTACATGGTCTGAGTGAGACACGTGTACAACAGCCGAGAAGGTGGAGCCTGGATTCAGCAGGAAGCAGGACACTGTTTCTCCTGCTACGTTATCACATGAAATCACTCTGACATTATTTAGAAAGAGGTAGAAAATATCCAGAGTGACTTTTGTGGAGTTTTTTTTATTCTTGGTAATCATCTAACACTTACTGTTATGCCACCGTGAGGCTAAATATTTCACTTATTTGGTGGAACATATGTGAATGGTGAGTGGATTTGAAAACTGTGCTGTTTCGAGTCAAAGAGGTTGAGAAAGGCCACACAATAACTTCATAACTTCCACTATCAGTTGTGATACTTAAACTCAGGCATCCGATGGACAACTTTTCTGACACCAGAGACGCGAAAGCTTCGTTTAATTTTATGATGATTTAATTATGACACTTGACAAAAAAGCTCATCTCAGACACTGAAGCCTTTTATGTAAATCTGTCACGCGTCTGACTGAACTCCAGAGCCTTCACCACAAAAGTGACGGCAACAGTCTCATCAGCTCTGATTACATTTCCATCACTTTCAGCCTGTGGTGGGCTGTCAGGGCCAGCAGAGAAGGCCCTGCCTGTATATCAAAAAAGTATTTTATTATTATTATTATTATTAATAATCAAATTAATGTGTGTCTGAACGTGTCTGAATTAAGTTCAGACACGAAAAGAATTCAATTACGAAAATAATTCAATTACTTTTTCAGTATGTTATGATTATATTTCCAGAAAGAATATGGCTATTTTTTGTGAAGCTGAGCTGGATTTTCCTGGATGTCATTAAACGCATCACAGCTCCGTGGACCTGCTCTCGTAGTATTGCTGGCCTTTCGTTGAAGCTGCCATTTCCTGTTTGGTTATAACTTTGACTGACGTGTGTCGTCAGCCAATCAAAATGTGATATCATAGTGACAGAACGCCCCAGGCCCAGCGGTGTGTCTGGCGCTAGCCCCCGCTGTTGTCATCAACGACGTTTGAACCTTTGGCGGGTTTTGAAGTAAACTATGATCACCGCATTAACACCACCGATCCATCATGTTTCTGATCTCCTTCGTGTGCACTTTTTCACGGCGATCGTTTGGAGAAAAGAAGGAAATTATTTCAAGAGGAAGACCTACACGGAAGAGGTACATCATTTCCGGCAGTTTGAGCGTTAATGATAAATTGATAACATTTTTTAGAAGTGGTGAGGACAAAACTGTTGATCATAAATAGTGCCGGGGAAGTGTTCCGCCGCGGAGCTGACGTCTATGTTTATGTGGAAGCTTGTTTTTGTGTCATATAGTGGCTTGTGAAATTGCGTTTGCTGAGTGACATAACAGAAGATGTGGTGGTAATGATGCAGTAGCCTATAGATGCGCAGTGGTGTGCGCAATGGCGTGTTTTTGTTTGTTTGTTTGTTTTCTACTGAAGGCCCTGACTGAAACCCCACGTCCGCTACTGCTCTCAGCATTTTATTAGGGTTCAAATTGGCTTTGCACAAAGAGAATTGAAACATCCAATCCTGGGGACATTTGCTGTGCAGACAGAGCTCAAACTCTGATGGACCGGTCTTTAAAAATGTTTAGCTTTCATTGGTCCCATGTTTGAAGCTGTCAAACTGTCACTTTAATGACTTTTTATATTCTGCCTCTAAGAAGAATGATGATTACCTGATCAAATATCTCTGATCTCAGATAACCTGATATTAACATTCAGTCACATGTGGACAACATCCAGGTAGGCAGATGGACACCTGTGGACTCTGCACATAGAAGAGCTTCAAACAACTCCCAAGGGAAACAAGGAGGGTTCCATCTGATAGGATTGTGGGAGTATTTTACAGATGTTTGTGAATTAATGTTATTCGGGTTAGACATATTTACCTATTCATTCATACATTGTCCACCACTTTATCCCCCACATGAAGGTCGCAGGGCTGCTAGTGTCAATGCCAGCTGACATAGGATGAGAGGCGGGGAACACCCTGGACAGATCACCTGTCCACCACAGGGCCAACAACCATTCATGCTCACACTATGGGCAATTTAGAGTGTTCAATTAACCTCTGCACGTATGGGAGGAAACTGGAGTGACTGGAGAAAACCAATGCATGCAAAGGCCCGTACTGGGACAGACAGGTGTTTCTTTTGTCCACCTTTGCTCCAGACCACTCAGTGACTCAGAGCGACGCACTGGATGAGGTCAGTATTGGGATCAATGCAAATGATTGAGGCATGTCTAAACTCCGAGCAGACAGCATTTAGTGGACATGTTAGAAAGGGTAAATGTTTAAAGGCCACCATGTGGTTTGAAAGTCTGAAAATGTAGCCGATATAACATCCTCTGTTGGGCTTCACACCTAAAGTTTGAACTTTGGACATTGTAGAAATCAGTTTGGAAAAATAAATGTGCAGATCTAGATTTTTTTAAATGTGGATTCATGTGTTATCTGTGTGTGTGTGTGTGTACACTGTATCGTAGGTCTTCCAGAAGGTCTTCTCAAGAAGGGGGACAGGCTGGCAAGCAGCTGTGGCTGTAACTCTCTCTCTCTCTTGAACACACACACACACATACACACGCTCAAAAAAAAAAGGAAAAAACACAAGCTGTTGCTGCTTAACGACTGGGCTGCTCCAGAGCACATCTGCACTCTGCATTATCATTAGTTCTCTCCCACATCCCTAGGATCGCTGACAAAGTGAACAATACCGACAATCACCCCCATCAGCTGCGGCCATATGGGCGCCATCCATAGATGCAGCCCCCCCCTCCCCTCCGACTGGCTGTGTATGTGTGTGTGTGTGGGGGGCAATTGTACCAGCATCTGTTTGGCACTCACTTGCTCACTCTGCCATTTTTTTTGAAGATGTGTCGGCCGAGCTGGCGATGAAAAAAGTTCCCTTTGCTGTTATCACAACAATCCTGTATCGTGCATGTGTCTCTGCTTTTTTTTAAAGAAAAAAAAATCATTAGCTCACTCTCACTGCCCATCTCATTTATTACTTCTCCTTTGCTGCCTCCCTCTCGATCCGCCTCCCTCTCTCTCTCCCTCCCTCCTGTTTCCCTCCCCTGGACAGTTAAATGTATTGCCAGGTATGCTCCTGGCGGCTGCGTCTTGTAATTGCCACCACCTTAATCCTCCATCCTAATGAGCTGAGAGGGGGGAGGAGAAGGAGGAAAAAGGGGAAGGAGAAATGTGTGTTTTTTGGTGGGGGAGTCGGCCCAGATGGTAGAACAAGGTGTGCTCCACCACTCTTCTGCTCGATCCCCAAAATCGTTCCTTTCCTGTGGCCCTCTCTCCTTCTACCTCTGTCTCCTCTCCTCCTTGTCCCTCCTCCCTCCTGGACTTTGAACCCAGCTGGTGGAGGTGTTTTTTTTTCTCTGGGATCAGCAGCAGAATCCTTCACTGCTGTTCTAATTATGTTTCCCACTCCAAGCCCCAACTGCATATCGTTTCTTTTATATTCACATTCCTCTCTAACTTCTCTCTCTCCGTCTCCCTCTCTCTCTCTGATGGATCATAAGCAGAAGCTTCAGTCGCTCACTGGAGACTTTTGAGAAAAGCAACAACGACACTTCACAGCACGTCACCTTGAGATTAACGTTTGTTCATGCATAGTTAAAGACTGTTGGTGTTTCTGCTCTTGTTTCCGTATAAAGCTTGAAAACCAGGCGTACAGGTGTCGCTATTAATTGAATCCCCTCTTCTGCCGCACCTCTGCTGTGCAGTCGCTTCAAACTTAAGAGGAAAAACAGAAAAAGAACCAACTTAAGAGGAAAAACAGAAAAAGAACCATAAATTCACGCTGACAGGAAGCGGAAAAGATTCAAATGCACAAACAAGTTAAAGGTCCATTGTGTAAGATTAAATTGAACATCATACATTTGTGTTTTACAAGAATCATCTAAATTGGCAGCCCATGGCCAAGAGGAAAGGAATTAAGCTTGTAACTGGAGACTAGATGGTTCAAATCCCAGGACAGGTCAAGGGCTGCTCCCTGGGCACGGCTTGTGTGTGTTCACTACTGTGTAAAGAAATAATAGAGGTCAAATTCACTGTCACTACTTGGTGTGTGTGTGTAAAAATAACTTTTATGGAAATAATTGTTGTTTTCATTACTACAGAATGAGCCACCATGTTTTTAATGCACAAGCTAAACACTGCTGCTGAGTTTTAATGACAACGGGTGAAGGGTGAAGCTACAACATGGAAGTCCACTGGTAGATGTTGCTAAATCCTACACACTGTACCATTTATATAATGCATGACAGAGAAGTACCATCATGTCGATCCAAAGTTTGCATGTTCTTCCTGTGTCTGCAAAGGTTTTCTCAGGTGACTCTGACTCTCTCCACTGGATGGATGGATGGACATTATCTTGCTGTAGCTTATATAGGTAGTTGTAACATAGGTCAACTTATGGAAACTGGCATAAAAATAGTAATTATTCAGTAACCTATTTCATAATCAAGCAGAAAAAGAGCCACGTTCCTACAGCTAGACAATGAATAAAAGAGCAACTTTAACTCAATTCTACTCTCCACCAACTCCTGGGGTTTACATACCAGACTCTTCAGCTGCTTAATGTTCACCAGCCAGTCTCTAACCTTGTTTTTTGTTTGGCACAGAGCAGCTAATAAACATTGTTTTGCTTCTGCTGCTGCAGCTAAAGAAATTAGACTGAACTACATGGACACGTTGCCAAAAACTATTATGATTACACATTATATGGAATTATTATATAGTTAAGGGTTATATACTGTATGATTGATAATATTTATATATATGTTGTATTTTTCTAGTTACTACACTAAAACTAATTCTTAAAAGTACACTTAAACTGTTAATGATAAAAATGCTGGTTGTTTTGGTTTATTTTAATTTGTCTTCTAGACACATATGTTGGCGAACTGTTTCGACTTTCTCTGTGTTAGCTGCTTGTTTGCTGACAGGCTTTTATTCTGGTGAAAAAAGAAAACATGACAAACCACCTCTTAATCACTGCCCAGGTGTGTGTAAACACGGCAAAAAAGGGGGAGGGGCACACAGGTTTACATATTCATACATAGAGAAAATTATGATGTGTGTGTGTGTGTGTGTGTGTGCGTGCATGTGCACGTGGGATGTCGAGCATGCACATCCTTCCTCAACCCCTCCTTACCCAAACAGAACAAGCGCCTCCTGGGCAAATATTTAAAGTCAAAACAGGCTGGGCCCATAAAAAGCTGAGAGGTGCTGCTGCTGCTGCTGCTGCTGCTGCTGCTGCTGCTGCTGGTTGTGGTTTGGCTGCATCTGTCGAGGGTGAGGGAGGGAGACATGAGAGAAGAGGGGTGGCAGCAGCTGCCAAAATGAGTATGGA
Source organism: Solea senegalensis (assembly GCF_019176455.1). NCBI lineage: Eukaryota > Metazoa > Chordata > Actinopteri > Pleuronectiformes > Soleidae > Solea > Solea senegalensis. The sequence continues at coordinate 14,824,239 of NC_058035.1, forward strand.
CACTGCTGACACCAACACCTGTCCATAGTGGAGACACACAGCCAGCAAATGTCCAGCCACAGCCCTGCAAACACACACACGCACACACACTCACACACACACCATGTGTGGAACTATCTAATTGTTGAATAAGTTGTATGACAAACGTTAAGTACTACACACACAAACAGACACACACACACTCACACCTGTGGTTTCCCTTGGCCAGGGACATAACACACACACACACACTTACCTAACCCAGACCTCTGTACCTCACCACACCCCTTTTCCTCTGGTTGACCCCATCTGTTGCCTCCCTGGGGAGTCAGTGTGTGCATCTGTGTGTGTGTGTAAGAGTAGGAGGTCATGGGGCGGGGGGGCAGGCAGGCATTGGCTCCGGCTGCCCATTGACCAACAGCTGCTGGACTTCTCATGCTGGGCTGGACGGCGGGGAAGGTGATGGCAGCTGATTTGATGGGAAGGTAAAAATCTGAGGACAAGACGCGAGGAACTGGGGTTTGGAGTCTAGTCTGAAGCTGGGTTTTACAGGCCGAGGTGGGAGCAAGGGTTGGAGCTGGGGTTTTGAGCCACGGTAAAAAGGCCAGACCATGAGTGAGGACAGGGAGGTTTCAGGAGTGACAGCCTAAGAGTGGGGTTGCCAGAGATGAGCAGAAAGGCCTTGGAAAGAAGCCAGATTCAGTGCAGGGTTTTGATGCCAGAAAGACACAATGAGGTTACATGGAGGCGAGGCGAACGCCAGGGCTATGTTTGAAACAAACTGGAACATGTGACGTCTCACCTGAACAAGTCTAAAGATAAAAGTGTTGCAACGAAAACAGGAGGCCAAACAATAATCCACTCAATTCTGCTGGGATGCTTTCTGGATTATAATTATCCACAGAATGCAGTTTAGTAACATTGACCACAAACACATTTCTTGCCATTGAACCCCCTGGAAACTGTGCACCAATCTCCACAGAGAAAATCCTTCATTTTACATTACATTACACAGGAGTTCTTGAGCGAGTGCTGCCCCTGCCAGAAAGTTCACTTGTGTTGTTTAGTGATGCTGATGTTTGAAATTGTTTGTTCAGATTTTCCCAAGTGATACAAACTTACAAGCTCCTGTGTCCCCTTAAGCTAAAATTGCTGCTTTTCTCTCTGGACTTTGGTGCAGGGGGGAATAAGTGATCTGCAGAGTTCAACTTTCAGCTGAAAAAAGCTGTGAATATGACAACTTAGACTCAAGCAGACATAGATTTTTATTAATTTACAGAAATCACTTCAAAAACACTTTAAGTTAAGTGTCAATTTAAGTTTTTGAGGCTTTACCAGGGTGAAGAAAAGAAAAGAGTCAAACACGTGTTAGGGCCTCAAATATTGTGGATGTTGATTATTAAAGAATACAGAGTCACATGTGTAATGTATAATTGGTCTTGTGTAAAAGAAAAAAAAAATGTCGACTTTGCTTTTCACGGGCAGGAATTCAGGCCTAACGTTTGTGCTGCAGCTGTTGGTGATAGTTGTTAGGAGGACAAACAGGTTTGAGCGTGAGGTCTGGGCTTAACATGAGCTGATATAAGAGCTGACAGCTGTTCACAGTGTCGGCCGTCACACATCTGCTGCGGACGGGTTCTCTTACAGAGTGGCCACAGTTCAGGGGCTGGGGAGGAGGGAGGGAGGAGGGCTGAGAGAACAGGAGGTGTGGGGGTGAACCCGGGTGAGGCAGGAGAAGGAAGGCCAGGTGAGACAGTGGTAAAAAAAACAACTTTGCAGGCTTTTATTGCCACAGATTCCACAGTAAGGTTACAGTCACAGGTCAGTGTTGGAGCAGAGCAGGTGGAGGTTCACTGGTGTCACACAGCTCTAAATCACTCATCAATACTTTTATTTACGTTTTAAAAAACAGGCTTTCACATTATCATGGTTTTGAGCATTGGAATGTTTGTGGAATGTTCCTCTAAAATGTGTAAAAATATGTAGTAAAATGAGGCAGATTTAAACGCTGCTACTCGTTGACCTTTGCCCAAAAATCAGACCACCTTAACGGAGACACAGACAAAAGGTAACGTGAGTGGGGAGGAGGTACACTCATCACTTTTGGGGCATATCTCCACCTTAACCTAAGGCAGTATGGAATAAGACTCCTCTGCTGCTAAAAGGAATGGACATTTTAAGAAATATTGATATGCTTAGTTCAACACAATCTCTGCAAACAATAGGAAATAATTACTGTAGTTATGAAAATGTGTTCTCTGATGTTTTTATTTATTTATAAGTCTTGTTTTATCTGAACTGTACCTTAACTAACTGAGTAGTTTTACATTGGCCTTATTATGTTGAAGACTTGACTTAAGTCTATAAGTCTCTTATTATTAAATGATATTTGTGTTATCTGTATAAACATTCAGACGGTGGTGTCATCCAGTATATTTATTAATATTTACATGAGGGCACAAATATTAATATAACTCTGGAGGACATTTAATTATTATATTTAACTTACACAAAATTGCTACAGCTGTCTAAAATTAAGTGTGATTTTCATGTGTTGTCTTATATTTTTGTGTTTTTATCTATTTTATTTTGGAAGCTTAAAGCCGCACTTATCAATAGCTTTTTGTAAATGTGTGATGTGAAGCAGGTCTGACAAACTCTTGAGCTTCTCTTCAGCTCTGTTTCACATATTTTGCTGCTTCTTTTTGGTTTCATGGCGTCATACAGTGTCGGTTCACACTGACGCTCAATGTTTCCAGCTGCAGCAGCAGCAGCAGCAGCAGCAGCTCAAAGCTTTATAGCTGTAGACTTTAGCAGCTCCACCGGTCATGTTATAGGTGAATGTAGTGGAGGAGTTCACATCCACTGAGATAAACCTCTGTGGAGACTAAGACCCCGTTCAGACCTGGTAGTAACGTCCAGGTCGTGCTCAGCAGCTCTAAACAATTAGTCCTTAGATCCAAGAACCACAGAAATCACATTCGGGGGACGTTTGAGGACATTTGAATCCACTCGATCGCTTCTAATGACAGATTAGTAGAGACGACCTCCTCACCTGAGGTCATCTGATCCACGGCAGTTTCTTTTTTTCAACACTAATCAGTGCCTGTATATTATTTGCGTCAACTGATTGCCCTTTGACTTTTTGTTTTCAAATCAATGATTTAATTCAAACATATTTTATGTTATAGTGTGTTTTTCTACAGACACACACACTGACAGCAGACACACCTGTACAGTTAGATTCTTTGAAAACATACATTTGTTCTCGAATTGAAGGAAATGATGAACTCCAGGTCTGTGTTCCAAATGTTCTCTTTCACTATTTGTTTCAGAGAACTGGGGATTATTCCTTAACCTACAGTTCCCTTTGGTCTCTCTTTCACTCTGTGTCACCACAGACACACAAAACCCACACACAGTTATACTGAGAGTCATGTGGAGACGACAGGCTGAATCAGCACTGTGTGAAAACATTATGGCAATGATTTGAATGTAATGGAGATTTGTTGATTGTGAAAGGTTATGCCTTTAATGTCTCTATGTGTCCATTAGTGTCTTATTTCCCACTAAAGTATCCCTAACAACTTCATACGGTGAAAATATGACAAAGTTTTAACTAAATATTTAAGAGTTTCTTGGGGCAAGAAAAAAAATTCACAGTGAAACATGAAAGTAGAGAATTACAGAAAAACACAAATATCCAGCATCCGTGTTTTCAAAGATCATGGACACGTGTAGGGAGAGAGGTTCAACTGAGAGAAACACGTTTGTGTTTGTGTTTCCTGTGTACAGATGAGGGCATCAGAGCAGGTGAATCCTAACACAAAACTCATTTGCTTGTCCATTTACTCTGCAGCAGCAGCAGCAGCAGCCAGTGCAGCACAAAGAGGCCTCACTGTAGGATTCAAATGAAGGAAGGAGGAGGAAGGGGAGCAGCGGCTCATAGAAAGCATGAAGGGCTTGTTGGCGGGGTACAGAGGTTGAGAGGGTAGACGCCGGTATTGAGTGAGTGGCACAAGAAGGGGGAGGAGGTGACAGATGATGAGGAAGGAGGAGTTTGGTTACAAAATTAGCTCAGCTCTAACCCAAATCATGGGGCAGCATTGCCCTCTGGCCCACTGTGACAGCGTCCAGCCTCTCATCAACACAGTCACACAATACTTGGGAAGGTTAGGCTTCATGCCAGATGCCAGTGTGTGTGTGTTGAGTGTGTGCATGTGTGTGTGTGTGTGTTCAAGGTGACACGCTTTATTCAACAAGACAACCTCAGCATGTTTTGGAGTCAGTGAGTGTCCTATTGGAGGAAAAGCAAACAGGATGTTTCTCTGGGTGACAGTTTGTGGGCTTTTAGAGGTTGATGGTGCATTCACATCCAGTCAAATAGGGACAGGAAGCTCAGTGACCACAGGGAAATTAGCTGCAGGTGAGGCTGTGGTCAACAGCCCACAATAGTAAACAATGACATGGAGGAGGGAGAGAGAGAGAGAGAGAGAGAGAGAGAGAGAGACCTGTGTGTGTGACTGTTTTTGTTGTCAGTGCAATTTTCCATAAATCAAATTAAAGATTCATCTGGAGAGATGAACCTGCCTCTAAGTGAGTTAAGCAGTTATTTGCAGTCAAATATCTCCCTCTAGTGTTCATACAGAGAACTACTGCATACAGAGGCTACTGGATCAGATCAGCAAAGACAAACAATTATTAGTGATGGGTAAATGAATGATACCGAGGCTTTGGAGCTTGTGTCGCTCTCCCTGAAGCCGAGGGATTCGAAACAAAACACCAGTGTCACGTGACCGAAGCACTTAGTGCTTCATTGCTTCAAATGTTTCAAAGCGTTTCATTGGCTCATGGTCTGTCAGTGCGTTTCATTGGCTCGTAGTGTTTCAATGCGCTGTGAGCCAATGACAGCTTGACAGGTTTGACAGATTTGAGTGGTTTGGCGCCATACAAGCTATAAACACGTATCATTACTCCTCAAAATGGGGTTGTGAGGAGATTTGGAGAGTAATTGTTATGACGAGTACAAGCAATAAGTGGCGTTTAAAAGTTCGGGATCATTTTGATCTTATACCACCAAATAAGGTAGAACTACATTCTATGTTTCCATTATTGAATTTGATTTTTCATTTTTAAATGGGTCTCAAATGTACAATTACTTGTAGGGTCAGTGTCATCTTTTGGTCATTCGATTTTCAATTCACAAACGGATATTTAAAAACAAAAAATGAGTGGTTATTAAATTTTCGTTAACATTAAAATTGAATTACAGGTCTTTTTTCTTTGTCATTGTCAGAAAGGGAAATAAAAAACACGATTTGTTTTTCATTTTCTAGTTATAATAACAAAATTAAAATCACTAGAAGACAGAAACGGAAAAATGCCCATTTTTTCATATTGTCCGAGTTGACTTTTTCTGACACATGTTGGACGACATACTATAGTATGATTTTGTTGTCACATTATGAACAACATACTATAGTATGATTTTGTTGTCACATTATGAACAACATACTAACCTATGACTTTTTTTCACATTTTGGACGACATACTAAAGTATGACTTTTTTGTCACGTTTTTGACGACTTACTAAAGTATGACTTTTTGTCACATTATGGATGTTGCATGTGGCCATGACATCACTCACTCACTCATTAAGACCTTTCTTCAATCCCTGTGCTGTGCTTAAACCTGCATGTCCTTCTTTCCTTATCAGGCTGACACACCTGCAGCAGATCCAGAATCATTACCGCCCAATTACCAGCCTGCTATAAAAGCCAGCAGTTCAGTTGCTCAAGAGCCTGAGACCCAGCAACATCTTAGTCCCGCAGTATGATTTGTAAAATACCTTTTCCTTTCAGTAATCTTTGATTTAGTTGTTATTTTATTTTGGCCTGGAGATGGCCGGCAGTCCTACTTCTTGTTTAGCTTTAGTTTATTATTTGGTTTTGTCAAGGAGGGAGGGGGGGCCAGCTTCGACGTCCCTATAGGGAGTGGCCTGGGCCCCCTCCATTTTGCTGAGTTTGGCTGGCATCTCCAGGTCCCTTTTGGTTTGCTGATTCTTTATTTGGTAAGGTATTTATATTATACTTTAGTTTTGGTTTTCTTCAAGAATATTAACTTCACATTTTGGATGACATACTAACCTATGACTTTTTTGTCACATTTTGGACGACATACAAAAGTATGACTTTTTTGTCACATTTTGGATGACATACTAACCTATGACCTTTTTGTTAAATTTTGGTATATAGTATCACGTTTATACAATTATCACGTTTATACAATATAGTATCACGTTTATATAATTATCACGTTTATACTATATAATATCACGTTTATATAATTATCACGTTTATACAATATAGTATCACGTTTATATAAATATCACATTTATATAATTATCACGTTTATATAACTATCACGTTTATATAATTATCACATTGATGCAATATAGTATCACGTTTATATAATTATCACGTTGATACAATATAGAATCACGTTTATATAATTATCACGTTTATATGATAACGTGATACTGACCCCCAAAAAATTCCACTGTGAACACGCTTCTGTACAATGTAACGTTTTGAATAATTTCATTTATTTTTGCAAACTTCCAACATCATGGCAACGTGTATGTTATAAAAAGGTGTGTTTAATATAGGCCTACATTTATTGAACATGACATTTATTTGACATGTTATTTAACTGGACAGAACAACGATTAGAACTAATAATAAAGTTCTACTTGACCATGTTTTTAACCTAAAATTCAGCGCTGGCGTGGTCCAGCTGGTGGTGGACAGATGTTAAGTAGACGAGATCTGCTGAGTGCGTCATTAAGCAGATGTGACCTCTTTCCAGGAAGATATATGAAACATTGGTATCTGAATCAAACCCAGCCAGTTGGACATCAACAAAAGCACTGAAACCCTTGATTCTGCACAGGAAGTTGCAGAACTTTCAAATCCATGTCATGAATACAAGAAATGAATGATATATGGTTTTTATTTGTATGCATAGCAGACAGTTAACTATTTACATGTTTCTAAAAGTTGTCGCCTGACACAAAGTCCTCACTCTCTAAGGCTTTCCAGTTTGAGCCTCGCTTCCTTGGACATGTGGCTCTGTGTTATCTCGCTGATGAGACAAAATAATGAAGTCATTAATGACACTCAAATACATTATGGGATGTAAACTGTTGTGAAATGTGGATGAACAGTTTCCTAAATGATCAGTTCACCTCAGTTCCACATGTGTCCATGTCTTTGTCTTTGTCCAGGGAGATGAGAGTACAGCTGCAGGGACATACATTAATGATTCAGATTTCAGATTGTGTTGGACAGTGAGCGTGTGTTAAAAGGAGACATATGCAGTCATATACAACATGTAGTCTACAAATCAGTGTCAGTGTCTGATATCTCACCTCTGTATGATTGAAGCCACACGATCTGCACTCTTCTTATCTGTCTGTGGACTTTCAACCACTCCAGACAACAAGTGCATCACCTGGTCCACTTGGTCATCATCTTCAAAAAGAATGAAGACCCTGTCGTCCTTCTTGGTCCAGGGAGACACAATGTTGCCTCTGATGATTTTCTATAAATATATATTATAGGTGTTTAGTTTGGTTATTCCTATATAAATAGACAAAGACCACACACACAATGCCATGGTCCCTCACCTTAAGGTTTTACAACATACCTTCATCCTGAGTAATGACATGAACTAACAGACAACTGGACTCACATGGTTGCTGTTTGTGATGAAGTACTTTGAATAAGACATTTTCTTTCCCTGATCATTTGCACTTCCTGTCTTTGAAGACGTGTCCTCTTGTTTGACCACAGTAACATCACTGCTCTAAATGGACACACACATAAGCCTGACTGAGAGAGGACGGATCTGTGTGCTTGATGAGGTGTGAAAGAAATGCTGAGACTCACCAAGTCTTTGCTGTAGGGATGGTCTTCAGTGCCTCTGACACCTGTAGACCATCATCACAATCACAATTGTTCCAGCATGTCTCAAACGCAAATGTCAACAACTTCCAAAAGAGATCCATGTTGAACTCGGAATGACACAGTACTATAGTAAACATACATGTTTGTTTCTGATGGTCTGCTGTGAACGCTGGAGTCACCGTGGACACTGGAGAGGACGCTGGAGTCACCGTGGACACTGGAGAGGACGCTGGAGTCACCGTGGAAAGTTGCAGTAATATTTGTGGTTGCTGTCTTGACAAACCATTTTTCACAAAGCCACAGTGATAATGGCTTTGCACACAGTCAAGGTGGCATTTGTAGACACTGTATCCTAAAAGACAGACAGACAGGAAAAGTGATTCAGAAGTTTCAAGAAACAAACAAAACAATACATTTTTGAAATTGTTCCATTACTTCTTCATGAAGAGGTTCAAAGAACAATCACTATTATCAGGGGCATCTATAAAAATGCAGGAATCTTGAAACTTTTTCTCAACAACAGTGAAAATAAAATACACATGGACTGAAGTAGAGCACACATAGATGACATGGCTCAGCATTAGTTTACTTTACTGATTGTGAGTGTCTGATGTTCAAAGGGATGAGTTGAACAGTGTGATGGTCACACTTATCCATGGTCAGGACAGAAATAACACCATGTTTCATAACATGTAAGGCTCATGGGGAAATGAAGGCCTTTCAGCATTGAAATGAACAAATATTAGATAATATAGACAGACTTACCACCGTCCTCTGTCCCTGCACATGAGACACAAGCTTTGCGTAGCTCCCCTTTGTTTGGCAAATGTTGCATCTCCTCAGCTCAGGGCTCCATCTGTAAAAGTAGTGTTGCTCTATAAGAGAATGTAAAAATATTCAATCCAGAATCAAGTAGTAATGACCTGCATTGCATTTCCCTGTCCTAAAATATATGCAGGCTAACTGAAATGAATCAAATCAAATAACACTGTTGACCGTGATTTCTAAACATGAAAAAATATTATTCATCATCAAATCTTTTATCTTAACAATTGTAGAACTGAGTTTTCAAATTAGCAAAGCTGTGTGCAACTTCTCAGAGTCATTTAAAGATTAAACAAACAGATAAATACTAATATATGAAGAGCATATAGTTTATCTTCTACATTTCTTGGTTGGAAATGAGACGCCCTGTCTCAATGGTATAACCTATACATATAAATAACGCTATCATTAAAGTGTGCAGACATTACTGGTTAATAAACCACACTATATTGATTTGATGTATACAAATAATGACTATTCATACAGTGTTCAATATCAACAGTTGTTGTTGTTTTTTATCCATTCTTACCCTTCCCTCCGACGTAAACGTGATGACGTTTACGTCGCACTCTCTTCTGTGACCTGTAGTCGGGGGTGAGTCGTGGAGCGGTCTGCGGGCCTGCAGCTGGACCCTTCTCACAATTTCAGCTGCCATTTTTCTTTTGTTTGTCCAGCGAGGACATGAAAGTTGATTAATTACAGGTGGAGCTGCTCCTGCACAAACACACACTGGTTTAAAAGCCTTTATGTAGTTTCCGTGATTTGGTACATTCCACTCCTCCCCTCTGTGTCGATCTATTTGGAATGTTCCACTTCCTTTGTTGGGGGCGGAGTTTCTTCTGCGCAGAGACAGAAACAGCGAGAGGACGAGGAGCAGCGGGAACAAACATGTGAACAAACGTGGGAACAAACGTGGGAACAAACGTGGTAACTGCAGTTTAAAATGATCCACAGATTTCTTACATTCTCTGTTGACGCTCTGTTCACACCTGCTGTTGACATCCGACCACAGGTGTTCAGGTTACACCTGCTAATGCTAACGTGACGTCACTGCTCCGCAGCAAACACACGTGTGTTGCCAATGTGACAGTATGTCGTCAAAACTGTCCAAATTTGAACTTTCCGAGTGTAGTATGTCCTCAAAAACGTTTAAATATAAATTGTCCACATATGTCAAAGAATGTCCTCAACACAAACTGTCAATAGACCATTAAAACTGTTCAGAATGAGTATCTAGTCTGGCCAGTAGCAGGTTAGCTGCTGCTAATGTGACGTCACTGCTCCACATGTAAACACACGTACATGTTTTCAAAAAAGTGACTTAGTGTCAAATATGTCATTATGTAGTATGACGTCACACTGTCAACAACTGTCCAAAATGTCCTCGCATAATATGCAGAGGTGGGTAGAGAAGCCAAAAAAATGACTCAAGTAAAGGGACTGTTACTGTAAGATAATAATTACTCAAGTAGAAGTAAAAATAAAATAAAAGTACTCTAAGAGTAAAAAAGTGTGAAAAGACGACTCAAGCACTCAAGTACTGAGTTTCTCCGGATTTATTTTTGAAATATTCAGAGCAACACAAATAGTACAAAATAGACACAACATAATATAAAACAACAATGTTCAAATGTTAAATAATAATATTCTAAATAAAACAATAAATACGGCCTTTAAAATAGGAAGAGAAATAGATCATGCGTGTAATAAAAAAAGATTTTTTAAAAATGAAGTAACAGCCGTCACTTAGCCAAATGGAACGGCGTAAAAGTAACGTTCTTTCTTCAAATATATACTCAAGAAAAAGTAAAAGTACATTGCAATAAAACTGCTCAAAAAAAAAAATGACAAAAAGATCCAAAAAGTTACTCATGTATTTGTAGTGGCGGAAAAAGTTAAACTATGAACTGTCTAAAAGTGTCCTAGTATAGTATGTCCTAAAAAAAATATCTTTATTATTAGTAAACTGTCAAAAATGTCCAAATATAGTACATCAACAAAAAATGGCACTATACCATTAAAACAGTTTAGAATGAGTATCTAGTCTGGCCAGTAGGGGGCAGATTAAGTAAAAAAAACTGTTGAGGAGCAGTGGTTTAGTAGAATTTCAAAATAAAAGTGTCTGTGTTGATATGGATCAATATATAGTTGACAATTTTTCCTCCTCACATTTCTTCACTCATTTACTGCAGTGAGCACATTTGAACACTTTAAAGTGGACACTGCTCAATGTCTCATCATGTCCTCTGACTGCAGACCTGCAAACAGCTGCCGTTAAAGGCACAGTTCATGTGTTTTCAAGTGATTCCATTCACAGTCGTCACTAAATTCATCAGAATCCTCTGTTAAATATTGAGATTTTACAAATGTTTTCAGGATTTTTAAAGTATTTGTAACTGATCTACAACTTTGTTTGGAGCAGGACCAGGAGCCAGGAGCCAGGAGCCAGGACCAGGACGGGGAGCAGCGGGGACAGGTGTGTGGTAACTGCTGCTTAAAAATGATCCGCACATTTCTTAGATGTTCTGTTGACGCTCTGTTCACACCTGCCGTTAACATCCGACCTGAGGGATCAGATCACAGGTGTTCAGATTACACCTGCTAATGCTAATGCTAATGTGACGTCACTGCTCCACATGTAAACACTCACACCTTTCATTTCTCTTTCTTTATTAAAAGGAACAAAGAAACAGGAAAATGTTCAACATTTGTAATAAAACAAAAAACAATTCATCGATTATTAAAGTATTTGACAATTAATTTAGTAATGGTTTAATTATGCAGCAATCGTTGCATCTCTACTTCATCAGAGACGCCATGATGCGATTTATCGTGATATTTGCGATATACTGAGACAACAGCGTTCTAGTGGACTGAAATGTTCATTTATTTAGTTAATTTTTAATGGCGTTTATTTGTAACATCAGTTACAAAAAATATAACACTAAAAAAAAAAGAATACGCCATATTTCACTGTATTAGTTTTTCTACTAATAATTCTCTCAAACAGCTTCACATCCTGTGTGTAACCGTAGCAACCACAACAACATTAGCTGGAAAAGTCGCACTATTGTATGGACGCAGTTTCACGTCAGACACTGGAGACACATCAGAGACTCGTCGCATTTACACTCGTGTTAAGCACATTTTCTGGAGCAAACCATCACTCTTTCACCTGTGATTTCATCCCCTCACACGACGTTAACAGCACTTGTCAACAGAGCCTCTGTTTAATGTGTTCACATCATTTTTACATTGTTAACAAGTGAAAACTGTGGACGAGTCAAAGTGGCAACAGTCAATCAATGAATACACCATCAAATAATGACTCACATGTGTCCCACATTGATTAATTCATTCATATTGGAATTAAATACAGAAATGTGTCATTGTTAAATGTGTCATTCATTCATTCATTCAAATACTCAATTCATTTAATGTGAAAACAACACCAACATATAGAATGACTTGACTATTGAATGAATGATGTCATGGTCCTGTGTTGCATCATCAATTGATTTGATGCTGATTTTGACATAAAAAATCAATTCATCATGCAACACACGACCATGACATCATTCATTATATAGTCAAGTCATTCTATATGTTGTTTTTACATCAAATGAGTTTGGTATTTGAATGTATGAATGAATGAGACATTTATGTATTTAATTCCAATGTGAATGAATGAATGTGAGACACATGTGAGTCATTATTTAATGGTGTATTTATTGATTGAATGTTGCCACTTTGACTCGTTCACAGTTTTCACTTGTTAACAATGTAAAAATGAAGTGAACACGTTAGTCGCACAGAAGTCTCATTCATGTGCTCATCATTTTTAAGCAGCAGTTACTGGACACCTGGACCCAACTGTGTGGTCAACAGTCCAGGGAGTGAACCCCTATCATTTTTTTTGTTGTCTTTTTATGGCTTTTTTTGGACCAAAAAATGTGAAATAAAATGGTATAACCCCCTGCTGTCATCTGTACCGGGGGCCGGGGGAGCACAGCCCAGCCCCAGCCCCCCACCACACAATCGCAGTGAGAGCGCGCAGTTTGGCCCCGGCGCCGGGGCCAAGTGTTCGGAGCATGCTGGATTTGAACCAGCCACAGCCGGACTGGCACAACCTTGCGGTTGCGAACCAACCCACCACGCCACGAACCCTTCTGCGCTTTGGGAAGGAGCTCCGGGCGTTTTTGAGTCCTCACTTTGGCTGTGGAACCTTAAACCTTGACCTATAAAGGAATTGAACCGTCAACATCAGGACTGAAAGGCTGCTCCCTAACCAGCTGAGCTAACTGTCCACGCTCTTCCTCAGGTTTTCTCACACCTATTCACTCTCTGTGTAGAATATTGGGCTTAAAAAGTTGCTTCATCTAAGATTTGAACCTCTGACCTCAGGAACTCCAGTCTTTGTCTGAACCACGTGAGCTATTCGTCCTCACACACTTCTTCTTCAACGTTGGACGACTTTCAATAACAGATGAGCACAAACATGACTTCAGAAAGACCTCAGACTGATGAAGTATTTAAGGATACATGTCCTCCATAATGGGCCAAACAGTTGGTGTAGTGGTTGGTGCTCTTGCCTTTGAAACATGAAGACCTGGGTTCGAGACCCTGTTGGAACATGGATCTCTGTGGAGTTTTTCATGTTCTCCCCCCGTGTGAGAATGTGGCTTTTCTCCACATTCTCTGGCTTCCTCCCACCACTTTGTCGTGGGGGCTGCTGTGCCAAGCTCAACTGTCATAGGGTCGTAGGCGGTGTTCACCCTGGACTGTTTGCCAGTCCAATCAAAACATGCAATAGCGTCATGAGGTAAACTTCAGGTAAGATTCGAACCCCTGACCATAGGAACGACAGTCCTTGTCTGAACCGTGTGAGCTAGTTGTCCTTGTATGCTTTTTCGTCCAATTTGGAAGTCTTTCAATAATAGAACTCATGACGTCACAGACCTCAGCCTTATGAAATATTTAACAACATCTGTCCCTCAACATGGGCAGCGTGGTTGGCGTAGTGGTTAGTGCTCTTGCCTTTGAAACAAGAAGACCTCGGTTCGAGACCCATATGGAACAAGCATCTTTCTCGAGTTTTTCATGTTCTCCCCGTGTGTGCGTGGCTTTTCTCCGGGTTCCTCCCACAGTCCATCAATCATCTACCGCTTTGTCGTCCACTGGAGGGTCGTGGGGCCTGCTGTGCCGAGCTCAGCTGTCATAGGGTCATAGGCGGGGTTCACCCTGCACTGTTCGCCAGTCCATTCAAAACATGCAATACAGTGATGAGGTATACTTGCACTTAAACATTCCCATCACGTAAGCTTCGAACCCCCGACCATAGGAACGCCAGTCCTTGTCTGAGTCATGTGAGCTATTTGTCCTGAATGCTTTTTTATCCAATTTGGAAGTTTTTCAATAATAGAACTCATGGCTTGGAAGACCTCAGAATGATGAAGTATTTAAGAACATCTGTCCCTGAATATGGACAACATGGTTGGTGTAGTGGTTAGGGCTCTTGACTTTGCAGCGGGTAGACTTGGGTTCGAGACCCATTTGGAACACAGATCTTTCTGGAGTTTTTCATGTTCTCCCCCTGTGTGTGTGGATTTTGTCTGGGTTCAGTCAAAGAACATGCAATATGGGGATGAGGTTAATTGCTCACTCTAAATTGACCTGGTCAATCAGGGCTGAGGTCTGTGAAGTCATGGGTAATCTACTATTGAAATACTTCCAAAGAGTCAATTGTTGAATGGTTGTTTGTCTCTAAAACTCCACACACACACACGAAGGTTGTTGTTTCAAGCGGGGCTCGAACCCAAGTCCTTCTTATTCAGAGGTAAGAGCACTAACCACTACACCAGATTGGAGCCTGTCACACAGGACAGATGTTCTTAAATACTTCATCATTCTGAGGTCTTCCAAGCCATGAGTTCTATTATTGAAAGACTTCCAAATTTGACTAAAAAGCATATAAGGACATATAGCTCACATGGTTCAGACAAGTACTGGCGTTCCTATGGTCGGGGGTTCGAATCTTACCTGACGTGAATGTTTACCTCATCACTGTATTGCATGTTTTGAATGGACTGGCGAACAGTGCAGGGTGAACCCCGCCTATGACCCTATGACAGCTGAGCTTGGCACAGCAGGCCCCACGACCCTCCAGTGGACGACAAAGCGGTAGATGATTGATGGACTGTGGGAGGAACCCGGAGAAAAGCCACGCACACACGGGGAGAACATGAAAAACTCGAGAAAGATGCTTGTTCCATATGGGTCTCGAACCGAGGTCTTCTTGTTTCAAAGGCAAGAGCACTAACCACTACGCCAACCACGCTGCCCATGTTGAGGGACAGATGTTGTTAAATATTTCATAAGGCTGAGGTCTGTGACGTCATGAGTTCTATTATTGAAAGACTTCCAAATTGGACGAAAAAGCATGCAAGGACAACCAGCTCACACGGTTCAGACAAGGACTGTCGTTCCTATGGTCAGGGGTTCGAATCTTACCTGAAGTTTACCTCATGACGCTATTGCATGTTTTGATTGGACTGGCAAACAGTCCAGGGTGAACACCGCCTACGACCCTATGACAGTTGAGCTTGGCACAGCAGCCCCCACGACAAAGTGGTGGGAGGAAGCCAGAGAATGTGGAGAAAAGCCACATTCTCACACGGGGGGAGAACATGAAAAACTCCACAGAGATCCATGTTCCAACAGGGTCTCGAACCCAGGTCTTCATGTTTCAAAGGCAAGAGCACCAACCACTACACCAACTGTTTGGCCCATTATGGAGGACATGTATCCTTAAATACTTCATCAGTCTGAGGTCTTTCTGAAGTCATGTTTGTGCTCATCTGTTATTGAAAGTCGTCCAACGTTGAAGAAGAAGTGTGTGAGGACGAATAGCTCACGTGGTTCAGACAAAGACTGGAGTTCCTGAGGTCAGAGGTTCAAATCTTAGATGAAGCAACTTTTTAAGCCCAATATTCTACACAGAGAGTGAATAGGTGTGAGAAAACCCGAGGAAGAGCGTGGACAGTTAGCTCAGCTGGTTAGAGAGCAGCCTTTCAGTCCTGATGTTGACGGTTCAATTCCTTTATAGGTCAAGGTTTAAGGTTCCACAGCCAAAGTGAGGACTCAAAAACGCCCGGAGCTCCTTCCCAAAGCGCAGAAGGGTTCGTGTGGCGTGGTGGGTTGGTTCGCAACCGCAAGGTTGTGCCAGTCCGGCTGTGGCTGGTTCAAATCCAGCATGCTCCGAACACTTGGCCCCGGCGCCGGGGCCAAACTGCGCGCTCTCACTGCGATTGTGTGGTGGGGGGCTGGGGCTGGGCTGTGCTCCCCCGGCCCCCGGTACAGATGACAGCAGGGGGTTATACCATTTTATTTCACATTTTTTGGTCCAAAAAAAGCCATAAAAAGACAACAAAAAAAATGATAGGGGTTCACTCCCTGGACTGTTGACCACACAGTTGGGTCCAGGTGTCCAGTAACTGCTGCTTAAAAATGATGAGCACATGAATGAGACTTCTGTGCGATTAACGTGTTCACTTCATTTTTACATTGTTAACAAGTGAAAACTGTGAACGAGTCAAAGTGGCAACATTCAATCAATAAATACACCATTAAATAATGACTCACATGTGTCTCACATTCATTCATTCACATTGGAATTAAATACATAAATGTCTCATTCATTCATACATTCAAATACCAAACTCATTTGATGTAAAAACAACATATAGAATGACTTGACTATATAATGAATGATGTCATGGTCGTGTGTTGCATGATGAATTGATTTTTTATGTCAAAATCAGCATCAAATCAATTGATGATGCAACACAGGACCATGACATCATTCATTCAATAGTCAAGTCATTCTATATGTTGGTGTTGTTTTCACATTAAATGAATTGAGTATTTGAATGAATGAATGAATGACACATTTAACAATGACACATTTCTGTATTTAATTCCAATATGAATGAATTAATCAATGTGGGACACATGTGAGTCATTATTTGATGGTGTATTCATTGATTGACTGTTGCCACTTTGACTCGTCCACAGTTTTCACTTGTTAACAATGTAAAAATGATGTGAACACATTAAACAGAGGCTCTGTTGACAAGTGCTGTTAACGTCGTGTGAGGGGATGAAATCACAGGTGAAAGAGTGATGGTTTGCTCCAGAAAATGTGCTTAACACGAGTGTAAATGCGACGAGTCTCTGATGTGTCTCCAGTGTCTGACGTGAAACTGCGTCCATACAATAGTGCGACTTTTCCAGCTAATGTTGTTGTGGTTGCTACGGTTACACACAGGATGTGAAGCTGTTTGAGAGAATTATTAGTAGAAAAACTAATACAGTGAAATATGGCGTATTCTTTTTTTTTTAGTGTTATATTTTTTGTAACTGATGTTACAAATAAACGCCATTAAAAATTAACTAAATAAATGAACATTTCAGTCCACTAGAACGCTGTTGTCTCAGTATATCGCAAATATCACGATAAATCGCATCATGGCGTCTCTGATGAAGTAGAGATGCAACGATTGCTGCATAATTAAACCATTACTAAATTAATTGTCAAATACTTTAATAATCGATGAATTGTTTTTTGTTTTATTACAAATGTTGAACATTTTCCTGTTTCTTTGTTCCTTTTAATAAAGAAAGAGAAATGAAAGGTGTGAGTGTTTACATGTGGAGCAGTGACGTCACATTAGCATTAGCATTAGCAGGTGTAATCTGAACACCTGTGATCTGATCCCTCAGGTCGGATGTTAACGGCAGGTGTGAACAGAGCGTCAACAGAACATCTAAGAAATGTGCGGATCATTTTTAAGCAGCAGTTACCACACACCTGTCCCCGCTGCTCCCCGTCCACCTCCTGGTCCTGGCTCCTGGTCCTGGTCCTGGTCCTGCTCCAAACAAAGTTGTAGATCAGTTACAAATACTTTAAAAATCCTGAAAACATTTGTAAAATCTCCATATTTAACAGAGGATTCTGATGAATTTAGTGACGACTGTGAATGGAATCACTTGAAAACACATGAACTGTGCCTTTAACGGCAGCTGTTTGCAGGTCTGCAGTCAGAGGACATGATGAGACATTGAGCAGTGTCCACTTTAAAGTGTTCAAATGTGCTCACTCCAGTAAATGAGTGAAGAAATGTGAGGAAAACACTATATATTGATCCATATCAACACGGACACTTTTATTTTGAAATTCTACTAAACCACTGCTCCTCAACAGTTTTTTTTACTTAATCTGCCCCCTACTGGCCAGACTAGATACTCATTCTAAACAGTTTTAATGGTATAGTGCCATTTTTTGTTGATGTACTATATTTGGACATTTTTGACAGTTTACTAACAATAAAGATATTTTTTTTAGGACATACTATACTAGGACACTTTTAGACAGTTCATAGTTTAACTTTTTACGCCAAATACATGAGTAACTTTTTGGTTCTTTTTGTAATTTTTTTTTTTGAGTAGTTTTATTGCAATGTACTTTTGCTTTTTCTTGAGTATATATTTGAAGAAAGAACGTTACTTTTACGCCGTTCCATTTGGCTAAGTCACGGCTGTTACTTCATTTTTAAAAAATCTTTTTTTATTACACGCATGATCTATTTCTCTTCCTATTTTAAAGGCCGTATTCATTGTTTTATTTAGAATATTATTATTTAACATTTGAACATTGTTGTATTATATTATGTTGTGTCTATTTTGTACTATTTGTGTTGCGCTGTATATTTCAAAAATAAATCCGGAGAAACTCAGTACTTGAGTGCTTGAGTCGTCTTTTCACACTTTTCATACTTTTTTACTCTTAGAGTACTTTTATTTTATTTTTACTTCTACTTGAGTAATTATTATCTTACAGTAACAGTCCCTTTACTTGAGTCATTTTTTTGGCTTCTCTACCCACCTCTGCATATTATGCGAGGACATTTTGGACAGTTGTTGACAGTGTGACGTCATACTACATAATGACATATTTGACACTAAGTCACTTTTTTGAAAACATGTACGTGTGTTTACATGTGGAGCAGTGACGTCACATTAGCAGCAGCTAACCTGCTACTGGCCAGACTAGATACTCATTCTGAACAGTTTTAATGGTCTATTGACAGTTTGTGTTGAGGACATTCTTTGACATATGTGGACAATTTATATTTAAACGTTTTTGAGGACATACTACACTCGGAAAGTTCAAATTTGGACAGTTTTGACGACATACTGTCACATTGGCAACACACGTGTGTTTGCTGCGGAGCAGTGACGTCACGTTAGCATTAGCAGGTGTAACCTGAACACCTGTGGTCGGATGTCAACAGCAGGTGTGAACAGAGCGTCAACAGAGAATGTAAGAAATCTGTGGATCATTTTAAACTGCAGTTACCACGTTTGTTCCCACGTTTGTTCACACGTTTGTTCACATGTTTGTTCCCGCTGCTCCTCGTCCTCTCGCTGTTTCTGTCTCTGCGCAGAAGAAACTCCGCCCCCAACAAAGGAAGTGGAACATTCCAAATAGATCGACACAGAGGGGAGGAGTGGAATGTACCAAATCACGGAAACTACATAAAGGCTTTTAAACCAGTGTGTGTTTGTGCAGGAGCAGCTCCACCTGTAATTAATCAACTTTCATGTCCTCGCTGGACAAACAAAAGAAAAATGGCAGCTGAAATTGTGAGAAGGGTCCAGCTGCAGACCCGCAGACCGCTCCACGACTCACCCCCGACTACAGGTCACAGAAGAGAGTGCGACGTAAACGTCATCACGTTTACGTCGGAGGGAAGGGTAAGAATGGATAAAAAACAACAACAACTGTTGATATTGAACACTGTATGAATAGTCATTATTTGTATACATCAAATCAATATAGTGTGGTTTATTAACCAGTAATGTCTGCACACTTTAATGATAGCGTTATTTATATGTATAGGTTATACCATTGAGACAGGGCGTCTCATTTCCAACCAAGAAATGTAGAAGATAAACTATATGCTCTTCATATATTAGTATTTATCTGTTTGTTTAATCTTTAAATGACTCTGAGAAGTTGCACACAGCTTTGCTAATTTGAAAACTCAGTTCTACAATTGTTAAGATAAAAGATTTGATGATGAATAATATTTTTTCATGTTTAGAAATCACGGTCAACAGTGTTATTTGATTTGATTCATTTCAGTTAGCCTGCATATATTTTAGGACAGGGAAATGCAATGCAGGTCATTACTACTTGATTCTGGATTGAATATTTTTACATTCTCTTATAGAGCAACACTACTTTTACAGATGGAGCCCTGAGCTGAGGAGATGCAACATTTGCCAAACAAAGGGGAGCTACGCAAAGCTTGTGTCTCATGTGCAGGGACAGAGGACGGTGGTAAGTCTGTCTATATTATCTAATATTTGTTCATTTCAATGCTGAAAGGCCTTCATTTCCCCATGAGCCTTACATGTTATGAAACATGGTGTTATTTCTGTCCTGACCATGGATAAGTGTGACCATCACACTGTTCAACTCATCCCTTTGAACATCAGACACTCACAATCAGTAAAGTAAACTAATGCTGAGCCATGTCATCTATGTGTGCTCTACTTCAGTCCATGTGTATTTTATTTTCACTGTTGTTGAGAAAAAGTTTCAAGATTCCTGCATTTTTATAGATGCCCCTGATAATAGTGATTGTTCTTTGAACCTCTTCATGAAGAAGTAATGGAACAATTTCAAAAATGTATTGTTTTGTTTGTTTCTTGAAACTTCTGAATCACTTTTCCTGTCTGTCTGTCTTTTAGGATACAGTGTCTACAAATGCCACCTTGACTGTGTGCAAAGCCATTATCACTGTGGCTTTGTGAAAAATGGTTTGTCAAGACAGCAACCACAAATATTACTGCAACTTTGGCATCCACAACGACTCCAGCGTCCTCTCCAGTGTCCACGGTGACTCCAGCGTCCTCTCCAGTGTCCACGGTGACTCCAGCGTCCTCTCCAGTGTCCACGGTGACTCCAGCGTTCACAGCAGACCATCAGAAACAAACATGTATGTTTACTATAGTACTGTGTCATTCCGAGTTCAACATGGATCTCTTTTGGAAGTTGTTGACATTTGCGTTTGAGACATGCTGGAACAATTGTGATTGTGATGATGGTCTACAGGTGTCAGAGGCACTGAAGACCATCCCTACAGCAAAGACTTGGTGAGTCTCAGCATTTCTTTCACACCTCATCAAGCACACAGATCCGTCCTCTCTCAGTCAGGCTTATGTGTGTGTCCATTTAGAGCAGTGATGTTACTGTGGTCAAACAAGAGGACACGTCTTCAAAGACAGGAAGTGCAAATGATCAGGGAAAGAAAATGTCTTATTCAAAGTACTTCATCACAAACAGCAACCATGTGAGTCCAGTTGTCTGTTAGTTCATGTCATTACTCAGGATGAAGGTATGTTGTAAAACCTTAAGGTGAGGGACCATGGCATTGTGTGTGTGGTCTTTGTCTATTTATATAGGAATAACCAAACTAAACACCTATAATATATATTTATAGAAAATCATCAGAGGCAACATTGTGTCTCCCTGGACCAAGAAGGACGACAGGGTCTTCATTCTTTTTGAAGATGATGACCAAGTGGACCAGGTGATGCACTTGTTGTCTGGAGTGGTTGAAAGTCCACAGACAGATGAGAAGAGTGCAGATCGTGTGGCTTCAATCATACAGAGGTGAGATACCAGACACTGACACTGATTTGTAGACAACATGTTGTATATGACTGCATATGTCTCCTTTTAACACACGCTCACTGTCCAACACAATTTGAAATCTGAATCGTTGATGTATGTCCCTGCAGCTGTACTCTCATCTCCCTGGACAAAGACAAAGACATGGACACATGTGGAACTGAAGATAACCACAGCCACATGTCCAAGGAAGCAGGCTCAAACTGGAAAGCCTTAGAGAGTGAGGACTTTGTGTCTGGCGACAACTTTTAGAAACATGTAAATAGTTAACTGTCTGCTATGCATACAAATAAAACCATATATCATTCATTTCTTGTATTCATGACATGGATTTGAAAGTTCTGCAACTTCCCTGTGCAGAATCAAGGGTTTCAGTGCTTTGTTGATGTCCAACTGGCTGGGTTTGATTCAGATACCAATGTTTCATATATCTTCCTGGAAAGAGGTCACATCTGCTTAATGACGACTCAGCAGATCTCGTCTACTTAACATCTGTCCACCACCAGCTGGACCAAGCGCTGAATTTTAGGTTAAAAATGGTCAAGTAGAACTTTATTATTAGTTCTAACTGTTCTGTCAGTTAAATAACATGTCAAATAAATGTCATGTTCAATAAATGTAGGCCTATATTAAACACACCTTTTATAACATACACGCGCCATGATGTTGGAAGTTTGCAAAATAAATGCAATTATTCAAAACGCTACATTGTAGCGTGTTCACAGTGGAATTTTTGGGGTCAGTATCGTTATCATATAAGCGGATAATTATATAAACGATTCTATATAACGTGATAATTATATAAACGCGATATTATATTGTATGAACAGATAATTATATAAACGATACTATATTGTATCAATGTGATAATTATATAAACGCGTTATATGATAATTATATAAATGTGATATTTATATAAACGCGATACTATATTGTAAACGCGATAATTATATAAACGATACTATATTGTATGAACGGATATATAAACGTGATACTATATTGTATCAACCTGATCATTATATAAACGTGATACTATATTGTATCAACGTGATAATTATATAAACGTGATACTATATTGTATCAATGTGATAATTATATAAACGTGATAGTTATATAAACGTGATAATTATATAAATGTGATATTTATATAAACGTGATACTATATTGTGTATATTATTATATAACGTGATATTTATATAAACGCGATAATTATATAAACGGATAATATATATAAACGTGATAATTATATAAACGTGATACTATATTGTATCAACGTGATAATTATATAAACGTGACAATTATATAAATGTGATACTATATCGTATCAACGTGATAATTATATAAACGGATACTATACGATAATTATATAAACGTGATACTATATTGTATAAACATGTTTATTGTATAAACGTGATAATATATAAACGTGATACTATATTGTATACACGTAATAATTGTACAAACGTGATAGTATATTGTATAAACGTGATAATTATATAAACGATACTATATTGTATCAACGCGATAGCTACAGTGATATTAAATGTATGCTGTATTGCACACTGTGCAAACCGCGGACACTGGAGAGGGCGTGACACTGGAGATAACACACGCTGAAGTCAGGGGACACTGGAGAGAACGCTGGAATCACAGAGGACGCTAAATCAGGGTGGGGAGGACGCTGGAGTCACCGAGGACGCTGGAGTCGTTGTATAGAGGACGCTTGAGTGGACACTGGAGAGGAGCTACTGAGTTCACCGTGGACACTTAGAGACTGGAGAGTGGTGACCTGGTGGACACTGGAGAGGACGCTGGAGTCAGTGGACACTGGAGACGACGCTGGAGTCACCCGCCAGGTGGACAGAGGACGCTGGAGTCAAGAGGACACGACTGAGAGGAGTCAGTGGACACTGAGGACGCTGGAGTCACCGTGGACACTACTGACCACAGAGGACGCTGAGTCAGGGTGGACACTGAGAGGAGGAGTCACGGTGGATGCTCAATGTGGAGTGCTGGAGTGGACACTGAGAGACGCTGGAGTCACTGAGGACGCTGGAGTCACCGAGGACGCTGGAGTCTGGGAGTGGGACGGGACGAGGACGCTGAGTCCGACACTGGAGAGCTGGACAGGAGGAGGAGCCAGTGGACACTGGAGAGGACGCTGGAGCTGGACGCTCGGGACACTGAGAGACGCTTGTGGACAGGATGGGAGGACGCTGGAGTCATTGTGGACACTGGAGAGGACGCTTTGGACATTGAGGACACTGGCTGGACACACTGGAGAGGACGCTGGAGTCAGTGGACACTGGAGAGGACGCTGGAGTCACCGTGGACACTGGAGAGGAAGCTGGAATCAGAGAGGACACTGGAGAGGGAGAGGCTGGAGTCAGGTGGTCACCGTGGACACTGGAGAGGACGGATGGAGTCACAGTGGACACTGGAGGGGTCTGTCAGGACACTGAGAGGAGCTGTGACACTGGGAGGAGGGGCTGGAGAATCACCGCGGGACACGAGGACGCTGGAGTCAGTGGACACTGGAGAGGACGCGAGTCATTGACACTGGAGAGGAAGCTGGAATCAGAGAGGACACTCGAATGGACGCTGGAGTCAGGTGGACACTGAGAGGAGGTCACCGTGGTGGAGTGAGAGGACGGATGGACACTGGAGAGGACGCTGGAATCAGACACTGGACACTGGAGAGGACGCTGGTCAAACTGGAGAGGACTGACGGACCGTGACACTGGAGAGGACGCTGGAATCACCGCGGGGAGATGCACCGCTGGTCACCGTGGACACTGGAGAGGATGCTGGAGTCACCGTGGACACTGGAGAGGACGCTGGAGTCACCATGGACACTGGAGAGTATGCTGGACAAGAGAATAAAGGAAGCCATCTCAGCAATGTCAACATGGGAGAGATGGATCCCTGTGGAATTAAAGGATGAATTAGGTGGAAGAGTCAAGGACCTAAGAGCATCCTACTACAGGCTTGAATTAAGGAAAGGTGAATTTGCCACTGCACGGACGATCAATGAGCAAGGCACAGGAGTGAAACTACTACCCCAACCGGCAACATCCACACCAATAGTGAGAATCAAGCCAACCACTCTACCTAGCTTCAATGGAAGCAAGAGAGAATATCACAGATGGAGGAAAGACTGGGAGAGCCATCTGGATCAACTGAAAATTCTACTTTTGGAGAGTGTGGATGACAAAATCTCAAAGGACCTCAGGCTTTCAACCTACACCAATGCCAATGACATGTTCAGTCCTGGAAAACAGATATGGCAACAAGTCAACCATCACTGTGGAAATCCTTGAAGAGATGGAGAAGATGCCACATGTGGAGGGGAACCAGCCCAGAAAGGTCATTAACCTCATACAGTCAGTGGAGAAGGCCTTAGCAGATCTCACAGAGTTAAAGCCATAAATAACCCACTGGTAATTAAATCAATTGAAAGTAAGTTGCCTGACTGTATTAAAAGAGACTGGTTGATGTTAATGTTTGAACCCAGAAAAAATGTCACATCAGACAACCACTTTGACATGCTCTTGAAGTTCAAGACAAAATACTAGAGAGAGTCGAACAGCTCCTAACTGTGGAGAAGATGGAGAAAGCAGATCGTTCAGACAAGAAGTATGACAGGAAGATTGCTTCAACAAAAAACACAAAGAAAGAAGAGCTTGATGAGGTATGTGATATCTGTGGTGATAGAGGGCGCAACAACATCATCTTCTTCTGTAGAAAGTTCAAAAGACTTAAACTACCTGACAAGAAAGCTGTATTGAGAATTGAGGGCTCCTCCTCTGCACTCATGTCCTCTCCTCATGTCTCCTCCTCCTCTGCACTCATGTTCTCTCGTCATGTCTCCTCCTCCTCTGCACTCATGTCTCTCGGTCTCCTTCTCCTCTGCACTCATGGCTCACTCTCTCATGTCTCCCTCCTCTGCACTCATGATGTTGCTCTGTCATGTCTCCTCCTCCTCCTCTGCACTGTACTCTCCTCGTAACTACTCCCTCTGCACTCATGTCTCCCTCCCTCTCTCCTCCTCCCTCTGCACTCATGTCCCCTCCCCTCATGTCTCCTTCTCCTCTGCACTCCGTCCCTCTCCCTCCCATGTCTCCCTTCCTCCTCTGCACTCATGTCCTCTCCCTCATGTCCCTCTGCACTCATGTCTCCTCCTCCTCTGCACTCATGTCCTCAAGTCCTATCCTCTGCACTCATGTCCTCTCATGTCTCCTTCTCCTCTGTACTCATGTCCTCTCCTCATGTCTCCTTCTCCTCTACACTCAATTAATTAAGAATTAAATAAGAATTAAAAGATAAAATGAAAAGCCAGATTAAGTAAAATAGTAAAAATACATCTGTAGTTAAAAGAAGGCATTTTAAAGCAAAGTAGTCTAATGTTCAGTGGCATATTTTTATGCATTAGCCATATTTAGTGTTAGTGGCCAGAAGTAAGGAAGTTGTGAGATAGGGCAAGTAGCAGCATCACCATCCACCGTAGCATTCTACTACTTTAGAGTCCAATTTATTATATTCCCTTTAAAACCTTGTACAAATCCATATAGGGTTTGAGTTTTCTGGTTAAGATCAGTGCAATTCGTTTTAAAAGAATTCCACATCTTTAAGTTCAAAGCACTAACTTGTCAAAATAACACTCCTCACAGAATCACTGAAAAAATACAAGTCAATCATAAAGTTAAGAACAAAAGTTTTACTTTATATAAAGAAGGCAATAAATACAAGTTTTCAAACATTACAGGCTGAAAGTAGCAGTGTCTGTATTTTAGTGTGGTGATGCATCACATGTACAGTGTTTTGTCATGTGTGGTTGTGGGTCAGTGGGGACGGGGGGGGGGTTAAAGTCCATTTAAAAACAAATCGTTGACCACGTCCTGTTGGGCAGAGTGATGTAACAGCCATTGAAGCATGTGTACAGTTTGGCAAGGTCCAACATCTAACAAAAAATAAAAAATAAATAAGCGTCAGCACATTTTAGTATTAAGTAAATATGGATTAAACATATTGAGTACCATATGAAAGAACATACCTAAAGACATCCCGTGGAAAAGAGGCAGAAAAGGTCGGTTCATCTTGGGCGAAGTCCTCGTCGTAGAAGGTTCAGTTCATCTTGGGCTAGGTCATCACCACAGCCATCCAGGACGGGACTTCTCCAGGTCGTGGTGTCCAACATGGAGTCCTCTGATCCAGGAATGTGCTGCAGCCTTCGTCTCTTCAAAACAAGGAAGAATTTGATAAGTCACAAGAAAAAAAAAGAAGTAAACAAATAACAAATCTTCAGGTAGCTCACCTGGTCAAGTGTGACAGGTCCTCACATCCAGTCAGAGTTCACCGATGGATACCCTCCCTAACCTATATCTGCCTTTCCTGTCCTACACTGACAGTTACAAGCAATCTTTGCCAGCCATTTGGGATGCTAATCCCAATGTCTTGGTTGGCCACATGAAAAACTGTGAATCTCCCAGTTGCCCAGACAAACGTTCCTTCTGATTCTGTAGCCTCGCCACAAAAAGGTCCTCTGCTGAAACCCTAATTTTGCTAAGCATGAAATCAATTCCACTTTCCTGTGCTCAGATCTCATTTTCTCTCCCTGCAGCCTTTCAACAGCCATTGCTGTTGTAACATCTGCAAGAGGCAGCAGTTTCACAATTCAGAGCTTCTCGTGTGTTTAGCAAGACGTGGCACCAGAGTATTGACAAAGCAGACACCTGAAAATGCTTGACCCCAATTTAAACAAATGCTTCACCATCTACAAGTGATGTGATGTGATTTACACTACAAACCTGTCCATTCCAATCCTTTGTTTCGGAGGAAGATACATGCATATCATGACAGGCCGAGTCACAAAATCAGATGGATCCTTGTCTGATTTTGGAAACTGCACAGCCATGGTATGCCACTCAGTCAGGATCCGTGGCCAGATTTCCTCACACACAGAGAAGAAGGGGAAGGACGAAATGCCTTACCATGTTACGAGTCGACTCAATTTACCTTGTTCTCTGTTGTGTGAAGAAGACCCAGCTCATAAAATCTTGACTGATTTAAAAATTGAGCAATTAAATAACTCAAACATCGATGCTGTTGGGTCATGCAGAGAGCTTGCGATCTTTTGCATGGTTTCCCAAACATTTAGAGGTCAGGTTACTGACCCCAACAAATGTCAAATTCAATGATTTTTCTGTCCTAAACTGATGAACCATTTGGGTAAATTAGATCAAGCATTTAAAAGGTGTTTACATTGTTAGTAGTCTAATGACACTTCTTACCCAACACATGAAGACGCAGTGAATCAGGATACGGCTACCTTTAGCAGATGCAACAGCAGCAGTGGGTGGTGGAAGGCTGCAGGGAGAAAAAAATTGATATGGAGACAAGTTGGAGGAATCATTTAATGCATAGCTCAACAAGAGTTAAAGCGGAGAGAAACTTTAGGGCAAGTCTACAAAAATCAGAGGAGGAATTTTGCCAACACATCTAAGAGATAGCAGTTTCTCATGCAACCAACCAAGACATTGGAATTAAGCATCTTCCTAATGACTCTACAAGCTGAAATTTGAAAGAAAGTCATGGGTAATAAGACTACAGACACTTGTTCGCTGAAATAGCTAGTATATAGTGAGGTGTTAACCCTATGCTCTATCAAAAATCCCACTTTGGGCAAGCCATAAAGTCCTATCATTTCAACCAGCTGCCAGCTTCGCAAATAAGAAGCAAAAGACCACTTGTGTTTACACGTTTACATGATCACTGTTAACCACAAAGACACCAGACACCAAGTCAATCCAAGAAACAAATCAAATAATGAAAAATACATTAAAAAGCTGCAGCTGCTCACTCCTGCTACAAGAGGGTACTTGCACAACAGTCTTTAACATGAAGCCAAATTCTAGAGAAAGAAAGATAAAAAAGTTTGATCATTTGGCGCAACTTTCACTTAAATAATCTGAGTTGTCTCTCTGCCAGGTTTGTGTCCTCCTAAAGAAAAGAAACGCGCTCTAATCCTGCAACCTACAATGTAATTTATGAAAGAAACTATGCAGGATAGCCCTGCATCCCTAAGGCGAGTAACATATAGTTTTGCAGGGGAAGATAAAAATCCCCTGCTGGGAGGCCTCCCAACATGACGCGCAGAAAGACTATGAACACAAACAGGTTCAACTCCTTTAGAGGGAAATAAACTTGGCAGAGTGAGACAAGTCAGCATTAATATTGAATTCGATTTCAGTAAGAGACTACAAAGGCTGATGGCAGTGCGTAAAGTTTAAGACTTAAATGGATATCAAAAGTGTGCCAACAAATGCCAGATTTAAAGTATATCACATTATCCATGGGCTGGATAGCACCTACAATCTAATGTGACTACACTTGCATATAAATCAAAAGTTTAGCTTCATAATCAAATCAGGAACCATTTATCTTATCAAAGCAATTACCAGTTGAGTATAAAGGAAGACCTGGTCTAGCTCATCATAATCAATTACTACATTTTTACAGCACTTTGAAAGAACTTTTAACAAGCTAGAGTAAACTGATGCATTTACTACATGATTCATCAGCTTCCACGTTTGTCAACAGTCCAAGTTGCAACTATACCTGAGATTCAAGACCAAAATTAAATGTTTAAATTAAAGCCATTTCAAAATAAGGTACCAGAATACCCTGCAGAAATCAGACGCCTCAAGACTAATCAACTTTAAAATCATCCACTTAAGTTGAGACTAAAAATGTGACTAAATCCGACACACAGGACAGACAGACTGACACCAGACTCACAGGACAGACAGACAGAAAGACACACAGGATAGACAGAACAGCGAGAGAGACAGTGACACATGCCATGACGGCAGTCTTGGCATGTGTCTGTGTGTAAATAAAGGCCTTTGCACTCAGTAACGCAAAACAAAAAAAATGTGATTATTGTAACGCCATAGTGTCAGGCATTGTAAATGTTTAGATGCAAATTAACTTTATAAATTGAGTGGACACAATTTACCCACAAAGATCATGTGGCAAAGGCCTTTAATACTTACCTGAAAGGTAAACATTTGACCTGTTCTTGAAATAATTTGAATTTGCTTGATGTCTAATTAGTGTGCATCTTGCCAGTCTTGCACCATAAATTGTGTCCACCTTTCTGGTGCAGTAAAGTCAATTGGAGTGTTAGTCTTGGTCCAAAGGTCAGTCCAAGTCAGTCATCACTCACTCACACACACACACTCTACCAGAACAAATTGGTAGGAAAAACAGATCAGAAATGATAGACTGGCATAAACACCAAGACCAAGTATAGTCATGACACAGTGGCCATGAAGAATCAAGATTCAGGTCAGAGCAGTTACAGTAATGGCACGGCGGCCAAGCAAGAAAGAAAATCTGCACTTTCCATTTTAAATTTTAAATTTAACTAAAACGCAATCTAATTAAGATGGACATGCAGGGATGTCGGTGCTCCTCTTGACTGATGCTAGAAGGAAAGTACAGGTTAGTTCACTTACTGTGCATGGACGCGGAAGGCACCCATGTTTGTCTATATAAAATTACTATACGCGCAAGGCCAGACGTACAATAATACAAATAGGCCATGAAGGCGCGGGCACAGTGGCCGTCATGGCCTACTGCATTAAAGGACGTATGGCAATACAAAGGCAATGGCACGGCTGCCATCCAAAGCCAGGTGCTGTGTTTGTAGATCACCAGGATCTATTTTTAACGTGCTAAGGCTAATGGTAGATTAATGGCCACGATGGAAAAGAGAGAAACAATAAAAAAAAAAGGCACGGCGGCCAAGAAGTCTAAGCCTTGTGACAGAGTGTACAAGGCACAACATTAATTTTATTCCTACCATCTAGCTTTAACTGTACACCAACATCCATTTAAACCTCATTTAAGATCTGGTCCTCCAACATCACTGTATTTTAGTGCTAAAGAAAACAGTTCAAGTTGATTTTTTTTTTTTCCCTTTTAGAAGTGAGGAAAGGCAAGAGAGCCAGGACAGATCGACACGGCGGCCGAAAGAGCGATGGCCCGCGGCCTGCGTAACAGTTGGAAAGAAAAAGTGTTTAAGAGTACAGTGGCAAGTTAAGAAAACGCCTCCATAGAGAGGCGTGTTCTTACCTTTGCATGTAAACTCGTGTGATTCGGTAGTTAGCTGTGGGCAGCCAGACTAGCAAGTCAGTTGCCAACACTTAAGTACCATCACTTTAAAAAGAAAAACACACACGTTTTCTTTTGTTTATTCCCCTACTCTGCAAAAACCTACCACACATGGGGGCCAAGATGGTAGCCCCCAGAGAAGAAATAAAAAATATGGACTCACCCTTTGTAGACAGACCTAAAAAGGAAATGTTAGTGCATTATAACTTATCAAGCATCTAAGCCCTTCAAGACACCATATCTACTTTAATGTGAACTGCTGAACATAATCATATTCTCAGACCATCTTAACTATTCAATCCAGGCATCTCAGTCACACACAACCCATTTATTCAGAGAGAGAATTTCAAACACTCCATCAGTCACCTCATTCTTTCAAATCACTCGCTCAGCAGTTCCACAAAAATATAACCAACAAGGACCAGATTTACAGACTACTCAATAAAGTGGACAGGAACATACAAAACCAACCTGTGGCAAATGTTCCGTGTACAACCCTCAGCTAAACAGATGGAAAGCAGGAGAATAGAAAGAACGTGGCCATGTTGGACAAAGCAGATAGATGTAGGCACGGCGGCCAAGAAAGAGTGGGGACACAGCGGCCACCCAGGATTAAATCATGACACCTACTATTTGACAGTCTTCATGAAGATCAATCTGGGGGAAAAAACAAACAAAAAAAATGTTTGAGTCTCCAGCCTTGACAATGTTCAAGTTCAAACCGTTACAGGTGTAAAATAACAAAGTAAGGTGTTCTAGAATGTGTTTGTATGAAGTACAGACATGATTCACCCAGCCTGAGATATAAAGACTCACTTTCAGTGAAAACATTGCTGCCAACACAAATTCTATTCTAACAGTGAAACAAATAAATTAACATAATCACAAGTGATGTAGAATAAAGTTGATTAAGATTTAAGTTCAAGTATAGAAATGTCAGTAGCCACACTCTTTAAAAAACACAAAAAAACGTATATTATACATGTGTGATTAAATTAATATGATATATTGCCATCAGTTGAATACATTATGAAAATTAGCCATTACGTTTTCAATAATGTAGTAAATTATCTCTAAAGGTGTCACTCACCTTTTTTTGACAGCCTCAGGCTTTTGTATATGGCGGGTCCGACCAGGTCTCCGTGAGCAGGAAGCAGGTTGTTCCTTTTTAAAAAAAAAAAGAAGTTTGTATTTTAATTACATTAAAAGTTTAGAATTATAAAAGAATTATAAAAGAATGTATAACCCTGAATGTGTTTTTAAACATTTAACATAACAATAAACAAATAAGTCTTTCCAGTGAAAAATAGTAGTAATAGTAATGACCATGAGTGGAACAGTGAGTTAACATAGCACAGCAGCCATTTTAACTTGTTTTTAGTCTTGTTTTGTCTATTTTGATAATGAATTGGTTTAAATGATTTTTTTAATTTTCTTAAATGTGAATATTTCCTCATTTCTTTGCTCTATTTAAGCAATCACTGAATCCAAATAATTTAAGAATATAACCAAATTTAGAAATGGTTTACAACATTTAAAATGTTATGGATCAGACATGAAAATAAATCACAGGTTAATGAAAATAGAAATTAGCTGCAGCCCCATTTAAACCAATGATTTAACTGTTGTAACCAGACAAAACGGCTGCCAATTCAGATAACTGGTTGACAATGAGGCACATCTTGAATATTGAGATAAGGCTAATTTTGAGCTAAGTTTGAGCATATAATTCAGCAAACAGAGTCACCATTAAGATAACTTGACAAAAGTTACTCACCATTCTGAACGGGCCACCAATCTGGACCAAGTCGAACACGCCACCCTGGAGCGCCTTGCTGCGTTTTTATACAGGAGTTGATGCACGCGGCCACCTTCTCGGTGTCTGACGTCACGCCGCGGTAGTTTTCTTTTTTTCTCTTCTTTTTTTTAAAGTTCCCTCCTTTTTTGAGGTTTTATCGCGGTTGGTGCATTAACGCCACAAGTTCCCTCTTCCCGGCACAGTTTCAGTAGTTAAGCAGAGACACTTTTTTCACGTCTTTTTTTTTTCGTTCGTGCTCGTGCAGCTTCTCTTCAAAGTAGCAGCGGTCATCAGCTGATTGAAAAACACCTGCGAAGACGAGCAGGTGTGTTGTCTCCACTTTATGCTTCTTCTTCTTCTTCTTTGCGGTTGGCAAACAACGATTTGGTGCATTACCGCCACCATCTGGTATGGAGTGTGGCTCGAAATGTTGATCTAACTGAACTATTACAGTAAAAATAATAAAATAAATAATAATTATATTATATATATGTATATATATATATATATGTATATGTATATATATATTTTATAATTTATATATATATATATATATAATTATTTATTATATTTATTTTATAATTTTCATACTGTACATATATATGTATATATATATATACATATATAGAAATGGCTGTTTGTACTCAATTCGATTGTAAGTCGCTTTGGATAAAAGCGTCTGCTAAATGACATGTAATGTAATAATGTAATGTACATACTACAAAACACACACACAAAAAAAACTATATATATGTATATGTATTCATACACACACATCCTTTATCCTCCCAGTCAACTTTGTGGTTTTAAGGAACTGAAGTAATATCTTGTAACACTCTCTCCAGTTCTTCCGCATCTACCAACTCCAATTCCTCATCAATGTTTTTTTAATCATTACTTCTCTCTCCCTTTGGTATTTCTGACATCGTGTTATAACATGATGAATGGAATCCTCTTGCCCACAGTGATCACATCTGTTTGTATTGTGTTGATGAGAAATAATGTGTTGTTCAATCCTGTATGGCCAAATCTGATGCTCGATATTATATTTTCATCTTTCCTGCTTCTTTCCGTGTGCCTAGCCACTCCCACTTTTCTTTGGATACTGTAAAACCATCCTCCTTTCCTCTCCTCCCATTGTTTTTGCCATCTATTCTTTAGTTTTTGTTTAATGATGCTGTTCATTTCTGTTTTGCTTAATTTTATTGCTAAATCTATATTATGTCCTGTTGCTGCTTTTGCCACATTGTATGCTATTTCGTTCATCATCTGAATTCTATATAATGTTTGTTGTATTTCTATTATGAGGTCTTGTCTGCTTTCAGAATGGCTGGACTGCAGGCTTGTGAGCAGTGTTGGGTAGTAACGCGTTATTAGTTTACGCCGTTAGGCAATGTTGTTACATTAATCAGTAACTAATAATGTAACGCATTGTTTTTTTTTAAATTCAGTAACTCCGTTTCCGTTACTGAACGCTGCATTACTCCGTTCCTTTTGGTGAGGTCTTACAACGGCACACAGTTCTCATAACATTTTAGCGATCAATACATTTTAATTGAATTGGAAAAAAAAGCACTTGTCACCCTCTAGCGTCCCACACGTAATCAAACACGCGCCCTGAAGAGGGCTGGACAGGTCAGGGCACGGCATGATGGCGAACGAGAGGGGAAGATAAGTTTCTCGTGAATAAACAGATGCTACTTTAATGATTAGATTTACTTCTTATCCCAGATTCTGTACATATGCATGGAAAAACAATAAATAAAAACACAAGCACGTGGGAAGATAAGTGTCCATGTTTTCCGTGAACAGCTCTCAGTGGAGGCACCTGCTACAAGAACTTTAAAGGCTAATTTATTTGGTAGAATGACAAGGCAACATTTGTGTGATAAAAGAATAAAAAACCCTGAACAAACACAGAAAAGACACATTTAAAATATTAGGGATCCCTTTATCAAGTCAGGAGTGTGTGTGTGTGTGTGTGTGTGTGTGTTAAACATGAAGCAGGACAATTCCAGAGCAGCTAAAGAATCAAAAGATAAAACCAACAGAAACTGATTCACACCAGATTGGCACAGTGCATTTGAACACAGTATAGATGAACAACAAAAAAAGAAAGAACATTAATTAAGTTCCACCAAGCAAACGCCTGTGGGCAGTTCCTGTGGTCAGTGTGTGTGTGAGTGTGCGTGTCCCTCATGTCCTCTCTCAGTCCTGAGGGCAGCTGGTGTCGCGTGGCTGAAATAAAAGGCTGTGGTATAAACTGGGACAAAGTAAATAGAGACTTGATCGTGGAGGTTGTTACCCTAAAGTTTACAACTGTTAAAAACGCACATGGAGCTGCTCAAGTGAGGAGGTGAGTCTGGTCTAGACACGGTAGAGTCCGACAGGTGCAGAGCGTTAAGAACAGACGTAGTGGTCGTGTCTTTAGTCGGGAGAGTTTAAGACAGGTAGATCAGTAGGCTGAAGGTCGAGGTGAGTCACTGCTGTTCATCCATCCTCTCTGCTTGAGTTTGTCCCTCCTCCCTCTGTCTAGAACCGCTGGATCATGGACTCCCGAGACTTGCCCACTCCGATCCATTTGACTGAGGAAACACAGAAGCAGAGGTGAAGAGACAACACATTTACAAGCAAAGTAACATGTAGATGTACAAAGGTTTTAGGCAGGTGTGGGAAAAATGCTGCAAAGTAAGAATGGTTTATTTTTTAGCATTTATAAAAGCATTGAGCTAACAGAAATCTAAAACAAATCAGTAGTTGGTGTGACCACACTGTGCCTTAAAAACAGGATCAATTCTAAAACCTTGGCACAGTACTGTGTCCTGGGAACATGGGTTTTCATGTTTTAACTGCACTTATGATGGAAGACACTGTGTTGGTCCTGGCTTCTATTTTGTTATACTTGTCAGTGCAGTCAGAAGTCAGAGGATAAACACATGACATTTGGCATGTGACGATATGAACATAAATTCTTGAACAGAATAATTTACCATATATTTGTGGTTATTGTTCACATATTCTTAAATGTTGTTATTAAACACAAACAAGCAGAGCTTGTAACCTACAGACCTCAGTCCACTCTGACATGCAGCCTGGGGTCTCCCCTGCACAGGGTCTCCCCTCAAAAAATGTCCACAAATACAGACTTTCATATCCACAAACTACAGCTATTATTATTACAAAAATTCAAAGTTACCATTATATCATTATGTACATTGACATTAACAAATAAAAGTTACATTGTTACATACAAGGATACATACATACATGTATTATTTTAAAATCTTAAATCAGTTCATTATAAAACATGAGGTCATAAAATGACTAAAAAGATAAATACTGCTCCTTTTGGCAGTTTGTAATAAATCTCTAGCAATAAGTTTTGCGTTAGTTCATTGTCATACGCTCTAGCTGTTATCAGCTCACAGCCATCTGACTGCAATCCATTAGTCACCCTGCAGTCACAGCCAGTGTCACACCAGGGACGACTCCTTCCTTTCTCATTTCTTGCTACACCAACGCTGCCTCACACTGCTGCTGGTAGCAAAGCTTTGCTGCCACCATTCCAGTCTCCACCTTTGTGAGAGCATATTCAAGTCACTCACATAAAATACTAAACACAGCTCTTGTGGTGCTGGCTGAGGTGAGGTGGGAGAGTGTTTCCAATGGTAATTCAGTCAGTGTCAGTGAGGGATTTTATGAGCCAAACAATTACTCACTTAACCGAGAAAACAATCAGGACATTTGTCTTCAGAAGTGGAACAAAATGATCGAAACGTGAAAATAAAGAAATGCTGTACCAGGCACTCCCACGTGCTCCTCGATGAAGCAAACGTATTTCTGGGCGTTTTCAGGCAGCTCCTCGAAGCTTCTAACAGCCGAGGTGTCGCTGTTCCAACCGGGCAGCGTCTCGTACTGGACCTCAACGCGATGCAACACCTCCTGATTGGCTGGTGGCACAGGATCAATAAGAAGACAGGTTATCAATGTGCCTAAACCTTTCAATAAAAAATAACCCCTTAACCCAGAGATCCTCAACTTTTCATTCAACATCAGTTTAGACTCATTGATTCATTGTCTTTCGCTTTATCCTACACACGAGACACGGGGTGAAAGATGGGGTCACACCCTGGACAGTCAGCATGTTTTTGGACAGTTG
The DNA here is from genome assembly GCF_019176455.1 of Solea senegalensis. NCBI lineage: Eukaryota > Metazoa > Chordata > Actinopteri > Pleuronectiformes > Soleidae > Solea > Solea senegalensis. The sequence continues at coordinate 14,860,904 of NC_058035.1, forward strand.
GAGGAAACCGGAGAACCTGGAGAAAACCCACACTCACACAGGGAGAACATGCAAACTCCAGCAAGGCACAAACCTGGGTCTTTTTGCTGCAAGGCAACCGTGCTAGCCACTATTCTACCATGTGACCCAGCAGTTTATACTCAATTTTTAGAATGAAATGACAGACTTACTGGAGAGAGGGACAACAGAGGGTATTTTCTCTAATGACAGACACCTTTTTTAACCAAAGTTAAAGACTGGCTCACCTGGAAAATGAGGTATAGTTTGGTTGTTGACTTTGTAGGCCACGCCCACTTTGATTTCCGGGCACACATCCAATATGTCGAGTTTGGTGAGTGCTAAACTGAAAGACAAGAGAGGAGGCTTTTCAACAAACCAAAGAGCAGTTTATTGTTCTCCTTTCTAAAGTTGATTTAGATGACATGTCAAAGCCAGAGCAGATAAATGTGTGTGTAATTTAGGAAAGGTTATATTAAAAATCTACCTGGAGTTGACAAATCTTATTAAAAACCACATAAATGACAACACTTTATACTCACGCTGTGAAGCCATTAATCATGTGTGCATATTTGATGAGCACCAGATCCAGCCAACCACATCGTCTCTTCCTGCCTGTGGTGACGCCCACCTCCTTTCCTCGAGTCTGGAGCAGCTCTCCGATCTCCTACAGGCGACAAAGTCAGAGGCACTTCTTAAAGAGGAAGTTCCGATTCTTTTTTTCTTGACTTAAAGTGATGACTGAGTGAATCAACGACAGAATCCAAAAACATTCAGTCAGTCTTTAAACCTTTGCCACTGTGACCAGGTGTCTCAGCAAGATTTATTGACCTTAACAAATCTACTTTACTGTGAGTGGTTAGTGGTAGTGCAGCAAACTCTCCACTGGGTGGTGCTGTCTGAAAACAAAACTACTCGACATGTCAATAGAACAGGTTTTAATCTGAAAGTTGACATGAATAACACAACTGTGCTGACTGTGTAAGGTGTGGATGAACAAATGATTCAGCCAATAGACAGAAAGTTAACTTCTTCCAGAATGTAAACATCGTTTTCATCATTTTTAACAAGAATTTACTGTTACAGGTCTGTAAAATAGTTTGCCTCATGAGAGCACATTAAATGTCTTTTGATTCTCTATCAAATGACATTTGATATGTTTGGCAATTATTTTGAAACTGTAGAGATAAAATTACAAATCAATTTGTGAAAAAAGAATCAGGAGTCATCACTTTAGAGTATATAGTGTACTGTATATAGTTTTCTGATATGTCTTCATCTCGGATGAGTTGTTATAAACATTTTTACTTTAAAAACAGGGCTAAGCTTTAAAGTTTATACAGCATGTTTACATACTGATGGCTGGTTTAAGGGTCCAGTGTGTAACATTTAGGAGCATTTATTGGTAGAAATTTGAATATACCGTTTACAAAAATGTATAATTGCTTTAAAATAGAAATAGTTTGATTTCCTTTTCCTTTAAATAAGCATTTAACGTGTATTTTAGACATGGGTTTCACTTTAAAAAGCTGTCCAGTCCTCAGACAGAGGATGTGTTTCATGCTTACAGCCCAAACAAAGGAGAACGGTGTCCTTTTGATATGCTAAGGCCACCATAGTTCCTAGATGCCTAGTTTGAAGTTTTACCATTAGATGTCACTAATTCCTACACAATGGATCTTTAAATTACTGTGTGCACACGCCCTCTTACGTTGCTCTGCTCTGAGGGGAACGCTCCGATGCCCACTCTGGTGGTGTATGCCTTGACGACGCCGTACACCTCCCCGACGTTTTGAGGCGGCATACCGAGCCCGGTGCAGACCCCGCCCACCGTGCAGTTGGATGACGTCACAAATGGGTACGTACCTGCAATGACATGAGAAGTGAAGACATGTCACACATCGGGAGATTAAACAAATCAGTGCGTCATTACAAAAATGTAAACTCATTTTTGTTTGTTTTTTTACACTTACAACTGCATGTGAGAGCCAGTCAATCAGTCCCTGAGCCCTGACTCAGTGTGGCATACTAATGCAGCTTCATCTGCCATTAGCATTTCCCTTAGGAGTCTCCCTTAGGGTTACTTTGCTCTTGGAGCATGAGTAAAGAGTTTGCCATCCACTGTAGTGTGTATATGAGGATGAGCCGAGACCAAATCAATGGGTGACGTGAAAGTGGATTACCACTTATGGCGTATTTCCACCGACTCTACTCACCTCACCATGGCACGGCACGGCACGGCACCCCCAGGACAGAAATGTTTTCACGCCCCCCCGAATGTTTTCACGCCCCCCCGAATGGAAATACTATTGAGAACCTCATCATTTATTTATCTGTATAAACCACTGTATGAGTTGTCCTGCCCTGCCTTTCACGCCCCCTCGACACCTTGCCCACTATTTAAGAAGTACTGATTTAGGGACAGCACCGCAGATCGCGAGCTGCTTCACAGACCCTGCTGTTCTAGTCTGTGTAGAAAAACTCATCAGGCGGGCCGGCTCTGTGGTAGGAATGAGGCTGGACCCTCTGGTGACAGTGGCAGAGAGAAAAACTGTGGACAAACTGCTGAGCATCCTGGACAATGCCAGCCACCCTCTGCACACTGTCATCAGCAGCCAGAGGAGCCACAGAAGCCTCAGCAACAGGCTGCTCCTCCCAAAGTACAGGACCAACAGGCTGGGGGACTCGTTTGTCCCCCGGGCCATCAAACTGTATAACTCCTCACTGGGGGGGAGGAGGGCAAACAAAACAAACAGTACGAACTAAACAAACATATGTCCATAATCACAACACAGTGAAATGTGCAATAACCACAACAATAACAACATAATAACATGTGCAATAAAACCTTATAGACAGTGCAATAAAACCCTGGGCAATACGGGGTAACTGTAGGTGTGTGTGTACCTGTGTGTGTATGTATGTGCATATATGTGTATGTATGTATGTATATATATATATATATGTGTGTGTATATATATGTATATGAGTATGTATGTATATATGTATATATATGTATGTATATGTATATGTATATATATGTGTGGTGTGTATGTATGTATACATACGTATATATATAGCATGGGTCATTTATGTTTGTATTTTTATATTTTTTATATTCTCTTAGATTTTTATTTTTATTTTAACTTTATTTTTAGCTTATTTTATTCTATTCTATATTTTATGGTGTTTGGTAACTGGGGTGTTTCTCTTTCCAGTCTCCTGAAAAGGGTGACTCTTAACAGTGCTGTGTGCTGATGTTGGAGCTGTTAATTTCCCCAAGGGAACCTCCCAAAGGGATCAATAAAGTCGTCTGTCTGTCTGTCTGTCTGTGGATTAGGAGTCTGTACTCCGGAGGTGTGTGGACAGAAATCAAGCCGAACAGTGCCGAACTGTAGATAAGATAAAACTACTTAACAACCTAAAAACGTGGGTTAATCTCCAACAACTACCAGGAGTCTGGTGTAAAGTCACTAGTCACTTGTTTGTGTGTGTGTGTGTGTAATACGCCATTACACAGTAGCTTATCATAGCCTTGCAGACAAATACCTGTTGCCTGGTTCAAAACCAGAAAGTTAACTCTACCCTCTCTATGAATCTGAGAGCATATTTGACTTAAGGCTATGCTGGTTTGAAGATAACTGGGACTCCTGAAAAGAAACAAGACTGTCTATCTGCCAGAACAAAGGCTCAGTGAAGTTGGAATCGTGTCAGTTGTCTAACAATACATGAGGACATACCCTAGGGTGACAGCAAACCTGGTGCTAAATCACCTCAGAGGTTTTAAAGAAAAGGGTGTGCTTTGGAGAATGTGTTTTAACAACTGAAAAAAAAATGCACATGCAAATCATCCCAACATTCAAAGTGACCGTTGTGCAATAACAGAACAGGTTTGGTGACTGCTACAGACCTATTGTCTTTAATCAAAGTGGCTCTTTCGTAAAACACTGAGGTCCTAAGTGTGCTCTCGAATCTTGATAAGACAGATTTTGCAGACTGTGGGCATATGCTACTGCAAGGAATTCTAATGAAGTACAGCTTCAGCCAGTCAGTAAGTGAGATTGCATTACTATCAGTGTTCAGAACACTGTGACCCCACAACACCAGAGGTTTAACTAATATGATGACTTTAATAATAAACAATGAACCGCAACTCATATTTAATCTGCTCTGTGTCGTCACTGCCCTGAGCCACAATGAGATATAAAAGACAAGTCTGTTACCTCATTAGATGAGAGGAAATGATCTGATTTTCTCTGTCTTTCTGATTGACTGGAGGACAGACGGCTGATTCACTGTGCGTTTGTGCTCATGCACAGACGGCCTGGTGGCGCTTTTGTGTTTTTACTTGTGAGCGTGTACGTCAAGCCTCGATGCAAGAGCACATCAGTAGCATTCGGCAGACTTACCGTCATTCTTAGCCTGAGCTCCAGGTTGCAAAGAGCATCACAAAACTTTAAATGTTTCAGGGTGACATCACTGGATCAGTTTATATGCTCTACACATCGAATTCCATTTATTCTTTTGGTTAGTACAGATCATTTGGCTCAGTGTCACCAGAATCATTGCAAAATGCACAGAATCAACACATGCAAACACAGTAACATACTGACCAAAGTCTATGTCCAGCAGTGCTGCGTTAGCTCCTTCTACCAGGATCTTCTTTGGAGGACCGTGAAGAGCCTCGTACATGTAGTGCACACCATCTCTTACCATGGGCTTAATCCGCTCCACATAGTCCTAAAAAAAAAATCACGCAAACGTCACCATAAATTAGACAAAAATGATGTCATGTATTACACAATACAAATGATATATTACCTTTAATTTAATCAGCTCTCCCTCGATATCAATCTCCAGAGTTGGGTACATAGACTTGTACTGCTGGGCCAATACTTTATACCTGTAACAGTCAACATTGTTCCACTTTAATTTGTTCCTCAAATGAGCTTGTGATCTTAAGGGTTTTGTTTTCACATTTCCAACACATTTGAAAACTGAAGATGAGACAAACTTCATGAATAATTGAACAAGAACAAGAAGCAGATTGTCTGATTTGCATTTGGATGCTCAGTGATGGAAAATACTATGCAAAACTGGCAGTAATGGAAAAAAGTAACTGGCAGTAATGGAAAAAAGTAAGACCAGGAATTCTGTGAAGTAGAACTTTTACAAAGGTTTTTTTAATGACTTATGTTCACTGTTAACACCTGCTGCTCTGAGGTCTTTTGATCAAAATGCAGGAAAGGCTCCTGAGCTCCTTGGTGAAAAGAAATGTTTCCTCAAACGAAGGGAACATGATAAGTACTACGCTGATCACAGACTATAACTAAACCAAACTCATGACACAAAGGTCTTTACAAAGCTTAACCTGACAGTAACCCATAAATCCTGTAGTTATGGAACTGACCTTTCAGAGAACTGAGTGAAGTCAGCCAGTAGGTCACATATTCGGAGGCCACTACGAGCTGCCTTGGCCGAGTACACTGGTCCAATCCCCTTCTTTGTTGTTCCCAGACTGTGCGGGGCCAAGAGAGGAGGGAAGGGGAAAAATAAGAAAACAGAAGCAGCATTAGCAAGCGATCTCAATCTACAACATGGCTGTTCTTCTTTATATAGCTTCAAGGTTCATCTCCCGAATTACTGTGAAAACTTTGGACTATTATAAGCAACCGTATGCAACTTCTTGATGGATGACTGACATTTAACAGGTTTTATGATGTCTCTTTTTTTGCAGCTGAACCTCTGACCTAGCATGATGTAAGAACACTGTGTAGGAACACTGTGATAAGTGTGTTACTTCAAACTGAGATAAGAAAAGATGGCCTTAAACTTGACCAAAACACTGAAGACAAAGTTGTTCGTCACCTCTTTAATGATAGTTATGGTGTATTTCCACAGGCTCTACTCGCCTAGCCTTGCCTCGCCTCGGCACGACACAGCACTGTCCGGGTTGCATCTCCACTACAATAAAAAGTCATCGCCGCACAGAGTCATTGTTTTATACGCGACACACACACACACAAACAAGTGACTAGTGACTTTACACCAGACTCCTGGTAGTTGTTGGAGATGGACCCACATTTTTAGGATTGTTAAGTAGTTTTAACTGATCTACAGTTCCTCATGTCTCATGTCCTCATGTCTCCGGAGTACAGACTCCTACTCCACAGACTACAGCGGCAGGGTCTGTGATGCCACTTGCGATTAGCGGTGCTGTCCCTAAATACACCACACTCCTCAGTTAAATATAGAGATTTCCCTGGTAGTTGTTGGAGATTAACCCACGTTTTTAGGATTGTTAAGTAGTTTTAAGTGATCTACAGTTCGGTGCTGTTCGGCTTGATTTGTGTGTGGGAAGTATCTTACTGTGATGGCACTCTGGCCAGTCAGTGGCCGACAGTCTGACCAATCATCGCATAGTACCTACTCAGCACGCTTTTGGAACCTTGCTGGAGCAGGTACTAAAAATTGTACCTGGTACCAGGTACTATGCTAGTGGAAACGCTACTTAAACCGTGCCGTGGCGAGGTGAGGCAAGTAGAGCCGGTGGAAATACGCCATTAGTGACTCCAACAGCCAGAAATAGGCCTAGTAAGACCAAGAGTAATGCTAAATTGGAGGAGAATATTTAAAAAAGACTTAGAAGTGATCAAAAATCTTTTTTTACAGTGACAACTGGTCCAAAAGAAGTTACATAGTGTTGCTTTAACGTCACCGAAATTGGCATATTTAAAAAAACATGGAAAATCAACCAGAGCTTATAGCTCTTACAGCAAAAACCTTTTACTCCCATACAGAAATTCAACACTTCATCTCTGTATCATTTGGAACTAGACTTTGTTTCCAAAGTATAGTCCCCATATGCACGGCAGAGGAAAAGAGAAGAACAAAAATACCATGTCACGGCAGTTAAGCATTTACATATGACACCCTCAACATGTTCCTCTTATAGCTCAGCCAAGGCAAGACACCGTAGAATCTCCACCCCCGTCATGTGAGGAGCGGAGGGGGAAATAACTGAAGATCTCTGGTTATTTAGTTTCATCATTAGCAGCAGCCTAAATAAAACATGCAGGATCCAATCACCTGCTGAAAGTAAAAGTGCTGCATTCAAATGATTATTTTAGTATTTTGTAGCATTTAAAACCTTTCGACTCCAAGCTCTTTCTTTGGGGAAAATACTATTTTATTTTACCATTTTTGAAAAATTGCGAGATCCTGATGGTTTACGGTATTGTGTCACCTCCTTCAGCTCTTGTACTATCAAACACACAGCTGACTCACTGCTCGCACCGAGGAGGAGACGTCATGTCCCACTGTTTGAAGCGAGTCATTAAAAACAGCCTTTGAATACCATGATGATAAGCTGATTCTGAAGGCACCAAATCAACACGTTTAGAATAAAACCTGGTACAGAATTCACATGTAAAGAATCCATTGAATACACTTATGAAACTAAGAATGCCGGTATGATATTTTTCAAGCACACCTACTGACTGATACAATAACATGTACGTCTAGACAATGTGAGTGTACTCTGCTCTGGCTTCCAGCATTAGAGCTGCAAATCCGCCAGTCTGTCTGACGATCTGCTGAAAGCTTAAAATGATTGTGCCATTAAGGTTCTGTGATGCATTCTCTCTTTTTATACACACACTTACAGTACATAACACATGCACACACAGTTACTGGCTGGGTGTTCTGGGTCTTTGGCTGTCTCTAATGAGTTGTAATGTCCTCTACAGTCCCACATACAGTACATGGTTCTGTTTTTACAAAGTTGTAGGAGTGCGTTGTGAAAACACTACTGAATATCTGGATTTACTGCATGAATCCCTGAGCGTGGGACCTCAGGGATTCATTATTGGTCTGTTGATAAAGCAGAGTCTCTCTGTCTGCTGCTCGATGGCTCACACACTGCACACATGCCTTTCTGACGACCCTGAGGACAGGACAGGACACCCCCAGGCAGAGGACTCCTTACATTACAGCCATAATGATTGTCACAGTGGACAGTGTTTAACATACTTGTAGAGGGTGAGACCACATGTCTATGCTAATTAATAATGTATGTACTATACTTCTGTATATCTTTTCCATCTTAACTTAAAGCTTTACCATAAGATTGTATCATTTATCAAGACCAGAGTTGGGTACATGTCGAGACTGTTCCATTTATAATATTTTTAAAGTATAGTGTACTATTGAATAGGTATGTGTATAAAACCCTCAGTGAATTTGATTTAGACGAACAACTGAATCAAATTTGTTACAAGTGTGTAACTCCAGACATATCGGTCGTGTTCAGACTTGGTATTATCGTCCGGTCTCGGTGTTCTGATCGCATGTGGATAGCATTAAGTACAGCTGTTGACACCTGTCATTAAAACTCATCCTGGGTGTGTCTCCCGTGACCATGTGAGATTGCAAGGACAAAATAATGTGAGTAAGAAGACTGACTGTGCAGGTGTTATCGTCATCAGTGTTTGTGTGTGTCTGTCTGTGTGTTTGTGTGTGTCTGCGCAAATGACAAGGAGAGCAAGAAAGAGAAAAAAAGATGGGAGAAGTTCGAGGGTATCAAAGCTCTACTCGTGCTGCTGTAACATTTTTGTTGGATTTTTTTACACCACAACTTGTAAGAATAAGTCAGCTGAGGAGGCGGGCTCTAACGCGTACCGAGGATGGGCGGTGTTTGTTTTTGCTCAGGAATGTGGACGCATGCGTTCCTAAAACCACCTCCGTGTGTCCGTCTGTAGACACATTCAGGACAGACTGGAAGTGTTCAGACTTGTACTTAGCGCAATATGCATGTGACGGATGTTAATACCAGCTCTCAACTGGGTCATCATCAACTTTAAAATTGTTGTGATTTTAATAAACTGTTTTTGTTTACAAGCAGTTACAGAGCAAAGTTATTGTTTACTTTGAGTCACGTTTCTGTTCACTGGTCTAATGCAATTCCAACACTCACTCCCCTTTTGGCTCAGTCTTTGTCTCGCCCAAACAGCTGAGAGAAATGGCTGCTAACTTCCCCACTAATACACTCACCGACTCGTTTCCGTGTCAGAACAAATGTCAATAACATTTGCTTATCACCCTGCAGCACATGACCATGTAGAAGGCGTCAACAGTAACGCCATGGGCTTTGCTTGTGTGCAAGGCTAAAGAATGTATCCCAGGTTGTATTGGTGATAATTCCTGGATCATCACCAATCCAGATTCCTTTCTGGATTTCAACAAAAAGACAGGGTGTGTGTGCGTGTGTGTGTGCGTGTGTGTGTTGCAGCTGTTTTTTGTTTTTTTTTAAAGCAACAGGTTCCTTACTTCTTGCCTGCTTGCTCTTGTCTCTGCTGTTCCTGAATGCCATCAACCGCTTGGTGGAAGTCAAACACTGCGGAGGAGGGAGAGAGGGGACACACACTCTCACACACCTCAGAGTATGCAGGGCTCACACATTCACATACGCGCACACGCACACACTTTTGCACGTGTCTGTTCAAACATTCACATACAGATTAATAAAAAGACCAGGGAGGACTTACCGATGTGTGCTCTGTCTGAGATGATCAGCCTTTGCTCCCAGCCTTTTAGACCTACACATACAAATGCACTTTGAGTTTTGTGTTGTCTGCTATAAACTGTGTGTGTGTTTTTAAACAAAATGTACATCACTAACTTTTTCCTTTGCGTTCATTCCTTTCTGCCTCTTCAAACAGGCCGGGAAGGTGGATCACAACACCGTTTCCTGTCATGAAAAAAAGATTGCATGCATAAGCTTTATCAGTGGGGGCAATGTTTGCCTTACAGCTCAGAAAATGTTTGTTGTTGTCATATGTGTATGAGTATGTGAGCCTGCAGAAACATGATTACGTATCGACGGATCATACAGCTGAACACATCGATATGTGAAGGCTTATGAGCCAGAGAGAAAGGGTAAGACACCATTAGCTAATGAAATTACTGCAGATGAGTGGATGTGGCAAGGCCTGCAGTCTGGCTCCAAGTCAAGATGATCACATTCACTCACTATAACAAAATATCGTCAAAATGGAGGCTGTAAGAGCGAGCAGTGACGAGTGCAAAGCTTTCAGGGGTCTGGAAGAGTTTATCAGGAAAATAGTAAGACGGCCTTGGCATTGCGAAAATGTGAAAATGTACTTCAGTGTTTTCATGCATCTGTGTACATTACACACCAATGAAGGCAGTAACCTTGGGGTTGATGATGCCGCTGGGGAGGAGGTGAAAGTCGTACTCCACTGAGTCGACGACCACCGTGTGTCCTGCGTTGTTACCGCCCTGTGGTGAAAAGAAACACAGCGAACAATGAGGGGGGAGAGAAGCAGAGGCTCTGCAACTTTGTTTGAATGAGCTGGAAGACGGGCCAAATAGTTTGGCGAGTAGCAACAAGTACATTTACAAACTTGCGGTTGCTTAGAGAGTTTCCAGTGTAAACAAACTGGCTGATGTGTCAGTGAAGCCAAAGTAAAATGGAGAGATGTTACCATGGTTTGAAAATGATACAAATAACCTTTTAAACCTAAGGACAAAAACAACCACAACTCCAAACCTGTCAAACAGTCGGTAAATACCTCATGACCTCCAAACTATAAGCTGTAATCATACATTGCATTATGTAGCTGGAAGAATAATGTGTTACCACTTAGCCAGTGACAAATGATAATTCAATATTTATGTACTTTAATATGTTAATAGTTTCGACTTTTGGTTGAACAAAATAATCTGAAGACTTCCTCTTCAGCCGTGTTTAATAAAAAAAAATGAAATCCTGAAATTCAACACACGTTCAACACATTTGCTCCAGTGTTTTCTTGTTCATAGACGTCAGTGAAGTAAGTTGATCATTTCAAAGGGGCCTGTCCTGTGACCAGGACGTGTTCTTATAGCTTTTTCCCTGTGGATATAAATGAAGCTCACCATGTGCTTTGACCACGTGGGGTTATTCCTGGCCACAGCGGACAGTGGAGAGGGGGAAACAGATGGGAGGGGCAGATGCCTCTCCTTTTAAGATATATTTCCTATGCATACCATCCCCCACATACCCTAACTCAAGTTCTCCTACAGTCTCATGATCAACTTTTTATCACGAGCAAATCAACTTCTGGTAGTCAATCGCACGCTCCTGTACTGTTTGTGCACTGCTGTAGTTATCACTGGGAGGCTGAGGTGAATATTGAATGATGGACGGTAGGTTTGTCTAATACCAGGTCAGGTATGTTTTTAGTTCATGCTCACGATTTACAAAAAAAAGGACCAGATTGAATGCATTTATCCTGGGTCTCAGAGCAGAAGGGTCACATGTTAAAAAAAGAAACGGTGTTCTGAATAGAATTTTGAGGTCAAACAGAGTTTGAGGTCTTAAGTTCAAGCCTTCAAGTTGACAACCACCTGTGCTCTTTAAATATATATGTAGTAAAAAAAACATACTGAAGTTTCACGTCATCTCCAATCGGTGGAATTTGGCAGATATTTCTGTGAAAATAATAAAATATGTACAGTATCATTATCAGCAGCTTTAAACCAGCGACACATAGAGTAAATCAGTATTGGCAGCCAATACATAAAGAGGAATTTAAATAACAGGCAGGAAATAAAACCCAAGTAATTTTATTACTTGTGTCCACAAGAGAGCTGTTCCACTCCACACTAATTCACCAAACACATCACAGCACTACAGGTCAGTATATCTTCATTCAATGATAAACAGTCAACTGATTTCTTCTTTTTTTAAATCATTCCTAGACACGCTTATTGATGAAAGTCAGGACGAAGGTTACAGCTAATAAATGAACAATTGTCCATCATATCACACATGTAAAGGTAAATAAACCTGCGACTGACATGTCAGTACTTCACTTGGTCCACTGGAAAAAATGTCTGGGATGTTCCACTTGTATAACTTCAAAAGGCCTTTGCTGTCATTGTCATATTATTTAAACCCAATTTTGGATCTCCATCAACTTTAATAATCACGCATTGTTTGGCCTTCATATTAAACCCCATAAGAACTTAAAACAGCTGACTCGTGCACAGTAAATATGTGTGTGGTGTTATTATTATGACACAGCCCATCGCAAATACAGTATATCCTGGTCATGAAATACAAAAACACTAGCTCAACTCACTGTGTAAACATTGCAAAGGATTCTTTGAAGGCTTCACCCTCAGATAGGAATTAAGACGTGAATTTGTTGCTTTGCGGCATGGCTTCAAACGTGCAACTTAGAGGTTTTGGGGTCAGGTTTTGACTTGATGAATTATTAAGATCACTGTGCATTAATATGAATTTATAATAGGGACGAGCCAATACGATACTCAGTATCAATCTAATCCTGGTCAAAATCACTGGATATCGGATATAAAATCTGATTCAATCCAAAAATCCTATGTGTTTTCCTTCACTCTGCATGGACTGTTGTAAAAAATGAAAATAAAAATCTGCAACAGCATTTTAGTGGATTCATGTTGTGGGCTGTTTATTTATTCTTTATGGGAGAGTAATATTTATAACACAGTTGGGGAGTTATGTTTTTGAAATAGCTTGAAATTAAATGAAAGATGCAAATCACAAATGAGTTGTTATGTCATAGTTAAAAAGGTCTAAATGGACTGTTCCAGACAGACTTCCAGATATCAGACTGATATCGGTATCTGCAGATACTGGAGTTTGTGATATCAGTATTGTTATCCGACACAAATAAAATGGTATCGTGCTAGGGCTGAACAATTTTTAATCAATATCTTATTACCATATACTTATTATCAACAAGCTCTTTTTTTATTACTTTTATGAACAAAACATATGTTGTATCTTTTCTTAAACATGGTGAAACATGATATGGTAACAGGATACATCACAATTACGACTACTGACTATCATGCCATCTCTCTCCTGTGAGGAGTTTCGCAGCGACACAACCTTCTTTCCCTTGAGGTCCTGGATGTAAGAAACACCAGGCAAGACTGCTGGCATAGCCAATTTTATAAAAAGATCAATGCTATCAGCTCCAGCACTTGAGGGCTCACTCACACATCAACAAGGCCCATGCTAGCGTACAAGGCGTACACACGCTCTAATCTCTGAAGGAGACACTGTGCCAGGACACTGCCTGAGACTGGAATATTATTTATATATGTGGAAACAAAAAAGCTTAGGGGCTCAGGGAAATCTACGTTATGTCCACTTGTTACCAACAGGCACTAAATAATCGGCCTGTGACTCCACTGAATGAATGAACAGGTGTTTTCTCAGGGAGGCTAATGAAGTTTATCAACTGATTATTATCATGTGGATTAATGAATTTGTTCTATGAAACTTGTTTCGTCTGACCAATGAAAACAAATTGGCACAGCTGAGGTGTGAAATTGACTTTAAAATGATTTAACTCATTTCGTACAGTCTCTAGTGCTTCCCGATTATAGTAACATCAAACTTAACCGTTAAGTCTATTATAAGCACAGCATTTCACAAGCATAGCTAATTGCTAGTCATGAGTGCAGCACGTTGCGAGTACAGTGAGTTTTATAAGACTTTTTCTGGAGTTTGAAGACGCAGTGATGAGGTAACAGCTTGATTACTGATTCATAAATTAAAAGATGGACCATTTATCAGTTCATAGCTCATTTAGCAAGTACATTACACCAAATTATCAATTTGCAAATCCCTGTCAATTACAAGTGGGTTGATTTGAATGTAATGTGTGATTCTGTTTATATTCTTTATCTGTTAAAGAGACTCCAGCTTCTGTTCCTGGTCATGAAAGTCTCCCAAACCAGACATCTTTTAACAGAGACTGGATGAACTGGAGCTGAGTCGCGCTCGTGCTTGCTGATCTTCTTCATAGCACTCTCTGGGAGCAGGGAAAGCACCAAGAAACACCTGTTTATGGCTTGCAGTGCTCTCTCTATCTGTTTTTGTTTCTTCTCTCGTTCTCGTTGAAAGCCATCTCCAAAGAGAATATGACAATAAACATCAGTCATTTTTATCCATCGGTGAATTAATCCGTTTTGAAAACTTGAATGTTTTGGTTCACTCTTGGTGTTTTTAGAGCATTGCTCACCCGACTGCAGCACAGTTAGCGTGGGGCTGGTGAGCATATACATCCCTCAGGACTGAGCAGTGACTCAACATGGTGCAAAAAGGGGAAAGAAAATATCAGGTTCAGATTCAGCAGGTGGTCAGAAACACGACTCTGAATGAATTGAAGTCCTTGCTGGATTCCTAATGAAGCAGTTGCTTGCCAACAAATTCGCAATATCAACTTAAAACTTCTATTCCTGCAAAGAAAACTTTTTTTCACACTAGAGCTGCAGCAATTAAATCATTATTTAATCTATTAATAACGGCAACTATTTCAAGTGAGTGGTTTCTCTGTTAGTGTTTGAAGAAGAAGTTTCAGAAACATTTTACAACATTTTCTGTCATTTTATAGATTAACAACTACTCAATTTATGGTGAAGTGTGCAATTCAGTCACATTTACTGGTGAAATTGCATGTTGCAGCTGAATATCACCTCACCCTTTCCTTCCCTTCCAAATGAGCTGGAGTACCTATGTAGTCTTCAGTTTTGGGCTATAGTAAATCCATGGTGGTCCAAAATGGCTACCCAACTCCTGGTTAACAAGTCATACAATCAGGTTGTAGTATAAAGTATAATTACTTTATTTTATACCAGTGTCAAATTGTACTTATACTGACAACCTCATTTGTGGATTAAAGAACATTGCAGTCGCCTGCACAGCTCAATCTTTCTTTGACAAACTGACAAACTGTTCTCAGCTGTTCTTCACGCGTTTGTTTGTCACCAAGACTTAAACTTAAGCCAAAACATCAGGTTACTCTTCTTTTAAGTCACAGTTTGAAGCATTGTAATGTAACCAGTGCTCTACAGGCTGGACTGCCTTCAGCACTGTAGGCCGTTGAGGTCATCATATCATGTGCTTTCAAAACATTTCATCTTCACAGTTCACAGTAAGAATAGAGCAGTGAAAGCCACAAGCCCAGGACAACAACTCATGACACGCAAGACTCTCTGCTCCACCTGTTTTGCAAGTGGAAACCAGAGTGTGAGCAAAATAAAACACCTGGGCTGACAAACAGAGATACAGAGAGGAAGGTCACACTACAATTACAGCTTGATAAGGTACAACAATAACAAGCACAATCAGTTTCTTGTGTAGATAACAACTTACTATCAGCTGGATTGTCTGGACAGACACTCACCTACACAACTCTGTTTGTGGGTCACAAATACACAGCTACTACAGACAACTGGTTTTAATCATTTTAAAGGAATTTCCATGGTAAATGATCATTAAATCCAGATGTTAAACTGATCTTGGCAAGAGGCTACATCTGTTAGACACACTCAGTTATCATGTTTCCCTCCTTCCACCCTCTATGTGCCGACCCCACAAAGCACAATGTTATATATAGTGTTAACTATATGGCAGTATTTAGCCAATATTTATATCTTCACTGTCAATATATAGAAACACATTAATATTTATGGTAAATAATGACATTTTATCACATTTTAGTATTCAATGTAGTTTATATTATGATAGACTATTTCAGTCTTATTATTAATTTATCTAACCTGTGGTCAATATAGATTTCAACGGTTTCATTTATTCATTTATAATCCAGTAATAAGAGTACAAAAAGAGAGAGTAAGAGTACAGTTCTGGGCTGCCAGGTTGTGGATAATCCTCCTCCATCTTTCAGGTCAGAATAAACTCATGTTAATCTTTTTTTTCCTTTGACGCAGTGAAAAAAGACAAGACAAACCACAAAGTTTGTCTATCTCGTACTGTCCTGATAACCCTGTCCTGTCTGTGTCATTCACTTTAAGAGGGACTTTAACTTTTATTGTCTGTGCCAGTAAAATACAGATTAGTTACGGTCCAAGGAAAAAATTATTTGAGTTGGTGAAGATCCAGCCATGGATCAAGATCATTTAAAAACAATTAGAATAATAATACTGTCACCATTGCATGATAGATGAGTGTATTGACATTGTGGGAAACTGATCTGCTTTGGTGGCAGTTTGCACTCCCTGACTGCCGTCTTTAGATGCTTAATTATTATAATTTATGAAATCTAAAGGTTTGCATAATACACATCACAACTTCAAAGAGATCAAAATGATGAAAACAGATGTTAAATATTTTACTGTTGACAAACGACTTGATTATTAATGCTGCTGAATGTAGGACTGACCAATCGAAAACTGCCATTATTTTTAGTTTAAAGGGCTTTACGTAAACTGATATGAAGAAGAGTTTGGAGCCAAAACATCACCTGTGTTCACTGGGTTTGGATGTATGTGCATTTGCACACTTTATGTTTAACTGGTGTCTTAACAGTCAGTCAGTGCCACTGAGTCAGCATCAGAATAACCACAATCCCTGGTAATACATAATCATTGTAGTTCATTAAGGGTAATTCTTAAGCGATATATCACATGAGAGGGAGTGTAGTATGAATATCAGTACAGCTGTGACGTGGCTGTGATATTCAGTACAACAGCACGCCGTTGAGTGTGATATTGCATTTTTATAACAGTTCTAAAAACACTATATTAGAGTTGAAAATTACAAGTTAAAAAAGGTTATGGTAATTTTTTTTATTATTATTATCATCCAACCAGTAATACGGCTCCACTAAACAAAAATAATCCCACAATCGGACCAAGTTGACTGTTGCTTAGCAACACAAACAATGAGCACATCCTGCACACTACATAGGTAATGTCCACTACTGGGATTCATGTACATGTATTTGTATGTTTCCATTAATAGTGCAACCAGGGTGAGAAAAAAAAAGGTTAGTGTTTGAGAGTTTCTTTGGTGGTTTGTATGAATCCGGTGTGTTAACAGCTTGATCTGACAGTTCACTGCTCCATCATTTCCTGCTCTGAGTAGATGGTCACCCTTAACTTTTTTTAATGAACTTTCAGATCTGCAAGACAGAGCACATCCACGTCACATTATAAGTCATCACGCTTATACTAAATCAAGCTTATACTATGTATCTCATATGGTCGGTGCCCACTCACCGCCATGATCTCACTCCCTGATGTCACATAAACACACCTGGAGGTTTGCACGGAAGAACCCTGCTCCTTCTCTTCATCCTCTCCTGACCACCATTCATAATTTAATTTGAATGTTGTTTATTAATTTTATGGTGTACTGTGTAACCCTGTGTGACTGTTGCATCTTGCGAGATATGTTGTCTTGAGAGAGAGGGAGAGGGAAGCTGCCCTGCAATGATTATAATGCACACCTGTGCACAGAGAGTCTCTCGTCCAATCAAATTACTTGATCAGCTTTAACATGACACAAAATGACATGTTAGTAGTATGGTTGTATACGTATAAAATGTATACTATATGTATATAGTTATGTTAGTGCTATCTTACGCGTACACACAGTACACAGTAAAAAACATACCATTTTATTGTCAATGTTATATCCAGGTAAAGGGTTTGTAATGAGAATCGCTCACTTTAGGCAAACAAACAAAATTTGTAATTACGATGATGAATAAAATATAATATTAAGCCTCCCTTATGTCCCACGCATTGTCCATAGTATGTTTAAAGCAGATACTAGTAGTTTCTATGTAATAAACATAATTTGCCTCCATGTTTTTATTTAGTTTCATTGTTACCACACATTAAACCAAACATATACATGTAAACGTCATGACCAGGCTCATACCTTAACTTTATGGAAATGACGTAGTATTCCTGCTCTATTACCTCCGTAATGCCTACTATTATTACTAAAATAATACCTGGGAATTACATTAAAAAAGGAGATTTAATTACCATAACATTACATCCTCATTATGAGATTATCAGCACACGATTTGCTGCTGAACAGTAATGTTAAGTGCTACCGTCGAGGTGACGGTGTGTTTCACGCAGTGGCCACAGTGACCAGGTCAGAAGTGAAGCACCGGGCGCTGCAGGTAGCAAACGTCGCCCTTATATACCTTGTCATGTGCGGACGACAGGAGTATGATTCACCTCGGCATTAAAGGTACGAGAAGCTAAACAGTTAGCAAGAATTCAAGGTGACATTAGCAAAACACAGGGGGGAACCACACGCCGAACGAGAGGGCGGTGAAGTCGACTGTGTGGTTAACTGTCCGCGTCAAACACTGCACGGTGTCTTCGCTGGACGTTACCTGCGCGGTTTCCCGGTTCACTAGCTTAACCGTTAACTAGCTTCAACGGCTGCGAGGACATGACAAGTGAATGCGGCACCAACCTGACATCTGCACACCATATCCGCATCTTGTGCCAGCAGATCCACAACTTTTCCCTTTCCTTCATCGCCCCATTGAGCCCCGAGCACCACGGTTACTTTGTTGCCGACATCCGTTCGCGGTCCCCGCTTTGTCGGGGTTCCGCTGCCGTTCGGGTCCCCGGCGGTCGCTTCCTGACTCCCACTCTCCGACATTTCAGCTGGCTCCTTGCCTCCCTGCCTTCCTGACTACACTTGTGCGCCCTTTCTCTCCCCGCACTGAGACTCAGCACTGACGAGAGATGAGAGGAGCGGAGTGCCGCTGAAGTTAGCTTATGTTTCGACAGTTAAGGGGGAATTGGGAATTGGAAGATCCCCCTTAAATGATGCTCTTATTGACACAGTCATATCTTTTGTTCTTCATGTGAATGACAAATGGAAGTAGATATTTCCAATTCTTATTTTAATATATTCCACATTAAGATATTACAGAGTATATACTCATACAATAGCAGAATAGACA
The DNA here is from genome assembly GCF_019176455.1 of Solea senegalensis. Classification (NCBI taxonomy): domain Eukaryota; kingdom Metazoa; phylum Chordata; class Actinopteri; order Pleuronectiformes; family Soleidae; genus Solea; species Solea senegalensis. The sequence continues at coordinate 14,879,704 of NC_058035.1, forward strand.
TTTGAGGCACACAACAAATAGAGAGAGAGAGAAATGTGGCCCAAAAGAACTGATAGAACCGGAGTTTGTCTGAAGGAATATTTGCCAATTACACTCGATTTAAACCAATTCACAAATTTATAGAAGTAAAACAATCGTGACAAAGCTGTGTTTTTCAACATAGCTAGAGTTATGTTCATTTATTCACTGGGTGCTACATGTGAGGGCACCAGCAGATTTCCTTCTTTGTTGTCTCTTTCGGACCAAAATAAGTGTTTATGGTCCATGTAAACTGAAGGCGATCGCATGGTCATCTGCATAATGAACCAATGCAGAAGTGGGTGGATGACAAAATGTACGTCACACAGACCCTTGCGACCTCTCCACACATGTAGAAAGTATGATCCAGCCCTCACACACTGGACCTTTAATAATAGTACATCTTAGTACTAGTATTATTATTTTTTTACTTTACCATTTGGAAACAGTCTAAATCATTTCAAAAGGACCACATAAAAGCTGCTGCATGTCAGGCCTAAACTAGATGGATCAAACTATTCTTTATAACTGTGAATTTGTGCAGTAAAGACTTCATTTTATCAAACAAAACTTTCACAAAAGCTCCTGTTAACGTTTTCCTTTACCGTCGAACCATAAACTAACTTCAGTATCGGAGTCGAAGGAGCTCACTCCACGGCAACGTTAGACGCGAGGAAGTAACTCACGGCTCGCACATGCGCACAAGTACCTGACATTGGAACGACTGCACAACAACCTCATAGACGTGAGCTGCTGCAGCATTATACCTCAGTTAAATACGTTACTGTTAGTCTCGTCTTTTGGGTCTTGTGTATCGCATGTAGTAAGCTAGTGTAAGATTGTGCGCGTAGATTTGTGGAATTTTAAAAGGCAGGTGAATCATCTTGATCATTACACGATCTTTGCAGACACTACCACTTACTGTGTAGCCGAAAGCTCACAGAGTGACCTGACTCAAGATTAGAACCCTAGATTGGCTATAATAACTGTATTAAAAGAATAACAATAATAATAATAATAACAATAATGATAACATTATATGTGTGTGTCATTGTCTTTGTCGTCATCATCATCGTCAGTAGATTTGACTATTCATTTTGAATATGATCTGAATATTCAAATGTATAAAATGTCACCTGTATAAAAGCACCAACATTGTTTCCTGAAACCCAGGTTTAACACATTTAAATAATTTAAGCATTAACATAACTATATACGTATAGTATACATTTTATACGTATAAAACCATTTATCATTTAAGCTGATGTTTAGTTTACAGAAACAAACCAAATAAAGAGGCAGATATTAACATGAGCAAATGTGCAGTTCTCTTGCATAGAACTTAAAATTGCTCTCAATATATTCCTATCATTCAACCGTGGACATGTTCAGCCGAGTAAAATTAAGTATTTGAAATTGTCATATCTTTTTTCCAACTACTTGCATGAACCACCACGGAATAAACCATATCCTGAACATGGACTGTAAGAACCTGAATTTGGCTCCCTCTCGTGGTGATCATATTTAGAGCACAGAACAATAGATGATGGATTATCTGAGAGCATAATATACAACACTGTTTGTTGAAGCAACATAAAGTAAAGGCTGATGAGTATAACTTTTAAAATGTTTTTTTCTTTTTGTAAATTGTCAAGTGGGTGTAGACAATATAGTTTACTGAGAGCAGTGGGTATGACATGACTTAATATTACACAAATATTATTCTGCTGAATCAGTTTCTTTGTCAGTTTAAAACATACTTACTGAATGTGTTATTGGTTTATTCTGCGGTGTATCCTCCTGAGACAATGGTATGTCCCTCTTCCGCTGTCGTGCATTGCCACTGTTGTGCTGTAGGGGGCAGCGGACTTGCGCCCTGGGGTTTGTTTATTGCTGCTTCCGTAGCTTGTCAGCTAACGCCATAGTAAAAGACGGAAAATCTCCTTCCACAGGTCGGTTGATTTTAAAAATGTCTGCTCCACTGCTTCTGAGAGCTTTTGTGAAGGAGCGACTTTCTGCTGCAGCTGAGGAAATATTTCAGTTCTTTGAAAGAACAATAGAAACATACGAAGAAGACGCTACGAGCTCTAAACAGGAGATTGAGCGACTCACGCGTCTGCTGCAGGAGTTTTCCAACCAAAGAGGTTTGTTGTTATCCAAGCGCATTCTAATCATTATCAACACCATCATCATTGTCATTTTTTAGGGCCTGAGCTCTATAAATACTATAGTTTTTCCATTTCCATTTGTCCCACCAAAGGATCGGGCTTCAACATGCATGAGAATTTATTGAACTTTGGCTAAAATTTCGCATTCTGTTCTACTTTTTCCACCACAAATCATGCCCGAAACCCATATGTCTTAGATGTACTAAAAGTGCATTCATTATGTGTGAGGTCCAGACTATCAAACATTTTCCTGCACTCACATCCTAAACACAACACAAAGTCGGCCATTTTGAATGTTGTGCTATTTTATTTTAACGATTTTTCTTGTCATACTTTCTTCATTTTCTCCCTACAGCAGCCTATTTGACTTCAAAATTGGGTCAGTGTCTACTTAAGTTGTAGACAGTTTTGTCTCTCGTGTTAGATTTTGACATTTCAGTAGGAAAGAGGAAGTGGTCAATAACTGAAAGGATTATTGTCCAAATTACACCACATTGAACATGCTTGTTCCTGACCACAAATACGTTACATTTGGGATTTTTTTTCGTCGGGCTGCAACAGTTACTCGATTCATCTATTGCTAAATTAAACGACCAGACCTCAACCCCATCAAGCACCTTTTGGATGAACTGGAGTGCCTGATCTCATAAATGCTCTACAGAATAAATAGACACAGACACTTCAAAATCTTGAGGAAAGTCTGCAAAGATGTGTAGAAGCTGTTATAGCTGCAAAAAGGGGACTAACTCCATGTTAAAGTCCTGTATATGTGTTTGAATACATCATGTTGGTGTAATGGTCAGGCATACATTGTCCAATTTGAGCCAGACTTGACACATTTGATAACATTTCCATCACACCATGAACACACATGTTAATGTATCCCACCTAGTGAAAATAGTGTCTTAAGTAAATGGCAAAAAACACACAAATAAGAACAAGATTGCAGAAGTTAATTTCTTTGCTTTGGCTTTTTCTTCTAGTCCTCTCTCAGGCATCCACCTGTAAAGAGGAAACTGAGCAGGAGCTGAGCCTCACTGACTATCGCAGAGATCCAGATGATCAAGCCATTAAAGAGGAGGATCAGGAAGTTTGGGTCAGTCAACACGGAATGCAGGCTGAAGAGTTCCAGGATGTCAATCATTCATATCAATCTCATTCAGTTGTGTATGAGACACATGAGCAGGAGGAGGACACAAAACCCAGTTTACTACCTCAGACTCAAAACAGTGAAAGTGAGAAGCAGTTTGGGGACTCACAAGAAACTAAAACTGTACTGATTGTGTTACCCTTTGCGTCATTTCAACCCTCACAATCTCCCATCCAAAATGAGATGGTCCAAGATGGCCCGGAAAATGACGAACCTACTGCCAGTTTTATGTCAAACCAAACAAAGTCAGAACAAGACCAGAGCACAATTATCAACTCCAAAGAATCCTCTGAGAGCTCTCATTTGAATTCACTCCCACCCGGGCACCACTGCCTTCTGTGCCATCAATCATTTTCCTCCAAACATTACTTGATAAATCATGCTCTTCGCATGCATTCAAAGGACGAAGGTTTTGTGTGTGCTGTGTGTGGGAAGGCGTCGGAGTCCACTGAGAGTCTCAACGTGCATCTTAAATCACACGTGAGCTTAAGATGCTGCCATGTATGCGGCAAATACTGCAACAGCGCCAACGCTCTGGCGGAACACATGACCAGCCACACCGGGGTGAAGCTGCACCGCTGCCACGTCTGCGGGAAAGAGTGCGCCCGAAAGGGAGATTTAAAGATACACATGAGGATTCACACGGGCGAGAGGCCGTACTGCTGCTCTCTGTGCAATAAAACTTTCACCCACAGCGGACATCTGAAGAAGCACTTTAGAAGCCACATGGAAGACAGACCGCACCGGTGTGACGTCTGCGGCAAAGGATATCTACAAATTGCACACCTGAAGTATCACTTATCCACTCATACACAGAACTGATTTTCAATCATGCAACAGAGCCTTTTTCTAAAACCTAGAAATGTGACTATCAGTGGAGCAGGAGCACATTCATCAGCTGCTTGTATTTACTCTTCAATTTATAAGCTACAAAGGACGCCTAAATGTGGATTCAAATGGCACCTCATATGTTTTGCTTCTGCAGCATGTTTTGCTTTCTCATTGATTATTTTATTTCTTCTGTGTTCATATATTTTCACTAAGTATATTGTAATTGTTTTACTCATTAGCTTTTTTTGGTCGTTACTGAATCACTTTGAACTGCATTGACCTGTATGATAGTGCCATATAAAATAAAGATGGGTTTATTGATTCTGGTCTGAAAGCAATATGATTTACCAGTAGGTGGCACTGTTGGATCTTTTGTAGAGTATGTTCTCTATCTAGCAAGTCAGTGAGGGCTTTCCCTGCACAAGTTATCATAAAAACAAATCTAACAAATTTATTTGTGTTTTTCTCAATAGCTCATAGCTCAATTCTCAATAGATTATATAAAAATGTCCACTTGGAAGAGTTGCTCCTTCATCTCTAATTTCTTAGGCTTCAGTTCTTTTGTTTTAAAAACATTTTCTCTCCAAGTCAAATTTTAAGTCACTTCACCAGAACTTTACGGCCTTGATGAAGGAATTCCGTGTCCTATAACATAGCCGTAAGGTGACCTCAAAAATCCCACACAGAAGCTCATTTAGAAATCTCTTGTGTTTGGGAAGCTGCTTCGGGCGATTTAGATTCCTCATTGTAAAGCAAAAGAGCTACTTGAGCCTAAAACCAATGCCCTAATCTGATTATGCAGCCACCTCCAAAGACAATCACCTGCGAACACTTCTGGATCCTCTGGGGAAAGTTTCTCACATGTGGGGGCTCACGTCCAGCCATAATCATAGTTTATGACAAAGCAATCACGCGACCATGAAATGATCCAGTCGGTATGCTTTGAACTTAAATGTATAGGCTCCTGCATCCTGACCCAGGCTAATTTTCCAACATTTTTCTGAGAAAATGGTGTAAGAGGTTAATCTTCTCTAGAGTGAAGGGAATTGGGTGGATTTTTTTATGTGGGCGAGACTGTGTTTCTTGGACAGTGTGTGTGTGTGTGCGTCCACTGTGTGGGAAATGTGACATTTTACACATACGAGCTGTTGAAGCTGAAGAATTTCGCTGGCACACGACCTTCATTAGGAATTCCGCTATAGCCCTCGGTTGCATAACTGGGTCTTTGAGTTACTCGCCAAACCTCCCAGTAGGATTTCTTATGCAGGACCACAGCCTGCTTTGAGTATACAGTAAAAGCAAAGCCAGGTGTGGATGGAGGCAGCCCAGAGACGTGTCTATTGCAAAGACGATGGATGGATTGAGGAGGAACAGATCTGACAGGATCATCCTCAGGGGCTGGGTTTGGTGTAGAGGTGGAGGCGGACAGCAAACATCTGCTACGTTTTCAACTGGGAATTGGTGAATGAAGACGCATCTTTGGATGAGCAGGGCGTTTCGAGTTATTTTCATACTGTTTTCATTCATTTCAAACATGTGTCTGTCAATCAGCAGTGTGAACATGATGATCGATTAATGACGAGGATTTCTGTTTCTACTTTGTTGTCCAGAGAAGGTGACACAGAGGATACATTTGGACTTTTAATCAAATGCTCGACCTTTCACACAAACGAGGACCGTGGCTATTAAAAGCCGAGTGAATGACTGACACTACTGTTGCTGTTGGAAGATGTCCAACACATTTTGTATCCTCACACGCGCACACACACACACCCTCTGTGTCACTTGCCCTCTAAGGTGTAACTACCAGTGATGCCTGACTTGTCACCTAACACGTTCTATTGTACAGTGTGATTCACCAAAGATTTCAACCAGGATAATGATTGACAAACAGGATGTAAGGGAACCCCGAGGGAGAAACGCCCATTTACAGTACAGGCCCCAAAGAAATATAATTCATGAAGTGCTTGTCTCTCCACTTCTTTATTATTTTTCAGTGCTCAGCAAAACTCATTTCTGCTGTTTATACAGTTGTCTTCAGACTTTCCTTGGAAATGAAAGAATGAGACCCAATCATTCTGCAACAGAGAGAAAATTGAACTTCTTCTTTATCGAGTTTGTTAATTCCCAGAAACTTCAAAGTGTAATTATGCTAATATTTGTCTGACTCACTTCTCATTAAACTATTGTCGGAGGAGCAGGGCGAGTGTCTCACAAAGTGGATCTTGTTTTATTGTGCTTTGTCCGCAATAGTTGAGGTACAGAAGCGCATTGCATTCACTTAAAAAAAAATGTTTTGGTTTGTTTTTTGGAATAATTATTTCTGTTTTTATGAGTAATTTATTTTTTGGTTTGTTTTTTTTCCGAGTAATTTCTTTTTTGCTGTTTTTCAGATCTGGGTTTAAGACACTGGGAGATAGTTCTGTCTTTAAGTCACATAGATATGGTATTACCATTAGTTTGTTGACTTTACGCAGGCACCTGAGGACTTTGCGGTTGTTCAGAAGGAAAGCCCATTCAGATCTGCTAGACATAGCAATGTTTCTCCAGGGTCAGGATTACCTTATTTGACCCAGTACAGTAGATAGTTGATTTTTTTCAGAGCACTGTCTCTGTTCTCTAGCAAACCCTAGTGTCTTTGCTCACTTTTGAAAGAGAATGAAGTCAATGAAATTGTGTTGAGTGCTGGACTTGAGTACTATAAGTATAACACTACTGATTAAGTGTTAGTTTACGCTCAGTATCTGCTCATAGTGACTTTTTAATGGTTGTGAATTTGCATTTACAGCCCCGGCGATTGAGTTAAAGAGTTGCTGAAAAAGTCAACATAAAACTGAAACCACAATGGCCTTGTTTACACTGCAGCCCAAATAGGGTTTGTAAGCATATTCAGATTGTATCTAGCTTGAGCAATTTCAATCGGAATGTCTCGGTCGGTCAGATAGGATTCCAAAGTGTCTACTGTGTCACTTGTGGTGCGACTCGAAGTCAAACATAAACAGACACAGATTACTGTTGTCAATTTAGTTTATTTTGTTTAGACTACTTGGCCTGTAACTATAGAAATCTATGTGGAAGACTAGACTATGTCAATATGGACAAACAGATCATTTGCATTAATATAATATGAACAATTGGTGCTTACAAATCCGATTTAGGCTGCAGTCTAAACGAGGCCAATGTTTCACTGACTTTTTAGCCTTTCTTTGGCAGGATACAGAGCCTCGTCGTCTGTATTATTTGTTTTATAAGCTCTGCTTTCCCACCACCTTCCCTAATCACTTTCTAATGACCCTCATGCGGGGGCACCACTGCTACCTCACAGACTGTTGGTAGTAGTGGTGTTCCAGAACCAGAGAAGGATTTGCTGTGTGAGAAAAGACTTTTTGACTTGGAAAGCATTGTCCCCTGTCTCTGACCCAGAATTGGGCTCTGGTCTCGGGTGCATAGTCCAAAGTAACCAGCTGGCTTGCTATTTGTGGGAATCTGGGCCAGTCAGAGACCCCCCCTGCCTCTCCCCCTGCAGCTCCCTCTGCGCTAACTGCACGGGTGCGCAGCGCTGATTTTGGGTTTTACTGGCGAATGAAAGGAGAGAGAGGAAAACGAAACCGGGCGAATTCCTACATGGACGTGTTTTGGCTGAAATGTGAAGACATCAGGCCGGCTGCATGAAGGTAAGTCTGCGCTTCTCGTGCGTCATTTAAAAGAAAGTGAAAAGACGTAATGTTCAGACTGACACAAAAACACCTCGCCGCCACCATGTGCATGTTGTTGTCCTGTGCTCAGCTGATGGAGCTCCAGCTGAAACGGTGACAAGGTCAAATGGTCATGGAGTCGCAGTGCGCCGTTTGGTGAGATGAGTAGACCATCACCACCCCCTGCTGCGCACTGCTAGACTGGATCATGCTATCTTTAATAGTGTGATATCAGACTGTATTTAAGTGCGTGAATGCTGCTGCTCTATTGGTCCTTGTATACGTGGAATATCCGCGTGAGAGTAATCCAGCACACAGTGTTGTGATAGCTGTGTGGAGGAAGTTAAAAGCTGACCTCGTTTCTTGGACTCAAGGTTGTTTGCTGGTCTCACACTCACACTGTGTGGACCCTCATAGACATAATACATTACCCAGCCCCTACCCCTAACCTTTAACCTAACCTAAACTAATTCTAACCGTAACCTTAAAACCAGGTCAAGACATGTACACACAAAAACAAACAAACCCACAAGTCTCTGTGAGTCTATAAGGACACTCCACAGCAGGACAGTGTGAAACAGCTCAGGCGACAGACTTAGATAGACATAAAGCATTCTCTAGCCCCTAACCCCTTTCATTTTTTCCAAACACAACAAACACTTTTATTTTGAAATTCTGTGAAATGATGTCATGGATTTTGTTCTTGTGATATCACAATGGAATGCTGTGATGTAAATTAAAAACTTGTGTTGCCCACCACTGCTGAGCAGTTGTGTTTTTCCCAAACAGTTAGACACTGTTTTTTTACACTTGAGCAGCCCTGTCCTTTTTGTCCTGTCCTGTCCTGTCCTGACCAGACTAGACTAGTTATTGTCCCCAGGTCATTTAATGTAGAGACCCCCACTGTTAAACCAATTACTGAAAACCCTGTCAAGCTGTGAAGATTTGCCAACATTTGCACAACCTAACAATTCAGACAATTCTCCACAGTGTTGGTGCATGTGTCTGATATCTCTTGAGGCTGCTTGCTTATCAGTGGCTCGTGCGTCTTTGAGAACGTTGCTATTCTCACAGTGATAAGCTGGGTTGTTGTTGCTGTCCGTTTTCCACCTGCAGTCACCAGAGAGATGTCCACGTTTAGCAGGAGGAGGTTCAAGATGCTGAGCTCAAGGACACAAAGCCGGAGTTGCAAAGTGCTCAAATAGTCGACAGTAACGCAAGAGACTTTTATTTTGTCTTAAATCATTAATTAGTGTTTCCCTGATATCAGACTGATAGTAATAATATAGGATCGGCTCATCCCTAGCTTTTTCCCAGTTGTCTTTCTTTACAAACTATAACTGAGGTAATGTTCAGTGGTTTAGTGCCTTTGCCTCGTAGCCAGATGTACTTTCACGGATTGTGTCTGCGTGCATCACCTGATCGCTAGTGTCCTGAGACAACAGGGCGACTATAATTAGAGAGTGTAAAGAGAATATCAGGCGGACGGGGGGTTTGGAGCAGCATGCTGCAGCGTAATATGATGCGGTGGTGTAAAACCAGCTGACCAAGACTGGATTGTCAAAAGGGTCATTGTGTTTTTACCCAGATGCAAAGTCATGAATACAAACTAGATGAGGAGGTTCACCGAGGGCAACGCAAGAGCAGGCTTTATTTGGTGGAAACCAGTCAATCCTTCTGCTGGTTGTTAAGCCCAGTGTTTCCCCAAACTTTTATATAGGGACTCTTTTTTTAAAGAAGGTAAAGTATTACAACCCCCATTCATATATAGAGAGAGCCAGAGCAGAAGCAGCTCCATCCTCGTGTAACATCTGTCTTTCTGTTAATCACGTGAATGTGCAAAGGTTTGCTTGACAGGGTTCAAACTGAGCAGGTGACTTACAAAGGGCACCGTGGTGGCTCCATACTGATGGCAAGGTCAAAGGTCAACATCACCTGGCCTCTGGGCCAGTGTCGCTCAAAGGATATGTCAACGTCCACAAGATTGGCCCACACACATTTGCACAAACAATATTTATTTGCTGCTGACTTGTCATAATGCCATGGTTTTACCATCAATGTACTCAATTCACCGTTATTTTACACGGAAATCACGTTGAGATTAGAATCTTTGGACTGGGGAAGGTCTGTTCTCATGTTAAGGTTGTTTGTAGTTTGATGTTGGGCGTATGAAAGATGGAATAATAAATAACAATAATAATAATAATAATAAATAATAGGGAGAGTTAGTTGAAAATAACTGAAAAATGTCCTACAGTAAAATACTTTGGTCTTTCAGAAAATGTATTACTCCAGGTCAGGAGTACTTCAAAGGCACTGGAATGTGGTCTTTTTAACTTTAAGTCAATAAGCTTCGTTTTTTGTATTTATTTATCTTATACAAAAACACGTACACATACAACATGGGTTTGTTGAGTTTAGCCTTAGATAACAAATGTCCATGCAGATTTATGTTTGTCACGCTGCTGAGATGAATGCGTTATATTTCACAACAGGCACATGTGGTTTAATTTGTCTGCATGAAAAGTGAAAGAGCAAGAAAGCCATTATTCATCACGCTATGAGCTTGTGAAAGTTATTCATTGTGGATCAGGAAATCTAATAATCAGAAACATATGTTTGCCATTTTAATATTTCAAACGCATCGTACTCAAGTCAACTGACTGCACAAAGAATTTTAGAGCTTTTTAACATGAATACAATCCCCCAGCTAGATTCTGTACTGTGTAGATTTAGTCTTAGATGAATTAAAACTGTGCAGATTATGACTTCTAGTCCTAAAGAAAACCAACCAAATAATTTCTCATCATTCTCTGTGAATGGCCAGTCGATATTCATTCATACATTTTCTGCGGCCTTATCCTCCATATGAGGGTTATGTGGGCCGGATAAGATAAGCTAAGACAAGATAGTCCTTCATTTGTCCTGCAGTGGGGACATTTACATTGTAACAGCAGCTAAGACAGTAAAGATAAATTTCATAAATAATAAATCAATCCAAAATTGTCACTGCAGTGAAAATGGTGGAAGAAAATCAGCAGACCATAGAGCTCTGATTTTTCTACTTCCTTTTGACTGTGGTTAATAAACAAGCAAACATGAATAGCCCATTAACTGCAGTTAGAATCAAACTATAAAGTCTCCTGCAATAAAATCTGACATGCTGCAAGCCCACACATGCTTTTCACTTTAATAATTCACCGTGACCTCCACACGTACTGTAATTTCTGCCTCTTCACATGAAGATCATACGAGTTCCTGATCTGCTGCTAAACATTAACGTTGCACTTGAATAACGGGAAGCATCATTCCCGGTAACTGAATCTGGTCGTGGTTGAATCAGAGATCCAGGTATTTGGAGCATTTGTTTCTGGCCAAGGTTTCATTTGTTGACAAATGTTTGTAGTGATGGATTCAAATTTGACCGCTCACAAGAAGGACATTTCTTTGAAAGGATTTGCTTTTGTTTTGAAATTTTGAAAGTGTGTATGGACTACACATATGGCACTATTCCATTGTACACCTGGAGCTAGAAACAACAAACACAATCTACAGGGCACCAACCTTTTTTTTACCCTGGGATATGACATGTATGTAGGAACACACCAGTGGCAGACACAGCAGACCTTTATTGTAACAATAATAAACACTTGATTGTTGGCGTGGAAGTGTCAAGGCTTGTTTAGGTTCATTACTATGGCTAGAGGACATGGGACAATAAAATGTCTTGAGGTTGTGTTTTTCCAGGTCGGACTGACCTGAGTCTGAATCGGAGGGAAATGTATACATGTTCTTCAGTAATTGTCTCTTTGTGCTGTCATGTACATCTGAGTATTGCGGCTGTAGGCAGACGTTTACACAGTGTTTTTGATGTTTATTATAACATCAATGTGGTGCAACTACATTCTTCTCTGAATGACCACAACCTTACGTCTGCAGGTCGTCAACTAACCTGTTTTTTTGCTGCTGCCTGCGACTCTTCAGCGATAATGAATTATAAGGCTGAGTTGGTTTAAGAGCTTAATTTCTAAAACCACATGCTCCAGCTGCTGCCATTTTCTGCCTCATTTAATGAAGCTACAAAGGAAATTACCTGGGCCATATGTGATGTTCCCCAAATGTATCATCAAACGTGAAATTAACTGTTTAAAAAAAACATTAGTGGTGCGCCTCCTAAATCCCTTTTCACTTTAATAATTCTCTTAAAAAGGGTTCCTTCTATTTAACACCACACATAATAGTTTACTTTTTCCACTCCGCTCACTTGTGGTTATCTTCAAAATTACATCAGTGTTTTTTTTTTGTGTTTGTTTTTTTTAATTCTTGGATGTTTTTCAAAAGCCGTAAAGGGACATTAATGAGTCTCTCTTGACTTGTTGTTGTCAGGCCCTCCCAGTCTGGGACTACTGTAAATTACAAGCTACAAGGTTTTTCCAAACTTGCAAAAAAAACCTCCAGAACCACAAAACATATTCTAAAAATTCCACTTCCCCATCTTCCCCTTAAAACATTTTTTTTACTTTTACTCCCACGTTTCTATGTTTTTCCGTGTACTGCTGCCTCTATTTTTGCTCATTTCAGTATAATTAAAAGACCAGATATTTAATATTCAAACGGGTTAATGTTATATGTATCCGTGTCATCACGTAGGGTTTGGCTGTACAATAATACAATAACTATGTATCACAGTATAGTTTTCTTCAACAGCAATATAACAATACGTTTGAATATAAAACAATATAATGGTCATGACATAAAGTAAAACATTTGACACATTGTTTGTCATTTTTTAAGTTAAAATAATGATTAACTGGTTTCTTCAACTTTCACTCAGGAGTAAAAATCTATTTTTAATCACATGATATTTATCATGATAATGGATCAACTGACTGTACTATTTATATAGCACATTTGAAAAAGTTTGAGAACGACTGATTTAGTGGATTTTAGTGGAAAGCTCTGCTTTACAATGTGAATCTGAGGAAAGACAATGAAACATGAAGCGATTAAAAAAAGCTTAATTCGTCGGATTTGATGCAGAGAGAAGACTTCTTCAGAAGAGCTGCTGTTACAGTAACAGTCACCTTTGACATAATTGATAAGGAAAGAAAAACTGGAAACAGGAGCTTCCTTTAAATCAGACGTTTATCTTCTTTTCCCAATCATTTCTGGGCAGGCTGTACACTTAAAGGGTGCAATGCTAGTTGTGAAGTCCCTAATCACATTCCGAGGTCTGTAGTCAGAAGTCGTCCTTCATCGACATCCTTTCCTCATTCCTTCATCCTTCACTATTAACTATGTTTTTTATTATGTATGAAAGACTTTTCCAACGAGAAACTGAATTTTTCACTCTCCCACATCAAAGTGCATAAATGTAGCTGACCTCATAATAAACACAATTTATCACAAAAATGTGCTTCACAGTGCCTCCAGTGGTCAACATTCCCACAGTGTAACTTTAATCATCTGTGACAGAGGTCACTCAAAGACACATCATGTAAACTAAACACAGGTTATCAGCTAACTTCCCCACAATAGATTAAAGAGAGAACATCCTGTTGCCCACTGTTAGCCTACACTTTGCTGCTCTGTTGATCTAAAATACCAACCACTGTCAGGTTTCCAAATGTAAACTGAGAGTTCACCTTCCATTGTGTTGCATTGTGACCCTGCAGCCATGTTAGGACAACTACAAAAACAACCCCCGACAATAAAGCCGTGTCTGAAATGCAAGCATTTGACTCTGAGAGACATCTTTATGGACAAGAACTCACATGTTGTTTGAAAGTCACATTCATTAGTTACAATTTAGTGTAATTTCACAAATCAGGGGGTTTGTGGTCTGTGGCACGTTTTCACGCACAGCCTTTAACATGCATGTGGCAGATGCTTCTCACTTGATCACATGAGTGTGACACCACAATGTCATCCGCACACAGCTGAGGAATCTGGTAACAGCCACAGGCATGTCTTTCCCTCAGCCTGCACAACACTGGCCACCTTTAAGAAAAGAAAAAAGACCTCTCATTCAGAGCTGTTTTGCAACAGTTTTGTGAAAAGAGCGTAACTAAACCCCTAAACCACTTTTGTTTTCACGTGAAAACCAGTGTATTTGGGTATCACAAGTAATGTATATTGATCCAGGTCCAACAGCGTAATTTAAAGTATTTGAACTGTATCTACTTTCTCTCTGGCCAAACCCCAGTTAATGCATTTGAACTTTGCCATTGGCTGGCATACCCTGCTATGTAACTCATATGCTCTTTTGTCACTAATCATTTCTCTTTTGGAGTCAAGGAGACTAGAGAGCGGAGACAGTCCTCGACATCTAATGACCTTTTAGTATCAGTGCAGCTGCTAATTTTATTGGAAAAAAACCCACTATCGAATTCAAAACCAGCTGTAAATGACAGCTGAAGGCACAGATATTTTGTGTGTGTGTCACCTTTATGTTGTACAGATGACCACGCCCCCTGTGGTGCTCCCTTGCCCCTTTTTCTCCACCCCTGTCACTCACAGCTCCCTGCCCACTTCTTGGCATTTTTCTGAATTGGACACAGGGTTTGCCTCGGAGGGGGTTTAGTTACGCTCCGACGCTGCTTTGCACAACCTTGGTAAGTCCACTCAGGTGCAGCTCATCTGGGGTCAGCGTTATAATAAGTCTACATCTGACATTTTTTTTTTTATTCTTAAAAGAGAAAGTCAGTATAACTTAAAAGGAACCAATATCTTTAAAAATGTCTGGAATGGAATGGAAAAATAAAATCCAAATCAAATATTTAAAAACGTTTAGTATTTTGGTGAAATATAATGAAATGTTGGTTGGTGAGACCTAAACTGTATACTGTATATATGTATGTACATATTTGTCTGTGTCTGTGTGTGTGTGTGTGTGTGTGTGTGCGCGTGCAGACATGTTGGCCTGAGTCCAGTTAGAAAATTAAGCTGATGAGTTTTGGGAAAGAGGGGCAGATGCTATAAGTTTCTTTACTCTTTCTGCTCCATTTCATTCAGAAAATAGTATCCATGTTTATGCTCCTGTTTATTTAAAACCTGAGCTATCCCTTTATGAAATCAGATCTTATACGTCCAAAAATAACTCATGCTCAACACTCTTTGTCTAACTGTGCATACGTTATGACATGTAGAAACAAAATGTATAACACAATTTAGGACACATTTCTGTAAAGCGGATGGCCACTGCACCTTCTGTAGTGTCTAGTCATGCTGATATTTTACCAGAGTAATGAGATGTGTCCTGATATGTCTTTATTTGATTTATATGAAAAAAATATTACAGAAATCATCAGTAAGAAGGTTTATTAGGAACATTGTCCTGTTCATTTTGGATATTCCAGACAACACATTGCCTGTTTTCATTTGAGTTACTCATGCAAAGAAAGTGTGGACCCTTTTCTTGTGATGTAGAAATAAACTTGAGAACAAAATACTTAACATTACTCGCTGTATTATTTTTCACCTTGTTATTAAGTCCTAACCATAATTTCCAAATAAGATCTGATGGCTTTAACAGATGGCCTCCTGCTTCCAGAGAGTCAAGTAAACATAGGGAGCAGGTTGCAAACGTTCAAGGACCAGTGGGCTGGTGTCACTAAGACTAGAAAATAAAACCGGTGCCGTCTCACGCAACAGTCAAACAACTGAGGAATGGCTTTCAAATTGGCAAACAAAATGTGAAATGGACATAAGTACAAAAAACATGACAGTGCTCCAGAGTCTAATGAAAACATAACCTTTCCTTCAGTGACTTCTGCTTGATTATGATAAAACTTGATAAGAAAAAGGAATGTGCCAGGAAGAGAGCTGATAAGGATGATCTTTTTAACAAAGTAACCAGGAGACTACAATCATGGAAAGGAAGATCCATAGATTGTCAAAATAGACACAGGAGCTGAAGTGTTTTAACAGCTGACACTGTCAACATGGAATTCAGATTTCCTGAATTGGTTGAACAGACGACGTTATGTATAGGGGAACATGCTGCACTCGCACAAACATATCTCATTGCACTCTAACGCAAGTAAACTCTCGGCCACACATATTGACTTCAGCTGTATCTGAAGGAATGAGCTGACCTCAACATCTCACATGTGTTTGTGGTGGACGCAGAGTGGACCATGATAAACACCACCTATTAGTAACCACTATGATAGACTATGTAATCACTGAATAGATAAGTGCAACAATTTACTCACAAACATAGCTGTTAAAACCCTTGTGCATAGCTTTTAAATGTCACATGTTAAGTTCACATTGTTGTCATATGAGTTCACACAAGGCTGATTAAACCAATCAGCTCCACACAACTCTCTCTGTGTTTCTTAAGATAGTGGTGTTTAGATCTTGCGTCCCTTGGCGACATTCCCCTGCACACAGAAAGTGATTTGTTTTATGTTGAGACTGAGGCAATCGTGAGATGGATGAAGTTTCAGTTTTTGCTGCTCAAAAAACCTGGTTGTTGTTCGGCAGTTTGGTGAGACAAACGCTACTTGCCCACAACCGCCTAGAGTTCTCAACGGGCCTGAAAACTACAACCCGACCCGTGGGTCTTTAAGTCCGAACCCGACGCAGCCCGACATGCCAGCATGAATTGTCCCCCTCCAATTCACGCTGAGCATCATAAAAGGGATCCAAAAATGACACTACCATGGCTAAAGTGTCGGGGGTTACGCACACAGTGGCGTCAGGTCTGCCCCGGTCCATCAAGCAGGCAGCCAGATTTACTCTTCACCATGTGCGAACAGCAATGATGCACATCAAACAACATATAATTTACAACCTGCAAGAAATGTGTTTTATGAGCGGGAAAAAGGAAGCCCGAGGCCAGACCCGACCCGTCCTCATTTGCACATTTTTCAGGCCCGAACACAGTACACAGTTCGGGCAGTATAATTGCCTCAATGTTAAAAGAAGCTGTTAAACACAAATTTTTATAGAAATCTTGTGGTTAAACAGTAAGAATGTTTACATGCGCAGTTTACTCGAGCTAAGACCTTAGTCTGACTAAGAATCCAGGTACACATGCGGAGGAGAAAATCGATTTATTGGCCAGCGAACAGCGAGATGGATTGTGAGATGGACCGTGCTGTGGTTGTTTCGTACTGTGGGTCTTCTCTGTACCTTTCACTCTGGCTAGCGCCATCGTACCACAGTACTGCAGTTTATACGTCATCTCCTTCTACTTCCGGGTAAAAGAGAGGACATTTCTTCGACTAAGCATATACATGCGCAGTAATTGGACAATAAAACACATTATGCAGGTATGTTAGTCCGACTAAGACTAGCTCTATTTTAATCAGACTAAGGTGTTTTACCGAATTACTGTCTTAGACTGACTAATATCGGGCTTTTGACATGTATGTAAACACACTGAATTAGTTTTGAGATTGTCACAAAGGTAAACATTCATAGAAGTGAACAAATACACCTGTTGTGTAGGGAGAGGTTTAGACTGCAGCAGTTTTCCGCCCACATTAGTTGCGTGTGGACTGGACACCAACTCTCTGGATTAGAACTGTGTTTCATGATATATTCAAGCATAAAACAGATGAATGCAGATAAAACAGGAATGTTTGTTGTCCTCCCCATCACAGGAGATAGGCTGGGTTGTCCTTGTGTAATATTGAAATCAGCATGATTGATGTGATCTCCCATGATCTGTTTCAGTTTCTCACGATAAACATTTCAGCAATAGGATCCTAAATCTGGAATGTTTTTGGCAAAGGCTGCTTTTTATATAAGCTGTAAAGGTTGTTGGGGGTGAAAGGAATGAATTCAAGCAATAAAATGTTGATGTTTTTTGGATGACGATGATGTTGGGACTAAGGCCAATTTAGAAGGTGCTGGAATTAAACTGAAGTGTTAAATCCTATAATGGAACATCTGTAAATGCAGCAGATTTGTGGATCAACCCTCGTGACAGGGATTTCGTAGTAGTGTGTAACCCCTGCAGGCCGCTCACACTCTGTTGGGAATTTGAAGGGGCTCCAAAGGTAAAGATGAGGGTGAGATTTTAGGCTCCCTAGCCTCCCTGAAGAGTTCTCTTTGTTTGCCCATCTCTTCAGTCCAAACTTAATCCTCTAAAATGGAGTCAGGACTCAAATGTTCTTAATCTCATTTGGGATTTACTTCACCTACTCTGTGTCTCCTAGACCATTAAGGGGTTGAAGGGGGGCCATTGAAGGCGGGGGGCATCCATTGGAATTCCTTTTTTTGTCCTCTCAAAGCTTGGGACACACCATCCTGAGAATTGGCTGTGGGGACATTGATGACCTTCCATAGCACTTCCATAATCAGGACTTGTCTTAGCATGTTTCATTCTTCACCTGCTAATTTCCTCTCATGCAGGCACAAAAGGTAGGTGCTGATTGCCCATTTCCTGTTGTTGTTGCAGCGTGTGCAAAGTGGAAATTGAATTGACCTAAAGCAGCGTTGCGGTTGTTTGTCAATCTTTGCCATCGACTGACCTTTGGGGCAATGTGTCCTGGGCTTTTGACTCAGTTTGTGGTAAAGCGGTAGCCATTTCCTGTCCAGTGTTGTGCTCTCCTGCTGAGCTTGACGTGTTTGCGGTTTGACTTCACAAGACGTTCTCGATTTAGACATGTATGATGTTTATTTGCTCATAAACATGTGCTTCTAAAAATGGCATGTGTGGGAACTGTCTGGGGTCAGCAGGAAGTGAAAGAGAGTTGAAAACACAGGTTTTCTATGTGACAATAGAAATGCAACAGAAAGATGACTGAATGTTTCCCTGGGTTCCTCCTCACATACGTGTTACATGGGTACATGGCTTCATGCACAGCTATTGTAGACTTTAAATGAGTCCAATAACAATTTAGAAACATTATCACGTGTTTCTCAGTGTTGGATTCAGACTGTGAACAATGGCTAAACCTGGAAAAAGAGTTTCATACAACCGACTGTGACAGAACAGCATACCACATAAATGTCTGATAAATGTCTACATACAAAAGGGGAAATTACAATAAAAATAAATTCAATTTACTCAAATGTATACGTCGCTTGGCGGTGATGTGACATTTGCTATGTCCACCGTTGTTGGGTGCAGTTTGGCTGACAAAATAAGTGTTTTGATTGGCTGACGCTTGCGCTGTCATTTGTCATATCCTGTGGTCTCTTGGCAAACCAACGTCATCATCTACTCATGGTTGTTTTTTTGGGGAAAAAAGTGGCTCAAAGTAGCTCTTCTGCCATATCCTCTGCCGCCTGACAGCACATAATGTCATCCAGCGTTCTTTCAACGTCAATCACATCATACAAGGCGGAAGTTCTCAAATCAGATCAAATCAAATTAGAATTTGTATAGTACAATTCATGCAAACATGCATTATCTCAATTTACACAGTAAGACAGAGACCATACAATATTATAGAGAGAGGAGAAACCCAACAGCTCATACAATAAGCAAACACTTGGTGTTATTGGAGAGAACAGATATGCAGCCATCTGCCTTGGCCAGTTGTGGTGAAAGCTTGGGGTACACATGGCCTGTTAATGAGGAGAGAATGACCTGATTTAATATGGAACTGTTGTATAGAGAGATACAGAGAAATACAGCGGCACCTACGGAGGTGGAGTCAGATGTACACTGCCAATAAATCGATTTTCTAACTCATATACTGTATACTTAGACTTGGCAAGTTGTCCCATTTCCTGACATAGTCAGACTACGGCCTCAGCTCGAGCACAGCTAAACAGTGCATGTAAACATAATGACTGACCTCTAAAGCTTTTGTACTGGACAATAAATCTGTACCACTGTTTTTGTTCCCTCTAAATGATGTTATTTTATTTACAAAGAAGTTTGTGACTCAAACCCAAAATCTCAACTGACATAGGGCAAACGGCAGAGTACGCCCTGGACAGATCACCAGTCCATCACAGGGCAACATAGAGACAAACAACCATTCACTCTTATTATACACACACCTACGGTCAATTTAGTCCAATTTACCTCGTCACGACTAGTGGAGGGCTCAGTGGAGCTGTGACTCTTGAGTCAGCCTGGCTAGACTGTGATTATTCTTGTTTTCTTCAATTAAAGATGAGTAGTTGGCAATTATGAATAAGATTAATAAGTGGCTACACATGGTCTAAAATGTCTCATTAGAAAAACATTTTAACATTCAAATGGATCATTATTTCAAAAAGAAGGGAATTTGTTTTAATGGCCAATACGTCAACGACACAAGCATCTGCAGCGCTGCAGTTGAGACTCTGTTCAAGTTTGGCTGTTTACTTTTTTTTCATCATGTTTTTCCACATTTCCTTTTTCCGAATTCATTCATTGTTCTGTACAATTGTTGAATGTGTTCCTCTGATAAAAGCGTCTTCTCCTTTCATTCTTAGTCTTGCCTCTACTTCAGAGTTCCACTCTTCCCCCTCTTATTTTCTCCCCCCCCTCTGTCCATGGAAATACTCCGTCAAGGCTTTGCCCTTTTTCACTGACACGCAGCTGACTACTTTCCGTTTTTGGCTACGCAATCTAGTAAACAAATCTGAGACCCCGAGAGTAATGACAGAGCAGCTGACATATTCAGCTACACCAAATAAAGTCACAGATGGAAATGAAGTGTAGTTTTGTGTCTTCACACCAGCAGAAAAACACAGTGGCCCCTCAGTCTACTGTGGCTCTGGCCTCTGCACGTTGGGTTTTTTGGTCAGTGAGGAAGCAGACAGACTAAAACTCCTTCACAGATGATTTGTGCCCTACACCACAGCGGGCTTTTTTTAGACAGGGGTAGACAGGGTGTGGATAACTGTGCACCTACCACGACTTTATGAGCAAACAGTAGAGACAACACTTGGTGTGTCCAGACTCACACACAGTACGAAAACAAGGCCTTGGTATGGCAGCTCAGACAGACTCACATGCTTTGCTTTGATGAAATTATACACTGGTGTCACTTCTCACAGACACTTATGAAAACAAGAGGTGCCCTAAAACTACGGAGAAGAGAAAGTTGTGTAATGTTTACTTTGTTTTTTTCAGACAGGTTTACAGGGCATTTGTATTGTATAATAGCACAAACTTTTTAATTCAGTTACACATCAAGAATTCAGTATTTGTAAAACTGTTGCTTTTTTACGAGCTATACATCTGTCAAGTGTTAAGCCATTTGATTTGCTATGGACTAAATGCCTGCATGGTTACATGTGAATAATGCAGACGTTACTGTATTCATGGGACAATCTGAAAAAAACAACCTTCCTTTAATTCAATCCACACACATAGTTTTATAAATATCCATCCAAGTCATCACACCACATAATTTTATCTTCTTGTTCTTTTAACCGTGTTTCCTATTTTGCTGTTATTTTATCTATCTATCTATGGATATGTGAAAGGATAAATGAGCAGACAGAAAGTCCAAACTACTGTAGCCACTGTTTTCTCTGTCCATATTCACCAATGAGTGTTTTTAAAATATATCAGGCCATTGTGAGTGATGCTCCCAATCATGGAAAATAATGTGATGTAGTGCCATGGATTTGTTTTCTTTGAGTGTATATGATGATCTAAAACTACATAAATCACAAGAGAGATGTATGTGTATATCACTCACAATGACAACTGCATTTAGTTGTGGATAGTTGTTACACATTCAAATATCAATGGGGAGCACATGACATTTGAATGTCTTCCCACTTCTAAATTTGATAACATTTTTCCCCCGCCTCTGTAGAGTACACGCTCGAAGATGCCTTCAGGGACGTCAGACAAATCAAACACTGTCAGACAGTAGTGATGCAATAAATGATACCTGCCATTTTAAGAGAGTAGGGACACTACTTTGATGTGGCCTGCTGAGTGCTGATATGCCTCTTTTTTTGTCTGTAAAAGAAGAAAATGAGTGCACATGGACAGAATTACGTGGTGTATTACGTAGTGGATGTCAGAGAGAAAGGGGGAGACAAGAATATTTGCTTGTGTGAAGAAGTTCTGGACTGTCAGAACAGAACAGAACATCACCTGAACATAACCTCCCTCATCGCATTTGTGACTCGGCTGTGATGTTCACTGACGCTCGTAAAATCGGCTTGCTCGCTCTCGTGTCACAGCACACTTACACATTTCCTTGTCTCTCATATTGACAGGGATACTCTGCCTTTCTCCAAGTATTGGTGGGGGACATTGGTGGGTCTCCACCGTACCGTCCATACACAAACCGACGACCCACGTGTAGTGTCCACACACACGTGAATGTGGGCGGAGTTTAGATCAGCCGCGGCACCGCGAGACGTAGCCGTTACAGCCACACACGCACTACAGCAGAACTGTGAGGACACAGACTTGTCCAGGCTCTTTCAACCTTCACCCACTCTTTCTGTTAAGGTAGGACACGTTTTCTGTCTTAATTTAAACACCGCAAACTAAACACACAGGAGCATCTGTCAAGTTTCTCTGTCCAGACTAACCCGGGAAGACGGATGTGCTTGAATAATGTCAGCGCGGGTAACCCTGGCACATGGCTTTTGCCTCCTCTGTCACCCACATGGCCCGTTGTTGTCCATTTTTAACTTTCAGCCTCGGTGTCTTTTGATTTCTCCTGAGAGATAGAACAGAAAGGACGCGGTCCCGATCTCGTTCTTTGTCACAGGACGAACGGCAACGCGTGTGTCCTCCTTTGTTCACCGTATCTGGTGGAAGTTAAATTTAGCGCCAACGTGAAGAAGCGTGATTCTTCTGCCACTGTTCCGTTACAGGTTTGATCATAGTCACGCTGTTGTCACACATTTGTGTTGGCACAAAATGACATGTGTTTTGCGTAATTTAAAAAAAAGTGTCCCTTCATTACTTGTTTAGCTCCACCAACAGTACAAAACTACAAAATATTATATGTAATGAGAGAAAACGAACAATTTCTCACTATGAAAAGCAAAATGTATTGTCGTTTTTTGCTTAATTTGCATACTTGTATCTCCACAGGATGCTTGATTACTTCCATCAGCAATACACAACTACAAACTATTCACTTACACATACGAGAAATGTAACAAAATGTTCACTTACTAAAGTTAAAAGTATTTGAGTTGCTTTGTTTTATTTCCCCAAAACACCATGAGGGAACAAAGGGCAATTTGTGGTAGGCAATGTTTGAGGAAACTCTGTTTGAATTCCATCAGTTTGTTTTGTCTCGGACAGTCACAGGAACCACAAGCATAAAGATCACCACACACAAATCAAAGGAAAAAGTCCCCAGTGACATACAGTCCCAGAAAGTGTTAGTCTTTATCCTGACTGCATTTAAGCCCAGTGCAGAGTGTGAATGGGTGTGATAGAAAATGAGCTGCATGTAAACCAGGGGTGTCAAACATACAGCCCGGGGGCCAGAACTCGCCCGCCAGAGGGTCCAATCCGGCCCATAGGATGAATTTGTTAAAATTTCACACTACGATTACAATCTAAACGTAATGTCAAATACAATGTTTTTCACTTCCAGATACCAGTGACTAAATGTTTGTGCCTTTATAGATCCAGATGTGATGTGTAAATAATAAGTTCAGGCATGATATTGTTGAAATTGCACTTATATTTCTCAAGAAATGTCATGTTTTGTAAAAATATCCTTCATTAAATGTAAAACAAAGGAGAAAAAACAAAGGAGTTCTTGTTGTTCATAGGTTATTATGCTATTATTTTACTATTTTTACTGGTACGGCCCACTTCAAATTGTCAAATTGTGCTGTATGTGGCCCCTGAACAAAAATGAGTTTGACACCCCTGATGTAAACGATGTGCTGTATGAATGTGGGAGTGAATGGCAAAACTGTAGTGTAAAGCAGCTTATTAATACAAACCATTTACCAACTCTTCTTATTCTGATTTTATATGGTGGTAACAAAGATGGTTAGGGGAAATTTGTTGGAGTAAAAGTTGCTAGAAATATAAATATCAAAATCCCAATACATTAATGCTGTACTTAAGTACGGTAAATTATTTGTACTTTAATTACAAGACTTGGTTGTGGTGAACGTGGGCACCAGAGTTCAGCAGATCACAGAGACATTGTAATATGGTGTCAACTCTGACCAGTTGGTCCACATTGTGTCGTGTTCAACCGTGTGGAACTTGTGTTGAGGACACTCCGGGGCATATGGACATTGAGTCTTTATTTAAAAAAATAAATTGACATTTTCACTATTTTACTTGAAAAATTGTCAAGTATTTATTTAATAACAGAAATAATTGATGGTTCATGTCATTGGCAATTTCAGCTGTAATATCATGTGAATGCCAGCTAGAAGATTTACTGTTAGTGAATGAAATTGTGATTAATATTTGAAAATCTACTTAATTGAAGCACCTGATTAATTGTTACAGGATTCTATTTTTTTCAGCATCTTAAATGTGATCGTTTTCTGATTTCTTTGCTCCACACAACAAAGAAATCAAATGCTTTATTTCAAGTACACCATGGTGGGAAATCATGGGACGTGTTTGTGTGTGTGTGTGTGTGTGTGTGTGCTTCTGCTGCCTTCAGAGAAAGCATGTGCGTGAGTGGCTGTAATGAAATTTGCAGTGGTAGCATGTGGTTAGTTGTTGAATCACAGGACCTGATGGCAGAAAAAGTTGCAGAAAAATGACTTGAAAGCATTTCAAGCTTGTTAGTGATGACTCAAAGCAGAAGTGTGGTGTTAATGGGCAGCTCAGACACTGCTTGTGCCATGTGGCTCACGTGTTTTTCATTTTACCTGTGTGCAGTGAATGTAGTTCACTTTGTTGTGTATACATGAAAGGTTTCTGGTATTGTTTAAAAAGATCTAGTGTGCTATGAGTGAGTCAGGGATTCCTCACATGCCAGTACTGTTTGCCACTCTCCTGACCCTGAAGAAAGATGAGTGTACCAGAGTAGTGGGTTTGTTTCCATTTAACAGCTGACGTGACAGCATCATTGGCCTCCTGCTGAGAGCATATTAGCAACTGTTGTAAAGGAGTAAGTGTCCCCGCCTGATTTTCAAAGCTATCCAGTGCTATGCTCCAATCAAGAGACATGTGTCATTTGTTAGCACCCCTTCAGGCTGATTGAAGCAAGTAACTTGAGTCCTGTCCCTGGTCTAATTCATCAGTGCTGTGCAGTCAGTGGAGTTGCTTCTGTCATGTCATTATTCAGCTCTTCATCTACACCTTTCGAAACAATTACAAACAATGGACAGCAGTGTTTCCTGCTGTCTGACCTGCATGTTGCTGTCATTAGTGCCTGGCGACTGTTTTTTCCTGTTCCCTGCTCTTATTTATACAATGATTACATCCCACGTTTGCAAAGCATGATTACCATATTTTCAGACACACATCTAAAAAAAGGGACATCTTCAGGTTTTGACATCTCTCAAAAACCATCAAGTTTTGTATTTCTATGTAAAATGTAAGGTTATTTGGCAGATATTCCCCGTACGCATTGTTGTAGTAGAGTTGTTGCAATTAATTTGCTCTGTGGAAAACCTTCAGTACGGTGTGCTGTGTTAATGAACCTTATATCCCACAAAAGAGCGGCTGTGAGGTGTTCATATTGTTGACTTTCTCGGTTGAACTGAGAGAGAGAGGAAAAAAACATCGTTTCATAGCTTAACTGCCAGACCAGTGAGTATACAGGACGTTACACCAAGATCAAAGTACATCATCAGATAAGAAGTGATTCATTTGGCACTTTTCCATTGTACAGTGCTTTAGTACCTGCTCTGCGAGGTTCCAAGCGAGTTGAGCTGATACTAAAATGTAATGTTGACAGACTGGTGTTGTATCTTTAGTTCATAGCTACAGTGGTAATGTTGAAGAATATGCAAATCAATGGTGATGTTTTTATTAAAGACGTTCAGCTATAGTTAAAAGGAAAAATACATTTTCAACATGAAAGGAACAAAGAGCCTCGAGTTAAGTATACCACCTTGTTGTTTGTTATTGTTAGTTCATTATTAACCTCTCTATGCCTAAAGCAAGAGAAGGCTTGTACACCGGTGGATTTAGCGAATTACACGTTAGTGAAATTGCACTTTCACAGGAGCCACCAAGAGCTTAACTGCTATAAAGAACTTGGAACTGTGGAGTCATCGGATGCTTGCTGAAAACTGTATGTTAACATTCTCAGAAGTATTAGTATAGTAAACTGAAAAGCCTTGGTCTGTGGACAAAATGTTTCAAGTTTTGATCATCATCAAATGTCAATCGATCATTGGCTGCAGTCTTAAGTAGTCACAAAGTTAAACTGACAACTTTCACAACAAGATGGCAGCTAGATTAGACAAAATTGCTCCTTTTCTTTTTGTCAAGTACAGTATATTTTTTTCACCTTTCATGTCACTAGACGAAACGGATTTGGATGTCACTAAGAGGAGGTTAGTGTCAGGCCGATGCCAAACCTAAGTGTGTGTGTGCGTGTTTGTGTGTGTGTGCGTGTGCGTGTGTGTGCGCCATGCCCACATCAGGCATCTTTGCCAGCTGGCTTGTGACACGTTCGGTTGAGATGGGGGCACTATACCACAATCTGGAACTAGGTGAGGATATTATACTACTTTCTATGAATTACCTTTAACTTTGTGAGGATTAAAAATTAGTAAATTAAAATCCGGTTGCATCAAGATCTGACTATGTCATGATAACAGTGGAAGAGAGAATAAAGGCAATCCCAGTTCTGTGAAAATACTAATCTGTCTTGGGGGTTTTCAGAGCTTGCCAAGTCTGAAATAATAAAGTTGTCCTAAACTGTGAGTTGAATATTGACTTTGGCATTTCGGTAAGTTTTAATGTTGTGCTGAGTTAATAGCTGGCCTTGTTACATTAAAAGTTGGATATGGTGACATTTTCAGATCTCCTCCTGGAAGATGCATAATACTGGGGTTGCGTGTTAACTGAGAATTCTCCGTCATTTAAGGGATTTTATTTCTACCATGATGGAAAAATCTGAAGGCTGTCCATTATTTTGATCTACTGTTCAAATAATTCACACACAACATCGACAATACACACTTGTAGACCACCTGTAGTAGTGGCACCGGCAGCTGTAATCCTCTCTTTTGATGTGTTTAATTATGCTGGAGCGAGCACCAAGTTTAAGTCACTGTGGGGCAGGAGGAAGGTTTGAGTTAATTCAGGGCAGCTGTACAGAAGGTCAGCTGAGTTCACTTAAATTTCTTATTTGTAGTTTGTTCACATATCTTTGCATTGTTCATATTTGCCAAGACATCATGCTTCAGTGTTTTAGAGGACGGACAGCTAAAAAAAAAACCAGAAGTAGTTAATTGGCTGAGATTTTCTATTAACATGTCAAATTTAAAACGGTAGTGTGTAACATTTAAATATAAACATTATTGACATTCAAACTAGAGATGAGCCGATATGATACTCGTTATTGGTCCGATAATGGTCAAAATCACTGGATCAGAGATCGAACAGATATAATACAAGGTCCAATATATCCATAAATCCTATATATTGATGTGCATGCTTCACTATACACATCATCTTAGCTGTTCTGTGGGAGAAGAATATATGTTACACAGTTGGAGAGTTGTCAGTGAAATAGCTGCTGCTGTCAACACACATGCTCCCCCAGGTGGGTCTGCAGAGGCCCTTTTCAGTGTGGCTCTCTAGTGGTCAAACTATGTACTGCAGATGCTTGAACCTCTAGAACCTGACCAAGACACATCAGCGATGGCTCGGCATCTTGGGCTTGCTGACTTATCATTCAGGTTCACGCAGTGTATGCGTAGTGTTGTGGTAAAAATCTGTTTAAGTAAGCACATGCTTGCTGTTTAACATATAGTATTCTATCTGTTGGACCTTTGTCCCATCTCGCATACCTAACCTTACAGACCATTCTCACAGACAGTCGTCTCTCAATCAGGCCCAGTTCATGTGGTATGGCTTAGAGGCACTTTACCTAATTGTGTGTGTGTGTGTGTGTGTGTGTGTGTGTGTGTGTGTGTGCGCGCTACATTACATTACATGTCATTTAGCAGACGCTTTTATCCAAAGCGACTTACAAAAGTGCATTTAAACTTTTGGGTACATATAAGAGCTAGAAGTAAGTAAGAGCTTCAAGTAGAACAAACTATTAAGTGCTAGTCATAAGTGCGATGTACAAGTTTTTTTTTTTGGCGTCTTAGTCGCGCTAGTTAAAGATGGAGTTTTGCTCTTGGGTGATAGTGGTTTTAAACTTCTTTGAGGACAGAAAACAACTGTTGCTTGTCAAACAAACAAATCTGAGGCAAAACATTCATAGCATGTATGTGCATTAAATGTTGTGCAGAAGATATAAAACTGTTATAGATTGAACCTCTGTTGCATTGCTATTGATGAAAATGATATTGACATTGTTATCAAATTACTGCCCAGCCCTACACAGTATAGGTTATTTGCTTGCCAAAATCTGTCAATGAAGAGGATTAAACACAAGCTGCTTTGCAAATGTTAGAAAGTTGTAACTGTCCAAGTTTAGCATGTTTACATCTATGTGGAGTTTTCCTGTTGACAGTCATAACTAGGGATGGGCGAGATGTATTCTCTGAGATAATGTCGTGACTGAAACATGTGCAAGTTGATGTTATTGAGTATTTAAATGACTTTGCAAAAAACCCACACGTGGTCACATGACCACTTGTGGACCTACGTGATCACATGACCCTTCACTAGCATCCTCTTTGTCACACAGGTTAGCCACACATGGGTATGTTAAGAGGGAGAAAACAAGGGGACACCAGCCTCTGCAATTTATTCTTTGAATTATTGTATTATTTGCTCTTGCTTGCACAGTTTAACTTGCAGTGGAGCATCTAAATGTTTTATAAAATGTTTCTACACTGTATTTCATTACTTTGATTTTTGTTTTCCTTTGTGTCCATGCTTTGGAAATACAATTCAATGTATGAGCCAGAGTTAAGGGATTTCAGGCTGTTATGACAAGGGTATCGATATTGTTTTGTATTTTGACAATTAAAGTATATTGACTTATTATCATTGTTGTCAAAATACAAAAAAATATCGATACGCTTGTCATAACTCAGCCTGAAATCCCTTAACTCTGCCTCATACATTGAATTGTATTTCCAAAGCATCAAAAACCTTTGTATTTTTTTCCCACTGTTGTCTTCCTCCCTTCCCTGAGAGAAAACATTGGAATGAAAGTGTGTCACATAACTGACCTGCATGAGAACAAGCAGACCGATAATCCAATCATAGCACTGTCGTGGTATTCAATAACTCCACAGCCTACCCGCTAAAAATGTTTTAAAGGTGACATTCCATTATTGTTTTTCCTTCAGATCCATCATGAGGGTCCATGTATCCACTGAGACAGCCTTGACTTGACTTGTGCTGTTTAGCTTGTTTTGTCGCCAAAATGGTCTGTTGTGTGTTGTTTTTAAGAGACTTTTGTCGAGTTTCTCTGTTTAGGCAAGGTGTCACACAGTCATCTGAGCGCATGTCTTCCATCAGATCCTGAGCAAATGACGCCAGGAAAAAAGGGAGCAATGGTGTGAAAAAAAACAGTGTGGGAATAATTGTAAAATAAAACCGAATAGAGAACTAGAGAAACACTCTGAGCACAAACCTCTGCCAAGGTCACTTAGTGGCAATGAACCACCACAAAACTCGTAACTATTGCTTCTTTGAATGATAACCTAAGTCCCTCCAAACATATCATTAAAAAATTGCCTTCTCCAAGTTATGCTACTTGCATACAAACAATAAGTAGATTTAATTGAAGACTTGTCTTTTTGTTACTCTGTTTTTATAGATTGTCTTTTTTTCCCCGTTTCTTTTTTTTGCCTAGGTTTTCCCTTTTTAATGTTTTGATCTCTAAATTTTAATATTTTTTAATAGCTAATGAATTTTATTTCTGTGAAAGGTGCCATCATATGAAATTGATTATGTTGATGAAGAAAACACGGGTAGGGCTGGGCCACTGATATAATTCTTCAATATAGAAGTACAACAAACGTTCAATGTATATCAATATGAATGCAAACACACATATATATTTTTTTTTATCGAGGTTTTGCCTAAAATCTGTCAGTATTTCTTAGAGCACTGAGAACCAACACAGGCTTCAGTCAACGCCTGGACCAGAGTGAGAGGGAGCCCAGTAATTGCACTGCGGTTCTGGTTCTGAAACAGAACCATGTCCCTCTGCATGCACTCATCATTAGTCATTTGACCCACAAAGAAGACGTGAATAGTTGAGACAGATCTGTTGCATCAGGCAGAGCCAGCTGGAGGCCACAGCAGTCTTTTCAGCTGGGGATTACATGAGGAGAAATAACTTGAGACAGAGTTGGGCAACAGTGTGTGACAGAGCGTGGAGGACATGATTCCTGGGCTGTTTCAGCATCTGAGAAGGTTCACGCTTGATACACTATTAGAATGATGCAGTGCTGGGCGGCATGACCAAACATTTCTGTCATGCTATTTTTCAAAATGTCAACGGCTTCAGAACAGATAAAAGTATAAAAGCCGCACACTGAAAAACAGTGGAGACAAAAACAATTTGAGATGCATCCCATCATTTTTTCTCCTCTGAATTCACACACACACACACACACACACACACACACACACACACACACACATACACACACACACACACACACACACACACACACACACACACACAAATGTTTCGTTCTCAAACGTCATTTCTTCAGGAACAGATTTGACAACTGTGGAGTGGGTGTTGATGTTTATATGTCAGAGAGCAATCGCACATAATAACTAAGGATGTGTAGAAGAGGTTTGATGGACTGTTTTGAGATAAAGGGAAGAGGGGAGGGATGGACGAGCACTGAGATGCAAAGAGGGGCGGGTTCAATGTGCTGTAGACAGTGGTATGTCAACTGACCAAATCTGTGTATGGTATAAATTGAAGCACATAGAGCTTGTTCAGTCTTTCTATCAGTTGGATCTGACCAGAGAAAAGAGGGGCCATTTTTTCCCGCTAGTTGTACTCTACTGCAAGTAAGTTTTTATACGGTCTGTTGTAACCATTGATGGCATTTTTTGTAGAACTGTAAAGACTGTGGCACAAACCTTTGGAAGTCAAGTTGTTAGTATGTCTGCAACCAGTTATTATTTTCATTGTAGATGAATTTTGTTCTCCGTTTGTTGTTTTAAAGAGAAAAGTGGAACCAAGTCAAATTCCTTGTTTGTGTGCACAGACTTGTAATTTCATTATTTGTTTTGTACATAAAACCAGACATTCAGTTTTAAGTCATAGAGGAGCAAAGAAACCTGGAAATATTCACATTTAAAAAACTGAAAGCCAACAACTTGACTTTATTACACAAATTGAATTGTCAATTATTTGCTGAAATTGTTGGAGCCCTTTATTATAAAGTTTGAGTTTTTTTTTTACCACTGTTGATATGCAGCCACCATATCTGATGCTGAATTGGTTCATTGTCATTGTTTTCAGTTCAAATTACATTATGCAGCCAATTATTAAATTGCTGTGTTCAGTCCATACATGACAGTGGTGCTTGAAAATATAATGGTAATGACGTATGATGAGTAGAGAGACAGATGGCAGACGATGATAAAAATGTCTCTTAGGCACAGACATTTGAAGAGTTGAAGACACGTTTGTTATCTGTGTATTTCAGACTCGCTGCTGCCCCCGAACCATCTCTTGACTGAACACGTGTCTTAACCTTACAAACAACAACCATGACGGCCAGCAGCGCACCGCAGGACAAGTAAGAGAATCTGTCTTTTGTTTCAGTGAAGATCTATTTTTGCTAATTCAAGTTTTCACTATCAGCTTTAGGGTGAACACAAGAGTTTTGGATACAAAAAATGCTAGTTGATGCAAAACTGTAAATAGACTTAACATGGAAACCAGGTTGAATTCTCAGCATTTGTGAACACCCTGTGCGTCTGAATCACCTGAGCGGTCAGAGGAAATTCTCCGGAAAACACAGATTTTAAAACAAAATAAAAATGTAAACCTACAGTGACTCCATACATCCTGTAGCACTTAGACCTAGAGTAAAAGCAAAGCTTTGTCGTGTGGCCAAGATGAATAAGAGATAGAATCATCAGTCTCTTAACAATGTATCTTTTAAATATACTCATGTATAGTCAGATTAAATGAGTGACCTTCCATATTCATACAAATGATAGAATATTCATGCCCATCTCTAGTTTTGGATAAATTGATAAATAGTTTATTGATTACATATAGTTGAACACATATTTCAACTATTTCAGCTTATTTGATGTCCTTTTGTGAGCATTCTTTTTCTTCTTTTCTTTCCCAGATACAATGCAGTATGGATCATTTTCTTCATCCTGGGTCTGGGAACCCTCTTACCATGGAATTTCTTCATGACTGCAACAATGGTAAACAAAGTTGTAATCCTCTGGAATGAGCCCTGTTGGTGGTCCTGTGGTCCACTCCATTTAACTTAAAAAAAAAAAAAAAAAAACAAGCAAACAAAGATTGTTTATTTACCTTTCCTTTCAAAACCACCTGGTTTCACTCAGGATGGCCGACCTGACCCCATCCAGGTGGATTCCTCTGATCCCTCACCATTCTCTTTGAGTCTTAAAGGGTTAAACCTCTTAAAAAGTGGATTTCAGTTTAATTTTCCTGGGAGAGATAATGTGGTCCTGCCCTTGGGCTGCAGTCACAACAGCTTGCAGCACTTAACTCAGTTACACAACTCAATACTTTGGTTGTATACCCAAAAGCAAGGCGATCTTACCCTAACCATGCAACATGAAATAATGCGTTTTTAGTTCATTATTTTTGTTTATTTTTTGTCACCTAGCAGAAACAAATACAGCCTAAAGCAGCTATATGACACTAACTTTTTCAATTCATATGAATTCCGTCCCATGTTAGCCGTTTCTGTTGAAACATCATCATGATGATGACGACGATGAAGAAATGTCCACCCCTTTTGTTTCTCCAGTACTTCACCAGCAGACTGAAGGACTCGCCCACCGGTCTCTCGTTCAACGAGACGGCCAACGTGACAGCGATGGGGGGAGACACTCGCAATGTCCTGGAGTCGAAGTTTAACAATGTGATGACCCTGTGTGCCATGGTGCCTCTGCTCATTTTCACCTGCCTCAACTCCTTCATACACCAGAGGTATCCACCCTGTCGTACTCTCGCATGTTCGCACAAAAGTTAAAACTTAATGACCTAGATAGATAGATAGATTGATGTCTCTATCTGTGTGTGTGTGTGTGTGTGTGTGCAACCAATGTTCAGTTTCTCAGAGAAAGAGGAGGGTTTGAAGGTTGACAAGGCAAACTCTTCACCTTATTTTTCATGCTTGTCTTTCATTTCAGTCCCCACGTACACGCCTGCTATAAATGTCATAGTCCTGTTATGTGAAGGTCTTAGAATATGTTTGCTTTAATCAGAGTTGGATTGAGACAGATCTTGGGTGGAACCCGAACACGGCCGTCTCTTCCCCTGCACAAATACACCAAGGAATGCTATTTATGTTCTCTGCTTTACTCTTTCTTTCCTTCATCTCTTTTCTGCCGCTGTCTCTCCCTATAATATATGTACTGTTTCATTTCTGCTGGCCCTTTTTTTTTCTCACAAACATCGCATAAACTTTTCTATTTTTGTTTTTTCTTTGCTTTTTCTGTTGAAATGACATCTAACTTCTCAGAATAAAACCCCTGTTTCTTGTTTCTAGTTCTATATGTTGCAAATAGTTCTGAGCTCTATCTTGCATAGAAACCACATTTACATCGCTTCTTTTTTTTTGTCACATTTCCCCAATTTGCTTCCCATGTTTTATATGTGAATTCTTGGTTATGTGCTTGGATTGGTGACATGGTGTGCGTGTGTCTCAGGATCCCTCAGAAGCTGCGGATCTCTGGCAGCCTGACGGTCATTCTCGTGGTTTTCCTGCTAACGGCTGTGTTCGTCAAAGTGGACATTGAGCCAATGCCCTTCTTTACCCTCACCATGATCAAAATCATCTGCATCAACTGTGAGTTTCACACACACAAAACATCGTCTGCCTGTGATCACGGCAGAAAGTCTTTATATCTTCTTTGAGGGAAAAGTTATAGCTTGTATCAAACGGACACATAACAGCCCTTCGGCTGTTTGAACCTCATCCGCTCTTTTTCTTGTGGTTTTTTTTGTGACAGTGCTGTAATAAGATGGACTTGGGTTTATTAATCGTCCCCCACAAACTTTGATTGTTATTCCTTCGTTGACCGTTTGTTTCTGTAACCAGAGTGAAAAGGGGTCACCTTTAATTACTCTTGTTTTTACTGTGGGTGTGGAAGGATTTCTAAGAAAGTGCAGATGTGACACAGCCTGGCAGCAGACCACATTTACACCAGCGAGGCTAGAGAAGGGGGAACACCTCGCCTTATAATCCATCGACACAGCAACACACATTGCATTCACTAAAAAACAGAAAGGAAACATCTTCTACAGTGATGTTGTGTCAATCAAATGATTTTGATGAATGACTTCCATGCGTCTTCCTCTTTTCTTGTTTTTGTTGTTGATCAAAATCATCTGCATCCACTCTGTGCTGGGAAAATCCCTCTCTCTAGTGAATGCACACACACACACACACACACACACACAGAGTCGGACGACACTGAGCTTCAGAACAGTCTGTAAACTTACTGTGCTTGTTTATTTACAAAGCCTCCACGAGCAGCAGGGATAAGCTCATCCTCCTCCTTGTTCTCTGTTGGGCCGTTCCTGACCCCCACATCTTCATAAGGAACAACCCATCGTGTTTCATTTAGAGAGGAGGACTTTGTGACCTCGAGGCTTTCATATCTGTTCTGGCACATTCCTTTTTGTGGACACTCGTTACCAGATTTCTGAAGCTAATGGATTCCCAAACATGTGTAACACATTTTTATCTACTGGCGGTGCAACAGTTACGGAAAACATTGACTTTGTTCCATGTCGTTTTCAGAAAGGTCGTCAACTTTCTCTTTGAGGTGGTACTGGATATTTAGAGGCTCTTTTTCCTGGTTCCATAACATGTTTTTATTGTTTTCTCTCCCCAGCATTCGGGGCGATTCTTCAGGGCAGCCTGTTCGGTCTGGCAGGGATACTGCCTGCATCCTACACCACACCCATCATGAGTGGACAGGGGCTGGCCGGCACCTTTGCTGCTTTCTCCATGATCTGTGCGCTGGCCAGTACGTCTCACACACACATCACTAGGAAGTCTCCTCTCATAAATACTGTCACGAAATGGTGTACAACACAACAGACTCATTTTAGGATGTAGTATGGGCCAACAGCAACATTTACTGAATTTTTTTCCTCTAAAATGGGGGTGGAGTGGCTCAGTGGTTAAGACCCTACCTTGTGTACCAAAGAATGGTCGCAAGTTCGATTCCACCCCTGGCTAATTGTACTTGATTCCATTGTAAGTCGCTTTGGATAAAAGCGTCTGCTAAATGACATGTAATGTAAAATGAATCAGGAATATGTTTTTTTTTGTGTTAGCTGCTTCAGAAAAATAAGCTGCAAAGTATTAAAAGTATTGTTCTTAAAACCACAGTGTGTAAGTTGTAAATATATCCAAATGTCCTTTATGGTCAAATCAGTTCACACAATGCTGATTAAGCTGACCAGCTCCACATGGCTCTCTGTGTTTCTCAGTATAGTCATGTGTAGATTCAGTCATTTAGCATTGTGCTCGTCAAGTGAGACGGCCGTAAATGCAAAGAAACACCCACAAAAAGTTTTGGAAGTGAATTCTACTGCTGAAAAAACCTGTTTGTCTAGCAGTTTGACGTGACCTCACCCTCCTCTGCGCTGCCTCGGTCAGATCAGATAGTTTTGCTTGGCAGGGCCTGTTTTCAATGGATTATGTAGCATACAAACGATGTTGGGGTGTTTCTGTTGATGAAGACGTAATAAATGCAGTGTGAATTAGAGATGTTAACCTCTTGAATAACTTCATAACCATCTTGTCATTGGGCGTCGACAACAAATGCCACAGTTTGCAAATATTTGAATAAACTTGAGAGGCAGTCCATGTAAGTGCCTGAGAAAACTGATGGTTCAACGTTTAAAAGAGCTAAATATACAGATTGATTTTTTATTTTTTTTAATTAAATCAGCAAAGGGAACATCACTTGCAACTATGTATATAGCAATAGTCAGACGGTGAATAATAATAATTGAAGCCTTTTTACATGCTTCTTGTTTTGATGGATTTGCCTTATTCAACAAGTATGACTTGTGTGTTTTTTTAAGTGTAGTATAATTGGTAGATTAATTGAAACTTTCAGTATTGGTAAAAAGACTGAATTCAACAAGATTAGTTTTTAAAATTGACTGATTGTTTAAATCAACATTAATGATTATATATGTGTTTGGTGTGTGTAGGTGGTTCAGCCTTGCAGGACAGTGCTTTTGGTTACTTCATCACCGCCTGTGTTGCCATTCTCCTGGCCATCTTGTCCTACTTCGTCCTGCCCAGGATGGTAAGACTGTCTCACTGAGTTAAACGACTTTGTTTTATTTATTTTCTTAGTACGTTTGTATTTGTTTTACCACCACTACTGCATTTCACTCTCATTTAGTTTGTGCCGTGCAAACTGTACGATGATGTCTCTGTAGTCTGTGACCTCCTGTCCTTTGTCTCCACGGGCTCAGAGGACTTGCCTCACTGTCGTTGTTTTGTAACAGGAGTTTTTCCAGTACTACATGGACAGTAATGGATCCAGGCCCTCTGCTGACGAGGAAAACAAGATGGACTTACTTAAAAAAGGTAGATTCAGTGTGCTCAAATATTCAGGTTTTACTTAGCAGTGGTCCGTTTGGTTCAGTCCTTCTGACCAGTGAGACCAGTCTAGCATGTGAGAAACCCTAAATAAACGGGAGATATTTGCCTTTATATGGCTACTAAAATAATGGAGAGAACTGTTCGTTTGCTTTTCAGAAACTCCAGCAGAGAAGCGACCTGCGGGTCTGATGGAGGACGAGGCCAAACCCACCATGTCTGTGTTTAACATCTTCAAACAGGTGAAAGGACGGCTTTATCACGTCACTGGTTTTCAGATCATGCCGTTATTACTGTGGATGCAGCCTGCCATCATGAAACTGATGATGATCTTTGATGCTTTAATCAGATCTGGGTGATGGCTCTGTCCGTGTGCTGCATCTTCACCGTCACCATCGGAACATTTCCTGCCGTGACCGCCGATGTCCGGTCCACAGTTGCTAATGGAAGTGCCTGGGGTGAGTATGTATGTCTTTAGGGTTGGGCAGTTTTCCGCAGCACTGTCGCTGTAAAGCCGTGCTCAGGTTGGCATCAAACAGAAAACGGTACAGCTGTGCTCTCACAGCCACACTTCAGGAGCATGTTTTTACTTGACCAAACTCTTTTATTCTAGTAGTAGTAGTAGTAGTAGTAGTAGATGACTATATTATCCCTATGGGACAGTTGGGTGTGCAGCACAATCACAAGGCATTTTGTTACACTTCACTTGAGCTGAAGCTAACGACTATATTCATAATCGATTAATCTGTTGAGTATTTTCTCGATTAATCGAGTAATCGTCTGGTTAGAGAAATATAGATCAGTGTTTGTCAAACCTGGAAATAATGATATTGTCAAATGTCTTGTTTTTGTCCACAAACCAAACATATTGTTTAAATTGTAATGATTTCTTTGTTATATGGAGCAAAGAAACCAGAAAATATTCACATTTAAGAAGCTGAGAAATCATAGAAACTACAAAATATACACTTTTAATATGCAGAAAAATCACAGAAACTAGAAAATATTTACATTGATGAAGCTGAAAAATCACAGAAACTAGCAAATATTCACATGAGAACAACAGACAACATAAGGAACACTCTTTCTACCCACACTAGCGCTCTGCACCATGGGTGTGACTGGGCCAGCTGCATGACTGGCTTATTTTAACTCATTTAGTGCTTTTATGGCTTGTGGAATAAATGTAAATTTGGATCTGTTTTTGGTCTGTGGGGGGTGCAGAAATGACGTCTAGATGACAGCAGTCCCTCCCTCCATGTCACTCATACACACACGCATGCACACAATGACAATGGACCCATCCTCAGACTCGCAATTAATGAGCATGACAACGTTAAACGTGTGCGTAAAAGCAGCTGAACACTGTGAGGAAACCACAGATTCTGTGTGTGTGTGTGGTGATGATGCAGTGAAGGATAATGTTGGAGCAGGGAACAGTCACACAGTGTGTGTGTTTTTATATCACTTTTCAATTTTTATTTATTTAGTCCACATTGGCCAGACCTAGTGAGCCAATAATTTAGACACATGAGAGGGAAAACATTCAGGGGGAAAAGTGCCACATTTTTATCCCCTTTACAAACATTTGTCATCCACAAAGCCTTTTTTATTTTCTTCTTTTTTCCCCCCAATGTGAAGATTGTTGACAGGGAGAATATTTAATCCTCACCCTAGAAAGATGGGCTTGGAAAAATAAACGTTTCAAAGCTTTAATTTCACACGTTTGCCTGATTTGGATTTAAGTTCCCACACGGAGCACAGATTCTATTCTGGGGTTTGGTTTCACACGACCTGGAGTCACAGAATGAAAATTTCAAAGCAGCGAGAGACGTAGTACATCAGGATGTTTTGATATGAATCAAGATCACAGCTGGAATCCTTACAAACAGCTGTGAACCCAAACTGACAGTAGCTTCCGTTCCTCACACTCTGCGCTCCACCTTTCATACCCACAGTGGCGATGGTCGCTAACAGCAGCACGTTTTGTTGTGCTCCATTTTTGTTTTTACAGATATGTACTTCATCCCCGTGTCATGTTTCCTCCTCTTCAATGTGATGGACTGGGCTGGCAGGAGTTTGACGGCCGTCTGTATGTGGGTCAGTTAAACGCACGATACATTGTCTATCAACATGCTCAGTAGGACTAAACTATGTAGTGTGTGTATGTGTATATACGTATATGTGTATATGTATGTGTATGTATGTATGTATGTATGTATGTATATATGTATGTATGTATATATATATATGTGTGTGTGTGTATATATATGTATGTGTATATGTGTATGTGTGTGTTTGTGTGTGTATATATCCAATTTGATCCAACTTTATTTATAAAGCACTTTAAAAACAACAGCTGAAACAAAGTGCTGTACATCAGAGATAAATAAAACAAATAAAATATAAAAACATAAGAACTAATAGACCTAAAAGCAAATAATAAAACAATAAAATACTGTAGAAAGTATAAGAACACAACACAATTAGGTCAGCATTTGTTACTGTGCCGCTGCAGGTGTAGATGGATTGACTTCTCAGCTGTGATACAGGATGAGGAACATCTTCTCAGATTGAACATTGGACATTATTAATGATCAAAATAGACATATTTCCTTGAATTATCAGTCATCGTTAACTCAGCCGTCCTCAAAACCTTATCCAGGAATGCAGAAAAGCCACAAACATGTCTAATTTCACCGTAATCCACAGCAAATGGTCCAATTGAGTGGCTCCGTACAAAGTGAGTACAGTGAGTTTAAAGTGGTCTGACCTGCACTGGAATGCAGCATTTTGGGGCCAAATTGAGGCAGATGGCAGGAGAGTCAGCTGCTCCGGGATCATGCAAGCTTATTTATCTTTGGATAACAGGAACCTGACTGTCGGGCACACACGCTCACATACACTCCACTGTAACTGGCTGGTTCAGACCCAAAAAAAGCCACAGATTTGTCAATAAATACAGTGAGTCATAATGTTTAGATGCATGTTAACTGCAGTATCTCTCATTGCAGTTGTTTAACAAGGTCTCTTATTTCTCTGCCCACCAAGTACTTGGGGTTGCTAAATGGGGATAAATATCTTCTCCACAATGTTCATCATACATGTCGATATCGTGTTAACTATCAATTTTGGATGTATTGTGCAGCCTTACTCATTTATACAGCTCAGTTGTCTCGCACAAGGCAGTTCCCACACAGAACTCTTCTGTATGTTTCAGCGCCAAATTATCCCGATTAGTCGATTTAATCGTTTCAATGATCGACGACAAGTCATC
The DNA here is from genome assembly GCF_019176455.1 of Solea senegalensis. Lineage (NCBI taxonomy): Eukaryota > Metazoa > Chordata > Actinopteri > Pleuronectiformes > Soleidae > Solea > Solea senegalensis. The sequence goes on from NC_058035.1 coordinate 14,919,619, forward strand.
TATCAAAATACTTACTTGTTGCAGCCCTGTAGATTCATTTAAAATGATTATATTTGCCACTCATGTAATCTCTAACAGTTTAAAAAATGATGCATATTTCAAACCACAGATGAATTTGTGGCAATTTATTCGAATAAATAACATGAATCAAATAAATAGACCTTAGTTTCACAGATCAGCCCCCCCTGACGTTTTTCATTCTCTTCTCTTTGTTTCTCTCCGTCTCTCTCTGCAGCCGGGCAAAGACAGTATGTGGCTTCCCGTCCTGGTGGTTCTGCGCGTCATCTTCATCCCCCTCTTCATGCTGTGTAACGTCATGCCTCGTCACTACCTCCCTGTGCTGTTTGGCCACGACGCCTGGTACATCATCTTCATGATCTTCTTCTCCTTCTCCAACGGATACCTGGCCAGCCTCTGCATGTGTTTTGGACCCAAGTAAATGACACACACACACGCACACACGCACACGCAGAGTTTCTCGCCTCTAAACAAAACACTCGCCTCATAAAATGTACACCTGCTTCAGTCAAATTTCAAAATCATCTCACTGTAAGTCACTCACTCTCCCACACCAAAGTCCATAAAGAAAAGCAGTGATTTTACGTGGCACACAGGAGTTGTGAATCCACTGCTGCATCCATCTGTACGTTCACCTGTGTTATTTTGTGACTGGTGAATCTGAACAAGGGATTTTAAAACAACAAAGTGACACCAATGTATCAAACACAGCAGCAGTAGAACAGCATCTCCTGTGTTCCTGAAAGCTACAAATGCTGATTATTTTCTCCATGGCCATTGGACGTGGGAAAATGTTCTTAAGATAATGATAGAATTTTTTAGGCTAAAATGTTTCATATTTTCCTTTTTCCCTGCTGGCAGACTTGTTCTTAATGAGTGAGTGTCTGCTGTTCCCATGCTCAAACAGTCCTAAATAAATCTTTAGAAAAGTATTTAGAGTTGCAGCTAACGATTATTTTAATAATCGAGTAATCGTTTGGTCCATAAAATGTCAGAAAATAACGAAAAATATTGATCAGTGTTTGTCAAATGTGGAAATTATGACATTCTCAAATGTCTTGTTTTTGTCCACAAACCAAAACAAATACCAAAAAATTATTTATTGAGGGGAAAAAAAGCAGAATGTGTATATATATGTATGTATATATATGTATATATATATGTATGTATATATATATGTGTGTGTATATATATATATATATATATATATATATATATATATATTCACATCATATACAGTTTTTTCCTCCTTCCTTCTTTCGCCCCCCTCCCCATACAGTGAGTACAAACTGGAAAAGTCACTAATACATTTGCAAGGAGGTCAAAATTATTCAGTTTTTAATTATTTCTTTGTTACGTAGAGCAAAGAAACCAGAAAAGATTCACATTTAAGAAGCTGAAACAATCAGAGATCTTGTTTTAATCATGAAAAAAGCTTCAAATGAAATGAAATTAAGAATCGAGTAATCGTTTCAGCTCTAGTAATTTATTATATTTTGGTTAGTTATGTGTAAATCTTGTCCAGACAGCATCCAGTAAACAGCAGGAACAGGTGTGATTGAGCATGCAGGCCTATGTCAGGCAGTTGTTTAGAGCTGCACAAATCAAATGTGCAGCATTTCAATACTGGACGACCGTGTTCGTGAGAAGTCGAGATTATGTGCAGAGCAGGAATGTAAAGGGTGAAAAGAAAACACTGAGAAACTATTTGACCAATGGCATTTGATCATATTTAAAAGTTGGACACGTTTCATAATGTCAAGGGACACGCAGTTGATCTTCAATACAGACATCATTTAATTAAATGACTAACCCCTTTGTTGTGTCTCAACAGGAAGGTGGCTCAGCATGAAGCAGAGACAGCAGGAGCCATCATGGCCTTCTTCCTGTCCCTGGGTTTGGCGCTGGGCGCTGCAGTGTCCTTTGCTTTCCGGGCCATAATCTAAACCCTGCAGCAGAAGTAGAGTAGACCACGTCTCGCCCTCCAGGGAGAAACCTGTCAACATCTGGACTAACTGTGCAACAACTCTCTGACTGAGCGGAGGCAGCGTGGCCGAAGACCAGAGAAGCTCGGCCTGTGGCTGTGGAGATTCGTCTGGTCTGGTCTCATCACCACGGCAACAAAATGAGCTGAAAATGTTACTGAATGTTTTTGTTTTTATTTCCTGTAAACACAACAGCTTGTGTCTTTTTTTTTTATTAATGCTACTGATCAAATAGATTGTTTTTCTCTGAGTTCAAACCAAATGTGTAAAAAAAGTAAAAAGTAGTGGAGTGGTCTCCTCGTGGAGAAAGTCTTTTAGTGTATTTCAAATTGTGCCAGATATCAGACTCCTGCCAAGCCATGAGGCCCGAACAGTGACTGTAGACGAGCATGAGCACCGTCACAGAATCCTCATTCATACATAAAAACGTTCTTTTGCACACAATCATAGTCAAAATAAAAGGGTTGGATTGTATCGCGGTGGTTAAACACGTCATTAGTCTTAAACACATTTGTACATGTGAGGCTCTGTGACGCAGGTGTTGGGCTCGTCTGCGGTCGACTGTTATAAATTGAACTCCCTCTTTTAAGCGTGAGCAGTGCAATGCCACGGCTTCTAACTCCATTTAAACCAAATGACACAAAAGACGTGTGGGAAAACCGAGGAACTTTGCAGGGAGGTCCAAAAAAACCGCTTTGCTCCCTCCCGACTCTTTCAGTATTAACGCAGAGCATCTGAAAACATCCTGCATAACAAGTCGATCAGAATCTCAGTGAGTGTTAAGAATGCACTGAATCTAAAGGCGAGGTTGAAACAAATAATCTGGGCCACTTAACTCGATGGTAACCTTCTCTGTATATAATTCTTATTTTTGTTAGCGATTGTTTGTAGGCTTTCCTGTTGTTTTTAAGTGAAGTTTCTTTCATTTGAAGAAGAAAAAACCCCTGTTATTTTAAACGGAGGTCACATTATTCAGGCCTTGTTTCTTTTGTTACTGCATCTTCCTGATGAAATACAGTTATGACTTTAAATGTAAACCTACTCTCATGTAGGATAATATTTGTACCAGAAGTAGTTTTGTTTTAATACAAAATGAATGAGGAGATTAGATTCCCCATCAGCCTGTTCTTTTTGTGTTTTTGTGGCCTTTTGATGCTTTTTTTATTGAAAGTTCATAACAGCCTGTTTGTTTACAAGCACAATGTTTGTCTGCTCTTCCATATTTGAAGTTACATGTTAAGAAAATGTTTCTCATGTTGCAGCTTAAGAAAAAAATAAACCCGTATTTTTAAACATCTGGCTCCTCCTGTTGGTCATTGTTGGAAATGCACTGGTGGTGAGGGTGAGAGGAGTGAGCTAAAACATCTGGAAACAGCAGCAGCAGATGTTACAATGCAGCTTTACTCTGTTCTGACTGAAACTGAAAATGTATCACTGGTTAAACTTAACATTTCACCCATTTATCTGTTTTTATTTATTTTCCCAGACCTTTTACTCATAAAACTCGACAGAAACACAGTATAGGGCTGTGTACGTGTTTTATTTTCTATGAAGGAACTTTGACGTCGGCTTTTTGTCAATTTAATATACTGTTTTTCAATCCCAACTTCCTCTGTTGTAGGAATGTGACATGTAAAGAATCGCAGATCCACTGTTTGATCATCGAATAACACATTTGCTTCTGTAAATTAGAAAAAAGGGTGAAGTGGCACTTTAATTAGTTAACACACACACACACCACACGGCACGGGTTAGGTTGCATCTCCACTACAAAAAAGTACTTACTTAACGTGGGCGGGGTCATCATTGCATGGCTGAGTGAAACTGCGGTGACTTCCTGTTATACGCGAGACACATACACACACACACGAGTCACAAGTGACTTTACACCAGACTTCTGTAGTTGTTGGAGATTAACCCACGTTTTTAGGATTGTTAAGTAGTTTATCTACAATTCGGCACTGTTCGGCTTGATTTCTGTCCACACGTCTCCGGAGTACAGCCTCCTACTCCACAGACTACAGCGGTCTATGATGCCGCTCGCGATCAGCGGCGCTGTCCCTAAATACACCACTCCACCTTAAAAGACTCCTGTTAAATATAGAAGTTTCCCTGGTAGTTGTTGGAGATTAACACGCGTTTTTAGGAGTGTTAAGTAGTTTTAAGTGACCTACAGTTCGGCGCTGTTCGGCTTGATTTCTATGTGGGACGTCTCTTCCTGTGACGGGACTCTGGCCAGTCAGCGGCCGGCAGCCTGACCAATCATCGCATAGTACTTACTTGAGCACGCTTGGAACCTCGCCTATGCCAGTGGTAACGCTACTTAAACCGTGGCGTGGCGAGTAGAGCCGGTGGACATGCTCCAATAGAGAAAAACAAACTTTCACTCTCACATTCACACCTACGGCAAATTTAGAGTGACCAATTTAACTAATCCCCATATTGCATGTTTTTGGACTGTGGGAGGAAGCTGGAGAAAAACCAGGCACACACGGGGAGAACATGCAAACTCCATGCAGAAAGAACCTTGTTCCAACTGGGGCTCGAACCTGGGTCTTCTTGCTGTTATAAGCACATTTTTGTTTATGTTCACAGTAGAAATATATTTTCATTGCTGTTTGTTTCAGATTCTGGAATTCTTTTCTTTGCATTTAACACGTAGAGATGGCTGGATGATGTAGGGAAAGGTCAAAGCCAAATAAAGTCAACTTCACATCTGTCTTCACGGTCATATTGTGCTGCTTCACTTAAAATAAGAGGATGCTCTCTTACCTTGATGCAGCGCTGTTCGTGAAAATTGACAGCAAAGACAGATGAAGAATGTACAGCCTAAGTTACATGTTATAGCAGTGGAGCCCAAGTCAGCTCAGCCTCCCCTGAGCAGAGATTCCAACCAGTTATCATGTAATGAACACATGAGCATACACACGCTGTGAGTGAGTGCTTGGGTCAGAATGACTTATTAGTCCTCGTTATTTCTGCTAATATCACAAACAATTTCCTGGCAGCCAAACTCACTGAAACCTCCTATTGGTAAACACAGTGATTTGGGAAAGGTCATTGTACCCTTAAACATTGGCACTGTTCACTGACAACAGTTTAGTTTGTTTCCTCTAATAGTCTCACAGTTCAACTAATGTTCAAAACACTGACGCCAGAATTCTGTTCTTCAGAGCACATATGTCGCTGGTTCCAAGACCTCTGACCTTTCCCTGACATCATTTTCTTACTACATATCCCCCCTCTCATGTGGATTTATTCCCACATACAAAAAGTTACAGGCTTATACACTCAGGACTGTCATGTGATAATGACATCATTGTGATACTGTAGTAAGGTCACTGAAATCCATGACATTCGTGCTGATCAGGCTTCTCAGTGTGAACACTTTTCTCTAAACTATTTACTATTTACAGTAAAGTATTCTCATAAAATGCTACAATTAATCAATAGTTTTTATTCTCACTGGTAAAGTCAGTGCTTACAGTTTTACACATAGCTTTTCTTTATTAGAATAATAACAAAGCAGATTCATCATAATTTCCTGCAGTCAAAATGTTCAAGACTGATGAGAAATGAGACTCCTTCTGTTTCCTGTGTGATTCTTGCAGTTAGAATGTGCTCAGTGTTTGTCAGAGACAGGAGAATGTGTGTTAAAAAAATAATGACCAAAAATATAACATAAAATGTAATAACTAACCTCATCAGTTGCTTCTTGTGCCTCTCTAAACAGATCACAACGGAGCCACAAGAGTTGTTTTAATGATTTATTCTTAAGGTAAACATTTTTATTGAAAAATAAATTACCAGAGATCCTTAAAAGTCAGACACACACATCGTCTCTAACCCACTCGACACAGTCAGTTTACTCAGAATCCAAATACGTTTCCATAAACATCAAACCTTTACAGCAGCAACTTACCCTTCTCTAAAAACCAAACCAAACCAACCGCCTGTTAAATTGATCCACTATAAAACATATACAAAGTTCATTTAAATATTGAATCCAACATACATGCCTGATTGTAATCTGTGAACACTGAAAAGAGAAGTGGACGTATGAGACGGCAGCCTGAGGTTAGAGATCCATGTAAAAGACTGATGCAGATGTTAACCGTGCTCATTTAAATCATCCGTAAAGACAAAAAAGAAAATGTGGATGGATTCATCTGCCGGCAGTTAAAGGAATAGTTCAACATTTGGGGGAAACAGGTTTTTACTGACAGCTAAAATCTGTCGCTAAATACAAAGCTATAGCCAGCAGTCAGTTAGCTTAGCACTGCAGAGAGCAGGAGATGAGTGGGTGAGTGTGAATCTCAGCAGAGCAGCTGTAGCTTCATATTCATCCTTCAGAAAGATCAGTTACCATCTCATTTATCTGTCGCCTACATCAATATTTTCCAAAATGTCAAAAATATTCCTTTAAAAAGGAGTTTGATCGAAAAACAAACAAACATTGCTCCTTCCACAAAGGCAAGAATCAAATTTGCAGCTTGCACGTCTTAATATGAGAGTGGATCTGATGGAAGGCAGTGGAGAAGAGAAAATGGCTCCAGGTGAAAACCCTCCCTGAATATGTGAGTATAGTTGGGCTCTAAAAGCTCTTTAGAAAACACTCTAAAAGCTCTTAACTCGCTTAACACTACAACACAGCAGCATGCAGAGGGCACCAAAGGCACCATTTAAAACACGTCAGTCCTTAAATAAAGAGCTAAAGCTCCCCACAAAACTCATCAGTATTATATTCACTACGTATTAAAGGGTGAGGCTGGATGAATACAGAGGTTCTGTCGGGAAGCAACTGGAGCCCAGTCTGATCATACACATGTAATCTGGTTAACACGGCTTTAAAATTTAGTGTCAAAAACTGAACGAATGAAGAGTGAACTGTTGCCGTTTGTCTGAGGAAAAATAACAGTTTACAGTTTTACTTTATTTCCAGCCTCATGTGTTCATTTCAGATTTGTAGGAGACAGATTGATTTATCAGGACGGGACACACTGGAAGTTTAACAGCTTTAAAAAAACACAAAAACAAATCACTAACCAAAGATAATCTGCTTTCACTTCAGTGTAAATCAATAAAATCTACTTCCTGATGATAATAATGATGATGATGATAATAACCTCACCATTAGATGTGTTTAGTCACGTGTGCTTTGTTGGACGCGTTACTTGACAGGCTGAAGAGAGACACGAGTGAAGCTCTGAACTGTGACACACAATGATTACGTCCACAGAAATGTTTTACCTTGCACTGTTGATAACAGCTGTGTCCGTTTTTCCCTGAATTACAGCTCAATCACAGAGTGAGTGCAGTCTAGCAACAGCAAGTGTGTGTGTGTGTGTTCTTGTATGGGTAGTGTTGTGAGGACCAAAAAAACCTACAAACCACGGGGAGCGAGGACATTTTGGCTGGTCCTCACGTTCTGTCACTGCTTAAAGGGTCTTTTTGAAGGTTAAGACTTGGTTTTATGGTTATAATAAGGTTTAGGTTAAGGGGCTAGGGAATGCATTAGGTCTACGAGTGTCCTCACTACGAAACGAGACACAAACGTGCGTGTGTCAACCTGCAGGGTGCATTACATCTATAACAGCGTGGCACACAGACGACAACCTTTGTTCAGGTCCTGTTTTGGCAAAAGACGCCGCTGGCTTCTCCTCTGTGACCTCTCATTGATGTGCAGCTCCTGCTCTCAGGCACTGGGGGGCGGTGAAGAGCAGAATGAGCAGTGAGCCTTACCGGGTCAAGTTGCTCATGTCGAAACGGGGTCAGTGAAGTCATGATGGATGTTTGTGTGAGGGGGACAAACAGTAGAGGATCGGCTTTGGTGTTGAACTAGTTCCAGAGTTCTAGGACTGAACCATTGAGCAAGTGGACAGCGAGGAGGGGGAAGGAGTTGATGAACATGATGAGGAGGATGAAGGAGATGAAGATAGTCAGTGAGTCTTTAGCTTGGTGTGCTGCGGGCCCTGTTCTGTCAAGCTGGCTTTGATTGAGTTAACCACTGTCTGTCTGACGTTGTCTTCCATATAATGTTCGCTTAGTGGCTTCAAAACCTGCAGCAGAGGACAGCGGAGAGGACAGAGGACAGGGGAGATGGAGAGAGGATTTTTGTGTGAGAACAGATCAAGTGAATTCGGTCACAAAACTGTTCATGAAGAAGGAAAAAGAAACTGAAAGAAAAGGGTTGTTAATAAATAAAAATCAATGCAACAAAAAGTGGTGTCGTCCAACATGCTGATAATTGACACACAAAACCAGTCACAACACAACTGAACAAAACCTCTTTAACTGAAAAAAACCCACATTCATCAGAATAATTGGATTTAAAACCGTGTGGGCAAGCTCCACATCCGTGATGATCCTGAGAAGATTGGGAGCCTGTCAGCACTCAGAGGATTATCTGTGTCCACATCCAGAGGTCAAAACGTAAGAATCCAGCATCACCGCTCTTACAAATAAAAGTACTATAAAAGAAGCTAGCAAACTGCAGAGGTTTCAAACGTAAGACAGTCTGTGAATCCGCCAGTCAACAAGCAGCTAGTTAGCCTTCTTGTAGTTATTGTTGTTGTTGTTGAGAAGAGTTAACGCTCTGAGTCCCAGTGTTGTTCCTGATGGGAACGAAGGAAGGAGAGAGGCGGGCCATGGCAGGCGGCTCATGACCGGCTCCAAAAGTTTGGAAAACACCTGAGAAGAGTGGGAAGGACCGCGATAGTTACACAAGGAACAAGACAGACAGACAGACAGAGAGAGAGAGAGAGAGAAACAGACAGACATTTGAAAGTTTGAGCAGAGGACAAAGGGATATGAGACAGATCCAGATGTTCAGGGAGAGTAAAAGAGAAATAAAGAAGATTTAGATGCCAGTAAAGCTGAAGACATAAAATAGATGTTGTGAATAATGGGACATGTGTTTACATGACAATTACTAAAATCATTTAACACCTACATGTTGTGATTGAGTGAGTGCGAGTGGGATCTTGACGTACATAAATAAAAAGAATACTGCCGTGGTGGTAGGAGGAGGACTAACGGAGAGGAAATCAGACAGGATGGATGAGAACAGCAGGAAGAAGTTCAGAGAAACAGGAAGTTGCACTCTCACCTTGCTAAGCATCTGCTGTAAAGCATGGGAGGGTGGAGAGAAACAAAAGCAGAGGAAGGAGGGGAAACATCAGAGAGAAGAAAAGAGGAGTTTGTTACCCCTGAAGAAACTCCAGAAACAAAAACACAAATGCTATTCACACACTGGCTTTGTGTTTGAGTTTCAGTGTGAAGGCAGCGCTGACGTGTGAAAGGAAATGAGTGTTGTTTTGATTCGGTGAGATGGATGATGGGATGCATCAGACAGAAAGATAACGAATACACAAATTCCTGTTTCTCTTCTTTTCCTTACAATTAAAAGCAACAAGTGGAACTTTAAAGGTCAAATGTGTAAAAATGAGTGACATCCAACGATGAGACCACAGTCTGCCACAAACACAGGACTACTCCGTTCACTACTACCTTTCCCGAGCTCGTCTGGGATCTACATGCACCTGGTTAATGTGGGTCACTTTCTCCAGAAATTTAGTTTATAATGACCCAAAACCTGTGTTTGTTCGTACACAGGTATTTATGAGACAGCTCACTGCGAGATGCAGTTACTTGTGTCTCCATGCAACTGAGTCTCCCTCATTTACAGTAGACTTGCATGTTATCCCACTGCTGCATCATTTGATACAGTAGGAAATATACATGTGTTCTGCATGTATTCCGTTTTAACATATTATAACAATTCAAACATGAACTTTTACATGCAAATTTCGTACAAAAAGTGACAGCCCTGATGTAGGTGGAGCCATTCTACGCAGAGTAAGCTTCTGCTTCAAAACGCATAATGTATGTTGTGGCAGCTCAAGCATGAAGAAAAGAACATTTAACGCTAAATTACGTATCAAAGGTTTTTTTTAAAGACTATAAAAATCACGAGGATTTTCATTTTAAAGCCATTATACACTTAAACATACATATTGAATTTCTGCCAACAAACCCTCCTAAAAGGTTACACACTGGACCTTTAAATAAAACCTAACTTTCTAAAACAACAACAACACACACATATGTATGTATATAATATACATGTTGTTATATCTTGGACACACCCACCTGTACCCAGAGAGTCTCAGCCACCTCATCTATCATCGTTCCCACCTCCCGAAACTCTCCAGAATACTTCACGTACGCCCAGGCGCAGAGTGACAGCAGTGCGATGCCCATGACCAGGTTAGCTAGGGAGGCTAAGGTGCTCAGACCGATGAAGCCGGTCACGCCGGACACCACGTAGGTGACGAACATGACCGCAAACAGCGTGGCGGGCGTGCGCGCTGCATAGAAGATGTTTTTGCCATCGTTGTGTTTGGAGAAGTTGGTGTAGGCCTCGTCCAACTCGGATTCCAGTTGGTTCTGGTAGCGCTGGCAAAACTCGTCGCCGCCCATTTTCTTCACAGAGCGGAAGTAACGTACAGAGTGTGTGCGGAACTCTTCGTGGCAGCGCTCCAGGTCGGCCGGGGCAATGTATGGCTTATCCCCACCGCAAATCTGAGTAGAAAAGATGGTTTGTTTTAATGGATGTTTTGAAATGATTACATTTACGGGCTTTCTATTATATTTATGATTTCAATTGTTTTGTGCTTAAATTAATCTATTACTATGTGGTGCAAACACATGATGGCACATAACTGATTATGTAAATATAAACATGCCCTCACCTGCTCCATGCTCTTTCCATACATGTCTTTGGCTCCTGCCACTGCAGTCAAGTTGTTGGCTTCTGCTGTCGCCTGAAAAGATAATTAAAATTCACTTATTAACGACCACAGAAGATAAACCTAAAAGTGAGAACACAATTAAACGTCCTGTATGTAGGATTTAGAAGTTCTATTTACATAGAATAGGAATAGTAATATGTGTATTTGTAAGATTATAATTAGATCCTGTCCCGTGGAATTGGCCAGGACGCATTGGGGGTGGGAGGTAGTTGGTTAATTGCATTAACCACCAGTTGCCACTAAATCCTTCACTCTGAATCTGTTACAAAGGTCCTCCAGAGTTAATACAGACACCAACCTGCAGCATGGACTTGGGGTGAGGCAGCTCCTCACCTTGGTAGATCTTTATGTAAGCCTGCAGGAATATAGAACACAGATTATCACACGAGTGCTTCCTGTGCCATGTTGCCGTTTGGTGTGTCCACGAAAAGTAAAAATTTTTGTTTTGCAAGCTTGTGGTCCGTTCATGATTGTGCTTCCGTTTCAAAGTAAATGGAAACCTTTAAGATTACAGTTGTGTATTGCAACGATCAAATGTTCAGTCAATGGTTTTACACTGAATCTTCATCTTCAAAACTAAATGATGTACTTGCCAGACTGGGCAGCAGTTAACCCATCCATATGAAAATCAATGCATTTAAAGTGTAATCCTGCAGGACCTTAAAGTACTCCAGGAGATCTCTGCAGGTGACTTTATTTCCTCCAATCTCCTTCTCTACCAGTCTCTCTGGGTCCAGGAGGAGTGGCACTAGCTTGGCCAGCTCCCTCTTAAAATCATCATCGATGTCTGAAACATAAAACACACACTAGGATTGTCACATCGACCTTGATTATATAATCATTAGTACATGTGTTTATTCACATTATCTCACCTTTCAGCCTGCCATCAAAGTAAGGGTTGGTGGCCACCTTGAGGCCAGGATGTGGCAGCAGGAAGCAGCCGATGCTGGAGAAGCAGGAGTGGATGTGCTTCCTTACATTTTGCAACTCTTCATGTTGGTTCTGTTTTACCTGTGTCAGCAGATGATGAGGAACTCACACACTGCAAGTATATATTTGTGTTTGTCACAGACTGGCGTGACTGTGCATACACATGTTCTACTAAGCATATTTGAACAAGCAATGACATTAGATTTTAAAAACAGGTGTGGTGCCTGGAGGGGTGTGTGTGTGTGGAACTCACTCTTTTCACTCAAAAAAAAACTCACCTGCAGTCTTTTGTCTAGGAAGTTGTTGCCTCCTTTTAGGCCATAGTTATGCTCATAAGGGTAACTCCAGTCACGAATCAGGAACATCAGCGACTGAAACATGAAAAACAATATCAAAACCACACTGAAAATAATGAGACGTTACTTCATGTCAGGGAGGAAGAGCCAAGATTTGATCTGTTAATTTCAGATGTTCTGACATGATCCGGTCCAATAATATTTCACAATTAGATATTAGCTATTTGCTAACAAAACTATTGACAAAACTGTTGGCAGTACATCAGTACATGTTCAATGGTAAAAGGCAGAAGCAGCCAGTACCTGGAAAGGTTTCAGGTAGATCTCTTCCATTGCCAGGCGACCGTATTCTGTGAAAAGCTACAGAGGAGATTCATATTATAATCAGCAAACAGACAATCAGACTGGAAAAGACTTTGCTTCAGCTTTTTTCCTGTGTAGGAAAAATAACCATAATCAAAAATCACACTGACCTGCAGATGTTGTAGGTCATCCTCCTGTATATTCTGGGAGAGATTGTACACCTGAAACAAATTAAGAAAGACATCATGAGTGTAGATGTTTATTTAAGCTCATGCTGTGAACAGGAACAGCATATTTCGAGGCCTCACCTGTACAGAGCTCGTCATTGTGCTGAGGGCAAACACAGTGGCACAGTCCTTTATTGTGGACTGGCTGTCAAACGCTCCCTGAGTGTCAACGAGGAGTACAGCTACCTGTTGGAATGAAATGGAACCATCAGGGTGTTTGCTTTTAAACGTCACAATGAGACCATAAATTTGAGACAACCACATGTAGCTTGTTAGAGGACTACAATATTTGTCAACCTTGCTGCCATCTGGTTTGTCAACCACAAACACTTCGCTCCAGATCTGAATTCCTGTGGTTTCCCTCTCGCAGCCTCCTCTCCAGGTGAAGCCTGTCAGAGGCTCATCGTCACCTCCAATCCACGAGTGATTCTGCTACACAGTGAGAGGGGAGAGAAGAGCGAGACATAAGAGGAGATGAGCATTATGTGAGACGGTACGAGATGAAATTCACTGGAATACAGAGGGCAGGTGAGAAAGGGTAGTAAAAAAATATACAATATTGACATTTCTCACAAGAGCTGTTTTGTCAGATACATTGAGAAGTAAATGTAGTTTGTTCTTTCCTTCACCATTTGTTGTTTGAGAATGTCTCCAAACCCTGTGTGAAATTTCGTCACACAGAGAACTGAGAACTCAGCTTAATGGTGTTAATTAATCAAGTATGATCATCTTGTTGACCACTTAAAACCAGACAAATGAAAGCTTCAGTTAAAACACCTCACAGTGACCTCATCAGAATCCTCAGCTGACAGATGGTACAAGCTTTCGACCACATACAGGAAATGTATAAGCAAGCCACAAAGGCAAATCCCTCATTTGCAAGCAAAAACACAAGCACTGATTCATAGTGTACAAAGTTTGCATGTGCATTTTCCCTGCACAGCTGACCACAGAGTGAGATAATCATTTACCTACAGTCCAGCAATTCTGCACATAAATACAGTGGCTGTGGAAGTTGTAAATTGCACCACATGTCAATAGCATGTGTAGCTCTGGTCAGCCTTGCATGAGCTGTGTGCTCATGTTCATGCAGCACAACAGCTGTGAGACACCACAGGGTCACACCATTCCTCCGTCTATACTCCACGTCTGTGCTAGAGAGCACATTAGATCAGTGTAAGGTGATCCCTCTCTGCATCTGTGTGTCAGGCTACTCCTAGAAGACCCAAAGGACTAGTTGTTGATATCTTTGATGGACAAAGTTGCTAGGTCATGGCCCTGCACAAAAGTGTGTCTGTGTAAAAACAGTGTGGGTATGTATTGTGAAGTGTACAACTTAACGTTACGCAAAGGGCACTAACTACCATATTTGTGTTGTTATCTGCAATTTTACAGCATAGTTTATAAAATTAAAAGTACTCATTATTATGACACTAATAATAATTAAAATAATACATTTCTAACTGCATTGGTTCTATTTCCGATTATTCACACTGATAGCAGAGTTATTGAAGTGGATACTATTTAGCCCTTTCAGGGTTCCCACTCTTTTCTTGAAATCCTTTTCTACAGTTGTACCTTGCATGTTATTCAAAATCCAATTTCATCCTGCAGCGCAAAAAGCTCAATATAAAACAATGTCATTCAAATAAAAACATTCCTCAAAAAAAAAAGTTCCTCAGGTATTGTAGCTTCTTCACACTCTACTGCATGTTTTCCAGTGTTTTAATTAGAGCTTCCAGCTCTTCCCTATTCTCTGCCACACTTCTACAAAATGAATTTGATTTAGTCACTCATGTGAAGTCCAGTTTTTATTCTGCTCGACCACTGAAAGAAATTCCAAGAAATTCATCCAGCCAGTAACTGTAAACAAAATTTTGGAACTCTGCTTTATGGTTTTGATTGAACTTTGTCATGCTGAGGCAGTGCGCCATGCTGCATTGAGGAGAACCCGTAGGAGTTTTATCAAACATTGCTATTGCACTTTCAGCTTCTATCACCATGATCACAGGGTCAAGGGAGCTCATGTGCCCCACAGCTGGGTCTTCCCTGCAGAGGACTTCCCTGCATATTTTTTTTGCAGGTCACAGCGAGGAAGGAGACACATTCTTTCTTGAGCACCTGCATGTTCACTGGAGTTTCCTGGAGCTTTTCAGATGCCTTCTCTAAAAGCCTGCTTTGGGGCAAATCCGGTGTCCAGCTGTTTGAGTGGCACATGGACTGATTTGTTTTGGAGGTCCAGTTTTAGCAGCTGGACAGGTGTTTTCTCTTGCAGTTTTTCCCAGAATATTCTTTGCTTGTGCATGACCCATAAACTCTATGCATTCATCAAAATATACAACATAGCACTGTGCTATTCTTATATCTTTGACCCATTGCTCTTTGAAATAAGGATCTAGTCCAAAACATATAAGGTACGCTGATTTTGTTGCACCACATGAAATCAGTTTGGCAAGCTCTGTGTCTGGGAACATTTGACTAAAATATCTGAGAAATCAGAGCTAGAGAATGAGTAGTGTGCCTTGGACATCTTGATTGCCTCTCCTGTGTCTTTTGAAGGACTCCTCCTCATGAAAGCTGTCATTGTTTAATTTAATTGTCCAGCAGTCTATGGTCTTGCCCGCATGCATGACTCTTGAGAGCTGAGACACCCATGTCACTTATATCCAAAGACTGCCTGCAATACTTGCAATATTCCCTATGCACATCTCCTGATACCTCTCCTAGCCAGTCCCTGAACTGTGGGTCTTCTTTCCACTCAGTTTTGAATTTGGACTGTCTTCCTGACATTGTCACTTACTCCTGTAAACACAGATTTGAAACTCTCTACTACTGCCCATACTGACTGTTCACACAGCAAATTAATGTTCATACCTTAGCTTTTTCATATCTTTTATATTCTATGTATTATACATACTGTACACGCCGCATCGCACTTTACTGCTTCTTTCACACCTTTGGTTAGATGCTAATTTGCATTTTATTGTTCCAGTACAGTCATTTTAAGTTACTCTAGTACTCAAATAAAAAAACAAAACAAAACAAGATCGATGGCCAATATCTCTCGCTATCACCACAGTATCGTAACAAACCTAAAATATATTTAACAAACATTGTTTGCTAGCTATCTTTTTAGTCTGGCTTTTCTGTAGTGTCGTTTACTATTAGAAATGTATGGTTTATACTTCTATTCCATCTATTTAGTATATACCTTAATTTGCTCTGCTGTATCCATATTTAATTTTTTTTTATAAAAAAAAAATGACATTTTATAATATATAGATATATTATACATGGATTTTATTGTTTTACTATCCAATTAAATTTGTTTATTTATCATCATTGTATTAGTTTTTATCTTTTATTCTCACATTATTCTAACTGCTCATATTTTATTGGTTGGTGTGCATTGGTATAAGTATAATATGAGTTTATTTCCTATGATGTTCTGTTGTTTAATCAAGTCCTTTAGTCAAGCCCTTCGAATTGCATTTCATTTGTTTAAAAGTTGTAAAATAAAGTAGAATTGACTGATTGATTCACACAAGGATTCATTCAAATGCTAACAACATTAAGTATAAGAACTGCCAGCAGTTCAAATTAACATGTAATACTTTTCAATACATTTCTAATTTCAAGGATGCCTTAACTCATGTTTTCCATGACTGGAAAATCATTTTCCAGGTTTTCCAGCAAGCGTGGGAACCCTGCCATTCCCTTATATATCTGAGGTGCATTTTGTAACCACTCATTATCTCACCTGATTGTGCATGTACCGCAGCATGAAGTCCAACAGGAAGGACTTGCCCTTGCGGAAGGCTCCGGCCACAGACACGACCACTACATTCAGGTCCTTCACGTGATCTTGCAGCAGGATCTTCTCCAGCGCTGCAGCATCAAGCTCAAAGCTGTGCTCATCTTCATTGGCAAGGACAATCTGGATGGGATGGGCTTTTTGTTCCTCCTCTGTCACAGCCTAAAGACATGAGTTTTCAATCAGGATTGTCCATGGCAACTTTGCTGACAAGGCAGGTTTCTTAGAGGAGACAGGAACTGAAAATAACAGCAGCCAAGTCTCAGACAGAAGAGCAAGAAAAACACATTCTGTCTGAATGTGAGATGTAGCAGAACAAAGCTAGAAATCAATATACAGATTCAATATAAATAATGATATAATGCTTTAACTTTACTTTTTTATCGCATTTACAAATTTATCGCATAAATACTTCCAACAACTGATCTTGTTCATACCAAATTATTCTTACTTCTTTATTTCTTTTAGAACTGAATCATTGATTTCTAAGCAAAAATGCAAAAAGGTTGTCTAAACTAAGTTTATGTCTGGTTAAAAACACATGTGTTGACAGAACAACAGTGACAAAAAGCACATCAACACTTTACCTCATCTTCATGAATCCCTTCGTCTGGTGAGGGGGTGAGGCTGGCATTTTTGCTTAATTTTGAGGCCATGGTCCTGGGAAGCAATTCATCCTCCAGTTCTTCTGTCTTGGCTAAAGGAGGCTTCTGCTTCTGTTGGAAAATGGGGACATCTTCCACACCACTCAAGCCTTTGAATAAGAAAAACAAAGCAAGAGAGAGAAAGATAGAATTACACTTGGTTAGATAACGACATACTGCATGTGCAGACTATGGGTGTGAAGTGAGAGAAGAGAGAAGAATGCGAAGGCAGGACTATGTGGCATGATTCATTCCAAGTTTGTTTCTGTGAGAGATAGAAAATATCTAGAATTGAAGATTAAGTGAAGTGTCTTATATGGGTCAAATTCCATATCTTTCCACCAGTCTGTACTGCTCTCCACTCTGTTCTGCCCATCTGGGTCAAGCTTGAAAATAGCCTTGTTCTCAAAATCACAAAAGGGAAATAAATGACACGAGGACGTCACAAAGACAGCGTTCTCTCTTCACTAATGTGGATGTTTCTGTGGATCTTAAAACTTAACCATTCCCCTGAACCCCTTCCTCATGTCACTCAGTAGATTGATATGACTTTATTGCAACTAAATTGGACTTTAAACTGTAGGTCTGTGTGAAATCATACTAAATTGAATTTCTCAAAGTCAGACTAACACAACCAAAAAATATGATTGGGAGTTGAGCTACTACTACCTTCAGTGCACCCAGTCCAACTCAAGCTGGCCTGAGTGCACCGCACATGCACCCAGTTCCCAATCCCCAGCTAATACCCAGAAATAAACTGGTACACAGAAGACAAACGCAACAAAAAAAATGGTGAAATTCAGCCCATTAAATTTTTTTTAACCGATAAGGAGATTTAATGCTCTGCTGCTGAGAGTATTCTGGCTGGGAACATCACAACCTGGTATTGAAGCTGCTCAACTAAGCAGTTAAAATCTCCCTTTACAGGTAATAGAAAGGGCTGGTGCCATCTAAAAATGACACTCCCTAACATATAAACTCCACCATTTACCTCACACTGAACAGGTAAGACAACAAGTATTAAGCATTGCTCATTCAAATATTTAAGTGATTAGGCATTCAGCTGCAGTAAGTAGTGATACCTGCGTCTCATGACATTCACCACTGCCTAAGTAATTAATGAGAAACATGTTGTTTGGCTAATAACAAAGCTAATACCAAGTCGCCGGTTGAGCTTGCGGCTGTGATGTTAGACCCCGCACTTAAAATAGGTGGAATAATTGGGAAGCCCTAACAGGTAAAACTGTTCAGGTTTCACAAGCCCATTTAACAGGTAAGATAACATCTGTTACCACTTGTCAACTCAAATATTTCACAACTCTCACAAACTGATCTGAGTCAATGGGAAACACAGAGGTTGGCAGAATGTGGCTAATATAACAGAGTGCTCACATACACAGCCTTCTACATTCACAGGTTAAAATCCATCAAATGTGGTGATGCATTGCTCCAGTCAAGTGGTTATACTACAATTTATTCTGATGCAACCTTCATTCAACTTTATTTTCATTTTCTAAAATCAAAATCCTGCCAAACTGCAGTGGTCTTTAAATGTCATCTGACCAACACATTATGGTCCACAACACACAGACTTTGGGTTGGTCTGAATCATGCATTCCTATGAGGGAGAAGAACCAACAAACTGACATTAACACATCAGTGTAGGTGCAACTACAGTGTGTTGAATCACAAATGCAGCATATTCATGGGAGGAATGCAATGGATGGAATGAAAGGATTTTCACAATCAAATTACATTTTGTGCCTTTGGCAAATGTGAAACATAATGAGAGTCAGGTGGTTCTTCCAATCACCCAAGTATTTTTTGAAAATCCCTGCACTTTTCCAAACTGTCAAACAATCCCTTCCCTGATTATTATGTGCAACAAACAAACTGGCATGCCAGATGGATTTTGGAATGGATTGTTGAAAAAACAGGGCACTTACTTCGTATTCTTGCTAAAGCGGGCAACTACTGTACCGCAGTAACATTCAAAGGTCAGCCTGGATTTGCTACAAATTTCATAACAGATAGCCATGCTGTACTACTGTGTGAGGGGCTGCTGTGAGCACAGGGCAGTTACAGTAATTGGCACTGCAAACAAATTAGCTCTGCATATTTCCTCAATCGGTGGCAGTGTTGTTCCCAACAAAACCAAAGCAGCACTTGACAGAATGAAGTGGCACAGACTGCAGCCATAGGAGACACACAAAGACATTATTCTACTGGGACTGCAAGGAGTCTGTGCTGCAGTAGAACATGCATGTGTGTCTGTGTAAAAACGCCAACATGGAAGGATGCATAACAGACAGTGAAAAACCATATGCTTTGTACACATGTGCACTCACTATTACACTCACACTTCATGAAAAAGTGGCTGAAGCCTCCTACAAAGACCTGAGATTTTAGCAATCTTATAAGTTTACTGCAAGCCACACCATGTGACACGGATGAAATAAACTTAGGACATCAAGTTTGATATATGCAGACTGTGAGACAACTGAAGCTACAACGCATGTCAACAACATCTGTGAAGCTGCCAGAGTAAAACGTCACCAGCAAGTGCAACATCAGCGTGCGTTGTCCGTCTATGCCGATAAACGATGAAGCAAAACATGAAGCATCTCTGGCTCATACTACAGTATGAAGTAAGACTACCATTTTGGGGACGTGACCAAAGATACTGCCGCGTTTAGTTATCTTTTGCGTGAGACAGCCCAAAATCACACTGTGTGTAGTCGTCTTGATGCTCTGTCCCACTCAACTTGCAGAGAATGAGGACAAAACTATAATTAGCCACCTTACTTTTTATGTCACGGAGGAACTGAGCACATGTCCATACACAAGCACATGCGTTACCCTGAGAAGAGTGTGTAAAACATCATCATCAAAGTGTCACATGTAAACATAACTGTTTTCAGTATTGCATCTCTTCCAGTTCTGATAGGCACCTATATTTAACTATGCATTGCATAATGGCAAGAACAGTGTATGTCTGTGCAAGCCAACCTTCATTTCAACAGTGCCCCACATCAGCTCTCCCTTCATAGGACTCCTGCACTACTGAGGTCAATTTTGATAAGGCCAAAGTTCACTTTAAATAGCTCTCTAAGAACAAGAGGTTTCTCATTTTAAAAAGGTAATTTACTTGCATTTTCTGTGGCATTAGTGTAGAAATTTAGAAATTCACAAATCCCTGGGACTAAAGTTGCATCACATGCACCTGACAGGGACTGAAAGATAACAAGACTGCAGAGACTGAGTCAATGAAACAGAATTGGGCATCCACTGGAGCTAATTAAGATACAAACACAGTGTCTTCTCTGCACACCAGCACCAAAGGACAACCTGATTCTGCCTCTCTGGACTTTAATCGACAAGGGCAAATGTTGATTTTCTGCCAGCACACCAGTGAGGACAAAGTGCAGATTAAGAGCTGCTGCAGTTAGTGAATTCTGTTGCCACAGAGTCAGGTTGCTTGTATAAAAGTAGACATAAGGATTAAGATGATAAAAAGACTGCATATTAGTGATGAGACCTGGGGCTGGTTGCACCACCTCAAGTGTTTACTAACCTTAGTAACAGCATAAGTGTTTATCAGTCTATCCTAAAATAAAATGGGTTGCACCACTTTCACTAGCAATTGCATAGAGCTAAGTAATTGCTTAATAATTACATCTACTCCATTGGTGGTGTAGGTCTAGCATAACCTAGCTAGCTGCCAGCAGAACAACACCTTCATCTCTTCAAGTTTGAATTTCACTGAGATATTTTGCAGCACCATTTTGTCACGTGAGACATGACAACTTTCCTCTGGGTTCAAAATGTTTACTTAAAAACTTGAAAGTAAATTACAATGTCTGACGCATGGTAAAAAGACTGTGTTGCTTCCACAAAACGAAAATTAAACCATTGCATCAAGTATCTACTGAAGAAATGTCACTGCTGTGGCTGGTAATTATGTTTATGGGATGTTGACGAGGATTTCAATTGACCGTCACTGTTTACATTCTGCTCAGCTTGTTGTCGTCACTTCATGAGACTAGAAAATACTTGCACATTTACTAGCTAAGGGATTGCTTAAGTTGGTCTGGTGTAAACAGCTAGTAATTCCCACAGCTTTAGTAGTTGTTTAGCAATTACTAAATTCAGGATTTAGTCAAGACTTATGCCAAAGTGGCACAAGCCCACCCTGAAGTCTATCCATCTATCTTGTTTAACCTATTGTACACCACCCCTTTTTCAGGGTCCACACATTTGGTTAGTCATCACATAACATTTTAATTATCAAAGCTGTTGCCAATTGCCATAACTTTCAGTAAACTGACTACTCATTTAACTACACATTTTACTAACCATGCTTTGCATTTTAGAGATAGATAAGAGACCTGAAGGATGTTGTGTCCGCATGCTTTTACACACCGACACAGTGTGAGAGGAGGCAGTGGCTCTGATCAGCTCAGGTGGTTAATTATGGAGGGTGATCCATATGGGTATTTCTATGACCAGTGCTGATGATGCTGTGTTTTCTGTAAATTAGGGCAGCTGTTGGCTAATCTATCAAGCACCCCCACCCCGATGTTTGGTCTGTTTTCTTTTTAACTCCATCTGATAAAATATAACAGAAAATGTTAAATCGTTAAAAATAACAAGTGACTGGCAGATACAAGACTGCTTCAGTTAAAATTAATAAATACAATTAAACAACACTTACTGATTTCTCTTTCCAATCTGTGTTGTGTGTCTACACCACAAACTATTAAAAAAAACAATAAAAAAAATGCTTTATTGCACTTTAGTACACATTTTTAAAAAGGTGTAAACTTTCAGATTAATCAAATAATTCTCACACAATACTGATTTGAATTGGGCAACCTATTACCCAATCTACATCTGCACAATTCGACACACACATGCACTATTATAATGTGTCTGGTTATGGAGCTGCTGGGAAAAGTGTGCCAACCGTTTGTGTTCTGTACACTATATTGTAGTTGGTTTGTTGTGTTTTTTGTTTGTTTGTTTGTTTTTACAGTTACGCAGTAACTGACTGCAGCAACTGACACTGTGACGGGGGGACATGAGCAGCAGCCCTGGAAGAACCCCCCAATTCCCGCGCTACTGTAAATGCATCTAGTTCTACGCAGAGGACGAAATTAGTTTCGCAACTACGTTTCAACCGAACAGACTAATAATATGATATTTAAAAATACATTGGCGGGGAGAGGAGATCAACTTGTGTTGTGTGAGGACGGAGAGGCCCCAACAGGAAACATGTGCCTTACAAACGACAATTCAGAGACGTACCAGTTCACTGGTCAATGCAGAGACTTCAGGTGAAAGACCGGCCAGCTGCTGGTCCACTGTGGGCCAGGTGAAAGTGACGGCTCGGACAAATGAGCCGACAGGTGTCGCGGTCGCGTTTTGAAACCGGGTGAAAGGCGGGTTATCTTTCAGCCCGACTTAGACAGAGTAAGCGTGTTTGCACAAAGTGTCCACACACGGAACGCCACGACTTTGACTGTGTGATAACCCCTTTGGTTAATTTGTAAACGACATGGGAAACATTCATGGTGTTCGAAAGGATAATGAACTTAGTATGAACTCACTGTGGAGCCACATGAGGCAGAACACACTGCGGGTGTCCGACTGAAAACACAACACCACACTGACTAACGGAAAAGCGAGAGTTTGCCGAAAACAACGTCGACAGCAACAGAGTCACTGTGTTCTTCAGCCCTTATCTGCTTCGCTTCGCGCGTATAACAAACACATACTTGTCAAAAAAATAACAACAGTTTACCTTCGTCAACCATTCGGTTTTTGTGACTCGGCTTGAAGTGATTTCTGCTCCTCAACCGTCTCACCTCCGCCATCTTGGACGACTGGAATCTAACGTGAGTGACGTCACAGCACCTCCTTTCTTCTCACGCTGAAGTTCACGCTGAAGCGCAGCTGGCTGTACTGCGAAACACACGGTGCAAGTAATGTTTGTTTCTTTTTCTGTTCCTATATGATGTAGGTCAATATCTGTCCTCTGTTGCTGGATTCATACACCCACATAAATATGTATGGCAGGGGTAGGTGTTGTATGTAAACACAAATAATATGTGGCAATTGAAAGTATTGGAGTTTTTAAAAAAGAAAATGCATTACATTCTATCTAGATGATGATGATCATGATAATAATAAATGAAATAATACTACTAGTCATACTTCTACAACTACTATTACTACTAAGCAGTCTTATATAAAGTACCTGCATACTTGGGGAAAAAGTACAAATATTTTAGCAGATAATTACTTTGCTAAAAGTTGAAGTCACCTTTTTATTGCATTACGTAAGTAAAAGTCTTAAAGTATATGACATGTACTGTACATAAGTTTTAGAAGTAAAAGTATTAAACAATTCAGGAGTAATTATTGAGCTCAGTGTCTTTCAACGTGAAGGTTGTGGGTTCAATTCCTGGCTCTGCTAGTCTATATGTGTCCTTGAGCAAGACACTTAACTCCATGCATGCCGAAGCGTGTGAATGGGTGAATGGCAAAACTCTAGTGTAAAGCAGCTCATCAAGACTAGAAAAGCTCTATCTAAATACAGACCATTACCAACTCTTCTTCTTCTGATTTTATTTGGTAGTAATGAGTAACAAAGATAGTTAGAGGAAATAGTAGTGGAGTAAAAGTAAAACCTGCAAGAAATATAAATAACAATGCAAGATACATGAAGTACAGGAACTAAGTATGTGTACGTTTTTACATTACAGCACTACTACTAAGAAATATTAATCGTCAGCATCATCACCATAACGATAATGTTTTGCTGTCTTATTCTCTCAAAAATACTTACTAATAGGAGAGTTGTAGTATTTTATATATGATACTATTTGCTGAATATGAAACATATATTATAAAATCCCAGATGATGAAGCTGATGTCTTCAATAAAGGCATCATGAGGCTGACATTTGTGATTTTGGTGTGATTTTTCTTCTGGTTCCAGAAGTAAATTTAGAGCCCTATACACATAGAGTCAACAGCTTTTTGCCTACTTGCAAGACCATTATAATACTCCACCAATGGGCTCCTGATACAGATTAAAAACATGCAGGTTCCTTGAGTGAGCTCCTCCACCTTCTTCCATACACTATAACAGATGAGGGGAGTGAAGCTCAGCAGAGGAAAAAGGTCAAGGCACACTCAGAGAAGGAGCATGTTCATGTTTGAAGGGATGACAGTTGGAAAATAATTGGTTTTTCAAGTGAGGTGGGGGAATGGAGACCCGCCGCCGTGTTAATCTGTGTCACTGCTCTTCTATTCTTAGCTGGTCCCGTCGGATGGCAGAAATATGAGATACACATGTGATGACAAGGCCTGATAAATTTAGAGAGGGTCAGCAAACAGGAACAGAACCCCCACACCAGCACTGAGGTCCAGACATTTGGACTGTATGTATGTACATAAAGTGTATGTGTGTGTGGTATGGAGGAGCTGTTCCGGATTGCAAAGTATTTCTGGAGGAAGCATTTCCACGTGTCCTCATTCCATTGTCCTCAATAGTTTTCTCTCGCGTCAGAAGTCGTCTCACATTCAACCCCAGTTCACTGGACTTTGTGTGGCAGCCAGATGGATTTCACCTCACTTGCACTGTGCATTTATTTTAGCTCAGGAAATGTTGGAAACTTGGGAGAGGGCTCCCTCTATTGGCCACAACCTAAAAACACATTTACCAAAGAAAAAGCATGTGTATAAATGATTGAAATAATAAAATGCTAAATCCTACAAGAGCTCAAATCTAAATCCTTTTTAGGGTCACTCCACTCACTTATCCAGAAACCAGATAAAAATTGACTGAAGAAATGTTCAAAGTCTAATGTAGTTTTTATCTTTCTGAATTCTAAAAATCAGTTTATATATATATATATATATATATATATATATATATATATATATATATATATATATATATATATATATATATATATATATATATATATATACATATGAACTGATTTTTAGAATTCATATACATATATATGATTGTTCACATTTTAGCATTATACTTTACATCCGTCTGCATTGTCATTATTTTCTTCCCACAGTCCTAAAACATGTAGATTTGGGGTCTAGGCAAACTGGACACTCTAAATTGACCATAAGTGTGAGTGTGAGAATGGTTGTTTTTCTACATGTGTCTCTGCGAGGGTCTGGCCACCTGTCCAGGGTTTTATTCCAGCCTTTCGCTCTATGTCAGCTGAGATTGGCACCGTGTGACCCTCACATGGAGGATAAAGCAGTAGAAGATGAATGAATGAAAACTTTTTATCATTGTATCATAGTCCTCCACATGATGGCAGTGTAGACCAGGTGTAGTTTTGTGCCGCTGGAGGCCGATCTCAGTTCGAATCCACAATAATTACGACATTATTACGACTATGCGACAATTATGCTTTTTCATTATTGTGGCTATTTGTTAAATCTTATGTAAATGTACAGTATGTTTATTTCTCCGTTGCGCTTTCACCTTACCAGGGCCCTAAATATTAATTGTGAAAACTTTCTTTTCTTGACACTGAGGTCTATAAGCTCTATAAGACAATAACTAATTAATTAAATCAACATTTCATCAACACACGAACAAGGTCATAGATTTAGAGAAAGTCTTTCATGCTGACATTGTTACATTCTCTTGTCTTGTCACTGCCATGCATTTGCTTAAACTTTAGTTATATAGAATAGAAGCACTGATTAATTTCTGGTTTGTTTGATGATTATAAACCTAATAGGCTTCTAGGCTTTTTCTTTTGGAAGCTGTCAACTCTGTTGTCAGAATTCACAGATGCTCTAAGTGACAGCATTTCACACAGAATGAAAAAAATCCTGAAAGAAAAGGCCAAAACAACAACCTCCTTCGTCCTGTGGCCTTGGACAGAAGATAGACTTTTAATTTGTTTAGGGCAAATTCATTGCTGCATTACAATGATTGCTTTTTTTCACTATTTGCATTTAATTCATCCCATAAATTAGGTGCTGCATACTATATATCACTTAGCCTTACTTTTAAAGCTTCAAGCAGATGAAGAGTTTAACGTGTATATCAAATACTAAGGATTTATAAAAGTATTTTAATTCTGCTAAATATTTGCATTTTAACATAATAAACATTTTCTACATCAAGGATGTGTGTAGAAGGTGAATTGATTCATTTTTATTGCAATTTTCTTACCATTTAATGTAAATTAAACAACACAACGTGCATTACATTAACAATCAGAAACATAATTAATGATGATGAAGTCATTTATAATACCTGGTCCGGCTGTCTGTGGATCGTTTTGTACAAGCAAAATGCTCCAGTGATGACACAAAAATGCCCTTGAGACTGGACATAGATGTCAACTAAATAATTAATATAGATACACTAATGTTTTTTCAGTGGGAGCTAACACTGACATCATGTGTACTGTCACTGTCTTCATCCAGGATTAACAATTTATCTTCTTCTCCTCCCCCTCTGGGGTTTAACAGCAGCCGACATCTGTGTTAATCTACTTTCTCCTTCTTTAAAACCTTGATTAAAAACACTCTGAACAGAGTGAATAAGATTTTCCTTTGGAGTAAAACATACATGGACTAAAGAGACTAAAGTCATTTTTGGGGATGTTTATTTAAACATTATATTTATTGTAAAATTTCTTATGCAGCATGAACACAATTAGAATAAAGGTGGTAAATGACAAAACAGTTTCTGCATTATTAAGCATAATTACTGTGGTGAAACTTATGTAACAGCAAACTTATCAAGACTTCTTTAATTGCTCAGAGAAGAACTGGAATCCTTCCGCTCGTGCTGAAAGTTGGCACGTCGGAATATTGTTCAGGAAGAAAATAGGTTATATGAATCACACTTTCTTCTGTATTGCCTCCATTATGATGAAAAGAGATCACAAACACTGAATGAAATGTGTCTCTGAAAATCCAAAAACGTTCTAGTGCACTGATGTTGACAAAATGGAGTGGTTAATTGACTTTTAATGCCTATAAGTTTGCTATCAATGGGTCTAAAGCCCATGATACTGTGATCATCACCCAAGTATGTTCCCATTAAATTTAGGTAAGAATCCGTTGATGACATCAATATCAAGAAATCTCTATTTCTTATAATGGGCAAAACTGTAAAAGAAATAAAATGTATGTCTGTCAAAACGCATTGGCTTTGAACAAACAAAAAGATACTGTATGTGTATGTAGGATCTGACATGCTACCAACAAGTCTGGATCTAATGCAGATTATGAATTCCCATTCCCATTCTTACGCAAGCATTCCCATGCTTGCGTAAGAAGGTAAAAGCTATAAGCAGGTAAAGTTCTACACAGATACAGAGAGTCTTCTGGATCCAGTGGATCAATTTCAGGTGCCAACATGTAAAATGCAGGTGACGACTGTTGTAACACGAAGGTGCTGTACACCCTGGACAGGTGGCCAGTCCATCACAGGGACACAGAGACAACCATTCACTCTCACACTCACACCTATGGTCAATTTAAAGTGTCCAGTTTGTCTAATCCCCAAATCTGCATGTTTATGGACTGTGGGACTGTGGAAGGAAACTGGACAACCCAGAGAAAACAGAAAAATGTTTTTGTCAAAAAATTCACAAAATTACATTTCTAAGAACTTTTCTAATTAGAAGAAGTTTATATTAAGTCGAATTTTGATGACGTTAATGTGAAAATAGTTGTAGCTTCAATTATTACAAATATATATAGAGCTGTACAAGGCACATTCTTTCCTTTTGAACTGCAGTGGAGTCCAAGTGTAAACTTTCCACTACTAGAGAAGTTCACGTGGAAGTATTTTTCATCTGATAAACTTAGGCACAGCCTAATCCATCCATCACAAGTCTTTGAACATGTCACTGCGTTGCCTCTACTCACCAACAGATTTACCCCCCATGCTCCAGCAACTCCTCCATACAGTTTGGTCAGGTTGCAGGATCAACAGCATTGTTGCAAGGTTGTCATGGTGTATGATTGTTGAGCATCATGTCACGCGCCCTGTCACAGCTGGGCATCTCTCCGATCCTGCGGCACAGCCCGTGGTCGCCATGACGTTTTCCTTGGCAACCACAAGAGGCTGGCAAAGATGGGGGAGCTGGTGGTGGTGGTTTCAACTCATGTGAGAAGCATCTGCACACTCATATATCTAAAACTCATTTAACTAAAAGCGTTTACACTTACTGAATAATAGCAGTAATACTACAGAACAGTACAGTATTTTACATATAACTACACTGCATAACAGTTGGCACATTTTTTAGTGCCTGCAGCCGCAAGGCATACTAGTCAGAACTCCCTAGAGTTCTCACTAGAATGCATTGCGCTGCAAGCATCTCTTGTAATCCTACTGGCATTTATTCCGCTTCCTCTTATTCTCGCGTCCTCCCGTTTTTCGGCGCGCGATTCCTCTCGCAGGTTTGAGAAAACCCCAACACATGTTATATCAAAACGTGCTGGTGTGCTATGACTTTTCTAAGCGTTTCGAGTAACCATGGCGACTAAAATCGCAAAAAAACTGCAAAGAATTCCCACTCACACATGAATGGGAAACAGAGGGGCTCTCTCTCTTCCTCTCTTTTAAAGGGTGATTCCACCAAAATACCACTCAATCCTTTAATCCTTTACCAGCAAAATTCCTGCACCCGACGACACATGCCGCAAGAACTGCATGCATGCTCGAAATTTTGGCACGGAATTGCCGATCTAGTTTGTAGCTGTTGTTGATATTATTCTGCCACTGTTTGGTCTTTGTGAACGCAAACAGTGTAACATTATTCGTATGTTGTGTCCTTCATGTGTCACATATATCCATGCTGGTGAACAGCCCAGTTTTCTGAGCAGCAGGATTCACTTCTGAAACTTGCAGTCTTAATTAGCATAATGTTGCTGTTGCCTCCGTCTGTCTTAACATAAAACCACCAGGCGACGCAAGGTGGAATGAAGTATATCATAGTCGTTCCCAAAGACTGGGTAGAGACCCACCGGTGAGTTGTGGGAAAGAAAATATTAATGAAAATGTGCAGAAAATGAAGTAGTTATATGTTGATCAAACATTTATCACTCGAAAATGGCTGGTTTATCTATTTAAAAATGATATTTGTTTCAGAAACATTATATTATGCAATACTTGGCTCTTTAAATTGTGAAATGGATCATCATGTTTTTTGTCATCTGAAAAGCGGCTCCCCAAAACATACTGTATGTGATTATGTAATATATCAACCTGTAGATAGTAAGTGTCACATTGTTTACTGTCAAACTTCAGATTTACATTTCACATACAGTTGCATGAACATGTATAGCATCGAAAAGAGTTGGTAAACTAGGACCCAGGCCCCTCCAGGATGGCGGCATCTCCAGGGCCTCGCGCTCTAAGGAGCAGGAAAAAAGCCATGAGAGGAGAGTTTGCTAACACACCAGCAGGGAGTGTCATCACTCTCTCCACACTTCTGCTGTCAGCGCTATTGTTTCAGCGACATTACTCACTCAAAAGGTCCTGGGGGGAGAGACAGGACAGCGAGCGGACTCTACACAGCCTTTAAAGAATGTGGTCCCGACCAGATGAACAGACATAGTAAAGCAATTAAAGCAAACTGAAAAAAACAAATACTGAGATGTGAATTGATGTGATTATCTGAGCACTGTATTATCCCCCCCGAAGTGAAATGTGTGAAAGTAAATTAAGTCTATTAGTAGTTAGTTGGCTCTCACTAATTTATGATCAGTAGGTTGGATAATGTGACATTGTTTACTGTCCAACAGTCAATAACACCACCCAAACAATAAAAAACCTGACTGAAACCTGACTGAGAGTCAACAATGCATTGTTCCAAGGCCGTTTTTTTCATCACTTACTCCAGTTGCCTGCAGCTAAGAGTAAGCTAAGAGAGAGAGAGAGAGAGAGAGAGAGAGAGAGAGAGAGGAAGAGCTGTCTGCTCACGGCAGTACAGCTCCACCACCTTGCCCTCTTTCTGGCTGCAGCTTTGTGCACCATCAAAGGCCCTGAGCAAAGAGACATGAGCCTTAATTGTTGTGCTTTATCAGGGGAATAAAGGCAGGATGGGCATCAATTTAGAACGCCTTTATTAGACTACAAAGTGTGACAGACTGACGGAGAGATAATTGGCAGAGAGGGGAAAGGAAGATGGGACGGAAAAGGAGAAAGACAGAGCAATGCGAAGGAGATAGGGATGTGAATGGAAGTGTGTTTGATCAGGCAGTTATGCAGCAGAGAGGAGCACAAGACTCATAGGACAATGAAGTAACAATAAACCAGATGAGTTCAAGCCATGCAGCCTTTTTTGCATGAAAACATTAACAGTCTCTTCAGTCAGAGTAAAAAACAAAAACAACAGCAAATACACCAAAGAACAAATAAAACAAACAAAAAAATAAAAAAAATTCAGTTTTTAAAATTGTTGCATGCAGTAAGTCTTTTACTGCCTGTTTCTGCAATGTCATCCAACACGTGACGTAACATAAAGTTTCAGTGTTGAGTCAAGCATATGTATGTCAGTATGAACTGTTAGTCAACCTTCTCACATGCCACAGCTTGTTAATGTGACAGGATAATGTTGGCCTTCTTCTGTCACATCTAAAATAATGTGTTTGTCTGATTGTACTGAGGCAAAATGAGGACTGTAAAACTAAAGCTGAGCCTAATTCCCAATCTGTCCTCGGCACAACATGCAAATGACATAATTGTTTGTTTTTTTCCCTGTCCTGTACAGACGTAGGATGGGATCACAGAAAGAAAACTGTCAAATATCGATTTTATTCTTCTCTATTCTGTCCTGCTTCCGAAGATCATGTTTTTATTGTCAGGTTCACTCTCTATGTAACACTGTCATTCCCGCAAATCGCACACACTCATCATTTCTGAGTTCACACACTGATGGTGCAGCCCGAGCCCCCGTTCCTCTCCTCTGCTCTCCATCGCTGACATGAATATATGAGTGTTTTTATGTGCTCACTGAAAAGGCATTGCTGAGTTAAGTGGCCTTGTTGTATTCTGCCTGGGCTCTAACGGCTTCCAGGGGGTGTGTAGATGTGAGGGGTGCTGATAGTGGTGGTGGTGGGGGTGGATGAAGGAGAGGCCTGCAGCACCATGCCTAATCAGGCTTTCTCACCAGGGTCAAGACTTTCTGTCTGGGTCCACGGTGCTCCCTGCCACCGTGGACTCGTCCATTCAGGCGCACAATGTCCCTGTCAGTCCCGACAACACTTCCTGCCTCTGCTGGCTCCAGCCCTTGCAGGGATACACAATATTTCACAGCTCCCAACAATGGCCTGTCTGCCTGCACCCACCATATGGTTACTATGGGCCACAATATTGACACACATCACTAATTATTCAAAGAGCTCAGAGAGTGTGAGAGGGAGCCGAGGAGGAGGCTGAGTGAGGTGTCTGCCTGTCCATTTCCCCTCGGTAATATAACGTCACATTACACTCTGAATAAAATTTGACAATATAAAGCAAAAATTTACTCTTTTTTTTTGCATACTTACTCAGCATATTCCACCAGATCATACATTATAGGTTAAAAAAAACACACAAGACAAGTTTCAACATGATTTGCGTAAGAGGATGTGATTCATATTGACATTGCTCTGTGTGAAGCGGAGGACATCTGGCTGCAGTCTGAGGGCATCTCACTCACCTCTGTCAAACATATGTCTGTAATATTCCCACAGGAGCTTCCTCATGGGACATCAAATAATGTAACACAGTAAAAAGACATGATCTTTGACCACTGCAGATAGAGCTTCCTGTTGCTATAGGGAATTGCACTGGGACAATATTGTCTGTATCATAATAGTTTTTAAACTATAAAATATGTATCTTGATGAGTCCGACCCACTGTATGTCCCGTCCTGTATGTTCCAACAGGCGGTAAAACCCAAATACAATTTAGTTTGCTGCATCCTCTTCCCTAGAAAGTTTGCTAATTATCTGATGTCTGATCTACTGTGAAATTGTTTTCTGATTGTTTAATTGAGCTTCAGTTGCTGTTCCAGTGTGTTATTATGGTTTACCTAATGTTGAATATTATCTTTGAAACACACTACATTAAATCCCTTTTCCCCATCACGGCCTTGGCAGGAGGGAAACTTATTTTGACAATCATCAAACTGAATGTTGTTTTTTCTAATCTTTAAATAAGTCCTTGATCCAGCTGACAATCTCTGCATTTCTCCATTTTGCGGTCATCAAGCAGCATTGTTAAATAATAATGATTATTACTGAAGTGTGCAATAACGAAGGCTTTGCTAAACACTAATGCCAGCTTTAGCACAGAATGTTTTGTAAAACGATGCAATAGATGTGAAATTATTTCAACAAATAAATCAAAACTGCTATTACAAAATTTCTCAAAAATCATCCGATTGACATGATTGTGATATCAACACAAAATATTTACTACAATATAAAGCAATTTTCCAAAAATAGACTTAGAATGACTACAACTCTATATTTTTCCCTTTTACGGTGTTAAAATGAAAGGTGTATTAAATGGTACTGAAGGTGTTGCACTGGGATGGTTTTGTTCTTACTTGACTGACAGAAGCTTCTCTGTTAGTATTGGTGATGCTGTGTCTTCTACGGCACCTCTCCTCTGTGGAGTGCCACAGGGTATGATCCTCAGGCCCCTTCTGTTCTTGCAGTATTTGCTGTTTTTCTATTTCTTGGAAATATGGCATGTCATTCCTTTTTTATGCAGACTGAATGATGCTGCTCTGTCCAACCTCCATTGAAGTATCTCAACAACATCACAGCATGGATGGCTTTAAATTTTCTGAGTTTTAATGACAAGAAGACTGAAAATATACTGTTTTGGCCCAGGCAGTGACTCTGTCAGCCCCCCTGGTGACTTCGGTTCTTGAGCTCCATACAGGAAAACCATGGTTACTAAGCTGGGGGTAATAATGGACTCTGATTAGCTCTGTTAATTAAAAAAATAACACAAGTTAAGGCAAATAGCAAAGGTCAAATTCCTTTTATTGTGCATGCTTTTATTATTATTAGACTTAATTACTGTAAAGATATTCAAGGTGGAGTTGTACAGGCTTCCATCAGCTTGTTCAGAATGTCCCAGCACTACACGATCCATTGTAAGGTGTTATTGTTGTTTATATGTGTCTTTGTGGCCTTGCTCTGCCTTATCTCTTTGACTTGCTTCAGTTGTATACGCTCCATCGCGGCCCCTTTAAGATCAGCTGATCGGCTACGCTAGATCGTCCCAAAAAATGCCTTTGACACAGTGTAAGTTGTGCGTGTCTTACGTTTTATTGTCGCCCTTGGAATGTGAGATGTTCTCTCTTTGTGTTTAATGTTGTTTAAAATTGTCATCCATAACTAAGAATATATACAAAATAAAATGAACACTGTCAGTGTTCTTTGTATTACTTTTATAGATGGAGAATACAGTCAGGATTTAATGTTTCAATATCATCAGTGGAGCCCCATTGAGCTTTGAGAATACACACATTTCACATCACATAGGCTGGTTTAAAAGTCCAACATCTAAGGGGACAAATGATCTTAGATCTCTATTGGTCTCTTGGAGAAATTAACCCCCCCCCCCACCCCCTAATGGGAGCACCTATACATTATACACAGAATTACCTACTATGATTTCTTTTTTTAAATGGTTAAAATCTTATTTCATGTAACAGCAGCTTAAGTAGTGCTTTGATTCACTCAGCTCCTCCCAACCCCTTTTTCCTCTCCCTGTCCCTGTCATTCATGAAGAAACACACAGACACATCTGTACACTCAGACTCGTTACAAACATCACTTTATGAACAGACATGACATCACCTGTTTTGGATTAAAGGGGTGGGGGAAGCCTGATCCAATCACACAGGGCTACAAGAGACGTATCTAGGACTCATTTTAATGCCAGGTGCCTGCGTGTGATCAGATCTCTCAGGAAAAAAGAGGTCCTATTTACAACCTTCTGTCCTCTGTCCCCATCATTCTCATCTCTGGACAACTCCAGCCCACCTCTCACCTCCCCCAGCCCTTGCAGAAGCCCCAGTCTGCCCCTGCCTGGCTGCCCCCTGAGTGGTGGGAATATACTCCTGTGCAACAGGCCATGACAGGCCCATGTTGGGACAGGCCCCTGCGCTTCACTCCACAGAGCAATTGATTGACAGCGCTCACTGAGGGAGGTGGGATTCCTCATCTGTCTGTCAAAATGCCACTGGAGATGAAGATGCGATGCAAGGGTTCGCAGGGACTTGTGACATGGTTCCTCCTCTCTCTCCTCTCCATTCCTCCTCTGCACTTGGGTCCCTTGCAGGTAGGTAAAGTTAGCTTGTTGGCTGAGAGTGAAGGTTGCCACAGGTCCAGATGTTCCCGAGGTTTCTGATCCCTCTCGTGGCTCGCTGTGATGTGCTGTGCCACATCTGTCTGGGCAGAGGTGTGCCATATTGCTTCCCATCTGCCACATAGCACACCCGCTCTCACACACAGAAACAGAGGCACACATGTACAGTGTGCCCAGAAACTGCCCATTTTAACCAGGGCCATAAATAGTGTAATTCATGGGTGTGAAACAGCGGGTTTTTAAGAGCGCTCAGAGGAACGGAGTGGAGCTGGAACCTTTGGCAGCTGATGGACAGATTTTCTGTTCCTGGTAGCCACATGAAACTCTGTGAACTGCATACTGAACACACTGAGACAGTGAGGCAATGAAGACCTTCTGGTGCATGAAAATTACAGTTAAACCATCTTTATCTTTCCCTTTTTCTGAATTTCTCTGTCCTTTTGCATCGTACCATCTGTCTCCTTACGCCCTGCAGCTTGGTCTCAGTCTCACTTTCTGCCTCTCCTCTGTCTTCTTTTTGAGCCAGGGGGGCAGTATGAAAGCGAATGTCACCCCTGTCCCAATGTTACTTAGGGGAAATTGACTCCTTAGCCTCAGTGCTGTCGGCAGCCATATGCTGATGTTTTCATATTCCAGAGAAATGAGTAGAGGGAGTCATAAAGACTGCTAAAGTCAGAATTACAACCCTGGCTATCGGTGATGAGGAGAGGGAGAGGCCCCTTCTGTCACACCACAAGCCCTCAATCCCTCAATCCTGGAAACTATCATGGGTTCTCAAGCACCACATTAACGCTGGATTTTCACTGAAACCTAGACTTCTTTTTTTTTACATTGCTCCATTGGCAGGTGATTCAGCCTTATTCATGGCTCCACTTTCTTATCAAACATTCACAGCGTAGGCCGAGGCACAGTTTAGTTGCTCTGCTGATTGTGGCTTTAGGAGACATCACTGTGCTCCTCTGAACAGACCATGAAGCTATAGGCAACATTTCCAGCTTATCTATATTTCATGCTTTTATTTGCACTCAGCGTTTAATTAGGCAGTTAGCAGCTCGTTAAATTCTGTTGAGAGCAAACTTTTGCCTCGTTGCAAAGTTGTGCTGATGTTGAGCTTTTCCAGGCAAGGATTTTGATTACCTTGCATCTAGAGTGTCATAAGTTATTATTGAGTTATGTCGTCTTTGTGGTTAAGCACCTCATCTTTTCAGGGAGAATATTCTCTTCTCACATTTTTATTCTTCTTATTGAGACAGATGGAGGAATAAATAGCCTCCTTAAACTAACAATTGCAGTAGTTTGAAGGACTTCTAATTTTGTTTAGCTTCATTGCCGTGTAAATGTTTAGATAAGCCGCAAATTTTATATTTACACACCGTACCATACCACCAAAGCATATTCACGCAGAACAGCTTCCTTGTGCGACAACAATTGAAAAGAACTCAGATGAGAACAGCGAGTAAATCCCTTTTTTCCTGATCATTAAAAGAAAGATGTTATAATACTTTATAGAGATGAGAGTAGGTAAAGTTATGGATTCATAAATTTTGCAATTAACAGTAAATTCGCTAAATGATTTCTGACCATTTTTACTAATTATTTAACCGACAACTTCTGGACCTGCCTCATATGTATTTATATTGGTTTTATGTGATTAAAATTACCTGGACTCCTCTCCTGACCTCGGGACAAGTTGTGACTGAGGGTGTGGTTTTCTTTCTTTGCTTCAGGCCACTGTTGTGGAAACAAACCAAACGTCTAACGTGCCGCAAACGTGTTGACCTCTGGTACACAACAGACAGCTCTGCTTCTCTCCACGTCTCTGATTGGAATCATTTTCTGACGTGAAGCCTGTCAGTGGACCTTTAGGTCCCATGTGAGCCAATCAAGGCTGTTATGTAAGTGCAAGGTGTTTGAAAATGGCGGCCGCCGGCCACTCAGTTATGGCTTGTTGCTGATAATCGGTGGCGTGGCGTGGTGCGGCGTGCGGCTGACAGATGCCTGCTCCAGCTGGTATAGGGGGGGTTTATCGCCTGGTTGGAACGCGGGTCCTCACACCCCTCCACTGTGCTGGCCACCGTCGCCGTGTTTAATGAGTCACGAATTGCCTGTTTGTCTTCTGCTCCCTGCTGTTTCTGCGCTCCCCCTTCCAGAACAATCCCTGAAACACATGCTGCTGCGGTCCACAGAGCAGCCAGACAGCCAGGCTCAGCCAAACTGTTGTAAAGAACAAAGTTGTCATTTTTTATCTCTTCCCCTTTTTTTTTTGTCATTTTTTTCCCTTCTTGGGTGTTCATCTAAGAGAGGGATGGGTTGTTCTGTAATAAAGCTGCCTTTTCAGATGCTGTGCCTGACCTCGCCAATATGGCTACCCTGAGAAACCAGTGCCCATTTGAAGCCCCTGACAAACACATAAATGGCTCTATAATTGGGCTGCTTTGTTGTGCGAGGCGCTGGCTCATCTGAAAGTGCCGTTCAACACTTTGTGGTAAACGGAGTTGCATTATGACAACACATGGCAGTTGCTAAAGGAGCAGTGACTGGCACACTGATAAGACATAAGCAGGTGGCCTTGACACAGAAATGGTTTGTTTTAAGTCACCCAAAAAGTAGATGGAGATTTGAAAAGAAAGAAAGTTTCCTGCTACAAATAAGCAGATTCATCTCCGGGCCAGCGACAGAACGGTTCAATTCAACAAGAGAGTTAGGATCTGCCTCGCAGTCCAAGTAAACACACGGAGCTGCTTGGATGGTCATCAAATGGACCATTCACACACACACAGACATGCACAGAAGGGGTGTTTGTAGCCCGTGTTAGGGGATGTTGTTCAAGCTGCAAAGTGTTTTGCCATAATCTCACCTGTTTAATTTGCAAGGTAGGGCAACCAGTTTTGTAACAGGAACAGGTGGCTCAAGCATCTGTTTCAGAAGAAACTAAAGAAGAGTAAGAACTGATAAAAGTGTCAGATTTTTTTGTTGTTTTTGAAATTATTAGTTGTTCAATATTTTGGGAGTAAGTACTGCGATAGAGAAGAAACTTTTCAGACTTCTAACACAGTGTTTTTCAAGGAAGTTTGTTTCCCATTTTTTATCATTTGTTGATCTTACCGGTGTTACCAGACATATGAGAACGTCAGGTCAGTATACATGTGCATGCCCCCACACCCACACACCCACACACCGATACACATATGTGTCTGATGATGAGAAGAAGCTCGTATCTTGGTAGAATCTTGGCAGTATCCAGTTTCAGCCCAGTGCCGTGAAATCCACATTCTGCAGGGCTGCTCTTTGTGGTTGGCTCTGGGTTCTCAGAGTGGCATTCTTCTCATTGTACAGGTCACCGAGACAGAGGCGGTTGGCCTGAAAAGATCCTCGATGGGGGGAAACAATGGCTTAAGGCAGCCCATAAATGTCTCCTGTTCAGCTTCGGCCCATTGACTCTTTGCATCCCTGCCAAGCAGGGCCCTGTCAGACCAGCCCCTTTCTCTAACAGCTTAATTAGCAGAAAGAACAACATTGTCCAAGTCTGTTTTGACGAAAGTAAAAACAAGGGAAGACCCCTTTAAGCTGTTCTCTCTGCCTCTCATTGTCCCAGTGCAGCCTGAATTTGCAGAGCCCTGACTTTTCTGTTCAGCTCACTACAAATAAAACAACATTCCAACCCTATTCCATGAGGAGCATGACGACTGGCTGTGGACCATCAATGGGGGAGTTCTCCTCTCTGATCATTTGGGCCTCAGCTTAAAAAATAAAAAGAAAAGACTTCTGATTTATTACTCTGCTCTAATGCAAGTTTTACAACTTCTACCTTTGACAGTGTGTTTCTGTGTGTTTTCTCTGAATTTATAACTCTTGATATGTGGAGATGATGCAGCCTCTCCACTGCAGAATCCGCCCCCGATTGAAGGCTTTGCTTTAAACTTAATATGATTGTAATGTTTCATGATGATGGTGGTGGCGATGATGATAATGCAGTTTGCATTGTAATTAATGTTAGTTCCTGGTGTCATGAGATGATTGTTCAAGAAGACACCACACTGGTGTCCACCATGCTGGCTTTGAACCTTCTGTTGCCTTTCGATGTCTCACTGACTGATGGACCGTGTCTGTGTGACTGAAAGACTGTCTGTCTTTCAATATGTCCTCCCACTTACATGTTTCAATCAGTTGGTTTGATTTGTTTTGTCGTTCACGTCTTAAGACTTCCTCGTCTCATCTCGCACCATATCCATGTCCAGCTATGGTAAATGTAGTGCTATGGCATCGCTTTGCATTTTTTTTATATCTGCGTGTCCCATCAATCTCCCTGTCTGTTTGTGCCCCATCTTTCCGTATCCCCGCTGTCATTTTTTGTTTCGCTCCTTTTATCTGAGGTTCACATCAAACACTGGCACCAGATTGATTCTCATGTGAACAAGGCTGCAGTAGGGGGCCAGGGACCTCTTCCCTGGGCTTTGAAGCTTCTTCCCATCCCGTTCACAGCTTCTTGGGCCCCCCTGCCCAATCTCACACACAAAAACACACACTCTCGTTCCACTTCCCACTGCCCTGTTCCCTGTAGAAAATTTCAAAACAGACAGATGTTTACCTTTTTGACAGTTTTTCTTTTTATAATCATAAATAATTGGTGAACACTGATCTGACTTGCATATTAGAGCAGGGCCCAGGTGTGCTCGGGTCAGGTTTGGACAATCCAGAGATGATGTGAAGGAGAGGATGTAGGCCAAAATGCAGACAAGGGTAAATGAGGATTTGAGGGACTGGTAGGTGCAGCAGCTCCTCGCTCCAACTCCAGAGTCCACAAATGCATGGCTTGCACTTCTAACTCTTTTCATAAAGGTGGCTTTTGAACTCCTTTATGCACAGAAATAACAGCAGCTCCTCTGCATTTCTACCATTACAGTAGCACACTCCCGAGTCCGGTTTAGGTCTAGGGAGTGTGGCAATACCAAGCTAATCAGCCATCTCAGTTCCAGCTGCCCCTTTTCTAATCTCATCACTCAACTTCATGTTTATCCTTGAATACTTGTTTACAGGGATTAATTGGTACATCTAACTCAAAAAAGTTAGCAGTGCTAAATCAGCTTTCTATCTATTTAGTTTGTCTAATGTTGATTGAAAATCAAATTCTTCTCCATTTAGCCACCTTCTCAAAGAAAAAATTGCCAACCTGACAAGATGAGATTTCAAATCAAAACTAAACAAATTTACCAGACGAGATAACAAATCATGTTACAACCCTAGCCTAGGGAAACCAGGGGTAACGTGTGTGTGTGTACTCTTTCAGTATGGGCTTGATATTTACAACAAAGATAGAACATGGGAAAGTATATACTGTAGGTATATAGGGGGAATGAGTAGCCTTGTTGCTTGTTTTACAGTCTAACAGCTGCAGGGAAATAACTTTCGAAACATAACTTGCCTTACAGGTTTTAGCATTTCCTAACAAACCATCCATCAACTTCTGCTGTAAGTGCACGTATGGCGGCCTATTGAGACGCCACCTATTGAGACAAATTGTGAAAATGTGTTTTTTTATGTTTTTTTTAATGTTTTTTTCATTTCTATCCACATATATCCAAGCTTCTTTCGTATATAACTATTCATTTGATGATCACACACAGAGTAAATTTCGCAGTGTTAAATATGCAGTGTCAAAGTTCAATGACTATTTCAGAGTTATTACAACCTTCTTACACCAAACCTAGTACAGCTTCTAACCCTAAAAACTGCTAGATATTTTCCATATCTCCCAATCCCTCTACCTATCATAGCCGTCAAAGATATCAAAGTGTCCACGGTACCTTTTTATCTAACTAAAATAACATGAATGGTCCACAAAGCCACGTTCCTTTCCTTACAAGAATATTTAATCAAAGGCTTATGGCCCACAGTTAACTACTTCACAATTTACACTGTAACAAGTAATCCTGCACTAATCATTTAAACTAACCCTAAACTAAATTAAATTGACTCAATACTGGCTCCTACGGTGAGATG
This sequence comes from Solea senegalensis, assembly GCF_019176455.1. NCBI lineage: Eukaryota > Metazoa > Chordata > Actinopteri > Pleuronectiformes > Soleidae > Solea > Solea senegalensis. The sequence goes on from NC_058035.1 coordinate 14,960,041, forward strand.
AATAAATAAATAAATAAATAAAGTCACATTCATCACATTTTGGTGATTTGAGTTTGGAGTTGAGATTCTTTGGCTGGTATCAATGCAGAAGGAGTGAAGTGTTTTGAAAACACGGCGACTGTAACGGCCTGCAATTTGTGTAGCTCCCTTTTAGTTTAGTTCACCAAACTGAACCAAACTGTCATTCATTGTGGAAATGGAGCTAAACAGACATGACAGCATACGAGTTACATGAGCATAGAGATAGACATGTTCACTTATATCAGTCACCATGATAGCTGTCGAAGTATGTGGTCTAGGTTCTGATATGTACCTCTTATTCTAATAAAACTGTTTGATTTCAGCAACCATGGAGTCATTGGATTTAGTCAGCCCTTATCTTTACAAGTACAAAAAGAGGAGCTTTCTGGTCAATGACAAAATGCGACCCAAGGACCTCGATGATCTTCTTGATTTTGAGCTCCGTCCAACTGATGTCTTCCTTGTCACGTACCCCAAGTCAGGTAATTTGCTTTCAAAGATTTTTCCAATTACTTTTTCCAAGAGAAGTATTACAATTCAGTGATGTTTGTATAGTGCCAAGTTACAACCTACATCATCTTAAGGCACTGTACATCAGTGACATGCGGTTTGGGTCTTTTCACATTGTACTCCCTTCTTTATTTTATTTCCATATAGGCACAGTGTGGATGCAACAGATCCTGGTTCAGATTATGGACACTGCTCACCCTGAACAGGCAGAGGGGTTAAACAATAGAGATCGAGTCCCTTGGCTGGAGGAGAGATCTGCAGACAACCCTTTCAGAGACAGACCAGATCCTCGGATGTTTGGCTCACATCTTCCCTTTGAAATGTTGCCCCTGGACATAAAAGCCAAGCAAGTCAAGGTGATTTACACTTTCCAGTTTTGAAACGACAACAAACACCAACTGCAATCAAATTAGACCATGCACACAAATATGTATGTTTTTACTTCCAGGTTGTCTATGTTTGGAGAAACCCAAAGGATATTGTAGTGTCTTCATATCACTTTGCTCATAGTTGGGTCTTGCTAGAGACACCCAAGAGCTTTGAGGATTTCTTTGAGCAATTTCTGGATGGTGATGGTGAGTGATCAGTCATATTTTAGTACCTACATAGTTTTAACATAACAAGTTAAACATGACCACTTGTGATGTCACTTCACTGACAGTGAGTGCAAATACTCAGGGACTCATGAGTGTGTTCTTAGTGGCTCAGTGAACCACTGAACTACACAAAATGTGATTTTAACCATTCAATTAAATCTGTATTAATATTAACACATGGGCCTTCAGATGTGGGAAATGTGTAAAATACAGTTCATTGTCAGTTGAGGAAGTGGTCTTTAATATGTCCTTAGAACATTCTAACATTATAACATTCACACATGCAAAACAATGTAGTCTCTTTCATGACACGAGCAGACACAGGCTAAAAAGCAGCAGTTTTCACTGATTGTCTGATTATTTTATCTTCAACAGTTTACATGGGATCATGGTTTGATCATGTGAAGGAGTACTACGCACAACAGGACCAAGTGAATATCCATTTTGTCCAGTATGAGAACTTGTTGAAGGTCGGAAATCTTTTTTTTTTTTTATTGCATGTTAAGCCAATGATGTGCTGTTTATCAACAAGATTTAATTTGAATTAGTGAATGTTAGTGGTTAAAAGATTTACAAAGGCAGCAAATAATGACATTTAAATGCCCTGCAATTGACAGGACCTCAGAGGCGAAGTTGTGAAGCTTTGTGCTTTCCTTGGAAAAGACCTGACAGATGAAGCGATCGATCGTATTGTTGACATGTCCACCTTCAAAAGCATGAAGAACAACACCACAGCAAACTACAAGGATTTGATTGAAAAAGGCCGCTACAAGAAAGAAACCATGCGTAAAGGTTTGTTTCCACTTGGATTTCAGTCAGGATATTCAACATTTTAGTTTGAAAGGAAATCACATACTTCAAATGTTCTGAAATAAGTCAAAGAATAAGTAGAGATCATTTATTTTCTCTGCGTCTGACCAGGTGTGGCAGGAGATTGGAAGAATCACTTCACAGTGGCCCAGAATGAGCGTTTTGACCGTGTCTTCAAAGAGAAGATGAGCAACGTTCCTATAACCTGCACCTGGGAGATCAGTCAGTAGATTCTCTACAAATTCAGAGGCTGATGTTCATCTCAATAGCTTTGACTGCCAGTCCAGCAAATATTGTATGAATATAATTAAATGTATGGTTTTGGGTTAGTATTAAGCAATCACAAATAATATTCCAAGCAAAAACAAAACATATAAGTCACTACTAGACTGATTTATTTACTTTTTACGTATTACAAGAATGTTTTAAAAGATATTTTAAAGGTTACACAATGGTTTCTTTTTGTTTGTGTATTTCTTGAGACTTTGCAATTTGCCTCTACCGCTGCTGTGACATTCACATATCATTGATGGGAGTAGAGAATCTCAAAAATGGCCATGGCAATAACATTAAACTGTAAAACAACACATGAAATGTTTGCCAGTAAATTGTGTGTGTGTGTCCTCTTTCCAAAAAAAAATATCAAAAGTCCAAATATATAAATGTTTGAATAATTTTGGAGAGGAACAATGCCAAAATAACAAACCAAAACTCTTTTTAAACCTAATCTTTAATCAGGGTAAGGAGGGTTTTTGTAGTCCAGGCCCCATCTCATCAACCACTCATGGTGAGCCAATCTCCTTCAAATGAACCATTCATAGTGTGACACCTGGTTGCTGACGTCCACCTGAGAGACTGAGAGACTGACAGTCACACGGTCACACCCACGCACCCACACACCACACTCTCAAAGGAGGAGAGAAACTACAAATAAAAGTTGCCAAACAAACCCAGAACAGCAACTCAAAATAAACAATGATGGTTGTATTATATGTATGTTATTATATGTAAAAAGATGCTAGCCTCTTATTTTATTTCCTGGTTTAAGCCTGGGGTGGGCACATAATACATATATGTATATGTGTATATATATGTAGGTAGTGATGTGCCTTATGGGCTGTTAGGCCACTCCCCCAGGACAGTGCAGGTGTATATACGCTTCCTCATTCTGTCCTGTGCACATGTTTCCTTATCTCCGCCTCCTAACATCAGGCAGACAGTTCTGAGGAAGGTGGAAGATACACACCAAAGCTGGTTAACAAGGTAAAGGAAAATTTCCTTCCTTCTTGGTGGAGGGTCCTCTCCTTGGTGAAAGAGTATTTAAACGCTCTCTACTCTGTTTGCCTCTCTGTTCTGGCCATGCAGGGGTCAGTATGGGCTTGATATTTACAACAAAGATAGAACATGGGAAAGTATATACTGTAGGTATATAGGGGGAATGAGTAGCCTTGTTGCTTGTTTTACAGTCTAACAGCTGCAGGGGAATAACTTTCGAAATATAACTTGCCTTACAGGTTTTAGCATTTCCTAACAAACCATCAACTTCTACTGTAAGTGCACGTATTGCGGCCTCTGAGAAAGCGCCACCTATTGAGAGCAAATTGTGAAAATATGTTTTTTATGTTGTTTTTTTATGTTTTTTTCATTTCTATCCACATATATCCAAGCTTATTTCGCATGTAACTATTCATTTGATGTTCACACACAGAGTAAATTTCGCAGTGTTAAATATGCAGTGTCAAAGTTCAATGACTATTTCAGAGTTATTACAACCTTTTTACACCAAACCTAGTACAGCTTCTAACCCTAAAAACTGCTAGATATTTTCCATATCTCCCAATCCCTCTACCTATCATAGCCGTCAAAGATATCAAAGTGTCCACGGTACCTTTTTATCTAACTAAAATAACATGAATGGTCCACAATTAACTACTTTAACTGTTCACAATTTACACTGTAACAAGTAATCCTGCACTAATCATTTAAACTAACCCTAAATTAAATTAAATTGACTCAATACTGGCTCCTACGGTGAGATGAATAAATAAATAAATAAATAAATAAATCTTATTTTCAGTCACATTCATCACATTTTGGTGATTTGAGTTTTGGAGTTGAGATTCTTTGGCTGGTATCAATGCAGAAGGAGTGAAGTGTTTTGAAAACACGGCGACTGTAACGGCCTGCAATTTGTGTAGCTCCCTTTTAGTTTAGTTCACCAAACTGAACCAAACTGTCATTCATTGTGGAAATGGAGCTAAACAGACATGACAGCATACGAGTTACATGAGCATAGAGATAGACATGTTCACTTATATCAGTCACCATGATAGCTGTCGAAGTATGTGGTCTAGGTTCTGATATGTACCTCTTATTCTAATAAAACTGTTTGATTTCAGCAACCATGGAGTCATTGGATTTAGTCAGCCCTTATCTTTACAAGTACAAAAAGAGGAGCTTTCTGGTCAATGACAAAATGCGACCCAAGGACCTCGATGATCTTCTTGATTTTGAGCTCCGTCCAACTGATGTCTTCCTTGTCACGTACCCCAAGTCAGGTAATTTGCTTACAAAATTTTCCAATGACTTTTTCCAAGAGAAGTATTACAATTCAGTGATGTTTGTATAGTGCCAAGTTACAACCTACATTATCTTAAGGCACTGTACATCAGTGACATGCGGTCAGGGGAGGCAGTGCCTCACCTGTCGTCATGACAAGTAAAATACTAACAATGACAACTAAGAGAAAATCAACTAGACTGTTCTATAAATTTGTTTTCTATATGATTTCAACATATCTATGGTCAAAATCGATGAATTTACGCATTTCCTGTTCCTGCCTCTCTTTATATTGCGTGTTTGATTACACATTTACTACACATGCTGACGTTCCACAGTCTGTCTAATATTTTTAATGAATGCGTGTGACCTATTTAGTCTTTCAGATCGGCCGTAAATGCAAAATGAAAAAGCACAGGGTGCGGCAGAAGGTACCATGCCGCACTGATGGGGGCAGTGTTGAGCACCATAGGCACAATGGGTAATAGGTGCATGGAGATATTCTTGGAGAAGGATAGGCGCATAGACTTCATATACAAATAAAGACCATACACGATTTTCAGCCAAAAAAAACCCATTTAAATTTAAAATAATTTCATATCATTTTATAATTTTAAATATTCTTTAGTTTTTCTTGCTATCGTATTGTTGAACAGTATGGAATTGATTAAAACTTAATTAGAAGCTTTTAAAACAACTAAGTGTTTCAATTAAGGTCAACATTGTTATATTAGCTTCTGTTATATGAATTATATTCAAATATTTGTACATCTGACTCCAGAGGAGACTGGTGAGTCAGTGCCTCACCAGTCATGAACCTCACCGCACGTCACCACCGCACAAAATAAGACACAACGCTTTACAATATTATAGAGAGCAGCGAAACCCAAAAATTCACATAATGAGCAAACACTAGGCATCGGTAGAGAGGAAAAAAAACTCCCCTTTAACAGAAGAAGAATTCTCTGACAGAACCACACTAACAATGCGCAACCGGTTGGAGTGAAAAGAAAAATGGGGGACAGAGGTGGGGGAGATAATGAGAAAGAGGGAGGCAGAGACAAAAGAGACCAGGAGCCGATATATAACAGCTGTATCAAGTTAAAGGTTTAGACAGGACAACTCTGAATCAGTTCTGAATCCGTTCAGGTGACTACAATGTCATTTAGCATTAATCATAGCATAATAAACTAAATCTGGATCCTGCAGCCTGAAATATGAGGACACAGAGAGGGAAGAACAAGGTTAATGACTAATAATAAAGTCATATTCATACCATGAGTGTGAGGGAGTGAGTGTGAGTGCATCACAGAGTTTCCCCAGCAGCAGCAGCATAACTAAGAGAGGGTTCATGTTTCCCTGAGCCAGCTCTAACTAGCTTTATCAAAAAGGAAGGTTTTAAGTCTAAGTCTTTAAATAAAGAGAAAGTGTTTGCCTCCCCAACCAACACTGGGAGCTGGTTCCACAGGAGAGGAGTCTGGTAACTGAAGGCTCTGCCTCTCATTCTCTTCTTATAGACTCTGGGAACCACAAGTAACCCTGCATTTTGGGACCAAAGTGATTTGTTGGGAATGTACAGTAACTAGCATCACTGTTTAAAGTAACATCTCGTTTCAGTCACAGATAAGTCTGTATTTCAGCACAATATTAACTGTGAATGTAAATGCATTCAATGAAGTTGTCCCTCCCCCAGCTCTAAAAAAATCTCCCCATCAGGATGTATAACAGCACAATTGACCAACTGAATAAAGTACTTTGCTGAGATTCTCAGGTTCTGAATTCTCTTTGTTTGTCTTTTCCTTATCTTTTAAATAATAGTTCCACTGTGAAGACACAACAAACTGGAATAAAGATGATTGTGATTTGCTTTAACTTGCTGCAGCAACTTTAGTCTTTTGAGCTCAGCGGATATATGTGGAGACCTCATGATTTAGGATATTTACAGAGTAACGCAACATAAATAATAACAATTCAATTCAATTCAATTCAATTCAATTCAATTCAATTCAATTCAATTCAATTCAATTTTATTTGTATAGCGCCAAATCATAACATACATTATCTCAATGCACTGTACATAGACAACATCAAGGAGAGCAGGTGAGAGGGGTGGAGTGGCTCAGTGGTTAAGACCCTACCTTGTGTACCAAAGACATCGTGGTCGCAAGTTCGAATCCACCCCTGGCTAATTGTACTTGATTCCATTGTAAGTCGCTTTGGATAAAAGCGTCTGCTAAATGACATGTAATGTAATGTAATGTAATGAGAGCAGAAAAACCCAACAGTTCACACAATGAGCAAGCACTAGGCATCAGTGGAGAGAAAAAACTCCCTCTTAACAGGAAGAAATCTCTGACAGAACCAGGCTCAGAGATGTGCGGTCATCTGCCTCGACCGGTCGGGGTGAAAGGAAAATGGGGGACAGCGGAGAGGTGGGGGACAGAAAGGGGGAAGAGAAAGGACAAGATGGAGATGAGGTAGAGACAGAAGAGAGAGTTAGACCAGGAGCAGATACAAAACAACTGTATCAGGTCACAAGTTTATACAGTCAAGGATATTGACTTTTAATTATAGCACAATAATAATGGTGATGATATGTATGATTATGGATATCCTCGAAAACTGGATCTTGATCCTGCAACCTACAAGATGAGAATACAGAGAGAGAGAGAGGGAAGGAAGGAAAGACACAAACTAGGGAGAGAAAGAGACAAGGTTAATGACATATAAAAAGTCACATTCATATCCTGAGTGTGAGAGAGTGAATGTGCGTGCACCACAGGAAAATCCCCCAGCAGTTTAGTTCTATAGCAGCATAATTAAGAGATGGTCCAGGTTTCCCTGAACCAGCTCTAACTATAAGCTTTATCAAAAAGGATAGTTTTAAGTCTAACTTTAAATACAGAGAGAGGCTCCGCCTCCCGAACTGTCATTGGAAGCTGGTTCCACAGGTGAGCAGCCTGGTAACTGAAGGCTCTGCCTCCCATTCTGCTCTTACAGACTCTGGGGACCACAAGTAAACCTGTATTTTGTGACCAAAGTGGTCTGTTAGGGTGATAAGGTAAGACTAGGTCTTTCAGGTATGAAGGGCCTGACCATAAAGTGCTTTGTACGTGAGGAGGAGGATTTTAAATTTAATTCTAAACTGTACGGGGAGCCAGTGTACAGAAGCTAACACTGGAGTTATGTGGTCTCTCTTCTAGTTCCTGTCAGAACTTGTTCTGCAGCATTTTGAATAACCGACTTGTTGGAACATCCTGATAATAAGGAGTTACAGTAATCTAATCTAGATGTAACAAAAGCATGGACTAGTTTTTCAGCATCCTGTGAAGACAGAATGTTTCTAATTTTCATAATGTTCCGCAGGTGGAAGAAGGCTGTTCTGGAAATTAGTTTTATGTGTGAATCAAATGACATTTCCTGGTCAAAAGTAACTCCAAGATTCCTCACAGTGGAACTGGAAGCCAAGGTGATGTCATCTAAAGTGACAATGTGATCGGAAAGTTTTTCTCTGAGGTGTTTAGGGCCGAGTATAATGACCTCAGTTTTTTCTGAGTTTAAAAGTAGAAAGTTACAGGTCATCCAGGACTTAATGTCTCTGAGACATTCCTGGAGTCGAGCAACCTGATTTATTTCATCCGGCCTCATTGATAAATGTAGCTTTGTGTCATCTGCATAACAAGTGGGTGATACCAAGAGTCTGCTCCAATCTCTGCAGTAGAATATTATGATCAATGGTGTCAAATGCAGCACTAAGATCTAACAGGACAAGTAAAGAAACTAGACTATTTCTAAGATTTTAAAAACAAAGGGAAGATAAGATATAGGTCGGTAATTAGCTAAAATATCTGGGTCAAGGCTCGCTTTTTTAAGAAGGGGTTTAATAACTGCTATTTTAAACGTTTGGGGCACATATCCAGTTAATAAGGATAGATTAATTTGAGTTAATATAGAGCTGTTAATTAAAGGAAACACATCTTTAAACAGTTTGGTGGGGATAGGATCGAACTGACAGGTTGATGGCTTAGATGATGAAACTAATGATGTTAACTCAGGGAGATCTGGAGAAACTGTCTAACTGTGTATCTGGTGCTTCTAAAGCTCTTGTGCTAAAAGATGAGTCAGTCCCAATATGAGGGAGATGATCATTTTTTTCTCTAATTGATGTTATTTTATTCACAAAGAAGTTCATAAAGTCATCACTGCTCAGTGTTTAAGGAGTAGGTGGTTCAGTGGAGCTGTGGCTCTGTGTCAGCCTGGCTACAGTGCTGAAAAGAAATCTATGATTATTCTTATTTTCTTCAATTAAAGAAGAATAATAGGCAACTCTAGCTTTGTGTAGGGCTTTTTTGTAAGCTACAAAACCATCTTTCCAGGCTATATAAAATTCCTCTACGTTATTGGAACGCCATTTTCTTTCTAATCCACATAATGTCTGTTTAAGAGCACGAGTATTGGAGTTGAACCATGGTGCTCGTCTCATCTGATTCACCACTTTCTTTTTCAGAGGGGCAACGCAATCTAATGTAGTACACAGTGAGGCTGCTGTACTATCAACAAGGTTATCTATGAGGGCGCAAGTAAAATCACAAAAGGTACCTTCAGATGTACTGACATATGGCACAGAGTTAAATAAAGGTTGCACTGTCTCTTTGAATGTATCAATATTATTATCAGACAGGCACCGGCTGTAGCTGTATTTCTTATTTATGTTATTGTAGTTCATTATTGTACAATTAAATGTGAGTAAATAATGATCAGTAAGGAGAGGGTTTTGAGGAACTATGTTTAAGTTATCAATATCAATACCATAAGTTAAAACAAGGTTGAGGGTGTGATTAAGGCAATGAGTTGGTTTATTAACGTGTTGAATAAAACCAATTGATTCCAACAGCGAGTTAAATGCGCAGCTAAGACTATCACGGTCAACATCTACATGGATGTTGAAATCCCCTACAATTATGATTTGATCTGTCTTAAGTACTAACTTACAGATACAAACTCAGAGAACTCTGATAGGAACTCTGAATAATGTGCAGGTGGACAATAAACTGTGACTATCACAATTGGTTTTCTGTGATTTCCAACGAGGATGAGATAGATTAAGAATAAGGCTTTCAAACGATGAATATCCTGGTTTGGGCTTGGGATTGATTAATAATATAGTATTAAAAATGGCTGCTACACCTCCTTCTAAGTGGTTAATCTTTTGTCCTCATGACCATGATTAATAACACAAAATGTCTCATGACATTTGGGTCTTTTCACATTGTACTCCCTACTTTATTTTATTTCCATATAGGCACAGTGTGGATGCAACAGATCCTGGTTCAGATTATGGACACTGCTCACCCTGAACAGGCAGAGGGGTTAAGCAATAGAGATCGAGTCCCTTGGCTGGAGGAGAGATCTGCAGACAACCCTTTCAGAGACAGACCAGATCCTCGGATGTTTGGCTCACATCTTCCCTTTGAAATGTTGCCCCTGGACATAAAAGCCAAGCAAGTCAAGGTGATTTACACTTTCCAGTTTTGAAACGACAACAAACACCAACTGCAATCAAATTAGACCATGCACACAAATATGTGTTTTTACTTCCAGGTTGTCTATGTTTGGAGAAACCCAAAGGATATTGTAGTGTCTTCATATCACTTTGCTCATAGTTGGGTCTTGCTAGAGACACCCAAGAGCTTTGAGGATTTCTTTGATCAATTTCTCAATGGTGATGGTGAGTGATCAGTCATATTTTAGTACCAACATAGTTTTAACATATGTTCTGTGAGATCTGATCTCAGGTTAACATTAACCTGTCTCTTGTGGTTGTCACCTGTGACCACTTGTGATGTCACTTCACTGACAGTGAGTGCAAATACTCAGGGACTCATGAGTGTGTTCTTAGTGGCTCAGTGAACCACTGAACTACACGAAATGTGATTTTAACCATTCAAATAAATCAGTATTAATATTAACACATGGGCCTTCAGATGTGGGAAATGTGTAAAATACAGTTCATTGTCAGTTGAGGAAGTGGTCTTTAATATGTCCTTAGAACATTCTAACATTATAACATTCACACATGCAAAACAATGTAGTCTCTTTCATGACACGAGCAGACACAGCCTAAAAAGCAGCAGTTGTCACTGATTGTCTGATTATTTTATCTTCAACAGTTTACATGGGATCATGGTTTGATCATGTGAAGGAGTACTACGCACAACAGGACCAAGTGAATATCCATTTTGTCCAGTATGAGAACTTGTTGAAGGTCGGAAATCTTTTTTTTTTTATTGCATGTTAAGCCAATGATGTGCTGTTTATCAACAAGATTTAATTTGAATTAGTGAATGTTAGTGGTTAAAAGATTTACAAAGGCAGCAAATAATGACATTTAAATGCCCTGCAATTGACAGGACCTCAGAGGCGAAGTTGTGAAGCTTTGTGCTTTCCTTGGAAAAGACCTGACAGATGAAGCGATCGATCGTATTGTTGACATGTCCACCTTCAAAAGCATGAAGAACAACACCACAGCAAACTACAAGGATTTGATTGAAAAAGGTCGCTACAAGGAAGAAACCATGCGTAAAGGTTTGTTTCCACTTGGATTTCAGTCAGGATATTCAACATTTTAGTTTGAAAGGAAATCACATACTTCAAATGTTCTGAAATAAGTCAAAGAATAAGTAGAGATCATTTATTTTCTCTGCGTCTGACCAGGTGTGGCAGGAGATTGGAAGAATCACTTCACAGTGGCCCAGAATGAGCGTTTTGACCGTGTCTTCAAAGAGAAGATGAGCAACGTTCCTATAACCTGCACCTGGGAGATCAGTCAGTAGATTCTCTACAAATTCAGAGGCTGATGTTCATCTCAATAGCTTTGACTGCCAGTCCAGCAAATATTGTATGAATATAACTAAATGTATGGTTTTGGGTCAGTATTAAGCAATCACAAATAATGTTCCAAGCAAAAACAAAACAAATAAGTCACTACTAGACTGATTTATTACACAAATGTTTTAAAAGCTATTTTAAGGGTTACACAATGGTTTCTTTTTGTTTGTGTATTTCTTGAGACTTTGCAATTTGCCTCTACCGCTGCTTTGTCATTCACATATCATTGATATTGCCATGGCAATAAAATTAAACTGCAAAACAACACATGATATGTTTGCCAGTAAAGTTGGTGGTGTAAATGAGTGGATGTGTGTGTGTGTGTGTGTTTTTCAACAATTTCATTTTGTTACTGCTCCATATTTTGTTTTAACTTCCATCTCTGCTGTCAGTGAAAAATTCAGGTTTATCACCAACTATTGAGAGTACAAAGAAATCCAGTGAATATGACTATTATACACACACATGGTCACTGCGGAGATTTTACACCTCTCGTCTAGCCGGGGCTTTGATGATCTGTCAATAAATCCACCGGAAACAAGAGTTGTTGTGACTCGTTTTTTCAATTGGACGGTCAACCATGAAGTTCAGCCCTGGGACAGTCTTGTGCCTCACTGCGCCAGTATTGTCAATTTTCTGACTGTGTGAAGACTTACAACCCACATAACTTATTTTTTTAACAGCGAGGCCCTTTGAGAGTGTCCATGGCTGAACCATATTTAACCTTTCGGTGTCAGACCACCCGCTAGTGACTGGGCCTCTAGCAGCTCATTCACCACCGCAGTGGCACCGACAAGCTAGCTGAATATGATATAGTGCTGGGCCGCAGACGAACCACACGATTTATTCCCTACAAAAACCCAAACATCTTTTGAAGATGTGTTGTGCGCTGCCTGACAAAGGCTCCGTGGGCCACAATGCCACAGCAGCAGCATAAATTACCTTCAGTTTGAGCTGGTGGGTTTTATGTAGAGAACATGCACACTCTGCTCTTCCCATGATAAAAAAGCACTCATTCCCAGGTTGTGTCACACACAGGGGGTCGAGCTGAGTGAAGTGGGGGAAGAAGAAGAACCATATAACTGTTTCTCAGCAGTGTCACACAATCTGAAAGTGATGCTTTTAAATGGTATGGTTACAAGCAAACTTAGGAAAAAAAACAAATGCATCAACATTTTGATTGATTGGCAGAACCTTTTCTCAACTAATCAATTCATTGTTTGGTCTATAAATCACTCTCAGTTTGCCCAAACTTTATTGCCGCTCCTGACGCAGTAACATGTCCTGCAGCCTATACACTTCCTTCTCTGTTTTATTTAGAACCCATCTTGGTTACATCATTTTACTGCTTGGTCAAAAACTTATTTTCAGACTCAGCAGATAGACGGGAAAAACTAATTGTTGGGCAACAGCAATGCATTTTTCGCAATGTCAATTGTCAACCGTCTTTCAAGAACTCCAAAACCTTCTAATCTCCTGATGTTTTGAATGTGTTCACTGACTGTCAATAAGTAACTTAAGGTGCTGTTCAGATGGACTTCAGCCTTGCATGAAGAAGAAAACAAAAGTAGCTTCCTTAAGAATTTGAGTGGCACCAGGTCACACACTGCAAAACCATGCAGGGTCATCACACAATACAACTGTGAAACTGTGTGAAACAGTCCTGGTGTGTTACCTTGTAAAGTTAAAACTCCTGTCTGTGAGTTCTACTAACTGCCAGGCTGCAGTTTGGCACCTGATAAACCTTTAAACTAGGGATGGGACGATACCACTTTTTTGGGCCCGATACCGATATCAAAAACTTGAGTAGCTACCGATACTCCAATACAGTCAATTTAGGCCATTTATGAACTATGAAGCTGTTAAAAACATTTCTGCTGAGTAATTTCAAAGACATAATTCTCCAACTGTGTGACAAATATTGTTCTCCCAAAAAGAAGAAACAAACAGCCCAAACATGACTCAGCTAAAATGCTTTTGCTGATTTTTATTTGCATTTTTACAGTCTGTGCATAGTGAAACATGCACAGCTATATATAGGATTTTTGGACTGTATTAGATTCTACATTTGTATCTGTCCGATATCGGATGCAGTGATTTTGACCAGCATCGGACCAATACCCATATTGATCGATACCGATTCCCATCCCTACTTTAAACACATTAATCTGTTACTAAGTGAACGTCTTGGATCCTAATTGACGATCTTACTGGTACATTAAACACCTGACCTCCCACCAGTGCAGCCATCTGTGCAGTTAAAGGAATACTTCACCGATTTGCATTTAGCTTTGTATTACTAGAATTTGAAAAATTGTGCTTCCTAACTTCATCTTCCCCTGAGTTGAGAAATATCTTTATTCTTTTTTTGTTACGTGCCCACCAGTGACACACAAGGCTTGAAACTGCAACGCTAATTCTGCACTTTTTAGAGCCACTCATAGGGGGACGGGACCTCTTTCCTAGAATGTAAACAGTGTCTGCCATCTTTACGAACAGTTACACTAACAGGACCAAGTGTCACTGGTGAGCATGTATGAAGAAAAAAAATGAAGATATTTCTCAACTCAGGGAAAACTGAGGTTTGGAAGCACATTTCTTCCAAAATACTAGCCCTATTCTAGTAATACAAAGCTAAATGCAAATCAGTGAAGTATTCCTTTAAGAGTGTCATTCTGTCCTCACAGTAATGTGCAAATGACATTTTTGTAATGTTTTGTTTGTTTTTGATGGAATTATACTCTTTGTGAACCGAAACCATCTAACCAGTATATGCTGCATCTCCATCAGTACCATATGAGACCAGGCTGATTATACACTGGCTGTGCAGAAGCAGGTGAGCAGCCGTTTCACTTCTGAAACTATTTGTGTTTTCAGTCATACTCCCGCCTGTTTGCAGCCGTCTCGTTTTACCAATGCTGTGTAGCTGTTGCCTCCATCTGTCTTAGCATAAAACAAATCACTTCCTGTGTGCAGGATGGGAATGTTGCCAGGCAACGTGGGATTGAAACAATGCCATACTGAGAAACGCTGAGAGAGTCATGTGATCGGCTTAATCAGCAGTGTGTGAACTCATTTGACAATGGTTTGAATGTAGCAGACACTTGTTTATATTTGGATTTACTCTGCAAATGTCTATTATTTTCATGGGACAACAAATATATTTAACAAGAAGGTGTCCTTTAAATCTCAGAGAAAAGAAGTGTGTCATTCATGATCTACGGCTCTTGTTGCGAAAGTGGTCTAATTTTCCACTTTGATTTTAATTCATCAGTCAATCCCTGTCTCCTCCTTTTATGTTTTTTTAAAGTCTTTAGCTCCATCCCTACTTCATCTTCTTTATCTCTGTCTTGCCTTGTCGTGACCTCTGACACTCAGCAGTCCCAGATGACCAGAGGATTGCTGGACAATCCCAGTGGGTTAATAATTACTCCAAGCTCACAGTGAAGGAAGCCTGACCCCAGGCACGGCACAGCAAGGCATGGGCAGCCCACGGTACCACTGATAAATGAACTTCCCTCGCTTGCTTGTGTGTGCAAGGAGTGCGAGAAGAGTGGGTGACATGGCTTCAAAGTGTTCCCGACTTCGGGAATGAGTGGGGACGTCTTAGAACACGTTTGAAGCAAAGGCACATAGAGAAGTAATTACATTGTAAGAGTAGATTATTAGAGTTTGATCAGCTCTGGCTCCACTGGGCGGTGATGGAAACACCAATGTGCTGTTTTCCTCCTACTACTTTAAGGGGGACATATCTTAAAAATGACAAGTTAATGCAATAAATTATTTAAGTAGTGTACTTACACTAGCTAATGCATTTCCAGACATGTGCATTTAATATTTAAGATAACAACCATTACTTGTTTTTGGTGACCTTTTAATGATGACATCAGCTTTAGCCGTAATGTAAATCCAGTGTATTACAAAGTGCGAACTGCATGACTTCTGTTTACTTCCATGTCTACAGTGAAGCACATGACATTTCTATATTACCATAAATTAAAATTTAAAGCTTTCTTTCAGTTTTATTGTGTGTGTTTTTCACTACAAAGCTGTTCCCGGGCAATAATTCCCATGATTCCATGCTTATTCATGATGTCATCATCTACGTCTTCTATTATTGTTTTGACTGAGAGACCCCTAAGAGTAGAAATGACACTGTGCGTTTAAAATGTGTACTGCTGCCTGCCTTTCCCAGGACACCTTTAATCTCGATGGGTTTAATTCCTGGTTAAATAAAGGTTACATAGAAATAGAAATGTTGCTCATGTGCATGTAATGTTTTCCTGTCTCACTGTAAGAAACAAATTCTCAGCACACAACTATCGGTGTTTAGCAGGCTGGTTTTAAGTTTCTCTGTAAATGCATCCCAACGTCGAATTCAGCTCAGTAGAAAAGAATGGTTACATTTACAGTGCCGCAGAGGCACATTAATACCACTGATAGATGTGGCTCGGGGGGAAAGAAGCGGCATTTTTCTAACAGAACTGACCATGACTATGAAATCAGGACAGTGTCTTAAATTCCCCGTGGCTCTTTGTGTTATTTTGTTTCAGGCAGAGGGGACACAGCGCAGACGTGCCTGAGCCGCTGCGTAGAGATAAAGTACAACAGAGAGAAAGTCCAGCAGAGAGAAAACTACAGAGCGATGCAGGAGCGGCGAGGCAGAGGCCGTGGCTTTTCTCAGAGATGAACATTAATAATATGACCAGCCACAATAGAGGCACTGAGATCAGAGAGATCACCTCCATTGTGCCGCCATCTCCTACTGACACCCAACGCTCTGCTGAAGGAAGAATAAGAAGAATAGAGGAGCATAACCTGGCTGCTCATTATGCCCCCCTTTTTTAAAATACATAATGGCCTATGGTCCTCTGCTATGCCTTTTAAGTGTGTGTGTGTGTTGAGTTGTGATGTGCAGAGATGTAGCAGTAAAAGCCATGTGTGGACTCATAGACAGCACTGAGTTATTGTGAGCTCTGCAGAGCAGGAGTCACTCAAACAGCCTGAGGGAGTTGTTCTCTCAATTACATTTAATTTTTTTTATTTTATGTTTTACTTGTGGATTCTGTTTTGTATTGTGTAAAGTCAATTTGCACATGCATATCAATAATCCACAACTGTGCGAATCATATTTTGTCAGGGCTGCTTTCATTTTCAACTTCCGTCGTGATTCCCTTCTGAACCCTTTAACACTGAGCATATTGCAGGCGACACATTTGTGCACTTTGCATTACCGTAGTTATGCGACGGTTCGTGCTACCGGAAAAAAAATCCAACACTAAAAGCTGAGAAGTTGCAAGTCAAAGTCAACATGTGGTTATTACGGTAATTTCACTCGAGCTGTTGCAGGAAGCCGGCGAATCAGTGTCTTTGTTGCCAGAAAAAAAGAAAACGCCTGTACATAGTTTCCATTTGTGTCCTGTATTTGCACATTGAGACAAAGACTCAAACAAATGTTATTTTAAGTGTGTTAAGTGTTAATATACTATGTTTCTATTAATTATACTATTTTCACATGCAGTAAATTGTAAAAAACTGCCAGATATTGAAGGTTATTCTGGAAAAATGGACAAAAGCACTGTGGTGTAAACATTTTAAACTGTTGCTATGCCATGTATGTCAAATGCAGTGTATTATAGGATTATTATAATGACTGTTTATAGATGATTTGACTGATCTCATGAAGATTTTCCATCCCTAAAAACACACAGTATTTCTTCTGCTTGGAGTCTCTCAATTGTGGTCTGATGACTCTGGGAGGCAGCATGGGATCATGGGAATTCTTATATTGTTGTCTCGTTTGGTTTCCCTGTGTGTTTGTACTGACGGGAAGAACAATGCTCAGCAAATGGCAATGATTAGTCGTGATCCATTAGTGATGAATATACACAATAAACTGAAACACACACACACACACACACTGGCTAACTAGTAGAACACAATATTAACTTGTGCACTCAGACATTGTAAATGGGTTTGCCCCAGAAGTTATGGTAAAGTGGTTAAATGATGCCATTTAATGATGACCAAAATCAAACGGTCCATTACTTTGACTATAAAATTCTCATTTTGGCTATAAGGTAACTAAAAAATTCAATAAAATATAAAACATGTCATATTTTATGCAGAAATGTTACATATTATATTTTTAAAAGGCATGATTTTGTTGTGCGGTTTAGGTATTTTTGGCTTGTTTTTAATTTGAAAGTTTTTAAGTTTGAATTAGTGTGTGTATGTATCTTTGAATAAAACAGTGGTGGTATAGGATTAAAACAGCATAACTTGCATTGATAAATGTACTGCATTGTTTCAAATGAAGAACTCATAATTACCATCACAATACAGCATTTTCACTTCACTCTTAAGGAAAACTTGACTTTAAACTGACTATAACAACCATTGTAAGGACTCAACTCCATGTGGATTTTTTTTCTGCCTTGTGTTTTAGTATGTGTTTGAGCCCAATTAAGTACACATGTATAATGGAATGGAATTATGGAAGTACTGTATAAAGCAAAGTCATTGAAGCAACAATAATTTTACAAACGTAGAGCAGTAATTACCAAGTCAGTTTCTAGCACATAACAGAACATGACAAAACAGTAGCACTAACATGATTAACACTAACATAATCACTTATTTGATTGTGACGGCTCAACAAGGCCCTGAGGGGCTGCAGAATATCACTGGTGAAAGGTGGACCAGCATCAATAGAGCCGAGGCTCAGTGGCTGACCAGTGGAATCCCTCTGGTCATTAATCATAGGAGTGGACAGCCACAGACATGCCACTCTGAGGCGGACAGGTCTGTGGCACTGGACCACAGCATGTCCTTGACCTTATCTATGTTTTTTAATGCACTTTATTTAATCTAATTTTATCTTTTATATATATATACATATAAAGTATCTTTGTTTTTTCACACACTCTGCATCATTTCTCTCTGCTCATGTTTCCACGTCATCATAACTTGGGTGCATGGATTTTGATTGATTGATTAACTGTTGAAAGAAGACAGCTCTTTCTGTAGCTGATGGGACCCCATGTAGCAGAGGGCAGTGTCCCAATTTAAGTTTTGTAGTTGTTATTGGCCCCTAAATCAGAGTGAGCCCTACAGCAATGGTGTCTGATGATTAGGTCATGACCTCAGAGTGGGTCAGGTGGGACGATTAATATGGATTATTTTTATCTGCTGTGCGAAAGTCACAACTAAGAAGAATAAGCAAACAAACAAATAGTGATTAGAGGCAGGGGTGTCAAACATATGGCCAACGGAACAGAACCGGCCCACCAGAGGGTCCAATCCGGCCCGCATGATGAATTTGATAAAGTTTCACATTATGATTAGATTCTAATCATAAAAATACTGAAATACTGTATTTTTCTATTCCAAATATCATTGACTAAATGGTGTGTGCCACTGGACTATTTTTCTCAAGAAATGTCAGGTTGTTCATGCATGTTTTGTAAAAAAACATGCATGGTTGTTAATAGGTTAATATGATATTATTTTACTGGTCCTGGATTAGAGAATACTGGGATTGAAAGTGTAGTTTGTCAGCACTGTGCAGCAGTGGTGTTTTGATTGCATGTCATCCAGTGACATTTCGGCTTTGTGCACATGTAAAAGATTTAATGTCGAGACAGATGGAGGCAACAGCAACATAGTGCTTGTGGAGCCTGATTGTTCAGCAGCCCCCTGCACTGCTGGTGGAAACACACAAACGTTCCCTTAGTCAAGTCTTGTGATTTTGCTTATCCTTTTTCAAATGGATGCAGCAGCACACACCAAACAGAGGCAACAATCATATCAATAGCAAAAATCACCAGGATGAAGCTTTAAAAGAGGCAAGAACATATTGTCCCACTTTCTGTTCACCTGTATCTTGTATTCCGTCTGTGTTTTTCTCTTTGCTTTCCTGTTTTCGTCGACTTCACCAGTGTTTTTTCAAAGCCTGATGGAGCTGAAGGTCCCCACTCTCTAAGTGTTAAACTCTGCCTTTCCACCACTTTGGCAAATAAAGAAGATGAATGTGTACAAATCTGAAAGCAAACAGCCGAGATTGTCAGCACCATGGGAACATTATAGCAGCCACATGAATGATGATATCGCTTAGTTCGCTGACAGATCACTTAGTAGGCTTGAGGTGGCTGCTCTCCCATCTCCTCTCTTCTCCTCTTCCTCTTCCTCTCCTCTCCTGGGACAAAGCTTTCATCCAGAGCCATTTTTCAGCCAATTTATTTTTTGATGTGGTCTAACCTGGGGCATCTCCCGCTGGGAAGGCTTTATGTGGTGATTAATGACGGGTATTTAGCCCGGGTACCTGGGGGAGCTGTAGCCCATCTGCACAACACTGACAGGTACAGCACTGCACTCCAGGAGCAGACAGGACAGGACAGGCCTTCAGCAGACTGGAGAGTGGTGGACAGGTGTGATCACAGTCACTGTGCCACCACCGACCACCGATACATTCACGTTGTCAATATTGCCAAGTAGTTTCTCTCTTGTTCAATCGTCTTGAAATAAAACTTCACTTATTCTAGGAGCAGGGTCTGTTTGTCTTTATCAGCCTTATCTGGTGAGTTTCATACAGTTTCCTCTCCATACTTTCAGACTGTAAAAGATCAAGAGGACCTGCTGGCTGAGGCTAGATGATTTAGACATCTATTATACGCTTCATCGCTCTGTCTTCTTCGCTCCATCATGGACCGTCCCTGAGCAGAACAGGCCCAGATGCCACAGGGACCGTAATGAGATTAGGCTGCAGACAGGTTGGTGGCCAGTAGCTGTCACAACTACTCTGTCTCTGTGTGGAGAGATTTATAGGTGTGCGTGCGTTTGCATGGAGGCATACTTGTGTGAGCTCTCATGACTGTATGTGTTACACAAGTCTGTGTGCGAGTGAGCAGGCGCACGCTGCCACTCTGATGGTGATTAATGAGCGAGGTAATCCATAGTCTCGTTCTGTCAGTGATAGACACATCAGCAGACCCCCAGAGCCTGATGAACAGACTGTGCAGCTCCATCAGTCAGGACACACACACACACACACACAGGCAAAGACAAATAAGGAAGGAAAACTGCTGTCTACTATGTGACAGACCCCTGGGTGCATTCCAGTTAATTATCGGATCAGAAAAAAAAATCTAATTATGCCTCGGTAATTGATGATATATTTTAGACATTTGGCTTTACTTTTCCCCTAAATCATCAATTGTCCTCAAGCCTCTGCATACATCTTTGTGGACTTACACCTCAAGACTCGGGGCTCAGACCATTGTAATACAATGCAAATGATAGGCTGTCCATAAAGAAGCAGTCTGCCTGCACAATACTTGAAACCATGTGGCCCCAGACCTCTTTGAAGCCCACTGAGATCAAAAAGCAATGCTCCATGGAGCACAGACTAGGTGAGGAGTAGGAGCAGAACAAGAGACGAATGGTTGGAAGCAAGAAGGGAGGGACTCAGGACAATGGCTGCAGGACAGGGCCGCTGACTTCCAAAGATAAAATCATATTTTGAGGGCAGGCATCCAAAACACCCCGTCTGTCTTCGTCTCCCCTCCTGCCTTCCTTCCTTTCTTCTCTGAATATGGACAATGACTGTTTGCATTTACAGAACCATAAATCAGAGGTGCCCATTGCCACAGAGCAGCTGGCACGTTTGCCAATAATTATAATTATTAATCATGCTGATTTCACGGTCTTCAGCAGGACGGCAGGAGACTGCAAGAGACAGGGTGCGGCTGGCGCCTCCAGGACCGCAAAGCAGGCTGGGAAGGGAAGGGAAGGGTGGCCTGCAGAAGAGTGGGCGAGGAGGAGGAGGAGGGTGGCTGTATAGAGGAGAGGAAGAGGAGCAGGAAAGGAGAATCACAGAGCAGGAGCAAAGAGTTCTCAAACAACATCTATAATTAATGGTTTTCTCCTCAACAAGGGACAAACAGAGGGATGTGTCATTATGAGCCCCGAAACAACGTATGTTTACATTCAAATGTCAACTCCCCTTTACATCTCAGCTAATAATGAAGGGAGCAAAGGAGGAAGTCAGGTGACAATAAAGTGACAAAGGTTTTACCATGCATTCATCGACACAGCCCATTTCTGCCCATCTCTGTCAAACATTTAAATAGAACACAATCACATATCACACAATTCTGAATAAGCCTATCAGGACTCTCTCTGTATCAGTATCTCAGGATGGCAGAGTTTTTTTGTGTCTGTGGGTGAGAGTGAGGAGCTTTAATTTTGGAAGGAAAGCAGAAGAATAACAGCTAAAGGGGAGACAACGAGACGGCAGAAAATAGTTGGAATATGGTCCTTTCACAAAGTTCTGCAGGTTCACCTGAGGAGTGGGGAGAGTTTGCTATCACTGCCTGTTTTTTGGGCTGAAAATGCCAAGAAGCACCCATGAAAAGTGCTCATAGTTGTAGAACTGTCCCTCTGTAGGGCTGCAGCAGGAGAATGTTTGTCTTTCTTGCATCAGCGTCTCTGTCGCTCACTGCAGAAGCTTGTTCATGCCTGCTGTGACGACCCTAAGTGGGCGGGGTTGTGTAGGTGTGCCTCTCTCCCTTTCTCTCTGTTTTACACAGGTAGGCAATCAAGCCTATGCATCGCAGGTGTGTGCAGTTACCAAGGAGGCGGGGCTGTGCCTTTAAAGACCAACAGTCCAGCCGTGCTCTCGTCTCTCTCACCATTTTCAGCCTGCAGCTCACATTGTTTTGTTCTTAGTTTCACATACAACGCTCACACACATCCATGCACCTGCATTTACAACTGATTCACCTGATTACAGATATAGGTTATATTTGGTTTAGATTATTATTTTGATTATGAATAAATGTTAAATTGCCGGCGTCTCTCTTGTACCTGTCATTTGACCCAGTCTTGACACAGTTTAAACTTCCAGCAGCTGAGCTGGAAGAGCTGTAGAGTGTTACAGTTGGGTAAACTATCTGGAAAAATACCTAAGCCAGTACAGCTGGCAGTGTTAAATTCCCTCAATCCCTTCAACATTCATAATAAGGTTAATTTACCACAAAACACAATATTTCCCCCCAAAAAGCAAAGAACTCTGAAACAGGAATGACACAATACTGTACATACTTTTTCAGTGCCACTGTGAACCAACATAAAAAGAATTGCTTAGAGGTTTCTTTGTCACCTCGAGTGCCCCCGACACTTGCAATGAAACAACTAATTCTGCTGTTGTTATTAGGACAGTTTCCACGTCAACGTGTGGTCCCAGAGGGCAGATAAACAAGGATGTTATCTGCTGCTAACTGTAATTTGGAGGACTTGTTTTTATAGAAATAGTTTTGTCTCTCCCACAACTCTCATTTTTGTTTCATTTTCTTCATCGTGCTGGAATATAAAGCTTCAGGTGATCATCTCAAACACTGAGCCCCTGGAGAACTTGGTGTTTAACTACTCGCATTCATTCCAACAGCTGTTGCCAGTTCCCTCCTCCTACTCAGGCCCTCTGCTAACCAGCTGCCTTGCAGAGCCCAGTAAAGCATAGGGACGAAGTGCCAGCTTGTGTCATCTGCCTTTTACTTCTGCAATACTGTAAATAAGAGGGTGTGTGTATAATTAGATGAATAACTGTTGTAATATGGAGTTTTTCTTGTTAAAATGTGTGCGCCTTGGGAGGCTGGCCATGTGTGTACTCTCGCTAAACTAGCGCACAAACATACACACTGTGTTCCTTTGTCTGCACGTGTCTGTTTGCTGAATGTATTCGCCAGTGTTTTCACATGTACAATACGTATTATCTGCCGGACAGATGGGAGCTACATGCGTGTGAACAGCTAGGGACTTGCTCCCTGTCTTCTTGGTTTGCCAGCACAGACTGAACCAATACCTCGAGACTTGCAGGGTCCAGCTTCGGTCTGAGGTCAACACATGTCGGCGCTGGCGCACATTCACAGATGTGTTGTACAAATTTAAGAACAAATGGCAGCTATTTTTATTATTATCATTTAATCTTTTTTCTAATTTTAAAGTGCAGTGCTTGTAATTCAATTATTGAATGCATTAAACCCTCTCCGTACTTTTGTAGACGTAAACATGAACTCATGCGAGTGCTCATTTTACGTAGAAGACAGAAGATGAGGTGTCAGTTTCTGTGAACACACATTCATGTCAAAACTCTGATACGGGTCCGGTGTCCCACTCACAGTGCTTGTTATTTACATTGATTTAAAATGTAAAGACAATTAACTTAAATTTGCATTAAATATGGGTATATGCAACAGATCATTGGAAGTTTTGGTCTTTCATTTTTTAGTGTTTTGTAAAATGAGGGACCTGCTCCTCGTCTATAGGCTCTGCTTACATCCATGGGGAAATTTGATGTGCGACAGGAGACTTTGACCAATCAGAGGGCAGCTCGGAGAAGGAGGACACTCCTAATGGCTGTCCTGCTAAGCAGCTGCATACAGTATATGTACCAGATTGGTTACTCTTCTTGCATTGGCCACAACTGCATACAATGCAAAGCAGTTAAAGTAACTCTATGTGGTACAACAGCACCACTGACCTCTGAAGCAGGACTTCTAATTTATAAATTTACTTCTAATAAACAAATCAAAATCATCTTGGAGCCATTATTTGAAGGTTGAAATCCACTGAAAGACATTGCATTGCTTTAAAAAGTGAAAGAGTCTAAAAGCAAGTTGGAAAATAGATGATAAAACAGAATATGTGTATCACTATCAGCTAGGCCTTCAAGGCTTTTACAGAGATGGATAGATTGCTTTGGGTTATTTATATATATATGTATGACCGATGTTGGGGAAAATTACTTTTAAACTTTTAAAGTAACTACTTACATTTCAAAATCAATGAATTTAAGAAAACTAGCTACTGGTACCTGTGAACTTGTAATGCTTAATTTCAAAACACATCACTTACCTTCCAGCTTTCATCTACTGTAGTGGAAGGATCAATCCAGTGCACTGTCATGCCCATTAATCTCTTCTCCAAAGGTTTTTCAAGCCCTAAAATGCCCTTTTCAGGTCTTTGTCAGTGGCTGGGCAAGCTTCTGTCAACAGTAGCTACTCCTCCACCACCACCGTAACTTGCTCCAATTCTGTTAATCTCCATCATGTTGCCAGCATTCACAAGGTCAAAATGATTTGTTGTTTTGGGGTTATATGGCACCACTGCTGCTGGCATCAGCATCCTCCAACCATTGATGTGGAGTTTCTTGCTTTCATCGTCAAGTTCAAGATAATGTGAAGACTTCCAAGTTAACGCTGTCTGTTTTAGTTTTCCATGTACATCCATGGTTCAGTCCTCTCAACGGCCAAGTTACTGCACACAAGCGCAGTGATACATCCACAGCACGCAGCCAGGTGTCTACTGTACTTACTTATCTGCCATAAGGTAGTGGAGAAACTGAAACATTATTTTCTTGTGGTAAAAAAAAAGCCAGTTCCATGTGACGATAAAAAATAACCTAAGCTAATTCTCCTGAACAGATTTTCATGTGTGAAAAAAGCACATCAGCTTCATCAGTACAAATACATCAAATGCTAAATGGTTTGTATTTATATAGTTCTTTTTTATTCTTGACCACTCAAAGATGTTATACACTACAGTTTTTATCCTCTATCACTCATCTTTCATACCCCTTCACACGCTGTCGGCACATGTGTCAGGAATAACATGGGATTAAGTGCCCATCGGACACTATCGACTATGTAGACTACCGGAGCCGAGAATCAAACTTTCCAGTTGAAGGATGACTTGCTCTACCACTCATCCATCGTTTCTGATTATCTCTTTGTATAGTTTTTTTTATTATGAAGTCCAAAAACATTCGGGGGATTGGATACCACCATCAAACATACAAAGCCACGTAAGCAGAGCATGTGTTTGATTTGAATCTTCTTATAGCTAAAGGCCCACATAATCCGTTTCCCACGCCACATTACTGATGATAAAGAGGCTCCATTGCTGTGTCATTGTGACTTTGAAACATTTGTTCCCTTTACGGATGCTTCCATGTTTTTGTCGTGGAAGCTCATTCGGCTACGTGGCGTCGGCTGAACGAACACAACAGTAATATCACAATAAAGTCTTCCTAAAGGAGCAAATGTCTTATACTGCTAATGTGGAAGCCTTCATTTTAAATTGCAATACATTTGTTTCATGTTGTTTCAACACCTGCTGAGTCACTGGAAGCTCTCTCTCTCTCTCTCTCTCTCTCAGTGCTGTGTTCACTCTTTCCTTCATGGGTCAATTTGTAGTGATAACAAATAAACCGACAGTGAAAAACCAAATGATAGCAAGTAGCAGCAGAAAATACACAGATTAAAACAGGTTGTATACGTAGATTATTATAGAGAACACATTTAATATTTATTGTTTTGGTCGAGTTGTTTTTTCTTTTTATTCCTCTCCCTTTCTCTGAGTCTCCGTAGGGGGTGAGTAAATTGACAGCAGTTGTGATGGATGACCTCCAGTTCACTCTCCTTCTCCTCCAACATCCCTCTTCATCCTTCCTTCTCCTCCTCTCGCCATCCCTCTCCTCTGGCTCTCCTTATCCACCCCATGCATAACACAGCATCTCCTGGTCAGGCCTGAACAGGGGGCCGGTCTGGGAGGCCAGACCCAGAAACAAAGCACTCTCTGCCATTTGAATGTCCTCCCCCCCGGGCTGCTGTCCTCCAGGGAGAGTGCTATCTGCTGGGCCAGGGCTGTTAATAAGCTGCTAATGAGGAAACAGACCTCTATTCTGAGCAAACATCAAGACAGATGGACGCACACGACATGTTTGTTTTAAACTTCCTACTGGTATGACGGATTAGAATGAAGAAGGGCTGTGATTGGTCTGGAGGCTCGTCATTGGTAGCGACTTTTATGCCCCAACCAATAAATAAAATAACACCAGTTTTGTAAAATTAAAGATACTATATTTGTGCATTGGCAGAGGCAGGGAAGGCATTTCACCTGTAAAATATTCCAGTGGTGACTTTGGGTCATCATGTTTTACCTTTTCAATGTGAGCCACAATCAGGAATAACTGGAAAATACCTTTTTTGTGAGTTATAGCTTTAGCTGAAGAATTATAATAGTGGGATGTTGGAAGTGTGAACATGTTACTATTACTCTAGATGTGACCACCTCTAATTACATGTGCAAAAAACCTCCCTTCATACTCCAGCAGCCTTTCTATAATGTTTTAAATCAATATCAATTCAAAAAAATACAGAAAGGGCTATACAATTTTTTTTAATTAATTACTTTCTGGGTTGTTGGAGATCACATAGTAAGTTCAAAAGCTCTTGAACTCAATCAAACTTGTAAATTAAATTGTTTTGTTTTGTTTTGTTTGAATATGTTCAAATAATAGGTGAAGTGAGCTCCAGTCTGCCC
Organism: Solea senegalensis; assembly: GCF_019176455.1. Taxonomy (NCBI): domain Eukaryota; kingdom Metazoa; phylum Chordata; class Actinopteri; order Pleuronectiformes; family Soleidae; genus Solea; species Solea senegalensis. Next base: position 14,986,806 of record NC_058035.1, read on the forward strand.
AAAACTTTTCAGGGTGACAGTAAAATCAAATCAAGGTGAGGGTGCAGAAAGAGAGAAAATGTGGTGAAAGCGTAACATTACAAATTCCGATTATCACTGTTTGTTTTTGCAGAGTTTTGTGCCACTTTCTCCTCTGTTCTGCAGCCTCCTGTCTCCCAGCTTGTCATAGGAAGTCTCATGCTGTAGAGTCTGCAGGCCAGATGTGATCCAAAGAGCCAAAGAGACAACTTGATGGCATTAAAGACACCAACAGCACTAGGAAGTGTGCCTTTTCAAACTCTGCATTGTCAACTTACTCCAGGTCCATCAGTGCAACAGGAGGACTGACAGAAGATCCACACTCGAGGGTTGCACTGAAAGCCTGTCATCACTGAGACTCAATGGGAGGCCCATGCAGTGCTGACTGTGCCGGGGAGGCAGCCTGGCTGTGTCTATCTGTGGGAGGCATGACAGTCAGGTATTGATATGGATTTCCCTCCAGTAGGCCCCAGTGGAGAGCCTGGCGACTGGTAATAGGCCTCTAATGGGATGACCAGCCCATGGACGGCCTCCTCCGACCCCCCAGCACTCATGGAGAAGAGGAGATGATAACAGATGGAGAAGAGAAAATGCGCTCTTCCTGTTTGATGGACAGACAGAGAAAGGTGGGGATGCTCCACAGGGGGTGGGGTGGGAGTGAGTGACAGTTCTTGGTGGGGCATCAGAAAGTGACATTGCGCTTGGTGCATTTGCTGAGGGCATCACTGACTCTTCACAGTTTAGTTAGGATGAACTCTGCTCAGGACACACCTGCCGTCCACATTACGACAGCAGTGTGGAGCTGAAAATGCTTTTCTGTGTGCTCTGTTTTGGTTTGAACACTCTGAGGCAATGTTTTACACTGGGCCTTTGAAAATGATGACATAGTTGCCCACATTTGTGTCCTGACTGGTTCTTATTATCTATTACACCTGAATAAACCATCACTGACAAAATGTATTATGACAAATTTCACTGCACACATGTTAGAAACATATATATTTAAGATTTTATCCTAGTATATGGGAATAGTGGTTAATATTAGCAATATTTATCTGTATCACACTGAACAATGAAATGAAATTATCATACTGCAAATCAAATTGCAGAAGCAATCGCACATCTGGGAAAAAACATTTTACCCAAATCCTTCAGCCATAGTCCCTATTTGATTATCAGCTATGAGCAACACGCTCCATTAACGCTAATGTTCAGTTTATTTCCAGCTCATTATTGGTTTAACTATACTTCATTTTGTCACACTTAAGCTTCAGCTTCCTGTTTCCAACACCACGCACATACCCAATGTACCTGGATGGTCACATGATATGCATTTTCAGGTGTGTGGGAGCGCCTCAAACTCATTTAAACAGAACCTCTGAATATTAACTGAATACAAACCCTGTTTTCACCATAAAAACTAACTTTCTCTTTAGCAGTGCTGAAACCCCCGTTCAACAGTTTGGCTCCCCAAGTATAAATAAGGGATGATGTTGTGTAACAATACAGAGAGGAAACTGTGATGGAGTGTTGTGTACTATATACTCGACTGCAACAGGGTTGTGGATATCTTGGCTTTCCTCCCTGGTGGTAGTTAGTGTCATGGTTACCAGCTGCTGGAATCCAGTGCAGCATCCAGTGGCTATTAGCGCAACATCTGCTGCAGCCGACACATTCAATATAGCAAATCAGAGCACTGCTGCTTTTATGACATCATGCACTAAAGAGAAACATTATCAAAAAAACAAAAGAAAAAAAACCCTTTCACCTTTTTAATCTACAGAGCAGAGCAATGTGAGCATGTTTGTGTGCATGCTTTATCAGCTCTTCATAGTTACGTCAATGTTCACAAGTGTTTTTGTTTTTTTATCCACATACAGATGTTTACCATAAACTTCAAAACTGTTCCGTGCACAGGGAGAAAACAAAACGGCATTTGGGAGCTACTATTCAGGCTCCTTTCAACCATCAACACCACACCATAAAATAGTAAATATAGTAAACCACAGCCATAATGATTAATTTATGGCCTACTGCTTATCCTGAGAGGATCACATGGGGAAACTAACGCCAATCCATGCTGACATCAAGCAAGAGGCAGGGAAGACCCAAGACAGAACAACGGCAACAGAATAGACACTATTTTCTTCCGCTCTCAGTGTGTTTCAGCTTCTTCTTTTATTTCCCGGTCAAAGCCTCTACTGTAGGTGGGAACTGCGGGACATGCACAGGGCACCTCTGCCAGTTTGAGTCCAATTTAACTCATACATGCAATAGTAATTCAACTCCCAATTGCATTTTCTGGCTGTTTTAGTCTGACTTTGAGAAATTCTATTTAAATGGTTTGTATTTATAGTCTTGGTGGCCACTCAAAGCTGCTTTACACCAGTAAAAGTATGCCAGTTTTCACCCATTCACCACCATTCACTCACTCTTTCACAAAGTGCATCTATGTGTGGCACATTTTTCTATTACTCATCTTTCATTGTATTTTTTATTTTCATTTTATTTCTCCTTTATTTAAGCAAGAAGGGTCCCATTGAGATACAATATCTCCTCTACCAGGAAGTCCTGGTCAATATAGCAGCATCAATAGTACAAATAGTTACAGAGACAAGACAATTTAAGATATAAAACTCACAACAGAATATGAAAGTTAAAAGGAGGTAATTAAAGGAGAGTTAAACAGAAGAGTATACAGGCCACAAGAGTATACAGGCCACACACAACAAGATCCTTAATCTGAACCCCTCAAAAAGGTTATTTAAAACAACATGTTTCTTTCATGACGGTCCATAAAAACGCCTTTGAATGTGTTTAAAGAAGCCAGTCATGAAATTATGTTTTCTAGCATTAATTCATTCATTCCATGGTGCATAGAAGGAGAAAGCAATTTTTTAGAGTTCATTCTAGGAACAAGTCCAGTGGTAGACCTGGTGCTGTAGTTGCTGATGTGATATCATAAAAGGCTAGAAATATAGTTTAAGGCCGTGATAGTAAAAAAGCAGCATATGCATTTTAATTTTTCCACAAAGTGTATTGCAGTGTGATATACTGAGTAAGATAACAACAGATAAGAACAAACACTACAATTATCTTCCTTGCGATAGAAGAAACCTAGCTTTGGTTTGTCAACATGTACATTAAAAGCCAATATGCCTATTTATTTGTAGGAGGTGACTCTTTTTATACACGAGCCATCCAGTGTTAAAAAAGATAAATTAGCTGTATTGGAGCGAGTGAAGGTCATGTACTTTTTTATCAGTTAGTGCTGCAGTGTTTTAAATAGCCATTCACACACTGCCAACACAGCCATCAGGGGTATCAAACCCCACAACCTTTGTTGAAAGATGCATGTTAGATCAGTTTGATAAATATAGAAAGAGAAAACTATTACAAAGCCATACAACCTATTAGTGTCAATCATTCACTTTCCAAAAGAATGCAACCAAAACTAATGGAAATAAATACACACAAAAATCATAATAATTACATAATAACCACAGTATTACAACATGTCTTCTGCAATACCTTTTATTACTTTAATTATTGTAGAGTAGACCTGTTAATGTCCGGAAGTGTCTGTCTTAATCAATTTTGACTTATGCTGTGATACACAAAAACCAGTGTAGCTATGAGCATGAGATGATTCTCTGGTAGTGGAAAGATAACCCTAACCCAGATAATAATTTTATTAATAATTTAACTGAAACACATAAGACTTAAACATTACAAATATTCAGCAAGGTTGATGAATGGATCATTATATTCACCTACTCTCACTCTCTCTCTCTCTCTCACACACACACACACACACACACGTCCCCCGGCAGATCACTGTGTCCTGTCTGACTGGGTGAGGTCTCAGGGGAGTCATTAAATACAAAGCGTTAACATCTGCCAGACATTACTGTGCCAGAGCAGTTGTGATTTGTCCATATGATGACTCTGGCCCATACAGACGTTGTTTGTATATGCGCACGTGTTTGTGTGTGTGCGCGTGTGTGTGTCCACTGCTGCTGTCACTTCTGGTTTCACACCCGTGATAATGCCTATTTATAATGAGAGCTGTGCTTTCCTCTTGCAATTCTGTCTCTTCACAGTAGCTGCGTTCACACCGAGGAGACATGCAGTTTTCATATTTGTGTTAGGAACCTAAAAACTGTAGTGCATTACATTAAAACATAAACAAATGTCTGTGACAATTTACATAATAAGACAGAGACCTTATGATCTTAAAGGGAGAAGGGAAATCCAACAGTTCACATGAATACTACTACTACTACTAATAGCCTCACAACTGGATCTGGATCCTGCAGCCCAGGGATCACAAGTACCTGCAGACTGAGGACACATGTAAAGAGTGAAAGAGAGGACAGGGAGGGAAAAGCTCAAACTAGGGGAGAGAAAGTGTGTTAGTGTCAAGTAATAATGTGATATTCATGCTCTGAGTGTGAGGGAGTAAGTGTGAGTGCTTCACAGGAGTTCGCCCAGCAGTCTAGTCCTATAGTGGCATAACAAAAGGAAAGTTTATGTTTTTCCCTGAGCCACCACTTACTATATGCTTTATCAAAAAGGAAGTCTGACTTCAAATACAAAGACGTGGTTTGCCTCACGAACCAACAATGGAGCTGGTTCCACTGAAGAGGAGCCCGGTAAACGAAGGCTGTGCCTCCCACTCGACTCTTACAAGAAGTGCCCACTAAACATTTACTCTGACTTGTGTAGTGCGTGCACGCGTGCATGTGTGACAGAACTGACTATAAAATGTTTTTCCTGTAGGTTAAGCTTTAGGTCGTAACACCATAACACCATCCCAATGCAATTCAGTTTGTCTGAGGACATGCAACAAGGTATAAAAGTCTCAAACCAGCTGTCACTCATGGACAGATTTACACTACCCTGTATTTATAAAGCCCACAATGCAAATATTATGCAATGATGTCACGAATATGCAACATTGACTGTATTGAAACCCCTTGGCACCAAGTTGTGGACCGTCATCAATGTATTCATAGTGTCCGGAATGGGAGTGTTTGAAGAGAAAATACTCTTATTTGCACTTTTAAGAAGATCCGTACCAATTGTACTCAAAGGTTCTCAAATTATGGTCTATGGATTGGGGGTTAGTGACAAGTCTCTACATATTATATATTAGACAGCTAAGGAGCTTTAGATGTACCAACACACTTTCCTTCGAGTGTCATTATTAAATGGTTGTGGGCCAAAATACCACCCTTTTTATTGTAATAAGGTGAAGTATTTGGATCCCGGGTTCCTCAATTAAAAGTCCTTTTAGATTCAACATAGTTAAATACAGCTTAATTGGATGTTTCTGTCACAAACCTTTATTTTGAGGGGGCATCCATTACATTACATATCAGCCATTTAGGAGTTTAAAACAATCAGAATATGAACTATGCATGGAAAATCAAATTACACATTTCTTACTTTCCACCAAATGGCCCATTTTAATATCAGTGACCATGAGTGACCTCCTGTGTAGCATTGGTCTGCTTTTACACTCATTAAAAAAATAATAATCAAGGAGCATTTCTTTCTCACAAAATAGATCAGCATAAACAGAGATTTTACTCAGATTTGTTTGGTATATACATTTGGTGGGTCCCACTTTAGGTAGTTCCTGCTTTAGAGTTTCATTCAGGCCACACACACACACACACACACACCATCTCTGAGGTGATAAAAAGTGTATCTTTTTCCGTGCCCCCTCCCCACCAGCAGCCACCCACATCCAGAGCGTCAAAAACATGTTATTACGCATTATTACACGTTTGTTTGTTCTCCAACAAGCTGCCTGGGTGTTGTTACCGTAGATTTTGATCAAAACCACCAACTGTGACGGAGTCCGCCTGGCAGCGCCATCAATGAGGTCCGAACATGCCAGCTGAATCGTGGCCAGAGGGAGGAGGCTAATGTCTGCTTGAGCACAAGCGCCAGCTCACGAAGAGGGTTAGCTCGCAGACTAACGCCTGGGTTAAGAGCAGTGCCAGATCGCATGCTCAGAGTCAGACCTGAGGAGATGTAATGAGAAAGTTAAAAATCCTCAGAGGAATCTTAAACGTGACTGACTTACTTTGTTGGGAACCTTTTTTTAGATCCGTCCCTGTCAGATCATCTGGTTCTGTCAGAGTGAAGGAACATCTGGACAAAGTGAACGAGAGTGGAGAGGTCTGGTGTCTGTGTTGCTTCTGCTGCCAACTGATGGATGATGGACAAAGGTTAGATGAGCTGCAGGGTGTAACTGTGGGCTCATGCCAAGCCACGTACCTCCAGTTGGAAGGGTGTCATGTCTGTTTTTACACTGCTGCTAACTGCTTTTAGTGATATTCCCCAAGGCCCATTTGAATCCATCTTATCGTGTTCAATTACAGAAGAGGGACAAGCTGCAGAAAACTCACTTTTAATACAGCGTCTGTCTCTCCCTCGCTCTCTGTTCTGTTTTAGTGTCACCACTCGGGGCAGTATGGTTAAGCACTGGTTCTAAGTTCAATCCCCAGTTGAACTAGGACCCTCCCTCTGATAGGCCGGTGACCTCTCTAACGTGTAATCCAGCCCGTCGCCAAGTGTTAGCAGGGATTGGCTCCAGTTCACCCAAGCGCCCCTCAAAGGATACGTGCTTTAAATAATGGATAAATGGATGTCAACGCATGTAACACAAAAATCTGTACATAAGCAGCCCCTTTCTTTTTATTATGCTCCATCTGGTAACACTTAACACCACAGTGTAGTAACAACATGGTAGCACTTTGTAATTGGGAGGTAATATTACAGTACTAACCTATTTCTAAACATGTAAAAATAACAATGTGGTTATGAGGAGATCATTTTACAGTAATACCATGTAACTTCAAAAGCAACCACCTTTACATGAAAATGTTTGGTGAGCAACATTAATCACATGTATCTACTGTTATTGCCAATGTATTACTACAGAAATGAAACAGTACTGTACTACAGTACTGCACTGTTACTGTACTACAATGTGAACACAGTTTGCAGCTTTTACTGTGAGCTTCTACACAATATACAGTATGTGCATCAATAATGCTACACCACGATACAATATGAAATGATGCGATACACATTATTGTGCCTGTGGGAAACTTTGTTTTACATCACAATCAATAAATAAATACACATATCACAGTTAGTAATTAAATAAATAGAATACAAAGAATATAAAAAGTCTTGATTTGTTTCATCTTTATACCAAAGATGAAAACAGAGCAAAGGGATGTCACTTAACTCTAAGAAGATATATTGTAATTTATATGATTAATGTTGTAATTATCCATGTATTCATGTGTTAAAATAATATAAATAATTACCCTGATACACAGAACGATCGACTAAACTTCTCTGTTCTGCAGTGAAAGTGAGTTTACTGTTTTAATGACCATAAATCATTTAATGGCATTCATGTTGCCTTCAAAGCCCCTGTCCAAAAAAAGAAAAAAGAAAACTTGGTCCACATTCAAACTCCCTTCATTTCAAAAAAATGTGTCCCTTCTTTTCATTTAGTTTTTACTGAAGAAACATAATCAAACACTTAAAAAACAACAAAAAAAAAATTGGACCAAACCACACAAAGACGTGGTCTGATCTCTCTATTTGTGTTTGTGTTGTCTGTTCTTGGCTTCAGTCGAGGCGCGGCCTCCGCACGACCATGTTTCACTTTGTTGACCGACTCCTCCTGCTGAGATGGGACTGTGACCCAGCACTGTGCCAGACCCAGCGCTGACACACACTTCAACACACACATATACACGACATTTCCTATATGTAACAAATAGCCAGAATATATATATATATATGATTATGCTCTCTTTTGTTCACTTTTCCCTGTGGCATCGTGATGAGAGAGAGTCATATTTAAAGCATGTGGTAGCCAGAGATTCAGACAGATACATTCTCACTAACATCTGCTCCCATGGTCTGCTCGACTTCCACGTATGCATGTACAATATAGACCCACACACACACACACACTGTGGTTCATCTATAGTGGACAATCAAGGACAGTTGGTTTTGAGCAGTGTCAGGACAGTTAGACTCTCACGGGGAGTCTCCAAACTGCAGGCGACTGGCACGCAGACAAACACTCAGAGAGCACATTTACGGCCAAACATTGAACGCCATCTGTCAGTCACTGTAGGAGGATATTACTGCTGATATACACACACACACACACACACACAGACACACAGGCACGTGCATTGCTCTGTGGCTTAATCTGTATTTATTACACAAAACTCACATCAAAATGGGTTTTGTATGTGGACTAAACAAAGTGTGTTCTGTGTGCAAAGATGTCTGTGTGTGCACACTTTAAACCTGTCCGTTCTGTCAGGAAGGTTGTTGTGAGAGTGCTGCACGGTTGACAAATGTACATGACGTGTATTTAATGCTCCGTAATTAGCCAGATGCCTTGATTTATTTGAGTCCAAATTACATCGTATAAAATTTACAAAAATATATTTAAAAAAAAACACAGAGGAGAAGAGAAACAAGTGAAACCTTTGTATTTTATGAAAACTATTGTGGATATTTAAGTCAAGTGACTTGATAAATAATCATTGTATTACAGGATAATTATGTTAATAACATAAGAGTAATATTGTGACAAAGCTACAAATGTAGACATGTGTTAATGCATCACAGTGATAATGAGATATGATGACGTAAGAGGAACATTTCATTCACTTAAGTAAACTTTTGTTTTAATGATGATTTTTATTTAAAATCTAGTGTTATAGAAATGTCTATGTTTCCATTGTTTCATGATATAAAATCATAAGATCAGCCTGAAACAAGAACAAATAGTCATTCTGCGGCTCCATCTTCTCACAATATGATACAATATGATACACATTACAAAGGAAGGCTCAGTGTTGCTACATATGTCAAAATTCATCCATCGATATACAATACGATGCGATACAATACAATACTATATACGATATACGATATACGATATACAATATGATACCATACAATACGATGCGATATCACAAGTAATGATTAAACAAATTGAAAAAGAATCAAGAGAAAAATAAATATCCTCGTGTTTTGGTCTTTGAGTATTTCACCAGTGTACTTTGATTTAAGTGAACTTTTTTGATGATGAGAGCTTCATTCAAAATCTGTGTGTTTCCATTGTCTCATGACAACAGATGACACTACCAGCCTGAAACAATAACACACATGGATGTCATTCTGCGGCCCCATCCTCTCACTTACCGCGACCCTGCATGGACAAAGGAAAGTGTCAACAGCACCTCTCTAACTGCACAATTAACATGCAAATGAGCTCCGGCGCTAATGGCAATGGCAAAGCGCTCTTATGATGGAAATATGCTTTCTGTTTTGGCAGTATGGGTTAAACATTAGTCTGTGGCATCAGCTGAGGATAGGAGGGCCGAGGGCCCCGGGGCCTCCCTGAGGGCACAGAGAGAGAGAGAGAGAGATAAAGAGAGGTAGACTAAGAAGGGGAATGGCCTCTGCACCTGCTTTACTGACATGACTATTACAGAGAGAGAGCGAGAGAGAGAGAGAGAGAGAGAGAGAGAGAGAAAGCATGACCAGGCGGTTATAATCAGCCTCGTTCAGGCTGTCAGCTCGGTCAATAACTTATCCCCTCAACTGCTTTTGTTCTAGTAGCAGCTCCACTGATGCAGCCCCTTATTCAACTGAAATTTATTTTCAATTGCTGCCCTCAGGCATCGGCCCCGCAACAGCACACTGAGCGAGAGAGTAAACAAACCAGCACAACACTTCACTACACACACACACACACACATACACACAGGCAGGCAGGACTCTTCTGACTCGATGCGACATCTCATCTGCAGCAGTTGCCAAATGAGATGTTTATACAAACCCTGGAGTTATGAAAGCCTTAAATGCAGCTACTGTTTGTACATATCTGACTAAAAGGCCTTATAGCTGCGGCGCTGTAAACTCATATCTGTGCTAGAGCTGGCAAGCATCTGCTATTGTGTTTTAACTGATGCTGCTTTAGAGGCAATGGTGATTTTGGGGGCTGATGTTTTGGAAAAAGGCAGCTCTGTCACAGTGTGTGTGTGTGTGTGTGTGTGTAGGGGGTGAAGAAGAGTTGATCAAGTGTGTCCAGTAACAGGTGTGTGTGTGTGTGTGCTCTGAAAGAAGACCAGACATTTTTCAAGAGGGTTCATTCAGTGACTCTACTCCAGATTTATGTAGGATTTATATCTGTGTTGTTACTTTTTGTTATATTATAACAGGCATTGTAGACAATTGTGTTTAAATCGAGGCACAGTCCCTGAGGCTTCTCAACTTTGCACATTTCCTTCACAATTATGCATAATTACTTGACTCTCACTTTCACACCTTTGCATTTATTGGCTTATCTTTTATATGTATGCAAATTTATGGATCTCAATATGTTCTTCTACAGCAAGGACAGTTATATGATGCTCGGAATGGGTGTCCCTTCTGTCCTGTTGCACTGTATGAGCTCCAAGTTTCCTTACAGTGATTTGACAACTTGTTTATTTTGGCTCATTTATTCTTCAGTTCACACATGAGCCTACTCTTGTTTTCTTTGTATTGTGTGTGTGTTTTTTTGCCTGCTGTAGATTTTTAGTGAAGAGACTCTGTGGAAAGGAAAAGTGGAAATAAAAGGCTTTTACATTTACATGTGAAACAAACATTTCTTTTTACTTGGTGGTGCTGCTATCTATCTATCTATCTATCTATCTATCTAGTGATAGCAAACAAGTAGTCTTTTTATTGTTAATATCTTTCTATATTGTACTGGAAATGTATGTTTTTTATTTATTATCTTTACTGTCCAATCTTATCTCATCTGTCTTATGAGTCCTATATGTTTTATGGGAGTGAAAAGATTATACACTTCCAGCATAAAGCAGCAAACATGATTCATGATAGAGCATGATTTGCATTTGTCTTGTGCTCATTATTTACATGTGCCTGTCTGTTTTTTTGTGGATTACTTACAAATGATCCCCTGCATGAATGTAGGAGAGCTTGATGGCAGCAGCAGCAGCAGCGTCAGTGGCGGCAGCAGCAGTTGTCTCTGCTTCACTCGGCTCCTAATTAGCCAGAATTAAGAAGTATTTCTCGGCCCATTGAAGAGTCCATTTCCTTTGAAACCAGAGCATAATAAACCTTAAGTAATTACCCCAACTCATGACTATTAACTCGCAAACCGCCAGCTTCCCTTGACAACATCCTCCTCAGTGTTGTGTGGTTAAAAGGCCATTGCAGCTACCCAGCTATTTACATCCCATCTGGCAGCCTGCGAGCGACAGACTCATTCCTAAAGACAAAAAGAAATGTAAAATGAACTCTTTTCACTCAGCTCTCAACTGAGCCACAGCACAACTTGTGATTCTTTCCCCCAAATAAGTTACAAAAGGGGGTTTCTTCTCCATTTCTTTATTTCTTTTTTTTTTTTAATCCAGGCACTCATTTGCATGCGCTGAGGCCGAGGAGGGAGCTCTGAATGTATAATCTTCTGCGTTTAGTAGCCTGTAATCCCAGCGCCTTTCTGTGATGGGGTTTTCTCCTCGTGGTCCCCCATGAACAATTAACTTGTAATCTCCACAAACATACATTCTGTCGCTGCAGAGATGAGACGCACAAACACCCAAGGGACGCGGCGGACAAACTGCTCTGCGCTCCCCACAGCGGATTCACTTTCTCTCTGCTACAGAGAAACAATTCAGCCGGGCTCCATTAGGCTGCGGCCCAGTCCTTCATTACATTTCATTTCATTTCATTTCATCCTCGTACGTTCCCCCTTTTTCCAAAAAAGAAAAAGAAAAAAAAAAGACTCTTCTCTGTTCGGAAATGTTGTCTGACCATCGCTATGTTGTGAAACGTGGAGCCTTTTTACGCACAGGCTAAAATATTGGAAAAAAGAAATTACCTGCTCATAAAATATCAGGTTTGATTTTTTCATTTTCATAATTGTTTTTAAATAGTTTGTAGTTGCAGAATAAATGACCTACAGCCCTCAGCTTTTCTCTCCACTTATTTTAACTGTGTTTTGAAAAATGTTTGTACTGATTTAAAAAAATTAAATCAGTAAATAATTGCTGTTATTTCTCATGTAGTTTATATGAACATGTCATTTTAATTATTTACACAAAATGTCAGTTATCCGAGTGATTTTCTTTCACTCACTTTTAAAGTGAACAACATATTTGACAATGTCATGTTAAAATCAACTTGTTTTTTTTTTCGAATCTAACCATATTCTTTTATTTCCATATAATGTGATGAAATAAAGGGAATTAGTGACTAAATAAAAACAGGTATTGACGTTTTTTATTATAGTTTATGTTGCACAACTCTAAAATATGATTCAATATGGGAAAAAAATATTGTGAATGAAATCAGAAGAAAGATTGACCTTAATCTGATTTCTGTTTGTGCCGTTATTAACTATAATATCCATCTACGTAATAATAAAACAATTAACCCAGACCTTAGGAAGTGTGATGCAGATAGTGAAACTGATTTATTTAGTGATCAGATATAGGTTTGTTTGTTTTTTTAAAAGGAAAGACAAAAGTGCGGGTGTGATCGATAATTTCAGTTTTATTGAAACTCCATCCAGGGACGCTGGGCGATAATAAATATTTCATTAGTCATCAACAATGTACAAAAATAAAGACACGGGGTCTCTGAGCATAACAAATTCAATTCAGCAAAAAACAACCATGCTGTGACAACCATGCACAAATAAAATACAGAATTAAAACCTGAAAAGAAGAGCACGAGTGAACAAATAATGACTTACAAAATAAAACAATCATAAAAGAAATACATCTAAAACTTAGATTTCAATACAAATGTCTTGCCGTGGCAGAAACTTTTAGCCCACACATTTATTTTCATACAGAGAACTCAAGTTTAAAAACAAACAAAAAATCCTTGGTACAAGGCACAGTGAGCATTCTTCGTTTTCACAAAATGACGATACAAAGAAAGAGTCAAATGAAATGAAAATGTTCATGCAACAGCCTCCGTCATCTGTCACACTGTGGCGCGTGACACACACACACACACAGGAGGCTCGTGGAACCTTGTTGCATTAAACACAGAACTTTGTTTCACCATAAACTGGTGAAACAAAGTCATCAGTCGTCATAGAAGTCCTTGTTACAAGGTAGAAAATAACATTGTCTATTTCTCATTTACACCACACAAGAAAACAGACTATTACAGCATGCAGCAGTGAGGCTGAATCCCCATCATCATGCCCTCAGTCAGGTGTCTATTTACAAACATGTCAGTCCATGCGCGTCTGTCACAGCAGACAGTCCGGGCATCATTTCATCCCGTCCTTGCCCTCCCCCGTGAGTCTCGTGAGGCCGGTGGAGGTGATGGGGATGTGCGTGGGAGGGGGAACCTGACAGATGGTGCAAGGACACGGCAGTCCGGCCCAGTGCTGGAAGCCGGAACCCAGCTGTAAGGCCGGGGGCGCAGCCGGGGAACCTTTCATCAGGGAGTGTGGTGCCCGGATAGAAGTGAGCCCCGGGAGCGCGCTCGACAGAGTGGAGGATGTGGAGGTGGACAGCGCGCTCCCGAGGAGAGGATGCACCTGGTGCGCTGCTGCTGCTGCGGCAGCGGCGGCGGCGGCTGCAGCGGCAGGGCCCCCGGAGTGTCCACCGGCGCTGGCGGGGTGCGCCACGGTGCCGCAGTGGAAGGCCGAGTGTTGGCCGCCGTAAATCTCCCCCACCAGCCGCTTCATCTCGTCCAAGGAGCTGGTAAGCATCAGTATGTAGTTCCTGGCGAGAAGCAGCGTGGCGATCTTGGACAACTTCCGCACCGAGGGCCCGTGCGCGTAGGGCATCACCTCGCGCAGGCCGTCCATTGCCAGGTTGAGGTCATGCATGCGCTTCCGTTCCCGGCCGTTGATCTTGAGACGGAGCTGGTACATTTCCTCCTCGGTGACTTGTTTCTTCAGTTTGTACTTGTTGCTGCTGCTGCTACTGCTGCTGCTGCTGCTGCTTCCCACTGACTTGGGGTCTCCGGCGAGCAGGTCACTGCTCATCTTCTGGCGCAGTTGCTCGCTCTGCGTGGAGGAGGACACGGAGGAGCCTACGTGGAGGTGGTGGAGGTGATGGTGATGATGTGGGAGGTGGTCTCGGAGAAACATGCCGTCCATGCCCGGGGAAGAGGCTCTGCTGCTCGGGCTGGAGTCTGAATTCATTTTATGGGTTCTCTTCCAAGGTTGTTGGGTAGGAGGTCGCTTCCTGGCTTCCTCCCTCTCACTCTGACTGTCACTCTCTCTCCTCCTCTGTCTCCTCTCCCTTCTCTCCCCTCACTTTCTCACTTTCTGGCGCGTAAGTGGCTCGAGTCACCTTATGTTGTCCGTATCCCAGGTTCCGTCCTTCAATCACATCAGTGACCACTTCTTCTTCTTCTCTGCGCCTGGCTCTCTCGCTCTTTCTCTCTCTCTCTGTTTGTGTGTGTGTTTCTGCGGTGAGGAGGACGCTGTTAGAGGGTATTTATACACGCGGGCAGACAAAAGCGGCTTTCCTATTCATAACGCCTCGTTAGGAGGATGACGTGCCCGTTAAAAAGGGGGCGGTGTGCTTTGACTGTCCCGGTGACCACGGTGCGCAACCATTCACTGCTATTGTCAAAACACTGCTGGAGGCCACAGCTTCTTCTCTTCTCTTCTCTTCTCTTCTCTTCTCTTCTCTTCTCTTCTCTTCTCGTTCTCTTTTTGTAGTAAAACTTAGAAAAATGTTAATAACGCCTTTTATTTTCCCAACAACAGAAACTAGATTTAGTCTGGTGCGCATGCATGCTCAAGTTGAGAAAATCTATCTTTTCTTTCTCTCACGAAATTTTATTTTTACTCAAAAAGTCATATAAAATATTTTTTCCTCCAATTTAATTTTTGCAGCAGCTGGGGAAAAAACTTCCGTCTGCTGCGTATTATGTGCGTAAATTACGCACAAGAGCAATACATCAGTGTAAAATGTCTGTTTTTAAAACAAGTTTTGATCTAACGGTCTTGAAAAAGATGCTCCATTCCTCCTCTTCATCTCTCTCTTTCCCTCTCTCGCCCTCACACACAAACACACACACACACACACACACACACACACAGTAGTGTGTATGTCCACTGACACCAGAGGTCCCCGCGCGCGCGCTTCAGCCGCTGCATCACAGTTTCCTGAGGGAATGACGAGAAATGGTGAAGGGGGAAATTGTTTTCCCATTCAACGGCGGCTCCTGTCCTGCTGCAGCAGGGGAGCAGGGCCTCCGCTGGGACAGAGGTAACACGCCTGCTCCGGCACTCCGGCACTCTGCTGGCCATATGGCACCATGTGGGCGTCAGAGTTTACCCAGATACCTCATGTCTGCTGGACCCTCGTAAAACTTCTAGTTCTTTCATGGCCTTTTCAAGGGGTCATCACTCATTTCATTCATATTATTATAATGGTTACACACACACAGTCTCAAATATAATAGGAACTTTTTTTAATTTTATTATGTTTATTGCCATTTAAAAAAAATGCATACAACAATGGTGTGCACAGAAAATACAGGGGGCAGGAACTCAAGTGAAAAATGGCATATTTGTAAGATGTATTTATTTATTTCTGTGGGGACACTGCATATTAATGGGCATCAACATGTAAATAGAAAATCATGAAAATAAACACAAGTACATATTTCTATCAGGGAACACTGGGGAACACACATACGTATAAATGTTGTGACACTAAAGTGAGTCAGTCATTGTTTACATTGAGCCGTTGAGAGCGTGCTCTCTCCACTCTGAAGAGTCTCCTCCAGATCTGTTTTGTGGAGGTGGAGTGGAATAACAATAACATGTGGAAGTAACTGAAGCACTCCTCCTTTGACCACCACCTCAACATCCCTCCATCAATCCGTCCGTCTGTCTCTCCATCCATCCATCCACACCCACACCCACACACCCGGGCCAGTCCAGTCAGCCAGCACTTCAAACCTGGATAATAAAGTCTGCCTCAGACTCTGCTCAGCCTTCTATCCGTCTCCAATAAGATCCCCCTGGTAGAACAGTAAAAATGTGTATTCACTGCCTCATTGTTGGCCCAGCAAAAGAGCCCTTCTCATAAAGGTGCTGCCAATGCAAAGAAAAGCGCTCGTCGGCTTTGCTCTCTCTTGGTGGCATTTGAAAGTGTAAAGCTTTGAATACCAATTGCTTGAACTGGACATATGTGAATCCGCTGTAAGCCTACTAATCCTGTCCCCAAGTGTTTCTTTGTGTGCGGGGCAGCCTCGCACACCCAAGAGAAAGTGTTCCTAATCCGGCCAATGTGGAGAAATGTGTGAATGAGAGGGACAGAGGAGAGCTCAGAGAAGGTGTGTGTGTGTGTGTGTGTGTGTGTGTCCATCTGAGGCGCCCAGCTCCACACCACCAGGACACTGGTCTAAATGGAGGCAGTTATTCACCATTCCGCTCACTACTGTCACAGCAGGTCGCCCCTAATGTGCTCTTTTCACTGCAGAGGCTCTTCACTTTCCTTTAATACCTCTGTTTGCATCTTTTTTTTACCCTCTCTCCTCCTCTCGGACTCTACTCCTTCTTCTTTGCACTCTTCTTTTCTCTCTTTTTTCTCTCTTTCTTAAGTGTAGCCCTCTGCCCTATATATCAGGCCAGTTTTCTGGGCAGCAAAAGAACAGTTACACACTTAAAACTACAAGGTCAAAATAGATCCAGTAATAGATATGATCATTGTTTTGGGCAACAACAAAAAATCATAACAGATTTATGGTGAAACTTGAACATGTCGCCGGCAGTAATGGCTCAAAGTTTTGGTTCAGGTAAATAATATGGCAATACCAATATACCGTCTGTGTTAAATTCAAGTGAGGATGCTTTGAATTGATTAGAATTAGAGTAGGGGATGTTCTTGACTTGAAGTGTATGATAATTGCTTTGTTTTCACAATACACATACAAAAACTATACATATTTTTCGCCTTATTTTTGTTCATTAATCTCAACCAGAACTGACAAATCTACAAACATCCATCCCTCCATCCATCCATTCAGCCAGCCGGCTCGCCCTCATCCTTCCACCCCCCCCTTAAGTGTTGGATAGATGGAGTCGTAAGAGTTGTAAAACACATGTTATTGAAGCATGATCGCCTAATAACATTTCTGTCCAACACAACAGTATCATAAAAAAAGTCATGATGAGCTAATGATAAACATTATTAACTGTAATAAACAAAAAAAAACAAAAAAACAAACAGACCACAGATATTCAAGGCTGAGCTGCAATATTGGAACACCAGTATCGTTTATGTGCAGCAGCTACGTTGTTCCCGAAGAATTCCCTAAATAAGTGACCTCGAGTGGCAAGGATATTTTCTTTTTAAAATAAAGTCTTCAGTGAGAAGAACCTGCAAGGTTTTCTCTCTGTCTCGTGGGTGGGCAAGGAAACAAGGTCCCCGCTAATGATCTCGAGGCAGTAAATGGTGAATAGAGATGTCCCCCCCGAGCAGCATGTGAAGACGTTACAGTTGACAGCAAGAGTTTCACTATCACTGACGAGTTTAGCTGATCAGCTGAGCGCTCAGTGCGTGACAGAAGACAGTCGACACTTGGAGGGAGACACAAGGCCAAGGTCACAGGCAAAGTCATCGGGGTGAAAAAGTACAAAACACTGACTTCAGGCAGAGAGAGAAAGTGCTTTATAGTGTCAGTTATTACGAGTATTAAGTAAATGATGTCCTGTTGATGACTAACAGTGAAAAGTTATTTTACATGACAGTGGATTACTTTAGGCCAGGATGATGTATGAGAAAAATATCCAGATTCAATTATAAGTATATGGCAAATGGTCTCTATGTATACAGCATTTTCTGTGCTTTATACTACAGTTCACCCATTCACAACCCTTCACTCACACAAAGTAAAGGGATGTGGAGCAAAGTCAAGAGAATGTACAGACTATTTTGCTTTAGAGAGACTTACCAACTACAAAATGAGCATATTTTTTGTCATTATTTTGTTGATTTTTTCATTTGTTCTAACCTCTTAATACATTTTGTAACGTCAAACTTCATTAGGAAACAAATGTTGCATCCTTGCCCGTCAAATTAAATTTGTTCTGTTAAGTTTTTATTATCTGACCAAATGTAACTGTTGGGCTGTGCTCCTTTCATTTTGCCCATTAAAGACACCGTCAAACTGCAGTTTGAAGTCACTCAGAAAGAGATTTCACAAACACAGAATGATCCAAACAGCAGATGGAAGACAGCAACACAAGAAGTGACACGCTCCAGCCTCCTTCAGAAAACTATTTCAACGATTATTGTTTTTTCAGTGTAACATTTGAAAACCAAATGCTGTGCCTCACCTCTCAGAAATGTTTCTAACTTTTAAAAGTCTTATTTCACTTTGCGTGTCTTCTGGGTAAAAAGTGAATATCAATAAGATTTCTGTTTTTCTCACTCTTGTTTTTCAAAAATGTAACAAACCTTCAGAAATATAGCAAGCCTTTAATTATAGCGATGATCAAACGATGAAAAGCTCGTTAATTACAGACCTCACAGTCAATGTTGAGGTACTAATTAATATTTGTGGGGCTGTTTTATTCTTGGAAGACATTGGCGTTAATTAGCCAAAAACAAGTCAAATTAACATTTCAGTAATGAAAAAAAAAAAAACACACCTTCATGTTGTTACTTCTCTTTGTCTGAACCACGCTCTGACGGAGATTTGGCAGCTCAAAGCTTTCTGAGGCATGTTGATGAAAAGTTTTATCAAACAGAGGCAAGGACGTTTCCACACATACATTTTCCAGCCCGACGCACAGCTGCACACGTCGTGTGTTCCATAACTGTCTTTCTGGAAAAGAGCGATGTTTACTGATGTGAGGAAAAAGTCACAATTTAATTTGATTTGAATCCATGCTTTAAGATTGAGACTGAAAGATCTCTTAAGTCACGCAGCAGGGCAGATCTCGTGATGTTAATTCAAACTTCTTCACACTGTACTAAGCAATTTTACATGTCTTTATAGTGGGGTAATACAATATTAGTTTTAAACCTTTTTGTAACAAAACAAATCTTATATTTCTTTTAAGAAACTGCTTTTTTATGGAATGGCTCATATATAACATGACACCAAATTGAAAAATGGGTATTTATGACTTTATACCCACTCAACTAATGACAATGTTGACAATGTGTATTATTGGATGAATTCCCACTTTAAGAAAAAAAAAAACCCGGGCCCTGTATTTAAGTCCATATAACCATTAATTTCCATAATGTCGTTAAATGCCAAAAATGCAACTGGAATAGGTTCTAACTCTGCCTTTAAGTCTACAACTGTAATTTAATAGAGTATAGAAAACATCAGTAAGGAGTTACCTTTAACTAGTAAGAAAACAATTTTCTCTCAACAATCTCCTCTGGTTTTCTAATAATTGACCTCATCGTCAGAGACGGACCAGCAGATGTTTCCAGTCTTCATGTCAAGCTCTGCTACCATATGCTAAATGACCTCGAAATGACTGCTGACACTAAATTTAGCAGGTATACCTAAGGTACTTGAACCAGTGGGTGAACCAGCTAAAGAACTGCAATTAACACCTTTCCCACTGCCAGTGCTTGTTCTGGCCTGTGGTGAGTTTTGTTCCCACCCCTGAGACAGAAGAGAGGAAGAGAAAAACACCACATCCATGGAGCTCAGTGACAATTTTATGGTGGTCTCTCTCTGTCAATCAATCGTTCATTTGTAAGTAAAGTATATCGACATACATTCATTAGGCTAACAGCTATATGCTAAGGGCTGGGAAAAGAATGTGGTTTACACAGTGTTGCACCAAAAATGATGCAGCAATTTGCACCGTGGCCAGAAATGAAGCAGATGATGAAAACATTTGCCTGCTCATCCAAAGTGGGAAAAACCCACATGCATTGCAGAGTGATTTAACACAGGACAGAGTGAATGCTGATGAAGCGCATCCCCACAGGTCAAAAATGTGTTTAAACTCAGGTTTCCAATTAGGAAACTGAATTGACTTCCATTCATTTCTACAGCTTAAACAAAGCATTATTGTCCCTAAACTTACAATTCAAATTCTAGCTCTCAACCTAACAAGTTCAACCTCATTAGGACCAGGTTTTGGTGTCCATGAGGACTACTGATCCTGACAAGGTTCAGTATCTATGCCAGAAAAACTCCTAAAGAGGCAAAATAACACACACACACACACACACACTGCTCACACACCATCACCCCATCACATCAGCATGAATCCGACACGTTAATCTCTCCCGCCGTCGCTCTCTCTTTCTCTCAAATACACAAACATACTTGCTTTTATTCTCCGCTTGCAGAGACCCCTGCTTCATTTTCTGGTCATGTGCACCCATTGCGAGGGGGGAAGCGGACACAAAGTGACACAGGGAGGAGAATGGGCGGAGGAGAGGAGGCGAGGTTCGAGCTGCGGCCTGAAAGGAGGCGATGGGAGGTGTCTGATTGTCCTGCACTGAATGGGGCACTTAAAAGGAGAATCTTGTTGCAAGAGCTGGTGGGCCGGGCTGGAGGCTGGTTAAGTGCTGGTGGCATGTGTGTGTGTGTGTGTGCACGCACATGTGCTTGTTTTTGTGGTAGCCCAAAGAGGTTGTATATGAACTCTCATGGTTAAGGATGGGACAAAGTTTTGGTTAGGATGTCTAAAATAGTTCAAAGTCAATTTGGTGCAGTGTGTGTGTGTCTTTTGGACCTTTTGTGGCATAAACAGTCCTCATAGAGACCAAAACCTGGGCTTAACGAGGCAGAACCTCATTTCTGAAGAACTGGTTCAGTTTATGGCCAGGACCTTAATTGTGGTTAGGTCAAAGTATTAAATGGTTATGGTTAAGGTTAGGGAACAAGGCAGCGTCCTGAAAAGAATAGCTGTGTGTGTGCGTGTGTGTGCCAGGTTGTAAGGCCTGGTTACCGTGAGAGAGATTATCACATCATTATCTGTTAATGAAAACCCAATTCAGACAGTTCTCCTTCTGCACTCAGTCTGAGATTTTCTGGGTAACAGAGGGCAATAAAACATAAGCCTTTCAACGCCCCCTTTGCTCATTTCAGACAAAGCTGCGGATTATCAAACAAGTAGAAACCGAGACTGAGGTCTGTAATGTGTTTTTGGATACGGTTAACATAAATGAAACTGCTGTTCGTAGCCACTGCAGTACTGTAATCCCACATGGTCCAATGAGAGGACAAAACTGGTGTTTCTTTGGACTCATATACCTTAGCTTTAAGTAAATTGGGCAAAAAAATAGATAAATCCTTAAATATACTACATGTTCCCAGCAAATTTCCCAGAAGAAAAAATAGATAGACTGGTCTACTGGTTTGAAAGTGATGGTTTGCATGGAAATGAGACTAATCATTTCCCTGAGGAATGAATGGTCTCAATCAGGTCTTTGTCAACAGAACATGATATAAATGTTGTAATCTATCTTCCCATTTAGATGAAAAAAAGAAGATAAAGCACAAGACAAATAAGTGTGATTGACAGCTGGTATCATCCAATAGGAGCTTGGACAATTTCCGGTAGCAAAGACTCACAGAGCACCGGTCAAATCGCAAATCTGAGAGTTCAATATGGGCGTTTATTTGCAACTGGGTGTCTATGTTCACTTTGATATACACTCAAGTAGTTTCACAACAGCTGGTGGGGCTGAGTTTGTCACATGTGACACTTGTAATATATATATTTATATATATATTTGACTCTGTTGTGTTGATTCTGTTTTCTTGCACTGCAAACAACATGCACTGGATATACTGGATAGTGGAGCAGACACAGTGGTAGTAAACTCCGACTGCTCTTCTCAAATCTGAAACAGACTGTGGTTCCTGTGCTTGGAAGGATGGATCATCACCGAAATGAATGATGGAGAGAAAGCGACTGAGAGAAGAAACAACTTCATCAAACACATGATCAGTCCTGTTCCTCTCTGCCTCGTGACACCACTTTGCTCCTGTGCGCTGCACTTTTATATTTATGTGTGTGTGCACGCATACATGCTTTTTCTGCACGTGTTCCAAGGCATGTGTCGCGTGTGTGTGTCTGTGTGTGTGTTTTTGTCAGCATGCAGCAACATAAAAGCCACACCAGCACAGGCCACATTTTTCAACTTTGTTTGACGCATTTAAAATGCTAATAACCAGTTTATTATGTGCTACATCAAATGCAAATGCTTTGTTTTACTGCCGTGAAGTTGGGCCGACGTTAGCATTTGCATATCTTATGTCTGTCTCCTTAGCATGCACGGAGGAGCTGGGTAGCGGGCAAACTCACAATAAATAACATTAACAGGCGCATTAGATAAACAAGCGGCAATGATGCTCCTATTAGGGAATGCAGAGCTATCGGCGGCTTAAATGTAGGTGTTTGACACAGCAGCATATGGTGTGCAAATTCCCCCAAATCAACCTAACGCCAACATTATCTGGAAATGTCAGGGAGAGCAGACGGATTGAAAAAACATCGCTTTAACAGCAGACGCTTTACGATGTTGAGAAAATGCTGCAGAGGAATTTGCCTCTTTAAGACCAACTGGCAGCCAGTGCTCCCTGTGTGTGTGTGTGTGTAACGGCAGTTAAGACCATAGTTCACACCCTAATTGTAAACGAGAAAGTTTGTCTCATTTAATGTGCGCTTCACTTAAGTCTTAATCACCTTCAGGCTCCGTTCACAAAGTCACTAAAATGTGAAGTAAACAGTTCATAAGGAAACGTATATATATATATATATATATATATATACATTCTCGTTTAACCCCTTCTGACTGTTCATGAATATGCAGTGCTGCGTCTTGTGCTCTACCATGTGTAAATGTGTGCATGGTTGCAGAGGCTGAAGCTCACCAAGAACCGAGGACAGTGATACTGAACCAGGACGTAAGTGATGTACAGACTGAAATCAAACATAGGAAATCAGCACGGTCAGAGTCCAGACCATAACCTACGAGATGACCTCAAGAGGTCCACTCACTGCCAGACATTTTAACATTATAGCAGGTTAATTAACATGTATTTGCTTATTTGTTTATGCGCATAGTCATGTGTAACTGAGGTAAGGAGGAAGAAGAAGAAGAAGAAATAAGGAAAAAAACATTTTTATTTTGCAACTGTAAAGAAAAAAAAAAACTTGGGTCATAAAAAAGTTTTCCTTGAATCTAACATTTTTCAATGGGTTGCACAGAAGAACATGGGCAAAAGTTGCAGTTTATATCACAATATAATTATCTTCAACAGCATTATAACAATGGCTCAGTGTACATTCATACAGTGTTTATATACTGTGCAAACCCACTTTGAGATACAACCCATGATTGATATTAAATATTCTGTTTAACAATCATTTTAAAACCACAATGAACAGGTTTCAGCAACTTTTTACTCTATTGTTAAACTTTATGTTTAATTCTCTTGACATGTCATCCATCCATCAAACTTCTAGCGTTTTATCCTCCACATGGGAGTCACGGGGCGGCGTTGGTGTGTTGGGCGTAGGCCTAACCAGAATGGTTAATATATAATTCTAACTCTAGAGTTTCTCTTTAACCCAAGATGATCCTCTCTCTGTCCTTTCCTCACGTCTTTGTCAACAGGCCACTTGTGATGAGATGCCAGCACTCACTTCATCGCCTTCATGTCACTGTACACCCGGACTCTCCGGATGAGTGTCAGCCTCACATCCTTGACAAATGCTCAAGTTAGATGCTCATGCTCCCTTTTTGTGAGTCTGTCCTTCCTCCTTCACCCTGCCCAGTAATCTCTCCCCCCTCCTCCCTTCTCTCTCGCTCTCTCCTCCACTCAGTCAGACTGCCTCCCTGCTCCTAATCCGCTCCACAGCCGTGAAAACTCTCCATGAGAGAGAGATGACCCGTTGTAATAGGTGGAGGCAACCACCCACACACACAGCCGTGGAGGGTCCAGCTAACACACACAAACACACACACACGCGCGCACACACACACACACACACACAGATAATGCTTTAAAATCCTCATTATATCATGTAACCACTGTTTAAGGTTGGGGAGAATCTGCTCTTCTCTGACACTCACAACACTTTTTGCTGATTAGTTGATTCTTTCCTGTTGGTCAACTGGCGAAATATTAATGTTGATATTCAATTCAGTTACAGTTACTACATGTAAAACAAATAACAATGGCAAAAAGTGACACCATTAGTATGCTGTCTGCTGCAGTTTCTCATCAATTACGGTTTGTCAACATTGCTTTTGCCTCTCAGAACATGTGATGCAAAATTTTGGCAGGAGTTTTATTGAAATATATACATTTTCTTTTTACTTTTGAGCAGGTCAGCTTTAAGTGTGACACAGGAGTTCTGTGTGTCCTTAGATTTCATGCAAAACAAACCTGTTGTCATTTGTGATGTGCTATTGTAAATGAACATGCCATGTCTAAGGAATGAGAAACGCAGCATATTAAAATAAGTGAGATTTTTAGGTAGGAAATGCAAAAATCCAAATGTTTAGATATATAAGAACATTCACATCCTCTTCAGACAACTGAGTTCTCAGATATAAATCCAAATGTCTGAGCAGATCTTTAGTCTCACAGTGTGTTCCAGTGAACACTGTAGTGAGCTGAGTGTGTGCAGGTGTTGAACGCTCACTGGGATCATTCAGCCGTTTTCTTGCTGGATCCTTATTTATTTTTTATTAAATGACTAAAAGGACCGTGCAGTTGCTGCTGAATGATGCTGCAAGAGATGACATAATGTTTAACATCCCGACTGACCACTTTATAACAGTATGCCTCACATTTATGAGATTTCTTGAGTAAACTGATCCATTACAGCAAAAATGATTCAGTTGCACTGGACAAAGCATTTTGTAGTCAGATGCCAAATGGAAAACCCTTTTAGTGCAACTGATTTTACTTGCTCACAAAATACTTTTTAAAGGTTCTTTGTCTTGACATACTGTATGCAAATATGGTACTTGTATTATGTATATCTACTGTAGAACAGCACAGTAATCCCACAAAAACATATATTTA
The DNA here is from genome assembly GCF_019176455.1 of Solea senegalensis. Taxonomy (NCBI): domain Eukaryota; kingdom Metazoa; phylum Chordata; class Actinopteri; order Pleuronectiformes; family Soleidae; genus Solea; species Solea senegalensis. Next base: position 15,011,922 of record NC_058035.1, read on the forward strand.
TATAAAGTAGCTTGGTTCCCCTGTTCAAAGAAATATTGTATTATATCTTTATTAAAGATTCTTTACAGTGCAGCCTATAAACACATTTAGGTTTCTGTGATTTGAATTTGTGTAACCTTTGGTCAGATACCATACACTATGCAATCAGTTAGCAATAACGATAATAACAATAATAATAAATAGTAATTTATAGCGTTTCTGAACCATTTTAATAGTTACACTAAGTTGTAAAACAAAAATCATTGAACATCAAACAAGGACATTGACTAAAAAGACACTAAAAATGTATGAAAATATTTATAAAAAAAGATTAAAAATACATAAAAACAAATTAGAACGGAGTATGATAAAAATGCATCGTAAATATGTACATGTATCACATACTGTCCATCAATAACATGTATAGACTTGTTTTAATAGCACGGTCCTTTATGACCAATTATTTTTAAATGATGAGAACTTACGCAGAAATAATAGCTCAGTTTTGCTGAGAGAGTCTTTCTGCAGGGACACCCACAACACACACACACACACACTGCAATATGTGCTCCATCTCCTCAGAGGCTCTCGCTCTCACACACACACACGCACACACGCACACACACACACACACACACACACACACACAGAGATGTCACTGTAGCATTTCCTGCAGACCAGCTCCTCTGCTCCTGCTTCAACAGATGGTCCGGCCAGGTCCCTGAACGGCCTGCAAGGTGGAGGGAGGGAGGCAAGTATGAGAGGGGAGAACGGAGGTTATGGGGTTGGTTTGTACCTCTTAGGACGACTGATGGGGGGGTGTAGGGTGAGGGAGGGAGGGAGGAGACATATGCCCACAGCCCTGGCCCCTGTTGACCGACTGTCTCTGCTGGCTGCTGTCACACACACAAACACACACACACACGTTTGTTTGTCTATCGATGTGAGGACATTCCTGAGGCCCGACTGAGCTTAGCCACAACTCATACTTTACTCCAAACTTCAACTTCATCTTAATCACTAAAATCTTTGAAGGTTTGTCAGGAAATGAGAATGAGCTAATTTCCCCAAAATGTCCTCCCAAGGCCAAAGACAGAGGTCTGTCCTCATGGCGTGGGAGCGAGGAATATTAACACATACACACAGAGAAACACACACATTTGTATAGCATTCATAGTGAGGAAATTCATTGACATAATGCATTCCCTATACCCTTACACTAACCTTAACCATCACAACTAAATGCCTAACCTTAACCTTAAACCATCACAACTAACCCTAAACCTAACCCTAACCTAAACCAAATTCTAACCCTAACCCATTGACAGAACATGAGGACCATCAGAAATGTCCCCACTTCCTCAGGTTTATAAGTTTTTTGGGCCTCACAAAGACAGCCATCCAAGAATGAACACACACACACACACACACACACAGAGCTCCACAAGCGTCCTCATGCTAAACCTGCCAGATCAGATCGCTGCAGCTCCTCTCCATCTGCACCTAAAAGACCCACGTGCCCCAACAATGAGGTGACCATGTCACTGCCTGAGCCGAAACAGAGGGATGGAAAGAGAGGGAGAGAGGGAGAAAGATGCAAGAACGAGGGTGGGGAGGGTGGGTGCACATTAACAAGCTATAATCTCAACTGCCTTATCCATAATGCATTGTGTGGGCCAATTTACATGGTGCTGGTTCCTCTGGGAGAAAGGAGATCATCCATCACATTACTTTATTAGCTCCCTCACACTCTGTGCCTCATATACACACACACACTGTTATTTGTCTCTGCCTCCCCTTCTTTCTCTCCCTCTGTTTTGTGGGCCTGTTCTGTCATGGTTGTTGTTTCAAACTGCTGCTGCCTCTATAAAACAACTCCAAACTGAGTCGTGTTGTGCAGCCTGAGACAAGCAGGGGAGGGATTTAAGAGGGGGGGGGGAGAAGAGAGAAAAGAAATGATAAGAAAAGTCTAGTTTTGGTTTAGTTTGGGTGCATGGAGTCAGAGGATTTAGTTAAGTGTAAGAAAATGTGATGCTGAGCTTTGTTTTGTGTGTGTGTGTGTTCAATGAAATAAATCCCACAGCTGTAAATACACAAAATGTAATTAATCCCCGGAGAACTGTGCCTGTGAATTTAGAAAAAAGCGAAACTTGTGCACAAACCGAACATATGTCGACTGTATTTCAGACTGCTAATCCAACCCAACACTGCATTACAGGCAGTGGCATTTAATTTCTGTCTAACCTGTAGTCAAAATTTGATTTTTTAAAAAAAGATTTAAGACACAGTCTACTGCAGATTTAACAGTTAATATAAAACTATGGCAAACACTTATCTCTGCATAATTAAAATGTTTAGTGTTTGCAATTTTTTTTACGCTCAAGTTTTTTTTGGGGTTTTTTTTAACTGCAGGTTCCAGTTAAATTTAATTGAACTGCACTTTTAGGACTTCAGTTGCACATCAGTGCCTGAATAATTTAGATGCAGACACCAGTTTATTAATGGAGAGCTGTGGATTAAGCATTTTTGATTGTCTGGTTTTTTTTTTACACGGGTCAGTATATAGATATAAATAATAATAATATAAAAAATACAATTAAGGGTTGTGTTTCTTGTGGCATTTACATAGCTATAACATACATTTTACTTTTTATTTGTTTGAACTATTAACGTCATTTAACCTATGATTGGAAAAGAGCTCTTAATTTAGGGCATTAAAGGAAACATTATTTAGTTCTTTTTTTTCCAGATCAGTGTTTGTGTTGTGAATAAAAAAAAGAACTTCATATATGTGGAGCTGCGACACTGTGCGCCATACCGTACCATTAGTAACACAAATAAGTAATAATTTGCTAATGACAACATTATGTTGAGTCAGTTTAGGGGCAATTAAAGTGAGTGATATTTACATATGCCTAATGAATCACCGAGCGTGGCAGTTCGGCCGACTCTAATGAATATTCATGCAGGCATTTCTCCCCCGCGCGCCGCAGTTTATAAACTGAATTATGGCTGATTTGCCCTTTTAAAAAATGAACATGGGCGCATCTCCTACAAGGAGGCGGCGAACAATAACGTCTGAGGATAAAAATGCTTTACTGCTCAACTGCCGGTGAGGAGACGGCGGCAGCGTGGTTTAAGACGGGAGAGAGAGAGAGAGAGAGAGAGAGAGAGAGACTTCAAATCAATTGACTTAAGTCTCGGCCTGTAATCCACCTTTAAACACTGACTCCAGTATTTACAGTGTGCGTTCACACGGATTGAGATTATTTCACGTGCAGGTCACAGTTCACACTGACCTTTCACTGTTCACAGTTCAATTGTATGTCATCATCATCACCATCATCCTCATCATCATCATCGTCATCATTGTGAGGCAGGATGATGCAGCACCTGACCCTCTGTCTCTCTCACACACACACACACACACACAGACTCTGAGGTGCGTCAGGATCAACAGGCTGCGTCAGTTGACATTCACGGACGATGGAGGGAACAAAACTGCACGTTTATCATGAAAATGCCACGCTCTACGGCAGGTGTGCCGCGCGCACTTAAGCGCAAAATGTGCGCGCACGCGTTGAAACAGACGAATCCACCATGGACACACACACACACACACACACACCTGTATTAAACCTGACAAATCTTCTCTTATTGCTTTCCTTCTCCAAATTGTTTGAAATGTGTTAAATGACTAATGTGTCAAACAAAATGGATTCAAAAACAATGAAGAAAATATTACAAATATAAAATCTGTCTGACTAATTCAGACTGACCAAAACACTCACATTGTGCATGTTTATTTATGTATATATTCATTTATTTAATCATATAATTATTTAATGGTTTGTTATTTTAATCAGTTGGATTAGATTTTTTTGTTGTCAGTAAAATGTCCAAAAACACAATGCTGCACATATTTTTGCCATATAGTGGCTCCATTTTGTCTCACAAAAACAATTAAACACATTAAACAAAATATAAAGGTTATTATTTTACTGTGAAGTCTGGAAGTATCTTGTATGTTTGTCAAATTGTAACAAACCAATTAAACAAAATGTGATGAAGTACTACATTTACAGGACAGGAAAGTGACGTGTAAATAATTTATTTTTCCTTTTTTTTGCTGTAAACATGTACATACTTCTTTTAAATGAATAAATATCAGGCCATACATAGCAATGCACCTTTGTCCATTTAAGAAAAAAGAAAAACAACATTCCTCGCAACCTAGTTAAAGTGCTGAGCTGTGTCATGACGTGTGTGTGTGTGTGTGTGTGTGTGTGTTGTTACAAATAACTTTCAAATAAAATTAAAAGACACAAAACAAACGCTGTCTCTTTGACTCAAATGTATCTGCTGCCATCTAGTGGTTCAATATTGGAAGTAACAGTATCACAGGAGGGGAAATCTGGTTACTTTTGCACATAAAATGATCTGCAAATGAGCTCAGCGTCTTCACTCAGAGCTGAAATGTGTAGGTTTGTAATAAAATCCTCTCTACAATATGAAGAAATACAACAAAGACGGAACTGAGTGGTTTTGATCCGACATGAAGTTTAAATAAAGCTTTTAAATATCATGTTTGGAAAAAAAAAACAGTGGATCAAATTCTTCAAATCATTATTTCCCCAAACTGATTAATCAAATAAACAGCACACATTCACTGAACCTATTCACTTTTCACACATGAATCAGGTGTCCATGACAACACTAGGTAGGTATAGTAAGGTATAATATATTTTAAAATTACAGCTGTTTTTGAGTCACACCTGGAGGTGGATATTAACATCTCTGTCTTTGCTGTGCACTTGCATTTATTTTAGCGACAATATCATCAATTCACTGTTAATATGATTTGAAAATAAAGTGCACTTCAGCTGGAGGGGGTGGGGGTTGGCAGGCGGCTCCAGTCCCACAACAGGTCACTCATTAGTTGACATAGTTTGCTATAACATGCTGATAAACAGATGTGCAGTTTTCTTTCGGAATAATGACGATAATCTCTTAAAGGTCCAGTGTGTATAAGTGTATCACACTAACGTCAGAATTGATGCTTTCATTACCCCAGAATGACCCTTTATATTAACATCTGGAGCTGGTGCCCTCTACAGAGGCTGCCATGTTGGACCACAAAGTTTGAAGGCTACACAGGCATGCAGGTGACTAACCCGGACACTGGGGGGCGACATCCAGTGTACTCTTAGTGCCAGGCTCAAAAGGAAGTGGGAGGGAAAGGAATTTGCTGTAAAACCTTTTGCCAAATCAAATATGCAGATCACTTCTGCCATACAGAATGTGTCGAGGTCCAGTGCTGATGGAAGCTGGAGGTATTTGGGTAGGTATGAGGTCAAGGAGAGACATGTGGATCCACAGATAGTTGTGGGATTTTGCAAATGGGATGGGAATGGCTGTGGAAACACATGTCTTCAGGAAGAGGGAAGAACATAGGGTGCGCTATCAGAGTGGAGGAAGATGTTCACAGGGAGATACAATTTGAAGGAGATAAAAGACTGCGAGATGATGCCAGGGGAGTGTGGATAGGCACGGATTAGTTAAGGAAAACAAAGAGGAGAAAGCAAGTGAAGGCAGAACGTAGAATGTTGCAGAGTGCAGAGTTCAGGGAGGAGCTGCAACAGGCTCTGAGAGGTAGTGAAGAGTTACCAGATGACTGACAGTGCAGATGAGTTGGTGAGAAATATAGCCAAGAAGGTGTCCGAGGATAAGGAAACTTGGTTTCAACAGAGCTGAAGACACAGAGATTTTTTTCTGGAGTGACCCAGGTGGAGTTTGAATGGCTTAGGAAAAAAAGTATAGTGACTATGGGGGTGTTGAAGATGGATGTGCTGGGCAGGAGGAAAAGAGGAAGACCACAGAGAAGGTTCATGGATGATGACACAAGGTATTGCAACCAGTAGATGTTGCCTAATCCTACACACTGTACCTTTAAAATATGAATGGGAAGTGTGGACCTGATTCTGACTTAAGCCCAAAAGCTTAAGATAGTGGTTTATCCTTGTCCTAAACACTGGCTCATTTTTTTTTCTTGTTGTTCATTATCTAAAAGCAGCTTGGTGTTAGTACACAAAGCTCACATATATGACAGGCGTTGCTGGTAATTTTGGCAGGTAGAGGTCAGGAAATGGCAGCAAACCATCCGTGTCTATGTGTGTCTGGACTGTGTAGGCTTTCACTGTGGCTCCCCACTCCAGCACGGAGCTGTGGATGATGCCCAGTCTGGCCTGTTCGTGATAGGCCGCACCCAGCTCCCGGCCCAGGAAGATGTCTTGGATGTGGGTCGATGGAAAATCCAAGGAATCTCTCTTCATGTCTGTAATCAGGTCCAGGTATGGGTCTCTGTCCCTGTTGTAGCTATTTGTGCCCAGTTGAGCACCGTTATCTGTGTCTGTGTCACTGTTTGTGTCTGTACTCTTGGCTCTGTTTGCATCTGGACAGTGGTGAGGCACTCTCTGAGGCATGTTTACCACTGTCAGCCTCTCCAGGTGCTGCACAGCAAAATGTCCCTGCAGGGAAGAGGAGGCCGTCCCTCTGGATCCCCCTGCGCCACAGTGGATCAGTGTGAGGTGCCTCACCTCCGAGTTGTTGAGCAGACGAGCCGTGTTCGACGGCGACGTGAACCAAACAGTGAGACGTCTCATGCGGAACACGGGGGACGAGTGCGACTGAGGGTGGTGCAGCGTGGAGAGCTGGATGTCCTTGCATCTGCAGTCTGTCAGTGATGCGACGCTGCACGGCTGCGGGTCCTGGCTGCAGGAGTAGTAGAAGAAGCTGTTGTGGGTCACATAAGCCAGGCGCAGGTCAGAGCGCTGCAGAGCCAGAGACACACACAGCAGCACGCAGAGGAGAGGAGCAGGAGGCCTGAAGGCGGGCATCACTGCTGCAGGTGAATGTCAGGCTGCATGGTGAGTCGACGAGTGAGTCAGGTGTTCAGTTACCTGAGCCTGTACTGAAAAAAAACATGTTTAAAAGAGTAAAAATGAAAAAGACGACACACTTAATACAACTCATGAATCTATGGAAGAGCATATTAGGGCCACATGTAAACAAAATATTTCAAAGAAAGTAAAAAAAATGAAACAGCAGAAGTTCTGAGATTCGCAATATTCTGAATATTCTTTTTCTCAGAAATTTCAATTTTCTGACACCAATCTCTGAATTCTGACAGAATTCTGACTTTAATCTCAGAATTCAATCTCGGATATCTGACTTCAATCTCAGAATTCTGACCGAATGTTTTTCCTTCCAAATATATTTTTTTTACATGTGGCCCTAATTCTCTTCCATATGAATCGAACCACAAACTGTATCTATAGATAAACGTAGCTACAAAGTATTCCAGTCAAAGACAAAGTCATAACGTATCATAACAATAACGTTGACGGTTTGTGGTGCCATGCAGACTTTCTGAAAGTGATGGTATGACTGTATCACTATCAGCTTAGTTCCTGTCATTATTGTTATTATTGAATGCCCTGAGTATGTCATCACTACATGCATCATTCATAATTTTGTCAGAATTGAACACATTGGTTTTTTGGTGGCTTCTCTATAATCCCTATCCAAACAAGCTATAAACTAAAACTCGAGGGAACCGTCTGTTTTATGTACTGTATTATTGTTTTGTATTTCGGCTATTCTCATTATTTTATTCTATTTTTTTATTGTGAAGTACTTAGTGATTTTATATCTGTGAAAGGTGCTTTACAAACATAGATTATTTCCTTACTTACTTGCTTACAGTCCAAGGACAGATGATGTCACACCATGTTTAGATTGTAAAGGCCACTGAGTCAAACTGTGAATTTGACACATATGTTTTGCCTCAGGCATTATTTTTTTCATAATTTGAATTCTGTGACTAGATGCAGCTAGTTTATGTTATGTCATATTAAGTTGGGTTGTTAAAACCAGGTTTTTGTTGTTGTAGCAGCAGTCAGACTTCACTGTATAACAAACAATTGTCGCTGCCTCACTTTTCTGCTGTAGATCGTGTTTCTAATGTACTGTGTTTATATATTTGATTTCACTTGTTTTATGTATGCATTGTTTGGGAGGCAAATACATTTAGGGATTAACAAAGTTTCTGTAATCTGATCTCTCTCATTACAATTCAGTGTATATTCCAGTGACTGAATGCTGTACTTTTTCTTTCGTTAACACATTCGTCCTCAGCTGGTTTCAATTCAGTTCATGATTTACAGCAGGAACATGTAACCGAGAGCGAAGGGAGCGGCTGTGAACTTGTTCCATTTTTCTTTAAGTTGTTGCACATGGACACGTGTAGCAAAGAAAATTAGCTGTATATTAAAATATTGTTCTGGTACATTTTTGTGGTAAAAGCCTGAGCTCTAGATCAATCCAACGCCACAGGGTGAAATAACTGTTTATGTGAACAGAGTACACTCGGGTCACGGTGTGGTTTTTCAGCTCAGGTTAGCTTTTATACATGGGAATGTTGTTATTATTGGATGTTTGGAGCGGGAATGATCTTTCTCTCACCCGTTCAGACTGGGGAGAGAGTGGATGTTGTGCGATGGGTGTGTCCTTCCTGCAGTCACACACATAAATGTGTGCAGCTATCCGGACACTGCATTGACTTCTACTCATTTGGACAGCCTTAACAAACAGTTACCTTTAACCACAACTCAACCATTTCCTCAGAAATGAGGTTCTGTCTCAATTAGGACCAAGTTTAGGTCTCCATGAGTACTATACTGGTCCTGACAAGGTCAGTGTTCATGCCAGAAGAGGTCCTTAAGAGTGAACAAAGACAAGAGCAAACACACACTTAGAAAATTATAACTGTGCTTTGAGATTCCAGGGAAAACATTGTTTTGAAATCTTTGCTTTCTCAAAGGTCAGGGCAGATTTTCTGGTTTGGCAATAATATCAGACCAGAAACATAACGATCTGTCCCACTTAAGACAGAGTTTACCACCACATTCTTCCTTTGGAAATTATACAGAAGTGAATGATTGTTTATATAGTGTAGTTAACATTCCTCTCCCCCCTCCCCCTTTTAGTTTGGCTCATACACTATTCATTATCAGTTTATGCTTGATGCTGCATAATGTTTAATCTGAGTGAAAGAGATGCTGATAATTTTCCCCGAACACACCCGGATATAATGTGTATCACTGTGATCACTGGAATTTAAAACACAGTTCTGTGGGTTCAAACAACTGTGAATGTACACGACTTACTCACCCACCAGTGGAGTAAGGTGAACTCTCTCAGTGATGGAAATATGTGATCATTCAGTTTTAATGATGATCAGCTTACAGGACAGCTCTCAGGTCAATGCCTTGCATTTCACATTTGACTTTTATGATAGATTTGGTTTCTATACTCTTCACACAAATCAAAATGCAATAATCAAAATTCACGTATCTGTACTTTACTATTTATATTTCTAGCAACGTTTACATTTCCTAAATAAATAGTGTATATTTACGCCACTACATTTCCTCTAACTACCTTTGTTAGTCGTTACTACCAAATAAAATCAGAGAGTTGGTAATGGTCTGTATTTATACATAGCTTTTCTAGTCTTGATGAGCTGCTAACCCTAACCCTACACTACAGTTTTCACCCATTCACACGCTGCAACATGAGGTTAAGTGTCTTGCTCTAGGACACATATAGACTAGCACAGCCAGGAAGTGAACCCACAGCCTTCCAGTTGAAAGACTACTCGCCCTACCACTGATCTGCCAAGGCTCAATCCTAACTCCTCACTTTTTTAATACTTTTACTTCTAAAACCTAAGTACATTTGATATCAGAATTACTTTTTTTTTGAAACACTTGAGGACAGTAAATGTCACATACTTTATGATTTTGACATAAGTTTCATTACAAAAAAGAGACTTCAACTTCTACCAAAGTCATTTTCTGGTAAGATATTGACTCAAATATCCCATTTAGATAGTTTATACAAGACTGGTAATAATCAAAAAATATGATATACAATGGCAACGTATCAAAACATGCAGTATACAGATATACAGAAACACCACCACTCCGTTCACTTAAAGGATCTAAGTAAATCTTCCACCACTGATGTTGAGCTGAAGAGGTTCTTCTAACACATCAGATCCCAGTATTACTGTCACACATTCTCACCGCAGCCCATGGGAATACACAAACACTGAATTCCAGGATTGAAAATGTCTTTTTTTTTTACTGTGGCCTCAAAACTGTTCACTCCACTCTTATGTCCAGAAATATGAGTCCCACTGACTTGTGAATCGTTCGCTCTGTGTCCGGGCTGTGAAAGCATTCAGACTTTCCACTCGCCACGATATAAAACTGAAAGAATGTCCAACCACATATCTGCTGCATGAATCACAGACTTCAGCCTGAAGTGACTTAACCCTCAGGGTGGGTCAGTGGTAAAGTGAAATTTACATTTAAGCTTCACAAATGACATTCCATAAGGGACCGGACACTTCTAGTGTCTCACTTACACTCAGGAGAAAACTGTGAAAACACTGAGGTGACAGGGAACCTCAGGATCTGTCTGTTGTCCATCATAAATAGTGGCACAACTTACAGTTTTTAATCTGAAGAGATGTTCAAGAGTGTGTCTATTACACTGTGTCTATTACACTGGAACACACACACACACACACACACTATGTCATGTATATACAGCAGTAACGTAAAGCTTTCTGCCTCTCCTTTCACAGACTACACACCACAGGGTTTCACTGCCAGACACAGGCATACACTTACAATCAATTAAACAGTGATCGACACAAAGAAAGCATCCCAGTTTGTGGAACTCACCTCAGTCAGCTGCTGAAGCGCTGGCTGGTGTTTTGTGAATGCGTCAGTTTGAGTGTGGGATGGAGAGGGAAAATAATTCACACATCATGTCCAGCTGACGTCACAGTTCAGCATGGAGGAAGCATCCAATAAAAAGGGCAGTAACTCACTGTCTGCAACTCACTCACAGATCAGGAATTACAGTCTGTCTGTATACATATATATACATATACATATACTGTATATATACTGTGTATATTTATACTACCTAAGTACTAAGTACTGTGTCTAACGTCATTTAAACAGTAGTAGAAATTAATTTCAATTATGATATATATGATATATGAGGTCTGGTTAATGTATTGTCTGTTTTTCATCAGTAAATAAAAATCTCATTAATTATACATTAATTGTTACAAAAACGGTCACATATTCTGTAGGTTATTGTTCATACACTTGCCAAAATCCCTGTACTTTCATTGTTAAGGATGTTAAGGATATGTTAAGCGGTTCACTTCCATGAAATATTAAGTATTTCCCAACAGGATAAGGTGTTTTTTGGCAAAGGTCTCAGGAAAAGCTGGTGGTTTCCCGACAGAGTGAAGTCACAGTGAGGCAGCGTGTGCTGCATTCAACTGCCGTCGGACAATTCTAAATTTGAACATAAACTTGAATAAATGCTGTAGTTGAAGTGTAAATGCTGCTATGACTTTACAACTGAAGTAACTGGCCGGTCCTATACAGCTGTGTTGTTTAAATGGTGTGAAAATCTGAAGCATTTATGCAGCCAAAAATAAGTTTACTTGTCATACCAGTGATGTAAACTTCCAAACTCCCCACAAAATAGCTGTAGAAGGTAAACATAATATACAGGTGCTGTCACACAGGGTTGACATAATGCGTGGTGACCTCAGAAAAGTGTGTTTAGAAAGGTATCTACTTATTTGCTCATATAAACAAGTTCATAAATGCTGGTTAATCTAAAACTAGTTGCAAAAATATACAGGCGATTCCTTGAGCCAAAGAAAATTATAAATATTGTTTTCCTTTTTTTCAGTGTGTAGTTAAAATTGTTAATTTTGCCAATGTGAGTACATTAGAGTAGAAAAAACTATGAAAGCCCATTTCCACTGCATGAAACATATCCCATAATTATGAGATGCTAATGAGATACTCTTTCAATATGATGACTTAGTGTCTAATAATTATGAGATATGTTGTTTTTAATAAGTCATAATGACACAGTAATTCATAACTATGATATACTAGGTCATAATAATGACTATGATTATGAGATATAAGGTTATCACGATTATGACCTACTGTCTTGTAGATACTAAGTCATTTTAATGACGTACTAAGTCATATATATGAGATATTATCTCAATTATTAAATACTGGGTCATAGTTATGATGACCTAGTATCTCATAATTATGACTTACTCTCATACACTCATTAGATACTAAGTCATAATAATGAGATACCAAGACATAATAATGAGATACTCTCTAATATTTATTAAATAATATGTCATAATAATTATATAGTAAGTCATAATTATGAGATATGAGGTCGTCATAATTATGAATTACTATCATAATCCGATCAGATACTAAGCCATAACAATAAGATACTACGTCATAATTATGAGATAGTAAGTCATCATAATTATGAGACAACAAGTCAAATTTATTAGATAATAGGTCATAATAATGATATAGTATCTCATATCATTATTATGACTTACTGAAATAAATAAAATGTTTCAAGTGGCAGAAATTTGAACTAATTTCAGTTTTAGTTTTAAGAAAACCCGGGGGAAAACGGGTTTCTCGTGGTTTAGCAACGGGATTTACGAGGTTAAGTGAAGGCAGCATTTGCGCGTGGACGTATCCGCCTTTCAGGAGCGTCCCGCAGCGTAACCGAACGGAGCTCTGCGTGTACCACAGCAAGCCGCTGCCGTGTTAGACAGAAAAAAACTGTCGTTGAACTACCTGATATTGTCTCTCCCTCGTGTTCGACCCGTTGACTCAACATTTGTTATTAACAAGAAGCAAGCGGCGAGTGTCTGGTTATAACGTGAGCATGGATTCGCTCAAACCTCCTTCCCTTTTCCACGTTTTCCTCTGGTTACCAGCCGCACTGGCTCTCGGTAAGCTACAGCTCTCTCTCTGTGCACATACTAGCTCTGTCAACATGTAAATAACAGGTACAACATGATTCACTGCACGCTGTGTAGTGTGAATGTTAAGGCTGTTATTAGGAAGAGAAGGGCTGCAGAGTCGCTGTTCGTCTATTGTCACCTGGAAAACACGACACATCCATGTTGGCTAACATGTAGCATTGTTCTGGTTTGTAGTTTTCCCTGTAGTGGGCAGCAGTAAATACTTTATTGTGTTGAAATACAGCTGTGACACTGACAGTCTGTGCTGGTTGTTGGTGTCTGTGTACGTTAATTATTTCAAGCTATTCCCATTTGTACACTCACCATTCACAAACCCCATGAAGTGGCATAAATCAGTGTGGTCCAATGCTACTGTAGCCAATCTGCTTGTAACAAGTTACTTTTCTCTTTGTATAATCTCAAACCATTCTCCTCTGACCTCTGGCTTTAACAGTACATTTTGCCCAAGTAACTGCTGCTGCTTATCGGGTATTTTCTCTTCTCCCTGACCATTCAATGTCATGAAAATCCCACTGAATCAGTGGTTTCTGAAATACAGTCAGACTAGCCCATCTGCCACCAAGTGCCATGCCATGTTCAAAGTCACCTAATGTCTGATGCTGGGTTTGAATTTCAGCAGATCTTCTAGACCATGTCTAAATGAGTTGTGTTTGACTGATTAGATATATTGAGTAAACAAGTGGTTGAACAGGTGTACCTAATAAAGTGGACAGTGAGTATATGGAAGAACTTGGAAGATAATGGCAAACACACACTTGGGTCAATAAACCAAGTTTGTCTTTGTCTGAAAAATAAATCAAACCACCACAGACAGACCTACTGATGAAGACTTTTAATTTCCTCATTGTAGTTTTTAGTATTACTCAATATCCTAGGGCATTGCACTATAGTCCACTTTTCTCAGGCTGACTTCAGAAGGTTTGCAAATTGCAACCCAACGGTGTTTATGGAATTAAATTTGTGAAGCAAGAAAAATTGACCAAAACCAAAATGAACCATCAAAATACATGAACTGCAAATAAAATATTGATTTAATCAAATAAATTATTGTATTTTATTTATTTCAAATCACACTTTTTGTTAGCAATGATGGGAATTTTGTTTGCACTTCCCGGCTTTTCGTTTGTGATTCTGACCATGGGCGTGGCTAAGGAATACCTCAAAGATAATCTGAAAAACACTAGCTACTTTATTATTTCACTTATTACAATTATTACATTTACAATTGTTACAAGAAGCTTGTCAGTTGTCGGTGGGGGAACGAGTTCCAAACAGACAGCGACTCCAAGCCTTTGACTACATTCGGTCCATCGAGCTGTGGTTCCAAAACTCAAACTCGGTAGCCAATCAACAGGCAGCTTCATAAGCCCCGCCCATGGTCTGAATCACAAACAAAAACCTGGGAGTGCAAAGAACAAGTTTGGAGCACGAAAGCAAAAGAGTTGGAGTGAAATTCAAAAGTGAAATTCCCATCTAACGTAAAGATAAACAAAACAAATAAATATAATATAATTATTTTGAATGATTAAATCGATATTTTGTTTGCTATTTGTGTGATTTGATTTTGCTATTAATTTTGTTAGCTCAATTTATAAAGTGTTGCTTGCTTCATGAAAAGTGTGTTACTCTAATTCCATATCTGTGCTGTGTAGAGAAATGTGCTCAAATGTACACATGAAAATGAGCACCCATCATTTATACGCCAGACCTGGTGTTGTGTTACAATCAGTGAGTCCGCTTATATCTGCATTCGCTTTGAGAGCCATTGCTGATGATGTACATTTGTGATTACCATCTATCAATCCTGTTCATTTAGTTTGTAATTAGCATTTGATCTATCATTTATGTAAAAAATGTGAAAACCTCTCATCATGACTTTATTCTCTCTGTTGGTTTTAGAAATTGATGAATGTATTTGCAAAGATTGGGAAAATACTTTGATTTTGTGTTAAACGTTCCTTTGTAGTTCATTTATTTATCTGTGACTTTTTTCATACTACGTTAGTTAGTTAGTTAGTTAGTTAGTTAAATCGTTTTGGTTGTCATAAGTGAAAGTGAAATACATCATCACATTTTTTTATAAATCATCAACCAACTGCAGTGCATGTGCAGACATATGTGGGTGCATGAAATAAAACATCTCTGGACCAGTCCAAAGCAGATGGTTTGTTCAACTATTGTCTCCACCACCACTACTTCATCTCCAGGTTTCTTTGAAAAATGTCTTGGCATCTAAAAACTTTTTTAAATATTTCAGACCACATGTATTGATTTGTTAAAGCTTTTACTTCTGCTAATTCAGCCTCCTTCATTATCAGTCTGGCATAATACATGAAATGACTCACTAAGTGACTTTGACCAGTGTATCTCTTTCGGTTTATCACACCATCATGTGTTTCCTCAGATGAAGTTAAATTTGTGAACGGAATTGACTTTAGTTTTTGAACATGTGTATGCGTCATCTGTGGTAGAAAAGGTGATCATGTGTGTGTGTTTGGGGCTGTGGTTTTCACAGATGAAGTGTTAACACACAGTGTTTTAAAACACGGTGTGAAACGGCTTCCTTTTCTCATTTGTGTAGTTTTGTGGTGGAGAATTAAATCCTGTGACATTTGTGTGTGGTTGCTGTTTTTAGTTGCTGTTGCTAACCTATACTGTACACAGTTTCTGTACACAACAAGTTACTAAAACTTGTGGCTCTTCCCATTTCACTGCAAAATTGTTCACTGTTGGTTTGGACACAATTATGTCAATGCATTTTGTGTGTGTGTGTGTGTGTGTGTGTGTGCTTGTACACGCGTGTCTTTAGTAGGCTGTGTGGACCAATTGTCAAGCAAACCTATCTTTCTGTCCTTGTGAGGACATTTTAGCAGGTCCACACAACTTTAAAATGACTTTTGGAGGATTAAGACCTGGTTTTATGGTTAGGCATTTAGTTGTAATGGTTAAGGTTTTGGGGGCTAGGGAATGTCCGGACAAAGAATTCAAAACCAGCGTGTGTGTGTGTGTGTGTGTAGGCCTGTGTATAAGCACAAGTTACAAGTAAAGAGAGAAAAGAGAGAAAAGGAGAGGCTGATGATGTGAATTTAAACCAACATTATCAAAAATATTTGATAATTCAGTTGAAAGTGAACCGTGGCTAATATTTTCAACATTTCCACTGTTTTTCACATGCAGTGAAATGCAGAAGCTATGCGGAAGTTTCAGCCACATGATTTCTAAACGTCATCCTTTATTCACTGAATCTGTTTAGTCAAAGGAAATCACTCAAAGTCTTTGTTCACCGTTTGCAGTAATGGTGGTGTCTCATGATATCCAGTGGACTGACCCTGAGTAGAGGATACTGAGGCATTTTAACACAGATCAGACAATGTCAAAACAGCAATTGACAAACAAAGGCTAGGAAGGGAGGGCTTTTACATTCAGACAGGAACCAGGACAATCTTCAGAGTCTGGAAGGAAGGACATTGAAAAACTAAGAAGAAGGAAATGTGTTCCACAGACAGTCAAGTGCCAACATTAGAAGCCAAAACAGAGGGGGCTAGTTCAGATGTAATGTCATTATCAGGTCTTCACCAAATGCTGCAGTTTCCATCTCCCTCAAGCATAACAACCTAACATTTCAAGACTTTTTTGATGCCGGTGTTTTATGTGCAAATTACAAATGTGCATTAAAATAGGCTGAGTGCATAGCTTTCAAATGTAAACAAATGTCAGTTAGATTCAAACGATTGTAAAATGAGTTTACAATCGTCCTGATTAAGAGTTACTATTGCACCAGGATAGTTTGATTGGGAGGAGCATGGACAACGTCACACAGTTACAACAGCTGCTGGTTTGAGGCTGAGGAAGAAGAAAACCTCATTTGTTTTTCACAAGAAGCTGCCCAGTATGAGCAGCAGGCGAGACAGCGAGCTATCTTCACTTCCTCTCTTTGGCTGGCTTGAGAGTCCATGTGAATTGTGTCTCGTGTTGAATTTGACTTAGCATTCAAAATGGCACACTACTAAACAGGGCTGAACAATTCATCAGAATTTAATCAAAATCACAAATGACCTACTGCAATTAGCATATATAATATGATCACAGAAATCACATTCTCATGAAAATGAGAACAATTAGGTAAAAGTGACCATTCCATAAAAAGTGACAAAATAAAATAATAGTTATTGTGATGATTATAGATTTTTTTTATCATAAGAAAAAAAGCAAAGTGCAACAACAAATTAAGTACAAATAAAAAAAGTAACAATACAATGAAAGTCAAATAACAGTAAAACAGCACCTTGTTAAAATAAACAAATACTTCTAAACTGACATTAAGTATACAAAATACGCTTGTGCATCTTAATGTGTCGTAGCCACACACACACACACACACAGAGCATTGTTGCATTTCTCAGTCTTCTGTTGTCTGTGCAGAATAAGTGTTCTTTGTTGCACGTTTATGTGTGTGAAGTAACGTGTGTTTTTGCCTGTGACCTCCTTTTTGAAGTCTGATAGCACCTGCTGTCTCCTGCTGCATTTGAACAGTGCTTTTGTTTTTGTCAACCTCGTCTGCGTCTTACGCTGATTTTTCTTTTTTCCTTCTTCAATAATATCAGGGTGACATCCTTCTCCTTGACTCGTGTCACATTACCAGTAACTGAGGGTTTAGTAAATTTCCTTTAGCTGAAGGTTTGACCCAAACATGACAGTCTGACCTTTGTGTAACTGGTGTTTTGGCCCATTCTGTTTAAATTCTTTCACAGATGAATGTATTTATTATATACTTATTTATAGACTTTGCTGTGTATGCTAGAGGCATGGTTCTCAAACTGTGGTCAGTGTGCCACCAGTGGTACACAAGCTTCCTCAGGTTGTACTTCAAGGAATATCACAAATACTGTTCAACTGTATAAACCAGGGTATGTGATTGTAATTTTGTGGGTAGCAAATGAACCAAATAACAAAAAAATTATAATACTACTCCATCTTAATCTAATTTGGCTAAACAAGTGTATGTGAGAAAGATTATTTTGACAGGAAATGCGATTGCGATATGATTCGCGATCGTCATTGTTCTCCTTTTCATTTGAAAAACATTTAAAATGATTACCGTGTGATATTTGTGCAGATCTGTGAGAAACAAATATGTTCTCTTCAGTCTGTAGAAAAAGATGTGTATAGATCAAGACAATAATTCACCTAAAATGATATTGTAACTGAAAATTGACATTTCGATAAGGTTTCGATTAATTGTTCAACCGTAGATGATGAGAGAGAACTTATTGGGAACAAATCTGCCTCCTGTGAAAAGTAGTTGACTTTGCTCGACTGTATTTTTAACGTTTGTGATAATGGTGTTACTTTGAGAGCTCATTATTTTCTCAGTTGATACTTTGTGTAAAAAGTACCACTGCACTGGATTATTTACACCCGTTTAGCCTGCGTTTGTAAAATATGTATCAAAGCTAAAATATTTCAGTGTGTGTGCGTCTTGAGGCACCCTGTGGTGGCAGCCCACGGTAACCACTGTTACGGCTGTGGTTGTCACATCTACAGTGTGTCGATGATTTCTCTTTCACTTGTCTCCCACCTCAGTTTGTGTGTTAGCCTCTGTGTGTACGTGTGGGTGTATGTTGTATCATGTGAGTGCAAGCAAATGTTCGTTCTATGAGGAACTGAAACTAAAATGAAAGGGAATTTCTCTCTCTGGCCCTTTTTGATAATAAATGTGAAAGTAGCTCACTTGAAGCCTTGGTTGTTTAGTCTAAAGTTGAGTTTACTGTCGTATAGACGATAGTTGATTCTAATTTTCTTAATGCTGTGTCCTCTTCTACTCTGTCTATTTTGTTTTTTTTGTATTCTTGGCTCTAAAGAAGAAAACGTTGAAACACGTGTCGGAATCACTGGTGTGTGAACACAATTACTGTAATTCTAGAAGCACCTGTTTCCTGTAAAAGAGAGTCGAATGTCAGTCTTGTGTAAACACGATGTGGGCACACAAAACCAACTAGTGTGGTGCAGTCTCGATCACATCTTTGAATCATTTTATTTTGCTGAGATGAAGTGAAAGTGTTGGCTCATGGAAACCACCGCCTGTCTTGGATTCATTTTGGTTTAATATTTTACTGCCAAAGTTGCAGAGGTTTATAAGTTATGTTTATTTTATATGTTTCTTGACGGTATGTTTACGACCCAAAGACCCACTGATGACAGCTCGCCATGAGTGTCAGTGTCAATTGTGAGTTGACATGCAGGGCCATCTAGTGGAAAGCTTATGGTACTAAAAATCCAGCCCCCCTGACAGAGTCCTATTGAACAGGCCAGAGTGATTATCATAAGAGTCTGTAATGTCTTGGGATATTCCCAGCTTTTGGTCAGTATTTGTATACTAGTGATAACAGGGAAAAAAGGGGGAGTTTTCATCTACAGTGTAATAATTTAGCAGTGTTACATTCATTTCTTGGTTGACATCATTTATCTCTCATTTCCACAGTGGAGGAGCCGACCAACGTGACCCTGCAGTGCCACAATATGCACAACATCGTGCGGTGGAGTTACCAGCGCCTCTTGCCAGGGCTTCGATTCAGAGTGGACATCCATTCATATTTGGGGTCAGTTATAAACAATGCACGTGGAACCATTTATATATTCATTTATTACAGATAATCTTTGCTTCAATGTTACACTATATTGAAAATAAGTAATTGATGACCAAGTGGAGTCAGGAGTGTGTCCTCACATTGTGTTTTAAAATAGTTATCCACTTATACTAATACACACTAATATTGTGTCCTTAAGCACTTAATGTACGGCTCACATTTGAATTATTTTCAAATTTGGTTGAGTTAATAGTCCACCCTTAGAACGCAGAGCATTTTTTCTGCTTTTTTCCATGAATCTGTTAAAACGTAAAGTGTATATACAGAGGCTATAAGAATGTGCAAATATAGAGCGTGTTATATCCTTTATTTTCAGCACAACCTATAGGCAATCATTTTCACAAACTGTATTAAAGTACTCAAAATGTTCAAAATGGGACTGAATTTGTGAAATTTGGGAAAAAGTCACAGTTCATAGTTCACTTGGCCTCGTTTATATGGCCAAAAAGAACAGGAAACCCGTCTATTTAGTGACTTCTGCACAACTATTGCTACTTTATATCGCAACTAAAAATGTGATATTAAATGGATCATAACTTTGACTCAACAACACGTAAAAACACACAATTTTTCAAAGTCTAAATACGTGACCTATAAACACACCCCCCCTAGATGTCCATATAAGGAGTTGAACCTTTATTATACCTTATAGATTAATACTATATAGAGCTGCAATACCTATATACAGCTGATTATTTTCATAATCGATTAATCTGATTAATCAAGCCATTGTTTCAGCTCCTATCATATATGAATAACAACAAAGGGATAGTTTGGGTTTTTAAATGTTGTTTTGACACATTAACACTGATTTTTACCACACATGCTCTAGACCTGTGTGGAAGCCACACAATCGCTCTCATTGAAAGGAATAACTAGGAATAAGACTAAAGCCACTTAATGAAATTTTCAAATCTCTGCATACATACCTTAAGAATATGTTTGCTGCTTTATCTCACTGTTAGACAGAACTTTCTTGCTGGAAACTGAAGTCCGTAAACCCACTTACTCCCCAGCACCAAAGTTTATAGAACGTTTTTAGCTTGCGGGAACAGAGGCTGCTCATCTGCCACTGAACAAAGGATTTCAAACCCCTAAAGTCACTCTCTCTGTTTGTGTTTAAAACAATAGATTTTTATTTACACTTACTCTTCTCTGACTCTCTCTTCAGTCCTGCTGATGCAGTTTGGGTGGACCCACCAGCTCTACAAGCCAACGTCTCTTTTCTCTCTGATCCAGACAATGAATATTACCTTACTGTAACTGCAGTCATTGGTCAGAATGAGTCGGCGTCGGCGCCTCCCGAAGGAATCACTTTCAGCTACTTCATGGATTCTCCCACGATTCAGAAATGTGAGTAGAGCGGCTAAGTGTTGCCACAGGTATGCATTGAACGTTTAAATAAGATTCAACAGAACAAATTTGTTCACAAAAATGTTAAGGCTAAAAGAAACAAGAACTAAGACTAAAGTAAACCGCAGAACAGATGGGTAAAAACCCCTGACCCCTAACTACAGCATCAGATTTGGTCGATGGATGTCTGAACAATCGGACATTTCATACCAGTATTTCCTATTCCTCCTTACTGTGATTGGTTTATGAAAACTACCAATCATTTACAATGACTTTAACATCTTTGTTTTGTTTGTGTCGCATACGACTTGTTCTTTCCAGGTTATCTAGACCTCCCACCAGTGAACGTCACTGCCCGACCGGACGACATTATTGCATTCAGCTTCACACATCCTTGGCTTTTTTACCACCCGGCGATGCCCAGCAGCCAAATCTCAAGACCCAGAAATATGAGACGCAATTATGCACAGAGGGAGCTGCCTGTGTTTAATTATGGTGTTGTCATCATCAGCCAGGTCAGCCTATCTTTTCTATCTGAAGTTTGTTATAAGACATTGTCATAGTAATAATCAAAAAGGAAGTTGGCTTTAGACTTAAATGTCCACATGGCATCAATGAAAAATTGTTTGTTTGTATTTGGCATTGCACATGTTTTTTAAAGCTCCACGGTTTGTTATGTGTCGTGCAGAAGCAGCCGCACCATTTCAGGTGTGCGAAGAGTGTGTGTAAGCAGAAAATCCCAGTGGAGCGTGCACGAGAGGAACACTGTCTGAACATCACGGGAGAGATGCAGAAAATCGCTGTTAAATCCACACAGTTGTACTGCGCTGGGCCATTTTCAGAAACGTCAGAAATGCAACAGGAGCAAAAGAGTTGAGTAATATTTTGTTTGTTTCACCGTGTCATGTGCAGCCTTGCGCTGTGTGTGTGTGAACATCTAAAGTTATGTTTACGCCACACAAAGTCATAGTATTGTTGTGAGTTCACACCGCGCGGGACATGGGATATCGGCAACAACAATTCTGTATTTCCCTTTGAAATGGTGCCACAGACAGTCATAAGGCAAAGCAAGGCAGAGTTGAGTATGTGGGTTGCGCCCATGAAAAACTCGCCAAATCTTCCCTGCCAATGCAAAACAGCTTATTCTGCTATTGTTTTATGTCGTTTATTGGATTGGATGATTGAAGTCTGATGAAACAAGACATACTGGCAGTTTAACAATTGATTCATTTAACAAACAGGGGCCTCAGTTGCATGTGGAAGACCCATACACAGCCACAACAGCCTGGCACCTCCTCCTCCTCATGCTGGTCACCAGCTTAGTCACACAAAGAGCACGCCCAAGCTGATCCCACAGGTGTTCAATAGGGTTGAGGTCAGGACTGCAGGCGGGCCATTCCATCGTCTCCGCTCTCTGATAGTATGATCATAAACCTCGCACTGTGGTGGCGAGCTGTCATCTTGGGGGATAGGGATCAGCTCCCAGACTGTGGAGATATGGGATGGCCACTGGTTGCAGAATCTCATCTCAATATTTCTCTGCATGAATCTCCACAACACTGTCACTCGGTGCAGCAATCGGCATAGCATTCTCCCCAACGTGTTGTGGCTGTGTATGGTTCTTCCGCATGCTTCTGAGGCCTCTGTTTGAGGAATCAGTTGTTAAATTGCCAATAAGTCTTGTTTCTTCAGATTTCACTTATCCAATCCAAGAAACAACCCCAAACAAGAGTCAATGGCAGATACACAGCTCCCCCTCTGGCATGGTGGATGCTCTGCATCTCAGCAGCTACAACGAGAGTAGTTCTTCTTCTTCTGCGGTTGAGTGTACGCAACCAGATGTGCCCGGACTAGTGCCCGCACCTCCTGGTGCGAGGATTTCTGATGACGACATCAAATTAAGGAAGTGCCGATCCGCTTCGCAGAGCCCAGGAAAACGATACAACACTATTTTCTAACTGTTTGTTCTGAAACTTTAGGGTTTCATAAACGAGGTAATGACGCAGATACACACACAAACGCAGCATTAATTGGAGCTTCCGGTCTATGTGGGCTTTAAGGCTGTTTGTCTTCAGATGTCTTATAATGTTTTCACTCTTCCATCTAGATTATGTCATCTACATCGTGGTCAGCTTGCTGACCGTGATTGTGGCCGCCTTCATCCTTTTCCTGGTGTACAAAAAGATGACCAGCCCCAGAAGTGCTAACCCGACATCTATAGTACGTTGAATTTGTGTATCGTATTTGAATGGAAGAGATTAAGTAACTAATGAGAAACGACGGCAGTGAAGAGTTAGCGCTACCAAAGCTAAGTGAAGCTGTGGCTAATAGTAAGAACTAATCGGTAAGTAAATGTGGATGTGATCAAATTGTATCCGGAGTGGAAGTTCAATGAAAATGGAGTGGTATGAATGTAGCTCAAATGACCGTTCCAGTGCTCTAAAAATGACACTAAAATCTCCTCTTTGTGTTTTGAAGACAATCCACAGAACCAGGCCGAACACCACGGCAGCAGTTGAGGAAATCACTGTGGTTCGAGTGGAGCCTTCCTCTCCCACACCTCTACTGTCACACCACTACCACGACAGCGGTTTCACAGCAGTGGAGCCCGATGACCTGCGTCTGCCCATCGGGGTGTCGACAAATGGAGGCATGCGCGAGCACGTAGAGACGGAGAGAGCGGATGATGAAGGAGAGGGTTACACGGCAGGAGGCAACTTCGATGAAGCGGAGACGGAGAGCTGCAGCGAGGCTCCTTCTGGCTACGAGAAGAGGGATGTGTTGGTCAAGTTGGGCCCAAATGACTCGGTGGAGGGCTACCGTGCCTGAGAAGATGCACTTTCCTGGAGTGAGAAATGAGATTTGACGGTGACTCTTAAAAGATTGCAAAAGGGAGTTGTGGTTACACATTTCAGGTGTTTTATTTATTTTTATTTCACCTTTTCATCAGTTGCATAGTTTCTTAAAAAGTACAAGACAGAAAGAGCTATGTGGATCCTTAGAGTATTTGCAGGTCTGTTTTATTTTACTTTTTTATTCTACACATATTTGTGTGTCAACTCTCAACTTGCTATTGACGATGGGATGAGAAATCTTCATCAAAGAGACTTCAGATCAGATTGGCGTCTTTCTGGAGCGAGAGACCGTGGAAGACCGACAGGAAATGGCCTCAAATGGACTCGGCACCAGGTGATGCAGGGACCCCAAAATAAGTGCGTTTAACTCCTGTGAGAATTAGGACTGAATAATTTTTGGGGGAAACTGCAAAGTGACATTTTGTGTTTTTTTTTAGTCCATTGCTGTGTGACAAGTTGACATCTTGACTGACCATCACCACATGAGGTACCATCAAAATACTCACTTTTACTAATGCAATGCAAGGGTGATGAGTTAAAGGTTGTTGTTTTTTTTTGCCAATTGCAAAAAAAAAGTATCATTCAGGCCGAATTGGAATTGAAATATTTGAAAAATATTTGTCCATAAAATGGCAATGACAATACAATCTGGAAAAAAAAAACAGGTATACAGTATGTGTATATATAGCAAATATTAAACAAATGTCATAAGAAATAAAAAAAAAAACTATTTCGTCCAACATTTGGATGAAAAAGTAAAGTTTTAATGCACTTTAGTGGCATTTATCAAGTTTCTAAAACATCTATAAATAATTATCATAATTATCAGCCGGCGCCAAAGGAAAAATAGTTATTCCATCTTGTCTCGACTGTTGTGGCGCTACGAAAAAAAAGTATCAACAGAAAGTAGTGGATTTCTATTGTTTTGAAAGAGAATCAAGATGAAATTATGTTGATTTTAAGTTTGGATTATAAAACTGACTTTAGAACGCAGCCTGGCATCTGTCTGAGGGCACGAGGTCCAAACCTCCTCACGTCCTCCGACACAAACATCTCTGCATGTTTTCTAACACTCTTATTTATCTAATGATTCCACAGTGATGACAAAGATCATAGATCTTTTATTTAATAATAATAATTATAATAATTATAATAATTATTATAATAATATAATAATAATAATAATTCCCAAACCACCGCCCACTTCCTTAGAACTGGGATTTGGAACCAGTAAAATCAAGCCAGCTCTTCCCAGAAAGAAGGAAAAGAAAGAGTTTGAACCTAAATAAAATTGCTCCCACTGGAGCACTTTGACCTAATTGTACCGTCACGAGAGAGCAAAAATCAGAGAACAGTGTCTTGCTCTCACCACAAATATTCACACACACTTTGACTTCAATTCTGCGGAGTCACGCGTTCCTTCACCCCGTTTCCGATTAGATTAATAACGTGAACACTGTGCAGTTCAGTGACTGGACTGAGTGTGAAAGAAGGTAAAGAAGAGTGATTTCTTTGTCCATGAGGCTCACTGATGCTTCAACTTTCAGGACTTTACTGCAATGAATCCTGCACACGGACTCAAAAGGACGTTGCTGTGTCTCGTTTAAAATTAAAAATAATAAAACTTCAAACAAACACATACTCTTTAACAACACACTTAATCTGCTGCACTCACTTGCTAGCATTACTATATTCATTACTTACAGATGTTTATTCCCAGTGGAATTACATTTCTTCTAATTGCACTTTAAAATAATTGCTGAATCACTAGTAGCACCTTAAAAATGCCGTCCAATGTTTATTAGAACGTCCTTAAAGTGCAATTTCTTGAGAATCCTGGTGTTTTCACTCCTCAGGAGAACCAACACAGAGAAAGGTTAAGCCTGTCTTTGCCAACTTAAGTACTTTGTTGTGTACACTTAAAGTAATTTAATACTTCTAGAATGTTGACAATAACTGTGTCCATATAATAACAGATCATTGAATCATTGACTTATGTACTGGAAATTAGAATGAGTTTATTATTATTAGTTGAGTGTCTTTATGCTCTGTATGATTGGGACTAAAATGAGGTGATGTAACATGATATCTGCTCATTCTGCAGACAACATTACCATGTATTTTGTGCCGATATGCAGCTGTGTGTGGCCATTCCTTAATCCCTCTGTGCAATGGTGAATAACAATAACCTTTTGTCGTGTTGTTGCACAATCGGCGTAATGTGTTTTTTGTCCGATATGAAAGAATTGGTGACGTCCAATGGTGAAACTGCAGATTGTAGCACTTGAGGAACTATTGTGTCCTTTACCAACAAGTAGGGCTGAATGATTTTTGACAGGAATTGCGAAGAGGAAATGCTCTTTTCTGCATCGTCATTCTCATTTTCAAATGATGACTGTGTGACGTTTGTGCAGATCTGTGGGAAATCAAACATGTCCTCTTCCGTGCGTAGAATAAGGCGAGTATTGGTCGAGACAATTATTTGATTATATGATTTCGATAAAATTACAATGAAACATTCAGCCCTGCCGTCCAGGAAGCATGTCATTATTCTTCTTCGTTTGTGCTGCTTGCTCTGGCTTCTTTGTCCTTTTGGGCTGCTGTAGAGACATGGCACCACAAGGTGGCGCTCCCGGGCATTCACAGTATGTAAAGCGATTATACACTTGTACAAACACGCTTGTGCTCATTGTTTGCCAGCGAGCCCTCGTAAAATGTTACACTCTGGAACTTGAACCGTTTTAATGAGCGCGCACTTCCTCTTTGCTGTTACCATCAGATGTTACCATCTTAGGGCTGTGCACATCTTTGGTTTAAAGAGACACAAACCTGATTATATTCAGACATCTGCTGTGTTATGACTTTGGGACAAAAAAAATGTCTAAAACAGTTACAATGTCAGACCCTCACATCCCTGTTTCTGTGACTAAACCAACAACTGTTTTGTTATTATTATTATGTGTAAGATTGTAGTTTTGTGTGCTTTTAAAGAGATAAAAAAAGAAAGATTATGTTTTTCAGGGATTGTGTTGGCGTAACGGTGTAAATGTTTGAGTGTGCGCAAAATGACTTGGAAAAGCAGCCAAACCACGAATCTTTTCTCTAACTCCACGTCCTCGTTCACTGTCCTGCCTCGTTGTCGACCGCAAATGCCTCAGAAATTCACGCGAACATTTCTTACGCTATTGTTTTCAGCAATTACATTATGTCAATAAAGACTACTATACATTTTTCTCCTTGTGTCTTATTCTGGTCTGGTCTCAAACTGTGGTACAGTGTGCACTTAAAGGAATATCAGGAATACTTTTTACTAGTATTTCTCACTACTGTGAGCAGTGGAGCCTATTAGTTGGTCGTAATAGTTGTTCTTTCAGTGTCCGATCATTTATCAGTAGGTACTTGGTCTAATACTAATGAAATAATGAAACATAATATCATTAACTTAGTAATGTAAAGGACAAAAACCCCAGAACAGTGTCCTGCATATTAAATGATTAATTTGTGAAATAAAGGAAGGGAAGTTGGCATTTGAGTGCAGTGAGCAGCTACTTTACAGAAGGGTCATGACTGTGTAGGACCATTGAAATCACTACATTTGATTGTGTCATAGGGGAAGAATATATACCATGATGCTTCATGACATTTAAGTAATCCATGTTGCTTCCTCTAAAGCCAGTAATATGAGCAATGCGGGCGACCTCCTTCACTGTGTGTGCGCGTGTGTTTGCATAAATATCTGTTAGTTATGCTTCCTTCCTCTTTGCTGTGTGTGTGTGTGTAGGGAGACCTTATTGCTTCCAGTAACAGTCAATAACAGACTTCACCATGAGCTGTGATGAGTCTGAGCTGCAGGGTTTCTGGTCATCGGCCGACAGATTTTCCTCCTCAGAGGAAGTCAAACTCCAGCTCTCATGTTCAAAATCAATTTGTAATATTTTCAATCTATTTTTCACAACTTAAAAGCGATCTTTGTTACCTATATTTCTTTTAATATTTCGTGTATTAAAGGCATTAAATGAGCATTATTGGCAGAAATTGAATTTAGTACACATGCGTTTGCTTGTATGAGTGCATTTTCTTAGCGTTAGAATCAGTCTTGTGTAAAGTACCTTCAATGGATACTTGAGTAAAATCTTCACAGAAAATGACATTGTTAGAAGTTGAAGTCACTTATTTCTTTCATAATATTTCTTAAGTAAAAGTCTTAAAGTATATGACATGTACTGCACTTAAGTATCAAAAGTAATTTTCTGATATAAAATGTACTTAAGTTTTAGAAGTAAAAGTATTTTAAAAAAGTTAGTTAGGAGTTAGTATTGAGCCATGGTGGCTCAGTGGTAGGGGGAGTTGTCTTTCAACTGGAAGGTTGTGGGTTCAGAGCCAGGCAGTCTATGTGTCCTTGAGCAAGACACATGATCCCATGTTGAAGTGTGTGTGAATTGGTGAAAACTGTAGTGTAAAGCAGCTCATCAAGACTAGAAAAGCTCCATATAAATACAGACCAAAATACCAACTCTTCTTCTTCTTCTAATTTTATTTGGTATTAACGAGTAACAAAGATAGTTAGAGGAAATGTAGTGGAGTAAAAGTAAAAGCTGCTCAAAGTAAAGTACAGATACATGAATTCTGTACTGGAGTACAGTAACAAAGTATTTGTACTTTGTTACAACACTGTGTAGAATAAGCCCTAAAAAGATGCTACATTATTAAAGTCAGATTCAATTTAGCTCCAAGTTTCTACCGAGCTCAGAAGAATCTGAAACATTAGCGCAGAGGTCTCAAACTTGCGGCGCGTGGACCCCATGCGCCCCCTGCCATTTAATATCAAGTTACTTTTTGCATTGTAAATATGTTTTCATTGTAAACTATAAAAAAAGAAACAGTTTTATTATTTATTTTATTTTCCTTGAAACATTGTCATAAATATTGTTGACATATTCATGATGTGATATAATTATACATTTTGTTTTGGACTACATGCTCAGTGGACCATTAATTTTGTAATTTATTTAACACTCATTAGGGTTCATGTGAGTGTTCTGCAGAAAACTATACAAAACATAACCTCTGCAATTAAGTATAAGCATAAGGTGTATGATATAAGGAAACTGACGGCGCTGTTCCTGTCTCTGAGTACATTTCCTGTAAACCGTTGTCCTTTCCAGTAAATTGAGCAGCAGCTATCACTCATTTCAGTAACAAATCCTGTTAAGTGTGTGTCACCGTGAAGCGGGACAGTGACTCGTCTAACCTTCAGGGAACAAAGAGACGTTGAAGGGAACAACAGTCACGTGACTTCACAGCAGACATGTTGACCTGTCACATGTAAGTAATATCGTCCACCTTCACTTACTGGCTCAGTGTCAGGACACCGGAACAGCCGCAGTGTTTCCTGTTAAAAGATATCTAGCGTGTGACCATTTTTTGCGGTTCATGTCAATTAAGTTTTCCACCATTCAAACGATTGTCATGTGAGTTCACACATAATCAATTCCACACGACTCTCTCTCTCTCTCTCTCTCTCTCTCTGTTTTTCAGTATTGTGGTCGTCCAGCTATATTCCTACACTGTACACAGGAAGTGATGTTTTATGTCAAGTCAGATGGAGGCAACATCAACACTGTGCTAGCAAAGTGAGATCACTGGAAAACACAAAGAAGTGTCCATGAAAGGTTCCAGAAGTGAATTTTTACCTTTTCAAATCATTCAGTAGTTCAGCTCCGTCCCTGCTCTGCTGCTTCACAGAGATTTTTAAAAAATCTGAGTGTCCCATTGAAGTGGAGAATATCGATAATCTCTGCAATAAAATGTGAAATGAGATCATTTTTGACAGAAAAAAAAACCTTTGTCTTGTTCAAACCTCAGTGTTCGAATTTTTGCAATAATCTTCTTTTATATTTCAAATAAAAACAATCATTTACCAAACTGACAGAATGTCAAAGTACTAACCACTATGCCACCATGCCATATTACATATTTCAATGAAAGGAAATTAAATAATAATTCCTTTAACTATTTTGTTCCCCCTTTGTTGTCTGTTAGTATAACAAGTATAACATTCTGTTACAACCTGTTATTGTTGCGTTGTGTCTGAAGCTATATACAGTATATAGACATACATATATGCACATACATATATCTATATGTATATATAGATATAGATATAGACATACTATATCATATAGCATGGAAAGGGGCCAGAACAAAGTGACACCAGTCACATGACCTAGTTTCACAATAATACGTCTGTCATGACTGGGTCAGTCTACGTCATGGTGATTAAAAATGTTTTTAAAAAAGAGGACCTTGTAGTCTGGTTTAAAAACGCTGGTGCTGCTGGCAGCATCAGTGTGTGTGTGTGTGTTTTTGTGTGTATAAGTGTTGACCTGAACGTTGACCGACAGCATGAACACAGTGATTGGTCTGTTGCACGGAGCTCTGCTGCTGCTGCTGCTGTGTCATCTGAGCATCACGACATCAGGTAAATGTTCATTTAATCCCAAAAGGCTGTTTATTATTAGTTTTGTTTTTTATTTAGAGAATGCCTTTGCCAAAAAACTAAATGGAAGGAAAACCTTTTGTTACTGTATTTGAATACAGCATTCACACATCTGTACTTTACTTTGTTATTTATATTTCTTGCAACTTTTATTTTTACTCCACTACATTTCCTCTATCTTTTTTAGTCGTTCCTACCAAAAATTCAGAAGAAGAGTTGGTATTATGGTCTGTATTTATATAGAGCTTTTCTAGTATTGATGAGCTGTTTTACACTAGAGTTTTCACCCATTCACACACTACAACATGGGATTACGACACTTGCTCAAGGACACAACCCACTGAGCCACCGTGGTTCAATTCTAACCCCTCACTTTTACTTTTACTTCTAAAACTTAAGTACAATTTATATCAGAAAATTACCTTTAATGCTTAAGTACAGTAGATTTCATTTAATATATATATATTATAACAAAGTGATTTCAACAAAGTCATTTTCTGGTGAGATACTTTTTCTCACGTATCCCTTTAAGGTACTTTATACAAGACTGCATACACACATATATACATGCATAGGTATATTGTATATTTAATTTAAAAAAAGTCTTATATGAGATTTGAAAATATGGAGGCTGCTGTCATGTTCACTTAGGAGCTGCTTTATAATGAACTATGATTATGATTATTATTATATGATTATTGTATGTTACACCCACTAATTCATTTATTCATGAATTATTTATTGCATGATCAATAACTTGCTCATTTCCCAGTGATGCTCGCTCCACCTGCCCA
Source organism: Solea senegalensis (assembly GCF_019176455.1). Taxonomy (NCBI): domain Eukaryota; kingdom Metazoa; phylum Chordata; class Actinopteri; order Pleuronectiformes; family Soleidae; genus Solea; species Solea senegalensis. Next base: position 15,043,028 of record NC_058035.1, read on the forward strand.
GGTGAGGTTTGACTCTGTGGACTATATGAATATTCTGCGCTGGACTCCATCCGCCAGTAACATGTCTCTGCGTTACTACATCCAGTGGAAGATGTAAGACATCACACACACACACACACACACATACACACATTATGCGCAGATACACACACTATGTTTCCTCTCTACAGTGTGTTAGATAATAAGATAATAACATGTAATACAAGTAATACAATTTGTATTTCTGCTACTCTCATCCTAAATCTATACCACTGACCACAGTCGCCCACTTCAACATACAGAGCTTCACAAATGTATTAGATCATCTGTCATAAAAATTTTAGAATTTTTTAAAACAGAAAGCCAGGAATGAATCAAACATAACATTCATTTATTTATTTATTAACATTCAAAACGTTTTATTTTATCTTCTTATTTAAGATTTAAAGTAACCTTGTTAGAACGGCGCTTACAAATAAAATGTATTATTATTTATGATCATTATTGATATTATTCAGCCTCTAAAAAATCCGTGTATCATTCGTTCATTCGTTTTCAAAATAAAACCAGAAATAAAAAAACAAAAAAACGACTTGTTTTCGCAATATTCGTTTACAAAATCAAAATGAAAAAAACGGATAACGACTCGTTTTTCCAATTTCCGATTTTGTGCTGAAATTAAAAATAGAAAAAAACGAATAACGAGCGTTTCACGTTTAATCAAATTTTGATAAATGCAAGTTACGTGACCCGGAAGTGACCTGTGACCGGACAAGACAAGAAGAAGACGAAGAAGAAGAAGACTACCTGTGATCGGGAAGGGAAGCATAAGCTAATGTTGGGACAACGAAAAACTCTGAAGAGTAAGTAAGAATCTTCAGAGTAACCCTCTTACTCCCATTAAAAAGAACATAAATGTCCATTGTTTTTTTCGTTGTCTAGCTTGTTCTTGCTTATGCTTCCCTTCCCAATGGTCAGGGTACCAAAGTATAATCCGTATTTCTGACAAAACCAAAATACGAAAATACGGAGACAGCGCCCCCTTTTCCTTTTTTGTATTGAACCAAATACGCAAAAAACGAACTTTGCTGTCAGCATAAAAAAAAAATCAAATAACGGTCCAAATTAGTTTTTTGCAAATTCCTTTTTTCGGTTTCTCATTTATTAATATGACGGCGGACAGACCGGAAGCGGAAGTGGCATTTAACAACCTCAAAATAAAAGTAGCGCGCTAACTTATTACCATACACTATTATTGGATACCGTTCTCTTTCTACAGCCATGTATGGCTCACATTTATTTTAATCAAATGAAATTACAACAGCTGGTTGTTTTGGGAGATTATTATTATTTTAGCTGAGTGTGTGAATGCACATTGTGGAAAACTTTTACCCGAATTACATTCCCTGCCTAATTAAGAGCATCTATAAAGTCCCCAACAGAGGTCCCCATCACGCACAGTTAAGACTGACACGGCTTCAAATCACAATTATAGTGTTAATAATCATTGAAAATGAGAACTTGTGAAGTTATGACTTCAGTGCTGATGTTTAGCCACAGGGTGGCGCAGTTATTACATGAAGGGTAGACCTGAGCTGCGATCGCGAGCTGCTTATTTCAGCCAAGAGGAGCAGGTTGTTTTAATCGAGAGCTGTGAGGAATACAAAAAAGTGATCACAGCCAAATATGACAAGAGATGAGGCCAGAGCCGGCCCAAGGCATAAGCGAGCTAAGCAGCTGCTTAGAGCACCGTGACCACCAGGGGGCCCCAATAGCAATTAATAAAAATATATATATATATATATTTAAAAAAAAAATAAAATGGATCACCAAAATTTTTTTAACAAAATATTTTTTTTTTGCACGTGAGTGATGACACATATCAGTGTCCTTAAGGGAAAAAGCAGCGAAACCCAGTGAATTTAATTTGAGACTTTATTTGGAGTGAAAACACAGCTGAGAGCAGCCCAGTGTGTGTGTCAGTCCAACAGGTGGCAGCATTTCCTGCAGGTGGTGTTTTTTTTTTCTCTGTTTTAGCAAAAATGTTTTGAAATAACAACAATTTCACCTGCCATTTTTATTTTTTTGTCCTGCGAGGACATGAACGTTGATTAATTACAGGTGGAGCTGCTCCTGCACAAAGAAACACTGATTTAAAAGCATTTGTGTACTTTCCATGACTTGGTACATTCCACTCCTCCCCCCTGAGTCGATCTATTTGGAATGTTCTACTTCCTTTGTCGGAGGCGGAGCTTCTTCTACGCAGAGACAGAAAACGGTAGGACGAGGAGCAGCGGGAACAAACATGTGGACAAACGTCTGGTAACTGCTGCTTAAAAATGACACAAACATTTCTTAGATTCTCTGTTGACGCTCTGTTCACATCCGACTCACAGCACAGGTGCTCAGATTACACCTGCTAATGCTAACGTGACGTCACTGCTCCACAGCAAACACACGATCAAATACTATAGTATGTCATCGAAAACGTTAAAATATAAATTATCCACATGTTCTCAAAGAACTGTCCAAAATGTCCAAGATTGTCCTCAACAAAAACTGTCAATAGACCATTAAAACTGTTCAGAATGAACCTGCTACTCTGGCCAGTAGCAGGTTAGCTGCTGCTAATGTGACGTCACTGCTCCACAGCAAACGTGTGTATTCAACGCATCTGTTTTCAAAAAACTGACTTAGTGTCAAATATATAATTATATAGTATGACGTCAACAACTGCCTTTATACTGTCAACAAGTGTCCTAGTACAGTATGTTGTAAAAAAAGGTATATTATTTAGTAAACTATCCAATTATAAACTGTCAAAAATGTCACTATACCATTAAAACTGTTAAGAATGAGTATCTAGTCTGGCCAGTAGGGGGCAGGTTAAGTAAAAAAAAAGACCTGTTGAGGAGCAGTGGTTTAGTAGAATTTCAAAATAAAAGTGTCCGTGTTGATATGGACCTATATGTAGTTGACAATAAAAAGGTTTTCATGTATTTTCCTCACATTTACTGCAGTGAACACATTTGAACACTTTAAGTGGGCACTGCTTTTTGTCGTCATGTCCTCTGACTGAACACCTGCAAACAGCTGCAGTTTAAGGCACAGTTCGTGTGTTTTAAGCATGATTGAATGAGGTCATTATCATCAGAATTTAGGGCAATAAGAAAAAAAGCACTGTCACTAAATACATCAGAATCCTCTGTTAAATATTGCGATTTTACAAATGTTTACAGGATTTTTAAAGTCCTTGTAACTGATCTACAGCTTTGTTTGGGCCAGGACCAGGACCAGGGGCCAGGACCAGGGGCCAGGACCAGGGGCCAGGACCAGGGGCCAGGACCAGGACCAGGAGGAGCTGGAGGAGGACGAGGAGCAGCGGGCACAGGTGTGTGGTAACTGCTGCTTAAAAATGATCTGCACATTTCTTAGACGTTCTGTTGACGCTCTGTTCACACCTGCTGTTAACGTCCGACCTGAGGGATCCCATCACAGGTGTTCAGATTACACCTGCTAATGGTAATGCTAATGTGACGTCACTGCTCCACATGTAAACACACACACCTGTCATTTCATTTCTCTTCACATACAATTGATGTTGTTTTCTGATTGTTACAGACAGACAGAGAATCCAGGAAATGTTAATGTTATAATTTTCTCCATTAATTGAGTATTTGTTTGTGCCAGAAAATGTTTGAAAAATGTTAATCGGTGTTTCTCAAACCTGGAAATGATGATTCTCAAATGTCTTTTTTTTTATCCACAAATATTCAGTTTTAATTATTTCTTTGTTATTATTATAATAATAAGCCCATATATCAGAGTGCAGTTATTAGTCATATCGGCAGACCTCGCACATATCCCTTAAAACTTTTCAAAGCCAATATCTGCCAATAACGATAATATCGTGCATCCTGACACATTTCCGTGTCGGGTGTAAACTGACAACAAACTATTGTTTTTTAAAGAATTAAATCAAGCTTTCTTATTTTACAGCTTCTTAAATGGCAACATTTTCTGTTTTCTTTGCTCCATAAAAACAAAGAAATCATTCAAACTCAATCATTTTTGCTTTGTGAACAAAAACAACACGTTTGACAACATTATCATTTTCACCTTTAAACAACACTCATCAACATTTTAGCACATTTTATGAACCAAACCATCACTCAATCACCTGTGATTTCATCACCTCACATGGACGTTAACAGCACTTGTCAACAGAGCCTCTGTTTAATGTGTTCACATCATTTTTACATTGCTAACAGGTGAAAACTGTGGACGAGTCAAAGTGGCAACATTCAATCAATAAATGCACCATTAAATAATGACTCAAATGTGTCTCACATTCGTTCACATTGGATTTAAATACATACACATCTTAGTAAATGTGTCATTCATTCAAATACCAAATTCATTTAATGTAAAAAAAAAAGCATATGGAATTACTTAAATACTGTTTAACGAATTATTTCATGATTTACTGCAACACAGGACCATGAAATAATTCATTAAATAGTGACGAAATGATATATGTTTTTTTCTACATCAAATGAATTTGGTATTTTAATGACTGAATGTCACATTTAATAATGAGACATTTATGTATTTAATTCCAATGTGAATGAATGAATGTGAGACACATTTGAGTCATTATTTAATGGTGTATTTATTGATTGAATGTTGCCACTTTGACTCGTTCACAGTTTTCACTTGTTAACAATGTAAAAATGAAGTGAACACGTTAATCACACAGAAGTCTCATTCATGTGCTCATCGTTTTTAAGCAGCAGTTACTGGACACCTGCACCCAACTGTGTGGTCAACAGTCCAGGGAGTGAACCCCTATCATTTTTTTTTGTTGTCTTTTTATGGCTTTTTTTGGACCAAAAAATGTGAAATAAAATGGTATAACCCCCTGCTGTCATCTGTACCGGGGGCCGGGGGAGCACAGCCCAGCCCCAGCCCCCCACCACACAATCGCAGTGAGAGCGCGCAGTTTGGCCCCGGCGCCGGGGCCAAGTGTTCGGAGCATTCTGGATTTGAACCAGCCACAGCCGGACTGGCACAACCTTGCGGTTGCGAACCAACCCACCACGCCACAAACCCTTCTGCGCTTTGGGAAGGAGCTCCGGGCGTTTTTGAGTCCTCACTTTGGCTGTGGAACCTTAAACCTTGACCTATAAAGGAATTGAACCGTCAACATCAGGACTGAAAGGCTGCTCCCTAACCAGCTGAGCTAACTGTCCACACTCTTCCTCAGGTTTTCTCACACCTATTCACTCTCTGTGTAGAATATTGGGCTTAAAAAGTTGCTTCATCTAAGATTTGAACCTCTGACCTCAGGAACTCCAGTCTTTGTCTGAACCACGTGAGCTATTCGTCCTCACACACTTCTTCTTCAACGTTGGACGACTTTCAATAACAGATGAGCACAAACATGACTTCAGAAAGACCTCAGACTGATGAAGTATTTAAGGATACATGTCCTCCATAATGGGCCAAACAGTTGGTCTAGTGGTTGGTGCTCTTGCCTTTGAAACATGAAGACCTGGGTTCGAGACCCTGTTGGAACATGGATCTTTGTGGAGTTTTTCATGTTCTCCCCCCGTGTGAGAATGTGGCTTTTCTCCACATTCTCTGGCTTCCTCCCACCACTTTGTCGTGGGGGCTGCTGTGCCAAGCTCAACTGTCATAGGGTCGTAGGCTGTGTTCACCCTGGACTGTTTGCCAGTCCAATCAAAACATGCAATACCGTCATGAGGTAAATTTCCACTTCAGGTAAGATTCGAACCCCTGACCATAGGAACGACAGTCCTTGTCTGAACCGTGTGAGCTAGTTGTCCTTGTATGCTTTTTCGTCCAATTTGGAAGTCTTTCAATAATAGAACTCATGGCTTGGAAGACCTCAGAATGATGAAGTATTTAAGAACATCTGTCCCTGAATATGGACAACATGGTTGGTGTATTGGTTAGTGCTCTTGACTTTGCAGCGAGTAGACTTGGGTTCGAGACCCATTTGGAACACAGATCTTTCTGGAGTTTTTCATGTTCTCCCCCTGTGTGTGTGGATTTTGTCTGGGTTCAGTCCAAGAACATGCAATATGGGGATGAGGTTAATTGCTCACTCTAAATTGACCTGGTCAATCAGGGCTGAGGTCTGTGAAGTCATTGGTAATCTACTATTGAAATACTTCCAAAGAGTGAATTGTTGAATGGTTGTTTGTCTCTAAAACTCCACACACACACAAAGGTTGTTGTTTCAAGCGGGGCTCGAACCCAAGTCCTTCTTATTCAGAGGTAAGAGCACTAACCACTACACCAGATTGGAGCCTGTCACACAGGACAGATGTTCTTAAATACTTCATCATTCTGAGGTCTTCCAAGCCATGAGTTCTATTATTGAAAGACTTCCAAATTTGACTAAAAAGCATATAAGGACGTATAGCTCACATGACTCAGACAAGTACTGGCGTTCCTATGGTCGGAGGTTCGAATCTTACCTGACGTGAATGTTTACCTCATCACTGTATTGCATGTTTTGAATGGACTGGCGAACAGTGCAGGGTGAACCCCGCCTATGACCCTATGACAGCTGAGCTTGGCACAGCAGCCCCCACGACCCTCCAGTGGACGACAAAGCGGTAGATGATTGATGGACTGTGGGAGGAACCCGGAGAAAAGCCACGCACACACGGGGAGAACATGAAAAACTCGAGAAAGATGCTTGTTCCATATGGGTCTCGAACTGAGGCCTTCTTGTGTCAAAGGCAAGAGCACTAACCACTACGCCAACCACGCTGCCCATGATGAGGGACAGATGTTGTTAAATATTTCATAAGGCTGAGGTCTGTGACGTCATGAGTTCTATTATTGAAAGACTTCCAAATTGGACGAAAAAGCATACAAGGACAACTAGCTCACACGGTTCAGACAAGGACTGTCGTTCCTATGGTCAGGGGTTCGAATCTTACCTGAAGTGGAAATTTACCTCATGACGGTATTGCATGTTTTGATTGGACTGGCAAACAGTCCAGGGTGAACACAGCCTACGACCCTATGACAGTTGAGCTTGGCACAGCAGCCCCCACGACAAAGTGGTGGGAGGAAGCCAGAGAATGTGGAGAAAAGCCACATTCTCACACGGGGGGAGAACATGAAAAACTCCACAAAGATCCATGTTCCAACAGGGTCTCGAACCCAGGTCTTCATGTTTCAAAGGCAAGAGCACCAACCACTAGACCAACTGTTTGGCCCATTATGGAGGACATGTATCCTTAAATACTTCATCAGTCTGAGGTCTTTCTGAAGTCATGTTTGTGCTCATCTGTTATTGAAAGTCGTCCAACGTTGAAGAAGTAGTGTGTGAGGACGAATAGCTCACGTGGTTCAGACAAAGACTGGAGTTCCTGAGGTCAGAGGTTCAAATCTTAGATGAAGCAACTTTTTAAGCCCAATATTCTACACAGAGAGTGAATAGGTGTGAGAAAACCTGAGGAAGAGTGTGGACAGTTAGCTCAGCTGGTTAGGGAGCAGCCTTTCAGTCCTGATGTTGACGGTTCAATTCCTTTATAGGTCAAGGTTTAAGGTTCCACAGCCAAAGTGAGGACTCAAAAACGCCCGGAGCTCCTTCCCAAAGCGCAGAAGGGTTTGTGGCGTGGTGGGTTGGTTCGCAACCGCAAGGTTGTGCCAGTCCGGCTGTGGCTGGTTCAAATCCAGAATGCTCCGAACACTTGGCCCCGGCGCCGGGGCCAAACTGCGCGCTCTCACTGCGATTGTGTGGTGGGGGGCTGGGGCTGGGCTGTGCTCCCCCGGCCCCCGGTACAGATGACAGCAGGGGGTTATACCATTTTATTTCACATTTTTTGGTCCAAAAAAAGCCATAAAAAGACAACAAAAAAAATGATAGGGGTTCACTCCCTGGACTGTTGACCACACAGTTGGGTGCAGGTGTCCAGTAACTGCTGCTTAAAAACGATGAGCACATGAATGAGACTTCTGTGTGATTAACGTGTTCACTTCATTTTTACATTGTTAACAAGTGAAAACTGTGAACGAGTCAAAGTGGCAACATTCAATCAATAAATACACCATTAAATAATGACTCACATGTGTCTCACATTCATTCATTCACATTGGAATTAAATACATAAATGTCTCATTATTAAATGTGACATTCAGTCATTAAAATACCAAATTCATTTGATGTAGAAAAAAACATATATCATTTCGTCACTATTTAATGAATTATTTCATGGTCCTGTGTTGCAGTAAATCATGAAATAATTCGTTAAACAGTATTTAAGTAATTCCATATGCTTTTTTTTTTACATTAAATGAATTTGGTATTTGAATGAATGACACATTTACTAAGATGTGTATGTATTTAAATCCAATGTGAACGAATGTGAGACACATTTGAGTCATTATTTAATGGTGCATTTATTGATTGAATGTTGCCACTTTGACTCGTCCACAGTTTTCACCTGTTAGCAATGTAAAAATGATGTGAACACATTAAACAGAGGCTCTGTTGACAAGTGCTGTTAACGTCCATGTGAGGTGATGAAATCACAGGTGATTGAGTGATGGTTTGGTTCATAAAATGTGCTAAAATGTTGATGAGTGTTGTTTAAAGGTGAAAATGATAATGTTGTCAAACGTGTTGTTTTTGTTCACAAAGCAAAAATGATTGAGTTTGAATGATTTCTTTGTTTTTATGGAGCAAAGAAAACAGAAAATGTTGCCATTTAAGAAGCTGTAAAATAAGAAAGCTTGATTTAATTCTTTAAAAAACAATAGTTTGTTGTCAGTTTACACCCGACACGGAAATGTGTCAGGATGCACGATATTATCGTTATTGGCAGATATTGGCTTTGAAAAGTTTTAAGGGATATGTGCGAGGTCTGCCGATATGACTAATAACTGCACTCTGATATATGGGCTTATTATTATAATAATAACAAAGAAATAATTAAAACTGAATATTTGTGGATAAAAAAAAAGACATTTGAGAATCATCATTTCCAGGTTTGAGAAACACCGATTAACATTTTTCAAACATTTTCTGGCACAAACAAATACTCAATTAATGGAGAAAATTATAACATTAACATTTCCTGGATTCTCTGTCTGTCTGTAACAATCAGAAAACAACATCAATTGTATGTGAAGAGAAATGAAATGACAGGTGTGTGTGTTTACATGTGGAGCAGTGACATCACATTAGCATTACCATTAGCAGGTGTAATCTGAACACCTGTGATGGGATCCCTCAGGTCGGACGTTAACAGCAGGTGTGAACAGAGCGTCAACAGAACGTCTAAGAAATGTGCAGATCATTTTTAAGCAGCAGTTACCACACACCTGTGCCCGCTGCTCCTCGTCCTCCTCCAGCTCCTCCTGGTCCTGGTCCTGGTCCTGGTCCTGGCCCCTGGTCCTGGTCCTGGCCCAAACAAAGCTGTAGATCAGTTACAAGGACTTTAAAAATCCTGTAAACATTTGTAAAATCGCAATATTTAACAGAGGATTCTGATGTATTTAGTGACAGTGCTTTTTTTCTTATTGCCCTAAATTCTGATGATAATGACCTCATTCAATCATGCTTAAAACACACGAACTGTGCCTTAAACTGCAGCTGTTTGCAGGTGTTCAGTCAGAGGACATGACGACAAAAAGCAGTGCCCACTTAAAGTGTTCAAATGTGTTCACTGCAGTAAATGTGAGGAAAATACATGAAAACCTTTTTATTGTCAACTACATATAGGTCCATATCAACACGGACACTTTTATTTTGAAATTCTACTAAACCACTGCTCCTCAACAGGTCTTTTTTTTACTTAACCTGCCCCCTACTGGCCAGACTAGATACTCATTCTTAACAGTTTTAATGGTATAGTGACATTTTTGACAGTTTATAATTGGATAGTTTACTAAATAATATACCTTTTTTTACAACATACTGTACTAGGACACTTGTTGACAGTATAAAGGCAGTTGTTGACGTCATACTATATAATTATATATTTGACACTAAGTCAGTTTTTTGAAAACAGATGCGTTGAATACACACGTTTGCTGTGGAGCAGTGACGTCACATTAGCAGCAGCTAACCTGCTACTGGCCAGAGTAGCAGGTTCATTCTGAACAGTTTTAATGGTCTATTGACAGTTTTTGTTGAGGACAATCTTGGACATTTTGGACAGTTCTTTGAGAACATGTGGATAATTTATATTTTAACGTTTTCGATGACATACTATAGTATTTGATCGTGTGTTTGCTGTGGAGCAGTGACGTCACGTTAGCATTAGCAGGTGTAATCTGAGCACCTGTGCTGTGAGTCGGATGTGAACAGAGCGTGAACAGAGAATCTAAGAAACGTGTGTGTCATTTTTAAGTAGCAGTTACCAGACGATTGTCCGCATGTTCCTGCTGCTCCTCGTTTTCTGTCTCTGCGTTGAAGAAGCTCCGCCTCCGACAAAGGAAGTGGAACATTCCAAATAGATTGACTCAGAGGGGAGGAGTGGAATGTACCAAGTCATGGAAAGTACACAATGGGTTTTAAATCAGTGTGTCTTTGTGCAGGAGCAGCTCCACCTGTAATTAATCAACGTTCATGTCCTCGCTGGACAAATAAAAGAAAAATGGCAGCTGTAATTGTTGTTATTTCAAAACATTTTTGCTAAAACAGAGAAAAAAAAACCACCACCTGCAGGAAATGCTGCCACCTGTAATAGTATATGATAATAAGTTTTTTTTTTTTACTATTATGCATGATAATAAGTTAGGACGCTACTTTTATTTTGAGGTTGTTGCATGCCACTTATGCTTCCGGTCTGTCCGCCATCATGTAGAGAAATAATGAGAAACACAAAATGAAAAAAAGAATTTGCAAAAAACAAATTTGGGACGTTATTTGGTTTTGGTGTTTTCATATTTATACGGATTATACTGTACTTTGGTACCCTGACCCAAGAGCTTTGACTTATTGGCGGATGAACCATTACAGAAACATAATAAAATGATTTTGATAAATGCTGTTAATTTAGGGCTGCTGTGGCTGTGGTTGGTGCTCTGTGGTCACTGAATATGTAAAAAATAAATATACTGGATGCAGTAACGCGGTTTGTCAGTGGAGGATTTGTGTTTTGGTCTCAGATGCTCTAGTGCACCATCTAGTGGTAATCAATGTAATGCGTAACCTCTGACCTCCCTCTCTGTATTGTGTCCCTGTCATTCATAGGTGTGTTACAATGTCAGTTTATGTCATGAACAGTGTTACATCACAGTTAGTTTCCACACTGTGACACTGAATGACAACATATTTGATAGAAGGTGAACTCTGACCCTCTGTGCTCCTCAGTTACGGGGAGCCTCAGTGGTTGGACGTAAGTGGCTGTCAGGGCATCAAGAAGCACCAGTGTGACCTCACTGGGCTGACCTCTGACCCCACAGAATGGTACTACGCCAGAGTCCACGCTGACTATCTTTCCTCCACCAAATCAGCCTGGACTCTCTCCCCCAGATTCAATCCACGCTGGGACAGTAAGTGTTTTTTTTATTATTATTTATTTGTTTTACTAAAAAAAAAAAACATTATTTAACAATTATTTCAAATAGTTCCTCATCAAATCTACTTTTTAACTTAGGGTGGTTTAAGGGCAACACTTTATATTACATGTATGGCAATACAAGTGCATATGGTCCAAAAGAACTTTGTAAATATTGTCCTTTAGTGCCACCCTGTGGGAAGAGGGTGTAATTGTCAACTGTGCTGTAAAGATCATTCTATCAGGCAAAGTCAAAGATTGTTTTAAAATATGATAACATGTACAGTACATAGTAAGCATCAGTGTGACCTCAATGAGGTGACCTCAGAGGTCAATGAGGTGACCTCTGACCTATTTAATAAAAAGAAAAAAAACAGTCATATGATTTTCTCCACTTCTGCTTTGCTTCAAATAAATCTCCCCTTCCTTCATTTAAGCTAAAAACAACCTGATCTGCTTCCGGTCTTACTTGTCATATGTATTGCATTTGATTTAAACTTTGTTGTGTAAGTAATTAATCATTTATGAATGAATGAATGAAACAAGATTCCTCTCCTCTGCAGCAAAAATCAGTTCTCCTGTTTTGAGGCTGAACGTCACCGAGCACGGGATTGTGGTGCGCGTGAAGTCTCCTCGACTGCTGGTCCGCAAGATGCACAACAGTCTGCTCTACAAGATCTACCTCATACACACCAGCGGAGAGGAGGTACACGCACACACACACACACAGACGTTTGTACAGCCTAAACAAAGCATTATCCCTAACCTTGACTATAACCAGTTAATGACTAACCCTAACCTTAACCACAATCCAAAATCTTAGCCATAAACTTCACCAGTTCCTCAGAAATGAGGTTCTGCCTCATTAGGACCAGGTTTTTGTCTCCATGAGGACTACTGGTCCTGACAAGTTTAATTTGAAATCAATTGATTGTCTATAATGTTTAACAATGTCTTCTTACACTTTTCTTTTGTTTCATTTGTCTCCTCTTTCCTTATCTTTTATCTATCTATCTATCTATCTATCTATCCATCCATCCATCCATCTATCTATCTATCTATCTATCTAAAAAGTGCTTGTTTTAGGGTTAATTTTACAAACAATTCACACAATTCAGGTGGTGGTTCACTTATAAGGTAAACTATAGTATACAGTATTTATTTCATCTTCAATTTCTGACAAATGAAAAGAATTTCAACTACATTTATTCCTCACTGGACCTTTATAATGACAAATAATTGATTTCTTTAACTTTCGCTCTAAAGAAAAAAACAAACTTTAAACAAATATACATTTAAATGATGTCCACAATTATGGGCTGAGGCAAAAAGAGCCTCTAAGACCTCTGAGAGTTTGCTGTCAGACTGTGATGTCTGCTCCACAGACTGCTTCAGAGCATCCATGTCCAGAACATGACCCTTCCTGAGCGTGTGTCCTCACTGTCTCCTAATGTCTCCTACTGTCCTCTGCAGGAGGTGTTTGAGATGGACTGCTGCTCCAAGAAACTCACTCTACAGGAGCTGAGCCACAAGACAAAGTACTGTCTCCAGGCCCAGACCACCATCTCCTTCCCACCCAAGAGTAGCACTCGTAGCACTCAGGAGTGTGTCACTACACTCTGACCACACAGCAGGTATGAACTCTCACACACACACACTGCTGTTGACCTCTTATGGTCATTATACAGTTCTAGCACTACTGGTTTGCTGTTTTCCATTAGTACCTCCTCAACGTGGTCATCATAGAACGGATGTACTGAATCATAAGAGAAATACGGCTACGGTACCTGGTACTTTTTTTAGTGCGTGCTCTGGCGAGGTTCCAAGTGAGCTGAGCCGATTCTTTGCGTGACGCTGTCAGACTGCCGTGCACTGATTGGTCAGAGTGTTTCTTCACAGGAAGAGGCGTGAGCAAGACGTCCGACACAAGAATCCAACACACAACACAACAATCAAGACTTCAAAATCCTGAAAACGCGTGTTAATCTCCAACTTTTAGCAAGGACACGTCTAAAATCTCAAAATTTAACACAGGAGTCTGGTGTATTTAACGACGTATTGTAACGTAGTGGAAAAGCGGCATACGTTCAGAAGTTGTTTATCTTCATTTCCATATTAGCATAGCTTTAAATGCCCTGGCTGGTTTGTGCATTCAGGCTGCTGTAGACACATGGCGGCACAAGATGGTTCCCTTCATAGGGAAGGCCCTTGCCCAAAGTACATATAACAGGCTTTTTAAGGCTAGATGAAAACCACAATCACAAAATCACAGTCTATTGTAGACTGTGTCGAGGACACTTTGTTTTTTTGAACTCCTAACTAACTAATGGTTCGGCTTTTGTCATCAGAGAGAAACCTGATGTAGCACAGAGCTGCTTTATTCATGAGCGAGGGCATGTTCCGAGTGTAGTGCGATTGTGTGAGGAGTTGAACAGTATCGCCGGAGAGTGAAAGGAAAACCTCTCGTGTGTAACAGAAGAATGAGAAGTCAAGTATCAGATGTCACGCAAACAATCACCCGAGGCTGTCGGACAGAAAGAGGGAGGGAAAATGAAACTCCTGGAGGAGAAATCACAGCGGGAGAGTTTCTCCTCAATGACTGTAATTACCTGTGCTCACCCCACCCTTTGCACTATTTTTAGCCCTGTAAAACACACAGATGTGTAGGACAGTGATAATGTAACAGTTACCTCTTTGTGCACTCCATTAATCTTTCTCTCTTTCTCTTTTTTAGTGTCTTTTCCATTTTCTTCCCTTCGCTGTGGAGCATCCCAGAATAAGTGGACTTGTCTTCCATCAGTTTCCAGTTCAGTCCATCGCTGCCTCGACAGCTGCAGACATACAGTGATGCATTTTATTACTTACAAGCATTAAGAAACTCAAGATCTGCTCACCAGATTTGGCCATTTTATTTTGTTCTATCATTATTATTATTATTATTGGAGTTTTATATCTGCAGTGATGAGTGAACCCTGCTTGTGTACTTTTACTTCCAAACACACATATGTCCTCATATTTAAGGTAATAATCTTCTGACACTACATTCATCTCCATATTTATAGCTTGACGTCTACGTTGTCATTGTAAAGCTACAGTAAGTGATACACAAGCCTTGTTATGTCTGCAGATTTTCTCTCTTTCACACGATCAAGTGTAGTTTGCATTACGCGGTTCATTTTTTCCCTCTAGTGCAGTTATTGAAAAAAGCTGCTTTATATCTAATTGAGTCCAGCATTACTGTGAAGATGTGAGATAACACTACTCGGACTTTGTTATTGTTGTTGAGTGTGCCACATTACAAATAAAAAGCTGCGGGTACTTTCCGCACTCTCCACAGTGGTTTCTTCTTTCACTTTAGGTTTACGTGAACCTCTGTAGTCGACAGAAATGAACGACAATTATCTTGAGCCACTGGGTTTTTCCTTGGGTCATGTCCTAATTCTGCACAGAATGTAAAGAAAACAGGTTTAGTCATTTTGAGTAATCCAGACAAACAATAAACATTGCCTCTTAGGTGAAATTGGTCTAGACGTGCGGCAGATCTAGCCGCAGAAAAAGGCCAAACGGCAACATTAGTATCGATTTAGACTTTATTCAAAATGTTGAAAAACTTGATACTCTTGATCAATCAGGCATGAAACAGCCAATACTGTAGTGAAACAAAAAAAAAACAGGATGTAGCCAAAGCTAAATCTGACACAGTCAGTGTGGCAGAAGTGTTCAGAAATTTGAAGGAAGTGTTGCATTTAACAGGAAGTCTAGTGATTTTGATCTGTGTGCTGCACCTTCCATACGCGGAGCACTCGTCTTTGTGAGGACTCCTCTCTAGCAGCTAAGTTCATTTTAGTGGTTTTGGTCCTGAAGGCAGAGAAACAGTGGACTTTAGTCCCATGGCCAGAGATGCCTGAACGCACCATAACGCTGAGAGTTTTCACAGATATCATTGCTGCCCTTTGTCAAGAGCAGTGGAATGTTTGTTTGGGTTTGTCCAGCCTCCTTTTTGATCACCACCAGCAGACGAAAGGTTTGTAACTACAGGACAAGTTGCAGGCTTCAGCTTCAAAGTGAAATACAGTATCTTAAGGGGAATGTACAGAACCAGTGCAGTTTTTTTTTTTAAGATGCCCTTAATTCTTAAAGATTAAAAAAAAAAAAAAGTCTAAATAATCCAGTGATACCTTGACGCGTAAACTGCAGCTTTAACAGGCTGCTTATTCATAATCATTAAGGCCTTTACAGTGTTGGATCTGGTTTGAACGTCAGCGGTCACAAAGTACAGAACATGGGGTACTTCACATTCTACATCATCACACGATGCCACGTGATGAACACACTTATATTTACACCATTTAGAAATTCATATTGCTGTAAAGGAGCCCTTGTTTTTGTCCTTCAAACGTGGAGTATCATTTTCTAAAGAACTAGTGAGACAGCAATAAGAAGCTCGGAGAATGTAGTCATCACCCGTTTGAGAACGGGTGTGAATTTGTTCTGGGTTTTTTTTTTTTGAAAAAAGAGCCCGGGAGTGACCGATGGACCTTAAAATATTCTGCTTAGTCAAAATCTTTAGGGTCTTAAAAAAAACCATCATGAGGCTTTTTGTTTACAGAGTAATAATGAAGGTAAACACGTCTCCACTGCCTTTACGCAACTTTGAAATCAAACTTTTCCTAAACTTGATCAAATACAAAATGTGAGCACTGTAATAAAAAACACTGTAAAACATATTAAAGAAAAACAGAACTAAAAAACAGACTCAGGGAGTTCATGTGAGTTACCAGTTTTGTTTCCCCTAAAAAAACATTGGTATTTGGCAATTTTGTTGCTTTGTTATTGTTTCACTTTCTAATTATTTCTAACTGCAGATTCATATCCATCAGAAAAGAAAAACAGAACTAAAAACCGGACACGGTGAAACTTGATTGCATGAATTAGAAAGTTGCGAGCACATGACGATAAAAAGTAAACGTCCTCCTGTGAGGCCGCTCCCGGGCTCTGTGGTAATCTGTCCACAGCTTAAACTGATATCACGCTGTGTCATCACAGCTCCAGCCAATCAGATGCCCTCGGTGGGATTACGTTGAGAATTCAGTAATCTGAGGCTGATTTTTCCTGACAGAAGTGTTGTTCACCCTCTGACGCAGTGTACCAAACACATGAAATATTACAAAGAACTTTCTATAAATACACTTATAAAGACAAACAAAAAAAAAATATTAGCAACACATGACCGAAAAGGTCAATAGAAATAAAATCCAACGTTCCAGGGTGGGGGAAAAATTCCCAGAATCTTCAGGGCGTTTGAGGAGGAAAACACATTTTCATCCCTGCTGCGCTCCAGTATGTCGCCTAAAAGCACAAACCGTCGTCAGACAGCGTGCAGGAAATACAAAAAACAACACTAAAAAGAAATATTTACAAAACAAGACACAATATAGTTTTTTTTTTTTTTGTTCATCATTAAAGGTACATGCATGCATGATTCTCAAGTAAAGTAAAAAAAAAATCTAAAAGCGTGATCACACCACTGTGAAACTGACACATGGAATGTATGTCCTGCTGGTCGCTAACGTACGGTCAAGTCTTTCCATATTAAATTACCTATAAAAATATATATATAAATAAAAAGGTGAGGGTATTGTGTTGTGAAAGCTGCAGCGGGCGGTCAACGTTTAGCTGCACCGACAGAACAAGGGAGGGAAGGAGGAGAAGTGAGGGGTGACAGTCGAGCACCGAGGGGTGAGAGGAAGAGAGAACTGCTGATCCACCTCTGGTGTGTTCTGCTCAGCTTTCAGAACCACACACACACACACACACACACACACACACGGGGAAGACTGTTCTCAAACTGAGACAAAGGTACGACATTCTAGAATCATCTGTGACACAGACGTGCTCGAGAAACCTCACACTTTGTTACGCTCTAGAACGATGACATCACTACGTTCTAGGACTAAGACAAAGCTGGGTTCTAGGTTATAGAACTTTCTATTTTTTTTTTCTTCCCCTCAAAGGCAGCCTGGTTCTATACCCTCCAGGAGTTCTAGGCCAAAACAAATAAACCTGTATGTGCTGGGAAAGCTCAGGATTGTATGGGGTGAACGACGAGAACAGCAGATCACTTCTCAACGCTCCTAAGAGAGGAACTCTTTCTCCAGCTCAAAGACAGTCTGCCGCGCCGGCGAGCTCTGAATGCGGCAGAGCGGCACGGTGCAGTCTCGTTTCTGTCCCTCCGTGTCCATGTCCAGCAGGGAGCAGCCCACCCCTACCTCCGACGTCAGCACCATGTTCAGGTTCTGCGCCGCCTTCTCGCCAGAGTAGTGGCCCAGGGAGTAGCTCTTGTTGCGTCCTCGCAGCAGGGCCCAGGCGTGAGGTTTGGCCCGGAACGACACAGGCCGTGGTCTGGAGTGGGACTCCCCGCTGGAGGACTTCTCTGACGCCCCCTCCTTCTCTTTCTCCTGTTTCTTCTGTGAGGCTGGAGGAGCCAGAGTGGGAGGGCCATTGCCTGGAGGCAGGCAGAGGGGATAGATGTATTATTATTTAACTAATTTACGCTGTTACATTTTATCATATAGAAGAAAGAAAACAAACAAACTGCATCATCTATCAGCCATTACCTGCTTCAAAACAACTCATATTGGTCGACCTCTACTGGCTTACATCTATCCTCTAAAATGCTGATTATTTAAAAACAGCACCTCTATCCACTTGCACTTCCCTGTTGCATGTTACTCACTATTGTGGTTGATGTATTTCTTTCTTCGCAGCCGTGTCCCCGTGTTCTGGTTGCTCTGCTCAGGTGGCTGGCTTTGGGTTTGCACTGTCTGTGTTTTAGCTGCTGTCCTGTTAAGCTGGCCCTCTGTGGATGCCGCTTGGCCAGTGGCTCTGGGTGGTTCTGCGTGATTATCGCCCGCCACGGGCTCAACTTTCCCAGTGTTCAACACTGACGCGTCCGCCTCGGACTGCAGGAGACACTTGGTGGAGTTGCATTCCATAATGGCTGACATGGAGATGAGATTAACAGGTTGCGCGGGGGTGTGGTTCGTCAAGACCTCATCTTTGCGAGAGCGGCCGCTTGGCGGTGAGGTGCTGCGTCGGAAGCGGGTGGCGCGCTGAAACAGGCCCTCCTTCTTCTTCTTCTCTTTCTCATCACGCGGCGGCTCACTATCTTCGCCGGGGGCCGAGTTCTTGAGAGCCTCCCTGATGTCATAGCCGAGCAAAACCGATGCCAGCAACGAGCCACAGCCGTACAACACTGAGTCAGTCTTGCGGCGCGCTGACGTCCGCTTCAGGCTGTTGGTGGGGGTGAGCTGTGGGGTGGTGGAGGTGGACGAGGTGGAGGTGGTGGTGTAGGGGTCGTCTGCGGTCTCTGCCAGGCCCCCCTGACCTGCTGCCCCGACCCCAGACTCTCCAGGCCCACAATGCCCACCGGGGCTCTGAGGCTGCTGCTCGTCCCTCCATAGAGGTAGATCAATGTAAACCTGGTTGGGGAACTTGAGCTGCTTTGGTTTGGAGCTGCTGTCGGGACCTTCCTGCACGAATGCCTCGTCTTTACCGGCCCCCGCTGCAAACACATTGAAATTGTTCTGTTAAATATAATCAGTGCAGTGACTACATGTTACATGTTCAACCGCCCCACACTGGGTAAAAAAATCGATTCAAACTCTGCTCAGCAAGCCGCCCCAACTTAAGTCTGACGTCTGGAACCCTTTCGGATTTAAAACAACACAGGACAAAGAGCTGGATACAACCAAAGTGGTTTGCAAGATCTGCCAAGCACTACGCTAACGTTAGCTTCCAAAAGAAACTGAGGGAATCACTAACATTACCAGCCGATTCTCCGCGGGCCATAAAGATAACAGAGGCCGTCGCAACTTTTGATGCAAAGATGTAAAGATTTATGCCCGTACTCGGTAGTGGAAAACAACGGCTCGTTCAGGTGCTCGAACCACACTACGTTATGGTGCAACGGAAACGTCGGACTGAAACCGTTATCCCCATGATGAATACATGTGTGAAAGACGACATCTGAACCAAAATGCAGTCCGCAGAGAGAGAGACTTAAATCATTTGAATTTTGATTGTTTTTTCATGCATGTTTACTATTATTTTCCTTACTTTTTAATTATCTCTGCTATTGTCGTTCTAACACTGTAAACATACAAGAATATTTAGAAATATATAGGAAAGATATATTAAGAAACTATATTGAATACTCTAGTATGTACAGACTATAAACATGTATCTATATGTAATATATGTATACTAAGTAATAAAGATCCAAGTCTAAACAAAACAATAAATAACAACCAAACAGCAAGAACCAAAAAACAAAACTGAAAGTGAGTTAAAGTGACAGACGATGCAGTTTTATCCGCAGTAGGACTCAGGGTGACATTGTGCTGCATTGTGCTCTACAAGCATCACTGGATAAACCAGACCACACATGAGAAAGTCAACACAAACTGCCGAACACGATTACACAACAACTTCTAAAATATCGAGCAAACACAAGCTGACCTTGTTCGGCAAACAGGGCAGAGAGAGGGACAGACTTCTGAGACTTCACCAGGCTGGTGGACCAGGGGTTGCTGCCGTCTGACAGAGGACGCACCCTGAGGACATCGGACAAAAAAAACATGACATGAATAGACAGTCCCTCAAAAGACTATGTTTTCATGAATGAAATGATTGTTTAAATACACCACCCAGCGTTATCGACCTGTATTTCCCCACAGAGTTCACCTCTTTGTGTGTGTGTCAGTGCGTACGGACTCTACCTCTCAGCAGCAGCAGGTCTTTCTTTGCTCTGTATTGAGCTGGGGCCCCAGGTTCTCCCTTTCTTCTTGATTCCCCTTTTCACGTCGTCAAACTCCTCTGGCCTGAAGAGGGCGCTGCGGCCCCACGTACGGTTACTCTCATCTTGAGTAACTGTTAACACAGGAGACCAGACACGTTATTACAGACTCATACTACTGCTCAGGAGAATCTAAAGGTCTTAACACATGTGTTAACATTCCCCCAGAATAGTGAGATATTAGTTTTGTTATGTTTTCTGTTGTAAAAAAGACTTCATTAAAACAATGCTCAATCATTTCAATTCATTTCATTCAGAGCGACTTAAGAGCAGTGTTTCTCAAGTCCTTGGACCCACTGCCCTGCTTGTCCTCCAACCCGAGGACCAGGATCGAGAAACCCAGCTTCAGAGGACCACAGTTGAGCAATAGAAATCACACTTGATGAATGTGGCCGCATGTGGGTAATAAGCGATCCAATCTTAAATATGTCCTCACTGCATCCGTCCTGCATTCATATTTACTATTATGTATTTAGAGCAATCCATTAGACAGATGTTAACGCCAGTTCTGAACTAGGGTTGGGTATCAAACGCAGGTATTTTATGGTATAGACTCACTGGTCGTCAAATCAATCTGTGCCGAATCTCAGGAGAGAGAGAGAGAAAGTAGTGCCACAGAGAAACACGAACTGTTCCGCCTCTGAACTGTGAACTACAGCAAAGCTCAGGCCTGAGAGAACAAAACAGGCCCCTGACAGGGTTCCTGTTTTTGTATCTGATCAGAACCCGGAGCCTGCTGCGGTTCATATAAGCTGCACTGACTTTCATGCATGGTCACTGCTCGTTTCCCTGATTACAGATAAGAGCAAGTCCATTCACACGTGAAAATAAAACAAGAGTTTGAGAAGTTTGGAAACCACTGTACCGCATCTGTACCAAAGTGAAGGCGCTAGTTATGACACCGTTATCGATTCAAACATGAGTGTGACCCAACCCTAGTCTGAACAGGGCTAATTTAACCTTTTCATACTACAGTGTTTCTCATCCACTTTTTTATCGTAAATTAAAAAGCACAAAGTTATGGTTCTGTTCACTTGAGTGACGGGTGATTCGTCCGCCCCTCTCCATGCAAATGTTAACGTAAAGCATGATGCTCATGGTATTTTTCTTCTCCAAGTGTCTGGGTTTGCAAGTTAGGTAGATTCTCTATTGGTAACCCAGGCACAGAACCACTGTCACCATGTACAGTGTGTGTAAGATCAATGTTCTTTTATTTTAGCACACGAAAAATCAAAAGATTAGACACTTAAAAAAAGCTGTTGTTACAAAAGCTTCTTAGACGTATGTGGGTTAGTGGAAATGTGATTAAGTAGAAAACGGGATCCACCAAACATGTGAGAGCAACAAACTAGGATCAAAACCCGCCACGATGGGCTCCTCTTGTATGATTTTCAAGTTAGACAGAAAACCTGTGAGACACATTTTAACCAACAGAAAACAACGAGACCTTGTTTTAATCCTCACGTCAGGAAAAACCCACGGAGCAAGTACAGTCTTCCCCACTTAAGCTACAACCCCTTTCGACTGTTACAGTTAGCCAACACCACACTCAGCAATCGTTGCCGTTAAAGCGTCCACACCCACGCTGCTGCATCTGGCTAACAATCGCTTGCCTTTCCTTCTGAGCTCAGAGACGGCTGTGAGCTCGCTGGTCAGATCAACATCCTGTTGGTAAACATATAAACTGTCCCTCTGCATATGGGACGTCACTGGGGAAGGAAACATACAGGTTACCCCTGAACAACATGAGCAATATGACAATTCCTTGCCCAAAACGCAACATTTAGTAGTTTTATACTATATAGAGTTTTCTCTATTTCAAACAGGAACCACAACATTTTGAAGGCAATGTATTATATTAAGACTTAAGATGACCATGATTTGTCATCAGAGATTAAGGAAATATGTAAATGGTTCCCTTTCTCTCAAAGTTTGTCAGTGGATATTTAATGTATATCATGTTTCTTTGGTCCGTTATGTTCGCCTTGTCTGCTCTCATCATGTGATGATCTCCTCTGCTGCAGCGCCTCCTGTGGACACTCCCCCGACAGCTAAGAGCAGATGATTTGAAACCTAACTTCTAAATGCTTAAATTTACCAACCACATAGATTTTTGTTAATCCCTTTAAAGGAATATTAAGTCTTTTTTTTTTAAAAAAAACCTCTGTAAAATATCTTGTGCCATATCAATCATCAAGTGTCACAAATAAAAAAGTGATTCTGAGCAACTATCTGTGCCCTCTGCCTGAATGTCACCGTCTACCATAAATGCCCAGGGGGAATTTGTTCCAGTTATTGCAGGGGCGTTGGTGTGTGACTAACAACATTCTGTTCAAACAACTGGCTGTCTACTTGTGGCTCTGGAGCTTTTGTTCACACAGCTCTCATCACGTTGAACACTTTGCCCATGCTCACGGCTCCCATAGGTTTTCTGTGTGGGTTAACCATGAGCTGATTTGATTTCTTTGGAATCGTTTTATTCATAAAACACAAGGCCAAGAACACTGACAACGAGGTGGGAGAGGAGACGATGAGACATTTTGCTGAGGAAAAATGAATTATGGGGGAGGAAAAATCTTACGCTGAATGGCTCTTAGGCGGGGGATGAGTGTGGGGCTGCTGGGTGGAGAGGAGCTGGTGCTGTGAAGACTCCGCCTCTTGTCCATAGACGGCGATGCCTGCACGGTGATCTTATGCTGGAAGTCTGCATGATGCAACATGGAAGTACCGACAGGAGCAACAGTTGTAATTAAAACTCTCAGTGCTTCAAAAGAAGGCACAGTGGACTATTAAATTAATAGCACAGACTAGATAAAGTGATTATTGTACTCGTACAAGATGAATCCACTGTTGTACACAGAAGAAACAATAGCGAGAAAAACATGACGAAGTTCAGGCCGAAGAGAAGACAGAGTTACTCTACCAGCTCAAAGAAATGAACACTGTGAAAGTCTGAATGGCGATTGACGGAAAATTCCTAATACTACCAAGCTGAAATGGCGGCATATCGACACCTTGTGGAGCAGATATTAACACTCCATTCACTATGGAGTGTGACGTGGTTCAGCTACAAGTTAAACTCATTTGAAGTTTTCATATCAACAAATGCCACAATCAGACATGAGTTCAACGTGTTTGTTGCGTGTTCACCTGAGGGAAGGCTGATGCGGTTTCCATCCTTGAGTTTGAGGCGGGAGCGTTTGAATTTGCCCTTCCTCTTCTTCACGTTGGGCTTGTCTTTGTTGAGTTGGAAAATGAGGATGTTGAGCTCTCTTTCCAGCACGTTGATCTC
The DNA here is from genome assembly GCF_019176455.1 of Solea senegalensis. NCBI lineage: Eukaryota > Metazoa > Chordata > Actinopteri > Pleuronectiformes > Soleidae > Solea > Solea senegalensis. Next base: position 15,066,708 of record NC_058035.1, read on the forward strand.
CCTCTCTGCCAGCTGCTGCTCCCGACGCTTCAGTAGCTCCTCCTGAGACTTCTGCTGGAGGGCGGCGCGCGTCAGCTCCTCCTCCCTCGAACGTAGCTCCTGGAGGAACCAGGTATGAAGATCAGTTGTGTATATATTCATTTATTAGGCAGATTTTTGTTATAATCTCCTGAGTGACAAGACCAGGCAGGGTCTCTTTTGTTCATTGTTTTGCCACAAGAATATTTGGCATACACTTTGTTAGACTTTGTTAAGTTATCTTTAAAAACACAGAGAGACTAACACTAACGGCATTAAAAAGCATTTTCTTATGTGACAAATTAATTATGTACACGTCTTAAGTATTTTGCAAAGGTTAGAAAGGTTGTATGAAGTAATTCCTCCTCATTTTCTGAGTTGCATTGTGGGTAATTAAGGTGTCAGAATAAGAAGAAAGAATAGGAATTAGGGCCGAACAATAAAACGGAATTTTATCGAAATCATAATATGATCTACTGCAATTTTCAAACCTCAGTAGGTGCAATATTTGTTAAAGGCCAAATGTGTGTCAAAATATCATTTTAGATTAATTATATTCTTGCCCCATACACATCTTATTCTGCAGACTGAAGAGAACATCTTTGTTTCCCACAGATATGCACAAATATCACACAATATTCATTTTAAATATGTTTAGAATAATGATGTAAAAATGACCATTCCCTCTGATATCGTGAATCATATCGCAATCGCAATTCACGTCAAAATAATCACGATGAGATATTTATTCAAAATTGTTCAGCCCTAAAAGGAATGCAAAGAGAAAAAAGAAGCAGTGTTTCATCGTTAAACAGTTGTGTCTCCTCCCATGGCTTACTCTTTTATTCCCTCTATTTTCCCTTTAATTGCTCTTAGCTGAGTAATAATAATCCTTACTGGATGACTTCCATAAAGCAGCTTTACAGTCAAGCCCCCTCAGCCACCCACCTAGACCGAGATTACTGTGGGATGTTAACAGGAAATCTGCTGATGTGCTGCCCTAATTCTACATGTAATCTGCAATGGGAACTTCTTTTTTTCTCCTCTAATTTATAATAGGAGTGAGTTATCTGAATGATTGTGAGTTATGTGACACAACAGTGCATGCTCAAAGAAAGAAAACAGAACATTTACAACTATAATACAAAATAATAACTAGAGAAAGCACTTTTCTAATGTCTTCCTTGGTCCATAACCTACATCAACAGAACACTTCATTAAGATTTACTTGCTACTCACAACCAGACAAAACAAAATAAACACCACCACCACCTGTAGGGTTTTCACTACCCATGTCAATCAATTCACCACTTGTTGACCCAGGTCTGTGTGCTGATCCTGCCATTTCTCCAAGCGCTAATTAACCCCCCTCTGAAAGCCGGCGACAAGAGAATTGTACAGGAAGCAGATTAAGGTCTTAACAAGGGGGAAGTACACCAAAGCACATCGGCATTAACTACTCTCTGTTAAATGTGCGATTAGCCCCTCTGCTGAAAGTAACCAATTAAAAGCAGGAAGGAGAAGGCGGGACGCAGAGACTGAATATTTATATAAAAAAAAACAACAACAACAAAAAAACCAGACCACGTAATTACAACTACTACTGTTATTTACTCATTATTTTGTGAAATATCCAACTTTTATGTCAAGCCTCGGTTCCGTATTTACTGATTTAAAACAAGATGGAGCATTACCACATGAGACACCACCACAATATTAACAACGATACTGTAATGCAAGAATGAGAACTTAAAGATATAACATTTATGTAGTGGCATTAAATATAGGACAATCAGAACGTATTTCAAATACACGATAACCACAGTGAAAAATAGGTGATAAAGGAGGAAATCCAAGTGTCGACAAGCTGCTCTACCTTCTCTTTGGTCCTGAGCTCGTCAAACATCTCCTGAATCTCCACACGCCAGTCATCCTGCATGCTGTGAAAGGAGTCCTGGGGCATGGTGGCCATCACAGCCTCCTCGATGGCCGATAGCTGATCCAGGATGCAGGAGAAGGAGGGACGCACGTGTGGGTCCTGATCCCAACACTCTGGACACATACGTTGCAATGCATACATTTACACACACATAGATGTATAGTATTTTTGAGATTAAATCATATTATGGACATATAAGACGAGCACTGTGCACATGTAGAAACAATATGACATAGTCAAATACTCTGAAATATTGATCTAAAATAGTCTCAGATCATTTTCAAAGTGGTTCTTATTACACTGTATTATTATTATTATTATTTTTGTAACAACATCTACTATTACTTCCTTGGAGTAAGATTTCTTGTTCATTATGTGACTCAGAGGTTTGTGTGATATTATAGTTTTAGAATAACCTGAGATTTGATTATATTGTAAAGGTCAAATAAAAAAAGGGCGGCCTCTAGTAATTTACCTTCCATGAGCTTAGCGAAGGGTTCCGGACAGGTGGAGGGGATTGGTAGCGTTAACTTATTGACTGCCACGCCGTAGGCTACAGCCAGGCCGTCTATCCCTCGATATGGCACCTCCCCTGTTAACAGTTCCCACAGCAAGACACCATAGCTGGTGGATGGCACGCAAACAGAGGAAATAAAAAGAAAGTGAGGGAAAAAGGAAAGGATATTAAACAAAGGGAAAAGTAGGTATTTGCCTCTCGGGTCTGTGCGTGCGACGTGTGTGTGACTTGTCATACCTCCAGACGTCACTGCCTTTTGAGAACAGAGACGACTTGATGACCTCGGGGGCCATCCAGGAGTAGGTGCCTGCTGCTGACATTTTTGTGGTTTTGTGCCACTCCCTGGCCAGGCCGAAATCTGTGATCTTCAAGGTCTTCCTCCCGATGTCGTCATTCTCGATCTTTTCAAGTAATAAAACTGCAACGAGAGTAGACAGCGTGGGGCATACATTAGAGTGGAATCACGGAAGAGCGGGAAAAAAGGAAGACAAGTCAACATACATACAGGAAAGTGTATGATAAGTGGTACGTGATTGAGTGAAAAGGACGAGTGGGAAGACTGCAAGGGTATAAAAGGAACATATATGAGGGGGGGAAGCTGTGAAAGGAGAGAGAAGAGTGAAGGAGAAAGGGGAGACACAGACAATGGGGGACAGAGAAAAAGACATCCGTGCAGGTGAAGAGATGATAGTCGATATTCAACAGGGCCAACAGCACTATGTAGGTAATTTATTACTACAGAAACAGAGGGCTGACAGTGCAACAAAGAATCTGTCCTCAGGTCCTAAAACTGTTTAACACATTAAAGACAGCCAGAACCCTCCAAACCTCTGTGTAACACTACACCTGTCCTGAGAGCCCGAGCCACTGTGAAGACACAACCACCTCATGTGAAGTCAAAGTCTTCTCTAAATAACAAAAACATAATGTAATCTCTTACATGCACATACTATATCATGACAAACTCTCAAAACTGGAGTCAAGGAAGCTAGAACTGGTGCATATCTTTTTTGATTGTTGATATGAATACAATTTGTGACTGATTAGTGATTGGGTGTATAACTGTTTAAAAATAAAAAATCCTTTGGTTTTTGTAATCCTAGAATTATCCTTTTATATGTACTTTCCCTCCCTTATGGAGGCCACCGCAGTTCCCCGAGGTGCTCGGGAAAGAGACGCACATGTCTCTATTTCTTACACCCTGGACCTTTAAGTGAAAGTTGAATAAAAAAAAAAAACACACCACAAAACCAGGATTACACAAAACATGACTTGCTTTATGTGTATCATTACAACAGTCAGCTACAGGACAATGAGAAGGGTCCAGTGTTTCCTTTTGGATAGACTGCCTGTGTGCTGACATACAAACTGCTGAATATTCCTGTTTTGTTTTTTTTTCTCTGAAAAAGCAGTGACCTTTTCCATTAAGTGGTGTATCAAAAACCAAAACAAGACACTTTGATCCTTTCATGCTCTCCGTATTATTTTCAACATTTGCTTTTGCCTCTGCCAAGAACTCCTCACATTACAAACTGTCCCATTTCATTATTTACACGGAGTGCTTCCAATGCAGGTCAGTTCGAACATGGCCCGTCAGTTGCGTAAATTCTCAGTCCTGCAGAGGTAGTGAGTTCCCATAAGCTGGCAAAGGTTTTCATGGCAATCTGCTGGGATTTAAATGTGTGTAATTGTATGTAATAAACACCCTTATAATAATCCCATGGGGGAAAAAGGATGTCATGATAATGACACAAAGTGCTGAATATATAACAAGTGTTTCTTCAACAGTAACGTTATTGTTTGTTAACGGCTTTCTATAGATCCACTATTGAAAGTATTACTTGAAAGACAGCGATGTACTGCATGTCCAACTGACCTTGGACTTGCTCCCAGAGAGCTGACCTAAAAGACAACCTGACAGCTTGTATCTGTAGACATTTTCTAGAATTTTCAATTACAGTCATTTAGATACAATGTATCTGCAATGTATCTGCATAGCTAAACATAGTGATCCACCGTGACCACATGTCGTAATCAAGGCTAAGGGTCGCCTAATGAAAATAAGAGCATGTTTTGGTTATCGGCTGTAAATCCACCCCGTCAACACTGCCCCAAGAAGAAATGAGGGCTAAAGATGGTCAACTACTGCATAACGGCCGACTGGGCTTAAGCGTGATTGTAAAGACTAATGGACATTTAACTGTACTGGTTCATTAAATTGTGCTGCTGGAATTCACAGGTTAATTTATAGTTTTTTAATTATAGATACAAAATAGCTAGTTTCTGCATCCAAATTATGTACCACATATGTTAACCTTTTTATACCATATCCTAAAAATATTTTTTTGTTTTCATGATCTTAAAATAAACAGTCAACGTCTACTGCAGCGCAAACATAATGGCATAAGGACACAACAGGAAAGTATCTGTTGTACCAAGTTCACAGAGGATACATGGACATCAAGGTAACATGGGAAACAAACTAGTGTGGAACATTTTGTGGTGATGTTTAATTTGTATTTGAAAAACATTTTAAAAGACCCATGAAATGATTTTCAGCAGGCATGAGTCTCGTATGGGTCTCTACTGATAACAAGCGTATTGGTGCCATTACTAGCCCAGGGCACAGAGGGGATCCTCTACCCACACTGCAACAATAGGAATACCATTACAAACTGGTTTCACTAGACCAATGATATACTCTGACTTCCTGTTGTCAAGTCCTCTCTCAGTGATTCCATAGATTCCTCCCAGCAGGCTGTGTATGTTTATAATGACTTATGGCTTAGTTACACAACCTAGAAGAACAGTGGTTTTAGGATAAACCGTCTATGTGGATTGGCCTATAGAATGTCGTGCCAAATATTTTCTTTGTAGCTCCATGACACTACTGTGTCTGCCCTCTAGAAATTTCTGATAAAAGACAGAGCTCCCGTCTACATGACTCCATGCTGACGTTACACTAAAATATCCGTAAAAACCCCAGCCAGCCATTTTGTCTGGCAGTCTATCAGCAGCCACGATATTACCAGAGTTACACTACATAGCTACTGCTGAGCAACTGGTCATTTTATGTTGACTAATCAATGAATTTACCAATAAAGATTGTCCTAATCTATCAAAGTACACAGTGCTGGACAAACAATTTTAGACAAACTCTTCCCCACAAACTATAAGTAAATGTCAAAGCCACAACCTTCAGGGAAAAGCTGCCTGTTTAAATTAATATTTGTTTAATCTTAATTTAAATGACCCATTGAGGGTCTTCCTAAAAGTTAAACTCCATCCCAAACCCCACCTTGAGCTGTAAAGATAATTACTGTGCCTGTGTTCAAATGAAATGAAAAGTCAGTAAAAGTAAAGCCTTGTGCATAAACTCTGGTTATGGTTTGGGTAAGATGCTTTACAGAGAAAGGTGAAGTAATGGTAACCTAATTATTGCTTGTGTATCTTGTGATTTTCATCCAGGCAGGCAATGTCATTAAATTGTAAGAAGTGCACAGTCACACTATTGCATGCCAATAAATTAGCCCCAGGTTATACCAAATTACAGAAAATTGACATCTCTGATATAGCTGAGTCATTACTAAGTACAGGCAACCATATGCCTTTATCCTTCTGTTTATTCAGTCGTGCAATGTCAATATAGTACACAATGATCTAGAATACTCGAAAGTGAGCCAGTGCTTGTGCTTAAGTATAAATAAATGGTTTATAGTACACTGTGTGTACTGTGTAACACAGCTGTAAGCCGGGTATAATTCAGTCATTATGTTTTGAGTACAAAAATTGCCACCTGCATAGTTTACAAAACCTGTTTGGTGTAATGAAATGTTTAAATGGATCAGACACTCTCACCATTGTTTCCTTTTACACACATGCACAATCTGTTCTCACATAAAAGTTGTTTCTAAGTTAGTTATCACTCAGACTCTACTTTGTTTTTCATGCTTTTTTTCTCAAGCAAACTTTCATGCTTTTTTCTCTTTTGAGAAAGAAAAAGGTTTTGAAGCACAGAACAGAGCAATGCAACTAGAGATGGATATGCCCCCAAGGCAGACCCCACCCTCAGTCCAACCCCCATTTAATTCCCCTTTCCAACAGTGGATCTCCAGGCAGACCCATCTTTCATGGTGGAACAGTGGGAAGATCAGAAGCAGAACTGCTGCCTTCAAAGCAGGTCCCACGCTTCTTCCCATTGCCTTCCCGCCTCAAGGTAAATGAAAAAAAAATAATAATTTGGCAACATCCCGCATTATATTTGCTACAAAAATACACTTAATAGTTTATAGACTGTTTTAATGGACACAATTTACATCTTTGTACTAAGGAACCTTCACTAAATTAAAATCTATCTGGAAACATTCATACCCATTGTATTGTACCTTAAAACTTCCCTGAGTAACACATTTGCATAGTTTTAATGATAACAATGTATTATAACTTTGAAAAAAAAACAACCATAAACTAAAACAATACAGAGAACCCTGAAAATGTTAGTCCATCATTATTTTCAGCACATTCCAGACAAGGCATTTTTTATTTATAACATAACGAAAAATGTTTGCGTGCAGCCTTTAAACTTGACATGGCAATATTTTCATAACTGTGCTCACAAGTATGAAAGCAAGTGGGTCTTCCTGTAGTTAACAGAAACAAGGGTGCTAAACATTCCCAACAATAGTCTGTCTCTCTGGTTGAATTGAGAGTGCCCCAGGCATTCTGGATGATGAGAAAAGGATCAGGGCGAATGACTAGCTAAATCCATCTATCATGGTCATGTCTCTCCAGGCCACTTGGTCCTGGTCTGTCCACAAAATAAACCCATAACTAGAGTAACTGAAAGATAACCAAAGCTAAATGTGTTCATCTAGTACTGCTGCATTAGTGCCAATCAATGTGTTTGGGGGTTATGGAGGAGATTGGCTGATTCGGAAGGCTGCTCTGCTCAGCTGTGGGCCCTTTTCCTTTTCACTCTGCCCTGCAACAATAGGTGCAGTCAGGGAGAGGTCATAAAAAACACAGTGAAAGCATCTCTACTCCTCCTCTCTCCCCTCTGCCCATTTTCTCAACAGAGAAAAGACAGGCAGTAACTGTCTGTGTGTCACCAGGGGTATTTGTGGGAAGCCAGGAAAAAAGTTGCACTGCAACACCTTGTAAAACTTTGGTAACTATTCCTCTTAGAGGATACTTACTCTATAAGTAGAGCAAGGCAAGAGGAAAACTACAGGAGGAAAAGAGGGATCCTCTGAGGGAAAACTGGTTCCCCTCCCTGTGTGAACTCATTATGACTTAGTAATGAAAAATAAGGTTTAAAAAGGGGGGAGTGTTCTACAGCACAACCACAAATCCCAAAACAACATAAGCTGATGGATAACTGGATAACTAGGTCTGCTTCATAATTGTATGCCTGCCATTGCAGAGAGTGGGAGAAAATAAACATTAAGTTGAAGATTGAAACAGACGATCACGTTTATTTTTTATGCGTTTAACAATATTACTTTGTTGCCTTATGATTTCAGTCTGAACGGTCCCATTCATTTGGTGAGCCACCTTCATCAGTGATTAAGAAACTACACGTCCAAATAATTGTCTTCATAAATTTGATCATTACTCTCTTGGTCAATCTTTTAATCTATAAACTGCAAGTTAATAATGTCCATTGCAGTTTCTCAAAGTTAAGGTAATGTTTTCTGATGTCTTATTTTGTGCTGCGCAAAAATGCAAAGGTGCTCAAGCCATAACTGAATTAGAAAGGATAAGAAGGACTTTTTTGAAAGGCTGGGCATTTACAGGAATCGCCAGCTAGCTCACTGACAATTGTTTATTCGATCATTTGACTTATCTAAATGGTACTGTTGCAATTTCTGGCACAGGATTGACAAGACTATGATTCATCATACTACTTGCAATTTAATTTAAAGTAGCATTTGAATGGTGTACTACAAATGAAGGTAAGAAAATAACAGTGTAATTTATAACAGCAACATTTTCCATGGTTGCTGCAGCTACTTATAATAGTGCAGCTACTTATAATAGTGTAATTCATTATTGTGATGGCTGTCAATGTGAACTTTGAATTTCCTGGACTTATTATTTTTTTAATTATGATTGGAACCTGGTTGGTGTGCTATCGCAGCACTCAGGAGAATGATGAGTGTATGGGGAAATTAAGGAGGAGGTCTACACAGGGACTGTATGTGTAGTGTACACAGAAGTCTAGTAACAGCTAAAGACTGATTATAGAATGCTGTTGCACATCCTTCAAACAGAAGTCTCTCAGTTTCAACGGTGTTCAAGCACACATTCCTGGCATACAATCTCGTCCACAGAGAAGTGAAACTCCAAAGTTAAAGTGGGTTATGAATGCTGGCTCAGGGCCAGGTTTCAGTGTGGTTTATTATTCTTATCTTCATGAAGATTTAAATTTATCCTGAAGAGAAAATCAACATTGTAAAGACAGATAAAAAGTTATGGAATGAGCCAGACTGTGACAAAAAAAAGAAGAAGCAACAAATACATTTATAACTTATCCAAGTGAAATTTATAATTCAAGAAGAGCGTGATGTAAGTCGTTTTGGAAAAAAATATCTGCTAAATGACATGTAATGTAATGTAATATAACTTAGACAGCCATATGTGTTTACTACAATAATTATTTAAAATATTTTATATTTCTTTAAGCGTGTTGTACACATGAATCAAAACTCCATGTCTTTTTGTCTGACATGAATATAGTTTAGAAATCCACATTCAAGTAAATCAGAATGTGGTCTCAGAATGTACACTGCAAATATTTAATTTGATCAAAACAGGTTGTTTTTTTTGAAAACAGGTTTTTGAAGAAAATAATACAATAATATTAGCATAGTCTTAGACAATCAAGCTCAATCTGTGACTCAGTCACATACTATACTTGCTCAGGGAGTTTGTCAATTAAAAATACAATTACAAAGTAATTTTAACTCCAAAATGGTCCTTTAAAAGTTTAGAAATTATGTTGACATAAAAGTAGTCATCAAAATAAGCAGTGTTGAGGTCACTTGTCCCCTCCTAGAGTAGAAAGGGACAAGTGAAGGAAAGTAAGTAAGGAGAAAAATAACGAAGTAGGAAGAAAAAACCCTCAGTTTGTGGCAATAAAAGAGTACCACTGCTCTCTGGGAGATTAAATATGAACGGAACAAAACAAAACGAGGGCTTTGAGACCCTCTGAGTCCTAGCCATTCTTCTGGCCACAGTAGCCTAGCAACCACTGCTTGACCAGTCCATTGTGCAAACGTATGTTAAGCTTTTATCCCTCATTAGCAACATTCCTCCCTACAGGCTGGGATTTTACAGATTAGGTTGAAAAACACAAAAGGGAAAGAACAAATCTTGCTGACTTCCAACATATTACTTTACAGGCTAATCATTGATCAAATAGCTGTATGTTTGTCTGCGTGGAGCATGTGTTCACTGAAAGTTGATAAATGACAGACAGGCTGAGTAGCTGAGTGAAGGTGATGAGTTGAGGCAGTTTTTTTCTGCCTCTTTAATAGCATAAGTACCTGACTATGTTCTGGTTAATACTGAAAGAAAAACACTTGAGTGAAACAATCTGATATTATATCACAGAAATACAAAAAAACGATAGACCCACCAACAGACTGCACTCATTACATCTAACAACAACACTTACTGCAATGTATCTATGCTCTGTTTACCCTGTGTGTAGATAATTTTACTCCTTTTTTACATTCAAACTGACCACTTTACGCATGCCAAGACAGACAGACAACAAGCTCAAACTAGCAGATGCAAAAACTTCTGCATTATTCTAGGTTTTTTTTATTGGGAAAACAACCTAACACACCACAGGGTGCTGTTTGTGTCTAGAGGAGTCTTTTGTGAACTTGCTGCACTGGCTAAAAGCAAATGCACACAACTTCTTTCAACCCCTTCTTTCAAGACCATATATTGACGACAGATGTTCAGACTTCTGACCCCAAGACGAGGAACTAACTTCAACAACTATCACTACTATTAAAAACCAGAAGAATTCAGAAATTCTTTGGTCTCATATCTTAGCAGAGGGATTGAGAGCAATGAAAAAATATCTTCAAAATAAAAACATTATTTCTGTTGATGAGAAGGATTTAATTGATGAACATTGTAAAAGGTCTCTCCAAAGTGCAATTTAAAATGAATTACTCTGTATTTAAAGCATATAGTGTCTCTTAGTCACAGTGAAGTGGCAGGACAAACACTTCCACTTGTTTTAGCAGCACTGCATCTGTTCGGGGGAGTTTGTTTGTGTATGATCAACAAACATCCGATAAGCTCAGACTAAACAGCAGTTAAATCCTTTCTCTCCATCTGCTTGTTAATTATAATGAATCTCCATCTTAAATAATACTACTTTTAGGGTAGGACTCTTCTTCATCATAGTGCACCACGCACATTTTAGACTAGTGCAAACATTTTTGCACTGCAATTAATCTACCATAATGTATTACAACTATTTTCAAATTTAGCAGTAGTACAAGAACGTGACTTGGCGGTGTTATACTAAATCAACACTAAAGTTATGTCCCTGAAGATAAAATCATGCATGGTAGTAAGTATATAAAATTATGATCACTGGGCATATATGTATTTGATTTGAAATATAATTTAAGTGTCTTAATCTGGTAAACATTCATTCACTGACTCTCACAGCTGCAGACAAACAGACAGCCATATGCTCGAGCTGCTCAGCACATGGCCCCAGGTTGATAAGACTCTCTGGTCACAAAGGGAGAAACAGTGTTAAGAGTCATGTTACCAATATAAAACACACCTAGGTGGAAAGGGTTTGCCTGTGTTTCATATATGACTCGTTCTCAAAGAATCTTGTCCATTCATTATTTAGGCAGAGGATTCAACAGTTTAATGGCCTGTAGTCAATTACTAGTCAGTGGAGGGACTAGTTGACTGTTCAACCACATGATCCCACCAAGTCACCAGAACAATACTGGTTAAATTAAAATATATATATCATTCACTTCTCAAACCACGAACAACTGCAGATATCCGCTGTTGAAAGAACTGCTTATGCACAACTGAAAACCAATTAGTGCATGTTTTCATCAATTATTATACCTTTATAGGTGATTTGTCTGATTTCTTTTTCAACCTTTGACCTCTGATATTAGCTCTGTTTGATCTAACAGTGTGGAACAAGTGTGTTTGGTTATGTGTATGGTAAATCACTGACTTTATTTGAACAGTATTTCATTTTGGGGTGGAGAGGGGGCTGGGAAGGTGTGTGTGAGTGTGTGTTAAAGGAGAGGGGGTGAGTGCAGGGGGAGGGGATAGGAGGGGGCGGCCCAGCTGAGCAAACTCCGACTATATTTCACATCCTCTTGATGGCATCCCCCACCACTTCATGAAACCGCAGACCTTATACACCTCTTCAAACCCACCCTAGGTAAATGGCAGCGCTCCAACTCAGATGTTGTGAAATGTATGGGATCTGAGTTTTATGCAACTTCTGTTTAAGACGAACACTAGAAGTGTTTTATTTCTTTAAGACACTCGCTATCAGAGTGTATGGTTGACGTGGAGTCACTAGGGCTGCATAATATATCAAAAATAAATCAGTGCAGCAATATCAACTTTCATAATATACATATTGCAAAGACAGCTTAAGCTGCAACAAATATAGATTGTGCTTTATTTTTTTGTCCAAGAACTTGCCTCTCAGGTTGATAAATGTCTGCTGTTAGTTTTCTTGTGCATTTGTTTATTTATTTTTGTTTCACCATTTCTCCCCTATCATATGACAACACCCTGATACATCTGCTTGATGTGCAGATAGATTAGAAGTGAATTGGTTAGACTTGTATAACCACTGACAGACACTGCAGTAAGGTTTAAAGTTTCATGCATTTAAAACTAATCTTTCTCTGAGAGCTTAATTAATTTGGGCTCAGTGTTAATAGCAAAATGTGGGAAAACAATGGGCTAAGTCTATTTCAACAGTTAAGTCAAAGCAAAACACTTAAGTACACTGTACTTATTGTTATATCTTGCAATATGTCTTTCAAATATTGTGCAGCTTGTAGCCTGGGGTGGAAGAGACTATAGATTAATGTACAATGACATTGAGTTATGTACTGCGCTATGAATAAATGAATAAAAATGATGCAACGTGTGCAACAGGTGGATGGTTGGCCCCTGATCCACACCGTGGACCTCCTCCGTAAATTAGGCTGAGCATATTAATCTATTTCATACACTCACACAGAAACCAATCTTTGCTTACTGTTGCTAGACTTCAGGTCACGGTGGATGATGGGTACCACCGCCTCCTCGTGCAGATAGTGCATCCCGCGTGCAATCTGCACGGCCCAGTTGACCAGGATGTGTGGAGGGATGCGCCTTCCGGTCAAACCACGGTTCAATGTCCCGCCTCGAGCATACTCCATAACCAGACACAGGTTGGGCTCCTCTAAACAAACTCCTTCCAGTTTAATTATGTTGGGGTGCTGCAGCATGGAGAAAAGTTTTGCCTCTTGTTTAACACTGCCAGCGGTGGCTGTTATGTCCTCGTCTGGGTCTTGACGAGCAGCCTTCACTGCAACCTCTTGATCTTTCCATGTGCCCCGGTAAACTTTACCAAATCCGCCCACACCGATGATCTCCTCAAGCACCAGTTCCGAGAATGGGATCTGCACGGGCGAGCTCGGGACTCGCTCTGGTGTCCCCGCAGATCCACGACTCGCTGGGAGACGGTAAATAGCGGGCTGATAGGTGACATAGTTAGATGGGAAAATGCCCACCCGGTGATTGATTTTACCCGTCCACCATCCCTCGTCCCCAGAAATCGCTGCGTCCTTGGACAGGACCTCCACCACGTCCCCTCGCCGCAGACTGAGCTCATCCTCGCCGCTTGCCTCGTAGTCGTACGCGGCTGTCCACAGGGAGCGAGTCGGGCAGAGTGGGGCAGAATGAGCCCACGCACGAACTGTGGGTGAATCTGTCCATGCATGCTCCCCGGTGTCACCGCCGCCCGGCCGCCCTTCACCGTTTGGGAAAGCGGCCTGCGAGACATCCATTTCTCGGTGGCCGTAGCGGCACCATAGGGTGCTGAGCTTTTGGAACAAAATGAAAACTTTAAAACGTTAAGAGGCAACTTTCTGAAATCCACATGCTGTCATTTCTGTAGCGACTGACTGATGAGAACACAGGGGAATCCCGAGCGTAGCCCACGGCAGTGTCACGCCGTGTCCCAAGTCCCGTGGGAGAGAGCGTCAACAGACTTGTATCCACGTCGCCACTCCGGTACATGTACGAGAGTCAGAGACTAGCTAACGGGTGCTAGCTTAAGTTAGCCGAAATACTTTTTAGCTTATGTCGCCACTGACGCCTAAAAGCAACATAACACTGGTACTCTTCAACCGAAGTCTTATATATCAGCGACGATATATTATATAAGGTTATTCACATTATTTTACTGCTTGAAGCTAACACGAAAAAAAGTTGGCTTTCTATAGATGGAGCTGTTTTCGCAGGTGCCACAGGAGGTGCACCTGCACCATTCTGACCTAAAAAAGTGAGCTTCTGAAGGCCAGGCCTCTCTGCTCACAGTAAATCTCATCTAAGCAACGAGTATCGGAATATGAAGTTCAGTTTTTCGTTTATAAACGTGACAAAAATCACCCGATGGTTTGGCTAGTTGGTTAGCTTAGCACGGGTCAGCCCGCTGACTACTACGGCAGTCAGAAAAAGTTGCTCCTCTCAGCTTTAACTTCGGTTATTCCCAAGTTTTTTTCTCCATCGCTGAACTGTGGAAGAGGCCAGGGCTGCGTGCTTAGAAAAGTGTTAGAAACATCTTTGAACGCCACAATGCGAGACTAATAACGCGAAGAAAAAAAAAATCCGTCCACCTCAATCAAAACAACCTCACAGTCGCCAACCGGAGTAGGAGCCAGCGGCAGCAGTGGCTGTTCTGCGGGACTCCCCCGCTGCTCTTGGAGTTGCCTGTGGTGGCCTCTGATTGGTGCTTTCAGTGACACGTGGTCAGCGTGTCAGAGGGGTCTGGTGTTTTGGGGGTGGGGTGTAGGAGGAGGAGCCACTGTAGGAATGTGTGAGGAGAGCGCGCTCCCTCTGAGAAATTATAGGAATAGTGGTCCATAATATCTCCCTCTCTCTCTCTCTCTCTCTCTCTCTCACACACACACACGTCTCCCTGCACTTGTGAGGACATCCATGGACACTGCATTCACCATTAGTTTATTTCCCCAATCTTAACCATCTCAAGTAAATGCCTAACACCAATTCTGAACCTAGCTCTAATAATCCCTAACCCTAGCACACTAAACACATACACACACACACACACACACACACACACGGTGTCCCCATAAGAAAGACAACCCCTCATAATGTGACTGTGCAAACAGATTTAGGTCCCCACGACATGAGGAATACCAGCTACACACACCCACAGCCTATAATATACCGCATGCAATTTAAACATATAGGGCATGTCTACACACAATAGTGATCTTAACAATGGAATAGAATTCAATAGATATGAATAGAGGCGCACCACATGCATGCATACTGATTAGCTTATAGCCAATGTATGGATATACCACTACTACTACTACTACTACCAATAATAATAATAGTAATAATAATAATACGTGCAATATAAATAATACACTTTACATTAGTGCAATATTCATGTACAATATCTCATGTTCAGCCCTTTTTTATACTGTAAATATCAATCTCATACTGTATATATTGTAGATTCAGTTTAACTTTTTATGGTTGTATGTTGTTAATATAGCCTTCTATATTGTACTTTCACATAATATGGAAATGCAAGTTAATTATTTATTTATCTTTGTCTTCAATGTCTTTGCTGCTGTGACTGTCGATTTTTAATAAAGGCCTTCTTATCTTAAAAATCTTATCTTGTCTTAATAATATTAATAACAACATAGTAGTAATAATAACAACATAATAATAATACATACACTCTCACAAAATCCTTCCTTTGAACACTGTTACTCAATCGATGTTGCACTTGCAAGGTTTTAATATGCACCATTCAATATAATATAATAATAGAATAGAATATGCCTTCTCCACATTCATGCAAGCAGTGCTACTACTACTAAGGCTACTGCTAGTACAACTAATAATAATAATAATAATCATCATGATCATGAGATAGTTTATGGATAGAGGGAGGGGGAGGCGGGCAGAGCAGCGCATCTGTGTACATGCAGCCTGTGAGAGAGAGAGAGAGAGAGAGGAGAAGAGGACAGGATGAGGACCGCGGCAGCAGCAAAAGCGATGGATGAACCGACAGTGGGATGGGAAGAGGCAGCAGAGAGGACGACAGCAGCAGCAGCAGCAGCGAGGTAAACCGACGAGGCATGCAAGAGGAGGAGAAGGAGTCGTGCTGTGCTGCATCACACCAACATGGAGGCGTACATCGCGACTGTAGCACGCGTTAGAGAGGAGACCATTTCATTGTAGACGAGCAGCATCATCACCGTCATCATCATCACCATCCGTCCGTCCAGCCTGAGCGGAGAGGAGGAGAGAGGAGCAGGAGGAGGAGGAGAGATGGGCTCCCAGGTGGTGCAGACCCTGCGCCAGGGAGTCTGGGCATCTCTGACCGGAGGCTGGTACCACGAACCGGACCAGAACAAATTCAACAACTCCTGCCACCTCTATCTGTGGATATTCCTCCTGATGTTGCCCCTGTCTCTACATTTGGTGAGTTTTTATTGAAATTCAGGGAACATGACGTCCGAGGCCTCGGAGGGTGTTGTGAGTTGTTCCTTTAGGTACCTTTTTGATTTCATACGCTCGTTTTTCCATCCCTGGATCAACACGCCGCGGCTCTTTGACATCCTTTAATTGTCTGGCTGCTACAGGCGGAAAGAGGGTCGAAAAAAACGGCACTGTCGCAGTGTTTCTTCCTGTATGCAGTGATGGAACGCATGGCTGCCCTTGGATGAGGCAGCGTGAGAGCAAGGAGGAAACAGTGCTTCACTCATAGTGTATTTTCATGTCACGGCCTCTGGAATAGTAGGCGCATCACGGGCTGTTTTACTCCCAGTGTGAGGAACCTTCATCTGGGGTTTGGTTATGAAGGCTATGAAGATGCTTTAAATGTGTTTCACTTTACTCTTCCTGTCCCAGCTCACCCGAATAATATCTTATATCAAGACCTTTGTGTGTTCACCCTAAAGATGACAACAAGAATAAAGGGAAGAGTTGCAGCTATAGGTCAAACACATTGACCCTTGACTACAAATAATAGTGTACATATAAATCCACCCTTTAAACTGATTGATTGTGTGATGGCATCAACAACACCTGAATGGTGCTGAAAGGGTTGAAGTGCAGAACTTTTTAAATATAAACAATTACATTCAAACCATTGTCAGATGAGTTCATATCAGCTCCACATGGCTTTCCTCTTTGTTTCTCAGTGTAGCTGAATTTACATCCTGTGTCACAAGGTAAGTGATTTGTTTCATATCAAGTGAGAAAAAGAGTAAAGCAACATTGGATCAGTGAAGGGAGGTAACTGTAGACAGGTTCTAGAAGGAAGAAAATAATCCAAATAGAGTGCACATTTAGGTTTATCCCTATACAGGCTACACACATAGGTGCATTTACACACATGGACGCACATGAAAGTACAGGTAGTACAGACATTCTGTGTTTTGCCACTGAGTTTGTGCAGAAATGTTGTCACTGTCAGTTTTCACTTTGTGATTGAAAGCAGCAGTTCCCCTGTGTAAACAACACACGCTCTCTCAGATGTTTCATAATTCAAGTACATTGGGTTTTTATCAGGTGTGTAGAATATGCAGAAGACCCGGGTTCGCTACCTGGTCGGAACAAGGTCCTTTCTGCATGGAGTTTGCATGTTCTCCCCGTGTGTGTAGGTTCTCCAGTTTCCTCCTACAGACAAAACATACAGATTTGGGGATTAGACGGATTGGACACTCACTAAATTGACCGTAGGTGTGAGTGTCCCTGTGATGGACTGGCCACCTGTTCAGGTGTCTACCCCTGGACATAGCCTTTTGCCCTGTGTCACCTTTGCCCCCCTCACGTGGAGGATAAAGTGGCAGAAGATGAGTGAGTGTAGAATATACACAGCACAAGAGAAGTGATGGCTGGGAAAGTTAAAAAGCACAAGTCTCACTTGAGCAATATAGACATACCATAAACTAAGTGTCTGATATCTGACACAGCAGGAAAGATGTCCGATCAGCATGAGGCAGATGCTTTGTTTTTCATCTTCCTGTTTCTTGCTATGAGCCATTTCTCTCCTGAGGATCAATCATTCATCCTCTAAGTAATCAAATCAAATCTGGTTGTTCACTGAGTCTGTGATATACACGAGGAGCAGCATGGCGGAGTGACTGAAAATACTTTACCTTTGACAGAACTCACGAGAATAGAGGGTTCCAAATCTGCTTCATCTTGAATTTCCGGATCAGACGCTGACTCTGATGGAGTCAGAAGATAAGTTAATTTGAAAAATGATGAAGCTCCCCTCCTCTCCTCTCTGCAGGCCCTGCCGCCTACAACCATGGCCCTGAGCATCTACTGCACCTCCATCACTGTCTTCTTCATCCTCATCAAGATGGCCAACTACCGGCTGCATCTGATGTTCGATGAGGGTGAGGCAGTGGTCCGCAGCAGCCTCTCTGACCTCAGCAAGGCCCAGGAGAAGAAAAGTAATGCGTCGGAGGCCTGTTTGCCCACCAGCATCAGGTAAACCAGTCTGAAGTAGCCGAATCCCCCGAATTCCTCACATAAATAGATGCATTAGTGGGAATACAGAGGAATTTGTTTAATAAATTTGCATTTTTGCTCCTTGTGCCTCCAGCTAATCCTCTGCCAGGTTAGTCATTACAAAATCTAGGCTAGAGGGCTAAATCCCCATAGATGAATTTTAATTATTAACATGAAATTATACATTCAGTCCTGAGTGTTCCTTTCAGAATAAAGCCATTAGTTATTCTAAATATCCTATAATATGCCATACCATACCAGGCATCCTCATTTTTTTACAATTAATCATATTTTTTCTTCCTCTGAATGACCTTTATTTTTTACAGTTTATGCTATGTGTGCATCAGCAATGCATTGGCCCACGTCACTGTAAATGCACAAAAGAGGTTAAAGTTGAAAATGTTAAAAAGAAAACCCATTGCTTCCTGGTCCCTGTTTCTTTTTTAATTGAAGTGAAAGTGATTTCTGGTTTGTAGACCAAACAAGAGAGACAATGAAATGAGATGGATTATTTCCTTGAAAGGTTTTCATGTTTGCGCTCACGTAGACTCCCTGTCACTTTGCCACATTTTTCTTTCTCTAACAGGAAGAGCAGCACGGTCCCAGACAGTGTTGCCATGACGATGTTGGCCTGCAAGCGCCCCAGTCCGGTGATCCAGGTGACGGTGAAACAGACGGAAACCGACCCCGGCCTGATTGGGGTGGTGAGTGACACCTGCCAATGTAAACACGCACAATAGGAAACAACGCGTTGTCCTGCACTGTTTCTTAATTTTAATCACGTGTTTCTGATTTCCTCTCCACTCAGGACTGTTCGAAGTCTGAGGAGGGGAAGACGTTGGAAGGTGATGCTGATTTTAATCTCTTTGGGTTTGAAAAACATTCAGATAACTGTGAAATGAAAAATCTGAGTAAATAAATGAGCCTCTGCAGTCACCAGTATGTGCCATTTCACTAGGAATACAGACAGACATGGAGTTAATACAGGCAACTGTGTAGGACCTGAGCTGAAAGGGACCCGAGATGACAGTGTTTTGAATTAACCACCTTAAATTCTACCACTGGCTTAATCCAGGAGACTGCAGCGTCACCATTGTCACCTAATAAGGCTACATATCTTACTGCAAATGCTTCTTTTAATTTTAGATCAGCACTTTATGAACCATTAAGAGGGAGTTTGGTTTGATTTGATATAGGGCCCTTAAAGTGCTTTTTCATGCCTACACTTCAGAAGAAAACCTTTTTTGAAGTCAACACTCATCAACAACACATTTTGGGAAAAGTGCAAAACATGTAAAAATGGCTTCTTCATTTGGCAGGGCTTCAGTATCTCTGCTAGTTCATCACTCTGGCTCATGACGGTTTCTTTGAATACATTCTTAGAATCTCTAAAACATGGCTTTTTAGGCCTACATTTTTTTTATTTTATTGTTGGTTTTAATTTACTTACTAAACCCCATTCCTAAGGTGGGCAGATTTTGGGTAGAGGTGTTAGAAAGTTCCTGTTACGGTCATTATTATAACACTAATGTTGGGACTTTGCAGAGTGCTGTTATCTCTGATTGCTGATACAGTTTTGGATACTCTGCAACAACTGTGTTTGGAAATTTGACAGAACTTTGACTGGGTTAGAAAATATCTGCACAGATTTTTATATTAGAATAGTGCGGGCAACAGAAAGAGGGACACAGTCGAAAGCACTGGATCACAAAGGTTATTTTTACTATTGACATTTTCAAGTCACTTAGACAGCTGGACGTACTCGTAACCTGCAGAAACATTCATGACACAGTACGACTACTTATAAGAAGACATCTTTCATTAAACAGTGGGATACAGTGTCTCACATAGCCTGTTATTGTTGCTATTTACTGTAAAACTTGTTTGTAATTTGGGGAACTAGTGTTCTCTGTGCTTTTTCGTATACAGTGGAATACAACCCTGTCCCCCAACCCCCTGCACTAATGTTGATGGACAACTTCCTTCACCACAAATCACCTTTGCTGTGCATGTGCTCAGAAATGTACAGATTTAGAAGTGAACCAGTTTGTCAGCCAGAATGTCTTCCCGTAAATACACAGTATGACCTAATTATTTGGAACAGGTGATAAAAAAAAAAATGAGAAGATGAATCCACCTTTTGCAGTTACTGGACCAAATTCAGCTTTAACACTTCAAGTGCAGGAATTATATAATTCAATGTTCGTATTATTTCATTCTAGAGCAGGGTAAGAGTAATGCAGAGGAGAAGCCTGTGGAGGAAGGAGTCCACTTAAGTCCAGAGCCTTCTCCAGATGACCTGTCCAGTCCCAATCCTGACCAGGCCGCCCCGCTGCTGCAGGCGCAGCAGAGGCCTCCATCGTGTGCGGGAAGAGAGGAGACAGGGACAGGAAAGACGGATGAGGGGATAAGTGAAAATGGAGATTCAAAAGAAGGAATGGATCTACAGAGTGCAGACGGAGAAAAATCAGAGCAGGGACGAACGGCAGAGAAAGTCTCGGAGCAAGACACAATAGGGGAGAAAGAGACTGTAGACAGGGAAACAGCTGATGAAGGTCTGCCTTCCTCGAAGGGGAGTGAAGAGGAGAGTGAGGAGGAGAACGATGCACAAAAAGAGCTCTCGGATGACAACAACAACTCCCTGGAGACTCCCCGGGAGAATCAGGAGGATTTTATTGACGTCTCAGAACCTTCTGCACAGGTACTGTTTTAATTTGACATACTGGGACTTCAACCTTTGAATTCATGTGCTTCAATTCATGCTTGTTATTGTGTCTTGATAAAAAAAACAATACATGTGTTAGTAAGCTGTTTTCATCTTCTTCAGGGTGGGCCACTGGAGGAGACGTACTGCTCTGACGAGATTGAAGTGGTTCTGGTAGACAACTCTGGCCCTGGGCCCGCGTCAATTCACCTGGATGACAGTGATACAGTCAAGATCATCATCACCATGAGCTGCGACCCTCAGACTGCTGCTCGGCTGGAGGAGAGTGTCAAGCAGAGCATTCTGGAGAACGCACAGGTTAGATGGCTGTCGGATGAGTTCATACACTGCTCATTGACAGCGCCACATGACTGGCTTCTCTGTATCGCGATGTTTCGATCATCTTTTAGATGAAGGATGCAGCACACAAATTATTTTTACAGCATTTCTGTTCAACGAGGCCAAACAGAATAACATCAACAACAGTCACCAAACATTACACACTGTAACCCACACGTTAAAGTTGTGAGATACGTCTGTGCTAAACAGCTCTATATTCTGACACTTGTCACAGAGTTAGAGTGTTTGCTCACTGGCCTGGGTCTCTCTCTCTCTCTCAGTCTCAGGGGTCTGATTGTAAATCTAGGAGAAACTACTATATTAGAGTTTCCCACAACATTTCATCCAATCAGGAGCCAGAACTCTACAAAGAGGTGATTCTGTCTGCTGGAGAGGTTTGGCTGTTTGTTGAATAAATGCCCCCCCCTCCACTAATAAAATGTTCATGAGGTGACATAGGGAGGAGGGAGATGAATGGATGTGAAGGTAACCAGGAGTTTCAAAATCACTGAGAGTAGTTTTTTAGTGGAATAGTTCTGTGGGAGTTGAAGCTCGAGGACTGCTGTCGCCACATTGTTTTGAATCTGCCAAACCTTTCAACAACATTTCATCTTTGATGTGTCGAGTACAAAGTGGCGTGTATTTTATTTCAGTACGACAAACGTGCTCGGACGAGTTTACTCATTTATTTAGGGAGCAAATTGCCAATATAGACGCCAGAAAGTTTGATCTCTCAACCCTGTATGTGACATAAATGCTTCAATAAGCACAGGGAGTATGTTTTAGAGAGACATGAGTGAAGACTGCAGACTGAAAAATATCAGCACAAATGTGATATTAACAGTAGTAAAACATTTAGTATTGAGACATCTGAGGATTTAATGTTAAATCTTTGTTATCTTTAGAAATGTAGTGATTTATTTTACAAGCCATACTTGTGGAAAGTGGAAATTCTCAATGTCATGTTATTACACTTAGTGTGGGTATAAGACATGTCTCTCTCTGTGTGTCCTGCAAGGCTCAGAAGGACGCAGGAGAATGTCACATCAAGATCCCTGTCATCACCTTTGACTCCCCCGAGGACGAGAGGCAGGAGGTGGAGGGAGGAGAAGAGGTCACGGTCTCAGAGGAAGAGTTGACACCGAAACAGCAACAGGTGACAAGTCAAAGCGAGGAGTTTCATCTTTGTAAGGAAACGACCAGCTCGGAGTCTGCCACACTCGATTGTCCAGACCCAGACCAGGAGCGTCTCGGCCCGCCGCTGACCAACGACAGCTTACCGAGCCCGCTGTTGACAAACAGCTCGTCAGGTATCGACGTCCACTCCCACCCTGACGACACAGACCCTCTGGATGTTAACGTGGATTCGCAAGGGTTCCTGCGTCTGCCGCCAGCTCTGGGCCGCTACGGGCCCGGAGGACGGACTCACATCCGAGGACTGAGCATGGACAGTGGGAAAGATGCAGTGCTGCTTTCAGACCGCTCACACAACACAGTATGTAACTCACATTATTTTGGCTATAAGTCGCAAAATGTAAGTAAGTTGAAGTGAATACACTATCCAAAGTTGTAAAAAGTAAAGTTTGACTATGGTAACAGCAGGAATATGAACACAAGTCTTAGAAATCATTTCAGAATTTGCACTGTAGCAGATGAAGAAGGAATTCTGATTGTGAATAGCTGATAAAAACACACATGCATTGCAGACGTATTTGACCTGAGAGTAATGCCGATTAAACATGATTAAACGCTGGTTAAAGCAGGGGTGTCAAACATATGGCTGTGGGCCAGAACCGGCCCGTCAGAGGGTCCAATCTGGACTGTGGGATGAATCGACTGTGAAATGTTTACATGGTAAATATTGTAGAAATCACAGGTATTTTTCTCAAGAAATTTCCCGTTGTACATCATGTGTTTTGTAAAAGGAGAAATTGAAAATGGAGCTCTTGTTTGTAGATTATTATGCAGTCGTGTTACTGGTCCGGCCCCATGAGATCATATTGCACTGCATGTGGCCTCTGAACTAAAATGAGTTTGACAACCCTGTTTTCTTTGACCACTGGGAATGGGTTATACTGTATGTTGGCAGTTTTCCATTTCTGTTTCACTATCTTCACACACACACACACACACACACACACAAACAACTCTGTCTCCCTTTTAGACCATGACCACTTCCAAGTCAGATCTGGAAGCAAAGGAGGGCCAGATCCCCAATGAATCCAACTTCTTGGAGTTTGTTTCCTTGTTGGGTTCCCTCAGCACCCGAGGGTGTGGGACCAGCGTGCAGGAAGAAGAGAAGCTGGAAGGCAAACAGGAAGTTGGAGAGGAGAAGGAAGGTGAATCTCAGCTGGGAGGTTTCTTTCATCGACCGCCACCTCTTATATTCACATGTGTTTGAAAGAGTGCACACTCACGTGGTTGACGAGGGAGCTGTCAGTCAAGAAAAGTCTATACAGAACAACACAACTGCTCACTTAACACTGACTCACACATATACACATTTTAAGGCTTTGCGTTGGGCATGTTTGATGCTTGGGGCTAGAGACAGCTGTTGCGTGTCTGTCTGACAACAAGCACCTGCATCAGAAGAACAGTCTTGTCCTGAAGCTGCTTTTGTCAGTGTGATGACTGAGCGTAAATCAATACATGTGATTTAGGTGGCGAAGAAAAACAAAGCAACAGACCAACATGCCGTTTGGTAATGTTTGACGCATTTAAAGATTAGGTTTTTAAAAAGTCAACACAGATATTTAGTGAAATGCAAAGTTGTGGTGGCGTAAACACCAACATAAGCCGGACAATCACGTTAAAACTGAGGGGAACCGTGGAGCAGAGATAAATATCTGTGTCATTGTGACCTCCTCATCTGATTGGAAATGAAACAATTGGCTGTGGCTTGACGTCACAGTGTTTAATGTTTCTCTTGATCTCACCAAAGACTCTGCCTTTTGTTTTATTTGCAGAGAATCTGAGTATGAATTCCAGGCCAGATGATACGTTATCTAAGACCGACACTGACAAAACTGAGAGACCAAAACCACCCACCAGCCTGCCTACAGACACACTGCAGGCTATGCCACTCACACAGATCCCAATCGTCTCCCCGGACAGGTACGTACTATATATTATAGTATATACACACGTATGGAGCATCCTGTTTATCGACTGATTGTATTTCTCTGGTCTCTGGTTTCTCCAGTCCACAAACAGACAGAGAGAAGGACCCAGATTATGACTCCCTGCCCTCACAAACCTCTCAGTCAGAGAGTTCTATGCTGCAGGTCATCTGCAGACCAGAGGCTACCAACAAAGAGGAAGCATACACCTTCCATACTGTCCACAGTAAGCAGCTACCAGTCGTCCGTGTTTGCGTGGGTCCTGGATAGATGTAATGCTTCTCTGTGATGGGGATACACAAAATGTTTTGAGTCACATTTCATGAGAAAGAACAGTGAGATGTTGCAAATGCAGTCTCTCTCTGTGAGGAAGGATGGTTGGATCATGTTTTGATCTTTTGCATAAATATGCAGTTTGTGATGAAATGACTGCACTTATACAAAGAGATTTTCTGACAAGTTATGCTGTATGTGCTTGTTTCACCAGGGGACAGGCCTCGAAAGCTGTATGCAGAGAGAGCCCTTAACCTGCCACTAGGAGCTGAGCTCATCACTGGCAACATGTGGTACCGATGTCTTTTTTAAATCTCGGCATTGTCATTTTCCTGTTCACTCTTGTCCACTGGTTCCATTCATTTTGCTCACCTCAAATATGCAGGTTAACTCCACAAATTAGCATCAGCCTTAATATATTTGCGTGTGTGTTTGCACCTCCAGTGACCTGCTGTCGACTTCTTCCAACTCGGAGTGCCAGGACGGACTGGTGGGTCACACGGACTGCCCCTTCCAGCGACGCATTATCCCCGCACACAGGCTCCGACCTCGGAGGACGCACCCGGAGATCTTTCAGGTTTCTAGCTGCTTTTATTCTGTAAACCAGTGCTGGAATGTCACAAAAATCTGGCTTTTTGTTTTTTGCCATCGTCATTGGTGAGACAGACATCCCTGCAGATGTTATGGGGACTTGATTTTTCTCCAATAAGAAGACAAGTCCTCATAATGTGACTGTGTAAACAGATTTAGGTCCTCACAGCATAAGGAATTCCAGAGACACACACAGCATCCCTGTGTGTCCCAATCCCTCCTTGGCCCTGTCGTGGTGTCCCTGTCCCTCTTCTATGGTTTCCTTGCTGATGAAGCAGCAGTAAACATGTCCGTCATTTTTGAGCACTTTTGGGCATCCATGAGTAACGGCTGACGTTTTTTTAAGCCCACATTTTCTCTGCTACTCCGTTGTGCTTTGGTTTATCCATTTCTTTATTTTTAGAAGTGATCCCTACGTCTGCTCCAAACAATGAGAACCTCTAAAGACCGAGGGAGAGATAGGAAGACTACTAGTGAGAGAAATGATTGGGTCGGCCAAGTGTCAGTATAGGAAATGAAAGAATGATCCACTGTGGGGAATCTGTGTTGTCTACCAGCCCACCAGATTACCAGTCAAGCCCTGCTTCCAAACATATACTTTGCAGTGTATGCATGCAAGTATGGAGTGTAATGTCTACCAATAACCTATTATCTAAAGTTCACTATTTGTTTGTATCATGTGTCCGCTCACAAATACTTGCATGCAATTACACGTGCGATATGATATCCAGTCCTCCAGGTGATTTCATGCCCTGTCACTAATCATCAGTTGGTGGAGAGATATAACTCAGTGAGAAAATGTAGCAGTGGATATAATTATGTGTTATTGGTTTCAAACCTTTGTGTTTGCTCTTTGTTCAGCCGTAACTCATTGACTTCCCGTCACGAATGGCTCGACATCAGTGCTGGACACAGACCAGCAGCACAGGCATGGTTTGCATGGATCAGCTGTTGAAACAACAGAACACAGATTCCCTGCTGAATGATTAATGCACCACTTTGTATGTGTGTGCTTGCTCATTTTTGTTGCCTGCTTACAGGAGCTTTTGTGGCATAAGCACTGACTCGGGTTAAAGTTAGATTTAGATGTGCATTTGTCAGTGGTTATGGTTTGGGCAACGGCTTTGGTGAGGTTTGTCCTATGAAGAATAGCTGTGCAAACCTGTTTGGGCGTGTGTGTGTGTGTGAAAAAGATGTTGCACTATGCGGCTTCATTGTCTATAATGACTGAAATGAACGGTTCTGCGTTTGAAATGTAGATCTGTCTTTCCCTTGTGTTGTTGCATTTGAATGTGTGTGTGTGTTCCAGGTATTACTCATGTTGTGGGGACCTACATCTGCTTACTCAGTCACATTGCGGGGACATTTTAAGGTGAAGACATGTTGTATTAGTTAGGATGAGGTTAGGGTTGGGTTAAGGTAGTAGTTATGGTTAAGGTTAGTGTAATTCTTCAGGGAATTAATGTAAGTCAATGTAATGTCCTCTCAAGTCATGGAAGCCAAACTGTGTGTGTGTGTGTGTGTGTGTGTGTATGTGGCTGCAAATGATTTGTATTTGTGTGCAGGAAGAAGACTCTTTGGATGAGTCATCAGACACTTCCACTCAGGAGAAACCAACCAGGAAGATTTATTACAAACTGGAACTGTTTCCTGGGAAGTGGATCAACATTTTATATGACAGACTCACCCTACTTGCTCTTTTGGACAGGTAATACACAAGATGCCGGACCGACTGTCAGTGGTTTTTGCAGCTGTCAGGGGTTTTACATTCATTTCTCCTGTGTCCTTCAAAACCTAATAAACAAGCAGGTTGCAACTCACTGAAGGTTTGTTCTCTTGTGCTTAAAAAAAAGGGAAATATTGTAACTTTATCTTGTTTTTCTCAGTTCAGTAAACTTTTTGTATCATTTTATTTCAAGTTGTTCAAACTAATTTCTTCATAGTTTATAAAAGTGCATGTTGCACGTGCACTTTTCCACCCCACACTTCTGGCACGGCTCGACTCCGCACTTTTTTTTGCTTTTCCATTAGAGATAGTACCTGATACTGACTGTCATGAGTCGGGAGTGCGACGTCTGACACAAGAATCAAGGCGCACAAAGTCAAACTGTAGATCAGTTAAAAGACTTAAAGAATCCTGAAAAATGTCCAACATTTAGAAAGGGGATGTCTAAAATAACAAAAGTAACAGAGGAGTCTGGTGTGTTGAGCGAGCCACATCACAGCCCCTTCCGCCACATTTCAGTTCAATGACTGTGTGCTTGCAGGAAGTACTGAACAAATCTTTTTAATGAACTGAGTCTAATGATTCAGTTACACCGAAACTGCTTTAGGTCACTGTATCTTCAAAAGTTGACTGTAGGCAACTAGACTCTGTGTAGAGAGTCATGATGTGAATCAATGCAGGTCATTCACACACTGACCCGGTTTCAGGTTGTTAGTTTCACCTGAACCGAGGTGTGAAAAAGGGTTTGTTAGGGTCACCTGATTGTTGGAGTTCACTTGTGTTGCTCTAGTGACTGTGTCTTAGTCCACCTCTTCTGTCGAGTGATAGTTTCTCCAGTTTTAACGTAAATGGCTTCTTTTAGTCCTCTTCCAAACCATCTGTCTTCCTTAATCACATGTAAGTGGACAGATGAGCTGGTTCTTCTGTAAATGTAAAGTTCAGGACAATCCTCATTATGTTGCTCGGTATAAACCCTGTTGCTCTGTTTTTCTCTCAGAGTTTTGTCCTTTGGCTGAGCCAGTCTTTGTCTTAAAGTGCTGCAGGGTTTTGTCGTGTGTACAGGAATGTGTTGTTTGTTGAAAGTGTTTCTCAGAGACTCCACTTATGTTGTTGTCTAAGGTTCTTCTTTAATAGCTCCTGAGTGCAGTCTTGTAACCCACCCTCGTCTGTGCATGCGCTGTTTTTATATAGAAATCAAGATGTTTTGGAGAATCTAGTTGCAGTCTTCATGGCCTTCATGGTTTCCTTCCTCGGGTTTGTGCTTCTCAACCACGGCTGCTTCAAAGACTTCTGGGTCTTCCAGTTTTGCCTGGTCATCGCCAGCTGCCAGTATTCCTTACTTAAGGTAAATTATTATGAATATTTCCCGCTTTTTATTTCACAGATTCTCAGAATTGTAATGGTTTTTTTTGTCTCTCATTTTCAGCTCTTGTCAAGTCCTCAGTTAACATTTATTGTTGAGTAGTTAATTAATTGAATTTACATCTCAGAAGATGCAATATTATTATCACAGGTGCACAGATGCATCACCTAGTCATAAAAGGAGAATAAATAGCTATAAAACAAGGTAAATAACTATATCAAAGTGCTAGAATGGACAATGAGACACATCAATATGTCAACTTTAGGTGCACATTGATTTTAAGTAAATGTACGGGCAGATTTATCAGTTCCTGTTGTTTAATGATTTTAAACGTTGGCGTCTGTGGTTTTGTTTTCCAGAGTGTTCAGCCAGATGCAGCTTCACCAACACATGTGAGTATTTTGATACTGAATCTCTCAAGAAAGTTATTTTACCCTCATATATGCTTGTTTCCAGTCTCGGTTGTAAAGTTTCACAAACAATTCTCCTTTGAATTTGAATTTGAATTTGAATTTGTTGCGTTATTGAGGTTCTGAGCTTTTTTGCTGCTCTCCTTTTTCCATCACATTACTCATACTGTGCTGGAAACCTTATATCATCCTAACTTGTGTGTGTTTTTCCACGTGTGCGTTTCCTCCAGGGTCACAACCAGCTGGTGGCCTACAGTCGAGCAGCCTACTTCTGTATATTCTGCACTCTGATCTGGCTGTTGGAGCTGCTGTTGAGGCAGAAGGACCTGCCTGTGTCCACGCTGTACGGGGTCACCATCGTCTGCCATGATGTCTTGTGCTTCTTACGAGACCTGTTAGTGGGTAGGGATGAATATATCAGCCGGTCATGTTGCTGCTTATACACCTGCTTATTTCATAGCGTAAAATGAGTCAACTTTTATACATTTAACAGGTTTTACCTACTGCTTTCCAATCATCTTCCTGGTTGGCCTCTTACCTCAGATCAACACGTTCACAATCTACCTGTTGGAGCAGATTGACATGCATTTTTTTGGAGGGACAGGTTGGTAAAGAAAATTACTGTTACCTGTGTTTTGACATGTTTGACTCAATGTTAAAAAGTCTTGTTTTGTCTTCTCTCCAATGTGTGTGTGTGTCTCAGCTGCCACAAGTCTCATATCTGCGATCTACAGCATCCTCCGCAGTCTGACTGCTCTGTCTCTGCTCTACGGCTTCTGCTTCGGAGCGCTCAAGGTAGATGTTAACAAACACACACACACACACACACAAAGAAAGTGACTGAATTTGTGGTCATAGTATTCAACTTGGTGAAAGGACTAGAATAAGAATAGCAGATATGATTAGTCAGGGAGTGTCACTCATAGAAGTTCTTCTATTGTGTATATACTTTATATTCTTAGTATTACAAGTGTGGTTTTCATATAAGCCTCTCGAGGTTTCCACTGCACTCTCATTTCTTTTATTGTACTGCATTTATGTGTGTGCAATCAACATAATAAAAATAACATTCTAGATACGAGGTCCACACGGTTGGTGTAGTGGTTAGACCTCTTGCCTTCATAAGCGAGAAGACCCAGGTTTGCAACCTGGTCGGAACAAGGTCCTTCCTGCATGGAGTTTGCATGTTCTCCCCGTATCCGTGTGGTTTTTCTCGGGGGATCTTCAGTTTCCTCCCACAGTCTAAAAACATGCAGATTTTGGGGCTTAGGCAAATTGGTGACCTGTCCAGAGAGTACCCCACCTTTTGCCCTGTGTCAGCTGGGATTGACACCAGTGATAATAATGCTTTATTCTCGTGTGGAGAATAAAGCATTAGAAGATGAATGAAAGTTCACCAATGTCACCTGCTACCAGGCACCTATTGTGGGATAGCTGTCAGTCACGCTGACATGCTTTGTTATCGTCTATTTTCCTCTAAATTCGAGCATCATTTACAAAACTGAGGTTTTGATTGTCTGAGGTTCTTTTAAAGAAGACTTGAAACTAGTGACTGAGACTATCAACTGCTCTGGAATATGTTTACTGGTTGTAAATCAAGTGAGAAGTAGGCTCATTTCCCTCAGACACCCATTCAAACACACTTCTGTTTTTCAACCAGCAGAGAGAGAGAGAGAGAGAGAGAGAGAGAGAGTGGCCCCCTGGTGGCTATTCAATATATTCTTACTTTCAAGTTGGCCTCAGTTGGCCTTTATATACGATCTCCCTGATGGAAAACACATGATTGTAATGGGTGGAAGAGGCTTTAAATTGTGAAGATGTTAATAAGGCATAGTTGTGTGATTAACACACTGTGTGTCTCTCTGTGTGGTTGTGTGTGTGGTTACAGGAGCCGTGGGATGAGCAGCACACACCTGCTCTGTTCTCTGGTTTCTGTGGCCTTTTGGTGGTTTTCTCCTACCACCTCAGCCGACAGAGCAGCGACCCGTCCATTCTGCTGTGAGTTGCGTACTGCCTCCAACTGTAATATCACATAAACATAAATACAAGATTTAAGAGATTTAATTTGTTGACATGAGGACATAAAGAAATGGTGGTTCCTCCTCCTTTGTTTGTTTATGCATCAGGTTTACTATAGAAACTGCCATAAAAACATAGTGGCACAAAATGGAGGCGTCTGTAAAGCAGGACTCTTGTCTAAAAGTACATATTTAAAAACTTTTTTTATTTTTATTTCAAAGCATTTAAACACTTATATAAACACACTTATTAAGTATTATATTCTAAACCTGCCAATAACCGCTGCTAAATGTTTAATTGTGGCCTTAAACTTGTTTATGGCCAGAAAACAACAAACACCCATAAAAAAAAAGAAATACTTCAAGGCAATATTATGTTACACCTCAAAGTGCATAAACATTTTATCGATT
Organism: Solea senegalensis; assembly: GCF_019176455.1. Lineage (NCBI taxonomy): Eukaryota > Metazoa > Chordata > Actinopteri > Pleuronectiformes > Soleidae > Solea > Solea senegalensis. The sequence goes on from NC_058035.1 coordinate 15,097,940, forward strand.
ATATGGAACTAGATCCTTTTGTTATGTTGTTATCTAAGACAATTATATTTCATAAATCACGTGATCCATTAATATGTCAAACATAAACAGTAAATATTGTTCTCTCTGTTCTTTCCATTTTTATTCCTTTTAGTCATTTCAGGTCAGATCACTGTGTTCTTAAATCCCCGTCTTTCACATTTTTAACCACAGATCTCTGATCAAGTCAAAGGTGATGCCGGCTCTGGTGGAGAGTGAGGAAGAGGAGGAGGAGGAAGCTACAGAGATTAAAGACCCCTTACCTGAGAAACTGCAGAACTCTGTGGTAACAGACGGATTAACATCAATGACTGTTTGGAGATCATTAATGAATAAGAGGAAATAAAAAACCTGTTTCATTTCCTCCTGTGCTTCACAGAAAGAGATCCTGCTCTCTGATGTGGTCGTCTGCTCTATCGCCTACATCCTCACCTTCGCTATAACGGCGAGCACTGTGTTTCTGTCTCTCAAGGTGAGACTCTCAGTCGCTTTCACGCTGCATTTTGCATGATTAATAACTCAAGTGTAATCAAAGTGTCTAACTGCTTTAACAATGCATCTTCATTGTGCCTCTACCATTGTTAACCATCATGCATCCAGCCCTTTGTCACCATCGTGCTGTACGCTCTGGCTGGGACTGTGGGGTTTGTCACCCATTACCTCATCCCGCAGCTGAGGAAGCATCACCCTTGGTTGTGGATCTCACACCCGGTCCTCAAGACTAAGGAGTACCATCAGTTTGAACCGAGAGGTCAGCATGTCTGCTGCATAGTGTCCGGCGTTGTATCCCAACTATTTAGGAAGTAAACAACACTGGTAAAAAAGTCAGAGAAGACCACCTATCTATCGTCTATCTCACTTGTATTACTGTACATTTACAGTGTATCCCATACTATTCATCTTTTAGCTTATGTTATATTGCAGCAACACCTTTAATTTACCATGTTATCTTTCCACTAAACATATGGTCACATATGTCACTACTTTTATTATAGACTATCTATCAACATTGTAAGTGTAACTTACAGTGTAACTGGCAGCATGTTTGCAGGCTACTTCATGCATATGAATATAAAAATGTCTCACTGAAAAAATATGAGAAATATCAACTTTACATGCTTTCAATGCATAAAAACCACCTTTCCCTCGTTAACTTCCATTTGAATAGGCTTCTACATTTATGGTCTATGGCAGGGCTGTCACACTCAATCACAAACGACGATGTTTTAATCAGAATTATGGATGCTGGAACAGCCAGACCACAATATTCTTTTCTAGATTACCCTCAAGCAAATGAGAATATATCAAATTTGAACAAACATGTGTGATTTCAGGAAAACAAAATGCAGAAAACAAAGGAAACAAACACGGCAGCTACTGCAGTGCATTGTGGGATTTGTTGTAGGAACAGTGTATGTTACATCTAACAATTAAAAATAGCCAACTAAAATAATTTTGCGGTGTGGATATAATTGCATCTATGGTTATACCGGTTAAACAATATTGGCATTTAGCTGAAAGTGCTGCTAAATAAAATCTATACTTTCAATATTTCAATAATAACATGTCAGCTTTCCTTCGATTCTTATCCGCTTGTGTACTTTCTTTATTCTTTTCTCGTGTGGCAGAGGACGCTGTGCTGATGTGGTTTGAGCGACTGTACGTGGGGCTTCTGTGCTTTGAGAAGTACGTGGTTTACCCGGCCATAGTGCTGAGTGCACTGACCAACGATGGCTTCGCTCTCAGTCACCGCAAGAAGCTGGGAATCCAGTGAGTGGACACCTAAGTGGCATTGTCAGTGTGTGTGTGGTGAACCAGCTGCTGAATCTGATCTCCTGTTCATGCCGCCTGCAGCTGTGATGTTCTCCTGACGACCGTCGCTGGGCTGAAACTCCTGCGTTCGTCCTTCTGCGACCCCAGCTTCCAGTTCCTCACGCTGCTCTTCACACTTGTCTTTTTCCACTTTGACTGTCCACGTGCCTCAGAGAGCTTCCTGCTGGACTTCTTCATCATGTCTATTGTTTTCCACAAGGTGAGAGGAAAATGGACCGCGAGACAGCGGATGCCATTGTCAAGTAGAAGTGGTAATGACAAAAGCCTTTGTTACCACAAGAGTGCTTCAGAAAGATCTCGGCTTTACAGGAGAAACATTGTTCTTGTATTATTTTCAACTTCTTTAATGTCTTCACTGATGTTCAGGCCTCTCTATTTGTGGAAGAACGTCAAAAGGTCTTGAGTCTGAAGATGGCGACCACATAGGAATAGTGTCCCAGTATGGTTTTGATGCTGATTTCTATTTTTTCTCTCCAGATGCGTGAGCTGTTGCTGAAGCTCCATTTCATCCTGGTTTATATTGCTCCCTGGCAGATTGCCTGGGGCAGCGCGTTCCATGCCTTCGCTCAGCCGTTTGCGGTGCCTCGTATCCTTTTGTAATGAAGTCATAAGTATGCCTTTAATGCAATGACAATAAAGGCATTCTATTCTATTCTATGAGCCCCAAAAGTGGATGAGGATAAGGATGGAAACACGGGGGAAAATGCAGAGGACTGGGACACTGAAAAGTCAAATCATCTCAACAGCAGAGTCATGGAACTGAAAAATACCAAGAAAAACACCAAATATGAGAGGAAAAAACAGCTAGAATGCTTTCAGTGTGATAAAAGGTATTAGACACAGGTGAAAACAATAAGAGGCATCAGTGGCACAGGAAAGTAAACAGGGGGAGTAAATGCACTGAAACAAGAAAACTAGGTAATTAATTAAGGAAATTAATAATCACTGAAATTACAAAACACAGATGTACAAAGTAGGGACGGCACGATAACACTTCTCTGTGTCTGATACCGTGATCACAAACTTGAGTATCTACCGATATCAGTCCGTCTTTTTACACCCTTGGTTAGGTTAAGGCTGTGTAAAAGAGTGAAAGTCAAAGTACATTACATAAAATGACAGCGTGTGTCCTGTGTATCCAGCCATTGTTCTTTCCTTGACTGACATGTGTGTGTGTTCAGATTCAGCCATGCTGCTGCTCCAGACTCTACTCACCACCGTCTTCTACACACCGCTGGCTCCCTTCCTCGGCAGCGCCATCTTCATTTCCTCGTATCCACGGCCCATCAGGTTCTGGGAGCGAAACTACAAGTAAGGCTCAGACAAAGTTAGTGAGGCGTGACAGAGGATTTGCTCACGTTTAGGGAGAAAAGAAAACTTGAAAGCAGCTGTTTCAAGTGCAAACTGTCAACAACATCCTGTGAAAAGTGAAACGATGCAGTCCAAAAACGATCACAGAAGACACTAAAGCATATGTCATTAATCCACTGCTGGAAATAGATCCAAACATGTCCACTCATTCCTCCTGTTTCAGTGACATTTATCAAAATCCACAGTGTTCCAGATGTGTTCCAGTATATTTAAAGTAGGAACCAATGCAACAGACATAAAGCTGACACAGAGATTGTTTGAAAAGTATTGAAACAGTAACAGCATTGTCAGGTTAATATTTGTAATTCAAATCATCATTTAAGGAGATTACGAAAGTGGACAGTCATTGGATTCTGTATTTCTTCCTTGTAAATTATAGAATTTGCCCAAAATAATGTGTTCCTATTGTTATTGAGATGTGCAGGCAGACAGACAGACAGACAGACTCTACCCTTCCCGTTCACACCAGCCGTCTCACTCACACGTCCCCTTTGTTCCCCTTGACTTATTGATGTGACAGACAGTTTGTGCTTCACTTTGCTGAATGCGCTCCAAAAATACTCCTCCACCGCACCTTTGTGGCACAGACTCCTGTGATTATATTTAGACCGTGTGTTGTTAGCATTTAAAGTGAAATTTAGGAGATTAAAAAACCGCTGACGGCAGCGTCTCAGCTGGGATTAGCACGGATAACAGAGAGGAGTGTCTGATTTCATATTAAAATATTTAGTTTAAAGCATTTCTGGTTGTGGGAACATGAATGAATGAGGACATTAGTGAGGTAATGTCCATGATCATTTATCTGATTCCATTCACACTGTTGGAGCTTGGAGATTTTTGCTTTATTTCACTTCCAGCGTTGGGCACAGGGTGCGATTTTCTTTCATAACTTCATGTGTTCACACAGACGCTTAAACAATGACGTTGACTTTGGCTGCATAATTTTTTGTTGACTGTCACATTACACTTATTATATGTTATATATCTGTTTTTCACAGTTAAGGGTAAACTTAGCCTCACAACTGCACTTTTATTTAGTTTTTATAGTCGCGTAACACACATATGGGCAAATTAGAATCTCTAATTAACTTAACACAAAGTGCATGTGTTAAGATTGTGGGAGGCAGCTGGTTGTACCTCAAGAAAACCTATATCCATATAGTGAGAACGTGCAATAGAACACATATTCTTGCTGTGAGGCACCAATACTAACCAACTTACCACCGTTCCTAACACACCGTATATAAACCTTGTTCATTTCTCTATAATTTTTTGCCTCCTGTTACTTTCAGCACAAAGCGTATCGATAACTCCAACAGCAGACTCGTGTCCCAAGTGGACAAAGAGACAGGCAAGTCCTATCTTATAATTGCATGCTGTAATATGTTGTATTTCTTTTCATAATTTAATTTCTCAAAGCTTTTTTTTTAAGAGTAAGGAGTAAACCATCACTCTGTTTCTTCTCTTCAGGGTGCGATGATAACAACCTGAACTCCATATTTTACGAGTATCTGACACGCTCGCTGCAGCACTCACTTTGTGGTGACCTCATGCTGGGCCGATGGGGCAACTACAGCGCCGGAGACTGTTTCATTCTGGCGTCTGACTACCTCAATGCCCTGGTCCACGTGATCGAGATCGGCAACGGGCTGGTCACTTTTCAGCTGAGGGGTCTGGAGTTCAGAGGTACAGCCCTTGTTCTTCTGAATTTAATGAAAGGACTGCACCACGTTTACCACCATGCCTCTCCATCCCAGGTACGTACTGCCAGCAGCGAGAGGTGGAGGCCATCACAGAGGGCGTGGAGGAGGACGACGCGTGCTGCTGCTGCGAACCGGGCCACTTGCCTCACATGCTGTCGTGCAACGCTGCTTTCAACCTGCGCTGGCTGGCCTGGGAGGTGATGGCCACCAAGTACCTGCTGGAGGGTTACAGCATCAGTGAGAACAACGCTGCCACGATGCTGCAGGTGTACGACCTCCGGAAGCTGCTCATCACGTACTACCTGAAGGTACATTTAGTACCTGGCATGTTCTCAGGTTATGATGACATGTCAGATCACCAGCTGAATATGACTTGTTTGATTTTCTTTTCATCGTGAAAGCATTGCAGATATAAGTGTCATGTTGCAGAACCTATGGTGGCCTTCAGATATCTTTGAAAGTGAAATGGTGTTTCGATTATCTTGTAATAACATGGTGGTCCAACATGGGAGCCTCGTTTTGTGGTAATGAAAACAACAATTCATACATTCAGTTGATGTACACTCAAAAAAACTACTCCGCCTGAAATTATATCAGAAGAATATTATAGAATCTTTTGAGTTTTGATATTTTCCCATTTAGCTGATCCTATTGCATCCAATAAGAAACTTTTAGTTGACATACTCGTGTGCACAGTGAAACCACAATTAGCTCTGTACAAGTCCACTTCCTTTGGCCAATCTAAAACACACGCGCAAATATCTGTAACTGGTGCCACAGGTCGCGTAAAAACTACAGAATGACTTGCATATTTACTGTATGAATGGTATGAATTTCCATCTATTAATCTACCAGTTTCATCCAGAGAGATCCAATGCGACTGCGTGGCTTCATTGGTATCAAATTTAATCCTGATATTTTCCATATGGACCAAAAAATCTCAATAAAGTTTTTTACAGACATTATTATGGCTGCAAATGCAAATAAATCTTTTCAAACGAAAATGTATGATTTAGTCCCAAGACCCTGAACTCAACATGATAACTGTCACTGTTTACTGTCTCTCTGAATCCTATGGGAACACTTCAGTGCACTGTATTCTGTCTGCTGTGTACACAGTAAATGCTCAAATTTCACTTATTTTGGCATCGGGAGTCGCTGGTATTGAGGAAAACCTTGTGTCACTTTAATAATGCATCAGCTGTAAACATATCCAATTACCCTCTCTCCCCTGTGCCACTTGTCTGAACACACTCCTAAATATTTACCTCCGTAAAGGGTTTAGAGTGTAATTGGCTAATAACCCAATATTCTCAAGCGTAAATCACGTGTAGAAATGGCAGCTCACCAATAGTTATTCCAGGTTTCCAGTGTTCAGTGATTTACTTTGAACCCGTTTAACTAACTGAATCCTCCACTTGTTCTTCCAGAGTATTGTCTACTACCTGGTCCACTGCCCCAAACTGTCCACTTGGCTGAAGGATTCCAGCATCCAGGAGGCGCTGCAGTCTTACACCAAGTGGCACCACATTGAGCGGGACCCGCAGGTCTTCAGCGTGAAAATCGATGAAGACTACGTGCACTGTCTGCAGGGGGTGACGCGGGCCAGCTTCTGCAATGTCTACCTGGAGTGGATCCAGTACTGTGCTGGAAAGATGGAGACGGTACGTCACTGAAAGTCTCGTCTATCCAACTTTATTATTGCGTAGAGCAGCTGAGTGAGAGTTGTGATGCTTTTCTGATCAGACAAAAACTGCATTTATGACTCTTATCTTTAGTGAAACACTTGGTCCACGGCATCCTCATGCTTGTTGCGTGTCTCTGTATTTGTGTCCAGCCTGTGGAATGTGATGAAGACTCTCCTCTGGTGACTCTGTCCTACGCTCTGTCCGTCCTGGGGAGGAGGTCCCTCGGCACTGCGTCACACAACATGTCCAACAGGTAAACATTGTTCAGGTCAAAGTCAAAGTAACACGAATGTCAATCAATAAATAACCTGCAATCATTCATTTGAACGCTGTGTGTGAAGATCATGGGAGAGCTCATAATGCTGCAAAGTATAATTATAATATTCGTGAACATTCAACGAACCTGCAGGATTTTATTAGAGCTTATATTTTTACCAGTGTTTTTTGTACATTCAAGTGAATTTTGTGTCCCGCGTGTTTTTGTGCTACAATTTTTTTTTTTTTTTACCCTTTGTTTGAAATAGAGGTTGATGAATTGTAAACATACCTGAGAAAAAGTAGTGATACTGGGCTTCAGTAAAAAGTTTGGCTACAAAGTTGCAAAGTTACTGGGAGGAAAAATGGATTAAACTCAGTTCAAATATGGCGTCACGATACATATTTACCTGCAGTGATGCATAAACACCAGAGGGGGGCATCAGTATCTAACTGTTTAAGCATCAACTTCATTAAAACAGGTTACAGCTACTGCAGTGAAACAACCTTGAGTCTAAAAATACTTTTTCACATGTTTCACAAAGCACGTTTTTCTCTTCTCTCTCGCTCTCAAAGTCTGGAATCTTTCCTGTACGGTTTCAACACCCTGTTTAAAGGCGACTTCCGCATCGCCACCAAAGACGAGTGGGTTTTCACCGACCTGGACCTCCTGCAGAAGGTGGTGGCTCCTGCTGTCAGAATGAGCCTCAAACTGCATCAGGTAAGTGTGCACTGGCCCTTTAATTATCCACATAATGGCTGTATGTGTCTATGTAACCTGTAATTTTACTTCTCTTTTGTCTTATTGAATGTTTCTTTTTTTAACTGCAGCTAAATGCAGATCTAACACATCTCTAATGTTCAATATAGGCAGAAGAGAGAGAATCATATATGATGCTAGTGATGTGTGCATAAAAAGATAATGAACCGTCAATAATGACATGATTTAAAGTGAATGTCTCCTCTCCTCTCCTCTCCTCCATCCTTGCCCTTTCAGGATCACTTCACCTGTCTGGAGGAGACTGAGGAGGCGTCCATCTTGTACGAGGCCATCACAAACTACCGCAGCAGCCTGGTCATCTGCCACGAGAGCGACCCGGCTTGGCGTAAGGCGGTGCTCTCCAGCCGCGACACACTGCTCACGCTGAGGCACATGATCGACGACGGCACGGACGAGTATAAGATCATCATGCTCTACAAACGCCACCTCAGCTTTAAGGTCATAAAGGTAATATGTGCACAGGTTGCATCTTTCCAGGACATATATATATCCAATTGGCAATTCCAAAAAAGAGAATTTGTTGAGCATTTGTTTTGCAGGCATTTTAACAGTTTAAAGCAGATTCCTAGTTTGAATAACCTCTATGCTGCAGGATAAGAACCGAATGCATGTATTCTAACACTTAAAGAAGGCTTCATGTAAGGGTTTTGATCTGCTACGTTTGACTCTGCAGTTACTATAATTGCTCCCATTGCTGCGTAACTCTCAGCACTTTTTAGTTCCAACTCTTCAACATCATTATATGACACATTAAACTGCATGTGAAGCTAATAAAAACTCTTCTGACTTTGACACGCGACAGGAAAATGTGTTACTAACCACCATGCCACATTTTAATGTTTGAAAAAGTCACTTAAAATAATAGGTTTCATATCATTCTCTGCTCTCAAACGCTGTCCGTTGAAGTGAAAAGCTCTGGTATAAAACCTTCTGTTTGACCAACATGTCTCACTGCAGATCAATAAGGAGTGCGTGCGAGGTTTGTGGGCAGGCCAGCAGCAGGAGCTGGTGTTTTTGCGGAACCGGAACCCAGAACGTGGCAGCATCCAGAACTCAAAGCAAGCACTGAGGAACATGGTCAACTCGTCCTGCGACCAGCCACTGGGATATCCAATGTTCGTGTCCTTCACAGCATTTACACTTTCATAAAAAATACTGTGCTGTCATTGTTGTCTTGACTTTATATGTATGTTTTTTTTTTTTTTTTAAGGTATGTGTCGCCGCTGACGACGTCATACGCAGGAACACACCGCACACTCCGCAGCATCGGAGGAGGAGCTTTGAGTCTGGATGCCATCCGCTCGTGGCTCTGCTCTAAATGGTTACGGTCAGTTCATTCTTTCCTGTTTCATTCAGTAGTGTTGTCTCCCTCCTCTGGTTCAACCACCTCCAACATTTCCTGTGTTGCTTCTCTCTTCATATGCATGAATATATATATATATATATATATATATATATATATATATATATATATATATATATATATATATATATATGTATATTCGTATTTGGTTAAATAAAATTTGGTTAAAATAAATGTTCAATAAAAAGAGAATTTAAAATATATATAAATAATATTATTTTGAATAGGTAAACCAGACATTTTCAAAAGCAACCTTTTTTTTGTTTTTGTTTTTTACATTTGGCCCCAATCCTCTTCCGTAGGTTCTGAAAAAGATGCTTTATTTGATTCATTTAGAGCTGTTATTACTAGAGACTATTCCAGCTCTGTGATTTATTTAGCAAACATTTATCTTTTGAAAATGTCTTATTTACCTATCATATATATATTATATAACATACAGTATATATATTTTCATTGAAAAGAAACATGGTCCAAAAACAACACATGATTTAGATCTTTCCTTGGGTAATATCACAATCTGATGCAGCAAAGTATGACCACTTTTTTTTACGTGTGTTCAATGTTAGGAAACCAGATTAACAAGATAAAGTTTGTACAACATGAAAACCTGGTTAGGGTTAGCTTTGTGTCGTACCTTAATCAACTACTTACCAAACTATAACCAACATTTGGTCTCAATGGTTCAATGTTTGTTCAATGGTTCAATTTAATGTGTTTTTCTGTGGTCTAATTGAGAATTGAGAATGTAATTCTTTCCATCATATGATAAATAATATCAATCCAATCATCTGGTTCCAACCATTTTCTTATAATGGCTTTGTTTGCCTGCCACACTTAAAATTCATCTGAAGAAATGTGTTCTGTCACGTTGCTCAGATAGTTATATCATCTCAAAATTGAATGGGATGTCTACAGTACATGGACCGTCTTCCTAATATCTATTATCAGCGGAGATGACCAAAATATGTGAAAATGATTTTTGCCTCAAGAGAGACCACACTGTCTCCAGCAGATGGAGCTTTGAAAGATAATATTTGATGTTATAGAAACAGCATAACTTGAATCTTTAAAAAGTGAGTCCGCATTAACAAACTCTGAGTTAGAGTACACACTTAAAGTAGAAACGTAACACACTCCTCACAATCCTGCGGGAGTTCTTTTCTCGTGCAGTGAAGATGATGTATGAAACATTACGGTAGCTTCATAAAACAAGCTCCATGATACGACTGACTTTTAATTCAGAAGGGATTCATTAAAACATATTTTCATCAGCCATGTATAGCGCAATAATTCCACATGATTTACCGCTTTGGTCTGAGCAACAACCAGCCGCGATAACTTATCATTTCCCTAAAGCAGACCACTCATCCAAATCACATTTATAAAAGAAAGTCCAGTGTGTCCACTGTGTCAATCAATCTGGATTAGACTTAAGCCGTAGTGTAATGTTCTGGCCGCCTGACGACTTGAGTGCTTCTCTGTAGATTTACAGATATTCAATTGCACCAAGAGCGATGTCTCGACTGAGTTAATGTACTTTTAAATACAAACACCGGGACGACGGGAGTGTGGCGATGGAAGGCAGCCAACTCCTTTTGACTTTCTGCTGTTGCAGCAAAAGTTACCTCTCACTTCCCTCTTAATCTCTCTCTCTCTTCCTCTGGATTCACTGTACATCTTTTTCTCACTCCTCAGTCCCTCAGTGTAGTTTAATGTATAGTCTCTGTGCAGCTCAGCTAATAGTGTGTCTGTGTGTGTGTGTGTGTGTGTGTGTGTGACACTCTTGCCTAAGCTTCTTAGTGGCTGAGTTTTCCTTTCAGATTAGGTTAGATTGTTAATCCTGTTTCAGTGAAAGGAGTTGATTCACTTTCACTAAATAGCAAAGGATTCAAGGAGACACAGTGTAGCACTACACTTATGTATGTTATGGTAAATGGTTTGTATTTGTATAGTCTAGAGTTTTGCCATTCACCCATTCACCCATTCACACTCATTCACTCACACTTTCATCTAAGTGCAGCACGTTTTCCATCTTTCATACCCATTCACACACTGCCGGCACAGCCATCAGGAGCAACACAGGGTTAAGTGTCTTAACGGCATGTAGACTAGCTGAGCCGGGAATCAAACCCACAACCTCCAAGTTATTAGACGACACACTCTACCACTGAGCTTCGTAGTTACAGTTACATAACATCTCTCTCTTAGGTAACCAGCTGGAATATTCAAGACTCGCTAAATTTTTGATGGCCCCTTTCCAGTGTGTGTCCCTGCACTGATATGAACATGAATAAATAAATCAGAGCTGTGTATGTGTGTGTGTGTGTGTGTGTGTGTGTGTGTGTGTGTGTCTGCAGGGTGCGTAAGGACAACATGACCAGCTGTAACAGCGGAGTCAACATGGAGGACGTGGACTGTGGTGCCGGTGGTTCGTCCTCGCTGAGCCACAACCGCCCGTCCTCTGTCACGTCCAACAGCCTGAGCCTCCACCAGCACAGAGCCAGGACGACACACAGCCACCGACACCACAACGCAGGTTTAATGTGCTTCTGGGTTATTTATGCCAGATTATCGCCACTTTACACCTGTAGTCCCTGATGCAATAAGACAAAAACACTCAAGTGCATACACTAAAATGGAAGACAAACATAAAAGGCTGTGATCCAGTTTGCAAATACTGGTTTCTGGGAGGTTAAGGAAAGAAAATGCGAAGTTTTTAATATTTTTCAATAGTTGTAAACCATTAAAGTTTAACTGACACATTTTTCATCAACTTATTAGCAAATAAAACACTCAAATTGCTCAATTCTGTGGCCCTTGCCTGTATAAAGCTAATTCTTTTTCTGTGACTCATCCATTAATCAACAAATGATTTCAGCTTCACATACTGTGTTTGTGATTGTGCAGCGAGGAGGGAGTACCGCAGCCGCTCAGTGCAGCCCCAGAGTCAGCGTCCACCTGTCAGCAGCCAATCAGGACCCATCCTGGACTCAGGCTCCACCCATGGGCTCGTCCAACGTCTGTCCAACAGTCAGCTGTCCTTTAACACCTCCATAGCCTCTATATTCTCCCAGGTACACACACACACACACACATATATACATTATTAAGTTAAAATGGAAGGTACATTGTGTAAAATGTAGCCACATTTATTGTGATTTAACATGGAGAATAAAGTAATAAGAGGTTTTCTTTTTATTAAAGGTCCCCCGTCTCTCAGGAGCAGGTGGGATCAGCTCACAGATCCAAACATCACAGCATCAGCAGCGTTCCAGTCAGGTAAGAACTTCTTCTCACACTTCTATACAAACACTTTGTTAACAGTTTTTGAAGGAAACCCGGTTCAAGAACTGTTTGTTAAAGGTCCAGTGTGTAAGAACTAGTGACATCTAGTGGTGAGACTGTATATTGTAAGAAACAGACGACTCCTCCACTCACTCCTTTCTATAGTGCATCCGGGAACTACGGTGGCCTTCACAGACCAGAAGGGATGACAGTCTTTTGTGCTTTAAGCTTCCTCTTCAATGCTGTATAAACAAACAAAATGGCCGCCCTTGCCTAAATACATGTAAAAGGCTTGTTCTAAGGCTACAACACTGTTTATTTCAAAGTGATTATACAATACAATACAAACAAATGCGTGTGGGTAGTAGATTTGTAAGTTCTCACATCCGCCTCGTCTCGCCCAGGTGTCCTCGTCCTCATCCACGCTCAGCCTGCTGTTTGGGAAGCGCAGTTTCTCCAGCGGCCTGGTGATCTCGGGACTGTCGGCCGCCGAGGGAGGCAACACGACGGACACGCAGTCCTCGTCCAGTGTCAACATCGCCATGGGGCCCTCACACAGGTCGAGCAGCAGGGCCACACAGGTAGGGAACAAGTCAGCAAGTAGACACGCTTACTGTATCCTGTACCTCATTTGCAGAGAGCTGCTTCACATTTATGTTGCACACATAAGCCTGACGTAGCGTCCATGCTCCACGCATGTGCACTCAATCTCACATTCTATTCCCACTGTGGCAATTACACCAGGAAATTGCCCTCATTTGTAAGTCCTTATGTTCTTTGAGTACTACACATGTCCCGGCAGACGTCCTCATTTATATTTCCATGGATACCATGTTCCTTCTTGTCTCTTTGGACCAAAATAAGAGCGTGCCACCAAGTGGATGGGAAAGTGTTACAGACACAGAGAGCATGTGCAGACGCTCGGTCCACGGAGAATCAAACTGAAGGCGTGCTCACGTTTGTCCGCATGGGGCAGGACTATTCAATTACAATTCAGGACAAATTTAAAAGGTACATCACAAAGTGCATGATATCAAAAAGGGGCACGACATTAGTATTTGTTTCTCTTTGAAATAATGTAAACATTATGTCCTATATGGCCCACTAACATCTCACAGTGCCTTTAACAGAATACAAAAACACAACGCTAGGACCGTATTTAGGAATCTTTGAGGGAAAGTGAAACGTGTTTCTCCAGTTTTTTCTCAGTGGCCACTATGAAGTCGGCTATGGGCCGCATGTGGCCCTCGTGCCGCCATTTCAATAGCCTGGGCATAGAGTTTACACGGACCAAGGAGGAAATTCATGATGTCATGCGGAAGCTAGCGCACCTCTGCGCACACGTCGACGCAGTATGACCCCTGGTCTTTACTCGGGCCGTCATTGAACAATCATAGTAAAAATGATCTTGTTAGTATATCATTTGAAGGAAAAGTTATTTGAATCAGAGTTTGACTTTTCTCGCTCCTGGAGCCACTGATGTGTAATATTTTTATTCCGTCACCACTTTCATGTACTTCTGTGGTGGTAAAGATAGGACATTTAAGGGGAAATGAAGTACGTTTTCTTGAGGACTAGGAAGATCAATATCCTCTTAATATCCTCTAAAGGGACGGGGAGGTATGTGTTTGTTCGTCTTTCTTTTTCCTCTTTCGTCTTCATGTTAAGTGAAGCCTTTGTCGAGTGTGTTACTGATCCTCTCATTTCAAAAATGTGACAGCAACATGTCTGTTTTGTGAGCTGTGGTGAGTGTTGCAGACGTTAGCGGCCGGTGTTTACAGTCAATTACAAACATGTCACAACATGAACGTTTGCATGGCTTGGGATGAGCAATGGCACATGTTCTAATTTGTCTCCCCGTCTCCTCGTCTTTCTCAGTGGACATCCGAGCCATACGAGAGCGTAGACGCCAGCCACTCCCACGTCGCAGTCACAGTGAAAGACGGCACACAGTCAGGTGACCGATGCTGCAGCCAGGGGTTGGACGAGACCCAGGAGGACTCGGCGTCTGCTTCAACGGCTCCGGAGGCAACTGATCAGAAGACCGTCTGAGAGAGAGAGAGAGACAACACGCACACACGCGCACTCTCACACATGCTTCTATACAGAGAGGACTGTATGAAAAGTTACACATACACAGAAGAGTACAGAGGACTGTATGAGAGCATCCATGCACACAGAGCTGCCTCCTCTCCTGTCCTCAGCATGTGGTCTCACCCTGTTGTCTGAATGTAAACTAGTCTGAAAACGTGATCTTGGCTCCAGATGATGAATTAAAGACATTTTTAAATGATGCCGCCTCTTTATACAGAGTCACCCAATAATCCATGAGAACCCACAGGGTTGGTGTAGCGGTTAGGAGCAAGAAGACCCAGGTTTGGGGTTTTTCTCTGGGTTCTCCGGTTTCCTCCCAGAGTCCAAAAACATGCAGATTGGGGGGATTAGGGAAATTGGACACTCGAAATTCAGGGTGTACCCCGCCTTTCACCCCCATGTCAGCTGGGATTGGACCAAAGTGGGAGACCTCCCTGTCCCTGACCAATAAATCAGTATTGCCATCTCCTGATCTACAGTGTTTGCCATAATAACACTTTTGGTTCATAAAATACTGAGATAAACGGTATGATTGTTGATTTGTTTTTTCTTTTTTTTTTTTTAAAAGCACATTCTCAATAAAATGTTACTCAAAACGAAGAATCTAGGTTTATCTGCTCATCACCCGACACCTTCACTCAAAGAACAACACCGTCAACAGTTGGCAAAAATCTATTACTTATTTATTGTAAGTTGTTACATTTAGATTTCTTTCTCTAGCAGCACTATTTAAATTACAGATATCCAAGGGCAGTTACTATAGATCAGTTTGCTCTTAATGCAAGATGTCATTGTGTAAACAGAGACTGAACCATAGATCGAAATGTAGCACAAGTGAACACAGTTAACGTGAAGTTTCGAGGCCGATGAACAATACAATTTTGTGTCTTTTGAGATCAAATAAAACCATACACATGTGACCAAAATGAACATCCAGTACAAAATGGAGAAAATGTGACAGCTTCAGATGGATTGTCCGATATGGTCGCTAGTCCACATCAGTCAAGCTTCAAAAACGTCAGTTTCAAAAGTCTGTGGATTAGATTGTACAAGATGTGGAGGATTCCGGGATGATACTAATCCAACAGCAACATAAACAAACAACGTGTTTCGTACAGAGCATTTTGCATTGTGAGTACCAAAGAACATGTGATTTTGTTTTACAACAACTCCTTTGACCTCTTTACAACGAAACGAAAGTTTATTATATCATTTTGGCACAATGTGTCCACCAAAAAAAAAAAAAGATCACTTGGACAGTTACCGTCGCGCAAATTTGAGGAAGCTCAATTATTTTTTGTCAAGATGCAACATTTGGAAATGAGATTTATTCACTTCACTTGCTGAGAGATTTAAGAAAATCATTGAAGCTGGCAGCAGACGTTTTAGCTTCATCCAACTCACCTACTGACAAAGGAAAGCATGATATAACAAGTTTATATTTTTGGATGCGTTAAATACAATAAAATATGTGAGTCTCAAAGTTGGACTGTGCTGACATAAAAGTATCCTAGTTAATCCTAGTCCCAGTTGACTGTGGATTGGTCAGAGTGGCATCGAAACAAACGTGAATTACTGAACTATTCCACACTTTCACAGTTTTTCAACAGTATCTCACAACTAGGTTTTTTTCAATTTATTAACCATACGTTTCCTTCTACACTAGACTTGGGTGTAAATAAGATTTTCATCTGGATTAATTACAGTCCTCAGTGAAAACGGTATCCGTGTCATGCAGAGAATTGACAATACTGACATAATGAAATGCTTCTCACAAATGTACAAAAATCCCTAATGCAATGCTCAGTGCTGTTGATTTTTGAATTAGCTCTATAAAGATTTTCAGGCCTGCGAAGACGAGGTTAGACAAGAGGAGTCCCTCCTGTGCTACACTAACAGACAATGGTGTTCCATCAAGGTTGGACTGTTGAGTTAAGAAAGGTCCTTTCAATGCTACAATTAAGGGATTCGCGCATCTGACGGAGCTTCAGATGCAAGGACTGCTGATCATCTTCCAAGGTCAAAGGTCATGGTGAATAGCAACCAGATCCTTGAGCAGCACGACCCTGTCGGGACAAAGTGTTCTGAGGTGTTCGAGGAAGCTGCGCGGGAGCTCACATGCTGTTTGAAGCTCAGCTTTCATTTTTAATAATAAATCAGCTTGTTTTTCTTTTTAATCTGAACACTAGAAGTCACATCTGCCCCTTAAAAGGCTCAGCAAGAGAAGTAGCGGACACTCCAGGCTGCATTTTTGACCACGAGCGGCCACAAGGATGACATTTCTCCTGCCCCGATGACAACAGTCAGGATGACAGTTGGAGCTTGACTGACCAAAATACTGGATTTAAAAAGCCCACTGCACTGGCACAGTCCTGATAAATGTTGCTCTGCAAGTCATGCGCGTGGAAATAGCCAACTGTGGTCTACATTTTTAATACAAAGTTGGTCCTTTAAGTCATTCGGATAATTCATGAGACACTCAGAACAATAATGAAGTACCCATCACCTTCAATATTAGTGAAACAATCTAGAAGAAAAATATGAACCTCTCAAAAGAGTTTCTGATATTTTTAATAGTCTGCATACTGCAGTACTTGAATACATACTCATACAGTATCGTTTATAGCAAATAACTGAATTATTTCATTTACTTAGCAAAAAGCATGCTGAATAGAAAAAATCTCAACTTTTTTTTTTTTTTTCAGTTGCCCAAAGTGACAGTGAAAAAAAAAAAGATCTTTTATTTTCACCCGCGAGTCATCTCTCAACAACTGTGATCTATCTACACAGGTATATGACAAGAACCCCAGAGGTTTAGGCATCGAAATCAATAAAGAGAAAAGTGATTGCCTAAAAACTGTTGAAAGCCGACTTCAGCCAGTACCTGCACAAACATCGTCTCTTTTCCCAAAGTAGCACAAACACCTCTGCAAGAGGCACGAGAGTGACGACGAGAGGGTGTCAGTGTTTGTGTAGGAGGAACAAACAGGCGATTTTTGCTGTAAAATGTGGCCGTCTCTGCGCCGACTTAAATTATCAGTGCTGCATGTGTGATGTTCCAGGGAGGAGGTGAGAGCCCAGGAGAGAGAGAGAGTGAGACAGACAGCAAGACAGAGAAAGATCTTGAGGTCTGATGTGAAGTATAAAGAGGCACCAGATCCAACTGAGGCAACACACAAACCCAGATTGAACAAACCTTGCCGTACCGCGACAAACTGTGGGAAACTATCTTTTCAACATGTCATATTTTTTTGCTTTTTTTTACCTCAGGAGCGACGTGTTCTGTGCAAAGAAAGAATAAAAAATAGTCCATTCAAACGAACTGCAAAAGTGCGAGAAGTGGCCGAATGGTCTCAACTTATTCACTTTTGTAATATTGAATTTAAAAAAAAAAAAGGTAAACCCATTTGTACTGATGTGTTGCACACATCAATGCTACTGTATGTTCACACAGTGATCGTCTGAGTGGATGTGGCTACAGAAGGAACAGCTATAGGTGAAGAATGGGATAAGAAGAAGTTGCTGCTTGTCTTGGTGCAGCTGTGTGCTGTGTTCAAAAAAATGAACTATCTAAATAGCAAGTTTTTTTTTTCATTGAGTCCAAGGAACCATTTTATATCTCCGCTCTTTTCCCAGTTTGTTAGAACTCAGCCCTTGGAGCAACAACAAAAGTCTGACCCTAAACAAGTGAGGAGCTGCATTCACATGCGACACAATGCAGCGTGGACCTCTGCTCAGTGCAGTACATAAAACACACACATGGGTTTTGGTGTTGCATTTAACTGGTAAATGACTAATTCAGTGGGAAAGTGACAAGTCCTGGGTGACCCGAATACAATATTCAGATCACAGGCTGGGACCGAAGAGGAATATTCCGTCACAGAAAGTCATGATGTGGTCGCTCCTTGAATAAATAAATAAAAGTGTTCCCCCACCCCCCCACCCATTAGGAAATACTGCACAGGATAAGCTACTCGTGTTGTAGCCTGAGTAATAGGATTTTCTTTTCATTTAAAACACAGCCGTCTACATCATCTCACCAAGACTCCAGCACACAGCCACGTAATGTCAGACAACACCACATTTATTTGTTTTCACGTTTTTTTTTTCTCATCACGAAGGCATATACTATTTTCTCTGTATATTACTTGTCATATATTTATATATATATGTATATACACATATACATATATATGTATGTATTCATACTATGTGTATATAAGTGTACATTTTTGCTGAATAGGATTGAAGAACATCAGCAAAGGGCAATGTAAACCATGATCCATCTAAAAGAGGTGAAAGGCGCGTTAAGCTCGCCCCTTTCCCAACCAACTCACCCACAGTAACAGATTTGCATAGGCAAAAATGGGATTAGCCCTTTGACAGTGGATTCCTGAATTCTTTAGAGAGAGATGCAAAATCTAGTTTATCTTTAACACAACTGAAAACAGACATACATACAAACAAACGACAGCAACAATAACAATAATAATAATAATCATAAGAATAATGTTGACTAGGCCACGCTCTCTTTAACCCCCTCTGGTCACAGTCACACACACATAGTCACGTTTCTGTGCACATTTTGTTTACAGTGTTAGGCTTCAAGTAGATGTAAAAACAACTTGTACATTGACAACTAGATGTGAAATAAATTAACCGACATGAGAGGTAGTGAAAAGCCTACAGAGACGTTTGTTGTTGTTGTTTTTTTTTTTATACATATAGGAACAAAAAAAATAAAACGTATCAGTAAGGCCAAAGCTTCGCAAACCTCCGACATCCCCATCAGGACACTTCAGCTCTCACTTGTTTGTTTGTTTGTGTGTTGTTGTTTTTTTGAGTCAACAAAACCACATTTCAAAACCCCCGCTCACTTGAAACCCATGGACATTTAAAGACATAAAATAAAAAAAACAAAAAAAAAAAAACCTCAGTGATGACACTACATCAGTTCACATCATCATCATTGCTTGTAAAATCCACATTGGAACTTCAGTTATTAAAAAATAAACAGCCGGATACTCCCCGCCGTGTACGAGTCACAATAAATTAAGAGGAAAGGACGTATAAGCGGGGAACCGGGAGTTCCCACACTGCGTCTGTCCTCCCTGTAAAACAACTCCTCCAGTTTTTAAACTCATGACTGCAGTCATCATGTCAGCACTGAGCAGGAACCACCGGAGCCAGCCTCAGATCTGCCGGCACCGCAGCTCACACTCGGCGGCTCCCCACTGTTACGAGTATATTGTTAAAGTACACACGTCTCACAATATAAATGTAAACTTGGTTTAATTGCACCACGAGTTCATCATCTGGTTCTCGGTGAGAGATTTCCCCCGTTATGCGACAAAGACACGACATAGGTGTACATGATGTGTTTGCAGGAGAGCTTCATGTTTCCTCTACACACTCAAACACAAATGTCTAAAGATGTTTGCTGGAAATAAAAAAACACCCGCTCCCACGACTGAGGCTACATCCATCCTACGGTTTTCATTTCCAGATTAAAAAGCAATCCGCTCCGTATAAGATGCACTCCGCATCCACACTAGCATGCACAAGCCGGTGTAAACAGCAGGCGGACCCTCTCCTCTGCAGTTGCTTGCTTGGTTTCAGAGGTTCAAGTACTTATAAACAGCAATGGTGAAAAGTAAAAGAATGGATTTCAGTTCAATGAGGTGAAACTTCAACTAAAAGGGAGAGTTAATGGAGCCTTTTTTTTTCCTTTTCTGACCATCCACACGGAAAAAACACAGCCCTTGAGTTGTCAAACTTTCCGGGGCTCTAAAATTCTGCTGAGGGTAATGTGGATGGCAGCTGTAACCATGTTTTTTAAATGAAAACAGGGTGGTGTGGATGTAGCCTACGAGTGAAATGACCGACTCTTCATTCCTCTGCTTCTGAACAACTGGGCACATGCATTCACAGCAATTCAGGAAAGCAGCAAAGCAACATCAATCAAGCCCTTATGATGTCAATGTCGTCCGGATGCGAGTACCGTATTGCCAAAGTTTAAATATAATAGATTTTCTGCAAGTAACATTGTACAACGGTTGGATTATTATTGGTTTAGTCTTGCTTTCTTGACTTTACACTGTCAATCTGACGGATTTATGTAGTCCATACTTCATAAGACAACGCTTCTGTTCTGTTAGCTTGGCTAGAGCGGGAAAAACTCTAAATCGCATCATCCCATGGACTCTTAAAATTAAAATGTGTTCCCACAATTCAAAACCAGTCTAACATAGTACAAGATACAGGGTTCCCACACCCTCAAATTTAAGGTACTTTTCAAGGACTTTCCAGAACCGATTCCTTCAAATTCAACAACCCGAAAGTGGAGCTTAAGATGGGAGGGCGACTTGTTAGAGCCGCTTCGCCCATGGCGTCCACTTTTATTGATTTACAGCAAGTGATTGTCCTTGGGATCTTTCTTGGGTGAGCCAGAGATCTTAGAATTTGCTTTCTCTTGCTTAGCGTCACTCACTCATCGTTCTGCATGGAATCTCAAACAAGGGAGACATTTACCTAAATATCAACTTAAATTCTTTCTTGCACATACTTTCAATGACCCATGGGTTTGGGTTATCAAATTCAACTTTCAAGGATTTCAAGGGCCGGTGGGAAACCTGAACATAAGATTTAAATAAACCCCAATATATGCAATTGCACCTCTATCGTCATCTCTACATCCTATATCTTCTCATATAGTTAAATTTAGTTGCTATCAAATTTGGCACGTGAACTTCAGGTAGTTAAAGGAGGTGGCAACTTGGATGTCTACACTTATTTGTGAGGTGTGGCACTTTAAAAAAAACGCTGAACCAGGACTTCAGCTATTCACCATATGATGAACACACTGGTTAATTAAAAAAATAGCATATACTGCACTCATGCACGTTCTACTGCACGTTCACACGCCAGGAACAAAGTTCAAATGTTCACATCATAAAAAAAGTCCTTTTATATACTAAAAATGTTGATGGGACATTTGGCAAGACCACGCCCCCCTCCCCCAAAGAGTTTATATTTTTCCGTTATTTTATTTACCGGTTCAGTGTGTAACTTTACCACACACACACACACACACATAACCATTATCAACGCATGCTATCAAAATCAGATTAGAAAAACAAACCGGTGTGTGAACGTGTGAGGGCTGGCAGTGGGGGTGGAGGATTAGCAAGGCTAGCACTAGCATGCTAACTGCTTACCTACCGCATGCTGAAACATTGTTAGCCTTTTTATTCTAAAAAAAAAAAAAGGCTCATTATTATATCAATCCTTTTCATTAGCTCTGGTAAAAAAAAATAATAATTAAACATCAGTAGGGCAGCAGTTCACTAACACACTACCATACACTTTGTCAACTTCGTCTGCCGGACAATCGGACAACGACAGCGACTGGCACGCTCCAGCCTGGCGACCAGTCACACTGAAAATCTTGTCACAGCGTCACTGACACGTTTGGCACCTGGTTCATGCATCTGCAACGCGATATTGTACGTCCAACTCCAAAGGACTGTAATGTTTCCTACAGTGTCTAAAGCTAGACAACAGTCAGGGTTTAATAACCACTTTAGAATTGAATCAGTGCCTGCTGCATAAGCTTCCCATAATGCTCAATTCATGGTGAAACTTCAGAAAGAAAACATCCTCTTTCCTGCTCACGAGTTTCTAAATGCAGATGACTATTTGGAGTCAGTGAGGGTTTGGTTTTCTTTTCTCCACTGGTTATTTTCCCCCCCATATTTGGGCACCTGTGCTTGTCAGGCTGTGATGGTCTGAGTCGGAGGGAGAGGGGGGGAGATGGGAGGTAGGGATCGTTGGACAAACTGTGGTTGCTTTTCCAGCAAAACTCCAGCAGCACTTGTGCTGCCTTTTCTTCCGTGTAAAGGCATTGTATTTTTTTTTTTGTCATGAGTAATAATAGTACATGTAGCTGCCCAACCACAATTCTAGCCCTTACATCTCCCAGTTAAAGAATCGTAAAGAGGGAAAGTGCTTGGACGGATGGATGGATGGATTGATGAATGGATGCTGCTTCTGCATCAAACCCCCCTCTCAGTAAAAAAAAAAAACTGCAGTAAGCTTCAAATTGATAGAAGTGCACCTTTTCCCTTCACTGTACAAAAACAGCCACACGGAGGAACAGGTTCCTTCTGTTGAGAGAGAATCACAAGCAGAGCCAGTGCTCCTACTGGTTAAATGGGCAGAAACCGCCACCAAGTTTGGACAGTGAAGAGAACATATTATGTGAGGAATGGGACAGAATTAAAAAAACAAAAAAATAACATGGAGAGAATGAGTTAGAGAAAGAGAGAACATCAAAGTGAGGGTAGAAAATATGAGGTCTAAATATTACAGTACAGGAACAGTTGGCTTGTCCTTTTTGTCTCTCTCTTTCTGTCACCACCACCACCTGAGGAGTCCTTGTCCACAGGGAACCAACAGTCGGCCAACAGGTAGGCCACTTCCATCAACAGCTGACACATGGGTTGGCCAGTCAACCAAAACTAACAGCACTAATCGCTAGCAAAACAATCACTGGCCAGCATTAATGGTCCTAAACTGACCAATAACTAACCAGCAAAGGCTGACCTGGCTCCAGTGGAGAACTGGATATAAATTGCTTAAAAAATATAAATAAAAAAAAAAAAACAACCAGCTATCTTGGATGTCATTCAGTCTTTTCAATCAAAAGAGAGGGAAAGATTTTTCCAAACCCAACTTCTGGCACCATAGTAGTATTTGAAGTTTAAGTAGTAGTCTCGTTGGCGTACAATGGCTATGAGGGAGGGTGGAGGGGTCTAGGTGTCGAGGCAGGTGCGCCTCCTGCTGGCCAGGAGGTCTCTGTAAGTGGAGGAGTTAAGGAAACGGGGAAAGGAGTCGCGGTGCATCAGGGTGTAAATCTGGAGCTGGGCCTCCTCGTACATAAGGTTGCTGGGCTCAGTGAGGCTCTGGTTTATTCCTTCTCTGACCCGCGAATCCAGACTCACCTGGGGTGAGAAAAACAACATTAATTTAGTCATTCTGATAACATTCAGTCAACCACGGTTGCTGTACTTGGCATCATATGTTATTAAGACATTACACAGACAAACTTTGCCCTGATAATGGCACTACATACAAGTGATTAGGATAGATTCAAATGATAGATGCTGAGATATTTCGGAACAACAGGCTGATACCGTTGAGTTACAATGAAGGTTGGCAGTTGATTCTTATTTGAAATGACTTTAAAGCATCTCTGAACTGTGGGAGGAAACCAGCTTTACAAGCCTTTTCTGAGAAAAACAAACACGGTTTTGCTGTGGTAGCTTACTTCCGACAAATGGGCACACATTCAGTCGATACCTCTTTGGGTGACAATATGGACACGTAGTCTTCGTATATGATCCTGGACCTCTCGTCCACCACTGATGGATTTGTCTCTTTTTTCAGCTCTTCACAGGCCATCCAGAAAAGCAGGTTGTCCTCGCTGTACTCTGAGCGCAGGAACTCCCTGAAGACCTCTCGGCCCTCCAAAGAGCGCAGCATCATCTCAAAGCTCCGAGCCCATGACAGCATCTCCTCTAGACTGGGGTGTCTACGGTCAGGACATGAACGCGTGTGTGAGACTGACTGTAGACAAACACACAACCACGCTGACACAAACACACAAGTTTGACAAGACTTACTGTTCTTCTGCCGCTTCAATACTGTCCATCTTGGTGCAGGTCTGTCGTTCACTCCTCTCCATCCTGTCTTCGTTCCTGGAATGCAGACAATTTTTGCTTGATGAAATCAAACACTTGACATGGCTAAGCAGTCATGACTGGTAGGTGTAAGTCATGATTAAATTAACTTGATTTTAGTGGTTATTTGGAAGTCTCCCAAGTAAATTTAAATGGTCCGATGTGATACTCCGTATCAGCATCACAAAAAGAGATGACTGCTACCAATGTCATGTGACAAGAAGGTGAGTGAGGGCTGTAAATGTCTGCCATGAAGTAAGAGCTAGGTACTAAATGCATAAAGACAAATAAATAAAACAATGATCAGTATCAGTAATGGTGGATATTCTCAGTAGTGAAACACTATATGCACAAAGGTATTGGGATGCCTGATGATTACACCAATAGGGACTGTAATGATGTATTCAAATATATATAAGGTACTTTAATATGGAGTTGGTTCCCCTTGTGCAGCTATAATCATTCCTCAAGATTTTGATTTCATGTTTCTATGGGGATTTGTGCCCATTCATTCTGTAGAGCATTTATTCTAAGGTAATTGATGTTGGATGAGAAGACCTGGCTTGCAATTTCTGTTCCAGTTCATCCCAATGGTGTTGGATGGGGTTGAGGTCAGGGCTCAGTGCGGGCCAGTCCAAAATGTCTTCATCTCCTTCATTGGAGATAAGGGGCGTAGCCAAAAGCCTGATTGAAACACCTGAATTTAATACTTTATTTAATTTAATAATTTAGCCCTAACCCTAATTATCAGGCTTTTTGCAGAGCTTGATGACGAGCTGACCATTTGAAATAGGTGCAATGGAGCACGGAAACATCTAAAACATGCAGTGGGTACTTTAGGACCAGGATTGGGAAACAATCCAAACACACCTGATTCAAATAAATGGGTCGTTACCAGGCTTCGGCAGTGATTGCTGACGAGCTGATCATTTGAATCAGGTGTGTTGGAGCAGGAAATACACAAAAAAGTGGTATTGAGCCACGCCTAAGTAAACAGTTGGAAGTACCCCTGAAAGCAATAGCACATTTTCTTGACAGTGGTTTTGTGTTGTGTTCAAGCCTCTGACCACTAGTTAGCAGCAGACTTTGGGAGAGAATGTCAAATGTCTTTCCACTTCTCTCATAAGACAAAGAAAACTGTCTGTTGTTTGTGTATAAAACATTGGTTTTTTTTTTAGCAGTGCATAATATTCTTAACCCTCTGTTGAGATACACATCATACTTCCAGATTCTTGCTAAAGCTGAGCCTGAATCCATTCATCCATTTATAGAGACAACAATAAGCAGATAAATCAATCACAAAAGGGACGGTTAGTTCCGACTTTACTCCAGCGCTCATTGGTTTCCACTGGTAATCACACCAGTGTGATTTTCAGCCAACGAATATAGTCCCAAGTGAGCGTTGCCGCATATTCAAAGTCTTTGAAACAATAACGCTTCAGTGAAAGTCTTTATATAAACTTTGAAAACGAACACGGTAGCCTCTCTGTCTATCGCAGCTCAGTCACACTTGCTGAGTCCACAATGCACACACTGATCTGTCTATTTTTGTCCCACCATGGAAGATCTTTCCTTCCTCTTGTTGTCTCTTGTCAAAGTCCCCATTGTGCAGCAGTAATGGGCTAAGCTAGCCACAGCCCCCGGGCGCCCTCACAATACAGCTAAATATATAGGCTGTTCTTCACAGCTGTTTTGCATGTGATCTGTGGATGGAAATAGATGGTACCCCAACCAGATAAGGGCCCTGTGTGAGGGTGGGTGAGAAGGGGTCGAAGTGTGTAACACTTGCATACACAAGTATCTACAACTCTCCTGTGATTCATACACTCACATGTCTTTACCACTTGACTGATCATAACGCTGAAAAAAAAGAAAAAGGAAAGAAGCAAAGATTTATATGCAACTCTCTTCCAAAGCATCTCATACGTGTAGCAAAAACATTGCACTGAAAAGGCACATTATCCTTCCCAGCCTTCACACTAATAACATAAGGGACTGACCGTTTTCCAGGCTCACTTCAGAGGCGCTGACACCGACAGTTGATTGAAAAACACATCGTGGAGTCACGGAGCACTCACTACAGGCCCAGTCCACAAGCTGCCACCACTTCAGATGAAGTGGTATGAAAGAAGCAGCACATTCACCATTCACTGACTGAAAACAATGTTTCATTCACTCCTCTCTCCGGGCAAGAGCGCGACCACAGTGAGGCAGCTGTGAGAGCTTCACAACAGCTACTGGTTTCGGTGCTTTGCTCAGGGACAACGTGGAGCACTAGGTTTTTAAAAATAATTCCCTTTAAATCTATTCATTCAGAAAACGTTACCAACCTGGAATATGATTTACAAGCAAATCGTAATCGTATCTCAGCACACATTTCTGATCCAGAACACCAAATGGAATTTGTACAAAAATAAAACACAAAAACATACATGCAAGGCAAACTATTCTATGTTATACTATAAACATGCAGTTATAATTGTAATCTAATTAAATTCTATAATTATTCACAGCAGATAATTTTTAACATTAGCACAAACAGATTTGACCAGGTCAAATAAACCTGGTTAAGCTGCTTCTTCTTGCAAATTCTTGCAAATTGCTCTACCATACAGCGAGGGTTTGTTGTCAATGGAGGACACAAACAAAATCCACCGTCCTCCTAATAGCTTGGTATATTTTTTTATTTTATTTTAAAAAATGTGATTTTTAATTGTCTGAGTTATAACTCATTAGCTATTTTAACTATTTTTATAACTCATTATTAGTTGATGCTTACAGATTATATCAATGGATGCAACATTGAAGGAAACCACTCTCATTTATTGTCTTTAAACTTAAGGATTGTAGTAAATAAACATGCATAGAGTAAAAGTACTCTATGCATGTTCTGCACAACATTGCACACAGACTTAATCTATCTTATTATTACACATATTAAATGATTAACTTCAAGTTCTGTCCAGGAATGAGCAACAATCAAGCCCAGTGTTCTCCAGATTATCTTAAATCTAAATTATCATTATTATTATTATTACCATAACTATATACTCTATAGACCTATTAGGACTGTCAGTTTTTCCCCAAATTAAGTTCGAAGTCATTTATAATGACCTGTAATTTGTTCAATTAATTCAACTCCCCCCCCCCCTCTCTCAGCTGATCAGGTCAGCTGATCAGCTGCTCCTGAATGTGCCTAAAACCAAGCAGAAGTTCAGAGGGGATTGTGCCTTTGCTGTCGCAGCTCCAAAACTTTGGAATGATCTCTGCACATAAGACAGGCCTCGTCCTTGTCTGTTTTTAAATCCCTCCTAAACCCACCTTTTCTCTTTGGCCTTTGATACTTCATAAGACGTTGATTTTTATTTATTTTATTTTATTTTGACCTGAATTTATTGTTTTTTTATTGTATGGCTATTTCTTGTTGTGTTTTTTATGATTTTTAATTTATTTTAAGCTGTTTTATCTCATTTTGAACCTTTTACTTATTATGTCTTTTATTTATTCTGTACAGCACTTGTGGTTTGTTTAAAGTGCTTAACAAATAAAGTTGGATTGGATTGGAACCCCCGCGAGCGCATGCCGCTCAAATGTAATAATGTCACATCCAGTCGCCGTTTGTTTATGCAAACAGCTTAATTTCTGATATTATATGATAGAACCACAAGTGTGTCTCTCTTTCATTTACACTATTTGCACTTTTCTTCGGGATGATACAGCGAGGGTTTGTTGAATTGTGCGCCTTGCAGGTTTACCGGGCCTTTCTTCAGATGTGGGGGCTGGTGCGGCGTCTCCATGTTCTCTCTACACAGCTGCCCTGAGCGGCAGGGAAACCGCTTGCGAGTCTACTAATGGTCATGTGACACCGAGTCACTGCTGCAGCGGGGAGGACGTCTGCTGCACGCATTCAGTGAGTTTGTGGGAGTTTTACGTGCGTGTTTCAGCGTGCGTTTACGTACTCCATATTGACAATTTGCAACACAAATGAAGATACTATCGGAAAAGACATATATCGCCCACCTCTAGCATCATCGCATCTGAAAAACCACCATGTAATGAACACATCTGTAGTCATGTGATTTCGGTATCCCATGCAGAGGATATGGGAAATGGCATGTATTAAAGGACCAATATAAGAATTTTAGAATGAATATTGGACTTTTAAAAGAAATTGAAGTAAACAGCAAATCATCACTGAGGGGCAACAGGGGAGGAAAAAACAGCAGTGTTTTTCCATGCAGCCTTCTCTTGAACAAAGCCGGTCTTCTTCTTGTCATAAACAGCTAAATGAACAGGAAAAAAACTTGGTGTGTATCGTTACTTTCTTACCAGAGACACTTGCAGCAGCCGCACCAGCAGAGGCAGCAGGTGTTAGGTCGGGGCTGTCCGGGGGCCTGGGGTGGGGCCTCAATGTGTGCCGCCTGCCTTTTTCTCATCTCCACTCCACTCACACTCTGGGGCTTCACAAAAGATGGAAGAGGTAAATAAACACAGTTAAATATACTTCACAACACATATTGATCAAACGACAATCTCCAATGCGCCACACAATATATCTTCTTAGAGGGTAAAAAGAGGAGAAATTGAATCTGTATGTGTGTGTGAGAGAGAGAGGGAGAGAGAGAGAGAGCACTCAAGCAGAAGAGAGAGGATTCCCTCCCTTGTACGGTACAAGGGTTGCTGGCTTAACGCCAAGTCTTTCACTCATTCATTTCAATGGGCACAGACACAGTCACATCACGTTCACGGAAAGACACACACGTGTGCACACACATGCATGCTCATATTAATAACCCAGCCATCTCTCTCTCTAACTCTCTACATTCATCCTTTATGTGGCCTCAGGATGTGAAAACTTCCTCTGCAAAGATAAGAGAGAAGGACTGAAACAGTGACACGCCACAAAAACTCGGAGCGACATAATGCGGTGCTTCTATACTATTATTGACACTGTGGTCACATGAATGTGCTGCTGTTGGCTCAAGGTGTGTCATTCCATCGCAGATACTCGGTGTCGTGGTTTCTGCTGATGCTTTAATGTTTTTGTTTCTGATGTTTGCTCAGTGGGCACGATGACACGGGTAAACATTACACCTAATGGGAACAGCAAAAACACATGTACCGTACTGAACTGAACTGAACCGCTCCACTCTGTGGAAACAAGGCTTCGCCATTTGGACCTAATGTGGACAGCAGAAAGTGTGCTGAATGGATTCTCACATCTGACGACAGAAACCACATTCAGAGGTTTGTCCACACTGAGGAGCGGAATTAACACTGTCCCTCCTCAGGACAATTGAGTAGTTGCCTCCTCAGCTAACGTCTTATGACCAGCACTAGTTTCACAGCTTTTTTCACTCTAATTAACAGTCATAAGTTAATTTAGTTGCAGCCAGCACTGCAATAATTATTCTGATTGCCATATGATTTCTTTTTTTCTAGTGGTTTAAAGCACATGGAGAGAATTGATTCAAACTCCAGTTGTCTGTCTTTCACTCATGCACCCCCCCCACACACACCTACAAAATAAAAGGGATGACAGCATACGCAACTGTACAATCAGACTCATTAAAAATGCAAACATCAGTAAGTATTTGAATAAAGTGCGGGAGAAAGCACAGATCTGATTGCTCTGACTTGGGTCACAATCGGGTCACTGCAGAGGGAAGTGTACGGGGGCCTCAGGTACGGACTGAAGTTCATACTACATGCTTTTTTTTAAGGTTATAGAACAGCTGTGCAATTCACACTCCACTACCACAACAGCTTTGTTTTGCCAGACGATCCTGAAGCCAACATTTACCCTATAGGCCCTATGGGGGACCCTTTTTATTGTTACACCATACATGCTAAAGGGCATAAGTTAGGCATAAAAAAAGTCAGATTTGAAATGTTTTAAAATGTATTATTTATGGCCAGGGATGGACTGGGACTGAAAATCAGCACGTCACTTGCCGTCCCCATTAGCTCAGCTGGTAAGGAATTGCAAGCGCATTTACCAACTACTTCAACTACTACAAATTCTTCAGTAGTTGAAAAGGAGACTGGACTTATTTGAGTTGAGTTGAAGACATTTCACCGCTTTCATCCAAGACACTTCTTCAGTTCTGACTAGCTGGTGGAGAAGTCTTTAACTCAAGCAGTCGCCTACAGCCCTTTTTATAAAAAAAACAAAAAACACACTTGGACAACCCTCTTTTAGGTGAAGTAGAAAATGTGGCAGTAATTGCAGGAATGATCAATTTACACCACCGCCTTAGCAGTCAACACATGTGAGAGAACCAAGCTTGTATACAGTTACGTTAACAGACGTACACACTCAGCTGCACCGCTCCCTCTCTTCATTGACCACTCGCTCAATGTAAGCACACACACGCACACATTTAACTGGAGCGCTCACTTATGCCCATGCATAAAAAGAATAGTGTTGTTTATCACGAAAATATAATGTGATTTCAATTTACGCTCATACCGCCCAGCACTCATTTCACCAAATCACTCTGTGTGAACTACGCACACGTACATTTCTGTTTTGTAGTCTCCAGAATCAAAAGTACGGTCAGTGAATGCTTACCTGTAGCATCATGGTTGTGATTAAACGCCTCATTAAACACATAAAAATCCGAATAAAAAGTGACTGCACTTCACTGCGGGAGCCTTTGCTCCTGTTTCTCACTCGCTCTACTCTGCAGACAGACATGCAGGCTCCAACAATGATGACATGGCAGGTAAGGCTGACGCGGCCTGCCTGATATGCAAATGTTGCTGCCTGACCAGCGGAGTGGCCATCAGTTATTCAGCGACCAGGCAACGTTCGTGGAAAAACAGGCTGCTAAATGCAAACCACAGTGAATGAACGGCTTTGTTCTGAACCTGGAGAAGGAGGCCCAACATGCAAATATGGATTGGAAACACAAATGGAGCGAGATGAGAGGGAAGGCACAGGGAAAGAGATGATGAAAAAGAAAGCTGCTAGATCTGTCATATATGCATTGTTTTTTTTAGATATTCTAATTCCTCCTCACTTTTTCTACATCTTATTTACGTTCGCTTGAGGAGGCAGAAATTCAAAGCAGCGGTGTATGAATTTGTTCTTTTTGTTGTTATCACTTTGCCTTGGTTGCATTTGTTGTATCAGTAACAATGTAACATTACTTGTATGCTGTGTAAGCATCCATTACTAGCTGAAAACCAGGCTCTGTTTAGAAACACTATCAGATGTGACTGAGGGAGCATTTGTGTGTAATACAGCAGCAGTGCAGCATGTTTTTGTTTTTTTTCGAATGATTTCTGGCAGGCTGTACACTGAGAAGTGTGATACTGTCCTCCACAGTTCAAAAAGATCTTAATCCTAGCACATTTCACGGGCTACCATTGTGAACAACCACAATGTTGCTGTTGCCTGTGTCTTTCTGGACATTCAACGGATCACTTCCTGTGTGCAGTGCGGGACTGTCACATGGCGACACAAGACCTAAATACTGCTGTACTAGGAAACATCATGGAGAGTCATGTGGAGCAGATAGGCTTTTTGCTCAGAATTCTGACTTTAATCTCAGAATTCATGCTGTTCTATTTATTTTATTTTTTTTAAATTCTTTCAAAACATTTTTTTACATCTGGCCCTAAAACTCCATAATTGTCAAATGAGTTCACACGATGATAACTAAGCCTATCCGCTCCACGTGACTCTCCATGATGTTTCTTAGTACAGCTGTGTTTAGATCTTGTGTCGTCATGTGACAGTCCTGCACTGCACACAGGAAGTGATCCGTAGACAATGGTGTGAATGTGTTTGCGATTAAAATGTGCACACTACAGTTTTAAACTATTAAAATACAAGACGTGTGCAAAAAACCATCCAGTGCACTCACTCCTTCACATTCTCTTTGTTGTGGCCTTCACTAATCATTGCCGACGTAATAAGCAATCATATGAGCCCTGAGAGTCTGTTAAAAGACTGGAAAAAGACAAATGCTTGTTTTAAAGTGTGACTGTATGAGGCAATGACACATACTTAGCACTGACTCCATCACCTCTGTCATGAACCAACCGTACTGTTTGACTTTGAGAAATGTGCTTTTGTACAGTTTCACTGAAACAAACATGCATAGATGTATTTTAAAAGTCCCGTTTTCTGTGGCCACAGATGACCAGCAAAAGCTGTAGGTTTATCTTTTATGGCATGGTAATAGTAATATAAAACGTAATATTAACTTGAGCGGAACGCTGGGGAAAAAATGAAAGATAGAGCTACAGGTATCACATGACAACAATGAACGGCACCAGTGCTGGTTTTAAGCCATCAAAGTATCACAGAACATGCCAAACTGAATATATATGAGCACTATAATGCCCCAGGGTGCTTTTCAAGCATTGTTAAATAAACATGCTTATAGTAGTGTTGGTAGTGACGGTAGTGATCCACCCCAACCAGCTGTGGATCATTGGGATCTGGGGGTTGTGGCTAACTCTCTCAATTAACTTCAACTTGGAGATTAACAAACAGAAATCACAATCATATCAGACAGAAGTCAAGCTTACCATGAATTAGTGAGTTTCTAAAAACAGGTCAGACAGAGCAGTCATGGTGTGAGGTTATGTGTTGCTGGATGATAGCAGAGTGAATGACTGGTGGGCTCTCTGAGCAGTTGTCTGACTCAAACACTGACTTCTTGGAGACACAAGGCAAGGCAAGGAGGTTCTTTTCACCACAGACAAGAGAAGTTACTGGTCTCACCATCCCTGACCCACTGGCACAGAAAGGGATACAAAAGCTGAGGTGAAGTGGAATAGTTCCTCCCCTTGTCTCCTTACTTCACTCGCTCCTTTTGACTCTCTTGCCGTCGCCTTCTAGGCCTCCCTGGATCTAAGTGACAGGGTCATTTATGGACTGGAATGTACATCTGGAAAAGACACAAAGCAGAAAACAACAGGTTTTTATTTTACAGCAAATATAAGAACAGAAGAGAATTCTTCTTTAGTGTAGAACCAGATCTGCTGCTTACATAACGGCACATGTGCACACAGTGAAAGCACAGCCTGCATATCAATACAACACAGACTC
Source organism: Solea senegalensis (assembly GCF_019176455.1). Taxonomy (NCBI): domain Eukaryota; kingdom Metazoa; phylum Chordata; class Actinopteri; order Pleuronectiformes; family Soleidae; genus Solea; species Solea senegalensis. Next base: position 15,131,141 of record NC_058035.1, read on the forward strand.
ACTACACACTACACAGAAGAAACTGTGGCTCTGACTGTTCTGGATGATTGAGGCCAATCACTCTTGAATTGTACTTCATATACTTCATATGTATATATATATATAAATATATATATGTATATACATATATACATACATACATACATATACCTATATGTATATATACATGTATGTAGGTATATGAAATATATGAAGTTACTTCTGTATGGTTTCCCAAAAAAAGAGGACTGTTTTGTTTAAATTAATGAAACCTGAACATTACATTTCTACAGTTCTCTGACAATAAAGAATATAAATAGGGATGCATTACAAGTGATATGCCAATAACCGATATAAGATATTGTTGTGTATATATATATATATATATATATATATATATATATATATATATATATATATATATATATATATATACACATATTTCACTGCATCCAAGTTAACTGCAGAGGTAATTTAGTTTCTTCTGCAGTGAAATTAAGATATTGTTCATACTCATGTCACAGCAGATTCAGTTATACATTTTCTTTATTGTGCAGGTGAGGATGCTAGCATAGCATTGCTGATAATACTGTGCATCCCTAAACTTAAAACTGCAATTAACCAGTCGTTTCACTCAGAAGCAAAACTTAAATCTTTGATAATCTGAAATGCAGCAAGTATGGTTGCAAAATATAGGGGAAATTGCATGTAGGATAAAACAGTGAACTTGTATTCCAGGTTCTTTTTTATCACTAAAAACAAACAGATTAATGATCATTTTTTTAAATGTATATTTCTTATCTTGAACATACAAATTCATTCTTTATAAAAGAAAAGAGCCTAAAAGCCTAACTGCACACAAGCATAACTTTTCATATCAACCCCTGAGACGTCTTTGCAGAATATCAGTCAACGTACAAGCTGACGCAAAGCATCCATTACTAGCTGAAGGATGTGGTCACAAAAAAAAAAAATCTCAAGAAGTGGATCAGGAAATGCAGTAAATGATTGCAAAACATGATAGATGATGTCTAAGACAAAACATTATTCAGGCTTTCATTTGTTAAAGACTGACTAAATCACAACCAGGTAGCTTTTACATGGAGCAACCACTGTTTCCATATGACACAACATACAAGCTAATCTCTGCTTGTGCCAGTTTGAACTTTATTATTGTACATTTAAAGTCTGTAAAGAATAATGTTGTGAAGTTGTGTGTTAAGGTACATTTTCACCTGCCTGTAGTCGTGGGAAAAGTAGGTTTATTAACAAGCTTCTTAGGAAATAGCATAGTAAACGTGTGAGAGCACCAGGAACTATTTTGCAAGCAAACAAAGCAGTAGAAAAAAAATATGCAAAACAAAAAGGTGTTTTTATATCATATCAATCTGATATTAAAATCTTTGTCAAAGGATGACACGCAATAAAATCAGTAAATCAAGACGATAAGAAGGGCTGCACCAATGTTATTATTAATTTCATTACTGATTAATCTGTCCATCATGTTTTCTATGAATCCAATTGTTTTGTTGTTGGGCCAATGCACAGCTCATGACCAAGAGGAAAGGAATTGGGCTTGTAACTGGAAGGCCGTCGGTTCAAATTCCAAGAAGGGTCAAGGGTTGGGGTGCCCCTGAGCAACGGAACCAATGCTCCCCGGGTGCGGATAAGTGCTGCCCATTGCTCCTACGCTTGACTTGCGTGTGTGTGTGTGTGTTCACTATCACTAAACCAACCAACCAACTCTAGTTAGCATGAATTTGTTAAAGCCACACAATGTAGGATTTCAACCTTTAAATGATGTTTCCAAGATTATTTTAATGCTACATCGACTTACAACAGGATGAGTAGCCTGAGCACGTTTGCATTGGCACAGTGAAACGTCTGGTTTCAGGCCCCTGCCACAAAAAGAACTACAACATCCTTTGTTACGCCACACAATTTTTTTGATTAATTACTTGTATTGTCCATAAAATGCAAAACAATTGCGTAAAAATGTTGCTGGGTGTTTCCAAAACGACAATGTCCTAAACCTTAAGTGCTTCATTTGGTCCACAAACAAAACATATTTAGTTTATTGTCATACAGGACCAAAGCAAGTACAAAGAAATTCACATTGAGTAAGCTGAGATCAAAGCTTTTTTTGTTTTATTTTACCGAAAAACTAACGAACCAAACATGGCACTCGCACATCCTGGATCAGTCTGGGCTTGCATGGAGAGACAGATGACACCCACAGAGGAACTGTAGCAGGTTCTTTAAGTTGTGCTCTAAGTATCTGTTCACTTACTCTTTCGTGGAGATAATTGGTGGGGAGTGAACACCATTCATGGTGATTGTACAGTAGAAATATCTCTATCTTGAAAACACAGAACCTGGATGCCAAATGTGCACATAAGAGAGTGGGTGTTCTCTTCTCACCGGCAACTTTATTTGGTACACCAGCTCAGCTGCAAATGTCTAATCAACCAATCACAAGGCAGCAACTCAATGCATTTAGACATGGTGAAGGAAACCTGCTACACTTTAAACAGCATCAGAATTAGGAAGAAAGGTGACTTAAGTGACTCTGAACACAGTAGGCTTATTGGTATTGTAGACAGTGCTCATCTACTGGGATTTTAATGGACAACCAACTCTAGGGTTTACAGAGAATGGTCAGTAAAAGAGAAAATACCCAGTGAGCATCAATTCTCTTCAAGACGATAGTAAGGTACTCAAATAACCACTTGTGACAATCAAGGAATGCAGAAGACCAACTCTGAATGCACAACATGTCCAACCTTGAGGCAGATGGGCTACAGCAGCAGCAGATCACACACCAGCTGCCGCTCCTTATACTTCAGTGTCTTACATTAAATGTCCTCAGTTGTATCTCATGAAGTGGTCTTTGAGTATAGTAGAGCTCACTGAGTGAATGAAGAGTCAAAGCCGGGGGTACAAGTGGCATCACAACCTGGGGCAGCAGGCAGGTGTGGGTTTGTGTATGTGTGTGTGTGTGTGTGAGACATGGGTGGAAGGGGTTAAAGTGGCAACGTCAACTGCAAAGTGGGGAAGTTGACAAGAAGGTTCGAGGAGTAGTAGATCTGCTGCATCTGCCTGAAGGCCCCGTGCATATCTGCAGATCAGGAGTGGGCAGGCTCATTGGACCTTCCTCTGTGTGTGTGTGTGTGTGTGTGTGCTGGCAATGAGGCTGCTGGTGTAGTGCATGCATGTTTAAATGCATGCCCTCAGAACACCAGAGAGCCCTACAGCTGCTGAATGTCGGAGCAGCAGCAGCTCAGCAGCAGCAGCAGCCGGGGGGAGATCCCCTCCCAGGTGACACCCCAGAGTGATAACACCATGACAAGGGGTGGGAAGAGAGAGCTGCACGGTGCTGACTGTTGCACCCATTTCCCCACCCGCATAAATCAAATACAACCCACTTTCTTCGCGTTAGCTTTAGCTGACAACCTGAGATCCACTATCTCTCTCAGCGAGAGGAGGTTGGTGGCCGCAGCAGCAGCAGCAGCAGCAACGGCAGTGGCAGCGGCGGCTAGCGCCTTGTGCTAACGTCAGTTAGCAATTCCGTGTGGAGCATTAGCGCGGAATAACCAGCATCTTACCGCTTTGTGTCGCGCTGTCAGTGTCCTAGGATGATGGGTGAGAAGACGCGATGTTCAGACGTTTATTCGACGACATGTTAAATGGGAATTCCGCGGTGTAATGTCCATCGCCGCTGTTTTTCTGCCATCCGCCCCACTTCAGCACCGAACGCCGCCGAGCCCCTGGATGCACTGCGCATGCGCGCTACCACCACCGCTGCTTTGTGGCTGCAGTCGGTGACTGACAAGATGCACTGTACAGTCACGCACACACACACACACACACAAACACAGAGACACACACAGTACATTCACTTGTCCCTCTAGAGTTGTGAGGACACTCATTGTTCCAGCCCATAACCTTTTCTCTGTCAGTACTAAATGCCTCATTTCACTCTACGGCCAAGTTTTAACCCTCAATAAGCCCTGTTGTGAGGTGAAGTTTTGAGGACCTAATAAAATGTCCTCACAACTGATAAAAAGACACACAGAGAGGGAGAGAGACACTGCATTGACTTTCAATTAATTTGGACACCTTAACTAAAGCTAATTTATGTTAACCATGACCATAATCCCCAACCCTGTCCCTAGTATTCCCTTCTTCATACTAACCTTAACCAGTTCCTCAGCAATAGGATGAAATGAAAAATTAGGACCAGGTTTTGATCTGCACAAGGTCTGATTTTATGCCAGATATGTCCCATAACATAAACACACAACATCATTTCATTAGCAAATGTTTTATTTTGTGAATGATTTTCTTGTGTTTTTTTCTATTTAATTACTTATTTTCTATTAATATCTGACTTATCTGTATTTTCTTTAATATTATTTACATAGTGTTAATTATTTCTACTACTATTTCTGTCATTATTAATTTATTTTGTTTGATTACAGTCCTTGTGGGGAATTCTGCTTTGCATTTACCAAAACATCTCATTTTTTATTTTCTATTTTTACTTGGTAAAGTGTCAGTGAAGGATGAGAAGAAGGATGGGGGTAAGAGTGTGTGTGTGGCGGGGGAAAATGATGCCGTATTTCCTTAATGTTTTGTTTATTCATTGACCTTCCACTAATAAAAATGCTTGTCTTACTGAGGGCCTTTCTGTGTGCAGTTTGCATGTGCGTGGGATTTGGTTCTCCAGTCACAGTCCAAAATCATTCTCTAACTCGACCGTAGGCGCGAGTGTTAGAGTGAATGGTTCTTCATCACTGTGTGTTTGCCCTGTGATGGACTGGTGACCTGTCCAGGTGTCCACCTGCCTTTCACCCCAGGTCAGCTGGGATTGGCTCCAGCTCCCCACGACCATCACGTAGAGGATAAATGATGATTTTTTTTTTTACACATAACCTGCTCTATTGTCTTATCCGAACACTCTGAACTTTTTTGTTCCAGCATATTAAAGGTGTTTGGTGTCACGTTTGTTTGAGTTCAGTCTTATTTATTGTTTCATGATGTAATGTCTGCTGCTGTTCTGTTAGGTCTATTTTAAAGTGACAAACAGCATTGTGTGAATTAATGTCTCTTAGTTTTTGTAGTGGCTGTTCTCGTTCAATCACCAGGCACCTGCTGCAGCAGCACGAATGATGTCTGCTCAAACCATCAAATTATACAGTATGTTCCTAATGTTAACACAAGAGGGCACTAAAACTCTGCTCTCTCTCTTTCACACACACAGAGAGAGAGAGAGAGAGAGAGAGAGAGAGAGAGGGGGAGAGAGAGATACATCTCAGTATGTGAAAGGATTCGAATTTAAACAATTGCAGTGACAATTACTTTTATTCATCAAATGCCACATTTTATTCCGAACAATGCATGTCAGCGCATCCAAAGAAGCTTGTCTTCGGTGCCTCACACATCATTCTGGTATGAATTAAAATGCCTGAAGTGTCAGTGCTTGCAAAATGGCACTAAAGTGGATGAATTTTATCTACTGATTTACTCTCTGGTCACACTCCATCTTAGTGCATCTGATACACTCAATACTTAAATATGAGAATCTTTCATTTCTCCATTGCAAAGATAATGAAAAGGTCACAAGAGAAAAGTGGAGATCGAACATTGGTGTGTGTGTGTTCGAGTATGAGTATGTTTTCTTCACATGTGGCCAATTAAAAGGGCTTTGAAGTGGTCCGGATCAGCTCTGGTTTTCTTTCTCTGGAGGACTCTACTGATTTGCATGAGTAAATGTCAAGAGCTACAAAAGCAGGACTCTGGTTCATCATGGCTCTCAAGCACGTAGCAGAACAACAAGTGTGTGTATGTTCTGTGTGTGTGAGTACCCAACGACACTGTCTGATTCTGTGTTTTCACCGTGTTCGCTGTGTTTGAGTCGCCATATATTTCCACTTATATCCGTGGCTCCACTCCCTCTAAAAAAAGGGGCCGCATCAGTGTTGCATTCCACTCATGGTCTGTTCCTGTTTACCCAAATTTGTATTTTCTTGTACTCCAGCAGCGTATAAAAACAGCCATATTTTATTGCACAACGCGGCAAATAAACCTAAACCCTGACAGCATATAATGTTTTAACTAACATGCTGCATGAGACACGTCAGACAACGATCCTGCGTCTTTGCAGCTTCAGTGGCATGGACAACTCACGAATAACAAAACACGCAAGGAGCCATTATTGATGAGCTGTCCGATGGTACTGAAGCTGCAATGGCTGTTATAAATGCATGAGGGATGACGGATATCCCTCCCTTGTGGCTCGTGCGTTCATTAGAGCAGCTTCAGTACCATTGGATATCCACTTTGATGGTTGCTCATCAACTGCAGCTGAATCTGCGTCAGCCTGACTGGGAGAGGACACCGACAGCGTGGAGCAAGAGGCCGGGGCTGCCAGACATCTTCTTGTGAGCTAATGTGTCCAAACTGGGCTTGGTCGACGCTGGGGGTAGCCGTGTATCTTCTTCCTCAGCTCTTTTTTAGTCATCGTTGTGGCTTTAACGCTGAAAAGCCAACTATGCTGCAACACCGATTAGAAGCTGTCGCAATGGTTCAGTTTTAATTAAACACAAAACAAGTTAATAAATCATGTTTATATTTATCTCTTTCTAACATTTTTAAAACGTTTTCTTTGACTCGAGGTGGCAGTGTGGCCCAGTGAGTAATGGGAGCGGCACTGGTCCACGCAGGCCCGTTACTGGCTACACTGCAGTTGAACACTTTGAGTGATGGGTTGTACAGGCGTGGCCAGTGTAGGCTGTGGCCTACAGGGAGCATGCACAGCCAGCACATGATGTCCATGTGATCATAAATGTAGACTGATGTGCTCATGTATGTCGACATAGGTTCAATATGCACCAGCACAGACGTGGGGGAATGATGACATTAACATATCATGCTGACCACCGCAGATCCCTGCAGATTTGAGGCTGTGGATAATAAACGTATAATTTCAGCCAAAGGAGAAAAAACATGAAAGTTTACTGTGTTTACAGTAGGTCGGGGGGGATCAAGGGCAGTAAACAAATTAAATATTGAGCGTTAACTAGTTTTGGAACAGTGTTGATGACGGGAGGTCGCCCTTGTCACCTCGACCACTTTGAGCCTCGCGGTGATAGTGAGTCACTTCAGTATCAGTCTTTAGTATCTCTTTAGTATGTCTTTAGTGTGTGTGGATGAACTGCGAGGATGAACCTGTGCTGCAGCCAAAATGAAATATTTACACAGTGCATTCCCATGTGCACCCTGGCAAAATGGATTTTTTTTGCCACAGTGCTCCTGCGCTGATGTGGAGGTCCATCACATTTTTTCCCCATTGTCTCGTAATGTGTTGTGTGATGTGTCAAACACCGAAGGATAGATTTTGATGAAATTCTTTGGGAAAGGAGGTTATAATAAGGAGGAAATTAATAGCTTTTGCTTGGTAAACCAGACACTAATCTGAATTCAGGAACAATGAATTTTGTGAGATAGAAGAGTTAATATAATTGGCAGTATTGTTTTGAGAATAAAGTCAAAGTATCACATATGTTGTACCATTAAAACTGGTCAAATCAAGATCTTGATCTTGTATTCACATGTGGAAACCGATCAGCCTCGGGGGTTGTTTCTCCTCTCTCTGTGCTTTCTGCAATTCTGCTTTTAATGAAAGTCTCACATTTGTGCCGTTGCGTCACTTAGACAATGAGATATTTCAGTTTCGACTGCAGTGGCGGATCAACTGACAGACTTGGAGTCAAGCAAGCAAGCAATGGTCAAAAAAAGAAAAAAGGGAAGAAAAAAAAAAAGATGATGCGTGATAAAGATGTGCTTCTTTTCAATCAGATCTTAAGCAACACACTGCAAATACTATATTTGCTCCGAGGTGTGTCTGTGGAGTTATCTTTCACCCTAGCATCTTTGTATTTGTGTAATCCATCCAGGGATACTCAGACTGCCTTCTGGGGCTTTTGTGGAGTTAGGTGGCTTGATTGCTACTCGCGCGCGCGTGTGTGTGTGTGTGTGTGTGTGTGTGTGTGTGTGTGTGTGTGTGTGTGTGTGTGTGTGAGAGGGCCAGAAAGATACCAGAGGGGCTTAAAGAAAGGAGGTGGAAGACAGATGGATGAGCCGAGAGGGGGCACATATGCTGGTTGAAGACTGCAGTTTAACTTATCACATCTGTCTGCTTTGTCTCAAGGTCTCGCTGAGAAAAGAGCTGGATTTGCAACACAGTTCCCAGCTGTGTGTGTGTGTTTGTGTGAGGAAAAGCAATGATTGTGTTATGTCTGGTTAGGTCTGACTCCAGTATCAGAAATGAGGCAATTGGAGTTTGATGGGATCAATAACTACTCAAGTCAAATGAAATAATGCTGGTTGTGCTGGACACAAACACTAGCAACTGAATAACTGTTCCACCGACTGTATTAAATACACACAATTAAGTTAAAATGTTCACTGATAATTTGAAGCTTGTCCCTGCAGATGTGAAGCGTTTGAAAGGGTGGATAACATGAGGCTCGCCTGTGTGTGCAGGTCAAAAGCCTGTTTATTTATTTTTCCATAATTTATTAGCACATCATTATAAAGTGTTTTTGTGTGGTATTTGTTCCATTGTGGTTAAATTCCAACTGTCATTCCCCCCCAACGGCATTTGTCTCTGCTTTATCTCTACAGGTAAATTTCTGGGGAACTCATTTCTTGTCGGTTTCCATGGGATCTCTGTTTCTTTGACAACACAAAGAGAGAGGGGAAGGTGGTTTCGAAAAAAGCAATAAGGTTCCAGCCTGGATTTCAACTCTAAACTGTTGCAGTCACCTGGTAGGGATCTTATCTCAGCAGGACAACGTGACAGCTCTGAAATTGCCCTTTCATGTGATTTTACCACTGCCTCCCACTGAATCTCTGTGTGCTGCTGTCCCGAGGCCTGACTGTCAACGCTGACTTGTTGTGAGCATGCAGGAGCAATAATATGTCTTTTTTAAACATTTGTAGGATGTCAGATGGATATGATGTTGTATAGCGGTATCTTGTAGATGTCGAGGAACACAGAAAATGGTTTTACACGGTGGTCAGAGCAGAACAATGAACCCTACAATCAAATCGCTGACATGAGAGACATGAATGCTCAGAACAATTGTGTATACAGATTCAATATTGGGTCACGCATGTTGTAGTTAACTGGAGCAGGACACACAGATGCAGATTGTAGAGAGCAAAGAAATAAAACATGGGAAACATTGCACTGAATGCAAAACCACTCCACAGTTAAACAATGGGGAAATAGCAGAAACTGTAATTCAAAAATCAAGATAAACATGGTGGAAAATGGGACAACATATTAGAAACAGTATATAAGAGAGTGGGAATCATCATTTTGAATGTGCAATGGACTATAAATACTTAAAGAGTCTCTTCTTGTTAAAATTCAAAATTCATAAGACCAAAAGCTTGTTTAAAATCCCAAAAGCTGATGGAACAAGTGATCTTACATAAAGAACTCGCCTCTTGCCTAACGGTTGTCAATCCGCATGGACTTAGTTTCAGACGAATCTGAAATTGTGAGTGTACTGTCTTGCTGTTTGAGTGGCAAGACACACACATCCTCAGCAGTACATATACATATATAGATATACATACAGTACACTCTGTGAACTCAGTTTTCCATTTAACTGGACACATTTCTCCTCAGTGTCTTTGTAACACAATCATGTCGCTAATTCATCATGTCGTCCCTCAGGTAAGGATCAGGATTTTTCTTGATAAAGAATATTTAAATGGATATTCCTCCTTGAATTATATGAAACGTTTGCAGATTTTTTTCAGCACATTTCACTTAATATGTCTCTTTGAATCAACTGTAAAAATGTATTCATTCACCAAGATTCAAAACTATCAGCCAAAAGTGCTCTTAAGATCCTGCTTTCAAATTTGAAAGAACATTTGATTTCTTGATGATGTCAGTTGACATTATAGTATGCAGGATTTCAGGAAACCCGAACGGGTCAGTGTTGTGTCAGCGTTCACTGTTTGTCAGTGAAATGTCAGAAGCTGTCATTTTCAGAGCTCCAACCAACACGCACACACACACACACACACACACACACACACACTGCCTCTATTTGCCTCCCTCTCTCTCCCTCCGCAGCTCTCTGTCAAACCTCCTTAAAAAGAAATTAAATAATGCATCTTCATTGCTGTGAAGCTGTGCTGAATTCATCAATCATTGAGTCTGCCAAGAGAAACTGGAAAATATTCACCAGCAGTTTCACAAGTCAGTGGAGCTTCCATCTGCTCATTGCTGATGGCCAAATATCTGAGTTCAACATCTCAATTTCCTTCACTTAAGCTTCCCATATGCAAACATGGCACATATGTTAATATCTATGGTAGTCATTGGAGTTTTTTTTTTATATATTATTATGGAAATTGCTTTCCCAACTTTTCACCGCAGCATCCTTTTCTGAATTCTGAGAGGTAAAATATGAAATATTCCTCCCTGCATCCCACAGCATATTTTCATACACATTGTGCTGCATGGCAATGTTTATCTAGGGAAAGACTGAGCTAGAATGCAAAGCAACATTTTAAACCTCCCTGCTTTGTCAAGTTTTGATAGAGAAGGTTTTAGGGTGTGTTTACATACAGAGTCTAAAACACTTAAAAAAAACAAACAAACTAGAAACCAGAGCTGGTTTTGACTCAAGAACATTGGGTTGAGCTTCTGTTGTGATCGTTGTTGCCAAGCAATAAAAACCTGGGAGCTGTTGAGATGTCTGAAGTTGCTTCAGCTTTACCTACTTATATGTATACAGCAGCAGCACAGGAGCAAGTGGTGGCAGAAGCATTTATGCCATCAAATGGCTGCATGACTGGGCTTTTTTTTGAGCAGTGAAATACACTTAAAACAACTTTTCATTGCCACCTCTTTTCATTCATTCTTTACTCACTTGACGAGCACAATGTTGGTGTTGCCTCCGTCTTTCTCAACATAAAAATAATCACTTCCTGTGTGCAAGGCAGGAATTTTGAGGACTAAACACCAGTATACTGAGAAACAAAGAGAGAGTCACGTGGGGCTGCATTGTGTGAGCTCATCTGACAAAGATTTGAATGTAATTGACATTTGTTTATGTTTAAAATTCACACTCTACGGTTTTCACAAAAAGACAGGAAATAGAGGTAAAATGATGGGGAGAATGAAAGTGAAGTACAGTATGTTTTTAAATATGTGGAAAAAGAGGTGGGGGACTTATCTTACTTACAGTACGATGACTCGAAACAACTTGACTTCTGGAATATTTACATGTTCTCAAATATGGAGAGGTTCACGCTACGATTTGTTTCTGAAACAAAGAAAACACTTCTGCGTACAAACCTGAGCGTCACCACAAAGGAAGTCAGTTGGTTGCTATTCTTTATATTTTAGGCTCTGTAGTTTCATTTATGTTCACTTTATTGATGTTAATTATATCTTCCTTTTTCTTTTTTTTTTTTGTATAAACAATTCAGTCTTTACATTGTGTAAGTAATACAGTGTTTCTGTTGCAGATCATTTTTTTTAGTATATTTAAATGTGGAATATCATCTTATATAATATATATATATATATAACATTTTATTCATACTACTTGCTTGATTTCCTTTGAAATAAGTTTCTCTCTGGCTTTAATGATGTTTGGCTATACAAACAAATGAGGGACATATATATGTATATACGGTACTGAACTCCAAATCTCCTCTGATTTCAAATAAAAGCTGAAGGACAGAGTGTGTAAAATGTTGCTGTCTTGTGGCATTTAGTCTCTGGGGAGGTTGCTCCCTCTTCCCTAAACATACTAAATACTGCAAGCATTTCACACCTCATATTGAGCGAGTCATTCATCATGTGCTCTCCCTGCAGTTCTGCTGTCGGAATTAATCATATGGAGTAAATTCCCCTGCAGGAAACCAGCTACAGGAAAGGAGACCATGACGGTGCAGGAAACACTGACACTCTTCTGTGTTTGTCATCGGCTTTAGGGCTAATTATTCCCCTTTTTGATGCAGTAATACAATATTTTAATCTGTGAACACACATAGGCAGAGTTTAAGACACATTCGTATTCATTCATTATTCATGATCATCAAACATTGAAGGTAGAAAAGGGAATTCACATCAAATGCTATTATTACAGGCTAGTACATGACATATTTGGTGACATGTCAAACACGGACAAAATGGCTGCATAGCAGAGAGCCATCTATTCCAAGAAACGACTACCAACTTCCTATAATTTCCCCGGGAGCTTAAGCAAAGTTAATTAAATACAAATAAGCAACTAAATAAATAAAATAAATACACCAGATGAGCAATAATCAAATCCTTGCAATTATAGTCCAAACCATATTGGCTTCTTGACCTTATATTTTATCAGTGATCCTGGTCATCATGATTTTTGTCAGGTCATTTTTTATTTTTTTTTCAATTGGTACTTTCTTTCACTATAAACATGAAAGAATAACAAAGGTCTCCATGCATCATTTAATCCAGTTATACTGTTATGAGCCAAGGCAGTGTTCTGCTTCACTGGGAGTGAAAGTCACAAAAAGGAGTTGATTTCATTTAAAAACTGCAAAGGTTTTCTTTAAATCTCAGCCGGGTCTGGATGGATGGATGGATGGATGGATGGATGGATGGATGGATGGATGGATGGATGGATGGATGGATGGATGGATGGATGGATGGATGGATGGATGGATGGATGGATAGATAGATAGATAGATAGATAGATAGATAGATAGATAGATAGATAGATAGATAGATAGATAGATAGATAGATAGATAGATAGATAGATAGATAGATAGATTTCTTGTTTCTATGTTTCTAGAAAAGACATAATGTAGTGATATTTCAATGTCCTCTTTTAAAATATACTAATTCTTAGTATATTCGATGGTTCATGTGTGTTAAACCTGATTTTCACGTTAGATGTTAGAGGTTACATATTGTAAGGAGTCTAAAATGGTATTGACATGAAATAAATGGAAGTTGTTGAAAGGGAATGCTGCTGTTTTCTCTGTCTTAATACAACACTAAAAGACCTGAATACATTGAAAACTAACTCTGAGCCAGTGATTCAACTACATCAAGGTCAAGGTAAATTTATTTGACAAGAAGTACAGGGGTGAATAAAAAGGATAAAGAAAAATACAATACAGGCTAAGAACAAATATATCCTTGTATCGCTTAGTTTTGCAAATTGGCAATTTTTATGACGGGAGAGTCTGAAGTTTGCCATGTCGAGGGTCGGAGCCCATCTCCATCCTGTCACTGGTAATTGTGTGGTAAGTAGGGATTCTTGGTAAAGCTGTGGCTCTCCAATCTGCCACTTCTGCCACTTCTCATTTCCTCCCTGACTTACTTTATGCTACCTTACTAATAATTTAGCCGAATGTGACTCAACCTCAATGTTACCATGGCGACACTTAGGTCTATCTCACCAACTACAGCCTATACTATGTATAAATAACCCCCCCCTTTTGTCCATTAACTCTTTATCCTCTCCTGTCCTCATTTGCTGTGGAGGTGATTTTTGTGAAAAAGAAAGAATCTTGAGGTACCTCAATGTATTTGCATTCAGTCGATGAAATTATGAACAGGTGAACAGGTGAGGAGCATATAATTCATTTTTACAACTTAAATGGTCCCTTTCAATGGCAGTGAGCACACACACACACACACACACACACACCATTTACTGACATTACGGCATCTCAACAACTGCAGATTATTAGACAATGCATTTAATGCAAATCCTACTAAAACAGATTGTTGAATACTTTCCCCCTGGCTGACATGCATTTACTTTGACAAACAGGGAAACAAAGTAAAACCATGGCCAACATCCAACTCTAAGCCTGACCTTACTGTACAAAGGCAAACCGTGAACAACAACACTTTCATTACAGTAATGAGTCACCTGTGTAGTTGTGCGTTATGGCTAATTACATTTTTATTTCAAGAAAGAAAATCCTTCACTGCTTTTGTTCAACGTACCGGTTCAGGGTTGTACAGGTTTGACACGACATGACCAAAGAAAAATTGAAGTATGAGCAGAAATTTAACACTCAAGGACTTCTCTTTACTTTACATTTTCATGGTGAAACTGTAGCAAGAGAAACATTTGTTTGAACCCAAACTTGTCACCTAAATCCAGGGAATCAATATTTCTTCTGTTTCCCCTAAAAAGATTTTGTTAAAGAAAGAAGGAAAAATACAAAAAAAACATCTTGTCAAGCCAACACATCAGTGTGGTGAGATGTTGAATACATTGGCTCTAACTTACCCTTCATTCCCCTTCTCAACTGTTACCTCAGTGCAAGTCTCCGTGAACAACACAGTCTTGCTGTAATTAAAAAGCTTAATTAAAACCCAGAGGGATGATCTTCCTCCAGGTTCTGTCTGCCCACTTATCACAGAAAGAGACGGAGAGAGAGAGAGAGAGAGAGAAAGAGGGAGGGAGAGGGAGAAGCACGGACAAGCAGCCGTGAGAAACGTCTCATGGCAAGAGTGTTGGCAGCGTGACAGAGTGAGAACCCACTGGGAGACAGAGCTGGGGCGGCAGGACTGAGTCGATAGCTGCTTCTGTGATTCACTTGAACAGCCACTTTGAATCCTGACAAACAAATTAAGTACTTCACTTAGGCAACATTCTTTGAAAGTGGAAGTTAGAAATAAATACATTATGCCTTGAGTCCAGCTGTGGCCGCTCATCACTGCAACCCCACTGGCCCAATCAGTCAAAACATCAGACTCATCATACTTAAATTGAGCCGCAGCGTTTGATTATTAGGGTCAAACTGAAGACCTTTTTTTAAAAAATATTTCCAGAATAAAGTCATAATCGCGCCCTCCATGCTTATTTTCTCCATCAGGTCTTCAGCCTCTGATTACCATGCTCTCTCAACCAGCAGCCGGGATCAGCGACAATGTCTTTAGCCACCACTCCCTTCCTTTAAGAGATTATTTGCAACAATAAAGATTATTGTACTGATTCTGACGCTTCTGACTCCTGTATGTTACTTTCCCTGAGCCGGGGAAATGCCACATCAATAAAAGCCCTTTTCATTGAACCATTTCTTATGAAAGTCCTGAAAATAATCCATTATAGATCAGCGTTACGATTCCAGTGTCATATTTCCAATGCACTCATGTCTTTCTCGCGTGTGTACGAGTGTTTGATGTGTTGCAGGTGTGCACGGTCGATTAAACCACGTGTGTGTGTGTGTTTGTGGGTGGACCCTGGGGGCCGATTGATCCGGCACGAAAGTCAAAGCATAAAGCTCAGTTCACTCGGCTGAAGTGACATACCGGATTATTATTTTCAACTGATGTGACTCAGATGTGACAATTGCATGGATTTCAATTTTACAAACCAGATGTGTCACTTCAGTATGTGGTCCTTGATGAGATGTATATCAGAGGGCGGCCACATTTAGATATGGTAGTTAAGAATGTGATGAGTCAGCGTTGAATTGGATTTGAGCAATGTGGCGGTGTAATCAGGCCGGATTCTCCCAGCAGCTCAAACCACTCACACAGCCAAACTGCCAGCAGACAACTTATGGTTACTGCATAGATAGATAGATCGATAGATCGATAGATCGATAGATAGATAGATCAATAGATAGATAGATCGATAGATAGATAGATAGATAGATAGATAGATAGATAGATAGATAGATAGATAGATAGATAGATAGATAGATAGATAGATAGATAGATAGATAGATAGATGCTGTAGTAAACAAAAGCGAGTGTAAATTATGCACACATGAATACATACAGTAAATAACTCTTGTATCAATCTCACTTCCTGTTGGTTTTGCATTATTTAAGCGAAAGCTTCAGCTTGAGTAAGTGAGAGCACTAAAAGTGATGAAGATGTTTTCATCAGTTGGAATCCGTCACCGAGCTCTCTGCCCCACCGTTCTTCAGGGTGACGGTCAGTCGTCATACATCATACAATCATCACAATGTACCATATGGACTCCTGGTGTACTAAATGAGTATTTATAGGTGCTTGTGGATAGATTTAATGTTTTTACTGCCTAATGTAAATCTGGGTTGGTGGGGGAAAAAAAAGAGAATGAGATGAATGAAATCCAGCCCACTGCTGTGCAGCAGCATCTGGTTCAGTCATCATGTTGATGGGGGTGATTAGACCAGGTATTTTAGATTTGGAGGTGATCTGATGGGTCAAAGGTGTAATTAGAATTCAGGGGGACATAAATATGTGCTGCACTTTATCGTCTCTTCCCCTCTAAATGAGATTATAATTTACGAAGTTGACATAATGTGCTATTAAAGAAGACCTCAACCTTGTGATTAAGACCATTAACTCCTCAGGAAAATGTAATATTAACGTTGTAAATCAAGTGGGAATTAGGCTCATTGTCTCATTGACTTCCATTCAAATGGAGCTGTGTTTACAACCGGTACAGTCGCCCCCTGATGGCTATTCTATATATTCTTATTTTCTGTTTGGCTTCAAAGTGAGAGCCAGGAAGACTATGTCCACTTTTCCATATGAGCTGCTGTGTTAAAGCCTTAGCTTTGTACAATTTTGCCAACACCATGTTGACTCTTCTTGAACCAGAAGAAAACATCTTTAGATGAGTAAGTGGCTCCAGGAACAAGCAAGGGACTTTATCTTGCTGAGAGCTGTGTCAGTCATGCCTCAGCCACACCCTTAAACCCTCATTGTATTAAATTGGATGGAAGCTTAAAAGATGCTGCATTGACAGCATGAACATCTTTGGAAACGTTTTTATCAGCATTATAAAGATTTTGTGTCATTTCCTCTTAAACGCACTGCTCGTTTAATACATCTGAGGATTCCACACATGCAGTCACATTTAGAACCTCTTGTGCCATAGCCAACCAGAGGCTCTTTCTGCTGTATCAGATGTAGTTTGTCATCCCGATCAAAAGCTGTATATAAAAAATGGATAGAGTCAGTCCATTTTGAAAGTTGAAGCCTAAAAAGTAGGATGGAAGCCGCAGGTAACCACCAAATATCTCAGTTTAGAATGAGAAGTCAGAGCCTATAGTTCTCACTTGATTTATAACATCAGTAAACATTTAAAAATGTGATTCAAATGTTAAATGCTAACTTCCAGGTGCCTACCTGCAGGTGACGTCCTTGAATTTCTTCTGGAGTCTTTAAAACAGGAGTTCATTTTGCGCCTGGATTACTGTGTCAACTTTAATATACATTATATGATCCTGATTGGCTTCACTTTCCAGACCGAGAGACAATTTCCTTTATTGATACTTTCCATCGTTATTTACCACCAACGTCACCATCTGGATGTCACTTCAGGGAAAGTCAGGAACATCAGCAGGAATATGTGTATGTTTATCTGGTGTTGTTGTGAAGACAGAGTGTGACATTAAGTTGTACGTCAGGTCTGATTATCATGTACCGCTGGATGTTTAACTCGTATAGACAGAGATAAAAATCCCCTGCTCATCCTCACCTGCATACAAAACCCCCCCCAAAAAAGCTGATTAAAGATCAGAAATAGCAGAAGCAAAGCTATTGCATGCGTGTGTGTGTGTGTGTGTGTGCATGTGCCTGTGCTCAATAAAGTGAGTCAGCATCCTATGAGGTTTATTACCTACATCTCTCTGGCTTGGCTGAATGGGTGATTATAAAAGACGCCCATGAAGCTGTTTTCCTGGAACTCACTCTCCCTCTGTTTGCATAGCCATTTCTACAAGGTTGCAGTCTGTGTTTATAGGGATAAAATTGTTTTACGTGCCAAAAAGTGTTCAAGCTGAATAAAACATCCATTTCCCTCTCTCGCTGTCTCTCATTATCTCTCTCTCATACATTATTTTAAAAAAGTTAAAAACTCTCTCACTGGAGATGTCTCTAAGGCAGTGTGGTAATGTGATATTACTGTATTTAAGTACAACATTCATGTATCTGCACTATTGTACATTTGTACTATCAAATAAAATCAGAGGTAGAGTTGATAATGGTCTTTACATATATATATACATGTATATATGTATATATATATATATATATATATATATATATATATATATATATATATATAGAGAGAGAGAGAGAGAGATTTATAGTCTTGATGAGCTGCTTTACACTACCGTTTTCACCCATTCGCATGGGGTTAAGTGCCTTGGTCAAGGACATGTCATTTTCTGGAAAGACGCTTGTATTTTTACTCAGGTATTTCATTTACTTTATGTAAGACTGCTCTTAGGAGAAGAATAAAGGAAATGTAATACATTGTGAACACAGTGTCACAATGGAGGCTATAGAGCTCCAGGCTACAGCAGGAAAAGCTGCTGCAAATAATGAACAACACCAATATATCACACCAGTGATATACAGTATTGAACTCTGAGGGTTCAGAGTTCAATATATCACAGAAGTTGACAGAATATACCTGACCCTTATAGTGCCCCTGCAGTGATTTCCACATGTATAGATGTAGCTGTATAGTGGACTTTATGTGAGACCTGCAGTAACCCAACATCTTCAACTTTCTGATAAACTCTCCCTCATCCTACTCCGCAGAACGCGTACATAAAATAAATTTAAATAAAGTTTGCATTGGACTGTGTACCTGATACAGAAGCATAAGCCATTGCCTGTGGAATCTTAAATCCTCCAGTTTTGTAGAGGATGCGACCGTGCACCTGTTAGGTGTTACTAATGCTTTCATTTCTAATTTGAAGCAAACGGCGCGGCAGTAAAAAAGACTCTCGGTGCATCGTCTGAACACCTTGAGTTCTCTCGAGGTCCTCTTTTCTGTATTTATGATCAAACAAAGAGGCACTGAAAAATGAAGCCTGCAAAAACAGCTGCCTGTGGATGCAGAACATAATCAAACACTCGGGCTTGAAGCTTCATTGCAGAGCAGTGAAGTCCACAGAAGTTGCCGGTGCAACACTGAACATATACTGTATTTACAAAGGTATTTGGCCACACCTGTTAAGTGTTAAATTCAGCTGTTTCAATCCTTCACTGGAGATTTTCTATTCCAACACGATTATGACCCGGTGCACAAAGCAAGGACTATAAATAACATGGTTTGACAAGTTTGATGTGGAAGAACTTGACTGACCCGCACACAGAGCCCTGACCTCAATCCCACCCAGCACCTTTGGGATGAACTGGAACAGCGATTATGAGCTAAACGCCTTCACGTCCAACACCAGCGCCTGACCTTGTAAATGCTCGGAGGCATGAGCACATTACACCGATCCATGTCTTCCGCGCACTGGCTCCCTGTGCACTATACTGGATTGATTTTAAAATTATTTCATTTGCTTTTTAATGCCTTCATAATCGTGCCCCTCCCTATCTTTGTGATCTGCTTCAGCCTTATGTTCCCTCAAGGTCACTAAGATCAGCAGATCAGCTCATTACAGGACTGAAGCATGAGGAGGATGAGCGTTCTCTGTCTCAGCTCCTAAACTACATCAGGCCCACACATTTATTTTCATTGGCTTTGTGAGTTCTGTTTCTTATGTGTTGTTTTTTTTTTAGCTTATTTTCTTGTGTTTTGTTTTTATTATTATTGTTTTGAAATGCTTATTTTATTGGCTTTTAGGTGTGACCTCGTATTGTTGATTTGTATCATGTGCACTGCACTTTGGTCCACCGTGTGGTTTAAAAATGTTCTTTATAAATACAATTGGGTTGGATTGGATTGGATAAATGCTGTACAGAATGAATGGGCACAATATCCCGTAGAAACACTTCAAAATCAAAGGCTTCCGAGACGCGTGGAAGCTGTTACAGCTGCAAAAGGGGAAGCGACTCCATATTAAAGTATTTAAATACGTCACTACAGTCCCTGTTGGTGTAATAGTCAGTTTATGAAGACAGAAGTGGACAATTTGGCATCAAAGATAATGAACTTTTTCTCTGACTTGGAGTCTGGTGTCCATGTAGAATCAAAATGATAATGTGATAACAGAGGGAGAGGCTGAAACTGATGTACTGTATATAAAAAATAAGTAGTTCCTATCATCATCACTCTTCATCTCTCTGCATCTGGACCGATCAGCCGTAAGACAGACCAGCCTCGGAGGAAAATGCTGTCTGGTGAAAGCAGATGTGACATGTTTGTCAAGGTTAACTGCACGCCATGAAACGCATGCATACAAAACAAGGCATGGCCACACGAAACGGGTCTTACATTAGAGGAAGAAAACCTCCCAGCAGTGCAGGGTGTGGTTTCCATGGATACACAATCACAACATTTAAAGGGAGTTTTGTCTCACCAGGCTTTGGGTTCTCGGAGAAGTCAACAGTATCAACGTTATACATCAAAAATTCATGTGCTGCTGCGGATCTAGATTTCAGCAATAGAAACAGGAGAAGTTATGTATGATTTTGCACAGTAGACAGTATATAACCCAGGCTGCAAAAGTACATGTCATGCACTGTACGTGATCTGATTTGTTGTCATAACTACATTTAGTGCTGGTTTGTTCCAGGAAATTCACAGTTGTAGGGCGCAGCATGTTCTGACTGCAGAGAGCTGACTGTTCCACCTCCTCTAATTATGGCTTTGATTGTGCCATTTTTATTTCAAGAGCAATGAATATGAAAAGAGTGTGAAAGGGGCTTGTCGCACATGCACCTGCAGTTTCCCTCTGTAAGATATTTCTATTTTTGGCCTCCTTACAATATAATGTACAATATTATGTACATAATAGAGAGTAACACATTTTTTTTCCACAGTCAAAGAAATCATTTTCTCACAAGAAATACGTCCGTGAAGTGGGTCATCTTTTAAGATGACAACATGAACAAGAATTGAGCTTCATTTGGTCCAAGACCATGCAAGTATCTAACATGTTACAAGTTAAAGGTATAGCTATGGAGATCCTGGAAAAACTGTTCTTTAAGTCCAAGCCCCT
Source organism: Solea senegalensis (assembly GCF_019176455.1). NCBI lineage: Eukaryota > Metazoa > Chordata > Actinopteri > Pleuronectiformes > Soleidae > Solea > Solea senegalensis. The sequence goes on from NC_058035.1 coordinate 15,152,083, forward strand.
TTCTTCAGACTTCTTCAGTTCTGACAGCATCTGTCACAGCATCTGTAACTTTCGGTACTTTTTGGTGACGCAAACTTCTTTTGGATACTTGTTCAAATGACAACGTGATGCCGAAAAACAACAAAACTACTCTCGAAAGACCCCAACTACATGTCCAGTAGAAACATGGCATCACTTTGCAGCTCTTTCTGGGCTTTCAAACACAGCACCGATGTTCACTCCGGTCTTGGGAGTCACAGTCCTAGGTAAAGTGGACAGTCCTAGGTAAAGCGCAACTGTTAATAACAACATGAGTGATGTTTGAGCTGGCACGTGGAATAACAAGCCATCGTTCTTTATTATTATCAACATTTGTGCTTTTCTTGAAGCGTATCTTCCTGTAATATCCCTTCTTCAATCCAACAACAATGGAAGGATTTGGTTAAATGTAACCACGACTCATTCAACACAATAACCAAGCAAAACTCAGCATAGACCAACGTTAACAAAAATCTAAGGCCTTTTGTGATATAAACAACAGGATTATTGACGCGCACACAAATAACGACTTCATGAATGCACGGCCTCTGCAGCGGCCTTTAAACAAAGCTTTTTTCCTCCTGTCACCGTCATCTGTCGGTGTTTTGTTCCCATTGCAAACTGACAAACACAGAAAATAAATAAATGAGTGGATGACAGTTGTCTTTGTCCGTATGGAGTGACTCACACGTACCAAGAGCACATCTGTGAGCACAGCGAGGCTGCAACAGCAGCAGAAACACGGGAGTCATTTCCGTCTGGGTTGTCCCACTGTAATAATTGGTGACAATATGAAGTGAAGGAAAAGGCAGATGTCTCATTGTAAACTCTCTGGAGAACTGTAAATGAAGTTTAAGGCACACATGGAAGCCAAATCGTCTGCTCCACATGAGACGCAATCTAGTCAATCAATCTGTATAGTCACAAAATGTGTTTTTTGGACATAAAAAAGTGCTGACCTTAAAACCGAAAGGTAAAAACACATCTTTAATTCAACACACGAGAGAATTCAAACTTTCCTGGCCACTCGTCCCACATGGTGCATCACATCAGGCACTGATGGACTGCTGTGAACTGCAATTGGCCTTGAATGTTGTTTTGCCAGAGATATTTCTGGTGATGGAAACTTAAGAATCCCATTGCCATGGCAACTATAATGTGTGGGCCAAGTTGCATGACATAATATGCCAAATCACCATTGCACAGAAATGGCACACAAGACATTTTAACTAAAAACTAAAGGTGTTTAAAGTAAATGCAGATTCTCTCCTCTTGACTCATTATATATGTCACAAAACACTATTGGTTAAGGTAAGGGTTAGGCATCAACTGGTTATGGTTATGGCTAAGGTTAGGGATAATCCTTTGCCTATAGGCTGTATTTATATATACATATATACATGTATAAACTGTGTATATGTGTATATATATATATGTATATATACTGTAGCTGCATAACCTGTGTGCTTCTCCAGTGTTTCAGAGCAAAGAAATGAGCTGAATTTCACATGAATTGAAACCCAATTTTTAAACACTTAGCCACTTTTTAATCATTCAAATTCGGTAAGGTGGTGAGTGACACATTTCCCTGCGGGGTGACAGAGTCAGAAGGGATGTTTCTCATCGCTTTAAACCCACTCCGAGTTCGAGCGAAGACAAACGTGTTATTATGTGAGAATGAGATGTCGTCGACACACCGTTATCACATTAATTAAATCAAGAAATGTAATCAAATTAAATACACATTCACCGCGCAAACTCAAATCTGTCGTTTATATAAACTGGTTTTAATGTCCTGTAATAACTATCATATAAATCCAATCGCATTATATCCTGTAATCCTCAGAGGACCGTTCCCTTGCCTTCTTTCAAAAATCACATGTGCCAAACCCAACAGGAAGCAAAGTGTAGACACATGCTCGTGTACCACTTCACGTATACTTCATGACACATGTGACGAGCTGCAGCTGTGTGAGGCCTTGCTCTTGTTGTCCCTGTGTAATAGAGAGCTCATGAATTACTAAACACAACCACACAACCACACAACCCCTCACCCACGATCGACGGACACACCGCGGTCGTCCAATATTCACAGATTTGCATCTCTGCAGTTCCTCTCACTCTGAGGGAGGAAACATTCGGATGAAGGTCGTGCGTCAGATCTGAACAGACTGAATAGAATGTTTCTGTTAAATTGTCAAAATAATCTTTATAATCTGTAAATCCAGTCGGGATTACATCTCTATCATGCATGAGCTTTGTCACTGCCCAGGGTGTAAACACCGTGATCAGCTGTTCATCAGTTGGGCTCGTCAGCCCCATAGCCGATCATCACCACGGTGGTCACCAACCACCATCACCACCAGTGTCTGGACTTAACCCTTTAACACCTGGGCCTCACAATGCTTGTCTTGACTTTTATTTTGTTTATTTTAACCATAAAAGGGCCAGAACATTTCCAGAGTGGGTGTTATTGCCCATATTTTCAGAATAACTTTTAATAACTGGCAGTCATTTACAATTTACTGCATGTTAAAATAGTGTATTAACAGTTTAAAATGTGTTCAATTTGAAATTTGAACAGTACAAAACATATTTTAAAAACCATTTGTTTGAGTCTTTGTCTCAAAAATAGAAAAAACTTCAGGTGTTTTTCCAACTCGCTCCTCGCTAGTGACAAACACGCTGATTCTCTGGCTTCCTGCAACACCGTGGGTAAAATAATAAAAATAATAACAAACAATAACCACATGCTGGCTTTGACATGCAACTTCTCAGCTTTCAGAAACCGTTGGAATTTTCCCGACAGCACAAACCGTCGCATAACTACAGTAATGCAAAGTGTGCTTGCACAAATTTGTCGTCCGTGCCCCCATAAGCACCGAACACAAATCATTCTGTAATACGTGTATTTTCATAGGCATGTCTCTCATGATTAAAATGCAATTATCTGCTAAGCAACGTGAAAAAAACACTCATTTCCGAAGCATCCCGACTTTAACACGGCGATAAAACACATCATGTCAGCGTGATCGTGTCCCACGTTAGAGGGAGTGAGCGTGATGATTACCATCCATCCTGGTTATAATTACACACCATGCATGAATATGACATGCCATTTATTTATGACATGAAAACAGTGTGAGTAACCTGTGTTCAGGGCCAGAAATAGAACAATCATATTGTGGCGCTCGGTGGACGTCTTGCCGTGTTTCACACCACTACCAACCCTTCCTCCTCCAGGTGAGAATACTCCAGAAATATACGGACAGATGTGCAAACTACAGCACTTCACTGATATAACATGTAACAATCTGCTGAGAATTCACATTGACTTCAATAACATATGCAAACGAAAAATGAGTTGCATGTTTGTGGAAACAACCTGAAATAGTGACCTGTTTTCTACTGGTTTATCCTCCCTTTGCATATAGATTTGGCCTTTCTGTGGTTTGTTCACCCTGCGTGTTCCTCTTGCAGGTGATTAAAAACCAAATGCGTCTGTGGCTCTCAGCAGAAGTCGGATGCCAGTGGACCTCTGGCCTCAGGGAGGCAGTAATACGTCTATTATAGTTTAGTGCACCGCCATGAGACAAGGAAGATGTCTCACTGAACTGTGATCTCTTTTTTTCACGAGAGAAAGACAATATTATGAACAGTGACATTGTTTTATTTAAATGCAGCTTAGAAACCATGTTTCTGTCCGCTGAATACACAGGTGTGAGCGAGCGCAAGAAGCATTCATCATGTCAAAAGCGTTCAACGACCAGGATTTCTGAGCAGCAGAATTCACTCCTGAAACTTTTCGTACAGACGCTTCTTGGTGTTTTTCAGTCATACTCACTTTACTAGTGTTGCCTCCATCTGTCTTGACACAACACAAATCACTTCCTGTGTGCAGCGTACAAATGTGACAGGGCAAAGCGGATCGAAACGGGGTCACTTGAACCCACTACCCACTGCCCCGGTTTTCATTCAGCCAGGCAACACCAGGCTACCTGTCAGTGTGAAGAAGGGTGAGAAGTGGAGAGGATTTTTTTTGTATCGTGAAAAATAGAGCTATTTGCTGAATGCCTTTCTGCTCCCCGCGGATATTATTATGAAAAATGTGGTTGAATTCTGACAAAAGCTACACAAATGATTGTCAAATCTCTCTCTACGGGTGAGAGGAATAATGACATTAAATATTTTACTATAAGCCCCCACTCGATAGCGGCAAATTGCTTTACAATTATTGAAAGCGATTAAGCTTAACAAAAACAAATTAACACGAGTGGCTTCATGTCTAAAAGAGAAGAATGGGTGGTGACCAGTCTTCAACCAGGGTAGGAATAAAAAAGAAAGAAAAAGCGTAGTGGTATGATTCAGGAGGGAATTGAATTCACAGACTGTGATCATGAACCTTAACACGAAGTACATCAGCTCAGAAAAGATCCATTCTGTCATGGCAACATAATGTTTTCAGTTTTATGTAGCATTATAAATGAATCAAAAAAGAAAAAAATACCACACTGAATGCACTCTTATACCCTGTATAAAGACACTGCAAACATATTCTGTCAGCGCACTCACTCATTATGTAGACACTGTACAAACATCAAATGAGCAGCCTTGGCAGATGTTTGAACTCTCTCCCAGTGCTTTATATAGTTTTAAAAATAATAATAATAATAATAATTATTGACATTAATAAGCTGCTATGACGTGATCTGCAATATTTCCAACTAATGTTACATATTCTGTGAAGTTGTGTTCCTACATTGGACAAAACAAGAGCAGGCCGGTGAGGAGACGTGGCAATTTTTAACTATTTATTCAAAGGTTTGAGGGACGTATAGTTGAAGTGCCCGGCAGTAGAGGCGTAGATCGATTCCAAACAGCAGTGAGGATCAAAGTCAAAGGCATCATGTGCACAGGGAGCGAGCACTGGACACACGAGAGCGCAGGGATCAGCAAAAAGGCAAAAACAAAACAGCAGCGAGTACGATTTTCAGGAGAGCCGTGACTTTACCTCCGAGTCGTCCGTTACGATGCGGCTACGAGTGACTGCAGGACCAGGAAATATGAAGGCTGCACTAATGAGTGTATTGACAGCAGGTGTGCTCCCGCCACAGGTGAACCGATTACATGCTGGAGGTGGAGCAGGAGAGAAAGGAGGCGACGGAGGAGGAGGAGGCATAGTGTATGTATTTGTTACTGGATCACAACTATTTATCTGCTGTTTGCATTTGCCAATGATTATTTGAGCCCTTGCAGCAGAAATGACATACTCTGCTTTTAAAGCTCAATTCTGTGGCGTTCATTTCTCCACAAAAAAGTTTTCAGGACAGAAGAGTCCCTAACATGCACTGCACACTCTGCATTAATATGCAGTGTTTTAACCAACACATTATTCTTTTATTCACGTACAAACTTTGCGATTCATCATGAGATGATCATGAGAGTAATGTAAGAAGTGTTGACATATTTAGATAAAAATGCCAACAAAAACATGTGATGTCTGCTGTTTGGGCTTTATTGGAAAGGTTGATCTCAAATCACCACCAGACAAACTGATTGTTGTTGTTGATAATAATCTCATCCGTCTGAGCTTTGGCTGCCTGGCTTTTAGCCAGCTGTTCAGCTCCATTTGATCACTGGTCCAGATGGAGGTGGCCAAAGGCAAGTTACTGGAAACATTATTTTTTTCTCCTCCTTCAAGCTATTTATTATTATTATTATTATTATTATTATTATTATAGTTTTTTATATATATATACATATATTCTTATATGTTATCTTTTCCCAATCTGCTTGGATACACATACATTTACTTTGGATAGTTTTGGACTTGAGAAAGCCTATGTACTGTATATACTAACTGGGCACTTAATTAGGTATTAAATATCTAATCAGCCACACGTGGCAGCAACTCATTGGATTTAGGCATGAAGGCGTGGTCAAGGCGACCCGATGAAGTTAAAAATGATTGTCAGAATGGGGGAGAATTTAATCCTTTAACACAGAGCGTATCGCAGATGGCACAAGCGCACTTTGCATTACCAGAATTATGTGATGCTTTGTGCTATTGGAAAAATTCCAATGGTTTCTAAAAGCTGAGAAGTTGCACATCAAAGTCAACGTGTGGGTCTTTGTCACCAGAGAGGAGAGAGTTGGAAAAAGACAAAAGACAAGTTTTGTACTGTTCAAATTTCAAATTATGTACAACTAGTGTTTTTTTCTAAATAAACCTTTTTTTTTCTCATTTAAAATCGTGAACACACAATTTTAACATGCAGCCAATTGTAAATAACAATAATTAAAAAATGGGCAAAAGCACATTTTATGGTCCTTTTTATGATTAAGATAAGCAAGACATGGTGCCAGGCTGACTGGTCTGAGTATTTCAGATAGTGAGGCCAGCAAGACTACAATAAAATTCTGACATTCAAAAAAAAAAACATCTACCATCCAGATTGACCATGCTTCAAAATACTCCCCTGGTGTATATGACGTGTGGTTGTATTGTCCACCATTGTCTGACCCCATCTCCAACATTTAACTTCATTATACATTACGTGTAATTAGATATAATGAAGACAAATTAAATGGTGGCTTCTTAATAGGTTCCTCCTGTGTGGACAGCAAGGCTCACATCTGGGAGGAAGAGACACAGACTCTCTGAGAGGTTATTAATTAAATCATTAAGTGCCTTTAAACTGGAAACTAATGACTTACAGGATGCAGACTGAACCTCATCTATATGAACGTGTGTGTGTGTGTAGTCTGGAGGAGAGTACTCAGCGCTGTCATGATATAAGTGTGATAAACTGATTAAGAATGGCTCGTGTCCATGCCTCTGATAATAAAACAGATTTTCTCCACATCAAAGGATAACAAAATTATATCATGGAGCCAATCCCATCTTTGTTTAGGGCAGGGGTAAAAAAAAGGTTCAGCTTTGCTGGTTTATGCATTACAAGGGAATTCCGATATTTTTCGACCTGGGCCCTATGTTTATGTGTTATTATGTGTTTACGTGAATATTACTTGGTCGCCATGGGCGTTTCAAGCTTCTTTCTCCAGCAACTCTCAGGTCTCGCGTAATCTCACGTAGTCTCGTGAAACCTGAAAGTTGTTGCAGGAAGAAGAAGCTTGAAACGTTTGTCTTGAAGTACAGACTGCTCTGATAATGATGCTAATGATAACTCTTACAATAACAATCAGAGCCATTTATTGGAGGGTGTGATTGCCCTGTAAAATTCCACTGCAACATTGCCGTCTGACGGAGGCGATCTCTTGGACCAATTATAAAGGTTTTTGTAAGTACGTAAGTAATAAGTAAGTAAATAAGTAATTTCCTAGTAAGTATCTGTGGGTGGAGCTGGTTTTTTTTGCAGCATCAAAAGATAAAACGCACATTTGGGCTGGTGTAGAAAGATACCGTTGCAGCATGGTGGCCTCTGTAAATCAAGTCCAAAGAATATGTAAATGATATTCTAAGGCGACAAAAACTAAAAATGGGTTTTAATTTAAAGTGTCTTTTAACTGTTGGACAAAGAAAGGAAAAAAAAAACCTAGATGCAGAAACAGATCGAACTCCAGAGAGAGAAAAACCCATGATGAAAGCAGGAGTTGAACCAGTGACCCTCTTAACAGGAATCAAGAAAGTAAAATACATTATAACCCATTTCTGAGACACATTGTTTGGTCTTGGATTTACCGCTATCAGTTCCCATTATGGTGCCTGTTGTGCAGTGGGATGATTTCCTCTATGTTTTGCAGACACGGGGGATCAAGTGAAGTTAGATTCCAGCTGAATATGACGGGTACACAGATGTGCCACCAGTCAGCGGTACTTAAAACACAGAATAAAATGAAGGTCAAAATGGAATGAGAACAAATGAACACTGAAGTTAAAACTTACACTGAAGAGCAATGATTCAAAAGACACTCCTTCACAACAAGGTGAGTCATTCTTATCCTGTCATCATATTGTTGTCTACCTTCAGACAAATTCCACTAAGTGCTCACACATAAGTGTACATAGAGAACATGATAGTGATTGATTTCAGTTTTCAGATGGTAAGGCTAACTTCTTGTGCCACCTAATATTTTGAAACATAAATAAAGAAATAAAGAGAATCATTATCTAGATAGCAGGCTCCACCAGGGGTCCCATTATATCCTGTGTTTGTTTGTACTTGGTGTTTTACAGCAGCATTCATTATGTTGCATCACTGCCTTTGTCGTCTCTTTCCTTTGCCTCTGCTCCACCCCATTATGTCGAAGGGGAAAAAAACATTTGTTGCAATGATGAAAAAGCACACCATAACTCTTTATAAGCATCTTAAGGGTGACCACTAAAGGTTGTTACAGTTTCATTTAAAGGCCATACACTTTCACAGTCTCGGTTGTTGCTCTTCATTTGATATTGGACAGGAGGAATCTGACTTTCAAGTCACTGAGCGATGACACTGTTCTCAAACATCTTCAATATTGCTCATTATGACACCGTTTATACAGTGTGTTGACTGAGTAAAAATGACAAGTTGTGCTGAAATGCTAATGTTAGCGATACCTAAACTAATTTCACGTTCTATCATTACTCTTTCACTACACTGAGGAACATTTGCACAGCTGTTGCTTGTGGATTTCGGAGCTGCCTTCTATAGCATCCATCCCAGCAGACTGTTCCACCAGATGTCCAACCAAACACAACATCTGACTGTGGACATGGAGCGTCTTATTTTGACTGGCCACAGTCAATGAAGTTGGGTCCCCCACTGTTGTTTTACCCTCTCATTCAGCACAGGCGTTCCACAAGGCTCTGTTTCGGAGCCCTTTCATTTCTTCCCTGTATATGACTAAGACTGCAGACCGTCCCGTAACACCAGTACCACGAATCAAAATGTGTTAATGACACAACACTGGTGGATGTGAGTTAACAACTTGGCTCATAACACAAACACACACATTTCTGAGGACCTCTCAACACTAACTGCTTGATTAAAGGTAGGGTGGGAGGTCATTTTCTGGAGCATTTTTACTGTATTGCTCAAAATCCTCTTCACACACGGATTTTAACCAATTAAATAATCCATTAATGAAGAATGTCAGTCACCCGTTGAACAGAAAGGTCAGGCCAGAGCTCATGCTAGCTTGCTAAAAATTCAACAAGACACGAGACAGTTGCAGCAATGTTATGGTAGAAAAGGTGGTTGTTTGTTGGTCATAAACAAAATCGTTTTTTGCCAAGAAAAAGGTGGATGCAGAGCAACCAAAGACCAAAGCGAATATCTGCTGCGCAGTGCTAGTGAGTCTGTGCAACCAGCACTCAGCATGAACATTGATTGCATGTTCATGTGCTATATTAGGTAGGTAGGGTTGGACTAATGCACCTGTCACATCAGCTGCTGGTGTCCTGCTGTCATTGCTCCAATGAGAGTGTTCTGACTCATGGCATCCTGGTGCGGTAACAGGTCTGCAGCTGGCTTTTTTCAAAGTGCAAAAAATAACCCTCACACACTGACCTGCCCTGGAAGACATTTTAACCTTCTGCTCCTCCTCCCTCTGATGCCTGCAGCAAACATTAAGCATCCTAAAGGACTCATCCTACCTAGCAGATGATGGTGGAGTGAGATGAGTCCCACTCTGCTCATCATCTGTTTCAACTTCTGTCCTCAGGCAGTCGATGATGATGATAATGACTTCACTGGTCTCAACCTGGTCAGTGGACACGGTGAATGAGGGGTAGGAGGATTTCAGTGCATCTGAAATGACACTGACTGCAGAGGAGAAAACAGATTTATAAGTAAAGATTGAGTTGAAGTCATAATTTAGTCATTTAATAAATATCTGCAAATGTTTTTTTTTTTATTTCAGGGGTGGTTTAGGGGTTGAGCAGGTCATTGTCCAACCACAAGGTCAGGGGTCATAGTCAATGGGTGGGCAAATATGAGGATGAATGTGTGATTAAAAGGTGAATGGCAAAGCTGCTTTGAGTGGTCATAAAGAGTAATATAACATACTCACCATCCGCCATTCGTCCATAATATATAATGTATTGATTAATGCAGTTTGGAGTAAATACAAAAAAAAGAAAATATGATCCAGCCTGCGTGTCAATGAGGGCCCACAGGAAAATTCAGGCTGAAAATATGGGTCCTAAGTAGGTTTGTCCATGGTTTCCCTGATGGCCCCACTTGTGTTTGGCCACACGCTCACACCCACTTGTACCCTTTCCAGGCTACTTGTGTGCTAAGTGGGTACTAAGTGGGAGTGAGTGGACAAATTATGCAGGTCTCATATGTTTTCAGTAATATGGGCCCTGGATGAGAAGCCCATGTGAGCAACAAGCATGGACAAACCCACTTGGGGCCCATATTGTCAACCCAAATATAACTCTTATGGGGCGCACATTGACATGCTGGCTGGGGAATTAGTTTATTATCAGATGCACTATCACTGATTAAACAAGGAGAAGGAACAACACACGAGACCTTGTTTGCCTCTTTGGCAAAATGTGCTTTGTTTGACACAATTTACTGGACAGAAAGACAAAGACTGAACATTGGCTGTTTTCGGCAGCTTCCTCTGTCTTTTCATTTGTTTACATTTGTTGGAAACACTGCAGAGCAGGTACTCGTACATGTGACACTAACACACTCCATGATCACAGGAAATGCTTGGGGATTATAAATATGCTCATTTGTGTTTGCTAGACCTGATTCATCGGCTGTACATCCACATCAGCTGACATTCACCTCAACTGTCAGCTGCTTGTGTGCAAATAAGATGACGTTCTCAGCAGTCACTGGGGTGTATTTGGGCTATGTGCGCTAATTGAATAAGTAGTTGAAAAAGAGGCTTGTGTCCCTGCCACAAAAGAAAAAGAAAACATCAAAATTACACAAATTGTAGTTTTAATGCATCAAGTGCATCATTGGTTAAAAGTAAAATCTGTCTCACAATAGTTTTTTAGAATGTTCTGTTTAGGTTTTATATTGTGTTCCTTCAACTACCTGCACTTTTACTCGTCACTATAAAATGTCAAAAACAGGTTATTTGGGGGAAGAAAGAAGCATCAGACGCACAAGTTTTTATCGCCGCATTTACACTACAGTTATTGATGCCCAATTCGTTTTCCCTTTCTAATTATATTTTCTGTTTGCTTGAATTAAACAACCTCTCTCTGATAATGGTACAAACGTAAAATTACTCTGGTCTCAGTCAATAAAACTAAATGTGTTTTTAAGTGGTATAGCTGTGCTATCACATTATCAATGTGCTGTGTCGCTAACCTATGACCTTTGTGCCATGTTTTTGTGACGCAAACCGCTTCACCTATTTCATAAATTTGCAAGTTTTTTTTTATCACCAATGCTCTCGCAGTTAAAGAGAGCTCTGTTATTACAGAAGTTCAAAGTTCTCTCCCGCTGTGCCGTTTGCCAGCAGGAGAGAATTTGTTGGCTCCAGTGTTTTATAACTGGCAAACGCTGTTAAATGTTTTCATAAGCAGTTTCACATGATAGTGTACATGTTTCCCGCTGTGCACGTCGATGCATAACATCACAGTATCCCTGGTACGTATTCACGTCTCACAGCTACAGCGACTTCCTGAGCTGAATATATCATCAAATACGATATGATAGAAAGGTGAAGCCGCTCATGTAAGAAGTGACGTGTTACTATTACATGGCAGCAGGTTACAAAGGAGAGGACACAGACAGATACCATCCTGACACACTGAAGAGTTCCAAAAAGACAGACTTGGGAAGATGCATTGAATTAGTAGAGTGAGCTGAGGTTTCATGTGTTTCTCGTCTTTTTCTTCTGATATTTTCAATCCTACATTGTGCTCTTGTAACAGATTAGTTGACTTCCTGTCATTGCTCGACTCTCAACACGGCTCTATCACATGCCCTGCCTTGCTTACTCTCACTAGTGTTTAATCAGCCACCACCTCCAGGATTCAGCCGCCTCTCAGCAGTCAGGTCTAGTTCATCCATCCATTTTCTAGCGCTTTGTCCTCCACATGAGGGGCATGCTGTGCCAATCAGGGTCAGACAAACAACCATTCACTCTCACACCTACGGTCACATCGAGTGTCCAATTTACCTAATCCTTTGAACTGTGGGAGGAACCCGGAGAACCCGGAGAAAACCCACACACATGGGACAAATGCACAAAACATACAAACTGCATGCAGAAACGCCCTTGTTCCAACCGGGGCTCCAACCCGGGTCTTCTTGCTGCAAAGGCAAGAGTGCTACACCAAACGTGTGGCCCTAGGTCTAGTTCACAGAGGTATTTTTGAAAGTTGGGATTTGAACGTTTTCCCACCTCTGGGTTTAAAATAAAACCTGTTCACAAATGCGAAGGCTACATGCATACTACTCAATGTCCGTTTAAAAATTCTGTTTTTAGATCAAAACTGATGTGTCCAAAGGATTTCCAAAGTGTCCATAGTAACACAGTTGAAATTGTATAGGCTATCATGTGACCTTTCTGGTAATGGCCATGCATGTGCTGCATGCAGGAAGTTGCCTCTCTCCTCTGCAGTTGTTTGTGAGGTGTCGGAGAGTATTACCAAAGAAACAACAATAGTGAAAAATCGTTGTTTTTTATTTGGCAGTGAGTGAGTGTTTAAAAAGATCGTTTCACTCACAGCTGACAGTCGAGTTGCGGCTGATAAGAACCAGCCGGGAAGTGAATTGTGGGATACTGCGCCATTGTTTTCCAAATGTCCTGGAGTTGTACACTCCTCCATTTTTAAGGGTTCTAAAACACCAGAGCAGGTTTATTCAGAGTAGAATATATGTGTTTTTAAACAAAAATTGAATATTGTCGATGCAGAAGTTCTCAAAAACATATTCATCCACATGAAAACACAAAAACCCAGTGTTTATTGCTGTCTGAATGAAGCCAAAGTTAACAAATGACAATATAACTGTAACTGTTTGCTGTCAAATCAGAGGAAACATCATTTCCTGTTCTGGAAGACAAACCATACATAGTCGTTTCAGGCGTCACTGTTCATGAACGTATACGGGAGTGCAACTGTGTACGTATGTGAGTATGTGAAGGAATGATCCAGCTCACACTGCTAATACAAACATTACTTTGCACATCTCGCCTCATGTAAACAAACGTGACGACAATGACATGACTGACTCACAGAAACAGCTCTGTCTACATATGTAGAAAGTGACAATAATCATCCATTTCCAGAGACCTAACCCACAGTTTGTGTGTCTACGAGTTCATCCAAGACACAAAAGCTGTGTACCATGTACTCAATGTGGATGTTGTCAAAATGCTTCACAGCGCCGCAATGTGGACTGTCCCATCTGTCACACGAATCGTTGGCTCCCTCGATTACGGAGCCAACATTTCCCAGGATTTGTTTGTGTGCCAGCAGCAGAGCAGTCATGCACCTTTCACCTAAACCCAAAGAGGAAGAAGAAAATTCATTGAAAACAACAGGCTTGGTGAAGCCGAGGGGGAAAAAAAAACGAATAAGTAAAATAAAATCTAAAAGAATAAAAATACAAAAAGAAGATAGATTATCTATTAAACAATTATGATATTATATTAAATGGTACAATATATACTATATATTGTACCATTTTATCATTTAATATTGACAAGGATTACTATGTAATTCTTCATATTATTCAAATATGAAGATTGTCCTACTACTTCATGTTAAAAATGATCTGCTGTTTACAATAAACTAAGAGTTGACTTTCATATATGATGTTGTTGTTTTTTATTTTTGGACAAATTGTTGTTCCAAATCAGAAATCTTTGCTGAGATAAGTCATGTTTGCAAATCATATTTTAGCTTAGTAGCATTTGATGATAGAATGAAGAGATTTCAGAGGAATTATTTTATTGAGACACATCACAGGTTGGTGTTTGCGTTGATGTGTCTCCATTACCTCCAGTATTACATGTCACATAAAACAATAGTAACTGGAGGGTCCATCAAAACTAATAAAACTGGTACAGCTCAAAACTGAAAACAATCACTAACAAAACAATAAAATAATCCATTATAAGTCCCACAACAGGGACATTTGCATTGCTACAGCAGCAGAGACAGTCCATGTAAAGGTAAAAAGAAATAATAAACGTGTATTTTCACATCTATGAAAGTAAAATGCATTCATTCATTCATCTTATACCACTTATACCTCCACATGAGGGTCATAATATGTGTATATGTTTAATTTATATTAGATATGTTTAAATAGATCTGATTTTTAGGATGTTTTGATTGATTGGAGAGTTGAACCAGCACACACACAGCACGCTTTGAGGGGTGGAGAGAGATGGGATTCAGGACTTCAAACTGGGGTTATATAATCCTGCGTTCTGCGGGCTAGACCAGGGTTTCTAAATCCTGGTCCTGGGGACCCACTGCCCTGTTTCCTTGCATACTCCAGCACACCTGATTCAAGTAGAGGGCTCGTTACCAGGCGTCTGCAGAACTCACTGATGAGCTGATCATTTGTATGTTGGAGCAGGTAAAAACATGTCAAACATGCAGGACAGGGTGCCCCCAGGACCAGGATTGAGAAACCTAGACCTGGAAGAAAAACAACTGAGCCTCAGCCTCTGAAAGTGCTCCACACTCACCTGATAGCATTTTTCTTGCTCATCTCCAAAAAAAGATTGTGACTGTCACTTCAGCCTTGTGTCTATTGTACGTCTGCTGACAGCCAAAACAGTGCGCTGAACCAATTTGTCAAGCTTTTTCTTCAGCTTTCTTTTAAGTGTCCTGCTTTTGAGTGCACGTCCTGATCCAGCTGTTACATTAGGATCATATTTCTAATAAAGCAGTGTTTATTTGTCTTATTAACAGTCACTGTGTCTCAATGAACCCTTTTCACATGTGCATGCAGACTACATTCAATATGTGTTTATGAACTACTTTTTTTTCCACATCTTCATTGATTTATTTTTGTGAACCAATATCAAATTTTGCTTTCATGAATAAAACCTTCACTCATGCCTGGAATAGAACATATTTCTGTTGTCGTTGTTTCCACTAACAAATAAAAATAATATCCTGCACCTTTTCGTGACTGGTACATTTGCACAGCCTCTAAGCAGCAGAGTTCTTGTTTTAAAAACGAGTCAATCATTTAGAGTTTACACCTCGTGGCTGTATTCTAATTGTGCAGGCAGGTGAAGTGCTGTGAGTTTTACGTTTATTGTCACTTGAGGAAATTTATCCAATATGCTCTGACTGTGGGACAAATAACTGCCTGTGGAGGCTGGAAAGGTGTTGCCTTTCGTGAAAAGTGTAATGTTCATCCTCACCATGGCAACAGGAAGGAGCCCCTGCCTCCCAATCACTTCACACAAGGTGTATAAAGGTGGTGACAGTCCTTCAAAGGGGGAAATGATGATATTATGTGTGAATTTTTTTATCCAGCCTCAACAGCTCTTCTCTTCAAAACAATTCGTCGAGTGTGTTTGTGTCAGCGAAATTAAAGCATGACATCTTTCATTCATCTCATTAAGTCTTAGCAAAGGTTCAAAATATAAGATCATATTCTTACCCTTACACAAAACTATGAAACATGTCTCTAAAAACGTCTTCGGGCCATATTTTAGTGTGGCTTATATTCTCACGTTGGCTAAAGAATCATTAGCCTGTCATTAGTTCCTCTTCTAGGTCTGGATTTTAGAAATACTGAAGCCTCATTATTATTATTATTATTATTGTTATTATTATTATTGTTGTTGTTCTAAATGTTTCACACAGTTGTTCATCATAATTGTTATCCACCCTTAACATACATGCTAATATTTATTATATCTAAACATAGCTGCACTGATTGTAAAGCTTGGATGAAAATGGAAATAAGAATAAAGAACATACCTGTTTTTTTTGCTTAACAGTAAGTGCTTTTGCCCATTTTTCCAGAATAACTTTCAATATCTGGCAGTTATTAACAATTTAAAATGAAGGAAAAACAAAATGTTTTATTCAAACATCAGATTTTGCATGTTAAATTTAAAATGTAACATACGACCGTGTCAAAGTGTTCAAGGGTTAAAATTTTGTCATAATACATTAACCGCTTTATTGAACACATCTTTCGTTGTTATTGTCTCCATTTACTTCCCATTGCAACTTGTAAATACAGTTATTTTAAATTTATACCTGGTTCTTACATTTATATTTTGGCATACTTACAAAAAAAAGCCCCTCAAATAAAGTTCTTTGAATTTGAATTTGGTCAGCAGATGAACTTTTCAGCTCACCCTTGTGAGTCCTCAGCAGATAAATAAAGTGGATATCTTCAAACCTCTGTCATTTCAGAGTGAAATTCCCTGCTGTAATAGAATAGACGTGGAAAAAAACCCAAACATCTCCTTGAACCATCTGCTTCGTTGCCACTGTTAATGACTGAATGCCTCTTGGAGTAATTCTGCTGGGTCTCGTCGCACCACTGACTGAATCATACGACCATCGGCACGGCAACACAGCCAAGTGAAGTTGACCTTACTTGCGTATATTATTTTCAAGGCAAACATCACGGCCACGGGCATACAGTACATCTACTTAACACAATATCAAACCAAAACACATGGTCACAATTCAACTGAGAGAAGCCAATGTGTTCGCAAAGTGTTAAAAGTCTCTCTCACACGAAGCCGACAGAACGCGCTCTCTGTTCTCTCAAGGATAGACTGTAATTAGCTGACTTTTCCTTATTTTATTCTGGGGGTTTCGTTGATTACAGCCACCGTAGAAACTTATCAATGTCGACTTTGAGCAGTGTTGAGCAGTGTTGCTCCAAAATGGGCCTCCAGCACGTTTAGCAAATGATCTTTGCCCAATTCGTGCCTCTCTGAAACTGTAATGAGACAAGCAGGGACATTATCTTGATTAAAATCAATCCCTATTGGATTACACTGCCACATTCCTCGCTCGGCTTCGCTCATTAGAATACAGCACAGAGAAATCACAAAGTGGGGAGAGTCTTAAAGCGTTACGTGTACTGTACACGCATGACAAAACCTGACAAATAATCCCCAGATCCCTCCTCGACATCCATTACTGTCTCTTTATGTCTGTGAGGCTGTACTTACTTTTTATTTATCAAAAGGTTTCCCCTTCTCTTGTATTGTCTCTCTCAATGATACTACAATTAAACAGATTTACTGTAAATAGTGATTAAACAACATAAAACACACACATAACGGTGATCAAGAGGAATGATTGGAACTAGGAAAGAAGAAATACAAGGATGAACACTCAGAAATATTTAGGCCTAATATTTACAATGTATGTATTTCAATAAAACTCCCATTCATTTGTATTCCACAGATGTCATGTGAATAGACTAATAAACTCAATGTGATGCATTTTTGTGAGTCAAACACAAATGAAACCGTTTTAAATGCAGAAATCAGATTTATGTATAGTTTAGGCTACTTGACATTCAGTGTATGTACTGACATACATCCATGATGCATTTTAATTAAACAGGTTTAAGTGCAAATACCTGGTTATTAAGCATTTAAAACTCATTCTTTATGAGTTATTAATATTGAATACATACACTGGTTCCTTTTTTTATTTGAACATATTTATATAATTAGGAAAGGTGAGAAGGAAATGAGTGCAAGGATGGAAGGGGGAAAGAAAGTGAGGCAAGAAGCAGGGAATGAAAGAAGTGAAGGAAGTAAGGAATACAGGAGTGAATAAAGGGGACTGTAAGTGAGGAAGAGAAGAAGGAAGAAAGAAAAGTGTGATTACATTATGGACGGTGGTGGAGTGTTTTCCTTCCTTCCTTCCTTCCTTCATTCTTTCCTCCCTTCCTTCCTTCCTCCATGTGCTTTACATATCCTTAGGATGGAAGGTGTGATTACATTATGGAGGTTGGTGGAGTGTTTTCCTTCCTTACTCCCTTCCTTCCTTCTTTCCTCCATGTGCTTTACTTATCCTTTCCTTTGAAGGAAACAAGGGGAAAAGCTTATTTCATCCCTTTCTCCTTCTCTCCCACACCCCACCGCCCTCCATCACATTATCAAATATTTCTTCCTTTTTTCAAGAGAAAACATTAAGAAAGCGCATGGAAGGAAGGAAGGGATGAAGGGAAGTGAGGTAGAAGGAAGGGAGCGAACTAAATCATTTTCGCGCCGTCCCCTCTGTCCCGTGTAGGGTCGCTGTGCCGCGCGAGCTTCGTCAGTGAACTGAGACTCGCGCAGGCTGGCGAATATCACGCGCTGCCACATTCTTCTACACGGTGAGATTTCGCATAAAGGTCCGCGCCGCACGTGAACGCAGAGCTCCTGCCAGCGGAGACGCCTTTCACTCACACCGCGGGTCACCACAGGCACCGAGTCCGCCGACAAGCCACCTGAGGGAGGCGAGAGAGCCGCCGCACCTCCCGCTGCTGCACGCACCCAACAGGGACCATGGAGAGCGCACTTAACGGCTCGGGCGTGAATTACCCGACCCAGTTCCCGGTGCCGTACAACAACAACAACAACAACAACAGCGGCTTCTGCGGGAACTTCACCGACAGTAACAACACCGCCAGCTTCGCGGAGGTGAGATGCGACGGGGACCGCAGACTGGCCGGCAGCCACCTGAACTACGACGACACCAACCCGGTCATTATCGCCATTGTCATCACGGCTCTCTACTCCATCGTGTGCATGGTGGGGCTGGTCGGCAACGTGCTGGTTATGTACATCATCATCAGGTAAGAGACACCAAAGTAGCCCACTCCCTGAAAAACACACTCAAGTGCGTGGATGCGCTTCATCCACGGAGCTGTTCGTGTTTTGTGTTTTACCTTTAACACTTTATAAACAAACTAACACGAGGGAAACGGCTGACGACCTGTTGCTGTTACTAGTGTGGATGCATGTGTGGATGTTGTTCTGTGTACACACAGAGTTTACGAGGCCGAGATCAGACTGTATGAAAACAGCACTGACAGCTTTGCTGCCGTTCGTGCGTAAAAATGCTCTCCGTCCTCGCTCCAAGTTGCTCCAGCGCACTAAAGGCGAGCAGAGATGAAGAGGAGGGAAAGGCTGGTTTATAAACACACACTCCATATAAGCAGAGGGATATTCATGAACACAAACTGGCCACTTTATGCGCTCTAATGTATCTTTGGCACGTAGACATGGTCAAGATGAATGTCTTTGGTGATGCTGGAGGTCAAAGGACAGTAATAGCCAGACTGGTTTGAAATGAGAAAGACAAAAACCAAGACATAAAGAAGAGCATCTCTGCTGGGTTACTGCAGCAGAAGACCACACCAGGTGCCTCTCCTGCCACTTTATTAGGGGGTGATCTGTACCTAATAAAGTGGCCAAAGTTAATTGTTAATCATTCGATGTTACTTATGTGATTCATAAAGGTTACACTCCCTCTCTTCATCCACAATGTCAGAATGAAATAATGTCACCTTCACTGTTCTGGAGTGAGTCTACAAAACAAAAACATCCATCTTATAGTTTATCCTGTTTCATGAAATGAACAAACTGTACTGCTATTGTTCCGAGAGTCAGCCCAACACACGACTATTTTTCTTGTCTCAACAACGCATAAAATATTGAAATTCAACGTTCCAGTGTTTGCCCTCAATCTGCTTCTCACTAAAATCTAAATGTCAACTGTATTCCCGTGGGCAGCCGCTTAATTAATATGTCAAACAAGTCTTTTACGCTCTTTTAAATTGTAATCACAGCAGCAGCTTTTAGTCACTTTTAGATGAGAAGAATGATTATTATTTGATGAGGTCCAGTCAAGGCAAGATTCCCCATTCCACGGGCCATTTCCCACTGGATTCATTATTTTTGTTCACATTTAGAGACACATTAAAAAAGCATTTGACTTAATCTGTTTGTTTGTTTTTAACTCTTAATCATCATTATTATCACTGGTACTGGTTTTATTTTTGTGTTGTTTACACAGAAAATACCCTACTGTGCTTATGATTTCAAGTCTTCACAGGTATATTTCAATGTGACGAGCTGGAGTTCATTAATGGCCTGTAATTGCACATGCACATATTTGACATTTATTGTGGTTACATGCTCCCTGGCTGAAGCTGTACATCCTTCCTAATGAGGATCTTTCAGGTAATAAAAAAAAAAAAGGCTACAGATTGGTGGGACAGGGAGCGATAGAGAGTCAGGTAGGGAGGGGGGAGTTGAAGTGAGGTGAGTGATGGACAGAAGCAAAGAAGTGGACATGCGTGGAGTGTTGATGGGAGAACGATTCATTGGGATCCGTGAAAAGGTTAACAAGTGGGGGAAATGGACATAAAGGGGGCAGTGGGCCATCTTTATTTATCTTTATTTGTCTGATGGAGTCACTGACTTTGGCCAAGTGGAGAATTGCTTTGCTGAACTTGTACAGGACAGGTGACACCATCTTATTGGAGAAATCCATGAAAAAGGAGGGGATCACGTCTCCATTTTGTGTCGTTTTGAACGGGCTCAAGAAACTCAGAAAGTACAAGACACATTTTTATGACATTTTCCTGGAGATCTAGGTTATGGCCTGAGGAAGAAATTAAAACTGCAGTGTGAGAGCTGAGCAGCCTTGGCAGAGGTTTGAGCAGACGTGAATGCTTCCTGTGCTTCTGCTTTTACTAAAGTTTTCTGCATCTCTGCTGGATGTTTTCTACCCAAATTGCTTCCCACTGATCGCCCCCTGGTGCTGTCACAGCAGCAAAATGAAGTGGAAGTCAAAAAAAGGGAGCGCATCAGCCAGATGGAAGTTAAATCAACAGGGGTTGATGATGTGCGTGTGCTGGTAGACACGCGCTTGCATTATGTATTCTGAAGTAGTTTGTCTACAAAGCAGATTATGGATGATGAAGTGCGGCACTTGAGCTTTTGGTGTCTCCTCCATGACTGAGGGAATGGATTTCGGACACCCTGCTCGTCCTCTCCTGCTCTCTGTCTCTCTCTTCCAGTGTGAGTGAGAGTGTTTTTGACAGCAACTTTCAGATCTTTATGATAAATCTTTAGGGTAGTTAGTAGGATGTGTCTCATTCCTCTGAGAAACACGCATCATAATCATTCATCATTGTCTTTTTCCTCTGCCTGTCTCTCTGTGTTTTTTTTTCTCTCTGTCGTCACATAGAGAGCGAACAGCCATTTAGCTAATGACACTTAGTGGATATTTACTTGTAAATGGAAATGTAGTCTTGAACTCCTCGTCCCCGGCTTTACAGTCATTGCCTTGAATGCAATTTAGCTAGATTAAATAGTGACGGCAGTCGATGAGGGATGTTTTTCCCATCCTGCCTGTCAGAACAATGATAACCTTAGAGCCATAAACCCTTTCTCTCTCTCTTTATCGCTCCGTCCATTTGCCGACCCTCTTTGTCCCTCGTCTGTTTGCTCCCCACTTACATCTGCAAACTTCTCATGTGCAAACAAACACATGAGTCGAGATCTGCACACTCAATTGGAAAAATCAGTTGCGGTTGAGCAGAAACCACCAGGTTCCACGAGGAATATGCCGCCAGTGGAGAGTGCTTGCTGTTACCATGGAAACGCCGGGAGGTGTTTTGATTGTGATGAGTACCCTGCCTCGCTCTCCCATCCAGCTCCAAGAGCTGCTCTACATAGTTGGTCACATTCAGTAGCCGAGTGTCTCTGTAATGTAACAGTGCAACAAATGTGAGACTGTATTATTCTGTTCATCCTTCACATCAGGAAAATCATTTTGGGACTCACTCAGCTCTCTGATGTCCAAGTTCCCCCTGAACATCTGAGTCGCTGTTGTTTACGTGCTAGTTAATAGCTCATATGATGTAATGAAAAAGTTGGTGCAATCAATTGATGAGTGGAACGCCTATTGATCCATATTTCTACTTTCTCATAGCTTCCACCATGTGACAGGACAAGAACTAACATTCCACTCGACGACAACAACCCACAATCCAAATTTGTAGGATATGTTTAAAATCGTTCAAGTCTGAACTGTTTGTTCAAGTGTTCATGCTTCAAAAATGCTATTAGTCGTTGCAATTGTGTCTCCTAATGGCTGCTTTCCTTGGAAATTTGAATTTGAAAGTGGAATTGAGTGAGCCCACTCACATGTCCTTGTATTCGTCTTGTGGACGTAAACACAAACAGGGAAATGGGCACTAGAGGGACTGCAACCTTGGAAGACAACCTCATGATTTGTCCGTCTCAGACCACAAAAGCCTCATTTTAGCTTCTGTTGAGCTGCACAATTCATGTTCATAGAAAGCAAAGACTGATCACAGCAAAAGAATAAAAACCCTGCCCTGTCCATATGAGCGTGCACGTACTGTGAAAATGTATGTAAAATGATGTAGGATGAAATAGGGTCTAATTCTGATGCATCACGTTTACAGCCTGTAATTATTAACTGCAATTATCAGGTGAGTTGTGTGGGATGAAAGAGAATGACTCCCCGCTCATTAACACAAATTACTCACTGGGTGTTACAACCCTTCAGCTCGAACTAGTGCTAAATGTAGTTGTTGTTTTTTAAAAACAAGAACACACAGCTTAAAGTGGCTGTGTGTAAGATATTCAACTATTGTATAATACAGGTACTACAGTCTAATATGAAAGTATTGACCCATCTTCACCTCCCTCCGTGGAGACTCAAGGTTGCCCGTTAGTTTGAAAAACCAATCCTGCATAAACGGAAAGATGGATCTACGAGGAAGTACACTAATACCAATTTCCAATTCGCACATTGGCCACCACATTTATTGATTTGCAGCACGCTCTGCATCTGGCCAAGAGATTGTTCTTGGCATCTTGGGCAAGCAATTTTCTTCGGGTGAGCAAGAGATGTTGGAATTTGCATTTCCCAGGCGTCACGTAACTTGCTCTCGCTTGCTTAAACGTTAGTCACTCATTGTTCTGCCTGGAATCTCTCATTAATGGCAGAGAGAGGTGGCGTACAGTGTCCACAGCAGTAATTACGACTCTGTATGTATATCAAGCAATGCAAGGAAACAGTAGGTGGAATTGTAACAAACACATTTACCTAAATATCAACTTAACTTGTACAAAAAGTCAAGCACTTTCAATGACCCATGTCAATTTAGGGCAATTTTCAAAATATATCAAGTAGGTAGTCAAGTCAAGTCAAGTAGCTCGACGACGTCATTCACTTGGATTACTGTCCTTGTCCCAGTTTACGAGCACTTTTACAACAATTGATGTATTTACTGAAGTTTCTCTGCTCAGGGGCGACAAACTTCTCAGCGAAACACTGCATTTTGTTTTGTAGACTACAGTTTCCATTTTAGCATTCAGCTAGTTGTTAGCATGTTGAGCGCCACTAAGAGTCTTCCTACCTACCTGTCCTTAATGTGACATGCTTTCTTAATCTTGGATGACTTCCAGTATCATGGCCATTTGTATAACTTAAAGTAATGAATGTCTTACATGTAGAAAGTTTAGAAAGCTTTGGTCACAAACATCCTCATGCATGATACACAGTAGAGCTGCAACTAATGATTATTTTCATAATTGATTAATCTGTTGATTATTTTCTCGATTAATCCATTAATCATTTGGTCCACAAAATATCAGAAAACCTTATAAAATCTTGTCGTCAAACCTGGAAATGATGACGTTCTCAAATGTCTTGTTTTGTCCACAAACCAAATCTCTGTTATCCAGAGCAAACAAATGAAGAAAATATTCCGATCTAAGAAGCTTAAACAATCAGAAATCATGAAACAAGCTTCAAACCGATTAATCGATTATCAAAATAGTTGTCAATTAATTGAGTAATCGATTATAAGTAATCGAATTGTTTCAGCGCTAATACACAGTGTGCGACTTCTGCTTGTCTTGCTGTGCTGCGTACGAGCGTCCCTTGTATGGCTTGTCTCAGCTAAACACAGAAGAGCTACTAAACAGAATCGACTGCATCAACAACAGTTGCTGGAGCCTCCGGGAGCCCAGAACCTTATGCCAACCCATATTATCATCAGTCATTTAGAAACAGCATTTCATCGTCCGTGTTTGCTCTCCACTCCTTTGTAAACACTTGTAAATTCTGCACTCTGACCTTCAGTCCTGTAACGGCTATACAGCGCCAAACACCCAGTTAGTGTGTACTACATCCGCGATGGCTGTTAACTAATAACTACAGCAGAGAGCTTGAGAACTGTGGATTTGATGCTGCCATTTCTTTGTTTGCCTTAGAATACTGTGTCAAGAAAAATATATTTTAGCTTCTCAGTGTCAGATAATGAAATTCCATATGCTGAACACATTGTACTTTATTGTTAGGGAGAGACTAATGAGTAGAGGGCATGCAGAGATGCAATTAGTTCCTTAAGTAATATTCTTTGTAACACCACTGGAAAAGAGAGCTCACTAAAAAAGCTTCCCATGTCCAGTTAAGATTAGGAAATCTTGAAGAATGTGACAGACCTTGCTTGTGGAGAGACTAATAGAAAAGGTGTTTTTTTTTTTAGAAATACAAGGATTGTATTTTTGTAAAGTTGGAATGGGAATTAAGTGTTATTATAGTGGCGGGAACAATGGAAAGATTTTCATTTCTCTCCCGTCTACTTGATAATTGAAGGGCTCTATTGTACTTTACATCCATCATTTACAAAGTGACCCACTTACTATGAAGCATTCTCTTCTACATCAATGCTGACATGTTAAAGTGAAGCACATCTAACAGAACTAAAACTCACTGCAATTTGGGTGCACAAGAGGTTCAGAGGTAATGCATTAAAGAGAGGGGGCAAGGGCATGGAGAGACCCTTTAAAGGAGATCTTTAGTACATGAGCAACACTTGGCATGGTATAAAGTTCTGTTTGGTACAATACGGTACGGTTTGGAACGGTAAAGCCTTCGGTCAGGCTTGCGTTTGGACTGAGAACACTACCTTTGCTTGGTCGGTGGGGGTGTGTGCTGTGCCCGACTCGAGATATGTAGCGAGATGTTGCACCGGTGTGCCGACAACGAACAACGTCATTGAACGTGACACAACAGAGGACATCCAGCAGCTCAACAAGATGCCAAGCTTTGTGTGAGAATAGACCACAGGCATTGGGAGTCACGTTTTTCTGTCGCACAATCAGCTGACTGTTGTGGGTCTAGCTCCACCTGTGCCGTACCGTTACTCTGGTACTTACAAGGGAAGGGCACTAGAAAATAGGAACGGTTGGGGCTGGATATTTTGGTACTATTTCAAATGGAAACGCAACAAAATACATACTGTACCGAACGATTCCACTCAGTGGAAACACACCGTAAGGGCACCAGTGTGTGCAGTTCAGACATTGGTAGAAATGTGACAGAAATATTGCTAAACGAGCCTCTTCTTTCCCGTCTTACATGGAGAAATGTATGTAAACAGACACTGTCCTCACCTTCCTTCCGATACGATACCGATATTGCAGCCAGACACACCGATATCGATCCGATACAATATCATGTTAGAATAGGCTTGATCAAGTGATATTACTTCAACAGAGAACAATAGTCAGCAACAGCAGGTATGAGAAAAACGGACCCATTTATTATTAACCAATGGGTTACATAAATTTTAACCTTCAACATAAGAATATTCGATTTTTGCTATGTTAATTTCATACAGTCTCTGGTTAATTTGATCAGGAGGAAAGTACCATGTTAATGGGGTTTTTTAGAGCCCCCGTATTTCGCAGCACTTATATCGGAGATTTTAGAGGCAGAGCTGATATAATCCGATACTCATTTCAAAATCTGATAAGAAATGCAAGAGATGAATGTCTGTCTGTCCGTCTGTTAATTGCATATGTGTTGACAGACTTTAAACCTGGCAGGTGAATTACTGAGGGTCACCAGTGTGTGCAGTGCTGATTTATATATAGTTTGCAAGGGAACAGTAACAGATGCTGTTTTACTAGTGTTCCTAAATAACAACCCGATAGACTCCCTTCTTCCCTTCATTTCAGATGGAATCACTGTGACGTGGGCAGGTGTTGTTTGCGATTCATGACATTGACATCTATGCCATCATTACATATTATCGTGTTCCAGAGCATTATTTTTGTGTGTCTTTGTTAGTCTTTGACTCCCTAAAAATAAATGAAGTATGAAGGATGTTTAATGTCATTGCTGCCAATGTCTTATTGACTTTGTCCTTGATTTAAATTCATTTCAATAAACACAACATTAAGATCATCTTACAGGATCATAAAGTCTGCCCTAAGTAGATCATCAATTACACTGCAACAATACTCAAGATGGAGGGGAACCAGCAGGGCCACAAATATATGCAAAAATATAACACATAACATACAGACGACAGGTTGCGCTCAATATGACGGAGGGATAATTGCTGTTCCTATCGCGTTAAATTGTACACAAATGTCCTTGAGGGCTTTTAATCAGCTGTGTGTTATGAACCTTCAAAAGTGACGGTGGATTAATTGTACATTTCTATGCGAGTTTACACCCCACTGCTTCACAAGTTGTTTGTCTGATTACATTGGCCTCCTCTGTCAGTCCAATCAGGAGTGTTTCTCTCACTATTGATTGATTTGTTCATCAAATTTCCCTTTGAGTGATCATTTTTTTCTCTCTTTGTGGATGTACAGTATGTGACGTTGCAACACAACAGCTTGGTGGTGTCTGAACGTGTTAAGTTAAAAGATATTTGTCTTACATTGTCGAGAACCGCTCTTTCTCTTCAGATCCCACGTAAAGCATCTGGCTTACTGGCTTTCCATCACAGCATGTGAGGAGAGAGATGGAGACTGGGCCGGGCAGCATTTCAAGACACTGAGACAAAAACAAATATGTGTGAACTCCTAAAAGACGATACAAAACAAAATATGAGTGACACAACGGGGGGGAAATTATTAACACTATTATAGTAAGCATGCATTATAAAACCGTATATGTACCGAGTGCAAGTCAGTGCAGTCAATGGCTGCGTGAGAAATGATAATAAATGAAACAAATGTTCATTATAAATCATACACAAAGTTGCTTAATATAAATAAACATGGATGGTCTGGGATTACAATCTGCAGTTTGTGTCTGCACTGCAGTGCATGTATATATTTGAAATAAAATGTATAAACACATATTAAATATCATATAAATATATACATATGAATATACATATTAATATGACAAATATTGGCTTGATTAATCTGGCTACCTGTTAGTGAAGAAGATTCCAGATGGCAGACAGGAATATTCTGATGTTGGTTCTGAAACAGAAAAAAAACACACGCAGAAACATCTTTTATCAGACTTGACAAAATCCGGATGATATTATTGTCTAACTGAACTCCCGCTGTCACTGGAAACATTAACGCTCAGTTGGAAAATGTAGGAAATACTTTTTGGTGAGCGATTGTTTGCGTTTGTCAGTACTGACAGTGCGTGTGATTCTGTGTGCAATCCTTCATCGTGTGCTTGTGTGAATGTATCACCACGACTTGTTTATCCGAGTCCCTCATCTGGAATACCAGCACATTTGTCACAACACTCCTCCATCCTTCTATGTTACTGAAACACACTGCGAACGATTGTCTCTTGACCTTTTAAATTCATAAATGTTCATTCTGTCATCCTCCGCCTTTGAAACACTCTGACCTGTTATTGTAAATCAAGGGCTCAGGGACAGAATATTTTGGAACTATGACAAATTGAACACATTTAAAGACGTGGCCAGCATAGACACCTTATCAATCCCTTTCCTGAAACAAAAAGCCATTACTTGGTTAGAACTTTACCTGCGTTTTAATGGTCAAGATAAAAAGTGAGTGTTAAAACATGAGCTTAAAGCAAACAGATGAAGGAGAGACTGTTGACGGAACAAATGGCGTATTTCCACCGACTCTACTCGC
Source organism: Solea senegalensis (assembly GCF_019176455.1). Classification (NCBI taxonomy): domain Eukaryota; kingdom Metazoa; phylum Chordata; class Actinopteri; order Pleuronectiformes; family Soleidae; genus Solea; species Solea senegalensis. Next base: position 15,179,944 of record NC_058035.1, read on the forward strand.
CTCGCCTCGGCACAACACGGCACGAATAGGTTGCATCTCCACTACAAAAAAAGTACCTACTTAACATGGGGGAGTCATCACTGCACGGCTGAGTAAAACCAATCTCTGTCAGCTGAGATTGGTACGGCGCCCCCTACGACCCTCATGTGGAGGATACAGCGATAGAAGATGAATAAATATTATTTGTTTAAGAGATAAGGCTACAAAAACACTTTTTAATATTAAGCAATCATACACATCTTAATGCAGAAATATTACATTTTTACCAATAAATGTGACACACTGGACTCCTAAAGAAAGATTTAGAATTATTGGTCCTTGCATGCTCACCATCACTCAAACACCTTAGTTGAATGCAGTGAATAAAAGCACAAACAGGCAGACTTTGTGATGTTTTCTCTATGTGAAATTTGGTCAAAATGTTGTGGAGGTTGGATAATGACAGGCGATGGATATAATTAAGCGATAATAGTGTGACAATAACTGTTAATGTTTGGTTTCGACCAAAATACAATCATCCATCCATCCATCTTCTACCGCTTTATCCTCCACATGAGGGGCGCGGGTGGTGCTGTGCCAGTCTCAGCTGACATAGGCGGGAACTGCACCCTGGACAGTTCGCCAGTCCACATATAGAGACAAAAAAACATCCACTCTCACACCTACGGTCAATTTAGAGTGTCCAGTTTTACCTAATCTCCATATTGCATGTTGTTGGACTGTGGGAGGAAGCCGGAGAACCCGGAGAAAACCCACGCACACACGGGGAGAACATGCAAACTGCAAAGGCACGAGCGCTAACCACTACACTAAAATACAGTCAGATTAAGTTTATTATGTGAAACTGACGGGTGGGGGTGGGGGTGGGGGGTTCGTACCCACGCATGGATTGTCATCCACCCTTGACAAAGAGCTTATCTTTCCCAAACCATTCCATGCATTACCATTACTCATAGTTAACTGCGTGTGTGTTTTTTATGGTTACCATGGTGAAAAAGGTCTGCTACGTCTACTACTGCTGTTCTTCTCCTGCAGCAGCCAGATCATAGTATTATGCTGAGAATGAAAGCTTGTTCACGTACAGTGCGCTCGCATCAATGTGACTTACATTTGTACATCTCTTTTCATCTCCTCTTGCTTTAAGCTCCCCCTGAGGCCAAGTGTCAACATACTGGGTTTAAAATGCCTCTTAAGTGCTTTTATATCAGTCAGAATAAGAGCTGCATCTTAAATCAGTGTGTCACAGCAACTGACACTATTGTTTGTGTGTCTGTGTCCATTTACCAACATTTACTCTGCATCTACTGCAGCATATCTCCAACTCTGCCTATCTAATGACCTCCATTTACTGAAACAATTTCCAGGAGCATTAGGACATAAGACAAATAGGTCTTATTATGTTGTGTTTCTCCTCTCTCTTCTCCGCGGTCCTGTCGCTGTTGTCTTTTTTCCGACGGCTACATCCTTCTGTGGCTCTTCCGTTTATTAGAAAAAAAAAAACAACCAAAAAAACCTCTTTTAAATTCTTTATGGCTCTGAGGACAAATTATGTAATGCTGGAGCGTTAAAAGTATACTTTTAACGGTCAGGAGGTGAAATGCATATTTCACGCAGCCTTTTATTACTTTGACTATTAAATGAGAGTTCATTACTTTGGTTTTTATGATGGACCTTATAAGTCATTTTTACCCTTTGAATAAAAAGAAATTAAAGTTGAATGATCCTCTTAAGGGTTTGTGGGAAATCGGACACATTCAGACTGATTTTCTGTCGGGTCCTGAACCTGCTCAGATCATTAACAACCTTTTATCTAAAAGTAGGGCAGGTTTGACGGCACGGTGAACAGTGGAAGCCTTTTTCATTCAGGCGTCTGCCACTGTTGACAAGGTGTCTGTTGAATTTTGCTGTGGAGATGGTACTGAGCATTATATCCAAAGCAGAACAAACAACTCGGTGTTGTTTCCATTCTGTGTTTCTCACACGCATGTACTTGAGGTGCTGGTATTTTCCGTCACCTCAAGTTGTTAGTCGTCTCTGCTGTCGTACTGACATGGACCAACATATGCTGTATACAAACATATTGCAACGCTGTTTATACTGTGACGTGAGTCAATATTTCCAGGTGAATTCAGATGATTTCATTTGATCATCAGTGTGTTGAAGAACTATAATAATATACTATTATACTATAATATAAATTAAAGGCTTATTTCACTGTTGGAAAGTAGTAGAGATGTGAAATAATATTTGAAGCAAGTGCCTTCTTGGCCGGTGCCAGTGCTCCGGCGAAATGCAGGTCTTTTCCCTTGCAGCCATGTCAGTTTGAAAACTACATTCGATCATTGTTGTTCACAGTTCACTACAGAGCAAGAGCCAGTTAGCGTGACTGTTAGCAAAGATGGCGGACGCCGTGTTTACACATCCCCCTATGGGTGAGTCTGAAAGGTGCGGAACTGGCGTTGTAGTTTCAAACCTTGAACCGACGCGAATTGCGACATTTGACTCAGCAAAATTTGATTTTTTTACAACTCAGTGGAAAACTGAGGGAGGGAGGCACAATTTTTAAAAAATACTATTGCTATTCTAGAGATACAAAGCCACATGCAAATCGGTGAAGTAAGCCTTTAAGTGTAAGCTGATGTTGATATGATTTTTTTAACTTAAACACCAGTAAGCCCACATACAAATGTCAGTGTCCTCTCACGCCTCACTACAGACACACATGCCCAGCATTCAGACATGCACACGGTCACACCCTGTGCACCTTTATCCATCATGCTCCTCACCGTGTGCATGGACAATGTTATTGTCTGGGCCACAAGCATTCAGCTGTCTATGCACACGAGCAGACGCTGTTCCTGTGACTAGGACCTAATAGTTTATCTGCGCCCAGCAGCAGCTCATGAATCATGCACGAGGCTGAACATACACTGTCCAGTGTTGCTGGCCTTATGATGAATTATGTTTATGTTTGCCGTGTAACAAGAACCGCGGAAAATTAATCCGCCTCAGTTCCAAACGGTTGACCACAAGTGCGCAAGTTTAATCTTGACGTCTGTTTCATTATTCTCCTGTGCCGTGTTTAAATATACACGTTATATATACGTTCTCTCCGGTTTACTGGAGTTATTCGACTGTTTTGTCTGTAAGCGTTAACACAAAATCATCAACACGAAACAACGGCAACAAAAAAATCTCCTCACAAATTAGAGGCCACATCTTCATTCCTTTAATGTTATGTTTTCATTACAGCGCCATTAACTACACTGCAACAAACGGACCGAGCTTATTATTCGCGGCTGAGATTTAAAATAATTTTTTGGCGCCAGTGGCTGTGACCAGTAAATGAGGAGTAGGTGTAATATTCACAAGCTGAGACCATTAGACATCAACAGCTAAAGGGAATGGAATAACATAATTGCAGAAAACAACAAGCAACAAATGAGGATTTATCGAAAATGTCAGCATTACACGCCCATGTGTGTATTTGTATTGTCCTGCGTAAATTTGGAGGCTTTCGTTGACTGGGAACGAACGACGTTATGAACAAATGTTCCCTGCGGAGACGTTTTTTGTTTCATGTGCTAGTTTAATGTTAATAACTATGTATTTCGCCACTCCAAATGCGGTGTTGTGACAATAAACTGCACACTTATTCAAGTCACAGCATGTGCTGCTTGGAAAAAAGTGTGTAAAAGGAGAAACGTGTACAAGCGCCCGCCAAACTCAAAGTTGATCAAAGGTGCAGTTCAGTTGGTGGTTAAGACAAATAGACGCAAAGGGAGAGGCACCGATTATTCTTGTTATATAATATTATTGGGATCATTTATAATTATGTACCCAACACGATTCTCCACTGCGTCGCTGTTGCCATGGTGAAGCACGAGCCTCACATGTGATAACAGTCATCGACCACTTAAGATTCAGGCACGTTTGAATGCACTCATGCTGTGTACAATTGTCATGGGGGGGTGGAGACACTGTGTGGGTACACTGCATTTTCTCATCTGCTTGGTCATCTCTGATCACGTCAGTGACCCTTTGTGTTTCAACAATCGAAGCAGATGGAAATAAGATTTACACTTGTTATTTGCAGCCCGAAATAAACATTTCCCCCTCTTCTACTCCCTCTGTTATTGTTATTGAACAGCTGAGATTTGTCTGAAATTACCGAGAGCACCTGTGACATGTATTGACATCAGTGGAGAGTTTTTGTCGGGGCTGCCGATGATTGATCATTTTCAAATCAGAGATACGCAATTAGCAAATTGCAATTTAGGATGTAAGTTATAAAACACATCTGACCCAGGGTTTATGGTTTTAATTGACCTATTTTTAATGTCAGAGATTGTTTACAGAAAGGATCTGTCATATACTTCTTGGAATTGTTTTATTTTGTATTATTAGTCATGGATTTTGATATTGTGTTCTGCATCCTTGCCATCTTACATCGTGAATACTGAACTAAAGTTAACGCAAGTTTGTGAGTTGTGTTTTAAGAGAGCTTTATGAAGCTGAATTAAAATTGGAAGAAACATTTGTATTCGACAACCAGACACGTTTGTGAAGAGGATAAAGGGATTGGCCTAGATTCTTTACCTCAGATTAGGACTGATTGAGCTTGAATACGTTTTAGGACATGTAGCCTTTGAAACCCCATTGTATTCATTGGATGTTTGCAGTTTAGAGACAAATAAAATGTGTGTTGTTTATTCACAGAAGCAGCATAATAATGTAACTTCTGTCTGGTCTCGCCTCACTGACACAGTTGTTATCACCCAAATAATAGAGGGACAGCCTGCTGTAAATAATGATCCACTAGGGACCTGTGACCTCTTACCCACTGTGAGCTGTGAATGAAATGAGATAGTTGTTATAGATGTTGTGAACAGAGCTCTCATTTTCTTATCTGAGAAGTAAGAAGCCATTTGACAGAAGATCGCTATCCTCTTTATTAATGTTTGTCATCGTCGTGAATGTCACACTTTGTGTTTAATCTCCTTTTGTCACTCTTAGATAAGAATAGGCACAGCTCATGAAAGACTTTAATTTGCTAAAATATGAAATATAGAATAGCTCTCTTTAGGAAACCCCAAAAAAATGACACTATTACTGTTAAAAAATACTATAGTGTGATATGATTAAACAAAAGACATATCCCATGATAATTCAACAACATATGCTACATTGAATTATCATTATCCTTCTCAGATTATTTAGTTAGGCGTATGGAGAGACCATAATTTGGGTTAATGGAAAAACCAAAGCTACGCCAACTTCACCAAGCATGAGAAACGATGTGTTTACATCAGTGAAATGTAACTGAAACTTTGCCCCAACTTGAACCCAAGTGCCTTTGTCAGGTTTCAAACCCTGACTGCCTTCTTGAAAACCATGTTACCACTTTACTACAATTACAATTGTACACTTAGAAATACGTTTTTTTTTTCTCCTGAAAAACAACCTATGCTCTCAGAAACACTTCCACTAAAGATTGCACACAGCGTTTGTCTATATACTGTAACTTAGGAGACTCCTTTGTATAAATGGTGATAAATACATGGGAATATAATAAAAAGACACGTATTTATATTTAAATGAGTGTGGTAAGTAGCCTTTCAACGTAAATGAATGTCTAATACAGTCAACCCATTGCCGTATACCTTCACGCAATGCTAACTTCTCGTGATTCTTCTCGAGATGGCTGCATACAGTTTGAGCATGAAAGGTTTTAAGAAGTGGATTCTACTGCTGAACATGCTTGCAGCTCGTGGGCAGTGGAAGCAGCAGTGGGGGTGGGGTGGGATCACCTGTTGAGTAATTGAGTCTTTTAGGGCAGTGCCTAAAATTAAAATCAATACATCAATAACGACACTTTGACTGATTCAAATGAAACGAGGCCGTTCACCTTCCGACAGCATGCTGCATGTGATTGGACCCTCAGACTTACACCTCTCTGTGTATTATGTGTACCTAATAAAGTGACCCATGTGGTCACTTCTGCTGTTGTACACTTGACCATGTCTACATGCTAAGAGCGCTGAGTTGCTGCCATCTGATTAGCAGATTAGAGATTTACAAATTAGAAGTTGAACAGGTGTAACGGAAAAAAAGTGACCCGGGAAGCGCACAACACGCAGCAGACACACTAGCAATCATCTGCAGAGCCAATAAGGGGATGTTAGAAATTACCTCAGCTCCAGCTCAGTCCTCAGTGTGAGGATGACAGCTTTTACTGCGGTGTGAGGTATCTCGTCAGTCCCCGCACAAATAAAGCTTGGAACAACAAACTCACTTAAGCTGTCACCGTTCAACGTTAATCAGACTTTAATGAACTAACCGTCATCTCTGGTTGTTAAGAGGATTTGGGATTATTGGGGAGAGCGCTACATCCAAACAGAAGCAAATTAACTCGGCGGTCGAGTGACAGTTTGGGTTTAATAAAGTGAAGGCCAGTGGGTGCTACGTATCATTGTCACTTTGTGAATCCAGGGTAATTATATTACGGCAATGGCTAGGTAAGTGTTTGAATGGGATAGTGTGGCAACAATTACTGTTGTGCTTTGAAAAATGAAATGAAAGGACGAGTTCACATTTTCTTAAATATGTCTTTTAAAAATTGAGGAGAGATTATACCATGCACTTAAGTGTCTCCTATGAACTACAGCCTGTACCATCTCCTCATTGTAGCATTTTTCTTTGTTTTCTTTTCTCAAAAATGAACATTTCTCTCTCTTATGAGGGTTTTCTGTCTCAAACTGTTTTGCTGGAGTTCTTCCCGGAGTCTGTTTGGCAACTGGTCTTATGCAGCATGTGTTTTCATATTTACACTTCGGTTGGGGGTGGATTTAGTCAATACCTATTTGCATGCGTCATTAACAACGACAGAAAATCATTAATGTTCAGAAACAGAAGCTGTCATTGGGACTTTGTGGATTAGAGTTGTCATCATCTCTCAGTGCATGTGATCAGGCAAAAAGACGCATGGATTCTCATTCATGTCACGTGGCTACATATCGGATAGATACTACATGGACAGAAGACCATTACACCAACAGGGACATATTCAAATAATTCATATGAAGTACTTAATTATGGAGTTAGTCCTCCTTTTGGCAGCTATAACAGCTTCCACACTTCTTCCCTCCAGATTTTACAATAACATTGTCCAAGTGAGAATTTGTGCCCATTCTTTCTACAGAGCATTTATGAGGTCAGGCACGTTGGACGAGAAGAACCTCGCTCACAATCTTTGTGCCAGTTCATCCCCAAAGGTGCTGGACGGGGTCGAGGTCAGGGCTCTGTGCGGGCCAGTCTCACCAAACTCGTCAAACCATGTCTTTATAATCCTTGCTTTGTGCACTGGGGCACAGTCATGTTGGAATAGAAAAGGGTCTTCCTTAAACTGTTGCCACAAAGTTGGAAGCATAGCATTGTCCAAAATGTCTTGGTATGCTGAAGCGTAAAGATTGTCCTTCAGTGGAGCTAAGGGGCCTGGAGACCAAAGCCTGATTGAAACACCTGAATTTAATAGTTAATAGTTAGGTGTGGCCAAATATTCTCGTCCATATAGTGTATATCGGATCTAGGTGGAGCTGCAACTAACGATTATTTTCGCAATCGATTAATCGAGTAATCGTTTGGTAAAAAAACATTCTCAAACCTAGTAATGGTGATGTTCTCGGATGTCTTGTTTTGTCCACAAACCGAAATGATTCCGTTTGAATGATTTCTTTGTAATATGGAGCAAAGAAATGTAGAAAATATTCACATTTAAGAAGCTAAAAATAACATGTTTTAATAAGAAAAAAGCTTCAAACCGATTATCAAAATTGTTGACAATGCATTTAGTAATTGATTAATCGAGTAATTTTTTAAGCTCTACATCTAGGACTTACTGAAGTGAAACAAATCTGATTTAAAATTCAAAAAAGTCATGATTTTAGCCTAGTAATCTTATTGTAGCCTAGCCCATGGCAGTTTAAAGTGTCATACTTCATTTTGACCTGTCAAATATATAATTTAAGCTGCAGGCTATGGCCCGAATTCATTAAATAATTGAAAGGCTGCTTGTCCTGCCCTCGTACTGAGGTCCAGACAGTAAACTTGCCTATGACTAAATGAATAAATGTGGCGGAGGTTAGTTAAATGAATAGCTGCTCATATGTTTGGCGACAGGTGTTCAGGTTGTATATTTCACATTAACAACGCAGGTCAGGTCAACTGAGCAATGATTATTGTTTTTTTACAAATATTTTCATTGAGGTCTTTGGTCTTTTACGTTCACCATAAATCATTTAAGGTCTATTTCATGTGATCCAGCTTCGCCCAAAGCTAAATCTAAACATGGAATATGTCTTTGCGGACAAGTGCTCTAAACAGTGGAGCCATCTTAGTTGTCTGTCTTTTATCCTCTTCTCGTCCCGTCCTGTGCTAATGGAGTCATGTCTTTCTTCTGTTTTCTTTAAACACTCCATTACCCTCGATACACTTGGAACTCTCCCCCTCACTTTAACCCATTTCATTTAAAGTGCAACTTTGTGATAGACCGTAAAATCACATCCTCCATATCCTGTAGAGTATCTTTCATTCAGATGACAAATAGCTACTTTTGAATAGACGTGTTTGTCCTTTCAGTGGGAACGTGACCTGTTTATTCACCTTTAATTTAGCCTTTTTAGTCATTCACAAACCTTCATGTTTCAAAATTTCTTTAAAACAATCTAATGGAATAAGACGTAGATAAGATGGCATGAAATACACAAAACCTAAAATGATTTGTGGAAGGGTTTACATTTCACCAAGCCTTTGTGCAAATACATCTGCGTTACATAGAAATGACTCATTTCTCTGTAATACCTTTTAAACATCAAGGAGTCCCTGTGGCATCTCCTTGAAGAGAGACATTAGAGCTGATTAAACAAGATGTCTGTCATTAGCAAATGTTCTAATATCTGACACAAGAGACCTGGAATATTAACAAAGCATCCCAGGATTCTGCTGTGATTGCTGCCGCAAATTATGCAAACTGTTTAATGTCATTTCATTTCCATATCACACTCAACTTTTTCATAAGCTGAAGAAAACGGCGCCCCCCCTTTTTTTTCCAGTTCTGTGAAGATGCATTTTACATATCATCCTATTTGGGGCTTTAAAGTGGTTCACTTAGCTGGAGAAAAAGGAAAATACCGTAATGGAACACATTCTCCTCGAGTTTATTTGAGATCCTCAGTGATAGAAACTCTATCAAAATCCTATTATGTGGTGAGGAGGAAAGGAAGACGGTTTCAAAATGCCATTTCATTTTAGCATGGCATTTGCGCAGGAAGTGGTGTGAAGCACAAACTTCTGAAGAAAGATGCATTTCAAACTGACTGAAGAAAACAGAGTCTGCACTTTTCTACTGTTCCCCTTTACATATACATGTTAGATTTAACCTCATACCAATAAATAATTGACTTTGATGATTTTATTTTATTTTATTTTATTTATTTATTGCATGAAACTGAGACATTACTCTATTGCACTGTGCCTTGTGTACAGATACACTAAAATGAAGACAGCCACCAATATCTACATCTTCAACCTCGCTCTGGCCGACGCCATGGTCACCAGCACGCTACCGTTCCAAAGTGTCAACTACCTGATGGGCACCTGGCCGTTTGGAGACTTGCTGTGCAAGATGGTGATGTCCATCGACTACTACAACATGTTCACCTCTATCTTCACGCTCACCACTATGAGCATTGACCGCTACGTGGCTGTGTGCCACCCAGTGAAAGCGCTGGACTTCAGGACACCCCGCAACGCCAAGATTGTCAACGTCTGCAACTGGATTCTCTCCTCGGCTATCGGGTTGCCTGTTATGTTTATGGCGTCCACTGCCACATGTAAGCATAGCAAACACTCAAATGCCTTTATTATAATATACTATATATGTATGTATATATATATTATATGTACTTTATTTCATTTATGGTAACCACAATAAGTAAAGTAGATGGAACACAATAGACATTAATGTTTCTGGAAATATCCCTGACATCCACTATTCAACCAAGCATTTAAAAGCTGAACTAAGAGTGTTACGAAAAGCACTTATTTTCTCTGTCAGCCATTTGTAGACAATGGGTTTAGCAACAGCGCGGAAACAAAAGAAAAAACAAATGCAGACACACAAAGCAGTAGGGAAACAAATAAGGTTCATTCTTTGCATTACAGCTTTAAAGACCAATTATTTACTCCAGCAGGTTCCATAAAAGAAACCATCCCATTTGTGCATTTTCTGTGTAATTGCACAAACAAACTACATTGAATACTGTATGCATGGCTGATTTTCACTTAAAAAAAACAAAAATAAAGTGCTTTAAACTTTAAAAAACAAACAAACCTCAGACAGGGGGGCTGCATGAATACATTTAGAATAAGTGGCTTTTCCTAAACTGGTACATTTTGTTGTCGTGATCACGCATTAGAATTGGGCAACGATATAACGTAATGTAAACCCAGGCTTGTTGTTTGCTACTGGAGGTCAGAAGAGCAGTGTCTGTCATTTGTAAGCAATAGAGTGAGCAGCTTTCTCTTAAGAGCTCTGTTTGGGTGGTTTACTTTGGAGATAAATGCGTCATGCATAGGGATGCACAATATTATCGGTAAGATTATCGGTAAGTAACATTGGTATCAGCAGATATTGGCTTTAAAATGTATTATTGGATATCGGAAAACATGCCAAGATCGAGACTAAAATGGTAGGCTGACTCAACTAGGCACAAGTGTTAGTGAGGTTAGGGTTAAGGCTAAAAAAGACAGTGCTAGGCAGTAAGCTACAGATAGTGGCATAAAAAATATGCGTGTTAAAATTCTAACGTGGGAGTCAAACCCATGTCGACTACACCAAAGTACAATGCTTTAACCACTGATTGTGGACAACTCATCAAAGCTACTAGATGACAACACACCCAAGGTACCAGACTGCTGTTATTCATACAACCACTAGGAGCGACTATATCTATTTTAAAAACTTACCTATGGGTCGTAATTCCCGCATATGAGCCACAGTTATGACGACAATAGTCTCAACAATAGCTGCCTTCAACACCTGTGCTTTGCCCGCCCACCGCCATGTAAGAGTCCACCTCTATTTATTTACACTGTCAGCCCTCATGCTGCCAATGAAGAATCCAAAACAGTTGCTTTGTGCACAGCCAGATAAAGCCAACACATTTTTTAACGGCGTACAGATGTTTCAAAAGTGCTATAGTCAAGAGAAAAGCGAGTACGAGAGTTTGCATTTATAAACATGTGCTTGATGTTTGCGTCTCCTCCACATCCTGCACAGCCTCCAGTGTTGTTGACTGCAAGCTCAATTTCCCGCACCCCTCATGGTACTGGGACACCCTGCTGAAGATCTGTGTGTTCATCTTTGCCTTCATCATGCCCGTCCTCATCATCACCGTCTGCTACGGCCTCATGATCCTGCGGCTCAAGAGTGTGCGCATGCTGTCGGGCTCCCAGGTTAGGAAAAAAAATATTTGTCTTTGACGCATTATTAGCCAGAATTGACTCAAACAGCCACTTAGTTCATACAATTGATGCCTAAAGGCTTTTAATTCCATGATAATGGGAGTTTTAAGAAAAATACAAGCATAGGACGTGCTCATTTCTCTTAAGAGAAAGCAATTAGGAGAAATAAACCTCAACCCAGAGGCTGAGACTCCATTTTAGTTAATTGCAGAGGAAAATGAATAATGTTCCAATCACAGGCTGCAACTCCGAGTGCATACAAAGAGTGTGCACACATTATAGTGCAGATATACTGTATAGGCTATACTCTAAAGATCAAAGTGTTTTTTCTTCACTTTCATCATCTTTTCTTTCTTCTTTTTGCCTTTTGATTCTCTCTAATTTCCTCCCCTCTCAGCTCCAATTTAACCATCCATCTTCCCCTGCCATTCTCTTATTCATCTGTCCATTTTCAACCTCCTCCACCGTCTCCATCTCAACTGTTCCTTCTTTTATCTCCTCTGTCCTGCCTCTGTCGTCACTTCCGACATCATACCCCCGTTGACCTCCAGCACTAACCTACGTTACCTCCCCTACACACGCAGGAGAAGGACAGGAACCTACGTCGGATCACGCGCATGGTCCTGGTGGTGGTTGCCGTCTTCATCGTCTGCTGGACGCCCATTCACATCTTTGTCATCATCACCACTCTCGTCAACATCCCCAGTTCCACGCTGCAGACGATCACCTGGCACTTCTGCATCGCCCTTGGCTACACAAACAGGTTTGCTCTTGGCAGAAGCCCAAGGCTTAGGCAAACATATTTACTGAAATTCAACAAGCGGGCATAACGGATTACCTCATTTCTTGACAAATAGTGTCTGATGATTAATCGATGATTGTTTAATTCCCTATTAATACGTTGTCAATTCAAATTTCAGCAGTTTTGAGCATTTTCATTGTCATATTTAGTGATTGACTTTAACTGGTCACAGTTAAAAAGTAAATGCTTGAACTATGTTCAAATAAGGCTATATTCTTATAGTCTTATTGCAATATGTCTTATATCCTTTTTTTCAGCACAACCTTTAGGCAACCTGATGAAAAAAAAATCTTTCTTTTCCATTTTCTTCGACTATAGTATATAAACACACCTGAGCAAAAAGTACTCATCAAATCATTTTTGTGAAGAAAAATAAAATCTTTCTTTATACCAGTTTGGGGACTTCTGCACAACAATCGCTACTCTGAATCATATCTTTGACTCAACAACAGATGAGAAGACGAAAAACCGCATTTTGTAAAGCCTAAAGATGTGACCTGTAAACACGCACCCGCAGCATGTCCATATAAGTGCTTGTGTATTATTCCCAATTTACCAAGGGTGCACCTGTAGCGCTAAGGGTTAATATAAATATTTGGATAGCAAATGGCACTGACCTTTAGAGAAGGCACATTTCTTCCTACCTGTCTGTAGAATGACTCCACTCTCCTAATGACACTTTATGACCTCACTTTTGCTCCCTGCAGTAGTCTGAACCCAGTGCTTTATGGCTACCTGGACGAGAACTTCAAGCGCTGTTTCCGTGAGTTCTGCACCCCGAGTCCTTCAGTGTTAGAGATGCAGAACTCGTCCAGGACTGGAGCCATGAGCCGCAAGCTCCCGCAGCGTGAACACAACAGTGCCAACACAGGAGACAGGTCCAATCAACAGGTAATTACTACGGCTAATCTCTGTGTGTATAGAATATTTCAATTCTAGATTTAAATTGTTTCTTTTAAACATTAAAGAGTAGTTTTGCATCATTGTCACAGTAAATCTCCAGCATATGCTTTGAGGTATCAGGAGAGACTGCAATTGGTCAAGAGATCATCTGAGACATAACAAAACTGCAAGTTCTTGTTTATTTAAACTGAGACTGTGAAATTATTTTTAATTTTCAAATCACCGCATGGTTGAGCAGTGGTTAGCACTGATGTCTCACAGCGATAAGGCTTCCAGTCTGATTCACAGCCTTTCTGTGTGAGTTTGTATTTTTTCCACGTACGCCGAATACCTCCCACAGTCCACAGACATGCAGACTGGAGACTCACTGTTATTACTGTCAAACTGTTACAGGAATAACATCTTCATTTTCAATACTCTTTATCGTACCCCCCCCTTAAAAAAAGCAAAGTAAGTGCTATACAAATAAAAAGACACTTTAAGTTAAAACGCCACAGATGAAATAAATAACACAGTCCTCTGTCTCGCAAGGTTTTGAAAAGAAAATCGTGATCAGGATCCTGATCACCAGTAGAATTTAATGATTTCTCCTTCTTGGGCCATAATCCACATCCCTTAAAATATAATCCCAAACTACTTTTTGAGTGATTCTGCTGACAAACAGACAGATAAAAGCCAACCTTAAAACATAATATTTATGTAAAGGAAGCTTCTGCAGCCTGTGATGCTTCCTCACTGACATCCAGAGCTTCACAGCTCTAATTTCCAAAGCTGTGACCCTGTTAGTCTCTAAAGTGTTAAAGTTTAGGTGTAAATATGAGTGGGAATGGTTTTTAATCTCTGTATGTTGGCCCTTTGACCCCCTGTGTGGTCACCAGTCTGCTGTTTACTCTTGGATCAGCCGCTGTTCCCCCTGTGACTCTCAAAGCACATGCAGTGGAAAAATGAATGAATGTAAGAAAAGGCCGTGGGGGTCAGGAGGTCATGTCACGGAACACAGGCAGAATATCCACTGAACATCCTCTCTCTCTCTGTAGGTATGACTAGCCTTGGAGGGGTCGTCGGTGGACTCTCGCTGTTGCGGCAGCGTTACCAATGATGACCCCAACTCGGAGGTCACACAGGTCACAACAGGGCTGTGACCACACACACACACACACACACATACACAGCAAGCACACACAGGTTTGCGTAACTGTCCTTGTAATTCATTTGGACAGACTAAACATTATCCCTAACCTTAACCTCACCAACAATTCCTCAGAAATGAGGTTCTGTCTCATTAGGACCAGGTTTTGGTCTCCATGAGGACTACTGGTCCTGACAAGGTCAGTTTTTATGCCAGAAAACACACACACACACACAAATTACAGGATGTGTCTAAAACTCAAGAGCACAAACAATTTTGACAACAGCACTGGTTGTTCGTCATCCGACCAGTGACTTGATGACGAAGTTGTGAAAAAAGGGATGTTTCATTACCATTATACCTACCATGTAGACTAGAAAGACAGAATTGTGTATGTACTGTACAGACAGACAGATGTACAGATACAGATCTATAAAAGCCACTTTAGTCTCCAATAAGATGGTGTTCTGTTCTTTTAGGAGAGCTGCCTCATTGATCTAATTTCCTTGACCCAACTCTCATCTTATCATTAATTCTCGCAGCTGTGAGGAGAGGAAGATGAAGAAAAAAACAGATCAATTAATTGTGTTAGGTCTGGTGGTTTCATATGCCCCCGTAACAGACTGTTGTCACTTTACAATCGTTCACACTCGTGAGAGGACAAAGGCTCTAAAGGCAATCTCATGGGCATCAATGGATTTTAGGGGCTTTCAGTGTCGTTCACAGCGCCAACTGTGCTTTTCATCCTGCTTGTGTATGCACTGTACTCGGTTGGCTTTGAGCACTTCAAGATTATCTATATTCACCCGACTCATGGTGTACGCCGCCTTTCGCCCCTATGCTTTGGATTGCCCCGACCTTCATGTGGACGATGACAGAATTTCCTTTCTTCAATCTATAGTTTTTTTTTAGTTTCTTACTTCGTCTCCCTAAAGTCACCTATGTGTCTGTGTTGCTGGACTCACAGTACAGCAGAACACTGAATGTTCTCTCTGCTGAGAAGAGAAACCATTGTGTTATGTTCGCTCGAGATCTTTGTGCTGAACCGTGGATTGATCGACGAAACCAGCAAAGAACACACATCTGCTTGTTTGCACAGCGCACACTGCACATACTGTGTGTGTGTGTGTGTGTGTGTGTGTGTGGCATACTATTATACAAACATATGGTTCTGACTGTGTATGTTCAACAGCAGCATAATAACCTTTTTACCAGGTAGAATGGAGTATTTACCAGTGAGCCAAGCAGGATTGTATATTGTAATTGTAACAATTGCTTTTGCTTATGTATTGTGCCATGTGCTCTATTTGCCAGTTGCCTTTTTTTGGAGCTCTACTGAATATTCTGTGCACCAGTATTGTTTTTTTATTATTATTATTATTATTACTATTACTATTATTATTAAGATCTGTAAAGATGAACCTGATTGTATTAATCTCCTTTGTAAAATATTGTAAGTATCGTGTTGCTTTTTCATATTAATTAAACAACGATGATGTAAAATCTTAGATTGTGTATGTAGCTTACACAGAGATGAACTTTACATATATATAAAACTGTTTTACGTGTTTGTTTTTTGACAGAAAAGGATACAGACGCCAGTTTAGAGGACGTGAAATAGAAATTAAAAAAAGAAATGGCATAGTTTTGTTTTTTTCAATCAAAAATCCTAATCACGATGCAGCAGAATGTGGCTTCCTGTGTCACTGTGCTTATAGTACATGCGACAAACTGTACACAGTATGTTGCTTAAAATGTGTATTTCAAGTTTTTCAGGTTGGTTGCAGATTGTACGATGCTTTTGTTTGTTGATTAGTTTTAAAGAAATACATGATCTACTCAAACATTGAAGCCCTATCATTCTGAAGTGAATGAAACACTGAACAAGAAAATAGACGATCATTTGTACTCACGCTGTGAACACTTACATACGTGTAAACTTGTACTGCTCATCGGTGTGTTGTCGTAACGTAATATGTGACTTATTTGTTTTCTCGCATTGGAATAAAGTTTCATGTGCGCTGTGACCTTGTCTCTTTCCGTCTGTTTGTCACTGTCAAACTGAGACACAACACAGCTTGTCCTCCTGTGCACCAAGAGATGACTAATACACAGTCACACATGAAATATGGAGAATCGTTACAACCTCCAGCAATCACCGCTAACAGGCTGAGCCTTTTTCTCCCCCCCCCATCAATCATTTGTCTCTGTGGAGCCAAATGATTGATGCAATGTAAAAACTTAATTATTGTTCTTATTTTGTGGTTCTTACGATTGATCAGCAAGGGGTTGCATCAGCTTGTGTGTGTATGGTTGCAAGAAAGTGCGACATGGCACAAAAAACAGATTCTAACAATTCAAGCGGCTGAGAAAGATTATTATTACTTGGAACTATTGTGCAGATGATGTACGCTCTTGTGTCTCAGAAGCACGTGGGCGTGGGTACATGCCCGCAACTGTCTTGTCATGTACGGGTCTGTCGGGAAGCCCAGTCGTCCTCATATTGGAGTTGGCAGCATGATTGGTCCTGTCATGGTGATTATTATCGAGCGGCTTCAAATGTCCCCTCCTCGTGCAGATTTTCCGCTCTGGCACAGACCTGATGCTGTGGAGCTCGCCCTTGTCTGCGCAGGAAGCTAATCAACCAAAACAAAGTTAAGGCTTTGTCTAGAGGAGGGAAATGAAGGTCTCCATGAGAACGGCGGACAGCGTTTTCATGTGAAACGTAAGCGCTCCTCTCCTCCTCCTCCTCCTCCTCCTCCTCCTCTTCTCCTTCATGAAACCTTTGCGGTTGTGGCCATTGTTGACTGTTGTGCACACGTGTTTGTTTTGTCTTAATTGGACATAATGGATCAGCTTAATCAGATTAATTACAGCGCATGTAAACAGTGGTTTTCTGCACACATGTTCACAATGTGCATTGTTTATTTGTAAAACAAAGCATTGCACGTCAAGGATGTCCTGTTTTAGCACTGAGTGGGTTTTATTCTGTACAAGTCTGCAGCATGTCTGACCTTAATAATTCTGTCTGCATCTGTGCTGCAGGTTGTATATTTCAGCGCAGGGAGGCAGATCTTAGATATCTGCTGTGTCTTATTTCTTATGTGGAGCCGAAGGCCATTTTCCACATTGTGGACAATGAAGTTTAATCTAACCTTCATACTATCGGCTATTGCTCTGCTGCGAGGGCTCCAGGTAAACGTGTGTCATCTTTGGTACGGCCACAGGCGTTACAGGTCGCTCAGGTCACCACCGAAGCCATGAGAATCCTGATCATACTATGTGATGAGTGGAAAAGTTCATTCCTTTTTTAAACAGTAAGTACACATAAATCCTTGATGAAATCCAAAGCGGTACGAGTGAGATGTGCGCTCAGAGCCGTGCCAAATCCGATTTAAAGTCCTCAAGGCTTTGATAAACGACTCAGCACAGAGCAGTTGTTTCCTCAAGCTGTTTCACACCCAGATGAATGGCTTACAGGCTCTAATCATCTAACCAATAGGAGTGGGGTGTCTCAGGTGTGGTGGGGAGATAGAAGTCACGTAAACAGAAGGTGAAGGCAAGAGCCAGTGGGACAAAGCAGAATCATGCAAACCTGCAATCTATCTTATCATTTTCCCTGCCAAATAAGTAGCCACCCAGTTACAGCTGGCAGTTTGTCAGCTGTCCAATGAGCTTCCTCTGTTTGTCAGTCAACCAATCAGCCATCGCTGAAACAACACTGCAGGGTGTCATTTGTTTTTTTACTTCTTCTCTCTATCAAGCCCGGACGTCTGGTGGTTGGAAACGTGCCGCCGTCTTGGGCAGTTGGTTTAAATCCCTGAAAGTATCACTGACTCTGTTTTGTTTTTTTTACTATGCTATCATTCAGCAGGACCATGAGGCACAGGAGCCATCACACCAGACCATATTCACATCCATTCACCTGATTTCATTACCCTTTGCAGCTCCCAGAACTGCTCACAAAAAAGATAGGCCATCAAAGTTGAATAATCTTTCCCCTGTGATGCAGAATACCTGAGACGTGGCTCAGTAAAATGAGATTAAACTATTTTGTTTCAGGCGAAGTACAAAACAAAAATAAATGAGAGGAAACTATTATTATACTTGTTCTAGTGTAGTGTTTTTGAAGCTTGGCTCACATTAAAGGTCAATATATGAAGCCATTGCTGCTTTAATTTTGGCTGCCCTTTTGTTTTACCTTGGTTCTCCCCCAGTTGTATCTGTTAAAATGTATTTTAAATCTATAATTATCCAACAACGCATAGTGTTGTTTAACGAAAAAAAGTGTACCAATTACATGTGTTTGAATGCTACGCAGCCTATACTGGTCTGTGACCACCCTTTTATTGTTTTATTCTTGTGAATGATGAGTAAATCAGGTCATTTCTGTGATATTACGGTAAACTATGAAACCTGTAAAATGTTTAAGATAGTCAAGCTTACATTTTAACTGCTATAGCTCTTCAGTGCACACTAATGAATGTGTGTTGATTAGTCATTGTCATGCAAACAGTTCAACTCACGAAGAGGCTTTTGTATTTCTGACCATGATATGGAGAGAGAAAGAAAAACACAGACTCTTACTCTTATTATAGAAGGGAAACCCTAGATCTCATTACACCACTCTCAAATGAATGTCAGAAGACTAATGGCCTACGTATAATTGAATCTTTTCTCTTATTCAGATGCAAATACAGAGCTATTCATTTGCACATTCAGACTGCAGATACACTGTATTCCAGCTTTATCCATTCATGTAAGCACGTCTCACGTGTACGTCTGGGCTCTGATATCAGCCTCATTTACGGCACAATCCTGATCTCCTGCTTCCAGAGATTTCTCCCGGGTCCTACAGAAATGTAAATGTGCACATCTAAGTTAAATAAATTGACCTTTATCTTCACTGTTATCCTTTACCATGTTGTTCTCATGAGGCACTTTTCTACAGAGCAAGAGCGACCAATGGAGACAATTAATAGTCGTGAATAAGTGTCCTCATAGGGCCTAACTGAATATGAAATGTGGTCTAGTTAAATGACACATGAAGGTTAACTTCATACACTGACTTACACTGAATGTCACCTGACAGATTTCTACTTTGTTTTCCACCCATTTATTTCTATACATCAAAGTTTGAACACGTTTCTCCAATTACCAACTCAAGAAAAACATACTCAGATGGATATGTCTGATGTTATGGTCACATAACTCAGTGGATTTGTTCTGCTCGGGACAATAATACTGTTACAGTGTACAGCGGTTGCCATCTGCTTCCCTCTGCTGTCTCCACACATTTCCACTGACATTTTTAAAGAGAAATGACAACAACAATGTGTTGAACCAACAAGAAACAAACTAAAAAAAAATCTTTTCAAGACTAAAAACCTGAAATTGAAGAAGACAAGAAGCTGGGCAAGGCAGGATGTGTAAACTGTTCCCATGAAGGGACTAAAACGGGAAATGAGTTTTCCTTATAAATATCTGCTCAACACAAGGGACACTACTATTACAGCAGTTTATTTGATTTCGCTTCAGATCATACGAAGATAACAGTTACACCTCTCATAAGGCCTATAAAATGATCGCACTGTATCAGTACTCTGATGGACAATAACATTAATATATATTATAGAGAGACATAATGTGTTGCACAGATTATATTTAGTAAAATGTTAAAAGTGGTCTATGCTATTGGATAAAATAGACGAGGAATAAATTAGATAATCTGTCTGTGATGTTCAGTCACAAATTTAACCATAAATTCATATTCTGAAAACCATTAATCCATGCAGCCAGACTGATCTCAAAGTCACCTTTATAGATTCAGTGTGCTAAATTATATTTGGCAGTGTGTCTCCAGGGATGACATGAGGATCCAGGCCAATATAAACCAGCAGCTTTTCAGATACCGTTTCATCACAATTAAATAGAATATAGAATATATACTTTCTTGTGGATTAATAAAAAACATTCAAATTACAGCTTTTGGCTGATTGCAATAACAGTTGATAAATAAAACACTGCATTCACCTTTTATACCCAAATGTGAGCTGAAAATAATCGAGCATAACATTCAACCATGGAAACAAACGTTTCTGTTCAGGAATGGAAGTAAATAATAATAATGTGCTTCACTATTTTGATAATTACCATAGCTGTTACTTTAGGACAGCTGTGGTTGTGGGTGGTGGTCTAAGAAATGTGTTAAACACTGTATATACTGCAGAGAAAGATACTGTAGAGAAATGGAGAGAGAGAGCGAGAGAAAGGGATCCAAATTAAAGGGTTTAATGGAAGAACGGCGGAACTAAAGAGTGCAGCCCACTTCACATACCGGTTCTTTTTACAGGGGAGCTTTACCGGAAGTCATACCTCCAGTGTTTGTGGTGCGGGGGAAACGAAGTCGCCTCAGTCTCTTAATTTACTTCTGTTTTCTCCATTCAGTTCTTTACGTTTTACCGGGTACGTATGTTTTGTGCGTTTTATGTCTCTGATATTTCGCTAAATTAGCCGATTCGGGAATGATAAACATACTTTACGTGTGGCTAGTTAGCAGCTAGCCAGCCACACGTTTACTGCTAGCATGCTAACAATTCATTCGTAGAGACAAAAAACATCGGGAAAGATATTGGTCGGGTTACTGTTACCGTATAAACCAGATTAAGTTGTCATATCCACAGTTATTAAGCAATGCACGTGACCGTTTTCTGCAAACTAGGTACGAGTCTAACTACTAACTTGACTGAAAACGTGTGTTTCTCTTACCAGAGCTTCAGGAAATATCAGCCAGAATGACGGACAGGTACAACATCCACAGTCAACTGGAGCATCTCCAGTCTAAGTACATAGGCACTGGACACGCCGACACCAGCAAGTGGGAATGGCTGGTGAACCAGCACCGGGACTCTTACTGCTCCTACATGGGGCATTTTGACCTGCTCAACTACTTCTCCGTTGCTGAGAATGAGAGCAAAGCTCGCGTCCGCTTCAACCTGATGGAGAAGATGCTCCAGCCATGTGGACCACCAGCAGACAAACCAGACGATGCTTAGGTTACACTTTTAGCCTGGTGTGGGTTTTTCTTTTTTTGTAGTGAATATTTTTTAAAGGATTTTGTTAATTTTTCTTCATTTTGATTTTTCTGTTCTGGGTGCTTCTAAAGTGATGGAGTGGATGATCATATACACAATACAAGATGCCTGGACACTCATCGTTATGTTTGCGTCTGGATCACTAATAAAAACATTACTTCTTGACCTGTAAGGGCCTGCAACTTTCAGGAAGGATAGCTGTGACGTTCAAGAAGAACAGATTCAAGACCTGTACATTCTCCAGAGAACATAAAAGTTAATTGTACAACTTAATGTTCCATATCATCTGTGAAAGCATTTGTATTGACTGGGCTGCATTTTAGCTCTGAAATGTCTTTGAAGATAATTAAAATTGTTTTTTCTCTATGTTGGCCTCCTTACATTTTGATTGTTCATTCATCAGATCAGTTATTCATGTATTACTTGTGAAATGTCATAATCTTCACAGGGTTCCCATGGATCCTTGAAACGGAGACATTTAATTCTCGCATTGCCCTCACTAACCAACAGAAACTACTTGAAGAAATACAAAAATGTCATGGAAAAACTGAGCTACATTTGAGCAAATTTCAGTTATTTAGGGCTAAGTGAATAGTGGCAAGGAGCATGGATTCTTCAATTAATACATAAGGATAAAATATTTTGTCATAGTCCCTCCATTTACTATATTAATTTTCACCCAAGCCTCACTCCTTTTATTCTCGTTATAACCTTGTAACCTTAATACAAGTCTCCCAGCAGTGCCTGTCGAGTCTTTGAATTCAAAAGCCTTGAAGGAAGCCTTTTCAAGGTTTTATGTAAGATGTGTGAAAAATGAGGGATTTTTTCACTTTAAAATGTCCCCCAGGTGCTCAGGTAGAAATCTGCCAAGAAAATAAGTACACTGATTATCTCTCAGTTGTTTACTTATTTGTGCTTCATTTGACAAAACACATTTTAAAACTATAAAATAATGAGATATAGGGGGAAAAAAACAGAAGAAAACATATGCTCACTGTCATAAATTAAAGATAGAATAAATGATACAGCAAAGGGAAACAAGTACAAGATGAAATAGACAAAAATTAAAGTAGACTTGAAAGCTTGAATATAATTTAGCCCTGAAGCTTTCATCTGTGCATGTATACAGTACAAACTGGACAGACAGACATTGCATCGAGGACTTTGTTTGGCCTCTAACTGTTGTCCTCCTACACAGTCTCTCACACATGCACTACATTCAAACACACACACACACACATTCGCACCCAATTATCCACCCACACGTACGAGCGCACACGTATCAGCTGCATCTTGTTTTGCACACTGCTCACTAAATTATTACTTGCTTTGTGTTTAAGATGTAAAGGGTTTTTTTTGTACGCGTGATATGTCGCTCATGATGGATCAAAGATGTTGCTCATTTATATTTCATATGTTAATGGTTGTCATTATGGTGGCTGAAAAGTGTGCAAATGACTTGCTCAAGGAGTGGCTCCGCTTTTTTAAACTGCGACGACACACAGCTCAGAGTAAACTCAGATTATGATGATTATGCTTGTGTTAAAAGTGAAGGAGTCGTGTTTTCTATTGACTGGAGTATTATCTTCACTCAGAGAGCCGTTCGTATCAACTCACACTGGTCACGAAAAAAGTGTTCCATAAATCCAAATGATGTCATTTCACTGTGAGACGTATGGCTGCAAAAAGCAGCAGGTGCTGTGGTTCGACTTTGCTGACCTCAGGTGATTTATCCAAGCATACAGACGGCCAGATTCACACACACCAACACAGACACTTGGTGGCAGCGGATGCTATGTGCATGACTCATTGCTGGATTGAGAGGAAAGTCAGGTGGTGCCAAGGAGGTTCTTATGTTGTTGTTTCATGTATATAATGTGTGTTTGAGGGTTTCTGTGTCGGGTAAGTCCTTGCCATCTGTTCTTACTGTGAGTGTCGTGGGGGTTGGCAGTGCCAAGTCAGGCATGAGGTCTATCCATGTGAGGACAGACACACACACACACCAGACAATTCTTATACCTCTTATACCTGTTCTGTCTGAGAAACAAACATATAAACAAACACCTGCTGCTCACTTTCTTAGGCTCTAAAGAGAGAAACGTCGTCTGCAGATCCAGGTGAGGACACAGGAACCAACCACCTGAGGAAATCACCAGCAGTTGAGAAAAATAATTGAACACAATGAGACGGATGTTCTCTCAGTCGCCCACAACTGAAATATCAGATTTTAGCTTTTACAATTAAGACACAACCGAATAACAACCCAAATGGACAAATGAAAAGAAACGGCACAGACAGTACAAAGAAGAAGAATCAGTGTGCATTCATTCAGCCCTCCACAGTGACTATTTTAATACTGACATGATACACAATATGATGACTTTCATAGACCATGCACAGAAATTTGTTCAACTTCTATGTATAGGCTTGGGTTATTTCATGCATTATTTTCTCTATACTAAATTTGCATGATGGGTACTGGATATGGATCGTAAAATAAAGTGGGTACAAAAGAAATCCATAAAAGAAAATGTATGCTTGACGATCACTTAAAGCTGCTTTATGCTACAGTTTTCACCCATTCACACAGCACATCTATGGCTATCTATCACACACATTTGATACCCATTTACACACAGCCGTCAGGTACAACGTGGAGTTAAGTGTCTTGCCCAAGGACACATCGGCATGTAGACTTGCAGAGCCAGGGATCCGCTAGTTTCCTGCTTTCCCGCTCTACCGCTGAGCTACAATTCATTTCAAGGTTTATTATAGCTTGAATATAATCCTGAGACGTCACTGTCAGATTCCCAACTGTGGCTACGATCCAGAACTTTGAAACTTCAGAGTCAGAGACTTCAAAGTCAGTAAAGGTGTGACATCATCGTTGTCATTTTTACCCCCTCGAGAATAATGAGGAATAAGGAATACGGTTTAAGGAGTAAGAAAGAGGCTGTAATGTAAAACATTATGTATGCCAGCTGTCATAAAACACCAAGAACAACAACAGCACCAATTTTCACAACTAGCCACAGTTAGAGAACACGTGTCACAACTGCATGTTTGCAGGTTGCTGACAGTATCCGACATGGCTTTTAATTCTCCACACAAACGACTGCCGAGCAGAATTTATGCTCTCTCCGGTTACTCCATATCTGTGGAGAACGTCTTCAGATCTCCACCCGAGAATGCTTTCCCCCACGATGAAACCATCACGTACGACTGCTGTGTTGTCACGGCGAATCCTTCGGCTGAAAAACGAAGTCCACGGAGAGAAGCCACTGCTCTGAATCATACCAGCCAGAAGACGGCGCCCAAGACTGCCAAAGCCCCACCAGTCTCCAAAGACAGCGGCGTTCAAACAGATCCTAATCTTGGAGAAATGAGTGTCGCTAAAATAGTCACAGGCGTTGAGTCTCAGACCAATACTTTTCAGAGCACACCAACAATCTTCATACCTCCCAAAATTGGCAAAGATATTTCAATACAGATAGAGCAGGGGGAGTTGTTTGACTTTGACAGGGAGGTACCACCGCTGGTGGAGATAATGGTGGATAAGGTGATAGAGCAGTCTGTGCTAGAGGTGAAGGAGGAAGACGAGCTGGCCCGTCTGGGTGCACAGCAGAAGGCCTTCCAAGAGCTCCGGAATAGTGAGCTGGCAGAGGTGCAGCGACTTAAGGAGCAGGTGAGACGCCACAGAGAGGAAAGAGAACGCAGAATTATAGAGCAGAAGGAGGCACAGCTGAAAGAAAGAGAGACTGCAGAGAAAATTGCTGCCCGGGCGTATACTAAAGAGTGCTTGGCTGATCTGTACCCTGCAGTCTTCACCTCATTCTCAAGCAGAGGCTTCTTTGACGATCCCGTGGTGAGAGATATTGAGACTCATTTCCTGCCGTGGCTCATGGCTGAGGTTTGCAGCAATCTGGAGAAGAAGAACTCGACAAGAAAGGTGCTGGACACCATTGTGCACAACCTCGTCCAGATGAGACACAACAGGTACAAGGAGCAAAGTGTGTGCGACATGTAGCACAGAGAGACATTTTTATTTATTTCTTTAAAAAATATGGCTGCACAATATATTGTAAACAATTAACAGCCAATATGGAATTGTTGTGATTTACTGGTAAATTTAAATAAATGTAATAAAACCGGATATTTAAAAAGAACTCAAATGACTTTCCTGGAATGTTGCAGCCTAAAATCTGAAGACCATGTGATCAAACTGATTATTTTTACTTTAAGCCACTGAAGCAATTTATAAACTCAGGTTTATCAGGAAAACAAGGTATGAAACAAGGAAAGCGAGACACAACAAGTCCAAAATAATAGTCTATTATTCAGGGTTAATAGTCTGTCTTGTTGCTCATTAAAACATGGTCTGGACAAAGGAAAGAAAATTAGAAGCAAATAACAGTCTTTTGTGTGGTTGTCACCCAGAAAAGCCACCAAGCTACTTTCTCTCTAGAAACTAAAGATGTGGTGTTGTATAAGTAAGAGAAAAATGATAGACTTCACTTTTATCTGGCATTGGTGGCTGATGATTGAAGCGGTGTGCCTTCCGTCTCAGTGGTGGTAAATCATCTGTACAAACCTGAATATTTGTCACGACGACAAGGAAGATCAAACTCCGGTAACAGTGTGCAGTGACAGCAGGATAAAGCTCCGTCAACACTGCACAAATGGATCAATAGTCCTTTGAAATACACAGGTGTGAGTTCAAGGTGTTGACTTGGCCTCCAAATTCCAAACAAGAGCACCTGTGGGACGTGCTAGACCAGTGTTACTCAATCCTGGTCCTCAGGATCCACTGCCCTGCATGTTTTTAGATGTTCCCCAGGTTCCTCTAGGTGTGTTGGAGCAGGGAAATATGTAAAACATGGACAAGGATTGAGAAACCCAAACAAGGGCAAACTTTTGTACGACATTAATTTTCATGCGAGCAATTCATTTGAGTTTTCACTGTATCAAGTCACCTGAGCAGGATCCTTCAGTGGATGCTGAAGGACCAGAAATTCATCCTTGTCCAGTCAATGTCTTGACAAACTGAAGTCCACTGTTGTCCAAAACACTAGAACTATCTTCAGAATTAAACACAGCGATCACAAGTACACAACACACACACAGCTACTGTATTCTTATATGACACAGAGCACTGTCATCAACAATTTTCATGTCGGGTTTGGCTTTATGTGGCATATGTTACATGTCACGATCCTTCATTCCACTCCTTGTTTTAACTCTCTCCTTGGCACTGGCTGATCGCGTGCACCTGTGTTTGATCACCATCAATTATCAACTGCATAAAGACCTCAGCTGTTCAGCTGCCGCTAGATTACGCCCACCTTCATATAAGCGATATACCAGTTCTATTACGACATGTGGTGTCAATGCAACTCAAATGTTCTTCTTAGAGTGTTGCATTTTAACGGGCAGAGTTTCCAGGTGATGAGCAGTCTGGAATCATGCTGTTATCATGTACATATTCCATATTTTGTGTGTATATACAGTTAATGTTGACGCCTCTTACGTGGCTTACGTGAGCGTCTCGTGTGGACGGTTGTCCACATCAGCTCTTTTCTCTGATTACACAGGAGCTCGGCCAAATGGTAAAAATGTCCAGGAAGTACATTCACCCTCGTCAAATATAACTGCCCCCACAATCCAATTATCTTTGCCCTTCTGTGCCACCCACCTGTTTTATCCATGGAGCTGCACTATCACTTCCCATCCATAATCCTCCTCCACGCTTTCTGCTCTCATTTTCTTCACTTTTTTTAC
Source organism: Solea senegalensis (assembly GCF_019176455.1). Lineage (NCBI taxonomy): Eukaryota > Metazoa > Chordata > Actinopteri > Pleuronectiformes > Soleidae > Solea > Solea senegalensis. The sequence goes on from NC_058035.1 coordinate 15,207,173, forward strand.
ACCAAGTTTTGAAAACCTCATCACTTCCACACTCTGCACCGGCTTTCTACTCTGTGTTTTATTCTCTATATGTAACAGAGGAAGTAGACCCATCCAAGAGGAAACACACAAATGCCCTTGAAGCCAAACGCACGTGAATATTTTCACAAAAGCCCATTTTCTGTACACCAAATGTGTAGAGGAAAACAAATGACAAAATACTTAAATGAAGGAGCGCAGGTTGTGTGCGCTAACCACCTTTTCGCAACCTCGCCCAGCACAGACAACCATCTTTCCTCTTTTCCCGCGTTGATCTTTTTTATGCCCATTCATGTCACTCAAATGTCGAGTCATTTGAGACGTGGAATGAGTGGAATGACGTGCAGGAGGAATTCTCTAATAATCACATAATCACTTTCTGTAACAGCAGAGGAGAGGAGAGGATATTGAACGGTGATAAATATCCACTCTTGTACGAAATAGAAGAATCTGCATTTCAGCCTCCGGGCGACGTGCCAGGCACGAAAATGCCTGAGATTCTCCAGTAACAAATTAGCCTGTGTGTGAGTGGCTCCTCTAACTTCTGTGCTAATACATTTTACAGATTTCTCCACGGTGTACAGTGTCTGGTGCTTTCTCTCTCTAATACTTCACTGATTTGCATTTAGCTTTGTATTACTAGAATAGAGGTTGTATTTTTGAAAAGTTGTGCTTCCGACCTCAGTTTCCCCTGAGTCGAGAAATATCTTCATTCTTTTTTTTTTTGTTACGTGTCCATCAGTGACACTGAGGCTTGAAACTGCAACGCTAATTCCGCACTTTTTAGAGCCACTCGTAGGAGGACGGGACCTCATTCCCAGCATGGGTCCGCCATCTTTGCTAGCAGTTATGCTAACAGGACCAAGTGTCACTGGTGAGCACGTAACAAAGAAAAGAATGAAGATATTAAGATATATATTATATATATATTAAGATAACTCAGGGGAAACTGAGGTTGGGAAGCACAACTTTGGGAATTTTTCAAAAATACTACTCCTATTCTAGTAAGTTAAATGCAAATCGGTGAAATATTCCTTTAAGTGTGTATGTGTGCGTCTAGAACCTTCTCTTGTATTCATACTGGACCAGTAAGACCTCACCCTCATTTCTGAGGCCTTATCTTGAAATAGATTTACATTTATTGATCTTAATCATTGACTTTTTAGGAAGAAAGCATAACATACACAGAGTTTATACATTTTCAATTACTGCTAACTGTGGGCGAACAAATCCTTCAGGAGAGAAACTTCAATTTGCAACCGTCCGTGTCACCAAGGTCAAGCTCTTCTTACCATCGCTCCCTCTACACACACACACACACACGCTCCGCTCTCTGCCCCTCAATTCCCCGTCCCACTCTGCAGAGGCAACTCCATTACGCCCATATCCCATCCACACTCTGGATGAGGCTGAAATGTGACACTTTAATGGTCATCAGCAACATCAGGGTTTGCCTCTAAGGCACTATGAGTATCTGTTGTCATGGAAACTATTTCCAATAATCATTTTGTAGTTGAGTAATTTCCAAACATTTGTCTTGCACATCTGTAATGTCACACATGGAGGGAACAAAGACGTAAGAACAATTAATCTCACGACACGAGCAGACACTTTACAGTAGACCACACAGTGTAATCAATCAGTGCAGAGAGAGAGAGAGAAATACTTTCACCGTCAACTCGACCTTGTTTTAATTTCTTCATTAAACTTAAGGATGGACGGATGCACAGAAGCCTGTTTTTATCTGATCCTATTAAATCATGGGACACTGTGTCCTTTCCTTGGTTTGATAGTCATAGTTCATATTCAGAATTTTAAAGCACTGGTTTATTTTCACCATAAAGGGCCAGAAAATGTCCTGTGAGCATGTGCTTTTGCCCATTTTTCTTGAATAGCTTCCAGCATCTGGCAGTTATTTACAATTTACTGCATATTAAAATACTGTGTTAACAATTTAAAATGAGGGAACACAGTTTTATTTAGAAAAAAAGACTGTAGTTGTACATGAACACCAGAGTTTGCATGTTTAATGTTAAGTTTGAACAGTATAACACAAATTTAAAATATACATTTGTTTGAGTCTTTGAAACTAAAAATGGAAACTATGTACAGGCATTTTTTCCAACTCTCTGCGTGAACTTCAATCGGTGTATGTTTTCCACATTAAAGGGATAGTGTGTGTGTTAATAGATGCCTGAAACATTGGCTGCCACACTTGCCTCTTTAAAAGATACGACATGTAAGAAGTGCATTGTATTACAATGTCATCAGAGTGAGGAAATATAATTGAAATGCTGGCTTTAAACGGTATTTAATTGGCAGGCAACTGTTTTTTGTTTTGGTGTTTTGGTCTGTTGTGCCACCTATTGCCATCCACCCAATAATGCAGCTAGAAGCACCTTAGCAATCAAACCTTTCTACCCGTTTAAAAACATGTTGAGCAGAGAAGAAAAAGTACGAGGGTGGATGACATACATGCAGGATATACTGGGAAGTTCAGCCAAGGTTTAGTTAATCCTCTCTCTCTCTCAGACACTTTATATGCTCTATATTTAACATATATAATGTTTTACAGACTGTTATTTTTCCCTCGTCTCCTCTCCTCACCTTCAGTCTCCTTCTGCTGCTAAAATCAACCAAATAGGTTCAATGTCGACGTCGGAGCAGATATGAATGCCCAAGTGTTTGTGCAACATTTTCAACGTGCAGAACGATAAAGGTCGCTGTCACGTATGTCACCTTTAAATGGAACACCAACAATCTCAAGAGATTTCTTTTTCTTCTTCCGACATCTTCGACAGTAATAATGATTCAGGTCGTGAGATTCACACTTCTTCTTAGTACACTGTGTGAAACTGTCACCAGGGCTTTAGTTCAATCACATATTCCAGTCATCAAAATCATGATGTTCCACAACCTTTGGAATGATTGGAAAAGCTGAAAGGTTTTTGTTCAAGTGTTTCCAGTAAGGCTGTAAATTCAGTAAACTCAGTGGCAGGGGTTTTCTTGTTGGCTTACGGTATAATGCAGTTAAATACTATTGACTTGAAATGGTTCATAAATAAAAGCCAACTGAGCCTGAGTGCTTCGCTCTTGCATTTCATGTCTGTGAACAGTGCATTTATATGTGGCACTCTGAATAGCCAGTTCTGAGTAACACACATAAGAAGAGACAAAAACTAGCATATGATGACTGGGAATTCACCTTTTCATATATAATTATCCAGGTACATGCACAGTATATGGATTCAAAATAAAGGTCTGTGTATTTGAAAAAATAGTGGAAAAAAACCCCGAATGACAAACTCTATGTGCTTTTCATGATTCTTTATATACAAAAACAATATACATGTTTTGACAGTTTACATGTAACAGTAGCAGTTTTTTGGGGGTGGAGGGGGATATACAGCATGACATCATCCTACACAGTAAAGGTATTTGGAGTCCATGTGAAACATCCAGTCCCAGGTCTTTGCTGCTTTGAGCATCGCGCTGCCCTTATGTGGGGGGAAAAAGAAAAGAAAAGAAAATGCTCCTGCTACCTTACTGACAAATGGGGAGGATAATAAAAAATGCATGAGGCATTTTCAAATGTAAACATTTCCGTGAACTTACGAAGGCCTCTGCAGCTGCAAATAAAAAACACACAAAAGTTTCAAGCTGAACGCAAGTGTTTTAAAATGACTCTAAAATGACTGAATGTTTGGTACTTTAATGACACACTGAATATTTTAGGTGGGAATAAGTACTCGTATTATAAATAAATATTTATATGTTTGAATCCTTTACACAAATTGGATTTCTAACGTGTTCTTGGTGGGTGCCACTTCATTTAAATTCCACGATTTCACATTAGTATTAAGTGGTACGTCGATACTTAAAATGTAGCCATAATCACATCTAAGGACATTTTTACTTCATTAATGAATACTTAGGATCTCTGTACAATTAATGCACTTCAACTGTCTTCATATCTTTTTACAAGTACGACACCCACTGTACATGGACTTAAAAATAAACCTGATTTAAATGATAGTCTTTTAAAAAGCAGTTCATGTTTACCGAGGTACTTTCACATGGACTCACAAAACGGACCTGGATTATAAAAGACCACTGTTTTGAAACGTGAGCATGTTGGAGCGTTTATAATCTGGTCTGTGTCACTGTTGTAGCCCGTTATCTAGTTTGGGTAACAAGTGGATTACAAGTCGCTTCTAAACCGAGTCACCACCAGTGACGTAGCTGCATTAAGGACATTGACTAATCAGAATCGTCACTGCCTCCAGAATGTTTTCTTGTATAGTTTGAAAACAGGAACAGGCAGGTGAGGCAAACCCAAACTAAAATCAGAGCTTCAAACTTTCACATCACTGTATTATAATATTGATAGTAAATTTCATTTCGATGTATGCACATGCTCCATATACATTCTGTACAAAAATCAATATATAACAACATAGACACGGACATAGATGAATACTGTTTGTTGTTTTTTCCATCACTGTACATCATTTTCATGTTGCAACTTTCACACAATCAAACACAGACAGAATAATTGTCCTTCTCAGTTAGTCTTTGTAAAATATTATTTGGGAACAAGTCAGCACGCTCAACCTGTCAATCGCTATCAAGAATCACGAATGTGGTCGTTTGAATTTTGCATGAAAATGCTTGGCAACAATAAACACCCGCGTTTTATCTTTTTCCTCTACCAGTTTTTTATGTTTCTGAAAGTGAAATTTATAGGTTTAAGTTCTCCATCTATGCATTAATGTAGGGCTGCAACGATTAATCGATTACTAACTATTTTGATCCTTGATTATTTGGTTTTAGGTTGTTTTTTTTTAGTAATTAAAACAATAAATATGAATCTGGTTCCATTGCTCCATTTGACAAATAAATCATTGAAATTGAAAGATTTTGGTCATCACTTCAAACATTTGACACATTTATCAACATGTTATGAACCAAACAAAGACTCGATTAATAGAAAACATAATGGACAGATTCATCGACTATGAAAATAATCGTTCGTTGCAGCTCTACGTTAATGATCTCCTTTTACATGGTACATTCAGGGGTGAAACTCCTTTCTTTTGCACCGATTCACTTGGACTTACTTAAAATGAAATACTGAGGTCTAAACTTGAATCTAAGCATCGCATAACTCGGCACAAGATATATGAAGACACATGATTATTGTGTATCATCAGGAGTGCCGAGTGATTAGTACGGGGCTATAAACCGGTGCGATTTCCATTGCACTTCATTATTAAAGCCTCAGGTACCCACTGCTCCCTCGGCTTCAGCAGTTTAAAATATCAACACTTCATCCACACACACACACACACACACACCTTCATCCTTACAGGCTACAGCTCTTATGATATAATGCCCTCTAGTGGCAATATACTTCAAATATGTCTTACAATTAACTGCAGCATTTCAGATTCAAGCCCCGAGAGGCACATGAAAGCAGAACAAACCTCTCATCTATGACACAGGCACTGACAACGGCACACAACCAACCAATCACTCCCTTCTTCCGCTCTAAGAGGATGCCCATATATGGTTATTTGGCAGTTTATGACAAAGAATACCGTGGCATGTACACAACCTGTACAGAAACACTTGGGTCACATTCATTACTACAAGGCTATTCTCCTCCCCGATGAAACATTTTATTACAAGGCCTGAAGTGAACCGAAGAAAGGGAAGAGAAACACTTCATATACCAGTATGCTCTCCACATCTGTCAATAAATAGTTCTACATACTGTTGTGACTATAGATATGTGTTTATATTTGTTTTTGTTCCAGAGTCTGTGGATGGCCAGCGCCTTAAGACAAACCTTTAACTATCATTATAGAGAAAGATCATCATGAGTTGATGTGAGCGGTGTAGTGAGGGTCCAGAAGGCCAGAGGGCTGCTGGGAAACGTGGTCCAGAGGGTTTTGTGGCAGTGAAGCGCTCTCAAGGTCGATGGAATCTGAAAATACACAGGCTTTGCTCGTGAAATGATACAAGGCAGTGAAAATGAATGCAGTGTAAGGTCAAATTCAAGCACTTTACAAGCATTTTCAGCCCTTTACATCTGTGCTGCCATTGAAGGGAGTGGGTCAGTGTCACAGTTGATTGTTGTGTGGCGCATGCGACTAAAGAAAACCTAGAATACAATGCGACATCCGTACAAAGACAACAGATGTACTACTGTGTCAGAAAGTGAAATGAATGAATATGAACAAATCATAGATGAATGAATGAATGAATGAAAAAGAGAGTGAAAAATAACTCTGTGTCTTTGTGTCAGAGAATCAGTCGGCCTTCATCATTAGACACTGACGCTGTAGCCTGATTCGTCCATCTTCACAAAACTTACACAGTTGGCATGAATGACTAGTGACTTGTAAAGCAGTTGTCTTCAGTGTAACTGAATCATTAGAATCAGTTAATTAAAAGTATTTGTTCAGTACTTCTTAACTGGACTGAAATACAGCGGCAGAGTTTGTAATGCTACTACTACTCAGAAACAAAGAAAGTTGACATTTCAAGCACTTTCAAGGATTTCAAGCACTATATATGACCTGAAGACTATGCATAGTGAAACAATGGCAGCACAGTAAATTTAACAAATACTGAGAGTTATTTAAAGCGAGCTTTCTACTTATGTATATTGCGTAGATGAAAAACCAAATACTGGATTATAATGGAAAAGCAGAGGCTTTTAAAGGCTTCTACAAACATATTCTCTCAGCGATGTGTACAGCGGTATCATATAAAACCATGTCGCACAGATCTAATAACACAGACATCGAGAGAGAACCTGAACTCTATTGGCAATCAATCCCAAAGGATAATAAACTGTAGTCTGTAGTCGACCTGCGTGTGCGTATATCATGACTTTAATGTGGTTAGTGGAAAAGGCTTCAGGGGACCGGAATAATATAAATATTGATCACAGGGAGCTAATAACCAGCAGGATTTACAGGGGTAAATTACTAATGAAGTGCAAGCTATCATCAGAGTCGGGCCCAAAAATCGACCGCTGAGTACCTGGTGAACTGTTTGCTGTCTTCATGAACCTCCATCTCTCGGCTCTTGAACTCGTTCAGCTCCTTACGAATAGCAGCCTGAGGGGCAGAGAAGACACACACACACACACACACACAAGGAAATAAAAATCAAATAAAAGCTAACACTGGGGTTGTCAGTCCCAAATCTGATAAGGGAATTTCATTACATTTGTATTGTTAGGAAAAGTTTATGTTAGTTTGTCACTTTTTTATTTTCAAACAACATATATCATAATATACAGGATAGAATTAGAGGACACTGAAACTCAGGACCATTTGTCCTGATCATACAGACGATAGTTAAAGTCTATGGGGGATTCATGTTTAAGGTTTAGGATGATGGAGATTTTAGAGTGATTTCTGTGCAGTTCCACACATCAACAGCAGAGGGAGCGCCTGGCACAGAAACAGATTTTTTCTAAACAAGATAAAAAAGACCTTGTACTTTGAAAAACAAAACTTTTTTCACTAAGTGTCATCATTATTCTTGCAGTGAGTGTGTTCTTCATGTCCAAGAACATACTAAACTAAACATCATAAATCCTAGATTCTACTCTGCTTTTGTTTAGTTTAACTGCTGTGGTCCAGAAGAGACAAACCATATTGTTTTTCAGTTGAAGATAATATCAAGCTTTTCACAATTCAAGTTGTTAAGTGCTGGCAAAAGGCAACACTGTGAACACTCTGTGGCCTTACCACCAAAACATCAGCACTCAGTTTCACTGATGCTATTAATGGCTAAACGCTAACCACACACCAGTGGAAACTATCATGTATGTTCACATGCCGACATTATGCTTTGTTTGGGTATCTATACTGGCCGTGTTTCATCATTTAAACACCTCAACTTCACTTTCACCGTACTTCCAAGTCGATGTAAAGCTTAGTATTAAAAATGTATAAAATATGAAGCTGTAATATTAAGTTTGTTAACTGCAGTACCTTGTCAGCAGGAGTAAGCCGTGTCCAGGGTTTGTCTGCCCGCCGGTCATAATCCTTGGCATCCGTTACTTCCACATACTCGTTGAAACGCAGGATCCTTCGAGCAATGAGCTCTGCCACCGTGGGCCTCACACTCAACTACACACAAGCGCCAAGAACAAGACAGATCAGACAGACTTCAGTGTTTTGCTTTGTTTTGTTTTTTTTGCATGTTTAATTTTACTGTTGTTCTCTGACTTGTTAAATTAAAACACATGATCTTATTTCCTGTCACTGACAAAAAAACAGTCAGCTTTCGCCTGTAGTTCCATTTATGTCCCCTAGATGGCTCAGTTCACCGGACATGGCATCAATATCCCCATAAGACTTCATAAGGTGAAACTAAACATTTTAGCAGCTAAATATAGACTCCGTCTTCTCTTAAATGTGCATGGGTGTGAGAGTGCGTTCAGTGTTTACAGTACCTTTCTGGAGAGTCTCCTTTTAATCTCTTGCTTGGCTTCTTGCTCCTCCGCTTCATTTTTCTCTGCAAGCAATGAAGCAGCAGAGTCACTTCACGACAACTGTGTCTGCTACAAGCTTCTCCTTTTATCAATAACTGGGAAATGTGATCTGTTACATAAAAGCATGACCGTGGCTGCAACACAGTATGACTATGTAGGTAATCTGTAAGAAAGACAATGTCTTCATAGACGGAAACTTTACCTCGAGAGAGTAAATGTGCACGTAAATAAACAATGTGATAATATACAGCCGGGATCCCTGAATAGATCCGGCTAACTAGAGCCAAACATCTCCCACTGACCCACTTCCAGGTTTAAAAGGAAAACACAACATTTTATATATAAAAAAAAATAACTCAGGTAATTGGATTTGATGTTTGCAACTGGAATTGCTTGATTCCTTCACCAAATATCACAGAGGATTTCATTGACTGTGTTGATTTAAAAGGTCGGAGCTTGGGCGTGGAAGATCATGTATTTAATGATGATTAAACATTTATTTAAGGTTTTGTTGGTTGTTGTTTGTCAAAACTCAGTCATCACATGACGAGAGAGAGAGAGAGAGAGGGAGAGAGAGAGAGAGGGAGAGAGAGAGAGAGAGAAAGCGGCAGTGTTTGAGAGAGCTGCAATCTGAACGCTTAAAGCGACTTTAAAACAGTGAACCAAAGAGTCAAAACATTAAAACCTGGTCTAAAAGCACAAAAACAAGCTGCTGGAAGGGTTTGGTGTAATTAGACACATAAACTGAGACAAGTACTGTTTGCTGTTCAGCTTACAGAGACAGAAACACATGCACGCCTTCAGCTCTCAGAACAGAGAGAGGCTCAGACAACAACCTCATTTGAACCTCTTTCAATGTGACTAGTAAGAACTAGTTTAACTGAACTAGTCATCTTTAACATAACTCTAACTAGTGACAGAGTCATTTCAACGTATTGCAGAACGATCTTGATTTCAGGTGAATTACAAACATCTTTAAAAGTTGAATTTTGACTCATCTGAATGAATTATAGATATGACAACCTGAAAGCATGGTCATAATGTTGTTACAGAAACCCAATGCATACAAATAAACTATTCTTGAATGTCGTAATTGCCATTTCTGTCAATAATTGTGCCGCCGCCATACGAGCCGCCGCGCAGTCTTAGATCCTCGGGCAGGGCTCAATCCAGAGGAGACCGTCGACTTTTGAATGGCCTGACTGAGGAGATGAGGCTCGCAGAAACAGTGGCGTCTTTTAAATCACTTCTTAAAACTACTTCTTGTAACTTTGTCTTTTATTTATTTATTTATTTATTTATTTTTACTGCTTTATTGTCCACCTGACCTATATTGGTTATACTGACCCGGTATTTACTAACACCTATAAACCTTGCTTTCAATTGCTTTATTTACAGTAGCATTATTATGGTAATTTTATTTTGTTGTTTTGTTTATTTTCTAGTCTGTCTAGTCTTGTTTGGCTTTCTTTAATCTGATCTGTGAAAGCACTCTGGGAACGTTTGCTGTAGACGATCCCCTAATACACCACAAACAAATTCTTTATGAGAAGAGAAGCAGGTGATTAACATCCTACGTGTGTGATTTTGAATAAAAACACATTTTGAATAAAAAAGTGACAGCCCCACTTACTACTGTCTGCTTTTCCACAACAAGAACTACTCTGAATACCGTCTAGCTAATAAGACACTAATAAGAGTCCAAATCTGCCGATTACAACATTTTTCCACTGTGTTGCTCAAGTACACGTACTGCCATAGCTTGAAATGTGTGTTATGTTACAATTAAAGCCTCTAAAATAATAAGATAATAATAGATTTCCCCCCAGTTTCAAATGTCGTTCAGAAACTTACGCTTAAGGATGTTTCTCTGCTCCAGCTCCTCTGTGGTGGGTCTTTGGCTCAGGCGTCTGAAAAGAGAAATCTGTGTTCTCATACATTTCTACAATGATTCAAACGTTCACAGCTCTTCAGAAACACAGCGTGGATCTTCACAGTTACACTTGTGAGAAAAGCTATTTACACCTTCTTCTTTTTTTCATGTTAACCCAAAGGTTTATCTTTTTATCAGCCTCTCTGGTCAAATAAAAACGAAGCTTTTTACTGTGCATCATTTGTACTCGTACACCGCCCACAGCAACAACAAAAAAAACAATCAACATTCTCCCTTATGACCTCCGATTCCTGCCAAATCTATGATGAATATTCACACCTAGCTACATAATCCCAGCATGCTCTGTGTGTGTGTGTGTGTGTACCTGACGAGTTTGGAGCCTATCTGCTGGCGTAGCTCGTGTCTCTCCGTCTCCGAGCTCCTTGGCAGAATGTTTTTCTCCTCCAGCTCTCTCTTGCTGGGTCGGTTCCTGAGCTTGATGTTAAGAGTGTCTCTCCGCCGGATCTTGATGGCCAGAGAACCTGGAATAAAAGACGTAGCAGCGAGACTTTGTTACGGGCCTTGAAACAAACTGCACAGTGATCGGTTGAAGATCCTAATCAAACATTGACAAAGTCTACAATGATAAATGTGGATATTTTGGTATGTTTGACTGTGTGGTGCACGAAACGGCGTACTATTCGTGTACTCGTCGTCTTCCTCGTCTTCTTCCTCCTCATCCCGGTACAGGATTGGGCCGTCAGAGTCAGAGTCACTAGTCTGGCTGTCTCTTGGCCTATCAGGGATCACCGTCACTAAGACCTGATCTGTTTTCACACTCAGACCCTGTGTCTTTTCAGACTGGCCCTCTGCTGACCTGCAGCCAAAACATTTTAGAAATGTAGAAAATGATCAACTAAATGTTAATACTTTAAGTTTATTGTAAATCGACTCATTAATTAAAACTGTAGTACATAACCTTTAAATGTGAACAAATGTCTGTTACTACTGTCAAAACAATGCTGTGTTTCTCAAGTATAGTGGTGTTTAGATCTCCGTGTCGCCACGGTAACATTTCTGTGCTTCACCTTGGAAGTGATAAACAAAGGCAACAGCAACACTGAGCTATGGAAAACAGGTTGGAGTTTGACTAAACGTCAGACGAGAATTCTACATTCATTCTAAAAAAAAAAAAGAAAATGTTGTCATTGAGCAGTTTGACAGGAGAAATGCGTCTTATCCCCGCCTGCCCCTGCACGGCCGGTGTATTAATGCTCCCTCAGTCTGGTGTGACGGCTGCTTGACAGAGGACACAGCATACAAATACTGTTAAGGTGCTTTTCCACTACACAGTCCCGGCACAACTCGACTCTGCTCTGGTATCGTTTTCCATTACTGAGTCATCATAACACAGCTGCATGAAAGTGCCGTGACTTTGTTTTACACGCGACGCACACAAACAAGTAGAGCAGTTGTTTTCGGTGTACTGAATCATTAGACCCAGCTAAAGCGGCACTTTCGGCAGCGCTGTTGCTAAATACAGCTGTTCAGTGTTGAGATTTAAGACACTGCCTTGCTAAATGTTGGAGATTTACACAACTTTTCAGGATTTTAAAGTTTTTTTAACTGATCTACAGTTCAGCATTGTTTAGTTTGGTTCTCGTGTTGAACGTCGTGCTCGCGACTCTTCCGGTGACGACACTCTCTGACCAATCAGTGGACGGCTGTCTCACCACGCCACGTATAGTATCGGCTCAGTTCACTTGGAACCTCGCAAGAGCAGGCACTAAAAAAAGTAGTAGGTACCAGGTACTCTCGTTAATAGAAAAGCAAAAGGTATGCCATCGAAGCTGTGCCGGGCTGTATGGAGGAAAAGCACCATTACATTGTTTCTGTTAGTTATCAGCAACAAAAAAAACACCAAAAGTTATGCAGCTTTAGAAACCCATTAAGACAGCTGTGTAGAGCATTCCGTATGTAAGATTGACATGCAGTGATCGTGAACAAGTGTCCTGACAATGTTGTTACCTGGGACTGTTCTTCACAGCAGCCTCTATTTCTCCATTCTTCTTTTCCTCCTCTCCTCCCTCTTCATTTCTTTCGTTCTCATCCTGTGAGCTGTTATCCGTCTCTCCCTCTGTGAAGGAAGTGTCTTCTGTCACAGTGTTAACATGGGCAGAATGGACTGCTGTGGCATCAGGAGTCAGTCCTTTGTGGGTCTCCTTACCCACAGCAGAGGCATCCAGAGCAGACTGAGCAGACTGAGCAGACAGAGCAGTCTCTTTGCCTGAGGCTTTAGATAAGGCCGCCTTGGTGTCTGAGGAAATGGGCGATGGCTTTAACGTCCCAGACTGGTTAGGAGTCTCTACGGTGGTGGCCTTGTGAGGTAAAGAGGAAGAGTTGGGCGTGCATGATTTGCGGTTGGTCCGTGCATTTGTCCTGTCAGTCTGTGCTGGACCACCTGCATCCTTCGATGTACGAGAGCGGGGGTTGGAGGTGGAGGCAGGGGTCGTTTTCGCTGTGCCTCCTGTCTTTTTTGGATGGGAGGATTTGGCTGAGGAGAAACAAGGAGGAGCAAGACAATGTAAGAGATCTTTTTTCTCAGTGCTTCAGTTTTTTTCTTCCTATGACCTGAGGACATGCAGAGCTACACACGGGACACAACACCCTCCAACTGTGTGAGTGCGGTTGTCTCTATATGAACACAAGTCCAAATGAAATCCCACCGAGGCATCTCTTACGGTTTAAATTGAAAGGATGCTGCTCTTTGTCTCGGATGGATAAGGAGTAAACAAGAGTAAACAACTGTAAAATTCACTGTGAAGTCAGATTTATTTATTTTTTTTCAGATATAAATGATCATGTCATTATATTCAAAGATACACAGTAAACAGGGATTACCAAATCCCCAAAGAGACTTATTGAAAATCAAAAAATACTACAACAAAAATCAAACCGCAAAATCATATATCATAATATGTACGAAACAAATATAAATATACATACTCCTTGAGTTTTAATTAAATACTGTGAGGACCAAAATATTTGAAGATACCTGGTACACAGAGTGATGTCTAATCATTTCTTTTTTTAACCAACCAAAAGTCCAACACACAAATTACTCGTGCTTTAAACTGATTAATCATTTATTAGCTCCATTCTTATTTTTAATACATTAAATATATGGATTATATACATTCCACAATTGATCTGTCTTGAATCAGTGAGACGCTGCAAAATTAGAACATGCTGTCAACTATAATATAACAGAATATCCAAATAGTAACTAAAGTAACGCTGAAAATTGTACTTCTTAAACATTAAATAAAATCTATGTACATACCACTTTTGTTCCAATAACATAAGCCTTCAGAAAAGACCAGACAAATACTGCATGCACTGTTATGGGCTGTGGTTCACATTCATCCGTCTGTATGTTATCAAGTGCATCAACACACAGACACACACACACACACACGTGCACATGTTACACACTTGTACTGTAGAACCATTTGCAGAGCAGAGTGAATACATGTTCACTTCTGCTTTGTGAGAAAACAGACAGACTTGACCGGAAACCATTTCTAATGTGGAAAGGACATTATCCAGAGGGAGAGACATGGAGGGGATGCGGGGGGGGAGATTATTTTGCAGGAACTTGAAGGAAGCGCTTCAAATACATGACGGAGTGTACATGAAACCCTGGTTGACAGGCAGCTTTATAATGAGCCTCCTTTTCCATTCAAACAGTGATGCGAGCACATTCTCCATGCAGGCAGGCAACAGGCAAACTGGCTTCAGGCCCCAACTAACTTACCAATGACACGACTAGTGTTGTTAGAGCCCCGTGGGTTAGCTTTAGCCTGAGTGGATGAGCCTGTCTTGACTGTTGTCTTAGTTGTCTTTTTAGTCCCTGTGGCAACTTCTTTGTGCCTGTTTGTGGCCGCGGTGCCACCTGCAGATTTGGAGGAGGCAGGCAGAGTGGCACTTTGCAATTTTTTAGCTTGAATATCTTGAGGCCGTGCCTGGTGTGCCCGAGCGACGGGTTTGGTGTCACACCTCGCTGAGCGGAGCGGAGCAGAGGAAGCAGGAAGAAAACGTTTGGTGTTCAGGTTAAAATGGAGATTTGAGAGGCAGACGAGAAGACGCACATCTACGCAAAATGGACATGCAAGACAAGCGCACGGACACAGTAAGGAGATGATTGCAGATAAAGGGTGCATTGAAAAGAGCTAATGATGATGACCCAAAGATGTGTGATCTGTATTCTCATTTACATAAGATGCACAGATAGAATGAGCCCATGAACCTCCAGCACAATCTGTGTGTTCTGCTGCCGTGTTCACAGTGTTCGTTCGTTGCGCCATGTTCCGTTTATTGATAAATGGACAAACAAATGGCTCTGTTCAATGCTAACAGGGTTGAGATGAAAACATCTCAACACTTAAGCAGCATCAGATAGAGGAGCAGTGGTCTGTCTCTAGAGGGTGAGGGAGGGGGCATAAGGAGATGGAGATGCTGCTCTGTTCAGGCTGAGAATACCTGCTGCAGGCTGATGCAGTAATGGGAATATCTATTTGAACACATTAGGGCTGGTCAGAGATCCCACAGGGGATTCAATGTCAGGCTGCCGATACAAATGCATTCCACAACTGAGAGAGAGAGAAAAAAAAACAAAAAACTTCAAAGAAACTAAAAACTACCCCCCCAAAAAAAGCAGCAACATTAACGTCATGCATCTAAAAATAAAGTGGCCAACGTGGAAGGCTGACTGTTCTGTGTCCCTGGAGTCAGGGTCAAAGACGTTACCTGGTTTGTCCTCGGTACGGACGGGACCAGTAGCCTGTTCCTGCAGCACTGTTTCTGGAGACTCTATGTCAACTTTGACCTCCTCTGATGTCACACTGGATGTGGCATGGCCGTTGAGATTTTGACTGTTGATAGATTCATCTGGTGGAGAGATGAAACAGTAAACATCCTCTACCTTTTCAGCAATGCATGAGAGCACATGAGAGGGGAACGGAAACAGAAACAAAACCGCTCATGCTGGGGAAAATAAATCACTTGCTACATCTTAAATATGACAAGTCTCCATTTGGATTGTAATTGGTCCAGTCTGCAAGAACTTTGTGACATCTAGGAAGCTATGGTGGCTTTTGAATACCAGAAAGGACATCCTTAAGCCTCTGCTTTAAATGTGAAACACACACTCAGGCAGGTTTGGCAGGCTGCTGTAAAACATATATTGACATAATAACGGAAGCGAAACCATTTCTGATTTTGCATTTGACAGAAGTATTGAAAATGTGCCACAGAATGATCAGACAAACCTTGGTCAGGGATGAGAACTCCTTTTTTGATGAGCTCCTCTCTTGTTTGTCTGGTGGAGATTTTTCTCTCTAGAACTAACGGATGAACACAGTCATGGTGAAAACATGATTCAACAAGGGGAGAATCTATTTAGTCCATCTAGTCCTCGACAGCTGTTACATTTTTGACAGAAATCGGAAAAAGGCATTGCAGAACTGCTCCAGTTAGTTCCTCCTTTTATTGCACAAACAGCATTGCATTCCCTTCACTTCAGTGAGCAGAGCAGCACCGCATGAATGAGGAACTAGGTGAATTCTGTCATTGTGGTACAACTGAACATCATCATCATCACCCACTGCGCATGCTCTTGGCTGACGACACACTCTGAGCTAAAAACAGTCCAAAAAAAAAGATTAAACAAATTCAGTTTCTCAAATATGAGAATTTACTGCTTTTATTGGTTCATGATAATTAACTTAATCTCTGTTCCTTGTAAATATAGCAGAGATGCCATAACCATCCACACAATCTTAAATTATATTAATATAATTGTCAAATTATTCACTGTCAAATACACGATTTAAACTATTAACTTTTTTTTTGTTACAAATTAATGCCACAATCCGTAATGACGATAAGGCCAACTTTTAGTGTTTGAATAGCAATGGAGCAATCCATATTTCTTTTTAAATGTACAATGTAGAATGTCTTTAATGCTTCCGGAATGTAATCCAATGACAAATAGAGTATTCATGTAAAAACAACGGAAACAAATGCTGCGGGATAAGGTCGACTTCTTATTAAGTCGCTTAAACTTGTTTTTCTGAAGGATTGGAGTAAACTCTTCACCCCACGCCATTCGTGTTCAGCACAAATCCAAAAAAATATAAGCTGCCTGTGATGTTGTACAGACACTCGTGAGCTTGTTCATATAATATCATTACAAGACAACACACACGCGCACGCACACACACACACACGACAAGTCCAACCTTTGGAAAGATCCTGGAACTTGTCACTGGTTTTCTTCTTCCTCCACTTCCAGGGTTTGAACAGTTTTCCTAATGATGACAGTTTTCCTCGTTGCTGCCGCGACGCAGGGGGATTCTGGGTATTGGTGGCGCTGTCCACCACCACATCACAGCTGGCCAATGATGATGATTTCTCCAACCCATCAACTAGGAGAGACACATATGACATATATGACATCTGAATGAGAGACAGGAAAAAGTACACATAAAGAGATAAAGAATATTGTGGACATATGTCTGTCTCACTCTAAAACTCAGCCTTGACAATATTACCATATTTCCTACTCTGGCTTGACAATATTTGCAGTGTGTGTGTGACTTGGCTGGTTAAAGTCCTCCTCTTCCTGTTGAAAGTTTAGATGAGCGTCTGGAAAATGCAGTGAGCAAAGGGTGTGTGTCAAGATGTGGCCTCACTAAGATAATGTGTGTATGTGTGTGTTGCATTCACCATAGCAGAACCTTGCCAAGAAATAAGAGGTTGTTCCTCAGATTCAGCCTAAGTAAGGCTTTTGTCTATGTGGAGTATATGGAGTCCAGTAGAGATGTAAAGATTATCATTTACATGTACATGACTCTGAATCTGATTTAGAGCTGAAACGATTAATCGATTATCAATCGACGACTATTTTGATAATTGATAATTGGTTTTTAAGTTTTTTTCATGATTAAAACAAGATTTCCGATTGTTTAAGCTTCTTAAATGTGATTCTGTATTTCTTTGCTCTGGATAACCAAGAAATCATTAAAAGTTAATCATTTTGGTTTGTGGACAAAACAAGACATTTGAGTACATCATCATTTCCAGGTTTGACGAACATGATCAACATTTTTTAAGATTTTCTGATATTTTATGGACCAAACGATTCATCGATTAATCGAGAAAATAATCGACAGATTAATCGATTATGAAAATAATCATTAGTTGCAGCTCATGAATCTGATTCATGAATCTCTATGTGAAATTGCATTTGCGTGAGTGACATCACCTTGTAGAAAACCCAACAACCCAACTGAAGATAACACTTGGTATCAATCTTATTCCTATCCCCCATGATACCTCGCATGAATTTTGGACACAGCTTATTGCTGAGAGAGGAGTCTGCCTTTATCTTAGCAACTGGATCCTAATCAGTGAGAGCAATTGTGAAATGTTACAAGTGGGAACATCATCATCATCATCATCATCGACAGTGTGAAGTTTATTGTGACAAAGCTGAAGTGTAAGTCACACTGAAACAGAAACAAACAAAGAAGAAAATCACAGTTACACCTCAAACAGATGGCGTTTTGGAGTTAGCGCTGTTCGATTTACTGTGTATTGAGGGACGGGAGGAAGTGGCTTCAGAGATAAGTTTGGTTGAGGTTTGTTTAAAAAAAAAAAGGTAGGACACAATCTTATTTAAAGGCAGACGTCAGAGATGTGACTGTCCCACATAAACAACATCAGGTGAAATACAAACAGCAAGATGCTCATGAATTGCAAGACCAGCATGATCCTGTAGCCATGTAACCCTGCTGCCCCCACCGTGGAGAGCCACTGGAAATAGCTTGCTTACTGCTACTTCCTCTTCTGCTCAAGAAGTTCCCAACTTAATAATTTCTACAGTAGCACCTCCAGGAATAAGGTGGATAGTTAATTGTAAAGCTACTTTTAGCATCGCTTTATCTCTGGTGGTGAGGAAATAAGAACTCTCTTCTTCTCTCATAGTTATCCACCACATAAGAGGAAAATAAACAATATTGAAACAGGGAAAAGTGGAGCGCAGAGCACAGTATATTATCTCCCCTAATTTTAGCCCGCACACGTGTACGTGCACATACACACTTCCTGTTGCAGTGTTGATATCAAATCACAACAATAGATGCCTTTCAGCAGCTAATGATGGGAAAATCAGTAACAGCAATTATCATCAACGTTAGCCCAATTATTAAACCTCTAGCGCGGACAAACTGAGGACAATGGTCTAAATGATTTCATACAGAGAAGAGAAAAGAAAGGAGAGGAGCAGAGAGGATGAAAACAAAGGCCACTGTGAACTATAGATAATCTTAAATGAAAGACCTTGAGTAAAAAAGTAAAGTACCAAGAGTAAATAGGTCAACGTGGACAGAGACTTCACTCTAAATTCTCCATTTGTGAGTCAGTAAAATACACCCACGACAACTTTACAAGACTGTTTACTGATGCCAGTTCCTTTCTACAGTTTTCATTACAACAGAGGTTATTTTTGTTTTTAAAAGAGCAGGTTCAGTCATGCTGTTCTGCAGACTGATGCTTCCCATGGTTGAGCGCCTTCAGCGTGGCGGCAAGATTTGCACATTTTAATACGCATTTAAATAAATGTTCGCGACATAAAATAAATAAATTGCAGACATGTTGAAACAGACTAAATTAGCCGTGTCAACACAAGCCAAACACCCTGGGAGAAGATGAAGAATCTCACATACAAAACAAGTCTAAAGTCATTGTTAATGCTTCAAAACAACCTATAGATATACCTCCTCCTGCCACTACAGTAAATTACAACCACTTACCAGTTTTAATGTTGCACCTGATTGGTGTCCTATGGTAAAACCATTAGCAACAAAGGGAGAAATTTAAGTGATGGAGTAAGCAGAGAGCTATGGATTAGCTAAGCCAATGTTATAATTGACATAGCCAGGACATTGGCAGGACATGGTATTTTACATTGCAGGCACAACAACATACAACATGCACACATCCATGTGCTAAGTCCACAACAGACACAGGAACTGTAAATGGTGGTTTCACAGTAAGGCAGCACTGACCGCAAAGCAAAGCAGAAAAGTAACACACTTTACCCAAAGGTAGTGTTGACTACATCTCTAAAATCACCTGAGCTTAACTCAGCGATGTTATTACACATAGCAACTGCCAACTCAGCGTCATGATTCCACACGGGATTTCATACCAAAGCTTTTTTTTTTTTTTCCCCCAACAGATGACTCATGGTGTCATGCAGGAGGGGAGGGGTGAATCAAGATTTGAATAGCAGCTGTGGAAGTGGACGGGATAATCAGAAACACAACTTAGGACACATAAGAAACCTGAATCGTTCAATAAACGGAGAACATTGTGCAACGACAACACTAGGGCCAGTAATGTGTTAGTCGCACTGTACGTTAACTGCAGTTAATCGTCTCATATGTCTTCAGTGCACTGTATGTTACACATTGTGTGGAACAACATCATCGAGATTGAGTGGGGATGTATTGTGACAAAGCCTTTTTTTTCGGACACTATGGCAGGAACATGTGTTCAGAGGGAGGGGGAAAGGGAGAGGCTTCCTTCCTTCACTGCAAGTCACCGGAGAGGGAAGAAGCAGACATAAGGCACAGAGGAAGAGGGACTGAGGGGGAGAGAGCGAGAGAGAAAAACAGAAGAGGCAAAAAGAAACTAAGAGAATAAAAAAGGGGAGAAGTAGAAACTGAGGGCGGTTAACAAATGAAATATGGAAGAGGGGAGAGTAGAAATAGCAAGAGAGAGAGGGAAGAAAACAAGGCAACAAGAAGTGTTGGACGAGAGCAGAAGTGGGTGGCACCACGCTGTAGCTTCAATTTTTAACACTTGGGTCATTTCTTCCAAATCTCTTTCCAATGTAGGACAGGGAAGCACAGTAGTTTAACTCATGATACTCACAGGACCTAGCCGTTTGGATGAGGTCTAGAGTAATGGAAGAAAAAGGAAACCAAACAGGAAACTGCAGCTTTACAGTGTTTTAACATGGAGTAATAACTCAATGGGATATCAGTTTTATGTTATCATTGAATCAATTCCCCCTGCTGTGCTTAGTCCTGTATATTCAGCATTTAAAAGACATCACATTGTGTAACACAATGCAGAGTGTACACTCAAGCTCCTATATACACGTTGACTTAATTGTGCAACGAAACAGTCTGGGTTCGGCCTCAATTGCTGAGAGAATAATAAAAACGCGCTTTCTGTTTTGTTTTCATCAAGTGTCCTTCTTTCTTTTCACTTCCTAACTGCATTACAGTTTTCCCATAAGGATGTGAAATGTTTACAATCATGGCTCGCAGACGAACAGACCAAAAGAAATAAGCTTGGCAAGTAGTTATGACACAGGAGACACTGATCCCCTGAAACTTGAAATATATTTAGTGTTGTTTATGTAACTCCACTTAGGACTAAATCATACTTGCTGATTATTTTCCATGGTAATCGCTGGGTCAATGTCATTATTAAAAAACTGCTTATAGGGTGAGGTCTTCAATTTTCACCACCAGTTGAAAATCTATGAACACACTTTCCTCAGCTTCAGTGTACTTCTTTAAAGATGTCACATTCTCCATCAGTGAGTGAAAAAAATTATACTGTATATCCAAATGTGTTTTATTTTAAGGGATAACACTAGAGCTGCAGCCCTTCGTTCATTATTAATTTGAGCCTTAGGACCAGTTCTCATGGTGAAAAATGTTTTTAATCAGAATTTCTGCTACACCCAGCTTCTCAAATGTGAGGATGTGGTGCTTTTCTTTGCTGCTGATCCAAAAAGAGCTTTACTGTTGTGAACTAACGGTTGTTTTCGTTAGTTCACATCATAAAATAGCTAACAGGGACAGCACAAATCTGCAATTTTACATCACAGATCACAGGGGTTGTTGATTCATGGCTGCCTCCATCGCCATGTTCAAATGAGTTCTTTTGTGACTTCAAAGCCTATGTTGGGACATATTTAAGTAACAAATATACCAAACATGTCAGTAGCAGCTCATGCGTCCCTGCGAGCAACCACACATAAACCCACACTTTAGAAAAACCTGAACTATCACTTTAAACTCTCCTGTCAAACAATAAGTAAATCATTTGATTTTTCTTCTTTTTTTTGAATGTACTATGACACTAACTGAATATTTTTAGTTTGTGGACAAAACAAGACATCAGCAACGATAACAGTCATATAAGTGATGAACGTCTAGGGAGCCTTGAAAAACTGGGCTCCTTATTGACTCAGTCGTGACATATTTAAATATAAATCCACTCACTGTAGAGTTAGAGCTTCTAATAGTTCCTCTGTGTCAGAATTAGTGACATCCAATGGTGAGACTGCAGACAAAAAAAGGACTCCCCTCCCCAATCCCAAGACCAGCAGGGAACTACAGTGCCCTTCACAACAGTGTGGTCATTCAGTGTGTTTACATGCAGGTTAAAAGTCAGTTTTTAGATGGACTAAGACAATAATTTGGTTTTCTTCATGTCATGCATTAGTCCGACTAAAATCGAGCTAGACTTGGTCAAACAAACATACCTGGATAATGCAATTCATAGTCAAATTACCCCAGCATGTATACACTGAGTCAGACTTGGCGTTCTGCACATGAAACCAAAATGTCCTACCCGGACATTGTTGACCTGGAAGTAGAAGGAGATAGCGTATAAACTGCAGTACTGTTGTCGTCGGCGACACCGAAAGCTACTGATGAAGAAACAAGATTTATGAGCATACAGAACCACAGCACAATCCACCTTGCCATTCCCTGTTTGTTTTTCTGTGATGTAAAGGTCAACAGGAAACTCAGTCAAGATGCAGCGCCACCTATGGAGGCGGAGTCAGGCGTACAAGGCCAATAAATCGATGTTCTCCTCCGCATGTATACTCGGACCCGACAAGTTGTTCGATTGCCTGTTTAAGTCGGACTGCAGCCTTAGCGCGATTAAACTGTGCATGTAAACATACTGACTGTCAGCTGATGAAGTTACCACAGCTGTTTTAAAGTTTGTTTATGCCACATGTTTTTGCTCCTGAAGCAGTTTTCTTCATTTAAGTAGTAAGCCTAAACTTGTCCATTCAGGCTGCTGTAGAAACATGGCTACTCAAGATGGCTGATGACCATAACTATTAAAGGCTTCGTTCATCACAACAAACATCAAACTTTTTATTTTTTTAAGTAATTACACACCGATTCATACACAATTATGGGAAATATGTCTAAGTGCTGCCAATAACGCCTCCTTATGTCTACATATTACACCTTTAATAACTCAGCTGCTCTTCTCCATTAACCTGGACTGATGTCAAACTGGCTGCTAAGTACACAACCGTCTGACAGTGAACTTCACTGAAACTACGTCGCTTTATAAACACACACACACGTTCTGTATTAGTTGGCTGATTCACTGGTTTGAGTCACACACACACACACACTTTTAGAAAAGACTCGTAGGTAACAACGACGCTAATAAGAGCGTTTGAATTACTCGAACAGATACAGGTCATCGACCTCCTTTCACTAGAAAACCAGTGAGCGCTCTGCTTTTGTGCAGCTGTGTCAAAGTTTCGAAAGAAAAAAAAAACATGCGACAAAAATGTTAAAAGAAAACAAAAACACCAAAACGAGAAGACTTCCGGAGTAAAGATAGCGGAATGTGTGTGAGGGGAAACTGCACACACACACACACACACACACTTCATACTCACCGCTCGCGGTCTGGGACACAGCAGACACAGCAGTCTGACCCATAATCAGCGCAATCCAGAGCAACCGGGCCGGACCGGGCCCCCAAACCCGCAATCACGGCCTTCTATCGCCGCATAAACTCCGTCTGCCGAGTGGGTTCATTTCAAAACAGTTACTGACCGTGATGTCGCTGGAAACTTGGTTTACTAACTGAGTGTGTGAGTCCCTACTACGTCGTAACTTCCCCTCCCTCCACCCCCTCCCTCCTCCTCCTCCTCCTATGAGCAGCTGAAGAATGCCTCTCATTGCTCTATGCGGGATTAGACTATAGATGAGGAGTAGCTGCCGGGGTCAAAGTTGAGGTCCGACACCTTAAAACCAGCCGTTTACATGCTAGTGGGCAGGAGAGAGTTTGAAAATGTGAAATACACAGACATAGTCACCATGAGAGAGAGCGTAAGACATGAATATTCCTTATTTTAAAACCCAGTTTGGTTGTTGTAGCCTTTCATATGTAGTTAAGGCAAGGGCCTTGCTTTCGGGAGGCCACCATTTTGTGCCGCCATGTTTCTACAGTAGCCCGAATGGCCAAAAATGTCGTAAAGCGAGTTTTAAGCAGAAGTTTACTTCTTAAAAAAAAGAACTGTAGATGCCTGACACAAGTGGGAAAGGGAAGGATGAGTGGAGAGTCTTTAAAACCTCAAAAGTGTTTAGTCTACCTGTTTACACAGAGAGCAAACAAACCCTAACCAACAATACCCTAGAGCTCAATAAGATAATAAGTTGGTTATTTAGAATAAGCAGAAAGCAGAAATGCTACTGAACCAATTTCTCAAATGTGAAAGTGAATGTACAGTATATGTCACTGTAAATGAAATTGTCACAGTAGGAACGACAATAAAAGCTACATGAGTCTGTGGACCTTAGATTGAAGGAATAGGGATGGACAGCTGCTCTGTTTTTGAAATTGTATACGATGAATACTGAAGCACTCAGGCTGTTAAGTGAAGATAATGCATCGTTCCTTGCAACGTTGCAGTTTCAGTGCAGTTTTCCGAGTGTGAATTATTTTCAAAGCGAAATAAGAGGATAAATAAATAAGTTTGATCTGATGACAACACTTTTGTGCTTTACAGTTAAGGCACTATACTGTATTCTAGTATAGAGTCAGATTAATAACACACAATATATTAAAGTAAATGAGCAATGTTGATGCCCATAATATTGTAATAACTCCTAACTTCCTAAATGAAATGTATTTGACACAATGTAATTTTGAACATTTAGTTTGTGACATTACACTTAATTTCACACTTAATGTGGCAGCCCGTGGCAAAGTCGAAAGGGAACTTGACTTGTAACCAGAGGGTTGCCAGTTCAAATCCCCACCCGGCGAAAAAGGGCTGGGGTACCCCGGGCACTACTCAGTGTGGCTAAATTTGGAGATTAATATTACACAAATCACCTTACATCAAGTTGTAAGACGAAACCATAAACCACAGGTGCTGATTAATTGTGTTGATACTGTACAGTAGCTGCGTTACACTTTGTGACACGTTTACTGAAGAAAGGGATCTGAGTATTTCCTTAAATAATTTTTTTATTATTATTTTAAAGAAGAAAAATATGTTGGTGTGTGCAGACAATAGACTAAGTGTGTGTGTATGTGTGTGTGCGTGTGGGTGATAAACTGCTTATGTCAGGAAATCACAGATATCCACTAATAGACCTCACTCTTGAACCTCATAAGCAGGGATAGATAAGAGCGGATGGTGGGATGACGGCTGTCACTGTCAGATGTCCATTAAAGTCGATAAGCAACTAATGATTGTTTTTTTTCTACAGATAGTTTTCACGATCTATACATTGGCAAATACAATTTTAACAAAATAAGAAGTTGTTTTCAGTGTATAAATGTTGGTTTATACCACAAAGATGATTATAAAAATTAAAAACAAAAAGTAAAATATTATTAGAGTTATTAATGGACTACAACTTGAGATTCAACAAACACCAGCGTGACTTTAAATTGTTAGCGTATAGAGTTCATAATGAATCCCTGGTTTTCGGTCTGAACAATGGCTGTGAAGGGCCACAACAATAGATTCTGCCCATAGTCAACTTATTTTAATTAAAAAGAGAGAGAGAGTGAGAGATGTCAGTGAAGCCTGAATCCAACGGGATGAGACGGGGAGAAAAAGTTTCATAATAGAGCAGACACAGAAATAAAATCTGTTTCATATTACACACATGACCCTGAGTCACTTCACCGACAACTGTGATAAACTAAGCCAAACACTCCTGCCCCAGACCAATGCTCAACATGTGTTTGTGTGTGTGTTTATACTTGTATTTGTTACCTCTTTAGGTCCTCATGGAGACCAAAACATGGCCCTAATGAAGCAGAACCTCATTTCTGAGGAACGGGTTAAGTTCCGGGATAAGATTTGAATTGTGGTTACGTTAAGGTCAGGGATAAGGCTTAGTTTGGCTGCTCAAACGGAATGGAATTCAATCCAGTGTCCTTAGAGAAATAACTGCGCCAACCTGTGTGTGTTTTTGTGTGTGTGACCAAGAGAGACAGAGAGACAGAGCTCTATCTGTCATCTCTGTCAACAGTGTCAGTTGAGATCATGCAGAACCAGGCCTGACAGAACTGCCATGATATGCACTCAGTGTGACATTCCAAGCCAAGACTGCCATCTAGTGTTCACTACAAAACTCAACTCCGTGCGACGACTGTGGGGATTCCAGGATGACTAATCTCCTGCAGTGACGTGTGCAGACCCTGCCACACTCTATGTACTCTCTCATATACTCTAAACCCAGTTTTGTTTGTAGGGTACACTGTTGAGACGTAAACACATTCATTTAAGGGTATATACTAGGGGGCAGTCTTTAGTTAATAAGGTGTAACTAAATTTAATGGTGCAGGAGGGAAGCCGTAAAGACGTAGGAGGATGCAGAGAGATTTATAGCACCGTTAACTGACAGTGTTAGCATTGACAGAGAGGTAATGTCATCAACCTGATCAGCAGCAGTGTGTTTAATGTGTTAGAAACTACTGTATCCGTGTGCGACGTCAAATGGAATGAAATAAATTGCAAAACTCTTTCCATAAAGGTTTGGACACTTTTAAAATATGCAATAAAAACTCAAAGCTGGGAGTTGCTTCATGAATTTAAACCATTGTTTTACAAACAAGGGCGCAAAGAAACGATTTTCAATGACTTCACTATGTGAAAATCTTAGTTCATCATAGGGTTTGTTGTTTTAGCAATGTTATAATGACAGTGCAATATCACTTTATTGAAATACACGTATGCAGAATTAAAATAACATATTTTCTCTGAAAAAACACTCTTAGTGTGATTTACCCTTACACTTGAACAATAGCACAACCCTGGCTCTCTTAAAACTGAAACCCCAATAATGTTAATAGTTAAAGCTGTTTTTGTCCTTCTACTGTTTTTATGCTTCAAGTTTATTCGACACATAATAAGAGTTAAACCCATTGACAACTCGCTACCATATAAGGCTAACTTTCAGTCACATGAATTAAAAGGTATTGGTTAATTATTAGATCCAATCAAATGCACCTTTAGAGAAGCTTCCTTGACCAGACATGACAAGTGCAAGAGTACATCATATCCAAAACAAAGATAAGTGGAAATTAAATTTGGGAGGTGAAGAAAGCATCCGATTGATTTTAGGAATTTGTAAAGGTGTGAAGGTGACACTTTTCTAAAACGACCTCCTGTTGTAACTTGGTACTAAATAGCTGAGATGAACTGAGGCTGCTTGACCTTTTCATTGACCGGAAAACAAAATAAAAGACAAGAGAGGAGGAGGACAGGGAGGAGGGCAAGAAGAAAGGAAAGAAGTCATCAAATATTAAGTAGTAGCCTCAGCAGAAAAAGGAGGTAATAATTGTTTAAGTGCTACTTTTCAGAGCTTTTCTCTCCTCCCCTTATAATTATTTATTTATTAAACATACATGTCGTTTCTGACAGGGTGCACGACGGGGCGCATAAAAAATGTGTGTAACTGTGAGTGATTATGGCAAATGTAAATCATTTTGTACATTTATCACTGTCTTGAAAAGAAAAGATAAGAAAATCTTTCTAAGTGGTCGTTGCCATGCACATGCACTTGCACAAAAGTGTGAAAACTTATGCGTGCAGCTTTTAATGCACGTTATGGGGCAGCTAACCTTTTAGAGAGACCGGACATCGCTTGATCAGGATCATGATTCCAACCACAAACTGTCAAGTGTGACTCAGCATGGACTCAGCTCACTTTAACAAGCAGCATGACTGTACTGACAGTCTCTCTGAATGCTATCTCACCATTGTATTCAATAGTTCCAATGGCCCAAATCATTGTCTATTATAATAATTACAAAAATCTTCAGTATATTGAGAGATTACATGGACTATTCTGACTGTGGTTATTAGTCATTAGCAGATGTTTCTGTTAATTATATGAATATTAAAGCTCCTGAAAACCTATATACGCAATAAACTTATTATAGTTGATTTCTATTTTTTTTAAGTCTCCAATGAGATGGTTAAGGTAAAAGAGCAGCATTAAAATAACAAACAAAGGCAATTTATGAAAACCAAACTTCCGTTTCACATTTCCCAGTATGTAACATTTAGGAGGGTTTAATGGCAGAAACTAAATGTTTATAGAAGAGTATAATTGCTTTTTCGTAGCCTTTTATTTGTACATTACGTCAACCTGAGCGGATAAACCAGTCATAGAGTGTATTTTTGGGAAAAAGGAAGGAGTGAAGTCAGTCATTATTCCACACTGGACCTTAAGCCCTTTCTTGGAGGTAACTTAACATTATTGTCACTCATCAACCAAACCTTACACATTCTTGATAATGCTGAGGTTATGAGTGGTATATTTAGACTTAATGTGTAATCATTAATATTTAATATTTGACTTTTTTTCCATTTTTGTAGTTTTATGGCACCATTTTAACCCAAAGGTATGGCTGACTGTCATGTTTATTTGTTGTTTTTTTTTGCCCTGTGCGTGCTGTGAAATTTAAGCCCGTAGATTTGGCAGCTGACGATTATCTAAAGTAATATTGATCTAATCAGTTGTTGCACATGACCCAGTTGTCAATAATTCCTCCTAACAAAGAAGAGGTTGCTCCTTTGTTCCACTGTCATAACCAAATATATTCCCATTAAAAGCATATTTACTTTATGACATCAACTGTGCAGTCTTTTGCTGTATTGATACTTCAGCGGTTACTGTCATTTCTCTTCCTCTTCCCATCTGCCGGCCAGCTCGTCTGAAACCTGATCTCCTGTTTGTTGTATTCTGTTTGGCGCAACCCATAAGCCGCCATCATTGCTAAAATGTTGCCTGTATAAATCAATAGCTGACATCCTGCCAGACAGGCAGCCTGAGAGCTTAAGAGAAAACGAGCTTGAGAGTGGCAGGCAGAGGAGAAGACGGGGACAGAGCAAGCTCTGGGAAAGATTGATATTCTACAGCTCTTTAATAATAACCACCACATAAGAAAGGCCACAGTGGCAAGAAATTGTAATAGCACACTCAAGATTATTGGCAGAAAGAAAACGCTGTGATATGAGGCCACAAGAGGACAGTGAAAGTTTAGAGTAAACCAACACCAGCCAGCGCTTATTTCCACACCTCCGTATTTATCTAAGGCAATATTTGCACATATTTGGTAAAGAATCAATGTCATTTGGCAAAAGCAACTGTTCTGAGCTTCCACAGTCACGTTTGCGTAGTACTGTTGTGTTAATATTGGACAAGATCTAATAGCATCTGAGCAAGGTTTGTTTTAAACTAGACTTCCACTGTTTGAAGATGGTTGCGTTGGTCTTTGTCCAAATAACACTCACTGATGCACTCTGTTTAGAAAGTGGCAATCATATTAATGTTATCGGGGGTGCAGATTTACCAGCAAGATAAAAAAAGAATGCATTATCTCTTCAACTAGGATGAATATTACCGCCATTCATGCAATCATTACGTCACCAAAATCAGATTTTCTCCTTTCACAAGAAAGTTGGACGGACAGATGTAGCTGCAGTGGGGAAGTATGTATTACATTACATTCACAACTCAATGTAAGCATAACCTTTTCCCATTTAGAATGGAACCTCACTGAGTGCGGATGTGCAACAAACTGAATGTCAACAAAATGTAAGGTTGTTGACGCTCGTGATCTACACTCACGACCAATCTGTGTCCACACAGCCACTCACTCTACACAAGCACGCAATCCAATATGCAGATGCATGTGCACACAGTCACAGATACTGTTTTGCATTGCAAAATGCTTTTTCAGACATTCGTTGTGCACCTCAGCACGCACGTCTCTGTCGACCAACACAAACACAAAGAAGTGGATTGAAAAAAAAGCAAATTGAGTACTATCGCTGTCTTAAATTTTGGTCTTGTTTTACGGACCAGTGGCAGCAGGAGGCTCCTGCTATGACAACCTCTGCAAACAGTAATTAAACTATATTAGATAACACAGGCTCAATATAGACTTCCTGCCTTCTCTTGCAAATGTGTCAACAACAACTTTTTGTTTAATAAACGGAGAGACGCCACCTGTAGTGACTGTTCTTTCAATATTCTAATACTGACAACAGAATCACCACCATTACTGTGCATGTACAGACTCAATAGTTACTTAAAAGTTAGACACAAAGTCCTTAATCTTTTTTTTTTTTTTTTTTACGTGTCAGCAAACCTGGTCCTCACAGTGCACCAGAAGCCTGGTTAAGTGGAAATACAGCCAGCCTTAATGTTATTAAGTGTTCTACTTGGAACAATAGCATCTAATTAACTCTGTACACAACGTACTGTAGTTGTCACCGAACATAATGCATGACTGCGTATTGTTGCCACTGCCCTATTATCATTCATTGCCATATTTATTTTAAGTTGTGAAACCAGGCAGGGGACAAGAAAAACCAGCTCCAGCTCAGTGACTCCTCACAACGACAGCCAACTAATCTCTAACAACACCGGCACAGACACAGAATACATCTTTTATTATGTAAAAGCTGTTGATCTGCGTGCTGTTTACAAAACTATATAAAAGTAAACACAGGCACTGGAAAAAAAATTCAATATACCAGTGAAGCTGAAGGTGACTCAAAAGATTTACAGCCTGTGTGTGTGTGTGTGTGTCCTTCACATTACACTATATGTAATGCAGTCACTGCTAACAGGTGACATCTTAAGCTACATATAAGGACAGCATGTGAGGGGAAGAAGTGGTGGAAAGATTCCGTGTGTGTGTGTGTGTGTGTGACTAACACAGACAGACACAGACACAGACACACAGAAAGTCAATGTCACACTGGAGAACACAAGCACAGGCAAACAGAAGCGTTTTAGAGGAGGAGGAGGCGGAAACTCACCATCATGTTCCATGATTTGACCCAGGTAATTTTATCAGCAGTGTGAGAGTTGATCCTTGCCTCTTCCCGACACACCACCTCTGTGCCGCCCTCCCTCCTACCCCCCACTGACTCCCCCTCCTCTCTATATCAACTGTCTTCCTCCTTGTCCTATTCTCTCTCTCTCTCAATCCTCCCTCACTATCTACTTCCCTCCTTCGTCACTGCTCTACCTCCCTCCCTCCCTCCACTGTCTGCTACTCCCTTGCCCCTCCTCCCTCTATCCCTCCTGACTCTCCCCTCACACCAATAAAGACCATTAAAAGTTAATGTTTGTTTCCATCTCTATTCCTTCTCTCTCTCTCTCTCTCTCTCTCTCTCAATCAGTTTCTTCCTATGGCTACAGACTCTGGCACCATGTCTCATTCTATTCTCACTCTCCATGCTGTGTTGAGGTCCCATGGTGACGTAGGAAATGAGAAGAGGAGAGGACAGAAACGGATGAGAGAGGAAAGGATGCAGACAGGAAATCATTGTTTAAGAACGAACGCTATAGAGAAGGAGAAGGAAATCAGCAGGAAGTTTGCTTCCTGTTTGGCGTGTTTACTTTCCTTGCTGCGTTGTATTTATCTCCAAATATCAATCACACGTTAAATGAATGTTGTTTGTTTTAAGCGTAGTTTTCACTACAGCTTCAGCTAGAAAACATGTGGTTACAATTTAACTTATTCTGTCACTAAAATATCGCAAAAATCTGCATATTTAAGATGCTGGAATCAGACAATATTTGACATTTTTGACAAAGTGATTACAAAGTGAAATATAAAAAACTACACAGTCTTGACAACACACATTGGTTAGGTTTTTGAAACTGGATAGATATCTGACAGCTTCAAATACAACGTGATGAACAGGGAACACATCTGACGACCATGGCGCCACACTGACTACAGCACGATAAAAGCAATGTACTGTACGTCATAAACATAACATCAGCGATAATCGCAAAGCTTGATAAATCAATACACATAAACTCTCAGATACAGGCGCACAGAAGTAGAAATAGAGACGACTCAAATATACAGCTATGGAATAGAAGAGGGGCTAAGAGGCACTTACAAGAGCCAGTCCACACAGTAAATATGTCATTGGTGTAAGATAAAGGTTTCATGCTGGAGCAACGGAACTCACTCACTCACTCATCGTCTACCGCTTTATCCTCCACATGAGGGTCGGCTGGTACCAATTCCCAATTGAATATTGTGATGACGCATGTGCAAAGTTTATAATGTGTGTTGCGGGGATGAAAGGCTTTTCATAAAGTAAACGTCAGGCTTTCAGCCACAGTGCTGCTGTATGAAGCTGTGCCTGTGTCGTGTCATGAAACACGTCTGCACATATCACCACAGACACAGTGAGAGAGTCATGTGGAGCTGATCAGAGTCTTACACACCATTGGGTGCACTCATATGGCAATGTAACAGATATTTGTTTATATTTAAATCCTTAAGTCCCTAAATCTGACCAATGTCAACATGTGTATGTGTTTGCGGTAGGGTAGATTGTTTTCATAGTCGATTCGTCTGTCAATAATTTTCTCAATTAATCGTTTGGTCAGTGTTTACCTAACATGGAAATGAGGAGGTTTTGTTTTGTCCACAAAGATTTAGTTTAAATGATTTCTTTGTTACATGGAGCCAGAAAATAGTCACATTTAAGAAGCTGAAAAATCACAACCTGTTTTTTTGGTTTTTTTAAAGTATCATGCTGTGCAGTGTAATGTCGACATCCTGTACATTTGCTATTCAGGTGTTTCCAGAACATGCTAATAATAGAGTTAAAGGCTTAGTAAGTAACCACACAGAGTTACTGACCACTGAGAGGTGGAGAATGTGAGACTTTGACTTTTGATGCGGCCCAATGACACAACTGCCAACAAGCAAAAACAAAACTACTAGCTCATCAACTCCAACACCCAACCACCCACCCACCCACATACAAACACATACATTTATTTTAATATCTTAGTGAGGACCAGAAGTGGATAGAGTACTGAAATATTTTACTCAAGTAAAATTACCACGATTTCGATAACATTTTAGATAAGTAGAAGCACTGGTCTATAAATGTACTCAAGTTAGTAAAAAAAGTGGCTTTTTTAAAATTTAAGGGGACACAAATCTCACATTGTGTTTAATTAAAAGCAAACATAAAGACAAAATAAAATATGTAAAAACCTAATGTATCAGTCAAAATGGGTCAAAGGTCACACATGCTTTTACTTTCTCACTCACTCAGGGACCTTAATTAGCACCAATTCACCTGTCCTCATCATTTACCTGTCTGTCCTCATCATTCACCTGTCTGTCCCCATCATTCACCTGTCTGTCCCCATCATTCACCTGTCCTCATTCCCTGCCAAAGTACACAAAAAACCTACTCAATTACAGTAAATGTAATTCATTACTTTCCACCTCTGGTCAGTACACATCCAGGACATAATGCAATCCCAAGACCCTTCATTACCCTAACATTAACCATCACAACTAACTATACCTTCGCTGAGTCTGCTTATCAGACTTTTGTGACAACCTTTAATTCTGCATTTCATTTATGCTTTCCACTGGTACAATTAAAAAAGAACCTTGCTGTACTGAATAAAAAACCCTGGTATACGTCCGGCCTCCACAAATCCTCAACAACCAAAAATAAGTTATATAAGAGGTTTCTTACCAATCCTACACCTCTGAATTCAAAAAAGTACAAAACATATAGAAACAAATATAATCATTTAATTCGAATAGCCAAAAAAATATATTTCAGTAACAAACTCAAAGAATATTCCACTGATATCAGGTCTACTTGGAAGGTTATCAATCAACTTATGAATAAACAAAAGTCTTCTGTTTCTCATCCTTCAGAGTTCAATGAAGGTGGTGTAACATTTACTGATCCTTATGTAATTTCTTGTGAATTTAATAATTTCTTTGCACAAGTGGGTTCCTCTTTGTCAAAGAACATTAAACCTTCTAACAGAAATCCATTGGATTACATAAAGGGTAACTTCCCCCCTCTTTTACAGTTTGAAAATACAGACATAGCAGAGGTGATGGAAATCATTGGCAGACTGAAAACATCTGCTCCGGGCCATGACGATATCTGTGCTTCATTGATTAAATCTGTGTCTTCATCTATTGTTGAACCATTAACATATATTTTCAACCTATCGTTGCAGACGGGATGTGTGCCTAAAGATCTAAAAATTGCTAAAGTTATCCCACTTCATAAAACTGGGGATACAAGATCATTTAATAACTATCGACCAATTTCTATTTTACCAGGTTTTTCAAAAATTTTAGAAAAACTGGTACAAAAAAGAATCTTATCTCATTTAAATAAACACAGCATTTTACACGAGCACCAATATGGTTTCCGGGAAAATCATTCTACAGATATGGCCCTCTTACAGCTGGTTGAAAAAATCTATACAGCCATAAATAACAATAAATATGCTTTGGGTATTTTTTTAGATTTATCGAAAGCCTTTGATTCTGTTGACCACACTATTTTACTTTCTAAGTTACATCGTTATGGTTTTCATGATATTTCATATATTTGGCTTGTTAATTATGTTTCAAACCGAGAACAGTTTGTTTATGTCAATGGTTGTACTTCTTCCAGAGCCCAGTTGACATATGGTGTCCCCCAGGGTTCCATTCTTGGTCCGTTATTGTTCCTTGTTTACATTAATGACCTTGCAACTGTTTCTTCCACGATGCTACCAATACTTTTTGCTGATGATACTAATCTGATTTTGACTCACAGTCACTTTGATTCTTTAATTAGTGAAGCCAATTCTGGCATTATTAAATTTTCTGAATGGTTCCAGATAAATAAGTTGACATTAAATGTAAAAAAAACAAATTTTATTATATTTACGGGAAAAAAAAAAAATATTGTAAATCCAGCGCTAAAATCACTATTGGGGATAATGATATAATCCAGGTTTCCTCCACCAAATTTTTAGGGGTATTAATTGATGAGAGGTTGTCATGGTCCGAACATATTAAACTTGTTAATAATAAAGTGTTGAAATCCATTGGTATCATCAGAAAAATTTGTGATTTCATATCTCAGGAAGTTTTAAATATACTGTATTATAGCTTAATTCATCCACATCTCAGTTACGGTAATATCGTTTGGGCTAGCACTTATCCTTCTAATTTACAGAAATTATTAATCGCGCAAAAGAAATTTGTTAGATTAGCCACCTTCTCTAATTATTTGTCTCCATCTGCCCCTCTGTTTAAGAATCTTCAGATAATGTCAGTCTACGATATTAATATACTTCAATCATGTGTATTTACTTATAAATATATTCAACTTTCCCACTTGCTGCCCAAATCCTTTCATGAATTCTTTACAGTTAACTCTCAGGTCCATTCTTATAACACCAGACAGACTGATAAACTTCATCCCCCTTTTTGCCGCACTACTCATACTCAGTTTTCTTTTGCTCACAGAGGCTCCATACTTTGGAATTCCCATCTTCATGTTGTTAAATTATCTTCATCCCTCAATACTTTTAAGTTAAGACTGAAAGCTTACCTGTTAAATCAAAGTACCTAATAGTTTTTTTTTTTTTTTTTCTTTTTCCAGTATATTTCCAGTATATTTGTCATTGGATCATTATCTCTTTACATGCTTATACACTCAGTTAAATACAATCATTTTATATTTATACATACCCATGTTTTTATTTCTGACTTCTTTGAGTGTCTGCTATAAAATGGCACTTTTATTGCTTCCTTTTTTGTTGTTATTTGTTGTTGCTTTCTCCTATTGTTGTTGTTGTTGATTTATCCTTTGAATGTGTATATTTCTTGGGGAGGTGCTTCTTATAAGCCCATGTAGGGTTTTTTAACCTCTCCTGCACTTACTATTCTTCTTTAATTTCTGTTTTTTGTATTGTCGTTTTTTTTATGGTGCAAATAAATAAATACAAATACAAATACAAATACCTCATCCTAATTCTAACTCTAACATTACAACCAAGTCTTAGACCTGAAAAGCCATTTAAAGTTGTGGGGACAGTTTACCTACATAAAGCATAGTTGGTTGCAGGGAGTCTGTTAGGCCTGATCAATGTGGGTAAAATAATGTTTTTAAAGTCACACTTCAGTTCAACATTCACTGTATTAGTGATGGAGCATTACATAGGACATCAAACATAATACAGACTGCTGTGAAAAATGAGATAGATTTTACAATCTGAAGACACTGTGGTTAAGGTTTTGTTCAAACACGATTTGTTTATGGTTGGGGAAATGCCATTGTCATGGTTACAATAAGGATCCGTGTCAAGTAACAACTGCAGACATGGGTCTGTGAGAGACCCTAGTAAAGTTAAAGTCCAATGTTTTGTTGACCCATCCATCCATCCAAGCTATGCCCGACCACCTGTCACTGCAGCCAATAATGTCACCTGATTCCATTGTCCCTGATGGACAAGAGTCACAATTGCAATGACTCAAACGCAAATATACTGTATTTTGTTTAAGGATGTGCTGAAGTGACAGATCAGCAGTGTCTTTAATGAACACAAGGGTTTGATCGTAGTCCTGCAATAAGGATGTTTAAGCCACGCTAGGGATACAAATCTGAAATAAATCTTTTGTATAGATATTCAGAATGCACTGGCTTTCCCTGTTGTCCTGCCATGGGGGGCTGCATGACTGTGTAAAAACTAATTTGTGTCTGAAGCAGCAGTTGAAGGCAAATATAGCGTGTGGACATATCTGGATATGTTCTTTAAAAATAAAACTTAAAACAATAACATAGTGGGTATATCAGTGGATGTTAAAGCAGCGGTGCCTGAGGACAGACTGTGTGTGGGCAGTGAAGGGGGACGGGCTGTTCTCTGCATTACAGCACATTTAACAAGCAGTTGTTACAGACTAAAAGAGTGTGTAATTAATGTTATTTCAAGGAGAGTACCCACTAGGAGCAGAGCACATCAGCGAGCTGACACTCTTCCTTTCTTCAGCCTTTCCCTCTGCCTTCTTGTCCTGCTTAATCATGTTGTCTTTTTGCCACATCTCCTATATTTGTTGTTTTTAATAAAATTCTACATTTGTCTCTATTTGTATTTTATTGTTTTACTTCTATGGCCTGCCCTCCCTCTTTTGTCCCTGTATCTCGTCTCTCCATTTAACAACCCTCTGCTTTCTTGTTTTCTCTGCCTGTGTACTTAGTGTGATACAGCATCCATCTGGAGGACCACATGCCATGTACCATCCCAACGTAAACCTTATTCTTAACACCTAGGCCCTAAATACACATGCAAAAATAATGAATGCCTATTTTTGAATGGCTTAATCTGTGGATAATATGTTGATTAATTCTAGCAGTCAATTAATCATCCTGCCCAAATAAACACATTTAATCTCTTCACTTTCCTCAGGAAGTTGTGAATTCTACTAATATTTGTTTATGTTTCGGTCAAGAGTGGAATATTAATCTCTTTGATGACACACTTGCCCGCATTTATCATCCTAATACAACTTCAAGAATTGCTTTTAAATTATACCGCACGTAATAATTGCTCTTCAGTAATTGCTTGAGGTGTGTAAATGACACAATATGAACAGAGTTTGAGACTCACGAGGATCAAGTGGACAAGTGGAGTAAATAAATGAAGTGGTGATGTATTATTGTAGCACATCAAGCTGACCATTTCTTATAGTCTATAGTTTATAAAATATTAAAAGGAAAAATCACTCCCTAATGACCTGAATTGCTGTAAGATTCCAAATAAGAATTCATTTCATTGTGTATGTAAAAACAGCACAGACAAAATGCACATATTTAAGTTAGCTAATATCTACATTTCACCCCAGAGTCTGATGCTTTTGAGGAGACACCCTGTGAGATATGAGGAAAACCTCCAACGCCATTATACACACCATGGTCTACGATGTTATAAAAAGGTAGATTAGCGCCCTCTGTTGTGTATTTTATAAACTGCGCTGTTCATACAAAATCACAAGTCACAGCACAATACTGAAGGGACCTTTTCTGAATTTAGTTAAAGTATAAAAATAGAGTTCATACCCCAAACTGGCAAGAAACATAAACAACTTCCATGGTCATATCCTGTAATTACAACATAACCACATAAGTAGATCATTTCCTGTTTTCCATTTGAGACAAGAAAAGCAACAACTTCATGTAGTCAATGCAATTAGACAACAGAAAACAACATTGACATTGTGGAAAAAGCGCTGTATTGTTAAATGTCATGTCTGTTGTTTAGGTCAGGGCAGTTGTAGGCGTGCAGCACAACTGCAGGGTGAAAGCTTAGTGAAAAGCACTGAAGACCAAACCGGTGGGAAGTGGTTATAACCACTAACACATAAGAATGTCAGGTCGCTCTCAACAGCAGAAGCTTCAGGCAGCAACACTATGACACTGACATTTATGTGAAGCACTGGGGACAAAAAGCTGATTAACACAGCAGTTGAGGTCTCGCTCGGTGTCTGTGGAAAGAGTTGATCTCCTCCCATTGGGCCACAAAGGAAATACAGAACAATAACCAAGTACAAAATAAAAAGGCTGCTTTGTTTACCTATGATATATACAGTATTTATACAAATGAAGAAATAAATATGCAACATTTTTGAAGGATAATGGATTTGTTTGGTATTTGTCTTTATTTGACTTTTTTTTTTTAAATTTAATATGACCTGATAAAGACAAAGAAAATGATAAAAGTGAATTATTTTGGTATCAAGACACACAACAGAGTGAATGGCAGGAGAGTAAATGCAGAAGAACAGGAAGCCACTGCTGCTTTATTAGTCATTTAGAGAGTCTAACCAGGAGCAACTGGTATAACTTGCAACACCAAAAGACACATGTAGTCTCTTCTGTGGGATTAAACACAGAGGCAGGTTGTTTTAATAATGGTGTCTTTGTAACAACTGCTGTATAAACTTTAGCAGGAGTTTAAATGTATAAAACTAATAAACTCAACCTTCAACTAATAAACTCAACCTTCAGCTTTGTAAAGCTGCAATTTTTTGGTAATTGTGTGACGTCTCTCCTACCTGAGCGGGCTCCCCGGAGCCTGAGCAACACTCTGGAGCGAAATCCGGAGGTGTCACTGTGAGAGCGGAGCCTGGGGAGAGGCCACGGCTGAGAAAAGTGTCTCATCTCCGGCGGGTAGGTGTCCCCCTCCTCTCCCATGATCACCTGCTCTGTCAGCCCCACCGGGAGGTGAGTCTCACGTTCACAGAAGACTTGACATGAATTTCATCTTCATCAGCAGCTCGATCGCCGATTCTCCTCCACCCAAACTCTCCCTCTGTAGAGAGCGAGGGAGTGTGTGTTTGTTCACGCCCATCGCCTCTGAGAGACCTGTAGATTACCTGTGTGAAACCTTTTTTCAAATATGATGGGGATTATGAAACATGCCAATTATCTGACGAACTGTTAAACCTGTTCCTTTGATTCTTTTAGTCTCATAGAGGCTATTATGATACTTTATTGTTATGTTTCTTTTAGACTGAAATAAACATAGTTTGGGAAATAAGACAGACATAGGGCTTGAAAGTGAAAGTAAATATTTCAAAAATAAAAGCCAAGAGAAATAGAATAATACATGTGTGCATACGCAACATAAACATATGCACGTCCTATTATTTTCATTTTAAAACAAAATGTCGGCATAACACATAGTAGCTCAATAAATCTAAGTAAATAGAAGCGTGTTCTCCTTCCTTGTAGTGTGGAAGGTGACCAGCAGAGGTCCCCATGTACTACTATATTCATTATGTTCAATTTCTGCAGTTATTCACGTCCTTGATTGTTATGTCACGTTCACATTTGACAGCAGTTACTATTTAGTACTCCAGGATCCCCATTTTCTTATTTTACTTCATGCACTGTAAAACATGTCGTTTTATTATTGCAAATCGAATCAGTTGTTTAAGCATTCCAATTTATTAACCCCTGTAAACATAGTATCATGAATATTGAAATATAAAAAAAATATATAGGAGAAAAGAAAGATGGAGCAGAGTAGCGTTATTCACTTATAAATGAAACACAAAAGATCTAATTACAGAAGTTCTGCCCAAAGTGTCTTATGTTGAAACATCGAAACACATATTTTTGGATGTTTCTGTAATTTATTCAAAATTTGGGTGGACTTTTGTGAGCAGTTGATCATTTTTGTTTTGCAATGTTTACAAATTACACAGTCGTTACTTTTCTTTTACACAATTCATTACTATAGAAGAAGCAGACTCCCCATTCCAATATGGCGGAGACGTTGACGTACGATCACGTGGTGTACGGTACGATTCTGCGACCAATGCGGCACTCCGTCAAGTCTATATACGGAAGTGGGCGTGGCTGAATCTGAACTGGGTTGGGAAAACTCTCAAGCGTCCTGCATCAGTGGAGATGGGCTGAGAAAGAAGTGACGGAACCGACGACTTCACGGACGCTGACTGTCGAAGGGAAGACTAAGGTAAGTTTTTCTGGGACGGTGAACAACATAATTTCACACGGTTTTGAATAACGTTATTGTTTCGCGCATGTTTTCTAGACGACTACAAGATTTAAGGCGACTGAATGTGACCAGTCGCTAATGTTAGCTAGGTCAGCGTGTACCGTGCATGAAAGCTTATTTTGCCAGAACAGCAGATACAATTACACAGTAGAAGTAAAAGAAGCCAAATTGGGAATAATAGTTTTTAGACTTCAGTTAATTATTATAATGTTGTGGTATGAAGTGGCCTTGGTTGTTAATAGCAGGCCCAGTTAACTTTAGGCCAGCGAGCCGCAGTTAACGCAGCTCCTGCTAACACAAGTGTTGTCAGGGTGTTATGTGATAGTGTTAAATCATTTCATGTTTTCGTGCTTCGTCTTGTAGGTGAAGTTATTGTGGCTCAAAACATGTTAGTTCAGCTAAACAACAACGAGTTCTACATTTGAATTTTCGTAAGCACCACTCAGGTTGTCTGTCAAACGTGTGCTTCATCCAGAATCTGATGATTGTCAGAAATTACTCTTATTAACTGAACTGGAATGACCTGTTACACCTTTGACCTGTGTTCAAGACCGTATTCAGTACCAATCCCCAACCTTTCCACTTGTTCCCCCAGTTCTTCTGGTATATCTCATTGATCTTTTCCTAAAGAAAAATTACTTAATTGGTTTAACTTCATCCTAATACATAATATATACATAATATAATAACAACAAGGCTGCATAATTGACAGGTCCAGAATGACAATTGTACAGTCAGTATCTCTGAATTAGATGTGGGGGTCATATGAAAATTCCCACTTATGAGTATCCCTATCAAAATAAATTTGCAATATTAAACTTCCATGCATACTCACAAACCAACAGTGTATTTAGCGGGTCACCATTTAACCAGGAGGTCAAGGGTTTGATTCGCAGCTCTGCTAGTCCACTCATCCTGATGTGTCCCTGGGCAAGACACTTGGGCTGTGTCAGCTGCCTGTGAATGGGTATGAAAGATGTGTGATTGAAGCAAGTGCTGCATAGATGCACTGTATGAGTGTGTAAGTGAATAGGTGAATGGAAAAAAACTGTTGTGTAAGAGCAACTTTGAGTGGTCATCAAGACTAGAAAAGCACCACATAAAAATACAGACCGTTTATCATTCATTAGGTCCATAAACCATAAGCTTTCAGATAATGTGCACAGATATGGACACTCAAAAGACAAGTAATGCTTCAAAAACAAAAACTGTTACAATAATGTTGTAATGTTATACAAATTTTACCCAGGATACATATTTTTAGTTAACACAAGTTCAAAATAAAACGTTTATAAATGAATTCACGGTTATCTTGGAAATTGTCCGGTTACTTGTTCGGTATCACTCCATATCACTTGGGTCAATTAAATGCGAGTGATCTGAAACTTGCGTTTCATCGAACAGATTTGATAATTTATTTGTCAAATGACTAAAAGCTTTTAATAGAAGAGCAACTCGTGCATTTAATCTTCAGTAGCTCTGGCTGTTTGTTTCTTAAATTAACATTAAGACATTACAATTATTTTAATTGTAGTGTATGTTGAAGTAATTCATTTTGTTTTACAACAGTGAAATATTTGTTTTACTGTAGTGGAAACTGAGACTAGCAAATATCCTTTGAAGAAGTAGTACTATGCTATTTATTCTTCTTAATCTTCATTCTAACCAGTGAACTTTAACATAGTAGCTTATCATAATTGTTGCCAATCACTTCCTGTCTAAATAATAATTAAATTCAACAGTACTGGTTGGGTGCTTTGGCAGATTAACACTACCATATATGGTACTGATCAATAAGGGCCCAGTAACACAGATCTGCCCTCTGGGAGTTAATCTTCCTTTGTCCTGACCTTGACACCTAGATATGCCATCAGCTGTGTAGTTCATATGTGGGGTAGGTAAGCATGAAAACAACAGGACAAGATTTCGTCTCCAGTTACTGTTTCCAGCTATCATGGAGCTGTTACTGTAATGTTAAGGCAGTGGTCGCGGATCATGAAAGGAAAATAATCACCCTCTATAGGGCTATGCAGCTGGCGCTTACTGATGTTTTATGACTTGTCCTGCGTGACCAGTTGGTTGCCATGTGATGGTGGACAAAGCCTTCCAGTGAATGTAAAGAGTAACTTTACCAGGGGAAATGTTTGCCCTAGAAAGAAGTCAACTTGTATCATGTAGCCTTATCTGAGCCTATCTCTCAAGAGTTAGTTTGTTTTTTAACAGTACACCCAGGCAGTAGCAAGATGGAAACACATTAAATATTCTCACAGACGAAGTAAGTATTCCCTAAAATAATCAGTCACATGTTTCTGGGTGTTCTAATATTGCGCCACACAAAAACACATTGGTATAACCATCTGACAATGCAATTGTGTCTGGCTGCTTACCCAAATGTTGGTTCAGTATGTCATCTATAGACAGCTCATTGTCCAAGTTTCTACAAGTAAGCTGACTAGTTACTCTGGTGACGGTTGCTCTCTCACTTTTCGTCCTTTTGCAAAACATTTTTTCTGACAGTTAGTGTTTTACAAGCTGTCCTTTTGAGATCATCACCTGTGACTAAAATAATTCACGGTGCACTAATTTCTTTATTGGATACTTTCTGCAGACAGGCAGTGGCAGTAGAACACCTTACTCCAGACTCATATGGCAGTTTTCCTCTGCACAGTTCCAGCACGGCTCATTTTTTTGTTTTTTTTCCTTTTCTGAGCTGAGCCGATACTAAATGTGACGTCAACAGACTGCCGGCCAGTGATTTGCAGAGTGTCAGCACTTGGAGAGTCATGAGCATGATGTGCAACACGGTAATCAAACCAAACAATGCTGAACTTTAGATCAGTTAAAAAGACGGACAGACTCGAGTCTGATGGCTCTGACAGTGTTTTCCATGTCAACTAGTGATATCAGCACAAGAACTATTGAGGAACATTTAGATTATTTGGCTCGAGAGCGAGACTGAAAACAAATAGACTGCTGCCGTTGTTGCATGCAGGTGCACCTGCAGTTATAAAATGAATCAACGATTATTAGACTAAAACATTGAAATATGCCAATTCTAATATATTCATATAACAGACGGAGCAACCCAATGCAGACAAGTTAGCTTACTGTTTTTATATGATATACCATGTT
This sequence comes from Solea senegalensis, assembly GCF_019176455.1. Taxonomy (NCBI): domain Eukaryota; kingdom Metazoa; phylum Chordata; class Actinopteri; order Pleuronectiformes; family Soleidae; genus Solea; species Solea senegalensis. The sequence goes on from NC_058035.1 coordinate 15,250,479, forward strand.
TTTAGTCAAGCTGTGATATACAAAATGTTGCTTTGATTGTTTGATTTATTCTGAAAGACAAAAGGAATCACTTCAATTGTTGCAGTTATGCTGGAACTCTCTCCAATGAAAAATAATGTTTTTTCATAAATTAACATGAAATTATGTCAACCTGAACTATGAGACACACCCCACTAAAAGTTTCAACAAAATATTGTTTTAATTTAGGGCCAATATGGCATTGGCAGCCTATGGCAACCTACCACAGTTGTAATCTTGTCATACCAGCTAGAAAAATGAAGAGGGTTCCTTCTTTAATGCTTATGTGGCTAACACAGTAGTGACAATAAGGGTTTGAATGAAGAGCATTCAAAGATGTCCCTGGACTAACTGGTCTTCAGAAAGAAGTCAATACCTAAATGGTAATGAAGCAAAGATGTTACTAGGTTCAGGGTGGTCTATTAGATGAGTCCCATGGAAAAATTGTCCCATTTTGATGACATTTTGGTTTGTCAGCTAACTGAAAATCACAACGGACATGTTATATCTCTCCAACATGACTTTTACATGACCGAAATAACTGAAAATGTCTCTTAAACAGACTTCTGAGGGACACATATTCTCTTCTGTTCAGGTTTGCTGGACGTCATGTTTAGTAACTGCAGGTGCGCGCACACACACACACACACACTTGTTCTATTTAGCATTAAAACGGCATCCAGCACCGTCCTCCCGTGGAAAACTAGTGAGACTATCAAAATGGACAGAGAGGGATAAAATCAATTTTGTCACTTGCTATTTGGTGTCTCTTCGGCTCTCCACAAGTTGCTAAACACTGTAGCCTGTGGGCTGCTGTACTGATGCCCGTAAACAGATGAACTGAAAGCCGCTGTTCCCTTTTCACGTAGTTTCAAGTCACACATCGTAGCAGTGTATTTTAATATCAAAATGCGTATCTACTACACAAAATGCGAAGAAGTTGGCAGGTCTGTGTAGGATCTGTTGCAATGGGGCAGCGCAAATACTTTATGTGCACTGTAGCGGAGACGACGATGAGATAAATGTGTCCTTTCTGAATTATTTGTGTCAGGACACAGGGCTCACAACACCACTGATGAAGATAATCTTAAATTGATATTTAAGAGCCATTTGTCTGTTGTGGCTAAGAACACTGTAAGAGACGGTACAGTGAACCACAACTGCACTGGCTGGACTGCTAATGCGCTGAAACTCCATTTCGATGAAGAAAAAATTTCCATGAAGGTTTTTAAAACTTTAAAATACCCTTGCTTGTATCAACCTCAAATGTTTTGCTGTAGAGATTTGCCACATGAACCCGAGGAAGAGGCCACTAATTTACAAGTAATTTAATTAAAAGCTTACATAATATATATGGTTGCCTGTTCATCTTGTGGGGATTTTGTGATTCACTATCTCTGCTGTCTAATTGGTGTCACTAAAATGCATAAAAGTGCATGCAGATGATCATGTACACAGCACCTCATTTACTGGCTCTCTAAACTCTATAAAGACGTATCTCACTCCTGCGTGACAATTAGTGTTTGTGTAGTACTGTGATAGTCGCCTCTGACAGCATTGCTCTTTTTTCAGTGTGTCAAATGGGTGACTCGTAGAGACGCAGGGACTGAGATGCTCAAAGTGCAGAGTCCATGCACAACAACCAGGCCTTTTGTCCCGTTTTCCCCCCCGTCCACCCACATAGTGCTCATAACATCATAGAGAAAGAGCGTCTTTATCTTTTCTTTTCAAAGACTCATCTCACTTGCATATTTTAGGTTCTGTCTGAAAAGGCCGTGGCTTAAACAGGCTAATGTCACAATATGTCTGCAGAAATGCAGACATATTAATGTCATATAGGTATGACATTGGGATGCATGCATGTGTATGTTTGACTTTACATATGAATTTCATGTAAGCAGTTGTTTTTTTTATCATCAGACCTCAGTAGGTTAAATATTGCACTTTCTTGTCCATGGAGCTTCTGTTTCTTTCTTTTTTTTGAGCATGCTCCAGTGGGTGCTCAGCTGTGGCAGGAGGGAGGGAATAGAAGGGGCTGGCCAGAGGCTTGCCAAATCAGATCAGAGGGCATTGGGGAGGTGATAGCACATTAAGTGAGTGGGGAGAATCCTCCAAAAGAAAGCACAAGTGAAAGAGAACAAGCCAGGGTGGGTGCATGAGATATAAGAGAGGGTGACAGAGAATAGCATGTGTTACATTGAAAAAAAGAGAGACTTGGAGAGAGCGAGAGAGAGTGGGTGAGGCTGATATAAAAGGATAAAGGCGGGGTTGTGGTTTGTGTCACATGATCCCCATGCAGGCTGTAGCCTAGTGAGGTCCAGGTGGCAGAGAGACCATAGATATAGTGGATACAGAGAGAGAGGGAGTGGGACACACTAGCAAGGCTCGCCAAAAAGACAACAGAAAATCCTTGTTTTCCCGCCCTCTCCTTAACACTCTCTCTTTGCACGTTTCTCTCTCTCTCCTTCAGTAATTCTTCCCGATCCCATTCGCCCTTGCTCCTCTACACTCCAGGCCCAAGCAGGCCAGGGAATGTCCCGGCAGCGAGATGCCTTACGTGGACCGACAGAACCGCATCTGTGGCTTCCTGGACATCGAGGAGAATGAGAGCAGTGGGAAGTTCCTGCGCCGTTACTTCATACTGGACACACAGCAGGGAAGCCTGGTGTGGTTTATGGACAACCCACAGGTAACTAAAAAAAGGCTATGCTAGCTTAGCTCTTAGCTTCATTTTTGGGAAACAAATCCTTCAGGTTACTGCACGGGTGAATGTTAATTGTTGATGGTAAATGGATGACTTTTAGCTAACTGCATGCCAGCTAATGTTAGTTATCATTGTGTATGGTCAGCTCCCATGCATCTCATGGCTAACTGTAGGCCACTTTTTGAAAAACTGTCTTCATTTATTGTTAACAAAAAGCTAAGTGTAGGTATTACCAGTGCCAGACAGCCATGCGAAGATGAATGAACTTGTATTACGTAATTGTTGTTAACGGCAGTTGGGAAGCACATATTACAGGCACAGGAGGAGTTCAGTGCTAACTCTGCCTAAGCTTCCTGTACCATTTCCTTTAATGGGTTAGAATGAGAAGAGAATGAATTCATAGCTACTGATGAACCAGTTTCTTTTGGCATATTTAGGCTTCTTCCTTTTGATGGGTCATCTTCACAAATTTGGAAATAATCCCAGATGACTTGTGCAGTTTATTGTTAGTGTTTCTATCAGTGGTGCTAACTTTAGATTAAACCTGTGATGCACAAAAGATGTCCTTGACATTTGTGGTAATGCATATGCAATCATAGTAATGATAAAACATAACATAACATTTTCTTTATTGTTAACCTTGGTGTCAAAGTGTAACTGTCCTTTTGTACATCATGTCTGCTTGCAAATGCTGTGTTTGTGAATGTGCTGTTACATTAATTATCCATAAATGATGTAGTGCAGGGTGCATTTTTAAATAATTCAGGAATCCTTTTCCTTTTATAGACTGATTTTTTTTTTAAATTTTAATGATGTTAAATCTGGATCCCCATAGTTTGACAAACGCAGCATGACAGTGAAATAACTGTAGTGGTATGCAGCCAAAGTATACTGAATTTAATCTTAAGCATCGACTGGCTTTTCTGAAGTTGTATTTGCTCTTTTATCAGACTAAACATTATTTTTCAAAAACTAAGCTATATCAAATTGTTGTTTAACTTCGACAGAACTTGCCTGTGGGTACGGATTGCGTTGGTTCACTCAAGCTCACCTACATTTCAAAGGTACACAAATTTTACCTCAGAAACTTATCTGACACTTATAAGATTGTTTATAAGTATGTACAGTGCTGTGCAAAAGTCTATTTCCGTGTCTTTCATATTCCGTGACTGTTGGAGTAGAATGATGTGACTGAAATTTGGTTTTAGCAAGCTGTCACTTAGTTTGTGTAACATGTGTGTGTAATATTCAAGCATGTCTTGAATAAACATTGCATAATAGGCCTTTTTAACAACAGATATTTGTCGATGAAATAGTAGTTCAAAACACAGGTTTAAATAATAAAATTTTTTGTTCCACTCCAGTTTTAAGAGAGCCAGGCTTGTGCTATTGTTCAAGTGTAAGGCAGAATCAGTTTTTTCCCCTGAATAATGTGTTATTTTAATACTGCATACATGTTTTGTGTATTTTCTGGGTGTGTTCCAATATGTGACTGAGAATTAATTACACAATTGGTAAAACAACATATCTAATGGTGGCTTAAGACTTTTGCACAGTATGGTAAATATTAATTGATTGAAAGAGCTGCTAACAGTTGTGTTATCCTCTAGGTCAGCGATGCCACTAAGCTGAGGCCCAAGGCAGAATTCTGTTTTGGTAAGAAAACTGTCATAATTATTACAAGGTACATGAGTCGCATTTAAGCATTTTGGTTTTCAGAACTTGAGCAACCGGACTTACTACTCCCAAAAGGCTCGTCTTCCACATTGTACTTCAGATAAACGTCTCTGTCTTTAATATTTATGTGGATAACAAGACAGAGAGAGTGTGTAGTGTTAGTTAGGATTATGTATGCAGTAAAGCAGAATATTGTAGTTCTGTAACCAAAAGGTACATAGTGCCAATGTAGGCAACGCAGACCTGTTCAGTTTGTACCATCATAATAAACCTTGGAGACATTATTTGAAGGTTGAAATCCTACATTGTGTCACTTTAACATTAATGTCTTCTTATACAGTGGTATGCAGAAGTTTGGGCACCCCTAAGGAAAATCACTACATCAGTTTGTCACTTAATGAGCTTTTGAAGCAGCAACTTAATTTTAGCATGTTTTATACCTTATGGAAACAGAAACATCTCAGTAGTGAAATTATTTTTGATTGGTCCAACAGAAACATTTTTATGTGCATTTAAAGAAAGCATAGACAAGAAATAATTCCATTAATATTTAGTAGAGCCTCCTTTTGCTGCAAGAACAGCCTGTAGATGCCTCCTATAGCCACAGACAAGTCCATGAAGTCTGGCAGGTGGTATTTTGGCCCATTCTTCCATACAAAACGCCTCCAGTTCAGTCACGTTTCTTGGCTTCCGTGCGTAGACAGCCTGCTTCAAACCTATCCATACATTTTCAATGATGTTAAGGTCTGGGGACTGGGATGGCCATTCCAGAAGATTGTACTTGTGCTTCTGCATGAATTCCTTGGTGGATTTTGAACTGTGATCATTGTCCTGCTGAAAAATCCAACCCCAGTGTAGCTTCAACTTTGTGACCGATTCTTGAACATTCTTGTCAAGAATCTGCTGATACTGAGAGGAATTCATGTAGCCCTCATCTTTTACAAGGTTTCCAGTCCCTGTGCTAGTCACACAGCCCCTTAACATGATGGACCCTCCACCAAATGTTCTCTGCCGTTGTCTTTAATATGTATATAATATGTAGTCATGTCTGTGCTTGTTGCTTACATGTATGCCCCTGTGTTCTTGTTTATCAAAAATTGCTCTTAAGCCCCACCAATGGTCAAACAGGCTGCCTTTCCCTGTTGTTGTTCACTAGCCCCTCTTCCTTTGTTCCAGACATACTAGTCGTTTGTATATGTGCATGATTTTCCATCAGTTCCTTTGTTAAGGTTTTGACAGAATCCTAATTGGAAACCGTTTCATATATGCAGGCGCTTTGTAAGCAACACAATGCAGGATTTCAGTCTTGTCTCCAAGATCATTTTGATAGTACATCAACGTCTAACAGGGTGAATGGCTTGTGTAAGTCTGCATAGCCTGTGTTTAGGGTTGATGCCACATAAAGAACTACGCAAACTAAAGCACCTTTTGTCAATTTTGGGGGGATACATTTTAATTTCTAATATCTGGAAAAATAAAACAATGTTTCATATTAGTTTAAAGGCTCTAACAATGGCTACTCTACCTGGTCTGAAGACATGGTTGTTTGTACAAAAGAAATCCTGCTTCAGAGTTTGCCTGTATTGTTGCCTTGTCAACAAATGCATGTGACAGTTTTAACAGACAGCATTGTTTGCATACTCTAGGAGGACCCTGAGAGCAAATCTTACTTTACATTACTTTAAACTGGGTATTTTTTCACTGATATCTTAAAATCCAACTGCTGCTCCCTTTCTTAAGAAGAAACTGAGGGTGGGAAAGTATTTACAAAGGTTTTGTAATGGCCGTCACACTTGCACATCTTTTCACAGTAAGAAAGGTGAGGGTTCATTGCTGTCAGGGATTGATATGTGATGTTCATAGAAATTTAAAAAAAAGTGCTGCATTACTCAGTAGGGCACATTGTTTTATTTTGTGCAAGTATGAGTCACATCTGATAACCACCTCCCAGATTTGACATCCCACTGCCCAAGAGACCACAACACTTTCACTGTTACTAAGCAATTTACTGCCGGCAAAATACAGTGGACACATTCAGAGGTTAATACTGTGGGATTGATTTATGCTGGTCACCTGAATGAGACCTGACAGATTTATTTAGTGAAAAAGAGGAGTTGGACGGGACATGCAAAAGGATGAATGATCCTTATTGTGCCAGTTTGAGTACTTGTTGCTTTTTATAGCTTGCCGGAGTTGACTATAAGATTAGAGCTTTAATGTAATTTATTCCCACAGCATTGAAAGAATATAAAGTAGACACAAGGAGGGTTTGAGCCACAGAATTGAAGGATGTATGTTAAAGAAAGGAATCTTTCTTTCACATTTAAAATCACAAATGTCTTTTGTGATTTAAAATGTGGTTTGCCAATGTTCACATGGCTAGGAAAGTGTGAGAATTGTATTTGGTGGATGAAAGCTGGGGAGTTTTTCTTTCTTTTTTCCTGTCATCAAAGGGAAGGGAGTCCCTTGACTCAGTCATGTTTCACTTCCAGAGAACTGTGTGGCAATGGATCTGTTCTCTTATTCATATTCGCGTCATATTTTCTATGCAAGGAAAGCCAAAAGCACTATGTTAGTCAACGTCACTTCACAGTACATCCTTTCACTTGTGTGATGCATGCATGCAATTCATATTAAATACAGACTGAATCAGACTGTGTAGTTCAGAGTCTAATGTAGTCTGAGTCAGACCGAAGAGGCCTGAATACACTTTTCACACTTTCTGGTGTTCCCACTGTTTTGTTTTGTTTTTTTATGATCTATTAGTCATCAATGCGGGGATGAGGAAGTTCTTCCTGCAGGCTAATGATCAGCAGGACCTCGTGGACTGGGTCAACGCTCTCAATAAAGCCACCAAAATCACTGTGAGACGAACAAATACACAAATAAACACAAGACACACAGTTCACCACTGAGTCAGTTTATGTCTTATCTTCCCAGCTCATGTTTTATGGCTTGGCGGAATCTTATAATCCTTCCTTTTCTAGAAATATCAATGAGTGGACTGTCGAGGTTGGTGTGAGTCAGAGTATGACCAACAGGATGCTGCATTGTTGTATTCAGTGCTGGGATAAATGATTACTTCTATTGTTCTCTATGAAGGCTTCAGCATACAGAAAGGAAATTAATATAAAACATGTTAAAAGTCTGTCACCTTCTACATACACAGAGTCTCTTTTTCCATTCTCCTTCTTGATTCTACAAAATGTCTTAAGTTAGATTAAAAAGTGAACTTCTCAAATTTGTGTGTGTCCAAGGTGCCAAAGACGTGTGATGGCCAGCAGAATCCAGAGAACCAAAAGGCTTTGCCAGATGTTGTTGGAACCAAGAAACAAGTCTCGTATAGGACAGAGATCATCGGAGGAGTTCCCATCGTCACCCAGACACAGGTGAACTTGGCTACACCTTCACATGTGCCATGTACATGTTTTTATTTTAGGTACATACTAATTGTGTTGTTCCTCATTGTAAGTGGAGAAGTATTGGGTTTAGAAAAGTGCTGGTTAGAAAATCATTTAATCTGAAGTTGATTCACTACGAAGTGAAGTCATATTAGAAATAATCAGTAGATTAAGTTACTATGAAAATAGAAATAATTACTGTTTTGGCAAAATGTTATTCACTGTTCAGAGAACTTGCAGTTAATAATTCAAGTGTCTCACCCTTCAGCATGAAGGTGGAGATGGTGCAGACAGAGCAGAGCGGGACGCCATGCATCGCTCTCACAGCCAGCTGCCATACTTCCTGAGCAGGCCGGCTCAGGAACACACTGTCATCAAGTCAGGCTACTGTGTCAAACAAGGAGCTGTGGTGAGTACCTTCCACTGTCACGGTACACAGTAAAATCTTTTTTTTACTTTTTCATTAAAAAAAAAAAATTTCTGCCTCGTAATAACTTTCAATTTAAGATCTCGTGGTTATATTTAAAATATTATAGTCATCATTTACCTGTTACATTTTTGTGAAGGGCGAATACAAGCAATAAAATGCAGTTGTTCCCTTGCCAAACAGTGATTGCAGCTCCAATAATGTACCGTCAAGTTTGTTACTGCCTGCTAATGACTGGAATTCATTCATGACGGTTGCATCTGCAACCCCACACCTTCCTTTTTACTTGTTGAAACACCCATAAAATGCTATCACAACCATTAAAACGGTGTTTTTCACTTGTCAAAAAGTGATTGCAGCTTGATTTTATTCATCGGGTTTATATTTGACTCACTCTATGCCACTCAGTACTTGTCTTCTTTTTGAAAAGGCCAGTACAACCAGAGAAACATGTTTCAAGTACTACATTCCCACTTAAAAAATTGTTGATTTTTTTCTAAACTTGTGTTATCCAGGTATGAGAACATTGAAATTGAATGAACATTTGACACCTGCTCTGAACATATTTTCCTTTTTCCCCCCAGATGAGGAACTGGAAACGTCGATATTTCCTGCTGGAAGAAAACTCAATGAGTTATTTCAAGTCTGATTTGGTAATTAACTTTGATTAAGTTAAGTGAGGCCTTTGAGGGATGTTTTTAAAGATGTGGATTGGTTCTGCCCCCGCAGTCTGTGGCAGAGTTGCAGCAAATGCACACGATTGACTTCTAACAGGTTTTATCTGCTGTGTGAGGAATTCACTGCCCTCAGTTCACATGTCCTATCATGCCTCGTTCCCCATTGACACATAATCACACATACACAGACAATACTTCACATCCTATTCCCTGTACTTGGCAGGGTCTGCCCTCATTTGACAGTTTTATCTGTGTGTTTGGCTATCAACAGGCCCCAAGGACATAGACTCTCTGTCTGTTGTATAAAATGGCCATGTGAAGAAAGTTATAAACAACTTTGCTACTTCTAGGAAAGTTCCGTTCAGTTTCCAAGAAATATTTTAAAGCCTGTCTGTGTTTTTCAGTTCCGCTTTGGCTTATGCTACTAGCCAATGACAAATTAATTTGATATCATTTCTTACCTTCAGGAGAAAGAGCCTCTGAGAATGATCCCACTGAAGGAAGTTCACAAAGTCCAGGAGTGTAAACAGAGGTATTTAACATGTCCCAACATTTTCCCATTTTACAAAAACTTCCTTTTGTCTAAGAGGATGGTATTTTCCTGCTCTGATGTAGCTTAAGATATTCAGTAGATGAGATAAATATGATTTGACCTGTTTTTCCTTTTCCTTTTTTTCCTTTGTTTGTAGCGACATTATGATGAGAGATAATCTGTTTGAGGTTGTCACAACATCAAGGACGTTTTACATACAGGTGAAGCTTTTTCTACTGTTGACTCTAATACACACAGATTTTGTGTACGTCAATGTTCGTAAATTGCTGAAATCACTTTTTTTGCCTTTAGGGCTGGGCAATAATTTAGTAAAAATAGATTGCAATATAATTTCTGTCAATATCACAAATGTTTAATATCTATACTAATGTATTGTTTTGTGCACTGTGCAAACACACTACATAATCACTGTTACATATTTTCCCCTCTTAGATTTGTGAAATATTTGTGTTCTACTTTGGGTCAAACATAGTCTTTAATCATCTCACGTTTTATTGTGATGATTGTCAATATCAGCTGATCAGATTGTGATTATGTTTTTGGATATATCGCCCAGCCCTACTTGCCCTGTGTGTATATTTGCCGTCTCTCCTCTCTATACCTTCTCATTTTCTGATCTGTTTCCTTACTGATGTTTTCTTTATTTGTGTCTCCACTAGGCCGACAGTCCAGAGGAGATGCACAGCTGGATCAAGGCTGTTTCAGGAGCCATTGTGGCCCAGCGGGGGCCTGGAAGGTCTGCTGCCACAGTATGTATCACACACCACACAACAGTATGGTGCGGCACCACCGCGGTGTAAAGAACTCGCAATTAAACTAAAAGTCTGTCTGGATTTACTAATTCAGAGATTTTGCATGTACCTGTGGAAAAGGGGAATGACTTTTGCCTTGATGTGTTTATTTCATCTCAGGCTATGACTATTCAAAATACTAATTTTGTTTTACGCATGTCAGTTACTCATTATGTTTTTACAGTTTCTTTCTTGCATAAGTGATCCAACAACTCAGAGCTACAGAGATGAACAAAGAATAAGTGTTATTCCGTCTACAGTAGGTTGACTATGTTGTTGTTTACCAATATTAAGCTGAATTGTTCCAGACAGATATATATATATGTATATATGTGTGTGTGTGTATATATATATATATACATGTATATATGTGTGTGTATATATATATATATATACACAGTGAAAACACTTGGTATGTTAGATGTTGCTGTCCTATACTTCACATCTCTGAGGACCCATACTGTGTTGGAACTGTTGTTACCTTGCTATTGAGGAAACAACTTGTATCTGCATTTCTGCAATATTCATTTCCTGTGTTTGGCACAGCCTGTTCTCCATTTACCACCATACAGTTACAAAGAAGCAGATTGTTTTTTTTTTTGGCCTTGTTATTTCTTCATTAGTTACTTTGGAGTTGATAAATGACAGGAAATGAGGGGTGAGGGAGAGAGATCGCATGTTCATTACTGCTACTGTACAGTAGCTTCTGACTTGAGTCACCAGGGTGTCCTTATGCTGAACTTAAACTTAAGTATCTCCCAAGATAACCTGTTCTGTTGTCTCCTTTTTGAAGCATCCAGCAATATATGAACTCTATTTGAGTACACTAGCTGAGAACTGCTTCATTTGTTTGATATTGAACATTTTGCCGATTATCCAAATTCCAATATGCCTATATATCGGGAGTGTTATTTAAGTTATTTAGTCTCTTCTGTAGTGAAATTAACATCATATTTTGCATACTTGTGCAGCAGTTATAGATATACATTTTCTTCATTGTGCAAACTTCATAAACCTAAACAAATGATTGTTTGTGAGGGCGCTAGAATAGAAGTGAAGGAGGTAGCATCCTAAATGTTTAAGTCATTAGTCATATCGCTGTGTTTGCTGATATCTGATAAAACGCTTTAAAGCCAACATTGGCCTATACAGATATTGTGTAGATAAGGTCCTGCATCCCGAGTCAGCAGGCTACATGTAATGCTGAGATCTGGGCAGGGAGACTTACCAGGTGTGAAGAGAGAGAATTAAACTGGTTAAATAATCCTCACTGGAAACACAGCACTGGTTCCCTCTGGTTAGACTGGAATCACTCTCAACACGTCTGTGCATTACAGTTTCCTCTTTCATTCCTCCTCATACCCTTCTTTCTCTCTTGCTTGTGTTTCTCTCACCTTTTTCTCTCTCTTGTGCCTGGTCTCTCTCTTTTCTCTCTCTCTCTCTCTCCCCCCTTGTTCCCCTTCTCTCTGTCTGTGTCACACTCTCTCCACCTCCTCCTCTCCCTGTTGGCAGATGGCCCATCTGCTCTAATCCTGCTTTGCACTGTGTTGTTGCAGATGCGGCAGGCCAGACGGCTGTCGAACCCCTGTATACAGAGGTATACGTCCCGAATCGGGGAGTGCAGCAGCACGTATGTCAGCTCGTCTAAATTCCCCCTTTAAACTTTAAGTTCACCTTTTTTAATACTGTTTTCCACTCACTGGCTGGCACTTGGTGGTTGTAGGTATTATGAGGGCAGATCAGATCTGATGGCACATCTGATGCTTTTTTTTTTTTACTTTGCTGAGGACCAACCACACCCTAGTACATATGGCTGTGATAACCCAATGAGCGCTACTTCCTTCACGCCCTCGTCCGCAACGCTTCTCTTATCCTCTTCTCTTCTTCATTTGCTTCCCCCCCCCCGCCGAACTGTCACTCGCTCCAAGTGGTTTATTCGCACACCTCAAGTTTTTCAAGTGCTTTAAACACAAAATGTGTCCTTCAGGTACAGTATGACTAAACAGTTCTAATATAACCATAACTATTAAAAAAGATCTGTACTTCCTCCCCCTTCATGGCTTTACTTGCACAGCTTTCATGTGTCTTTATGATTATTGATGATTACGTGCACAAATACACTATTACTTGATGACCACTTCATTCCCAAAAATGCACTCTGTGCTTGAACTAGCTGATCATCTTATCTGCAAGTACCCAAAACCTGTGTTTTTTTCTCTGTCTGTAATACTGGGACCATGTGTCTTTCACACCTTGTGTTTCTCTTCCCTTCGTGCTCTGTTATCTCTGCAGTCTGCTGCAGCTGTGTACCTGTCTTAGATGTGTGACATCCTGCCTGTCTCTCCTCCTCCCTCCTGTTCGCTGCCTGTATGTTTTTTTTTTGTTTCTCTTGTTCATACACCTAATGAACCTGTTTCCACCTAAACGTCCTATACCTTTTAATGCGTTTAATGATAATCATTTTACCTGCTTTGAATTGCTAATGCTGAATCCACACGTTCAGAGATTAACATGTATGGATTAAGCCGCTAAGTTTGATTTAAACTCCATCGCACAACATTTTTAAATGTGTCGAGCCAAAGAAATGGACAGAAAATGTTGACACTTTTCTCTCGTCGTGCACCAGCAGAACTTTCTTGTATCGTGGACATTGTCATGTTTTGTGAAATGGGATTGGAAGTCACTAGCTCGGTGTCGATACAGTATTTCATCTTTCACTGTCAGAAATACATGTTCTCCCTGTTGCTCTTTTGATGGTTTCAGTCAATCCACCGATCAGTTGTTGCTCTTCTGTATGTCCCCAAAGTAAAAGTAAATTCAAAATCTCTCCCTCCTCATCAAATCCTTCCATTTCCAAACCCCCCCCCATGATGAAAGAGCCAATTGGGGACCGCTGGTTACGCAGAGATGACTGAAACCTTTGGCTGGAGCGTAAATTAAAAATGTAAAAAAAACTTGTTTGTTGAGCGACAATTATCGAAAGTGTTGTGCAACAGAGTATGAATCAGGCTTTAAAGTGAATTTGTTGTAAAATGATATGGTACGGAATGATGAGGTCTGAATTTAGTTTTGGACCTTTGGATTCAACATAAATCTCATGTGGTTCACCCTTGGAATTCTTTGAAGTTTGTGTAAGAAAGCAGCTTCTTAAATCTTGTGATGCCTGTGTTGAACTTCATGTATTTTAATTATCAGCAATTTCACAAGCTTGCTAAATTCCAGGATGTTATTATGCTACGGTCACATCATGCGGGAGACACGGTGTCACGAAACAGAACTGGATATTTGTATAGAGATCTCTCGCGTTTTACATAACTGCTAATTGGTTAGCCCCTTTTCATTTTCACTACCTCTGCTGTGTTTTCTGGGTTCTATCTTCCCTTGCTTATGTTTTGTGTTTCAGAGATTGAAATCTGACAGTGAAAAGCTGTGAAATAATGTGCAAACACCACCCACTGCTTCCTAAGACACTCTGCTCTTCCACTGCAACTTGTTGAGACTACCATAATTAAAACCTGCTGACACCACTCCCGCTACTCCTGCTAACTCTACTACTCGTACTACTACTACTTCTTCTACTGCTACTACTACTTCAGCCACCTTCTCCACTCTCTAGCAATGCTACATTCTTCAGCACCTACATCCTTCAAGCTGCATCAGGCTCCACATGCTGGTGCTTATTCCAAGTCTGTAACTCACTTTGGCTCCTCTCAAATCAACAATACTTAATCGGGGTTTTGCTGATGTTACTAACAAACAATCATTTCGCTTCCCTCTGTGTCCTCCACTGTTTCTGCTGCAGGAACCCAGCAGCCGTTCCACTTTCTACCGCAGCCCCACGGGCCCCCCCGTCCCTCGCTCGCCCATATCTTCCATGTCACCATGCTACCCAGAGTGGGGTGCTGCTGTCTCGTGCGGCACACGCTCGCAGCCTGGCGTGGGACAGCGAGCACTTCATGAGCCTGCTGCCACGGCCCAGTCACAGCCACACGCCAGCGCGCCTGTCCCTGCAGGAGACGCGTCTGGCAAAGTGACCTGCGAGCCATCTGTGACCACCATCGCCAACATGGAGGAGTCACCGTGGCGACGGCGGAGCAGCTTTGAACCCCACGTGCCTGAATCGCCTGTGGACTTGGATGATGCTGACCTGCCAGTGAGTGAGGTCTGAGACCCTGCATTGGACATCAAAGCTGTTGTCAGTTATCATGGATACAGAGGAAACCACACACCACAGTTGTTTTAAAAAAAAAAAAAGAAGGGGGGCAGGCACTGGTTTCTAATCAAAGCTGTTAACACACTAAAGCGCCCAACATCACAAACTCATCTTTTGAGCTCCTTCGTCGGTGCCGTCAGTGTGAAAGAGAAACAAGTTGGATCGCCACTGAACTGCACTTGTGTGCCAAAGACGACTCCCTCTTCACCCACACCACTGCCTGCTGTCGCATTCACACCTGCATCTTTATTTACTTGACGTTTGTCAAACAAAAACTACCAATCGGATTTACTTGTGCTGTTTAGATTCCAGCAGCAGTTTTATTCTAACCTGTGCAGTGATGTGTTCAGTGGTGTTTGTGGGCAGAGGATTTTTGTAAACCACTTTGTTCCAAGAAAATAAGGGAGCTTTTAAATGGTGCGAGGTGTCTCCTCATATCTGAGAAGTTTTTAAAGTGAGGACTAGCTTATTCATAACCTCTCTATCATCTGGTATAAATGGCGTGGTCCATTCATGCTCATGTTTTTTTAACACTGGATTTAGCAGTAGGTGCAAAAAAAAAAAAAAATTGGAAATAATCTAGTGTCTAAAATAGTGCAAGACCAAATGTATTTCAGTCTGATTTAGTCTGATTTAGTTCTTTTAGTTGCCAAGTCTTTGTGTTAAAGCTTTTGTTTTTATATCCGAGTATTGAGGTCAGTTGTTTCTAACAGTGTTTTCAGTGAGTTTATTATTTGACTGTTGTTGACTACATGCTCACTTAGCTTGCATGTAAATGTACACATAACACATGTCACTTCAGAACCTGACTCGGCATCTTTGCGTTTCAGCATAACAAACATTGTGGACTCATGTTTCTGACACTGGATAATTTGGGACAGGAGCGACACAAGTAAACAAAAACATAGGTTTGAATGCTTTTTTTTTTTTTGGTAATTCATTGTCATAAAAACTTCAGCTTAGTGCTGGGTCAGGTATAGATGATCCTTGTGTCATAGACTGGGTTGTAACTGGTTTCTGTGAATGAATTAAACCTGCAGTCCATTGTCAAAAGAGGAAAAGACCAAATATATGCAATGCAAGCATTTTGGATCACAGTTTAACAACAACAACAGAATGAGATTCAAGCTTAGACACTTCCATTGCATGTTAATGATTCTTCACATTGTCCTCTTCTTTTCCTAGTTTTTGTTTATCTGCAGCTGCTCTTGGTGATTTTGCAGAATAGAGCCATGTGCATCAGAATTATTTTTATATGCTTTTAGATGTTTCCTTACCTTAATGCTCACACCTGTGTTACCTTCCCAGTGGCAGGCAGATTTTATTTTAAAAGTCCCCACGTCAGTCCTCCAAAATAATACACACTAAACTTTTGTTAAAAAGTGCCTGCTCCATTTCATCCCAGCAAAGCCAAACTACTTCACCAATGTTCATGTATTAATTGGTTTGATTTGTTTCTATTTATTATGTGGATGACTTGAAAGAAATAAACACTGAAAATGTGCTTGGGTTTCCTGGAGTGTGATTCAGTTCTGAGCTTAAAAACCAGCACAGTGACTGCTCTCTGTCTGGTTTGTCGTCGTTTAATTCATCAGTGCTTCCTCTGCCCTCTTGTGGTGAGAGGAAAAACCTGCACCAGCTCCACAGCCCTGAGTGCTGTGTAAGTCATAAACCAGAGATGGAACAGTTTTAGTTTTAAGAGTTAAAGGGTTTCTGTGGTAGAACACACCTGGGACAATAAAAAAAAATCAAACAATAGAACACTATAATGTAACAGTAGACCGAGAGAGAGAGAAGTACATTTGCATGGAATTGGTTGCAAAAAAAAGTGGAGTGGGCTGGAAACTGAAACCATTAAGACCATAACTTTTAAATGCTGCATTTTTTTCCGTCCAGTGTTCGATCATCACATACAAAATGGACCCTATTGTTATTTGATAAATGTGTGCTAAGACCACATGTAAAATTGATCTTCATCACAATAAATGATGTACTTTAAAGTGCTTATGCAGCAAAGTCTGATAAATATAAAAAGATTTGACCTGAGCCCCGTTTGCACAGTAGCCATTTTGACAGATGAAAGAAATGAGTCAATCTCACTTTCAGGTATCTTTCCGGTTCACTGTCGCACCACGAACCAAGCGGAGACTTTGTTGATGTGATCAGTGACACCTGTGCTTCTCTTGGTAAAATATGTCAAAATGGCTGCCGTGCAACGGGCCAGCGAAGAGCTGCCTTAGTATTTTTGTTTACAACATAATTCCTTAACTGTCCAGGGTGTACCCTGCCTACATACCCCGATGTAGCTGAGATTGGCACAGCACCCCCCGCGACCCTCTGTTGGAGGATAAAGCGGTAGATAATGACTGACTGACTGACATAATTCCTTACCTCAAAAAAAAATAGGGATGAAAGTCACACCACTCTGTGAATTAAAGTCCTGCAGTGAAAATGTACTAATAAAAACACACAATCACATGTTACTTTTGGAAACTTACCATGCACAGTTACATAAAACAGTGAAAGAGTAAAGTTTGCTCATGGTTGTCCTTGAGTTTGAGTAAATGTACTTCAACACTACATATTCAGCACGTGTTTCATTGTTCTTCAGTAGGCTACTGATGATTAAGTCTCATCCTTCATCCTTGTGTTACATTTGCAGTCTCTTTCTTCATATAGATTTACAGAGTGAGGTCATGGAGAAACACTGACAACACACTGTAAAGCCTGTGACACATTCTGGGCTTCAGTCTGCGCATGCATTGAATATTATTAATGTTCTATGTGTGACAGGGGAGTTCAAAAATACATCATGGACAAGAAAAACAAATTTTTTTTCTCCAAAAGCTCTGAACTTTGTCACAAATTCCCTGTTAACTGCAAGAGACTGAATAGCCTAGTCACCTTTTTTTTTTACATTTTACAGACCTATTCTATAAAATTCTATTCTATAGTTCACTGAAAGGTGGAAAACAACATCTGCAGCTGTAGAGATGTTTGTCGTGCTGCACTCTTTATCTTCACAAATACACTGATTTCCCAGCTTGTCAGTGATCTTGTCTGTAGGACATGAGACTTTGGTGTGGGTTCAGGCGTGGACATGAACTCACTCCTATCCGAGACGCCGTTGCCGTCTTGTGCAGGACGGAGATCACACAGACCTCAGTGGCATCCATTGGATACGCTTGGTGACTTTGGTTGGAGAATGGGTGTTGCTCACAGAGGAGGTTGTTTTCATCTGAACATTTTCCCACCATTTCTCTCCTGTGCATTGCCACAATGTGGAGTGTGATGATGATGCTGCGGGGCCGCGCTATAGTCACCAGCGTGTGAAGTGATGCACCATAGGAATGACATGGTGTTAGACTGGCAGAGAAATGATTGAGCTCTGGGTTACGAGCACAAACATTCTAAACACTGTTTCCCGCCGCAGCTCTACAAGCCAATCCAGTCTTTGAGAGCATACAACTGCCTCCCGTTCCTTTTTTGCCACCTCTCTAATTGCCTTTTGGATAAAGACGTGTCTGTGTTACCCACAGCTCCAGCACCACAGGGAGCCTCCATTACCGAGCAAAGTTCAACATTTAAACCAATCAAAGCAACCCCTGCACCCCTAATCAATCACATTTTGTGTTGAGGCTTTTAACGGCACTGACTTCTCACCTCAGTGTTGAGACTCTTTGATGGCTCATCACAGACATCTTGACCTAACACACATTTGTTGTTATACCGACCATTAAAACCCAGCTCCTGACAGAGCAAGAGTGTGTCATTAACATGCAATTTAAAGATGATTCTGTGGTATTTCCATTTAGTCTGCGGCGGACATGATGAATGCATATTATAAGAATTGATAAGCACATTCTCCACTGGAAGTTGCGTTTGTCATTATTTAGATATCATCATTCAGTGTTGTTTATTCCCCTGCACACTGGGTGCTCATTACCCACAGAGTTGGGGATACGATTTTAATAAATGAATAAATTACGTTCTCAAGCAATTTTTCAATTACGACATATTTGGCAGCTTATCTGTGGTAACGTGAAAGGACTACATTAACTCCACAAATCTCTCAATCCGCCCAAATGTTTTATTTATTTTTTTTCCTCGGCTGATTTTCCTTTAATTAGCCATGATGCTTGTGTGGACGCCGTCCGTGACTCATTTAGGGAGTGAAAAAAAAAAGCTGCATAAAATAAGCCTGTTGCAAATGTGGAGGGATGTGAAGCACATAAAACATCTGCACTGCATTACTCCTTCCACATGTTTGCCTATTTTTATTAATTGGTTATTAATTGACATGGACAATGTATACTGAGGTACATTTTTGTAAATATTGTATACCAGAGTCCATGTCCTTGTCCCTGGCCACGTTTCAACAATGACAGCACAGTATGTAGGCTATAGGGTGGTTCAAAATATCGATTTGGTCATATATCACCATCCTTCCTCGTGTAATACCATAATCAATATTCCAGGGCAAATACTGATATTTTAATTAACAAATGAAGGCACTCTAAAGTAAACAGTCCCTGCCAGTTTCAATCGCCAGGCGTCATCATGTCTCCTCACGGTGGTGCTGCTCAAATGAATGATGGGAAAATTTGGCGGAAGTTACCTGGCACGATCAATGCATAGACTTCATGCATGTTGTGAATAAACAGAGAAATCCTGCAACGTTTTGTTTTCTTCCGGTAAACAGATATCGAGATGTATCGCTATGACTGATTATCGCAGAATCGCTGTATCGTGATATTATTGGTATCGCGGGCCATGGATCGCGTATCGTATCGCGTCCCACCCCTAGTATAGGCTAGGTCATCTCTGACGTTCATACAAACACATGTCAAAACACTTGGACTACACCTTTAAGCAGCTGCAAGGACTATAGGAATGTACTGTATGCTGTGCACATAGAACACATGCAATGACAGAGAGCTACATTGAAAACAGAACCACAGCAGACACATAACATTAAGGAACGCAGAAAGGTTAACTAACCATAAACCAGTGATGAACTAATCATCACACTCATGCTTCCAGGCCCAAAGTTCCATTCATACACAAATAAACATCCATAATGGAGTGGCCTTTTTGCACATGCAGTAATAATGAACCATTTAATCATCACAATCAATCCAATATTAAATAAGCATTACTTAACATTAACGAATGATAACTAAATCAGACACAGTGAAAGTAGCAGGTCAGAGATTTCAAGTGAAGTTGACCTTGATCTCTGACTATCTCCTTCGGTATGAAGGAAAGGTGACCAGCTCTAAAATAAAGAATAGAAAAGAATAGATTTGACGCACACGTTCGTGTTTCCTCTTAGTTCAGCCTCTGATGACACAGACACAAACAGAAAAGAGTAAAGCAGCTCTTCCATCCACTCACTGCGTCACCTCCACCCACCTATGACCAGGCGTGTTGTGGTTCACTTGTACGATGCGGTGCCAACAAATACGTGAAGTCGCGTAAATGGTTGCGCAGTGGAGTTTTCTGTTAAATGCCTCTGCAGTTGAAGTGCCTCCCCCCTCAGCAGCAGCAGCAGCAGCACTGACTGAGCTCTCTCATCCCATAACACTGCCAGCGGAGAGCGAACTTTTTGGACACTTTTAAAACTTTAGATTTAACTTCTTTTTGTTCTAATTTGAATTATGTTTTGGCCACTGTTGTCGTGCGTAATCGTCGCCTTTGCGTCTGCGCCGGCTGACGCACAGATCTCCAGCCGGTATGTCATCGGATGTCCTGCGAGGTGCGATAAAGCGCTGTGCCCGCGGATACCAGCGGACTGTCCGGCTGGTCAAACCCTCGACGCCTGCCACTGCTGCTCGGTGTGCGCGTCCGGGGAGGGAGAAGCCTGCGGCGGCACCGGGAAGCTCGGGGACCCCGTGTGCGGAGAGGGGCTGGAGTGCTCCATCCCCGCCGGGGTGGCATACACTGCTACGGTGAGGAGGAGAAGCAAGAGTGGGGTGTGCGCGTGCAAAACCACTGATCCGGTGTGTGGAAGTGACGGGGTGTCCTACAGGAATATCTGCGAGCTGAAGAGGGTCAGCCGCCGGGCCGAGAAGCTGCAGCAGCCACCTGTTCTCTTCATTCAGCGGGGAGCCTGCGGGAAAGGTAAGCTTCTTGCGGTTATGTTCATGACGGCAGCGTCAGCAAAGAAAATCAAAATATGGACAGATATGGTGCAGATTACAGGCCCAGCAGCCATTTTCACAGGTCACTGTTGGAAAATCACAGGTGTAAATAATCAAATGAGTTGATTAATGGCTGGGTTCCATTTAGCTTTCTCAGTTTCTGGGCTACTTGCTGGTTTATTGTGTCACTGACCGGAGGTACATGGTCTCAACAGAGCCGTCATTAAGTGTGAAGTAACACCTGTACTGCTTTGCATGCTAAACTGCGCCAAAATGGCGTCGATATTTTTTTTTTCTAACTAACAATATAACCCTAACCCATGAGAAAAACATCTGACTTTGTGTTAAAAAAATAAATAGTAGCACCTTTCTCCAAAATATCTAAAGGTGCATTTAAAAAAATGGGATATGTTATGAGCCATATACAGTATGTGAGGTGTACAGTTTTAATTTGATATCTGGGTCAAATACAACACTGGGCACCTGAGCCATATCTCATTTACCACCACAAAGACTGTGTCACTTGTCACACATGTTCAGTTGATCTGTCTCATGTCACTGTCTAGTAAATGTCGCCTGTGCTGGGCCAAATGACTGGTATGTAGGGATAAGATAAGGTAAGAAAACACAATATAAGTGTATATCTGTATTTATCCCACATAGTAGGGAGTCAGTATCATTTTCCAGATGCCTACAGATAAATACTGAATAAGTATATTGTACCCACTTTCTAAAAACATTACACAACCATTATTGTGAACTTCATAAAAGCCACTGCATGATTTGGTGTCTAAAACGTCTTATTTGTGTTTTCTTGTTTCTTGTCATTTCACCTCCATTTGTCTACAATGTGCTTTTGCACATGAATTCTTGAGTCTTTACTGGATGAATGTGGATTGAAGTTCACACAGATGTGACAAATAAAAGCTGCATTCACTGGCACACAATCCCCCATGTGTCTGGCACAACAAGAGCCATTATTCAACTGCGTTCCTGTGTTTGCTCCTGCATCACAATGAGACTGTTTGCTTTGCTGAATGAGTTCATTTCTTGCGTGATATAAGCCTTGGATGATCTCTGGCGTGTATTCACGGTCACATGGATCTAATCTGTGTGACTGTTTTGAATAATATAGTCCATGCCAGAGGAGGGGTCTGCTAAACATTAGCCGGACAGTAAAATCATTTCCAAAATCTGATAAGTTTGACCATTCAAAGGTCTGACGATACCTCAGTTTTTCCAGATGTGATTTTCAATTCACTGTGGGGCTCACAGTATGAGACTAATTTCCCATTCACTTGAATCAGCGATATATGATATATATGTTTCTGAAATTTTAGTAGAAGAAATAGAGACCTGGGGAATTTAAAGGTAAGAATCATGGATCATCTTCTTCTTTAAAGAGTTGGCTCATCAGTCAAACACATGGTGTTCCTCTTTCTCTAGTGTTGCAGAAGGTCCCACATGTGCTGCACTTTCACTTTACTTTTATCTTATGTACAGTTCATCCTGAACCAGCTCTATTGTCTTGCGGCGCCTCCGTCAAATGAGGCCTTCGTCATTTTTTTCTCCCGATATAGACGAAGCCTAAAGGCCCTGGAATACTTCCGCGCACGTGCCGCATGCGCCGAAGTGCGCGTCACATATCGCGTTGCATATGGCGGACCCTGGTATACTCGGCCCTGTAGTGTCCCACTTCACCAGACACAGGGAATAGGACGCATTCCAACCAAAGAAGAAGAGAACAACGATACAGCTTCCTCTGGCTCACAGCTGAAAGGCCCGTTGGGCAGGGGAACAGTGGGTTGAACAGTAAAATTCACTTCTGAAACTTTTCACGGGCGCTTCTTTGTGTTTTTGCTGACACCTGTGTGCAGCCGTCTCGCTTTACTAGCACAACACTGCTGTAGCCTCCGTCTGTCTGGACTTAAAACAAATCTGTGTGCAGCATGAGAATGAATGCGGGTGCTCTACTGAGAAACACAGGGAGAGTCCGTCGAATGGAGCTGATAGGATTAGTCGGCGTTTGACAACGTAACAGACGTTTGTTTTTGTTTAAAAGTTGCACAGTGGAGCTTTAATTTGCTTGCATTGCTCCAGGGAACTATCCGAAACCTCACCAACTTCTAAATCCCTCAAAAAGATGCCTAGTATTTCCTGTGCGTTCTACTGTACATGTGTTTTTCATTGTATTGTTACTCATCGAATTTGGAGAAATTCACTAAAAGTAAGTTGTTGCACTGAAGTAACACATTTGTAGCAATTGGTACATGTGAGCGTCTCAGTGTGGAACTGTGCTTTATCAAATCTGTCCCGTGAAAAGCATTTCGCCCCAATCAGTGGAGCTCTGACACCTTTCTTCACCTCCGCAGCTTCACGGAACTGCGCAGTTGTTCTATACAGTTCAATAAGTGAGTCGTCCATCCTCATCAGTGTTACAGTATGTGTGTGTGATATAGATTAGAACCATCAGACTCAGACACATGTGACGCCACAGGTGGTAAAGACATTGTATTCTCTCTCCAGTGTTTTTCATTGTCTGTGCATGTTTCCCTTATGTCCGTCTGAAGTGGGCACCATGTGTGCAGCTGAAAAGTTTTGAATAAAGAGCTTCAACACCAGCTGCAAGAATGAACTATAACATACATCAAGGCCGGGAAACGAACCCCCCCCCTCGAACCTTCCCCCTTTTCTCTCTTAGTGTCTCTCGTCCTCCACTGTGTTTCTTGTTGTCACTCATAAATCACAGTTTACTGTCTCATGAAGGAATGCCTGGCGCTGATTCAACGCCACAGTTCCTCCTCCTGTGAAGACAGTTTAAATCAGGCAAAGGATACCAAGGAAAACCCAAAATTAGCAACCCATATTTTTGGGAAAAAGGTTTATGTACATCAAAAACTGTGTGGGCGCCGCGGCAGGGCTGACTGTATCACCACAGTTGTTTGTCAGTCATGTAAGCAACTTAAACGGTCAAGTTTTTCCCCTAGACAGCTAACCATGTCTGAACCCGGAGCAAGACTGCGGTGTGTACTATTGATTTTCTTATGCATTCAGGAAAATACTCATCACTGCAATAAAACGTGTCACATTTAATGTGGTAACTCAGATGTTCCTCTGTCCGAGCAGTCGCTGAGTGACTTCCTCTGTAATAGTATTTAACTGTATTGTGGTGAATTAGCCTCTGCTGTAAATGATTTTGACAGGGAAAAATAAACTCAACCCTCTCCTTGTAACCTTTAATGCACCCTGCAACTTGGCCCCAAGTAAAGAAAACATATGCAAGTACACTTTGCATGATGTCACTTTGTGTCTGGACGTTACCGTAAAGATGGGCGTTATCCAAACGTTTTTTCTGCCAAGGAAAAGTAGGTCATATACTGTATTGCCTCTGACCTCAACTTAACCAGGAACAACACTATTTTGGGAGGTATTATCAAGCCATTGTTGATAGAGACAATCAAGAATTGACAAGTAACAAAGTCTTCCAGCTGGAACACTTTTACATAAATGGTTCACAGGATGCCACAAATTACCCATTTTTGAAGCCAAACTATATTTACTGGCTGGTGAGGGGAAAAAAAAAACCCAAACAAATATGTAAAGTCTGTGTGACCGAAGTCGTGATCATGCAGATTTATTAACCATCTGTTTAGGATTCATTTAAATTAAAAACCCAGACTGTGCTGCACTGTGTCACACAGCTGATGTATGCACTCTGTGACTCAGGGTGGTGCTTGTGCTGAATATGCACATTTTTCCCAACCTGTCTAAGTTCCTCATAATACACCGTAAAACATCATCTTTGTGCATGTGTCTTACAGTTTCTATGTTGTTCTGTCCGACCGTCTGTGCTCCTATTTCTGCACGTCACCCTGTCTGTTTTCCTCATCTGTTTCCTTCCTGTTCACCAGACAAGTCTCTTGCCTATATTATTTCTCTTTCTGCTTGACCACCTTTGCAGCCTCTTTTTTTTTTTTTACTGTAATTTCCTCAGATTTTGTCCACAAAATGGAAATGTTTTTGTTTCCCTCACTAATAAGACAAACAAACTGTCTCCTGACTTGTCTCGCTCTCCTCATGAAGGTTCAGTCAAAGACTACATCGAATCATAATGACTTAAAACATAGAATTGAGTCTTGCATTGACATTGAGATTATATAAATCATATGAACTTCTTTAAAGTTCATGAAATGTAAAAAAAAAAACTGTCCCTGTGTGATTGTGTGTGTGTGTGTTTGTGTCTGGTTGTATTTTGTGCTGCTACTGTTGTTATGAAGTCTCTAATGGAAAAGTTGAAATTGAATTGAAATGCCACAAACTGAGACAGGACTGTGGAAAAGTTTGGATAGTGGGTCGTCTCAAAATGATTCTTTTTAAAAATTTAGACACAATAAACGGCGTCTTCTGAACTGTGCAAAATATCATTGATACTTGATGAGTTCTGATCATATTACACATTCACATTCCCTAATTATGATCATTCAATCAACACTTAACATGCAATGCACATGAATAACGTAATATATAACACACCTCCCTAAGTAGATTATTTAGGTTTAAATAGAGGCTTTAGTTTGCTCTACCGTAGAGAATCAGTATATGAGCTTACTGTAGTTTCTGAAAAAGCTGCTTCTGTCTGCAGATGCCAGTAAAACAGCAGGTACTGTGGATGTTAAAACTGAAGAGGGAAAGAAGCTGAGATCTTGAGTGAGGGACTCTAATAGTGAAGGTTGATGTGTGGAGAGGGGAGGGGGTCATGTCTATGTATATGAGCTTTTCGGAAATTTTCGGAATGTTTTTTTTCCCCCCTGAATTGACCCTGAGAATAATCTTTTGGGGTATGTTATTATAATTTATTTCAAACTATGTAAATGTCCCTAAAGTGAACCTCTAACACCACAATAGGTGTTAAATCTGTACAAAAACCTTTCATAAGCTTTAATCTGGCATTCAACGGAGTGACTTCACTGAAGAAAAACTCCTGAGTGTTATATTCTCCTCTTATCGAATGTAATGCTGTTTTTCCCTCCCTGTAAATTATTGTTTTGACTTTCACGGCTCAGCTCCTGGTGCTTTGGAATGCACTGTCATATCTCACTGACAGGTTGACATGGTTTGGGGATTATCTGTAAAACAAATCAGAACTACGAATGAAACACCCATTGTGTTTGCTAATACTGGAGCATGTCTCTTCAACAGCTCTTCAAAGGGCTTTTTTTGTCCATATGAAGAGATATTCTTAGTGGCCAAGTTCTTAAATGTATTGTTCAAGCACTTGATGCATCTGATGTCAAAAGCATGATTGCTGACAACCTAGTGTCATTCATCGTCCTCGTTTAATGTTGTAACACATAAACTATCCCTGTTTGCATGTGTTTGCCTTTTTATTTTATTACTTTTTGTCCTGTTTTATGGGCTTATGACACTCTTGGCAAGATATCCGGTATAATTCTGCTGCAGCAAGCTGTGTTCTTTTCAAATTCCCCGAAAACAATATGAAAAAAAAGAAAAAAGATTTAGCTGGACAAACACATGTCAGACACTAATCACGAAGGTTTACATCTCGTCTTTCTCTCCACACACACAATGTAAACATCAAGTGAGAGTTTTTTGGGGCATTAAAGGAAACAGCTCAGCATAATCCTACAATTGTAAAGCCTTTCTAAGATCAGTTCGGCAGCGGAATAATCTCTCTGGGTTTCTAATGTTGCTGAGCTGTGAGAAACAGTTTAAATTTATCATTGCACACGTCTCGCAAACCATCACCACTGGGCTTATAAGGCTTTATTGCAGCAAATTCCAGCATGTGTGTGAGGAGGCAGCAGTCGGTCATAACATGGTGAAGTGGAGGTGGTTGAGGAGCCTGTGTGGACGCTCCAGAGACAACAGCTTCTGGATCCTGGACTGGTTCCCTCCAAAACTGACCATGAATCATGTGTGTGAAGCGAGTATGGGGGGGAAAATAACTCCTACTGTACCTTTCCATTAGTTCTCTCTTTTTTTTACCAGCTGTCTCACAAAAATGTCTTTCTAAAGCCTGACCCACACCAGAGGATAACTGGCCAGATTTCGGTCCCGATCTGGTCCGTCCGACAATCATGGATGCCTTCTGATTTTAGGCCAAATTATCCTGTAGTACGAGTTCTAGTTTGACAAGCAGAACCCAACAATAACCAATGAGAGCGAGTTGAACACGTAGTTTGTACAACCCAAGTTGATTCCGTCTTCTCAGCCACGACTTCATCGGCACTTTATTTGCGTTTCTCAGCACAAAGTATCGCGCACGCACACTGCCGACGCCGACAGTCCGCCTCCACGTCTGTTTATATTCTGTAGTCACGTTAAATGGAAGTTCCTTTGAGATGCCAAATCCCTGGACTCTCCTCCCTGAAGTCGCTTGATGAAAGTGTGTGGTCCTGCGTCTTGACAGGATCGTCTACTCTGTGCTTTCTCACGATTAAAACATTGAAATTCGGTTATAAAGTTCATTGTGTCTGTGGTCTCCCACGTTTTTTAAAATCAAGACAGATTTGAAAATCCTCTAGTGTGGGGCAGGCTTTACACCATTCATCTCAATTTTTTTGTAAAGAACATATTTTATTCTCAAATTATATTTGCGGCAAAATTCTTACAGTAGGTGGAGGGTTTGTTGGCGGCAGGAGTGAGATGTCTTTACCATTAAAAGGTCCAAAATTGGATTAGTTGCCAATTACAAAACAAATTTAGCATTTTAGCTAAAATGTTCAAGGCAAGGTCAAGGTTCAAGGTCAGTCGACAGACAGACCGGCAGATGAACCGGTGATCATATAACCCCAGAATTTCCCGTCTGTGAGTTGACAAATGTTTACATACTCGTTGGTACTCATTCCATACTTGTGTTAGCTTCACTGTACTTGAAGTGGAAAGTCTCTTTCTCTTCCCTTAACCCCTTAGTGCAGTCAGTGATATCCCATGGGCTTATGTTTGCCTTCCACTCCTGCAAAGTCTGTCCCTCCAGGAGAACGTAACGACTGAAAATGTTCCTTATGAGACAAAACAGTCGAAGGTACGTGGCAAAAGTGAGGATTTAGGAATGGAGCGAGGAAAATATGTGAGAGAAATCGTCTGAGGAGAGTTGATTCATAGCTTTGGTTAAACTGTCTTCTGGGTAGGACTTAATTACCAGGTAAATCACTCAACATTTCCTGACTTGCCCAACTCTGGATAGATGGTAGGGTGGGTTTAGTGAACTTGGCAGTCTTCATGCATACAGTCTCAGACAGTATATGCATGTGGAAGAAGCATTATGACATTTCTGTGTTGATGGTATAGGAATTTATACCAGTGGGTCAAAGGTTAAGTGCGTATTTGTACAAGCTACTAACAGTGCTAAGTGTTTGCAAATGAGCGTGAGAGCATGTGTGTCAGACCTGACCGAGACAGTCTCAACCGCAGATGGAGTGTCATCCCCTCTTTTCCTCTACTGTGTTATGATAAAGGGCAGCTTTGTTTGATGGTTGTCTGTTCTCACACGGCTATTACATCATGCACCATATTTGTTTTTGACCCATCTGACATCCCATGTGTTGTATTTCCAGCTCAGGACAATCCAGACAGCCCACGACACAAATACAACTTCATCGCCGATGTGGTGGAGAAAATTGCCCCATCTGTAGTTCACATTGAACTGTACCGCAAGTAAGAGCCATGCATGTGTTTGTATATGGACCAGACTGAAAGACACTCCATTTTACAGCCCACCTGTGTGATTAACCAGGCCGCTTCAGTCAGTAGTACGCCTTTGTCACCACTTCAGCCTTCTTCAACATCTTTTTTCTGCTCCTGTCTTCCCAGCGTATCTATACCTCTCATCCTTGACACCTTGATTCCACGTCTGTGTCGCCACTCTTCTGTCTCTGTTATGTCTGTTCTGTTAAGTGGTTCTTTTGTCTGTTTTCCCGTCTGTCACTCAGATATGACTCTTATCTCCCCTTTTCGTCTCTCTGGTGTCGCCTACTGAAAGCAGTTTTTCACTGAGTTCTTAATCTTCACAGCTCACTTTTGATTATTCTCCTGTTTGTATGTTTATACATTACATTGGGTTTCATTGCTAAACTTGCCTCACTGTTACATCATGCATCTGTTTGACTGTCCTCTGTTTTTTGTTTTTAGAATAGTAAAGCTCTATCCTTCCTCTTCCTTCCTGCCATAATTGTCTCCTTCACGCCACAGGATGACCTATTCCAAGCGGGAGGTGGCAGTGGCCAGCGGTTCTGGCTTTGTTGTGTCAGAAGACGGCCAGATTGTGACCAATGCCCATGTTGTGGCTAATAAACACAGAGTAAAGGTGGAGCTGAAGAGCGGCGCCACCTATGACGCAAAAATCAAAGATGTGGATGAGAAATCGGACATCGCCCTCATCAAGATCGAGGCACCGGTGAGTTCCGGCAAAGACACACAACTGCTAGAGCGATAGCTAGAGATTTCATCACATCAATAAAGATAACAAGTTTTAAGGTGTTGGTTGCTGCTGTTGACTGTCGAGTCTTCCTCAAGGGAATATGACATTTCACTTTCTTGCTGAGAGCGAGATGTGAAAATCTGTACCACTCATGTCTATTTTTAAAATTTGTAACAAGAGCCAAGAGGTGTTTAGCTTGACTTTGAGAGAACGAGTTGTGTTTGATTCATGTAAGGCCAAAGAAATAGCTTTACTGGAGGAAGGATACATTTCCTTCTTTATAAGTTCTCCTCTGTTGGCTTCCAGCTTTAATTTATGGTCCTTAACCTCAAGAATTACGCTTACATTAGGTCAACTCCCATCTACCAATACAAGTCAACGCGATAGTGTGATTCTTATTGAAGAAATAACATTGTGTGTTAACATCTGTGCGCTGGCAACCTTCCAAACTCACCTGATAGACCTCTGAACTGACTCCAGGATGAGAGCAACAGATGTGGACAAATGTTTATTTCAGGATTTAACCTCAGTGTAAAGATTTATTTCCTCACTTAGCACTTAAACTGCAATGGTTCTCTCGGCAGCTTTCTGTGAGGCAGTGTGGTGAGATGAAAACATTAACATGATGTTTTAATCATGGTCCCATTTGAGTGTTGGGGAAATTTGAAAAGCATTAGCTTGTAGTTTTGGTGTTAAATCGCTCTGAAATGAGAATGCAGCTGTGCGACAGTCTGTCAGACGTCAGCTGACAAATAAATCTGATGAAACAAAGTTTTCCCATGAACAGCTCGCATTAGACAGTGACTAATCACCAAGAGGCGTAAACCCATGGTCATTTTGAAGCACAAATATTTGGGAGAACAAGGGCAACTGTCTTCCTGCGCTCAGATGCGCGGGCTGTTTATAAGATGTTTGTTACCATCCTTCCTCTTTGTAACCAAGTCCATGTTTCGTTGTGTGTTTCTGTGTCTATGGGATAAGTGGGAGCCACAATGTTTCATATTAATCAGAGCTAAGAGTCATGAGAAGGAATGCGTGGCGGAAAGCCAGGGCTTATTGACTGGAAGTCATAACAGAAGAGCGTCCATTATGGAGCTCGCTCTCATGGCTGGATGACGCAGCTGAATAGATGTTCATGACAGCAACATAAGGTGTTTTACAAAGACCGACCGGAGCATTGAGGTTTTGTCCGGCTGACAATGTGAGGGGAACATTGAGGACGAGAGCAGTGACAGATGCTTTGTTTTTGTTCATCCTGCAGTAGAAGCCACATTTGGTGATGATGTTCTTCATCCTGTCCCGTGTTGTTGCAGATTCAGGCGTGATGGATACTTTATTTTGCACAAACATTTTGTTGTTTTCATAAACTTTCAGAAATATTTGTTTATACGTTGCCTGCAGAAATATTCTCCAGCCTTTCATTTCGAATGCAGCCTCGCTCAGCTTGACGCCATGGTTGGTAAACAACAGGCGATTGTAAACAATCAAACGAGAACCAGCTGTATTCAAGGTGTCGTTTAGGTGGGGAAAGAAATCCAGCAGTACTCGTCTGAAGAGAGTCGAAAATCAGAGGTCTCAAACTCGCAACCCGTGGGCCAAGTTTTATTTTGCACTTCAGTGAAACATTGCCACAGATAGCGTTATTGCGACATCACAATGGAATATCATGACATCATTTTAAGCTCATATAGCTCATCTCTATACAGATCAGTTTTACTTTAGTTGGTCCATGTCATTCCGATCATGTCAGTGACGAGGCCCTCGATGATCAGTGGTTGCTTTGGAAAGGTAAAAACCTCAGTGCTGCTTTACACTACAGTTTCACCATTCACCCATTCACACCCAGTCACTTACACATTCATACAGCCAGTCTATGTGCAGCACATTCTCTATCACACATTGACACGATGGAAGGTGTGTGTGTGTTTTCTTGTATTTGTTACCTCTTTAGGACATTTTTTCTTGCATAAACGCTGACTAAAATTTGAATTGTGGTTTGGCGAAGGCAAGGGTTTCAATGACTATTGTTAAGTTTATGCAGACCACTTTGTGTATTCTGTTCAAAAGAATGGAAGTCAGTGCAATGTCATGAGAATACGTTTGCAAACCTGTGTGTGTGTGTGTATTTACTTGTATTTATATCTTTGTGAGGACCGAAAAAATCTATCACTGTGTGGACATTTTGTCTGGGCCCTGTAACTAAGAGCTTTTTCAGGGTTAGAATTGGGTTTATGCTAGGGTTAGGATACGGGTTAAGATTAAACACTTAGATGTAATGGCTATGATTAAGGTAAGGGGCTATGGAATACATTATGTCTTACTGGTGCATGCTCAGTAAGATATAAAAACAAGTTGGTGTGTGTGTGTGTGTGTGTGTGACATTCTAAGGTAGTGAGAGTTAATAAAAGGGCAAATTAGAGGATGAGCTATAATGAGAAGGTAGAGTGAAGTTGCCATTTATTATTACATTTAAAAGGTTAAATATAGTCTTCCAAACACATTTTTGGCACGGGGTATTTAATGTCATTGCATAAAAACTTGAAATACCTAGTCTGCTCTTTTAAGTGAGGGTGGATAAGAAGTCTTTTTTTCCTCTTTCCTGTGTAAAAACACAGTACAAAGTTAAGTTGAGGTTAATGTGAGGCATCAGCAGTAATGACTAGCCACTTTATCTGGGAACAGAAAACCCCTTCTTTGCACATATGGGTATTTGACCATTGAATTGACCTCCATTTGCATTATTTGGGCTATTTTGTATCTGTTTCACCATGAGTTTATGAATATTGTGATTATTAGTGCATTGCTGTTTAATCTTCCTTTTACGCACATGTATACGTGAGAAAGTTAATAATGGTTTCTTCCTCTATTCTTTCTCTTGCCATTGTCTTTATGAAATTGAAGTTTATAGGTAGTGAGGCCTTGTCCGTTCCCTGGGCTGTGGTCTACCTCTCCGCTCTGGGGAATACATTAGTCTGTCTCCAGCAGCTGGAACTTCACAGGGGAAGGGACAGGGGGGAAAGTGCTGCACTCATTTGTTCCTAGAGTACGTACAAGGAGAGGAGAGAGAGAGACAGAGACAGAGACAGAGGGAGTGATGTCGCCAAGGCCTGGAAAATGGATCCATATGTCTGTGAAGGGCTGTGTGAGCTAACAGGCTAATGAGCGCACAGTGTGATGTGGCAAAGGCCCAATATAGATGTAACTTGTTGTGCTTCAGGTTTTTAAAGGTCCTCCCATTAACTCCGTTCTCTCAGTGGGAACTTGGACATGGTCACATTCACTTGGAAACACTCAGAGCAGTTTGGATGTGTTCACTTCTACCTGGAGCGACTCACGCTGACTTGAAAGCTCGCTGACTTGGAAGGACGTTTAACTGATATTTACTCCCACGGACCTGTAAACAACGCTATTGTTTTGGACTGACTTCACATGAACTGTGCAGGGAATGTTCCATATCATTTCCAGATCACCTTATCACACGACTGCACTGCAGTCTGAGGTCATTGTGCTGCACACGTAGGTGAATGCAGCTGAATGCATTAACAGTATATACTTATATATAATGAAAACCTTTTTGAGAGAATTGTTTTTGGTGGCAATCAACCACTAAGCTTTGATTATCCCTAATATACTATGACAGTTGAGTAAGACTATACAGTGTGTGTGCAGTAACTGGTACATGTAAGAGCTTTAGGAATATATAATCCACTGTACATTTGACTTTCCAATAACATGAAAAAGTCAGTGTGTGGAAACCGATCTCATCCTTATCTTATCTCTAAAATTCCCATGAAATTCTAAGGATTGTCGTCGTCAAAAGATTTAGCTCACTGGTAAATCTTTAAAGACATTCTGCAGCTGTGGCTTCAGTTGATGCTTTCGTCCTATTTTCAGCGACACAGGAAGTGCTAAGATAAGTTGCAAGAAAACACTTGCGTTCCACTCAATCTGTTGGATGTCAGTGCCAATATATGAGCGATTAACTCAGCACTCAACAGCTTTATAATGTGGCAGGGAAAAAAAACCTCTTGTTTTTCCCATATGGCCCCCTTAAAAAGAATGGCAACGCTTGTTTCTGCACTAACAGTCAACCTGGTATCAACTCGCAAACAAAAAGCGAGCCTTTCTCCTTGGGAAATTCTCCTGGTGTTGGTTTGGACTGAGCTATTAATGGAAAATGTATGTATGTGTGTGTGTGTCTGTGTTTGTGTGCACAGAGGAAATGGAGGAATGCAGCCGTCTGTAGCTGCATCTGTTTATCAGCAACATTTGTTAAATGTTTCCCCAGGAAGTGAGAGATGTTAGGATCGAGTCGGCGTATACGTGTGCGCGTGTGGTGAAACGGAGTTAAGATGGCCCTCTGCAGGGACAAGGAGGTTCTGCTCCATTGCACGTAGAGAGAGACTGTCCACTGTCCTTCAAGGACATGCACAAGGGAAAATAATCACATCTTCTCTCCTTCATCCCTTGTTAATGCAACCAAAGTGGTTCCCATACTTAAGGATGCAGTTGAGTGGGCAACTAGCCAAAGAAATCTCACACACACACACACGGTTGTCCCACTGGGTCTTAATGCACTTTGTCTTGGCCTACTTTCTAACTGTGTAATTGTTTTCCAAGCCCTCTGGACAGACAGCAGCTTTGCCCAGAGCTGCGTCTGTAGATTCACATGAGGCCTCTGATAGATTAGATTCAAATACTACTACTGTTATAGACAAATGGTTCAAAACGTTCATTGATTATCAATTTATTTTGATGTGGCACTAAATGTGTGTTGCTTTCTGTGATGCCAGCTAGCTTCATAGTGCTTGTGGCCTAGATTACATCAGATGACCCGGCTTTTTAAAGGTTATTTCACCCAAACAGCGGGGTGAGAAACATTTTCAGACACAGCCTGAACCTTACAAGTTGTGGCTTTTATTACTAACTCATTTACTGCAAGTGTTACTCAATGTGGGTGTAGGCTTTAGGAAAGTGCAACACAAAAGGTTATAACCATTTAGCTCTTAGAGGGGGATCCAGGAAAGCGTGAGGAGATTCCACTGTGCTCCTTATAAAGAATAGTCTACAATATAATCACTCTAGACATATAAAATCTATAGGAATTAGTTACCATTATAGGCTTTACTGTTGCCACAATTACGTCTGTATGAATAGAATAAGTCTTTCGTCTATTCCCCCAAAACATATTATAAAGGACTGGACCATATTTAAGTCCACAGTAAATGCAGGAACGGTTAACGTTTACGATAAAAGAGCAACCTTGTTCGCATATTTCAGGCAGTTTTCCTGAAGCAAATGAACACATAGGACCTCATCTCCTCTCATCATTGTGATTTGAGCAGTTCAAAGTTTTGTGGTGTCTTTGCCAGAAGTGAGACGCCCTCGAGTCCTCCAAAGTTCTCGTGCGGAAAACTACACATACACACGGAACTCACGGACATATGTTTGCTCTTATACAGACAAAAAAACCCTTTCCAACAACATATGGAAACCATAGTGGTTTCCGCACTGGTGTCAGTGAGGATATGGCGTAGCCAGTGTGATTGGAACATGTTGACGTTACCGACAGTGCAGGGAGTTGCACAGTGTTGTGTGACTGCGGGTGTTGAGTAAAAATTACACTTACAACATTCACTTACAAATGGGATTTTTGTTTTTTTCCGGCCTGCCAGACATGTGAAAACAAGCATTCATGCAAACATAAATGACTCTCTTACGAATCATACAAGCATCCAAAAACACATACTTACTCATACTGCTCAGTCTGCTCCTCTGATCCTTTGGTTTGATGTTATATGTGAGCATGCTGAGACAGGCCCTTTTTTTTTTTTTTTTTCAATCTTCATTAGAGCAGAACAGAGGGCATACGCTCAAACAGGAATAGGAAAACTCTTTATCTTAGGGTACGTGTTAAAAATTGCAAGGTAGAACTTGTGTTTGAAGTCACCGTTGAAGCTTAAAGCTGTAGTATGTAGGTTTTATTTTGCCACTGACTGAGGGAGAAGTATTTATCTTGTCCAACTGCCGAACAACCATTCGAGCTGTAGAATCACTTTTCGTTGATGCTTCTTTGTGTTTTCAGTCATACTCTTACCTGTTTGCCACCACCTCTCTTTAATAGCACAATGCTGCTGTTGCCTCTGCCTGTCTTCATTTAAAGCACAGAGAGCTGTTTGGAGCTGCAACCAAACTCATTTGACAATGGTTTGACTGTTTTGTCAGATATCTGTTGATACTGAAAGTGTATGCACTACAGTTTTAAGTGACTCATGTGCCAAGGAAAGTGAAGAAGGACGGAGTAATGCAACATTACAGGTGCCAAGTACCATGAAACACCAATGGAGAAGGAGTACGTATAGTTCACGTACCCAGCTAAAGCAGCCTGTGTGTGTGTGTGAGAGAATCTGTGTCCTGGCTGTATATCTGAGCAATGCCAGGTGTGTGGGTTTTAATTTACAGGCAAGTTTGTGAGGGTTCATGCCCAGGCAACCGCCTCCCTCTTTAGTGTGTGTGTGTGTGTGTGTTCGTATGAGCACACGTGTCCAAAACACTATTAGGCCACGATCCATCCCAGCTCGACTGAAGTTTAAGTTCGCACCTGGTCTTCTGGTCATAAAACGGTAATTAGCGTAATAGCTTTTAAATTAACCTCCAGTCGACTGAGGCTGGCTGTAACATTAAACAATATAACACATCTGCCAGTTTCTCTGTCTTTCTTCCCCTGATAACCTAACTTTGGTGAAATCTGTGTCTGTGTGAGATATCAAAACCTGGATTTTAATTATTTTCTCCACCAATACATGCTCCCAGTAACGACTTCTTTGGTCAAGGCAAACAGAGCTGTTGTGCCTGTCCTCTTTGAATGTGATGTCCTGCCCTCTCTCTTGTCTAAACACTGGGGGAAACTTGGGAAACATGGTGTGCTTTGAGAAATGAGAGAAAACTCGATGGCATCATTCTGAAGTTCAGGGAAAAACAATGTGAGGTAATGAAGTGGTCTCCTGCCTAAGAAAACATAAACGCTTTCATTTTCAGAGACGCGGTGCTATCCTTGTCGACCACATCTGGTCCTTTATGCAGCGCACAGAATGTAATTTTTCCAAGATACCCCCAAATTGGTCCTCTCTTGGGTCTCAAACCATAAAAAAGGTCATAATCTGCACCACTGGCTGAATCCATGAGTGTAATATCAAAGAGAGCTACATTTGACTCTGTTGCCTTACATTCTCAGACACTTTGCCAGTGGTTTGTGGTGTTTGTTGTTCCCCTCCTTCACCTTGTCTCTTGCCTTTATGTGTGGCTGAAGCACCAGTCCATCATGGCCTTCATTTGAAACAGCAGGGTGAGTCACTCGGGTGGTCAGAAGAGTCGGACTTACACAGCGAGGAGATTTTCCACAAGTCATTCCAGATTGCTGAATGGACGTGTTAAGTACGGGATGTGTAGGCTGAGGTTGTTTTACAAGAATTGTGCAGTCTGCATGTTCACTGGTTTGTTCTGTCTTCTCACACCTCACGTGTAGATTAGTTATCAGCAAAGTGATGCTTCATTTGCACGTTCTGTACGTGATTCTTCTGACTGCATTGACAACTATGACTCTGCAGCTTTTTTTTTCTTTTTTTTTTTTAAAACGTTATTCCCAGACTTGACATTTCGGAGTTTTGAGCTTTTAACCTGGTAGCAACAGTCACCATGACAACACTGGGTATCACTGACTGTTATGATAATCATAGTGACCAGCAGTGACCGAGTCATGGACGTGCTGGCAGAGGCTCATATCCACCTGACATCCTCGTCGCTCTGTGTGTGTGTGTGTGTGTGTGTGTGTGTGTGTGTGTGTGTGTGTGTGTGTGTGTGTGTGTGTGTGTGTGTGTGTGTGTGTGTGTGTGTGTGTGTGTGTGTGTGTGTGTGTGTGTGTGTGTGTGTGTGTGTGTGCGTGTGTGTGTCAATCTGGTTATACTCTTAGCTCATGTGTGAAGGGGAGGGCAGCAGCAGGGGTGATTATACTCACTGCTTCTCCTCTGTCAGGTGCCTGTTTGTGTGTCTGCACATGCCAAATGCTTGTTTCTTGGTTTCCTGTTTGGTGTTTTCGTGTGCCCTGTTAGTTATGAATGTGTTTATCTATGTGTGTGTGTGTGTAGGTGTGAGTGCTCATGCAAGGTAAGGTGGAAAGTATCACTATCTTTGTCATCTTCTAAAAATAACTTGACTTCAAGGGTCAGGACAGTTTGCAGTGCCTACTACGTAACGCGCCGACAACAGAATCAAAACGTTTTCTCTCTATCGCTCTTTGAATCATTCGTCCTCATTTGCAGACATCGATAAAAAGAGAAAAATGCACGCGTGTTTAGGCAGTTTAATGACTCAGAATAATATGACTTGTGATTTGCCATGTGGAAGCGTGCCTGCCTGGTTTGCTTATTTCCCCAGATCCTTGTGTTGCTGTCTACGTTTACCTTGCAGCCCTCTCTGCCGCCTATTTATAACCCTGCGTAAACAAAATGGATACACAGGAGGAGCACGGATCCTTTTTTTTTTCCTCCCCTTTTTCTTTTCTATAAGATAGTGCTCGGGGCATAAGGTCTGTGCACAGACTCAACGTGCTGTGGTGGCGCGTGGGCCGTGATGATTTCATTCAGAGAGAAGGAAACTGTCACTGCAGACGGATAAATATATCCTTTCTGCGTCTGTCTGCAGAGGCACATTCTTAGTAGCCCTATTTCCACTGCTCAGTGTGGAAGGACTAAGTAGAGCTTAAGGTTGTCATTATTTCCTGTCAGTTCTGCAGCATCTGACTTTATTGGCACACGCTTGCCACTGGGAGACGTTTGTCAGCGACACTTCCACATTTCTTAGCGACAAATAAGCTTCTGGTTTCAAATATCATTTACCATTTTGAGTGGAGTTTAGTGTGTCTGTCACTTCTCCTTGTGGTGGAAAAGCAGCATTGACTAGACTATTAGATCACTTTGTTGACATTGTCTTCCTACTGTCCTCCTGCTTTTACTTGTTACAGTCACCAAAATATGAGTATTTCATATAAAACATAAAACTACAGGCTCTCTAAACAGTCTGTGCAATAAACGGCTCACTAACAATCAAAAAGATTTTGTGGGAACACTTTACAATCTATATAGAAATATTATACATCAAAACACTGGGACATTGATTTTTTTTCATTGTCCCAGTGAGATGATGGCGATTTTAATACTTCAACTTCAATCCTAAACAATAGAGTGCCGGCACGTGTGATACATCGCTTTTTCAAAGGTGTTGTGGTGATTGTGGGGAGTCACTTTTGAAACAGGACTGTCTAGTTTTTGAGTGGTAATGACATTTTGAAGACATATTTTTAGAAGCTGGTGTCTTTCCAGGGTTTAGAAAGCATTGTCCTTCTACTTGGCGGTTACCGTAGCATCAAATTATTCAGCGAGTGCAATAGGTTTCATGCACTTGTCCTGCACCAAATTCATTCAACTTTTCACCATGAACAAGACTGCAGCAAACACTCTTCTTTTGTTTTCTACCTACTCAACAAAGTTTCATTCTCCAACACCTCATGACGTACTTGTATTTCTGTGGCCTTCCATTATTGGAACCCTGTCCTCCTGTCTGTGTTGCAGACCAAGCTGCCTGTGCTGCCGCTGGGCCGTTCGTCGAGCCTGAGACCGGGGGAGTTTGTCGTTGCCATCGGCAGCCCATTTTCCCTCCAGAATACAGTCACCACCGGGATTGTCAGCACCACGCAGCGCGGGGGGAGAGAGCTCGGCCTTCGAAACTCCGACATGGACTACATTCAGACCGACGCCATCATCAATGTGAGTGTGGGAAAATGCGTCGTCATTGAGCAAATACTGTGTTTTTCCTACCCACGTGAATAATAAATGGTATGTTTTTGACAGTACGGTAACTCTGGAGGGCCTCTGGTGAATTTGGTAAGACTTTTTTTAAGGTTGTTTTTTTTTAATTCAATGGCAGACACACATATTTCCATTACAAAAATGTAGATCTGCATAGTGATTTACAGGTTTCATTGAGGTTTACTGTTTCAGGATGGCGAGGTGATTGGGATCAACACGCTGAAAGTGACGGCTGGCATCTCCTTTGCCATACCTTCAGACAAAATTCGAGAGTTCCTGGCAGAGGCCTATGACAGACAGTCCAGAGGTAGGAGCTGTCGCTGACGTCATTATCACTCGCTCACTCACTCACTCATCTTCTGCCGCTTGATCCTCCACATGAGAGTTGTGGAGGGGCACTGGCGCTAATCCCAGCTGACATAGAGCGAAAGGTGGGCTACACCCTGGACAGGTCACCAGTCCGTCAACAACTCACACTCACGCCTACGGTCAATTTAGAGTGTCCACTCTACAAATCTGCATGTTTTTGGACCGGGGGAAGAAACTGGAGAACCTGGAGAAAACCCACACACATACACACACACACACAGGGAGAACATGCAAACTCCATGCAGAAAGGCCATGTTTTGTCTTCTTGATGCAAAGGCAAGAGTGCTAACTGCTACACCAAGTCATTCTCTTTTTATTTAAGTTCTTTTCATAGTCAGCAGGAAAAATAGTTCGATTTCCTGTACATATATTGAAGGAGCACATCATTCAGCACAGCAGCTCTTTGTTTATGTTTGGGTTTGACTTGAGTTAGCTTTCCTCTTGCCCAGCATTGCCTGACAGGATTATGACAAATAAACTATAAAGAGAAATATACCAGTCGGTTGTTACCCTTGCCTTGTTTTTTGTTCTTTTCATTCTGTTTTCTGTGTGGCTGTGAACACAGCGTCTCAATTTGATTTGTCTATTTGATGAAATAACTTTAAAAAAACAAGACGTGACAAATTTATCGTGGAGCACATAGAGCACGGCGAATGCAGCCTCGCACAAGTGCACACTGCTGTGAAAAGACAAGATTAGTGATTCAATCTGTTCTCCACAGTCTAGTCCAAAGTCTTATTACTTTCACTCAAATACAGAAAATAACACCCAGGGAGTTTCTTTCTTTCTTTTTTTTTCTCAGGTCAGAAAACAACTTCATAAAACTAAGAACACAGACTGGTGCAGACGAAAGGATAAATGATTGTGTTATATTGTTGTCTATCTCCAGGAAGAGCAGCTGCTAAGAAGAAGTATATCGGTGTGAGGATGATGACTCTCACTCCAACGTAAGTGAAATATCAGCGTTAAATCTGATTTAGTCAGCTATTATTTATTAGAAAGTTATTATTTCTTTATGTGGCAGGACACACAGTTTGCTGTCGATGGAAATTGTTACTGAAAACGCCCACTTTTCTACCTCCAGGCTGGCAAAGGAGCTGAAGACTCGGCACCGTGACTTCCCTGACGTCACCTCTGGAGCTTACGTTATGGAGGTCATCGCAAAGACACCGGCTGCAATGTGAGGATTTTTTACATTTTGCTGCAACACAATGGTTTTCAGAGAAGCTGTTTCTGACTTTTTATGAGAAAGAAGATATTGTGTCTCACATCCACTGTTTTTTCTTTCTCTGATGCTTCAGAAACATCATTGTGACCACTTTTACAACTGTTCTTAAAATAGAAACATCCTTTCCAGGACTCCCTGAGATAAGAGATTTAGTATCTCAATGGGACCAGGCTAAATAAAGGATACATACAATTTCCCCACACACATGAGTATTTCTCACTGGATTTGTAAAAGCATCCCATGAAGTCACACATATTTAACTACCAAAGTGAGTGACATAAGAAAATGTGAATAAGAAATCATCTCTCATCTTAAAAAAAAAACTGTTTTTAATCAAATATATATTAAAGAGCAATCACACAGTGGCGATAACAACAATGTCATAGTTTAAAATCAGTCAACATTGATCATTATTGCAAAAAAAATAATTTATATTTTTATAATTATGGCATGTGAGGTAATTAAAGAGTTAGATTTTGCCCCTGAGTGAAAGTTTAAGAAACCAGTTAATTGTGCTAAATTATTTATGGACAGAAAACAGCTTCACAAACCGAGGCAAAACATTTAAAAGCAAATTTGTGTTTTGCACATGGCATAAACACTTTATCAGTATATACCGCCAATTTGTTATATGGTGATTGAAGAAAGTCACCTATATTGTTATTGAGTTACTGCCCATCCGTAGTCACGTGTTAATCATTCTTTGTGTCTGAACATTTTCACTCTAAATGTATATTATTGTGTCGAAACACAATGAAAAGCTTTGGTGACTGACTGACTTGTGAACATGGTTTAGATTTTTCTTCTTAGGCTTTAATGTGATGAGAACAGTTTTTGAGATCTCCATTATGAGTTGCACATGTGCATCAACACACACAGGACCCTCATTGCTCTGTGTGGAGCTCCCTCCACCCTCTCCTAATGCAAGTAAACAGCGTATTTCTTTTTTTTACTTCCTTTGTTTACTTTCCATGCTCCAACTGTAGCGTGTGCATAGGCACGCACACACCAGTCTCATGAACAACTAGATAGTGCATAAATTCATAGCTGACTCTGGCGTGCCTGAAGTGCCTGGCCTTCTAAAATATCCCCCTCCTCCCACAATTGCGGCCCCCTCCGCTCAACCACCACCACAGCTCCAGCAGAGTCAGGCTCAGGAGTTGCTGAGATCAGCTGTTTCTCTCTAACCTCATGCAGGGAGGTTACTGGCTCCGCTGTGGTTTTCCTGCGCTTGCTCGCCCAGCCCACTCCACAGTGCCCCCCCACCCCCACCCCCACTCCACCAGACTTCATCAGAGTTTACTCATTGCTTAAAATCACCCAGCTTTTTGCATAATAACATTTCTGTGGTTCCTTTTATAATGCGTGTTTTTTTGTAGCCTGCACTTTCCATGCGTTTGATCCCACTCTGTTTTGTGCCTGTTTATGGCGTCTGGAAATCTTGACCCTGCTCTGTAGAGAACCGTTCATTTGCAGTGTTGGAGGTGTCAGAGCAGCTGATTGGCAGTAATAAGTTAAACACTAAGTGAAGGTGTGGTGGTCTGTGTTTACCTGTAGTAGTGATTAAAGCTGTAGTGTGTAACTTTTCAAATGAAAACAGTGTCTGTTATATTCAAACTAATGACGTTTTTCCAGAATATATAGTACCGCCTTAGCTCGACTCTACATGGTTTGGTTGGTTTTCCATTACAGTATAGTACCTCCTCAATGTGGGCGGAGTCATCACTGCACGGCTGCATGAAACTGCTGTAAATTTGTTTTATACGCGACACACAAAATAGTGACTAGTGACTTGTGAAGCAGTTGTTTTCGATGTACTGAATCATTAGAATCAGTTCATTATTGGACGCTGGGCTTCTGCATGATGATTGGAGGAGCTGCCTGAAAGGCGGAACCAGTTTTTGATTGACAGCGTTGCAGAAACATACACGACAGCAGAGCCTTTTCTGCCTCAGTCCTGTGTGGAATGTGCGAGGGAAGTCTCTCGACAAATAGCTGGTTGTTGTGTTATTTGCTCAGCGATATAGACCATTTTTGTTTGTACATATAAATACGCTATTATATCATTTCAGTTGGATAGAATTATTGCGTTCCCATGTTCTCGTTGTCTGTTTGCAGAATTTATGTATAAATAACTGTGGCTGAAATGAGCTTCCCCTGTTTCAAAGACCAACAACCGCCACTGCTCAGTGTAGATGTGTTTTGTTTTGTCTTTGGTGACATAGAGTGATGTTACCCTGGTAATGTGAGATGGCATCAAACTATAGGTTAAGGAATTATCCCCTGTTCTGAAAATCATGAGTGAGGTCAAAGCTAATGTTGAAATGTAAACAGCTTTTCACAAACTTACCCCACGTGTGTTGTGAGGTTCACTATTGTGAAGTTTAGTCGGGTAGTGTCACTGGCAGCAGAAGTTACACACTTGAGCTTTACTTGGCGGTGTTAAGAGTCACCTTTTGATATCACTGTTGGTTACTGCGTTGCTCTGTGTGTGATTTTAGGTTTTGTAGTTTGTTTGGGGTTTTTCTGTAAAGTTGTGTGTTTGGGCAACCTGTTTTCAATTACTCAATGCTTTGTTTTCTTTCCATCATTAACATTCTGAACAACATATTGACATGGGCTGTGCTTACAGATGTTGCAAAAAAGCAAAAAGTTAATTGTGTTTGAACACTAGAAACACATTCGATGTGCTTTGTAATCCATAACGTCTGTAGGCAATAAAATCCACTGTTTTAATTCTTCCCGTTTACATTTTAAGAGGAAATCATTGCAACACTAATAAAAGAGAGAAAGAGAATTGTCATTAAACTGGCTCATGAAAAAAGAAAGGAAATGCCATGAGTAGAAAGAAAGAAAGAAAGAAAGAAAGAAAGAAAAGAAGGAAAGAAGAATGGAAGGAAGGAAGTCTCTCTCTATGTTCTTACTTTCCACATTGTCTAAAAGTCACTTGGCTACAAGATCATTGATAGTGTAGATAATATGTACAGCAGCAGGACAGTGTATGTGAAGTCAAAATGATAAAACTATGGTGGTATTTATGCATTTATGAGATGCTGGAGGAATGCAGTGTAGAGCGAACAGGAAATGAAGGTAGAAGATGATGAGGGTTGAAGTGCAATGCCCATGGTCAGCATCCTCTAGATTAACCACATGTCATCATCGCTAACCAGGCTCATAGACTTCCTTTGTTGTTAAATGTGTGCCACATTATCTTGTCACTCTACTACAATCAGCTTTTTTCTCGCTTATCTGCACAAAATGTCCTCGATCACTCATCTCGTGCTGTTCTCTCCTCCAGCG
The DNA here is from genome assembly GCF_019176455.1 of Solea senegalensis. Lineage (NCBI taxonomy): Eukaryota > Metazoa > Chordata > Actinopteri > Pleuronectiformes > Soleidae > Solea > Solea senegalensis. Next base: position 15,294,283 of record NC_058035.1, read on the forward strand.
CTGGACTGAAAGAGCATGATGTCATCATCTCCATCAACGGTCAGAGGATCTCATCGGCAACCGATGTCAGTGCCGCCGTCAAGAAGGATGGCAGCCTTAAAGTAGTCGTGCGCCGCGGAAATGAGGACGCCATCCTCACTGTTGTCCCAGTGGAGATTGACCCTTGACCCTCCAACAGTTCACATCACAGGAGCTGGAGCTAGGTTTTACTTATCACCAGTGGACCTTATAATGGAGATGGGCGTCACTGACACACCCTCTCCCTGTGGCTAAACGCCAGTGGCGCCACGCATCCAGGAAAATTCTGGTTTTGCCTTGAAAGGAACGACTGCACAGTTGCTCTTAAAGCAGTGCTGTACTTTTTTTTTCCATGTGTTTTCACTCTTTGTCTGAATGCTTTCATCAATGCTACTACTGTTTGGCCACAAACATAAGACTTTGGTTATTGGCATATTGTTTTATCTGCTTCTTCTTGTTTTGTGTCTTTTTTTTTTTAACATGGACTTTCAGTCAGGCCTTTGCTTAGTGAGGCCTTTTAAGGAGACTCGCTAATTTGTATAATTGTTGTTTTCTAAACTCTTTTTAAAGTACTGTAGAATGTTGATATATTGTTGATTTTATTGCTGTATCCCAGAACTAAATAAATGGTTGACCTTTTATCTTGACACTAACCATGGTGAATTATTCATTTTCTTCTTTCTATCTTTTCTTTCCACCCAAATTGCTTTCAAATATATACTCACACACACACATTTAGAGATGGACTGCACCCAAGATGACATTGCAATATTTTTTTTGTGAGAGTTTCCTTAGCCAGGGCTTGTGCACATTCACACACAAGGGGGGACATAAAACCAATCAGAATCTGGTTTAAATGTGATTTTATGGACTTCATATGGGCTTGATATTGGTCTGGTGTGTGTTTGGGACATGGGCCCTGCAGGCTGACCTCAGAGAAGGGAGTGCGAGCCAAACGGAGATCTGACCCACAGTGCAGTGGCCACAGATTTAGGACTCGCATGAAAACACTTAGGTTTTGTTTACCACATATATTTTGGATGAAGATGATGAAGTAAACCTCATTAGAACTTTTAAGAAAACTAGCAAACAGAGTTAAGATATACAAGAAAAACACTGCCTAATAAACACATTAAACACATAGAGTGGGAAATCTGTAATGGAAAACTGTGCTGAAGCTTTTCCTCCCCTGATTTTATTAACTCATAACTCAACTGTTTTGTTGTAGTGTCTAAATGGAGATTAAATAGAGCTTTAAAAACGTCTCCTAGTAAAGGCAGAGGGACATATTTTGTGTTTCAGTGGCTTGGCTTTCCAGTTCTTACATTTGATTTGCAGGCCATTCATCTAATATCCATTGGATGTTTAACTTCCACCGCCCCCACTTTTCCATTCTACGATTCCCATAGACCACATGGAAGCTATATTACAGATAAATGCTTTCCCATGATGTTTAGCAGCCCACAGGCATGTGTCATTATTACATATTATTTTAAGAATCTACTCAGCGAATGGACATATTTTTACATGTTCAAAATACAATTCATTGGGCACCCGGTTTATATATCTGTGGTAAAAGAACAAGCGTTTAACTTTGGGGAACTTATATAGAAATATAAAGAACGCACTTGTGTGACTGTAGGAATTGCCGCCATCTCATGGTCCTATGTCAGTATTGCAGTTTCTTATTCTAACTCCGTTGGACATATTTCCATCAAATGTCACCCAAAGTTGAGATTCTGTGTATTTCTTTCTTTTGGCAATGGCAGCAAATCCTGACTCATTTGTTCCAAGACTACAAAATATCCAGAGTGATTATGGTATGCATATGTAGAATGTGGACTCAGCTGTTTGGCTTGTAATGAAGCCATGACTTCTTAACTGTCAAGAGTGGAGTTGCAAGACATTAGTCAACCAGCACATGGCCATATTACCTCACCACCTCTGAGCAATGACGGGGAATGGTAATAGTAAGCCAAAAAGGTTAGTTTAACAGTGATTATACATCAGCTGTGAATTTCATTTTTGTCCAAATGTGGCATTATGACTGTAGAAACTGAGTGACTTTGAAAGCATCTGATCATTAGATTGATTGTGACAGGGACTGAGACAGATTTTCCTCTTGACTATTACTATTGTGATGTAATGGTAATACACAGAACTGCAGCAGGTGACATAACTATTTCAACTGTGACCCATTGACTTGTTGTATATGGCTGCAGGAGCTATTGTATTTTCTTTTGGTGAGATGAGAAGAGAAACTAACAAACATTTCAAACGTCTCACTTGGGAAATTAGTGGCCTTGTGTTTTCAAATGGAGACAAGCCATTTTCTAACAGGTGTCTCCGTCTTTTCTCTCTTTATGAGAATGTGCACACTTGGGAGATGTTCGGATGTCTGTCTAGGCTGACTAATGGCCATTTCAGTGTTGATACAGTTGGGAGTACTTTGCCCCGCAGACCTGGACTGTTTACAACACAGTCTTTTTATTCATTTGACACCATCTGGGCCCCATACCAGATCCACTATTGTTGATGTGTATGCTTTCTGTGTCCAGAATGCATACGTACTGTATGAACGTGTGTGTTCCTCATTTTAAACTCAAACCTAAATTAGATGTTTTTTCTCAGCAGACCAAATTCCAAAATTGTCATCCATTTTTGATTTCAAAGATCATCATCATCATCATCATCCTCCGTTTATCCGGGGCCGGATCAGTTTCAAAGATATATCCTTTAAATCAAAAATGTGTGTGACTATATTGGTTTTGAATTATAGTTCCATCAAAAAAACAAAACAATCAAAAACTATTAGTGGTTTTCAGCAATATGCAGTGTTTCTTTACATCAAAAGTTCTATTGGACAGTTATCGGTCCCTGACATCCATTCCACCAGCCTAATATGTTAATACTATAGTACATAGTATCACAATGCGGCGTACTTGTTATTATGTCAGTGGATCACAGTCATGTATTAATATGTTGGTATAAGCAGGATATGGAGTCAGTAAAGGGAGTCATTGTTTTATCATTTGGTTTGTATTCAGAAGAGAGTGAGAGACTTTGTTCATCAAGACTATCGAGTGACCTCTTTTTTTGTATTTGTATACAACAACTGAAGCTGTAAGAGAAATCGAGTAAAGTAGGAAGTCATAAATAATTTGACCTCTTTTTTGTGTTTGTATACAAAAACTGAAGCAGGGAGTCATAACGTTACACCATCGTCAGATTAGCATCTTTTATAAATCAGAAATGAGAAGAGTAATTGGTTAAGGTGTTGCTCATGTTGTTAAAAGTTAACCGTGCGCAGTGGCACGCAAATTTTCGTCTACGCTATTGTCCACACTATTGCTTCTCTTTGGCATGTCTTCAAGTAAAATAAAGAAAAAAATATATCAACAAATGTGGTCCTCCAGCGCCCCCTAGCGTTTCTGTGACGTCTGATTTAAAAACCAATCACAGTCGCGTTTGCTAAGGGACATAAAAACATCCTTGTTGTTCATTGGTCAATTCACTCCGTGCGTCGCACTACATGTAGGTCTTGCTAGAATGCGAGGAGGGAGGGACATTTTAATGGCCGTCGGTTGCACTAGAAAATGCAAAATGTTCAGATTATTTACTTTACAAAAACTCTAGTAGCAACGGGTGCATTGAAGATAATTTTATCTCGTGTATAACATTGTGCTAGGGGATATATTCAGGATATAGACGAGTTTCTAGTGTTGTTTCTACAGCGTTGAACGGACTTTACCCGCTTCATTTGTATGACAGGCCTAGCCGGTTGGCTAAAAAACAAGCGGCCAGGTAGCTGAATCGCATGAGTTGAAAGGTAAGAGTGTGCGCCACTACTCTCATGTACTTCACACGATTACCGTAATATCTGCACACAAATGTGCCTTTGAAGTTATCGACAGCACATAGGTAATTCAAACGATTCCGACATTCGATGCAGTCATTGGGGGTGTAAATGGGGAGTTAGCATTAGCGTACGTAGCAGTGTATATGCTAACGGCTAACTTTTTAACTTTGCAAGCTGCAGCAAGCTTGGGTAGAGTTAACATACTCTGGTCAGCTAATTCTGCTAATTTCGTGACGTCAGGGAGACGAAATCAAATCTAAGTTAAAGTAAAGTAAATCTGACTTACTTTAGCTTCCTGGTGTATTGCGCACATACGACGGATCGTGTTATTTCAAAGCTAGGATGCTTGAGTTAGCCTTGCTAACCAGCTGTTGACTTATCCAACTAGAATTACAAATCTCGTACAGTTTCCCCTGTTCATAAAACACGTCGATGCCTATGCTAAGTAAACGTTATACTTCACTTTCAACCCACATACATCAATCTGTTCATCCATAATCTGGAGCGATATGTTGTATGCCATTTGTAAAATCTGTTTCTGCGTCCTTTCACAGGGAATATGTAACATAAAGTATCAACATGACATCCAGATTTGGCAAAACGTACAACCGGAAGGGTGGGGAGGCTAACTCGAAATTTGAAGAGGTCTTCTCCAATAAAAGGTCTACTCTGACAACCAAATGGGGGGACACCACCTACAAGGCTCAGCTGGGAGCCAAAAGGCCAATGCTGAAAACTGATGTTGCAGAGCTTTCCAAGAGGCCAAGGCTTGAGGATAGCGACAGTGAAGAAGACCCATTTGGGTTTGACAGTGATGATGAGTCCAAGACTGTGACCTCTCACAGTGTATCCCAGGTGAAAGTCAATGAAGGTGATGGCGCTAAGAAAGCTGCCGTTCAGAGTGGTGGGACAGCCACTGCTGTGACATCTGCGCAGACTTCTGCAAGCTCAGTGGCTACTACGTTCACAAGTAAGAAAGTGTTTCCAACATAACAGCTTGTGTCCAGACAAGTGCTTCAGCTCCGTATCAGACGTAATCAGCTCCATACTAAGTAAATAAGGGCATGTCAGCATCAGTCATTACTCATGATGAATTAGTTGTATTTCAATGGCATATTTCATGTGTAGTCTCTTGCATGTGTAGTCTTACATGGAGTGTGTGTGAGAATGTGTGAACACAGCTGCTTCCTCAGAGAGAGGGGGCTTGGTTAGTTTTCACACTTTGGGTCTCAATCGCTTTGTCAGGAAGTTAAATAAATAACAGAATTGAGCTGCATCACTGTTGAGAGATGGCAAGGAAAAAGTTCTTCTGGTGTGCTGTGTCACAGAATCACTCTGCCTCAATAAATCATTTTATTAACCCTGCTACTACACAGCCTTTAGGAAATGGAGATGGCAACTAAACTGGTACCCCTGCAAAGTGAAAATGCTGTTCCATTAACATTTTTGAGGAAGGCATTGTGTTACCTCAGGTTTATTGCACTTTTAATTTGAAATAATCCAGTAAAATTCATCAAGTAACGTGATTTGCATTAGTTTGATAGATTTATAAAAGTTGGTTTAAATTTTTGTTACAGACATGTGCTATAAATGTGATTCATTGAAATTTACTACTAAGTTTCTGCCATTATTCATGATTAAGAAAAAAATTAATAATGACTGACCTACTAAAAGAGCATATCACATGACCATCTTCAAGCAAAAACTACACAGCAATATTTTTCAAACTTCTCTGATCAGTTTTTAATGTGACCATTTGTGATTTTCTTCTTCCTTTTCTAGGCAAGCAAACCTTTGAGGAGAAGGTTGTTAAAAATAATCAGCCCAGGTTCAAAAGCACACCAGATGGCAACCAGAAACCTACATGCATGACCTATGTCACAAACAAAGTGCCCTCTGATAGTCAGAATGTCTTAGCATCCCAGAGGCCCATCTCTTCCTCTTCCAATATTGATGCCTCCTTTAAACTGTCCACTGATCCACCAGGTGATGGCAGGGACTTCCAAACAGCTTCCTCTTATGATGGGTTGCCATCAGAAGAGATGTCAAGCGCTCACCTAGAGCCTTCTACTGAGCCCCCACCAGAACCAGTGGACAACATTCCCCCATCCCCTTTCACTCTAAGGGCCTCTAACTGTAAGAAATACCAGCGGCCTACCCGATCAAGTAAAACATCCTCTGAATATGCTGAAAACAGCGATATGCCCAGTGAAACAGTGAGTGCCCCAAATCAACCCAACAGTGTCCTTTCTGCTAGTGGAAGTAGTACTGCCACTAAACCAGCAGCCAAGCCACCAGGCAGGGGTGGTGGGAGGGTGCGTGATTACACAGTTCTGCACCCTTCCTGTCTATCAGTCTGCAATGTCACTATTCAGGACTCGATTGAACGGAGCACGGATGAACTGGTCACTCCAGCTGCTCCTGCTGAAGTTGGAGAGGCAGGCCAGATGAAGAAAAAGTCAGATGCTCCACCACCTAAACCTACAAGGTAATCTCAGTGTTTTGTGTGACACAACCCCCTGCATTATAACACACATAAAAACAGTAGCGTTTAAAACCCTTCAGATATAGTCCACTATTCTGTTTAAACTGTAAGAATGGATAATTGCCATTTTTACAGCTTCTGTACCGCCTTTGACTTCAGGTAGGGCTTAGCATTTGAAACTCCCCAACTATCACTACCCTGTGGTACCTATGTCCTCTGAAAACTAGATAATGAAAAGTAATCCAAGCATTAATTAAATTCCATTCATCTGTTGATCAATATTCTCAAACAGTTCAATAAAGAATACATCTGAAATATTTAGGATCTTTGAGAAATTTGGTTTCGATGAATCATTCAAGATTTTGCATCTCTAACATTTTCAGACTTGCAGCACCATGCATACACAAATAAAATAAGGCAGGGGGGCAAACAATGAACAACACTTTTTTATTGTGTCATTTTGCATTCACACTTTTAACAGTGAGGTTTTGGTCACTGAAATTAAGACTATGCAATAATAAGTTAATTTAAAAAGCAAAATGCACATTCATTTGTAGCTGTAGTACATGCCTTTTATAATGGGTGTCCAAAAGAAAACTTTCTTTCTCTAAGCTTATGTTGTCTGTGCAGTTGCACGCTCTTGTCTTTCTTTGCAACTGTGGACTTGTAGTACTTTGAAAACCTTTTTTGTTCACTTATCCAAAAGCTGGGCCAAGTACCTCAAGATCTTATTTTTTCTTCCCGTCTCGGAGAATCTTTGTAAAAAAAACAAACAAACAGTCATGTAGATGCAAATCCCTCTGTCCTTTTTTTTCAGATTCCGACCCACCCAGACAAAGACGAAGAAAACCAAGGCCGAGAGCAAGCTAGAGTTCTTTGGCTTTGAAGAGAAAGAGGACCAGGAGGGCGAGGAAGGTTCAGATGGTAGCGTGGTGGGCAAGAGTAATTACAAGATCAAGTACTTTGGCTTTGATGACCTAAGCGAGAGTGACAGTGACAGTGATGATGACAGCACTCATGCCAAGGAGAAGAAGGCCAAGAAGGCGGCTGTAGCCTTGGCTGCTCTAAGCTCCAGTGTGGACAGCCCTCATACCAGTGACTCTCAGGACAGCCAGGCCAGCAGCAACACAGGTACACTGACCTACGTCAAATGGATAAAAGCATATTTGATTGTTTTAATTATGTTTAGCATAACTCGACTACATTATTATTAGAGGTTAGACAGGAATCTCCATGGACTATGATGTTTGCAGATGACATTGTGATCTGTGTTGAGAGCAGAGACCAGGTGGAGGAAAAGCTTGATAGGTGGAGATATGCTCTAGAAAGGAGAGGAATGAAGGTTAGTCGCAGCAAGACAGAATGTTTGTGTGTGAATGAGAGGAACCCAAGTGGAACCATGAGTCTACAGGGAGTGGGGATAAAGAAGGTGGAGGATTTTAAGTATTTAGGGTCAACAGTCCAGAGCAGTGGAGATTGTGGAAAAGAGGTGAAGAAATGTTTTCAAGCTGGTTGGAATGGGTGGAGAAAAGTGTCTGGGGTAATGTGTGATGAAAGAGTATCAGCCAGAATGAAAGGAAAGATATGCAAGATAGTGGTGAGACCAGCGATGATGTATGGTCTAGTGACAGTGGCACTGAGGAAAAGACAGGAAGCAGAGCTGGAGGTAACAGAGAGGAAGATGTTGAGGTTCTCTTTGGGAGTGACAAAGATGGATAGAATCAGGAATGAGTCAATCAGAGGAACAGCACATGTTAGATGTTTTGGAGATAAGGTCAGAGAGGCCAGAATGAGATGGTTTGGTCATGTACAGAGGAGGGATAGTGAGTATATTGGTAGAAGGATGCTGGGGTTGGAACTGCCAGGCAGGAGGTCTAGAGGAAGACCAAAGAGAAGGTTTATGGATGTAGTGAAAGAGGACATGAAGTTAGTTGGTGTGAGAGAGGGGGATACAGAGAACAGGGTGAGATGGAGGAGGATTCGCTGTAGCGAACCCTGAAGGGAGCAGCCGAAAGAAAAAGAAGAAGATAACTCGACTACATTTTTATTATCTTTTTAATTTAGCTCTTTTCTTGGGAGAGCTTGGATGATTGTTTTTTTTTTTTCAGTCTATTTATACGTTTGGTTTCTCCCAACAGATGGTTTTGACTTCTCTGATGACTCCAGTCCTGGTGGCACTGACATACAGAAAGGACGCTCAGGGAAACGGGGTGATAAATACACTGGCAGTGGACTGAAAAAGATCTTCAGTGGACCCAAAAAGGTACACAAGCTTGTCTGAAATTTCCTGTGCATCTTCTTACTTTGTCTAAAAAGCAATTGTTTTCCTTTTGTTATGCAACAATTGTCTTTGAGTAATTACCCATTAAGTTTTGTTTTAGTAATTACTTAGACTGTTAAAACAAAGCAAGCATGGATCTCTTGACCTATTTGAATCGACTCTGGTTCAACAGGAGTCTACAGTCAATATGGAGGTCAAGGTGTGTTATCTAAACTCTAAACTGTCACGACTTTCCTCTCAACCACAGTGAACTTGGTAACTTTTGTTGATTAAATAACAATTACATAATCAAATACCCAGCTCTTCTCAAAATAGACTGATGTAATTGGAGAGCGTGGAGAAAAATAGAGCTAGTAGGAGGGAAAGCGGCTCAACTGAAACCTAAATTTATTTGGATGCCATTTAGTGTAATGCTGTTTTGTGATTCAGCTGCAATATGTTCTGCTAGATCTACTGTTGCATACTTGATGCTCTGAATGCTGACGCCCAGGGATTATTTTGTGAACAGTCTCACATGGTTGGAGTAATTCTGTATTCATTTGCACGCACTTTTATTATGGGGTTTTGACTATTACTGCATAAACTCAGCTTTGATTTGTGGTTTTATTCCCAAATATGCTCTGTTCATCTGAATCCTGTTTTGTTGTGGCTTTGGGTTATTTGTAAGCTGTCTGTGCATTTGGTGTTCATCATCAACAAAACTCCAAACACTGTCTTTTGTAATGTATATTTGAGCCACACAATGTGTCATATTAAGGTAATGTTTTGTGTGCTTGGGGACTGTTGTGCTTCACACTGAGGCTGCTTTTGTCTCAGTCTATTTTCATGAGTACACTGGGAAACATTTATATGTTCAATTGTAATAATTCACAATGATAACATAAACTTTAAACCAGAATGGTTCATAGACATTGACATGGACCCTTTTTTTTGTTTTTTTGTCTCGTAGCTAAGTTTATTTTTAGCCGTGGGAAGATTTCACCATGATGATGGATTTTCAGCCTGTAAATGAATGATGTACCAGGGACAGAGACGACATGTGTTATGCTGTGTTTATTGGTTTGTTTATTGTTTTGTTTTTCAGTCACCTGCTAAAGCAGTATATAATGCTCGCCACTGGAACCAACCTGAACTACAAGAGATACCGGTGCCTCCCCTCTCTCGATCTCAAACCGCCCCAGTAAGACATCACTTGCTTTGTGGTTATAGCTGTTGTGTTTAGATTTACTGTGTTTTATTTGTTTTTCCAAACTAACAGGGGGCCTTGCGATTAGAACATCAGTGGGGGAAACGGAATTTTATGTTAAACGTTGTTTGAAATGGATGCATTAATTTTGCACAGTAAACAGGCAACTAAAGCAAATTCTAATAAGCAGGACCATTTGTTCACAAAATTCCCTGTGCCCTGTTGTCCACAATCCAGGATATTGTTTATTGGTCTCTGGGCAGTCAACAGTTCTGTATTAATTACTCTCATTCGTCTCTTTCTGTTCACATTGAGCTTTTGCCAAGTGCATGGTATTTTCTGCATTGAATTTATCCCATTGAAATAAGTCTTTGTTTAGAGATAAGCTAACCAGAGTCTAGGATTTAAAAGTTGTTGTTAACACTGCATGTGACATGTGTTAACAACACTTATGAAAGACTTGACAAACTATACAGCTGAGGTAAATCTTGCGGACATGCTATTAAGCAGATTTTGCTGCTTTGGTATGAGTCCCATTTCTTCTCTGTTTCCCCCTTAGGCCATTTTATCGAGCAGCGGCAGCAGTAGCAGCAGCAGTAAGGACAGCAACTCCCATAAAGATGACGGCCTATTCAAAGCCCCTCCACCTCCGCCCAAAGTCATTAAGTCAGAGACCATCCCCACACGACTCAACCAGGATATCGTCACGGCACTCAAATGCAGAAAGGAGCACAAGGAGGTAAAGTTTGAGAACACTAACATATTTTTAGATGTCAGCTTAACAACAGAGAGTCGCAAAGGTCTTATTCAGTTAATTGCTGATTTATATTCACTCTATTTGTTTTCATGCATTTTTGAACTAATGTGCTTGTTTTAGCCTTGGACAAGCTGTGCTTACACATTTGATAATGCAGTAAAAGCATTGTATACATTTAAAATTAGGACTGAACAATTTGGTGAAAATGTGTAATTGTGATTTCTCTGAGGGGTATTGCAACTGCAATTTTATTTGGGAAAGTGTTTTTTTTTTTTTTTCTTCACTTCAGCTTCACTTCCGATTTGTTGAGTAATAGACTCAAAGGATGGTGGTGGAGCTTATACAACACCAACGAAACATAATAACCAGTGTGTAGGATTTAGTGACATCTGGGGGCGGAGTAGCAGAACCAACTGAATCTGGGTACAACAGACTTCATGGAAGAGGAATGTAACAAAAACTCATCAATGAAAACATGATGTTAATTGTTGTATCATACAGCATTCTATTGATATATCCCCTAAAATATTATTATTATTTTTTTTTTCCCTGGGACATGGAAAGAAGAACAATTAAATTGCACCGTTTGTGGTTTGCTAATTGTGTTAAAAGCAATTGCTCAGCTCTATTTAAAATGTGAAGTCAAGATAAAAATTGATTATTTGAACCCTTGTGTAAGTTGGAGGTTTCACTGGGGATTGTTAGTCTAAACTCCCCTGAAGCCCATGTCATTTGCAAATGGGCTCTCTGGCTCCAAATCAATCTGTTTGTCAAAGATCCCATGAGGTAAAATGGTTTGAGCTAAACTGCCACTACTCACCGGTGTTGTCTGAGGCTGAGGTGTGTCTCGCTGAGCACACACACAGCATGACTGTTGATGTTGGCAAAAGGAGTCAACTGCTGATCAGGCCCCATACTCCACACGCTCAGCAGACTGATCAAGGGTATTGGCTCAGTCAGCTGTTGCTGATAATGAAACGGGTAGAGAGGACGTAAACAATAACCGCATTCCTCCCAGTGTGCTTGTGTATGTGCGCTTGTGCAAGTTGATTATATCTATAGACAAGTGCACTACGGCCAAATTAGCTGTAATTAACCTCATCTCTCTTCCACTAGCTGTACACGGTAGTGCAGCATGTAAAGCACTTCAATGATGTGGTGGAGTTCGGAGAGAATCAAGAGTTCACAGATGACTTTGAGTACCTGGAGACGGGCTTGAAGAGCACTCAGCCACTCAACACAAGATGCCTTAGGTAAGGAGGGGTGTAGAAAACATTTGGGGTTTTCTACAGGCCCATGAATGCAACCCTTTTTTTTGAGTGGCACATTGGACTGATTTTAATCTACAAAGTACCTCATGGAATTGATGAAATGGTACCGGTCCCTGTCACTTAACAGCTGTTCAATTCAGCAAGTGCTAGTCTGTTAATAAAGCAACTGGAGAAACTGCTGCTTCAGATGACCAGAGGTATATAATTTGTATGTAGCTGTCCTTAAAGTAAACAAAACTGCAATTGCAAAGCTATTAGAGAGCAGCGGGTAGCAGCATACAATGGTGTGTATGTTAAATTAAATTATTCACGTGGTATGTAAAAGTGGCAGTTTTTGATGAATCCTTTTAACTTTCATTGTTGTTTATGTACAACTATATTTTGCCTATTTTCTCTGCCCTGCTTTTATGGCTAACTTATGTTTTCGCAGTCTATTTGAATAATGGCAGGTTAAAATGTGTGTTTTTGTAGTATGGCAAAGTATACACAGCCTTTGTTTTATGGAAATAAAATCCACCCTGGATAGACAACCTAGATAGTTTTTATAAAGAAATGGCTGTAGGGAAGAGGGTAACATTTTAGAAATACAAAATGGGATGTATTGGAAATTAGATAGTAATATGGATTTGGAAGATTGGTGACCCACAATTTTTCTTAGTTTTCAACGTAAAACTGATAAATATTTGATCTAACCTTCTTTTTTCTCTCTCTCTCTCTCTCTCTCTCTCTCTCTCTCTCTCCCTCCCTCCTCCTCCCTCCCTCCCTCCCTCTCTCTCTCTCTGCTCCAGTATTATCAGCTTGGCTACAAGGTGCGCCATGCCAGGTTTCAGGATGCACCTGCGGGCTAGAGGAAAAGTGGCACAGGTTTTCAAAATGCTCAGTGATGCACCACAGCATCCGGTTAGTGAAACTTTATTTTTGCTTGAATCCAAACTTGAAGTGTACCTTCTTATGTGAACATAGATTTATGCAAATTGCATATACAGTGTCCTTTTTATTTTTATTTTTTTTAAACATGCTGCCCTCTTTTGATTGTCTTCTTTGAACCTTTCTAAAATCTCAGCATTTTTATTGTAATTGAATTTGCCTTAAGTAATTAGCTATGCTCATATGCTGTGAAACGACTTGACAGGGGTGAATTTAAAATTAACAGCGTGATGTTTTTTGTAATGTCCGCATTAACACACTTCATTAATGATCTGCTAATGAAGAGGATGTTGAATTTCTTCATATATATAATGTTATTTAAAGATCAAACTTTCTTGCAAGTTAAAGCCTTGAGCTTTGTTGTACATATTTTTAACTTTGGGTTATGCTTACTCTTGCCCTTTTACTTTCCCTTAAAGCTATTTTTTCTGAATTAGAGAAGTATCCAGTAATAGTGGAGAATGGATTAAGATTATTCCCTGTTTTTCCTGGTGTTCTGTGTCACCTTAGTTTCATCCACTTGGTTAAAGTTTGTTTCCACTGTTTAATCAGAACCTCGGTCTGTGCACGGCTTCCTTGATGTATATTCTGAGTCGGGATCGACTTAACATGGATCTGGATAGAGCGTGTCTGGAGCTAATGATCAAGCTGCTGGAGCTAGACCAGGACTACTCGGCTCACCAGGATCAGCTCACAGCAAAAGAGGTTGCAAAAGTCAAGGAGAAGATTAGGAAGCTGTGTGAGACTGTGCACAACAAGCATCTCGACCTAGAAAACATAACGGTTTGTTGGAGGGTTTAAGTCTAATGCAAATTTGAAAAAGATACTTTTAAATGTCATGCAGAATTTACATATTGTCTTTCCTCCTTTAGACTGGCCACCTTGCCATGGAGACATTACTGTCTCTTACCTCTAAGAGAGCTGGTGATTGGTTCAAAGAAGAACTGCGGCTACTGGGTGGTTTGGATCATATTGTAGACAAAGGTGGGTGCGTGGGATTCTACTGCACTTGTGTCAAAGCAGGTGTTTCGTCACTGTTTTAATGTTTCTGCGGAAATCTCTTGCCTCTGGATAAATGTAACAGCTGTTGACTTTCAAGTAGCTGCCAGGGTGTGTAATAGTCATGTATGTTGTGTTCGCGGTGTTTCTACAGTGAAAGAGTGTGTGCAGAATCTGAGCCAAGAGGATGACAAGGAGAACCTCGTAGCATCTTTATGGGGGGCCGAGAGATGTCTGAGAGTGCTTGAAAGTGTAAGTACTGCTCTGTCAAAGTGGGTTCTCTGCTCTGCATTAAAGTCGTACAAAAGTGACACTCAAGGGCATAGCGAGTAATTGAGTACTGAGAGCTGTGAATTGCCTGGTAAATTTTATTGTCACACAATAAAAGTCTGCGTTAAAGAGCTGATTGTCTCTTATCAACTATCTCACTTAAAATGCCATTGATCTGAAGTCTCACCTTGTATTTGGATTTTTGACTTTCAAGCTTTTTAATGTACTTTCCCTGCTATTGTTTATACTTCTCTCTCATCTTCTGCCAACAGGTAACAGTGCAGAACCCAGAAAACCAGCGTTACTTAATTGCGTACAAGGACTCTCAACTCATTGTCTCCTCTGCCAGGTGAGGCTCGTGACTATTATTGACTTGGCACAGACATTTTTTACAGTACCTTTGTACCGATATTATATTTCTACTGTTCCATTATTTTAAACGCTGTCTTACTGGTTGTTACGGCGTTTTAAAGTTATTTAGAAGATGAATAAATAAAACATAACACTTAATAGAAATGAAGGAATAGTTTGTGTAACACTGTTGGCAACAGAAAATGACATTACTTGTTTAGTAATTGCTAGCTAATGAGATTCTATGCTGTTTATGGTAATTACAGGCAAAGGTGGATCTTATCTTTAACCACCAATTAAACTCGGATTATTAGTTTGCACTGGTTGATGTGTAATATCGCTAGACCTATATGCGGTTCCACTAATTGTTATTAAGTTAATTCATTTTGTGTTTTTGAGTCTCCTTGCTCTTTATCTCTGCTTATGTTCGGCTCTTCCCGTGTTCTGTCATCCTTGTGCTAGTTCTCCTTAAAGTGTCCCTCATTTTGCCATTGTCTTTTGCTTTTTAACTTCTCACATCAATTTTTATTATCCTCCGTAGGGCTTTGCGTTACTGTGAGGATATGATCCAGCGGTACAGCAGGGCATTAAACAACAGCTCCCTGTCATCGTCTGGTGCAACACTGCCCCACTGCAGCTTCAGTAATGTGGGCAAGGCCGTGGAGGACTGTATGCGGGCTATCATAGGAGTGCTACTTAACCTCACTCATGACAATGGTATTCTCTTTTATAACCTTTATATTTCTTACATTTTCCTTTTTGTTTGATGTGTTGTTTTCTATTTGGATTGCTGTAATGATGACTCATATCAGTGGAGATTATTATTATTATAATAATAATAACAATCTTGTTGTCTGCAGAGTGGGGCAGCACTAAAACAGGGGAGCAGGAACAGCTGATAGTGACTGCTCTGAATTGCGTCCTTCGAGTCCCTCGGTACATTCCCCAGGAGCAGCGCTTTGACGTGCGAGTACTGGTAAGTGCGATATTCCAGAACTTGAGAAAGCACTTGGTGAGCGCAAACCTCTGCCAAGGCTTCTCTGTTTCCCCACTGTGTCACTACACTTTTTTATAACGTATTCTTTGAGCCGTGATCTACGTCCCTACAAAATTTCTACAAAAATGTTATCAAATCCCCACATTTTTGAGTTATGATGCTCACAAGGAGATAAACAAGGTGGAAAACATAACCTCCTTCCTTGGCAGAGTAATTATTGAAAATATATTCTCCTCCCCCTCTGTGTGAGACTTATTGTGTATTTTTGTTTTGTATCCCAGGGTCTCGGTCTGCTAATAAACCTTGTTGAGTACAGCTCAAGAAATCGCCACTACCTGGTGGACATGGAGTACACTGTTGACAACAGCTGTCTGGAAGACAGCCTTATTCAGCCTGCTGACCCAACGCAGTCGGACACAGTGGCAGAGTTGGCACCTCCAAGCACAGCTGAAGCTCAGGGAGAAGACGGCGACCAGGCCCAAACCTCTGGTGCTCTAGCTGCACTTGTGAAGGTTGGTATTGTGTCAGAGCTCATTAATAAATATTTTATTGTTACTCAAGTGTTCTTCCATCCAAAATTATTTTTAATCATGACTGCTAAACACTGGGCAGCAGCCTTGAACAAAAATATGTATTGTATGCACGAAGGCTGGGTGATACAGCAAAACAGGATATATAACATATATATAACATATCCTCTTCACTTTTTTCAAAAATGAAGTTTGAATGAATATCCAATGACCCACTATTTATTCGAAAATATTCTCACTTCCTTTCTAGCATGTGATTATTAACCAATTTGACCACTGCTCTGAAAATGGCTGGGAGCCAATAAGTAAAAAAGTCTGAAGTTGCACATGTTTTAATAACCAAGTGTAGCATACTCCACTTTACTGAAACCATAAAACTCAATTGAGCAGCAACTCTAAAATCATTTTCATTTTCAAGACTTGTTTCAGAGTATTGGTTCCCAGTCAGTAACTGATCATAAAACTAAGAAACGGCCTTAAGTCATGTTGCTTCCTTTTTATGTCTTTTGAATCAGTCCACATTTGTGCTTTGAAATGATGTCTTTATTTCTAGTTCTTCCTGGAGAGAGAGCGTGCTGCCATTCTGGCTGAAGCCAAAACTGATGACCTCATCAGCGAAGCACCGAAGCCTGCACTGGACCAAAGTGGAGAGTGGAAGGAGACGTCTGGTGAGATCCAGTGGGTGGCGTCTGAAACCTGTGACCAGAGCCAACCCGAGAAGAAAGAGGAAGAGGATGAAGAGTTGGACCTAAATAAAGGTAAGCGAAACGCTGCACAAAAGGTTATTTTGGACTTTTTACCTCTTTGTCCATTTGATTTAACTGACCGGTGAGAAGTTGCCGGTATTTAACCATCCCTCAACAGTTATTATGAGTTATTGTGGAAAGTTATCCCAAGGCCATGTTCAGACTTTGTTTGGGGCTGTCCAAGTAAATGAAATTCAATGCAGTCTCCAAAGAGACGGAGCCTGGTGCCACTAGTGTGGCCAAGTTGATAAATGCACAGTGTGTTTGCTTTACAATAAGATGAGAAAAAAAAAAAAAACATTGGCCTGTGATAGTGGCCACATGTAAATCAATGTATGGGAAACACTGAGCAGTGTAAAAAAAAATACATTAAGTTCAATATAAAACTGAATGGGTCAGAGGATGTCGGCTGTAAA
This sequence comes from Solea senegalensis, assembly GCF_019176455.1. Classification (NCBI taxonomy): domain Eukaryota; kingdom Metazoa; phylum Chordata; class Actinopteri; order Pleuronectiformes; family Soleidae; genus Solea; species Solea senegalensis. The sequence continues at coordinate 15,311,376 of NC_058035.1, forward strand.
GCTCAGGCTAAGATCTTTCAAGCCTAGATAAATGTGCTAAAAGTTGTGGATGTGATTACTGCATGGCAGCACCTTCATTTGCTTCTTCACAGCTCAGCTAATTAGCTGGGACAAGAAAAAAACATGTTTACTCTGAGGCAATGGGACAGAGTGTCTTGTTTATGTTTCATGTCTGTACATTTGTCGTATTCCACTTGATTATGAAGCCTTCCAGAGCTGCAGCAATTAGTTATGAGCAAAAATCAACCATTGCCTGACTTTACTCTCTCATTGCTCAAATGCAATTTTCTGAATCGTAGTAAACCAAACGATTAATGGAGTAAAAATGTGGCTTTTAATCACTAATTGTCAAAGATTCTAAGTTGTTGACACATTTTACATTTGCCATGATGTACTTGCCCACAGGTTCCTGATTCATTATCAGTCATAAGATTATGAAATCACTTTAAACGGCTCATGTTCTCATGTATGCGTGACCAATCTTTATGTGTTGTGTGTAAATAATGTAAACATTTCGAAACTGCCCAACGCTAACAAAAACAGTAAAATAATTAGGGATCGTTGCAGATTTCCCTGAATTTTTTTCTTTCCTTTCTACAACAGACTGTAAAAGTGACTGTTTCTTCTTTTTGTCTCGTGTTTGCTGTAGCTCTGCAGCACGCGGGTAAACATATGGAGGACAGCATCGTTGCCTCCTACACGGCTCTGCTGTTGGGCTGTCTGTGTCAGGGCAGCCAGGTGAGAATATCCAGGCACACATTACACTTGGAGATAGTTTCTCATGCGCTCAAAAATATTAATGTTGTTTTCCATGCTCCTGTCTGTGCCCCCTCCCACCCCAGATAAATGTGACTACTGTGAGAACGCATCTACCAAAAGGGGATTTCTCCATCATGACAGAAATGCTTAAGAAATTCTTGAGTTTCATGAACCTCACGGTGAGTTTGGCTATCAGCACAGTCTTTGCTGACATTAATTAGATTCATTCATTTGCATGGAACTGTAAACCTGCACACTGAGAGGCATTTTTTTTTGTAAAAACATACACAAAACAATCCCCAAATTTTTACCGAAGTCGCAAAAAGCCATTTAATTGGGCTCATTGATTTGTGTGGCTTGGAACAGATAGCATTTTTTGAGGACCAGTGGTTTCATACAATGATTCATTTCCATTTTCACATCAAATAATTGCTGCTATTGCACTATGGCGGCAACTCATTTCTCAGAAAATACCAGAGATCAGATGGAAAAGCAAGCTTTTACCTCTGTTTATCTCATTATTGGAGCAATTTGTGAAAACATAATGTCTCAAATGGCTGTAGAGGCAATTGATATGATCGATATCCTGTATGAAAAGCCTCTCTTGATTTTCTCCTTTTTCTAAAATCGGAAATGTCTCGATAACTTTTGAGCTGCTCAGAAATAAGTGCTGTGGCAGTAATGGAGAATTAAATACAACACAACATGTCTGTCAATGTGAGCCAACAATCAATTAAATGTTTATTATGTTTATTTTTGAGGTTTTTATCACAGGCTCAGAAAAAAAAAAAGCAGAATCTGAAAATGAGCTATTCTCTTTAAATGTTTGAATAAGTCACATTTAATTGTGTTTTTAAAACTTCTTTATGGATAGAAAACCAACAATGTATTAAATCTTTATTATATCGTGATTTTAAGTCAATTATAATTGTTATTTTATCATTGCCAAGGCCGAGAGGAATTTTTGTATATTTTTTTGGATTTATGTTGATGCTTGAATTACTTTTCAGTTTAAACAATGTGTGTGTGTGTGTGTGTGTATGTATATATATATATATATATATATATATATACATAAATACATACACACAGAGTATGTTGTGTATGCTTGCATGACTGGAGGGTCGAACGTACTTGACAATCAGCAGAGAAGCACAGAAACAGCATGCTGGTGTTCTCACACTCCTGTTTTTCCCCCCTCACAGTGTGCAATGGGCTCCACGGGACAAAAGTCCATCTCGCGGGTCATTGACTACCTGGAGCACTGTTAACAGACAGCCAGACAGCGGACTCACACTCCGACTGCACAGAAAAGGGATCCCAGGCTGTTCTGGTACCGCTGCATAACCGGAGCGACAAGGAGTCACTGGAGCAGCTTTCCCGCGTCTTCGCGTGATCCTGCGATCACTCTGAATTTTCACCGATAGATACTCTGATGTGCATTTAAATGCACAAATGCAAAACATGCAAGTACAAAAGTGACACTTCCTCTCTCAACCAAAGCCCCTGCTTAACTCACAGATGTGCTGATTCTTCTCGTTCCACACGACTAATGTGGCAGTGAAGAGTCGGATAAACTCGAAAGGTTCAGGATTCACTCCTCAGGAAACTGGGAATCGGGTAGAGGCCTCCGAGTGCTCCAAATGCGGAATGTCAAACACAAAGAGGGAATCGAAGCGGACGTCCTTTTGAAATGTCCTAAAATAGGGTTGAGGGCAACGGGCCACGGGATTGGAGCCTCCTGTCTATTGTCAGGTCTCCGCTCTCGGTCGCTCAGCTGGAGCACGAACCTTTGAATCACATTTCATGGACGATTACATTTTAATCTCTGCTCATCTATGTCAACGCCAAGGGTGAAATCATTGATTCGCATGGAAAACAATCATTTTCATGGATGTGTTGGTGACATCTCTGTTCTTAAACTTGTGTGAAATGATTTTACACACATGCATCTAGTTTAGCTATGTGTTTGCAGTTGGTTTGAATGTTTTAAGGGAAAGAGTCTTTTTTTTTTCTTCTTTTTTTTCCAGCTTTGATTTTAATGTTTTCATTGTATTCATTCATTTTAGCAAACTTTGTGAGTTAGACGAGGAGATAGGAGTTCTCATGTTTTTAGATTTGTTTTGTTTTTTATCTCGAGGGCATTTTCTTTTTCCACCCAGGTTATGAATTGCTTTTAACAAAATTAGGGCTGTGTGATGAGCTGGCTTTGATAGGATTTTCTTGATTTGACAGGTAATGAAAAGTGGGAAACTACACACTTTCATGAATTTTGGTTTGTTTAGATAATATACATTTTAATTCATTCAACAGTTTGTAATTACAGTATGCATATAATGAATTTCTCACAAAGATTGATGGTTGTGCTTCCCCCCGTTGAATTTATCATGAAGTTATTTTTTAATGTATTTAATTTAATGCTTTTTTGTATTTTTATTTCTCCTTTGTAAATGGAAAGTCTTTACCTCATGACATAGCATTTGTGTGTAAACTTTCACGTCATGATTCATTATAATATACCCCATGAGACACCGCTCAGTGGTTGGACAGATATGTATAGTAATCACAGATTTAACAGGCTTAATTAATATTGTTTGGTCCTCAAACCACATCAAATTTCAATAAAACTCGCATTCATTTACATGGGAGATGCCATGTTATCCTAATGTTATTTCATGTGAGTTTTCGGCGTCCAGCCATGCGTAGCTTCATGTTTTTACTCTCTGTATCATCGTGTGTCTCCATCAAACATGGCGTGTCAAGCTTCCATTTATTTATTCTTTCACGGCGTCATTTTCTTTGTGATGACACAACCAGACGTTTGGAGACGCATCCGTCTTGTACTGCTCACGTGTACGATCACTGATTTCAATGACAGCCATACCTGTATAAGCAGATGAGGTGTAACTGGTTTATAAGGCCCGCAGTGAACACACCTGCAACTGTTTACTGTTCTGTTTCCTTTGCAAATTCTGGTCTGCATGTAAATACTCTGTACATGGTGGTTAATGGACATTTAAAATGCTTAGACTACTTTTTTCCCCCTGAAGCTGATATTTTTTATTTTATACAATATTTCTGAGTTATCGTTTGGAAAAAAACAAAAAAAAAAACATCGCAAAATAGTTTGTACTGTTTCAAGGACGTTGTCTTTGGTTACATGTAAATAGTTGTATCTCAAAATGAAAAAAAATATTGCTACTTTCAATATACTCACCTTGTTTTCTTCCTTGGAATAATTGAGCTTTGTTTTTGGCCGTCTGAGCTACAGGTGGCTAATGCTTCCAAACAGAAGTGATGTCTTAGTTTGCTTTGTTATTCATGTGTGTGTGTGTGTAGCAGCTGCTGAATACTGAACTGTGTGTGTGTGAGAGAGAGAGAGACCTCTGCTTCTTTTTCATCCTTGACAAAGAGTTTGCGTCCAAAGTGTGGTTGGTGTACTTAACAGTACTCAGTGGTGACAGTTTGTGGACACGACTCTCCGACTTGACTGACTGTTGCTTAATGGAAACAAAAGATTCTTGTTGCACTCGGAGTCAAACTTACAAATAGCTCAGGGAGCTGGGGGAATGTAGTAAAACACTATCTGGCAACAGTGATGCCATGCAGGCGACAGCTGCGTCAACTGTGATCTAACAAGCGGTAACAAATGTGGGCTTTAAATCAGCAACGTCAGGGGTTTTCAGGGCGGGGCAACGGGATTAGTTAAGAGTGCGCAAATGGTGCTCAGTTATGTCTTTAATGTGTCATGGCACAGCATGTAAATATGAGGTGACACAGGCGGTGGTGGAAGTACATTTAAATTCGAAACGGCAGAAATCTTGCATGTAGATGACCGCCGCGCTCTCCTTTCATCCACCTTTGCACATTATTCATGCCAGGTCTTCAGTCATTCGCAGTCAAATGCGCTGAGATTATTCCCCCTTTGATGATCGGTGGCAGCGAAGAAGATGAGAGTAAACATGGGGGGGCAAGATGCCTTACTATAGGTTAATGAGATTGATAGGATGTCCTCCAGTGAGAGAGAAACGGATGCAGAGCGCAGGGGATTAACGCTTCTCAACTGTCAATCAAGGGCGTCTCAGAGAAGCTGCACAGCCTGAGGCGAAGAACTACAACTGAATTTTACAGCTTCCCCCAGCATCCATTCTTTCCATCTACCACAGACTCTGACTACAATTTCCCTGACTCCCCCCCCCCACCCCCGATTTGTCCTCCCAGTCGTGTACCTCTCCCCTGTGCACAAGCTGTACTTTTCTTTTGTGGTGTTTGTTTATTGTGAGATTAACTCCAGCAACAAATGACCTTTTAATACCATGTGGCAGCATTTGTCGTTCAGTCACACTTCACACCGTGTTGTGAATGGAAAGATCGACTGGGCGATTAGTCTTATTTGTTTTCTTGTTATTATTTTTGTAATATTCCTGTGGGCAGATGGATTCACAGCTTTAATGCCACTAGGTGGTGTGAGCACTCTGACCACTGCCAAAGGCTAAGGTGAAGCACACACACACACACACACACACACATCATCAGTGGTGTTGCCTACTGATTTCCCCTCAAGCTGTAAGAAGTCTGCTGTCTTCAGAGAGATAAACGCCCTCGTCTCACTGATGCGGTCACACACACACACACACACACGTGCACGTCCTGGAGAGTGGTGAAACATTTATGAATAAGCTCAGTGGTTTTCTCTGCTGACCATCAGCGCCTGTATTCGGTGAATTTAAATCGAGCTGTCACCTCACCTGCGCGTCAACACGTGGAGCACGGACGGGAGCCGGCAGAGGCATTAATCTTTTACATCTGTGTGTTCTCACTGCTTTTTGATAATGGTCACGAGTGAAGACTCCAAAGAGAATTTGGGGAACAAAACAAAAACCCTGCTGCTGCCACTCAGCTCTTTGATTCATGTCAATTTCACTGCACTTGATCGTGTCATTAAGAGAACCAACTGAAACATGAAGGTGCAAAAAAAACCAAACAAACAAAAACGCAGTGTTTTTAAAACGGCACTGAATTATTTACATAAGCGCAGAATGAAAGTTCCACATTCACAATTTCACTTGAGAGAATATAGCAGTCTCACAACAGAGATTGCTGTTGGCGAAATGTAAATAAAAGATGAGGTTAGCAGTATTTTTTTTCTATATTGTGCACAAATCCCATAAAAATACAAAACCCGGCATTCTTTTCTATTTTCCTCTATTCCTCTGATGCCACTTGTAGATCGACAATAATGCCACGCTGACATCAGTAACATGACTGTAGTTACTCGGATTGACTGATTATTCAGTTTGTGATGTTCACATGAGTTGCTATTGGACTATTTCTGTTCACGTGTCACAGTCATACTGTTATGACTCACGCCTACTTCACGTTGTGAAAATTCTAACCTGAGGACACTAATGTCTGCGTGATCAGAGTGAGACTAGAATACGATGGGTCCCATTTTTTTTTTACTTATTCTGAATATGATCTTATGTTGGGGGTCCAAGTAATCGTACATGTGACATTACATGCCTCATATTCAGATAATTGTTATTATCAATCTGGTTAATATCAGCTGGTCATGGCTCGTTACACACTCTGTGGTGCAGTGATTAGGACTGCCGCTGGTTTGAATCCCAGACTTCCCGTGAGGAGTCGGCACATTAACCCCCGTGTTTGTGTGGGATTCTCACCGTCCAAAGGGTCACAGAATATGAGACGTTTAGTTGCTCGTAGATGTGAGTGTGAATGATTGTTTGTCTCTGTCCAGAGTGATGATGGACGGCTGCCTGTGCCTTGTAGTAAAGATGTAAAGTATAAAGTAGATCTGATCCGTGCTTAAGAACAAAATACAGTATTTACTTACTGCTCACTGCTGCTAGACCAGTGAAGCCAGTCTTTCCCCCAATCTAACTTGTGCTTTTCAATTTTGTCTGTCAAGGCAGATTAAGTCAGAGGGTAGACGAGCTGAACTGGAGGTACTCTCCTGGATACACTGGGATTCACGTGGATACACTGAACATACCCACTCTTAACCCAATTAGGATCTCTGCACTTGACCACAGTGCTGGGCAGGGAGAGAGTCGGCGCTTAATGAGTTGTGCACAAGCCATGAATCCTTTTATTTATTTATTTATTTTTTTTGTTACTTCACTACAAAGGGTTTATTCGCTTTGTCTACCAGTGCGGCCCTATGTTCTGCTGCCACAGCACACCGTGCTCTGTGGCTGAAACACATGCTGTCACTAGTGTCTTGTTTACTCTCGCGCAAGTATATTTGTACACAGTTAACCAGGCGAGTAAAAAAAACACACACACACACACAGAGAGAGAGAGAGGCCCTGAAAACACCTCACAATAGTGTGCGACACGTCAGACGTGTAAACACAAATACCTTCACATCCCAACAGAGAGAGGTACACACGCCCCTCTCCGCTGACACACGTGAGGGCAGCTCCTCATGTTTAATCTCGCCCCTTTAAATCATTGAGTAGCACGACGGAAAGACTCAGCAGCTCATCTGTATTCCTGCATGTGCGTGACCTGCACTCTAACGGATGGGCTTTGTCCACGGACGAGCCAGATGAGAAGCAGAGCAGAGTGCTGGTATTACTACTCGACACTGCCTTGCTGCTGTTCTCCATGTCCAGGCTCTGTCACTCTTCTCTGTGTCAGTGGCAGAGGTGTGAAGCCTGATGGCTGTTGTGGTTTTTTGTACGCTTATGTTTTTGCGTCTGTCAATCTGAGTGTGAGCATTCGGGCTGGAAGCTGTGCCGTGTCATGGGCACGTACGTGTGTGTGTGTGTGTGTGTGTGTGTGTACTACTTGTATTTGTGTACCTATCTTTGTGGCATAAACACTGACCTTGTCAGGACTGGTAGCCTTCATGGAGCTAAAACCTGGTCCAAGTGCAGCAGAAACCTAATTTGTGAGGAACAGGTTAAGGGTAGGGTAAGCGGCTAGGGATTGCATTATGTATGTGAGTGTGTGTATGTGAGTGTGTGTAGGCTTGTCTTTCTACCTGTTTTTGTGGCCTTAACAATGACCTTGTCAGGGCTGGTAGTCCTCATGGAGACAAAACCTCATTTGTGAGGAACTGGTTAAGTTTAGGGCTGAGATTTATAGGGAAGGTTAGGGTTTATTACTGGATATGGGTAAGGTTCTCGGCTGTGTGTGTGTGTGTGTGTGTGTGTGTGTGTGTGCATGTCTTTAGTAGGCTGTGCCCGGAAAATATTTTCAGCTGCTTTACAAGTCACTATTCACTTGTAAAACAAAGTCACTGCAGTATTTTTGTAATGGAAAACCAACTTAAACTGTGCCGTGCCAAGGCGAGCTGGGACCATAGGTGGGAAAGGGGCTTTAGAATGGAGTTACCTTTGTAACGTATCGTGAAATTGCAAAGTAATATGCATGAATATGAAAGCCATGGTGCATGATTTAAAAAAGAAATGAGAGCGGTGTAAAGATGAGATGTTAAATAGATGAATGATGTGATGCCGTTTCCTTCTTGTCTGTCTGAAACTCTCGCGAACATGAGAAATGACGTCAGCGGCGGACACACCGAGCTTGTTTCATTAAAGACTTTGACCTCGAGATGCCAGGGAGTGAGCCGGACATCGTTGCTCTGTACATGCCTTAGATTTAAAAAAAAAGAAAAGAAAATGATCTCCTGTCTGCTGTCAGCACACACACACACACACACACACACACACTGAGTACACATTCTTAAATCATTTGCAGTGTAAGGATCTATATCTGTTTATAATTGAATCCTCGCTGCACAGATGATTCTGAGGCTGTTTGCGGTGAACAGAGTCTAAGTGTGTGTAGGCTGTGCTGGAAGAACATCATGACGAGTCCTGTGACACACACTGATTCACGGCATCTGCAGCGCGTGTGCCACTTCTGACATCATGTGCAACATCGGGAGAATTTGACCCACAGACGGGATTTAGCAATAAATACGACATGTGAACACAGGTTTGTCCTCCAACCAGACAAATATGTTTGAGTTGAATTGCAAAGAGATCTATGTATTATTATATATTCATATTGTGTGATGCATTGCAGCACTCTCCTTTCCCCCAACAAAGGTTCATTTGCTTGGTCACCAGAAGTGTCTGTAAACCTGCAGACAGTGAATGTGTCTCATATATCTTTTTTTGTGGTGTCTCTTAGTTATTTAATCTAACTATGGCAAGGAGAGCGTGCACGTACCTGTGATTGGCAGAGAGAGAGAGAGAGACAGGGAGTGGGAGGCTCGCGCGTTGCCAACAGTGTGATAAACCAGCAGATTTTTATGGTTTTGCTGTTGACTCTGTGATCTGCCGGCCTGCAGAACACTTTAAACAAATGAGATGTCAATAGTCGGCGTAATCAGTTAACACACTGAGTTTAGTGTTTACCGAACAGCTGTTTGCTACAGTCATGTTTGGTATCATTACTCACTTTCTCCCTCCTCTACCTCTTGTTTGGCACTGGTCCGTCTATTTTAGTCTCCCTCTGTCCCTCCTGTCCAACTTTTCTCTGACTTGGCTGATTTCATTGCCAGAGATCTGTGTGATTAACTGCCCCTGTGAAGCATTTAAGGGCATGTCAGCCCGACTACTCCAGACCCCCGTGGTGTCTGACAAACAAACCAAAACATCAGCTGCACAGGCCTCTAACTAGAGTTGGAAGATCTCCCTTTTCCCTCATCTAATGATACTTCTCCAGAGGCTGGCATTCAGCACAGGAGCAACATTTAATGCAGCACTGAGATACGACAATACTGAATCTGCAGTGGCACAGCAGAGTTTAAGTTGTATAATAAATTAGCTGTGGCAATATCTCCCAGATGTCATTAACCAGTACACTGGGATATCTCAGTGAAGGTGCTTTTCAGCTGTGTCAGACGTTGCTGCTCCAACCGATCACCTGTGAGTACAACAGACCTGAAACACTTTCTTTATCTTAATTATTTGAATCTCAGGGCAGCTTGGATGGAATTAATATTAATCCTCTGCTGTGCGAGGCTGAGGCACCTCGCAGAAGGCCGGGGGGGGGGGAGCATGCCAATAGCCTGTTCAAGTAAAACTTTCAGTATCACAGGGACTGTGGCTAAACGGCGCTTTGCGGGGTTTTGAATTCAGAGCTGCGGCTTCACACAGGGATGTGAAAAAAAAGGTGGAATTCACACCAAGTCTTCAAATCCAGAGAATCGTTTGGTTTCATCCACGTCTGGCTGTTCTGCAGTCGCTCTGAACGCAGCAGTGGCACAGTATAAGCTACCACATGTCAGGAGTGTACGTGCTGTGAAGTGCAGGACCTAGATTTAACTCACAATGGTGGACATTCTTTTTTCGAGTAGAACTCTTTAGCACCATAATCTGCACAGGGAATAATAATAATTGGCCGGATGCTTTTAATGTTAAGAGAGTTTTCATTTTGATAACCACTCTCCAGTCTCTTTCTGGCAGCACTGCTATTTGGCTCTTTTACTTTATACGATGATTTTGTGAAGTGTTTATGTAAATTTCGGTCCAAATTTATAAATATTCCCAGAAAAGCTTCTGTCTGCCGTCTGGTGCTGTGCAGCGTGCTGCTGGTTGTTAATGGTGTTTATGCTGAAAACAGCTGCTTGCTTGTTGTGCGTGAACTGGGGATTGAAAGAGATGCTGAGATGCGTCACATCAGAACCGCACAGAGCGGCCCTCCGTGGGCTCGCAGACACGTAAATACCACTTTATTTTCCTCCACATGAGGGTCGCGGGGGGTGGGGCCAGTCCCAGCGGACATAGGGTGAAAGGCGGGGGTCGTGTCCATCACAGGGCAAACACACAGAGACAAACAACTATTCACACTCACACCCGAGGTCAATCCAGAGTGTCCAATTAACCTCTGCATGTTTTGGACTGTGGGAGCTAATCGATACAGGATTCGAACCGGTGACCTTCTTGCTGTAAGGCAACAGCGCCGGCCACGACTCGCCATGTGATTTTCTCTTTATAAACACATCGATTCGTGTCCTCCTGCTGTCTGTTTGCATCCAGCCAAATCACGTGCTTTAATGTGTCATAAAGTGTTTTTTATGTTGTGCCTGTAAAGGCTAAACGGACCGGCGCACAATATAAATCTACGTAAAGATGAACGTGGATCAATAGTAAAAGCAGTATTACAATAAAAGGGAGAAGTGAGCGGTTGCCAATGTTTTTATGTGAGATGTCTTCTGTATTTCCTTTGGAAAAACAGGAAGACAGTGATGCTCCTGAGAGCTGTATCTTCTCTGTTCTCGGTAGAAGGCAGAAGACAAACAATAAGGTGGGGAAAAAAGTAAAAAAACAAACGAAATCTTTCTTGTAGTCAAAAAATAAATAAATAAAAACAATTTAGCACCCTGGGGTGAGGGAAAGTTTGTGGTTATACTTGCAACAAAGGAAAGGGTTTTGTCTCCTCGATCGCTGAGCGGAAATGTGTTTTGCATTTTATTTTTGCTTGAACAGATTTGCTGCAAAACTGCTTAGGATTTCCACATCGCAACTCGACTAACCTGCTTTTTAGAGCTTTTCCTCACAGGAACTTTTACACCACCCTGTTTTGGATCTTGGGATTTTCCCTTGAAGTTGGTGACACTTGCAGTTAATTCCCTGTGAGGATGCTAACAGTTTGGAGCGAGGCAAACAAACAGGCCTGTATGTCCCAAATGGAGTGTTACACTCAGTCTTGCAGCTGCGTGACAACACTTAGCCTGATTCCTATTATGTGGGAGTATTTGTAAGCGGAGTCTAGAGTTCGGGTTTGTGCAAACAACTTTTTTCACTCTGCATTCATCATCCAAATCCAAAATGTTGTCAGATGTGTAATGAAGAATCTCGGGAGAAGGTGCAGTGTTTTTTTTCTTTCTTTTTTCTAATTAGCATGAACTCATGCAGCGATAACACTGAAACTTTTCTCAGGTAAATGACCGGTGTGTTCACCGGAGCCTGGGTGTAGTGAGGGGAGATGAATAGCCTCGGGCCATGTTATACTCCTCAGTTCAGCATTATTGGTTTCTGTATCTTCAGGTAACTCATTTTCCAGTTTTCACTGCATGGTCAGGAGCACATTATGAGGAAATTTGAAATTCAGTGTTTGCTTGGAAAAAGAGCTCCTTCACCATCAGAATTAATACACAAACTCATTATAAATAAGAATGACTCGTGTTCGTTTTATGACCACGGGCAACCGCAATTCGGATTTGTAAACATGACTGACTTTCCTCACTCCTTTAAATGAAAAGTTCAAGATTTGAATCTATGATGTTATTTATAGGCACACAGAGACAAAACTGTGAGTATCCTACGTTTGTGATTTTGTTTTAACACACGATTTTTATAAATGTTTAATTTATCCAACGTGCAAACATCTTAACCAGCTGGTTGCCTTGAAGCTATAATCTGAAGGAGGACTGCAGACAGACTTGGTCTGTTTTTCTTTATTATTCAAATGGCGTGATGTTGAAATGAATGTTGACCTTTTGTCTTAATATGCAAGAAGGAATAGACCACGTCTGACCATGGCAGTATTGAAAAAATGCAATGGTAAGGTTTTTAAGGTTGTTTTTTGTTGTGCATAATAATAATAAGTTGCTTTATTAAGGGTTAACGGTTTGCACCAGTCACACAGAGTCAAAGATGACAGATCACAGCAGAACAGAGACGGTGGTTTCTCCGCCACAGCTGCGGCACGCTTCATCGACATTGATGCAGCCGTGGTATTTGAGTAAAATGAGTCTCACCTTGTTTTTGGACAGGAAAAAAAAACCTGACACGTTCTCACACTCTCTCTCTCTCTCATTATACCGTTGCTATACCTGTCACTGGTTTCCTCGCAGTTAAATTAAACAATTTCACATTTTTCTTTCTACAAGTTGTTGAAAGACATTCTAGGACTGTCTGAAGTAAAGTTGACAAGATTTCTTTCTCTTTTTTTTTTTTGTTGAGAAAACCCCGGAAAAACGTAGAGTAAATTCTAAAATAAACTAGAAAACTCACAGTTTTCTGTGTCTTGTCAGCGTAGACCTCTGCAGCGGGGAGAAATAATTGAAGTAATGTAAAAATAACATTCATTCAGCACAGCTGTTTGCGGCGCTATGTTCCGTCACACATTGCTGCCGGGTCAGCCTGAAATAATTTGGGGTTCAGTGTCTTGCTCAAGGACACTTAAGCAGAGGAAACATTTCATTTATGAAACAGCCAGAAATGTTGCATTTCTGTGCAAACTTTACATACAAATGTACAGTTACAACAGGGTATAATTGCATGGGAATACATTTGTAACAGCGGCGTAATATTATTAATATTTTAATTCTAATGCAATTTCCAGCTTAAAAACAATGGTGATGTGTTATTTTACAAAGATGATTACACATGTTTTTTTCCCCAAAATTATATGCGGGTTTGTCTTGGTAATGAGAATTACTGTATAGACTATGATCAGTGTAATACTTTCATTAATATCTTATATCAGTATATACAGTTTCCATTGTGCTTACTATAAAATAGGATGGTATTACCATGATATTGTATTACAACGTTATCACAATGCCATTGTGTTATTGTATTGTAAGGTAAAGTGTACTGTTATATACTGTTTCAGCGTGGCTGACATCCTACAGAGCCATGGTGAAAATGGTCCAAACAACAATATAGAAGTGACCTTTATCCTTGTTGGCCTGCGAGCCAGCGTGAGCTGATGAATGGTCGTATTAAACAAAGACGGCCTGGGTTGTTTTTGTATTGCACAGCTGACGGCAAAGGAACAAATGTGACAAATGCTGTGAGCTGCAGCACATTTGTGCTGTTACACCTGCACACCGCACACGGCCCTGTCTTTGAACACCAAAGTGACCATGTTATTGAATGTTCTTTAAAGACACAGAGTGTTAAATGTTGCAGTGCCGATGAAGTTGCATTTGAATTAGCCTCACCACACCAATCCCTTCACACTGTGTTGTAGAACATGTATATGTATATATATACATAACGCCTCCAGTTACGGCGCTTTTCCAGTATACAGATCTAGCACTGCTTGATGGGGTCGTCGTAGCACGGCTGCACGAACGTGCCGTAACATCATTTTAAACACGACCCAAACGCACAAACTACAGTTCTTTTCAGTGTAACTGAATCATTAAAATCAGATTACTTCAGTACTTCCTTCCTTGACACACTTCACAGAACTGAAACAGCTGAACAGGTTCCGGCTCACGGCAGTGCTGTCGCTAAACACACCAGACTCTTGTGTTAAATATTGAGATTAATTCGAGATTTTCTTGCTAAATGTTGGAGATAAATTAGGATTTTTTAAGTTTTTTAATCGATCTACAGTACGGCATTATTCGGTTTGACTCCTGTGTCAGACGTCGCACTCATCACTCTTCCAGTGACGACACTCGCAGTCTGTCAACGTCACATTTCAGTATTGGCTCAGCTCACTTGGAACTTCGCCAGAGCACCAAGTACCAGGTACTATCACTAATGGAAAAGCAAAATAATGGAAAATTAGAGTCGAGCCGTGCTGTGCTGTGCCAAGTCGTGCTAGAACTGTATAGTGTGAAAGCGCCATTTGCAAAACTCAAAAGATTAGTTTGTCCATGGTGGCGTTACGTGAGGCTGAACCAGCTGTTGATCTAAATAGAAAAGGCACACACTCATTTCACCTAAAGTTTACACACTAAAAAAGAAGCTCTGCACACTGGAACAGACAAGGACTTCAACCTAATTGAGAGTTAAAGCCAGAAATGAAGATGGGAAATATGAACTTGCTCCCCTCCAAATGTTATATTACTGCATACAGATGACATGATATGAGCTGAGTCTAAGCCTTGGGGAGAATAGAATGATAAGCTGCTCTTTTTTTACATACTGACGATTTCTCTCGTTAGAATATCTGAAAAAAAAAAAGGCTCTGAAGGATCTTCAGTGGATCAGGAGGTCATTAGATCGGAGGCAAAATTGAATATGTAATCACAACTCTCATTTATTCCTTTCACATTGTGATCGTCCACCAGGAGCAAGTCTGATGTGATTGTTTCCATTATTGATCGGCACAGGGAAACATAATCTGTACTGACACCCACAGCTCTCATTTAAGAGTCGAGGTGAGTTTACCAGGCATGAAAACACTCTAAATTGAGGTTGCCGGCATCGAAGTGGCTTTGTTGTTCTTCATCCATGGGTGACTAAAAACATTTGCACAGTAAAACCAAAACAACAACGCATGCCTCCTTTGCTCTCCCTAAGCTCCTGCCCCTATTGAGTGATTCTGGTCGACTCTGGAAAGTTCACTTAGAGTTTCTGCATCTATGCTCTGATTATCCTCACTGGGCCAGGCGGAGCTACACCTGGAACTGGAAAATAAATAACTAAAGATCTGTTCTGAAGAACAAATTATACACAGAGGGAAGAAAGCGTAACCTCCTGACTCTCTTCTGTCTCTCCACTGCTGCTTTTTTCCTCTTTCTGCCTCCATGAGCTTTTTTATTCATCCTCACAATCCCAGTGTCTGCAGTCGCTCCAGTCTCCTTCTTTATACTGTGTTTTTGCTGGATTGTCACAGGCTGCTGAAACACTTGCTTTTGTGCTCGTGCAGTTGTATCGACTGTGTATGTGTTGATGTATACATGTCATCGCATTTGTGTTGTCTTCTCTGTGTTTTCTGCATTTTAATTCAAACGTGTTTTATTGTGTTTCTGTATTCAGCCCACAACGTGTGCCTGTGTCTCATTGCTTATTTAAGGTCGTCATGGAAGCAGCAACTGTGGTCAATGTGAAACAAATCCTCCTGCATGTTACTCTGACCTGTTGTGTGTGTGTGTGTGTGTGTGTGTGGTTTTAATGCAGGGCCACAGCAAGCCTTTATGGGGCCCCAAGCAGAATTTGATGTGGGGGGCCCACACACCATGGAGAAATATAATCTAGGTAACAGTCACAATCACTTTTGGTGAAAACATCAGGACACAACCAAGGTTAATATAACGAAAAACGAACAAAAAACTAGCTAACTAGATAACTAAATGAAACAAACAAACTAATATTGCAGCGAAAATGTGTTTAGTTTTCGTCTTTGTAAATTTATCCAATCCAATCCAACTTTATTTATAAAGCACTTTAAAAACAACAACAGCTGAAACAAAGTGCTGTGCTGTCAGAGATAAATTAAAAACAAATAAAATATAAACAACGTGTGACCTAATAGACCTAAGAATAAAACAATACAATACTCTAGTAAGTATAAAAACAACACAAATAAACAAGTCATACAATAAAATTATAAAAAAGATAAAACCAACGTCTCATACTGGGTTGAACGCCAAAGAGTAAAAATGGGTTTTGAGATGTGTTTTAAAAGTATATGTATATGTATAAACAAATTCATATTGAAAAGCTATATTTGAGACAGCCTTCTCATTCATAAAAAAATGTCTTTTTGTTTCAGTGTGGGACATAAGGCTACGCAAGTTAAACATAACATTCGTTATGTAGTTAATTGGGTTGAGTTGGCTCACAAGCAATGTGATGTGTCTCATGACGGATCGAGAAGTTCGGCTTGATTCTTGTGTCGGACGTCACTTCCTGTGACACGCTGATCAATCAGTGGCCAGCAGTCTGACGACTTCACGCAGTTAGTAAGTTCTGGTGCCGTAGAACACCAGAACTTCCATTTTTTTGTCATTGAAACTCAGGAAGAGGAACAGTTTTTGAATCTTGCACCGTGCAAATACAAACAACACAAAAAAAACAAAACTATATAAATAAAAACTAAGCATTTACAAAAAATAAAAACTGGCAAACCTGCTGTAAAACCTAATCAAAACTAGCTTGAGTCAAAACTAAATCAAAATGAATACTAATTAAAAAATCCCAAAACTATTTTAACCTTGGAGACCACTGCTTGCTGTTGAACAGTGGAAATATTTAATTGTCATCTGATTCAACGAGTTTAGACAGTGAGCAGCTGAATTAGCAGACATGTCATCTGTCCTTTACACACCCTCCACACACACATTGTCTCGTGTACTATGAATACATTTATCACTTCTAATTACCCTCTCCATCACAGCTCAGCAGTCAGTCGGGGCACCTGGTGTCCCTTGGGAACAGTGAGAGTCCTGCTGGGATGTGCATCTAATCTCAGGCCACAGCGGCGAAGGCTGCACACTGCTGTGGCGAGGGTGTAGTGACACCGATGCAGTTGACCAATGGATGGTGCTGTGAGCCCTGCAAATCCAATTCTACAGTGTCTGCCATGGCATAAAGGGCAGAAATTGATTTAGATTTTAAATATTGGGGTAACACCTGTGGAGGTTATGCCACAGAAGATTCATTAGCCTTTTAACGAGATAGGAGCAGAATGTGCACTACTCTGCGTGAAATCACTAATCAAACAGCTAATTTTATTAAAGTCGCCTCTGGAATGTCATAATCAGTGTGAATTAAAAAGTAATTAGATCAGATTTTCCCTCGCCCAAAAGTGAGCAATGATGGAATCGTGAAGATGAGTAATTATGCAAAGGTTTTCAAGGCATTCGAAGTACTTTGCAGGTTTAACTTCCATATAGTTGAGGCCAACCCTAATCAATAGCCTCCCATACATTCTTAATGCAGCTGAATGCATTTTGTCTGAGAGAAGCACTTTTTTTTCCTTTGTCTTTAGGGCCATTTTTCAGGATGTGATGCTGAGTCGCATTGAGGATGGGTTTATTGGGTTGAAATTCAAAGCAAAGTTCAACATCAGGCAGACAGTCAACAAAGGCAGACAAATCCATAAAGGGAGCAGACAGGCAAGCACACAAGAACAGAGGTGGGACTGTGATATGGCTAGAGTGGCAAAATAGACAATTTGATGAGGGACTAGTGTGTGTGGGCAACAATACATGCAGGTAGGTGGGGATCAGGTGACTGGGATGGCTTAGGACTGAGGATGGGTTCTGTTGTTATGGTGAGCCCATTTAAACATGTCTCACTGAAGTCAACCTGTAGTAGCAATATAGTAAATAAACACCAGGGGGCGGTTTCACAGGTTTGAATGGAAATCCTTAAACATTTCCATGATGAGTTTATGGTCTCACTTGTTAGTTTTGTGGCCATCATGATATTCAGGCCCACCTGGATTTATTTTGATTTCATGGCTGTAGAATTGTCAAGAAATTTCAATGAGTGAGCGCTTCAGCCCGTTTGTACAAGATAACTTTCACTTTCAATAGCTGGCAGCTATTCAACCGTTTAGGGATTAAGGTAATGAGAAGTATGCATGCCAAATCCTGTCAGCGACAACAGGATGGTAACAGAAGGGTTACAAGCACATGCTGTCAATGTTGGTCCCTTTTATAGGTAAATAGAGACTAAAGCACAGATTATATGAATCCAATCCAATCGAAATGTATTTCTATAGCACATTTAAAAACAACCGAGTTGGCCAATGGGCTATATGCCGCATAAATACAGAAAGCAGACAGGATATGAAACAATGTAAACTAAAAGCAGTAAATAAAAAAACAGAGAGGGCATTACAATAATCCAGTATAGTTTAAATTAAAGCATGAATGACACTCTCAAAATCATTAAACTAAAGGAAAGACTTGACCTTCACTAAAAGCCTCAATTGAGTGAATTTATCTGTAGATCCATTTTAAAATCTTGATCAATTTCACACCCAGATTAGTTACAGTAGTTTTTTTTACCCACTGTTTGCAGGTCACTCCTCTAAACCTCTGGTGGCAAAATCTCAACATTGACACCACTCAAATTTGGAGTTCAGATTATAAATGTCACGAGTAGCTGCCATTTGGCTGAGCTTTGTGTTGCCATGACCAAACTATGAGAAAAGCGATGGAAATTTCCAGCAAACGTTTTCTTAAATTGTCAAAATATAATAATAATATAAAGCAAATCCCAGATTTTAAGAGAATAAAGTGTTATCCTGTTCGCAACTCCACATCGAATCCTTCGAACTGAGCTCTCACATCAGCACATGCAGGATTAGGGAAAATGGACTGAGGGTTGAATGAATGAAACTGAACAGTTTTTAATCAATACAACACAGAACTGGACATGTTGACACACGACATGTACTGTATGTGTTCAATATGATTCAATCATATCATTTTGGACAACAGCAGAGCAATCTGTCGACAACACGATTGTACATTATTAGTTTGCATTAATATGTTAATGTGGTAAACATGTTGAGAGAGGACTATTTACACATTCATCAGACATGGAGCAGCATTAGCATTCATTTTCAGTCCTGTTTTTGTCTCCACTAACCCTTGAGAAAAGAATATCTCCTTGAGGGCTCCTTTCCGTTCACCAGCTCATCACCACAATAATCATTTCGGCGCTTTCTTCATCAACAAACAGCAAAACAAAACAAAACCCAACAACAACAGAAAACTGCACTCTGTAACATTAGTGATTCATCTTTTCTTATTTCTAAACCGTTTTAAAGTCTGCACATTGACTGCTTTTAATCAATCACTCCTAATTAGCTCTGAATCAGCTGCTAAATGGCACAATTTGAATTATAAACGGTGACTTTGTGTGCCTCGTCAAAAAAAAAAAAAAACAAGCGCTGTTGAGGAACGCGTCATTAACTTTATGGTTACAGTACCATGCATCTGTGTTTAAGCAGTGCATCATCCTACCACGCTGATTGGTTCTTCTCCGTTGTGACAGTTCAGATTGCTCTTGTGATTGCTATTTTTGGCCACAGGCTTTTCCAAATGTCATGTTTATGGTTTTGTTTTCAAACTCTCCGTAATTTTATTCCCCCCCACCACCTTCTTTACTGCTGTGCGTCTCGTCCTGCTTTATTCATGTCACTCAGTATGCTGAACACAACATCGCTCAGTGAGTCTGGGCCTCACTTGAAGACATCGTGCATTAAAGACCAAAATAGTGTTCAACCTCTGAGAGTCTTTGAAATATATTGCAGGGGAGAAAATATAATCCAATGGCTATCAGTGATGAAAAAAAAAGTCTTTTATGTTGATGCTTCAGAAGGAGATAATTTCCACCCTGCACTAAAGTGGGATTAAACTGAAGAGAGAGACAGAGGGAAAAAAGAAAAAAAGGAATCGTACTCTATGTTGGAGCGCAGAATCGGGTTTCAGAAGCTATGTACTGATCAAGAAGCCGTTCAGCCGGAACACACCGAAACAAATCTGATAAATCTATCATGAAATTGACCTGGATATGTGGGATACTTTGATCGTGCGAATCAGTGCATAGTTGAGCAGAAGCACCACACTGTTGTGCCAGACTTTACTTTTGTCTGTCGTGCTGAAGTTGAAGTACAACAATGAAGATGAGTCCGTGAAACTCATGTTTGAAACCATTTTTAATGCATTAAACTTATGTATTTATGAAAGGCTGACACTGTAGACTAGCCTTATGCTAATGTTCCACTACAGCTTTCATTGTATGACTGAACAATAATTTCATTTGTGTTATTTTGCTGAAAAGCTGCAATAATCTGGGTCTTTTGGGCATCTACCCATATTTGGCTCATTGGCATTTTTAACTGAAATGATAAATGATGATCTGATCAAATTATATGTATACCACTGTGCCACACAGTTGGTGTAGTGACTAGCACGCTTGCCTTTGCAGCAAGAAGACCTGGGTTCAGGAGGCGGTCAAGGACCTTTCTGCATGCAGTTTGCTTGGTCTCTGTGTGTGTGTGTGTGTGTGTGTGTGGGTTTCATTTGGGCACTCAAGTTCCCTCCCACAGACCAGAAACATGCAGATTTGGGGATAAGGCAAATTAGACACTCTAAATTGACAATAGGTGTGAGAGTGCATGGTTCTTTATCTCTATGGCCCTGTCCAGGATGTACGCTGTCTTTCAACCTATCTCAGCTGGGATTGGCACCAGCGCCCCTGTAACCCTCATGTGGAGGATTACGCAGTAGAAGATGAATGTGCATCAGTAGAAAAACTAATCTCACAACCCTTTACTAAAATATAACAAACTGTCTCAGTCACTACATATGGCCACCATGTTACTGTAGCAGTAGAGAGTTACTTATTACATTTTCAATAGTAAATCTCTGCGGCACCGAGAATTGATTGGTTGATTGAGATAACATCCACTATAGCAACTATTCTAATTATTGAGTAAAAAAGGTCAATAATCTTAAACAGCAAACAGTTAGAAAAAGCTTGCTATCTGGATAATTGTGAATGGGCAAAGCCATCAAAATCCCATGTGAGTGAATCTGTCTAGCCAGCCACTCTACAGTCCTAGTGATTTATTTTGAAGCGTCACAATTTCAGGGCCCCATGCTCCACAGCGAGATTGTTTTTTTTTCACTTTTGTTTTGGTAACATTAGTGACATAATCGTATCTTTCTCCTGAATCTGTCACACGACACAGATCAAATGATGGTGGGGACAGAAAGTTACATTTACATACACATTTTAACACGTTTGATCAATAATTGACAATTATTTTGGTCAGGATAATCATGGCAGGAAGTTATGGAGGCTTTCTTAAAGCAGTCCCTCCCCACTCCCACTCCAGCTGAGTAATCATCATTTGTAGTAACACTCATAGCTGGAGGAATTTCCCTTGAAACTCAGTGGTCTGCTGTACACTCTCTCTGGAGGGAACGGGAACTTTTCTTATCTATGGTTTCGTACCGAGCACAAGCAGCAACTTGTTGTGCCTGTTGTGCATTAATAGGATTTAACTGTGGTCCTTTCATTTGTTCACAAACACTAATTAACGTTTTCTTGTTGACACAATACACATGTTTACCATTGTGTGGTATTCCTTTTCTGTTTTATGCAATTTACATAATACCGCTCATGCCACTAATTGGCAAATAACAACCAGAGGTTGTGAAACATTCTCGTCTCTGGCGATATGAACGATGCCCAAAGGGATAGTCAGAAGTTTATTTTATTCTTTTTTCAAGTGGTTGTATATTCGAAAGATCTTGTTCACTGAGAAAACAAATTAATGGAGTATAAATAAATAATTGAAAACATATGTAAAAAAACATATCTGACATTTTCTATACGAGGCTATATTTGATCCTGAATGTCTGTATTCATGTAGTGACCACTCTCTACAGCTACGCCATTGACCCGTTCACTCACACATTCATACAGCGCATCCATGTGCGGCGCTTTTACAATCAGACATCTTTCATAGCCATTCACATGCCGCCAGCACAGCTGTCAGGAGCAACTTGGGGTTAAGTGTCTAAGTGTCTAGTCTGTAGGTGTTATGGAACACATTAATGACGGCTGTGTTCATTTTCCTGTAAGTCACAGTGTGACGGTGAGCCGGCGTGCGCCCTGAAAAAAAGGAAGCTAAATGGAACTCGGCTATCATTAATTTAGAGTATTTACAACTGTGATTTTCCAACGGTGACCTGTCGAAATGGCTGCTGTGCAATGGAACGGCCTTTATTGTGCCTCTGTTTGACTGTTACCACTGAGTACAAGTAGGTTGGATAAAGTTGTGGGTGGTGGTTTTGAGAAAAGCCCTCCCTCTAATGTCACCATGAGTTGGTTGTGATAGTGCCTGTCACTTTAAGAGTGATGTATGATGGGGTTTTTTTGCTTCCTTATAGCAAGGGCTAGCAAACAGTTGTCAGGTGGAGTTAGTGAAATACTATACTTATCTTCACTGCAAAAGTGTCGTGTTGGAGCGGATACAATGTCGACGGACAACAAACAAGAGTGACAAACACTCCAAACCTTGGACAAGCCACAAAAAGGTAAAGAGTTTTTTGTTGTTATTAGCTTGGTTCATGTCACAGTATGAGAGGTTTTGACACAAACTCCAATTCAAGGAGTGAAGTCGTCCAAAACACAAACATTTAACATTGTAAAATGTTGTATTATTTATCTTATTGTATGTTTTCAATTTTCATACCCAGTCAAAGGTATTTAAAAAGTTGTGAAGTATTTACTTGTACTTAATTAAAAGTTCATCCTTGAAAACCCTCGGTGAAAAAAAGCATTTGGATAAAAAAAAGATCATGGTAAAAATGTTCAAAAGAAGACTGCAAATGTGGCTAAATGAGTGGAGTTGCTTGGGCTCATTCAGAAGAATGAAAGCAGCTGCTTCTGTTGCAGTTTGTGTTGCACTCCATTTTGGGACTTGAAGTCTTCTGCCATGTGGGAAAGGCTGGAATTTGCTAAAAAGAGGGAGGAAGTAAACAACAGAAATGTTGGCCTTGCTTGTGACTGTAACCGCACAGTGAGTCTAAGCTCAGCTGAGATTCTCTGATCAGCCAACAATCTGGCCAGATCTTCCAATACATTTAACGATGTTACACACTCACACAGGCCTTTGGACTTGTGCTAATTAAGCAGGTTATATGAAAATACCTGTGTGTTGTGTTCCCTGGCGTGACAGTGGTGTTTCTTCCGCCTCTGAAGATGTTTATTCAAAAGAGAGAGGGTTAATATCAACAGATGGAGTGCAAGATAACAAGTCATCAGTCAAACGGCGAAACAAACTGTCAAAACATGACACGTCTTTATATTCATTTGGACACCACTGCTGCCACAGTGTTGCTGGCTCCAGCAGAGTGTCTGATAACTGTGCGCACACTGCGATGTTTTTCTCAGTGGAGTTTCTCCAAAAGCTTTAGATGGTCTCAGGCTTATCTCCCAACATCCCTGTGAACCCACTTACCAACACTTCTATGCATCATTTGCAAGTATGATGTGGAGAAGAAGGCCCACGCCGCCTGTGTGAATTGCAAATAGGCACCAACAGAGAAATCCTGTTGAAACATCCTTATTTCAACTTCATACTGTATTTAAAAGCAAAGACAGGCTGTGAGGTGTGAGGATGCAGTTTTTAGTGTATCTGCTGTGCCGTGTTGTCATTAAAGCTGAATACATATCAGAGCAGCCAGCTGTAGCGTCCATTAAAACATCTGTTTCAGTTACTTCTCTTTCCAAGGCACTGTTCAGCCACTCCACTCTCACTCTCAAATCCCGAGCTCCCAAAGTGAAAGAGGCACAGCAATCTCTAGGCTCACTGACTGTGGGGCCTGTGGGGCTTTGTGGTGAAAGTCTAGGCACGTATTAGCTGTGCAGTGCTGGCTGACCCAGACGGGTCCATGGCCACATAACTGCCGTCTCATGCCTACTCAAAGGGCCCCTGTGTTGGAATGTGTCGACACGGAGCCTGGCCCCTCTGGAACATCATCTGTGGGATATTCAGAGCTGGCAGTTTGACAGGCAGGTATGTAGACACAAGATGGCTGGAACGTGGCCCTGCCGCCTCTGTGGTTCAAGCTTAGGTTTCCTGTGTGGTGGTTTTTATTCCCCTCCATTATCCCCACTGTCCAGTTTCATTCTTGGTCTTTTTTTATGTGCAAATTGCTCTATCCAATCACTTTTTTACTCCAAACCCATCCATGTGCAAATCTACATAGTGATGGTTTCTTTTGTATGTGCCACAGCTTCGCCTCATATCACTGCGACTGGTTCTGGGCATGTTATTCATACAACTGTTTCCACTTCCAATTGAGTAATAATTAATTGATAAGTTCCCAATACTGCCGTTATCTTCCACTGCTTTCCCGTCCATCTTCCTCCTCTTCTTCCCACCTCTCTCTCTCTCTCTCTCCGCTGATTGTCTTCCTCTGTCTTCATTTCCAAATCAGACCCAGAACCTTCACACTTCCTCCACTCTCCTCTCATCCTATCTCCTACTCGCAGTATTGTGCCGTTTCCTTACCTAATTAGAAATTCCCTGTAGGTTTTGATTACAAAGCAGAATATTGACTGTGAGCAGTTCAGTCATGGGTTTCTGGGTCATGCATGACAAAAAGCTGACGGATCAGCAAGACCATTGTAGGCACGTTAATATTCCGAACAGATCTTGTCAGGCACACATGTTTAGATCATGACACTATAGGCATAACATTCAAATCATCCTTTTTATTGATTTTTCTGCTTGCAAAAATGGACATTAATGCGACTAATTCATGTCCGTATGCAAGAGTGCATTATCCTGGAGGATGTAACTCATAAAAATATTTAAAAAATGGAGTCATATTTTCTGGTGTGTATAAGATATGGAATAAATTAAACATCATGTGCTATTTGTTTAAGAATTCTCAACTGGGACTTGACTGGTGTGCTGGCAGCACTGCGCTTCAGGAGCGGCTCCTTGAAGGAAATATTAGAAGCAACACGCGGCATAGATGTCGTTGGTGCTGACAGTCGAGTCATTTACCCATCGTATAAAGAAAGGAAAGAAAGGAAAATGCTTATTTTAAGTTTGAGTCGTATTAACTGAGATATTTTGGCAGGCAACAGCCCTTGTCAAATGTTGTGATTAATTTTTATAGCCAAGCAATTCATTATTTTTAAATTCAAATTTGAAATTGCAATAACAAACAATTAGCAAATCACAAAGGATGCCATTTAATCTCTTTAAATGTGTGATTTCATCAATCACCTGTATGCCAATTAATCAAATATGCATTATATGCTGTAAATGTTGGGAAATAACTTCTTATAATTGCATTAGTGTATGGTAGTTTGATGGCATCTCGTGAGGTAATGCCCCATATTGTAAAAAAATTGACAACACTGTGAGTTTCACTTAAAAGGCGATATTGCAAATCAAATCACAATATATGTGCCAGAAGAAGTTAAAACTAGATATTTTACCCAAATCCTTCAGTCCGTATTCATCTTCAGTAAGCGCTCACTTGTAATAGTACAAACAGAAGTGTCTGAAATGAGGAACCGTGTAGCCACCGCACACTTAGGCTTTGTTGCTTCTCTGTGAAGGAAGTGCCATGCGCGTGCACGTAAAGCTTGTGTTTACCCGTTCCAGACAGACGCGGTGAGGTGAAGAGCTTGCGCTTGCTACTGCTAGGAAGGACGAGACGTGACGACTGTACAGATGGGACGAGGGCACACATCTCCTTTCTTCAAAGACTTTCTTTTATCACATGAAAAGTGACAGAAGTCATGGTATGAAATGTGGGGGGGAGAAAAAAAACAACAGAGGTCTTCAGAGGGTTCAGTTCCTGCGCACGGTGATTGGCATACTGATGCTCTAAATGTTTTAGTAGCAGTTTTCACTTTGAACACTGTCTGTCACAATGTATTATTATGTGATCTTCACTGATGTGCAACGTATCCTGCATGTCAACCCCGCACCCATTTCCTTTCACATCTTCATTGAGAGCAGTGGCATTGTGATTGGATTATAGAAGTGTGTATAGATTGTTTCCCTTTTTTCTCTCTCTCTCTCTCTCAGTACGTACTCCCTTTCTTTCATGATCCAATTTATTATGACCCCTAACTGCCATTCTGTGCACTCATTTCCCCAGTATCCATGTGTCAGTGCTGCGATCGGGCGGGAAAACTGATTGTTTTCAGACATTAACACCTGCTTGTAACACCGGTGGAGACAACAGTGTGTTTTCAGTGCAGAAAGGGCCGTCTCAAATGAGAGATGGTTGCATCATGTCAGATTTATATCTTGTCTGTCAGGGATTGGAGTGTGTTTTCATGCTGTTCACCAAAACTTACTGTGGACTATGTTGTGAATAATGCAGTGCCTTAGGTTGAAATACTGCCTTGGTGGTTGAATTACTAAACATTTTCCTTTGCTGTGGGAGTGTTGGCGGAATTTGCATATCAGCCAGTTATTTTGATGTGAATTGTGAGTAAATTACAAAGAGTGTTGTTTTCTTTTGGTTTAATATTACACAGATAATTCTTTTAACCGGACTGTGGGTCTGAATATTGATGGCAGTGAGATATTCATAGCAATTAAACATAGACAGGGACAAGTTTAGTCAAGGCAGGGAAACTTTTAGCCGTCGTATAAAAGGCATCAGGGTAAATGGTTCAATTAGAAGTCTCACAATGAGATACTGGATTCAAATCAAAGCGCCCTGAAGACCTCTCCTCTTTTGTGTACTGGCCAGCTGTATCTGAGCCTGCGTCTCCCTAAAAGAAGCCTCTTTTTTTGCCTCCTGCTCTGATGCGGTGAAGAACATGCCTTTTGGCTCTTCCTCAGAATTCAAATGAGATTTCCGCTGAGTCTAGCTCGACCTCACAGCCTAATCACCAGATCTAAAACTCCAGCAGAACTCCAGGCCACACTGAGAGGTATAAAGCCCCCTCCTGCTGTTGCTTCCTCCTGCCCAACATGCCAAGACGCAATTAATTCTTACTGCTGCCAGCTTTGGACTGTCCCAGTAGCACAGCTCTCATCCCCTGTGCTCATTTTCTGTAGGTATTTGCATAATAGCAATTTGGTTTGTAATAGCCTATTTGGCAACGCCGTCTGCAAGTTTGCATAAATAACAGAAAACAAATGCATATGCCTAATACATGTGAGGATGATGGTCAAAATACAATGCTACATATGCTTTTACAGTGGAAGGGGTGAGAGGAAAAGTGTCTGAGGCACACCTCTGATGGTGACTCATAGGAGAACCGTGTTTCTTTGCTGTCTGTGTGAAAGAAAGGTCGAGTTTATCGAGTGAATGTAATCACAGATATATCAAGGCAAACTGACTGTTGGCTGAGCTAAATGGGAAAAGTCTCTCTCTTTCACTCGATGGATAATCGCACGGTCCCGCCTCACTCCTCCTCCTCCTCCTCATCCTCCTTCTCCACTGGCTGAAGCTGAGGAGAAAACACCAAATAAGAGGAAGACACATTCAGAGGAACGGAGAGATGGACAGGAAGAGGGCGATGAGATGCAAAATGATGAGATGAGATGAAGATGAGGTGCAGAGACGTTTAGGTGAGCGCCAGACTAAATCTAGAAAGCAATCCCCAGGCAGGCTCGAGTGGAGTCGGATCTGGTATTAACAAAACCATTACAGTTTATTGTGATTGGGGTATCCAGCACAGTGGCACTGCTCCTAAAGAGTGGAGCTACACACACACCACAGTCTGTTGATTGGTCAACAGAGAATCTGTGATGATGATGATGGAGTGAGAGAGAGAGAGAGGATGGAGGGCTCTTCATGTTTATTCTGTGGGAATTTGATGATTTTAAAAGTTTACGTCAGGATTATCCTGACTGAAATAACTAAGATTAATAATACGATGGCAATGTAGATTGCTAAATTTATTGTCAACTATTTTTATTAATCGATTAATCAGTTTGAGTGTTTTTTTTTAAGGAATTAAAAGCAGATTTTTCAGCTTCTTAACCCTAGAACACTAACCTGAAAAAAAACGACATTAGTCATAAATTTGCTGGTTTCTTTTCTCTGTATAACCAAAAAAAATAAATTGAAACATTTTGGTTTATGGACAAAACGGTCAGTCTGTTGATTGAAAATACTCAACAGATGAATTGATTATGAAAAGAAATAATTGTTAGTTGCAGCCCTATTGCGTTGACTGGAAAAAGTTTTTATTTCATTTATTTTAGTGTCATGAGGAAAGATGCGGCTCCCCATTTGTGATTAAGTGTAATAGGAATTCACCACAATTAACTTATTGTAAGTGCTTTTAATCCCGCTTTTTTTTTTGGATTGTACATTCTTCACTGTTACCCTCTGTTTACTGTGTTTTTCTTTTTGTGGAATGAATGGATCTTCAATAAGTGAAGCTGGAATGATGTAGGAAACAGATGGGATGAAGTGGGATGGAAACGCGTGTGATTCTCTCCATTCTTCTTCTCCTTTTTGAAACCGAAACTCGTGCATCCGTGTGCCAAATCAAGTGAGCGGACGCCTGCATGAAATATGATGAAACTGCCAATCATTATCTGCAACAATTCCCTCTGTAGCTTTGTGTTTTTTACACATGTTAAGATGCAGAATGAAATGCATTACGCTGCACCTCATTTATTTTTCATTTGATACGTGGTTTTCTTCCACTTTTGTCCAACAGAAGCGGGTGGTTCTTAAATATATTATCCATATCATTTGCGATCCTTTTCAATTCCGCAGCCTGATTGCTTACAGGTTTTTTAAACTCCGTTTAAATCTCAGACCTTTTATGGGCCTAAATATAAAAATAAGTTTATAATATCACTGTAGCTTATATTGTGGCTATTGTCAGGCACTTTCAATGCAATGTTTGATCAATGTTGTTCCTCAGCCTACATTCAAGAAGAAATGTATACATATCAAGAAATGCACAGTTTATATATGTATATATGTATATGTAAATATATATATGTATATATGTGTATATATATACATATATATGTATCTATATATGTATATATGTGTATATATATATATATATATGTATATATGTATGTGTATATATATATATATGTATATATATATATATATATATATATATATATATATATATATATATATATATATATATGCTCACTACTACCATGTAATAATATATACATATATAGTGACTCTCACAAAACGAGGCATATAACGGGACAATATGTACTTACGTGGACAAAGAATGGATTATTTAGGTTTCATAGAGAAAAGTTTCCAAGGCAACTTGGGCAGTGACTGTGGCCTTCCCTCCACATAACACATGAAATTATCTTCCATGGACTGCAGCACACAACGGGGATGTCTGTGTATGCGGGCACAATTGAGATATGAAATAAAAGAAGTAGAAGAAATTAAATATATTACATGACATATCAGAATATCAGATAAGGTTTCACAAAGATGTGAATAAACAAGATGCACGTCCTTGTTGTCTGTGCCACTGAGCATTTGACTTCCTTCAAAAAAAAGCATGAAAAAAACAAGTCGTTTTTCTTACTTCATAAAATGGTGAAAAGTTTTGGCAGAAGGAATCCTCTAAGGATTTTGCTTGAGTAATGAGCCCGCAATGTATGATATAATTGTGACTTTTATGACATTATAATATGTATTACGACTTTTATTCTTGAAGAGAGCTTGAGCTTTATTCTCCATTGCATTTTTCTACCCTTCAGTTTGGCCCTAATACTCCGTCATACATAATACATGAAGGTTAGGTTTCTTTTAAATGTTGTTTATCTTTTTGGTTATTTCCTTGATTAGCTATTCTGTTTTAAAAATAAATAAACTAAAGAAAATGTCCTAAATACATCATCAACAACAAAAAAAGCATACAGACTAGGACTAAAGCAAAGGTGTGGTCTTTCCTCTTGAAACCTTTAAATGACTGTTCTTACTGAGGTTTGTGGGATAAGTGTTTTCATTTAAATCACATTTTCTCCAAAAGAAAATAGTTTTTCCTCATCTACAGCAGTATCCTCTAATGCACACATTAAAAACCACTGCACGAGGTCACTCTTTGATCCACCTCACCCCTCTCTATTTCGTTGGAGGTGTGCCATCTCAAAGTTGAACGTGAATTTGTAACTTTCTTAATTGAGTTGTAGTATAAGCTGCCTTAAACCCTCCTTAGATGTTTCATGGTGGACTCCAATATCCTAATCAAACATTTGTAGCAGGGCGCCAATGTAGCTACTAAAAGATCTGATGAAGTCTTTGCTTGCGTTGTCAAATTATGTAAACAGTGAGAACAGTGTGGCCGTGAATTTCAATCAGAGTTTGTGCTAATTTAATTAAACCAAGAGTCTCCATTTGACGGTATAGAACTAAATTAATTCAAAAGATTGATGAGCTATTATCAAAGACTCGTTTATAGAAAAATTTAATTGATCAAAAAATGTTTACACGTTGACGGTCAGCGCCGTAGTCTGACGATAAATTACGAGAACATCGTGTTTTTTTTTCATCTACTCTTTGTGAACAGTAATTTTCATAGTTTAATCTTTGAGCTGTGTGTATTCAGAAGTGCAGGGATATGTGAATGATACGTTTGTGCTAAATAACAGTCCTATATTTGCAACAGGGTGAGGGTTTCGTCACTTCCCGTCATTCTATGTGTTTCATAATTCTAGCCTCGCTGCCTGTTCTTCAGCCCCAGCATCCACATATAGGCTTCAGATTCAGATGCTTAAGACGTACACTGCTTAACAAATGTATTAGACCACCTGTCATAAAAATGAAAAAAACATTTTAGCAATCTTTCAAAAACTTGTTTAAAACTCACCAGCTCACTGGGCTTCAACCACAAGTAAATAACTATAATTTGGCATCTCAATTAAGAAATAACAATGTACTACACTATTTTGTTCAGTTTTTTTTTTGTAATACGGTACATTTGAAAATCCATGGATAACATAATAATAATATTTAGCAATACAATTATCTTTTCGGTTAAAGAGCCTCTACATACTGGTGCATTAACCCTCCATCCATCCATTTTCTACCGCATTATCCTCCACATGAGGGTCGTGGGGGGTGCTGTCCCAATCTCAGCTGACATAGGACGATAGGCGGGGTCACACCCTGGACAGTTCGCCAGTCCATCGCAGGGCCACATGTAGAGACAAGATACAGATAGAGAAAAATATGATTTTGATAATTACCATTGCTGTTAATTTAGGGCAGCTGTGGCTTTGGGTGGTGGTGTGATAAATGTGTTAAGCACTGGACATCAATAATACAACCTCCTTTGAATCAGATCTCATTCTGTACACAAACATCAATCAGCCTTGGGTTGTGTTAGCACTGCTGCAACAGGGAAACTTGGACACACTCATCCTAAGCTCCCGCCAGAGTCTTTAGACGCACATTCGCAGTGTAAAGCATTCACTGTTTTATTCAGTGCAGATCTTTGTCCCCCTGGCTCCTCTTTTGTCAAATCCTCTTGTTGTGCTCTTTGAGGATCTCAGTCCTAACCAGGAGTGATGAGGATGTTAATAATAACCCCATGTAGTGTTATCATAACCCCAAATTGAGTACTTCAGGCAACAGTCTCCCTTTCCTCTCATCCTATTTGGTACTGGGAGTTGGCAAGGCAGCAGACTAGAGAAGACAAGCGACAAAATGGATATAATGACTTGCCGTGGGGAGGCTGAGACAAAGAGCAACAAAACTGTTAGACACTTTTCACCTCATCAGCAGAGAGGCCTCATCTGAGGGCATTGAGGTGATGACTTTGAGACTTATGGAAGATGTGTTTGGGCCTACTTAT
Source organism: Solea senegalensis (assembly GCF_019176455.1). Lineage (NCBI taxonomy): Eukaryota > Metazoa > Chordata > Actinopteri > Pleuronectiformes > Soleidae > Solea > Solea senegalensis. The sequence goes on from NC_058035.1 coordinate 15,343,133, forward strand.
CAACTTCAGTCCCATGGGACTCTGGGGGGTGTCACCAACGCAGGGAAAATATGACTTTATAGACCTTTTTTTATGACAGATATTTTTTATGGGTCACAGTAGGAAAAGCAAAGAAATCAAATGAATCATGGCTGTGTTCCGTTTACCTTTCTCAGGGATCCCTTGGCACAGCAGCCATTTTGACTGGTCACAGGTGTGAATAAACCTATTAATGATGGCTGAGTTCCATTTAACATTGACCTGAACCGAGGCGACACGTTGGCACAAGCGCATTTTACATTACCGCAATCACGCGACGGTTTGTGCTGTCGGAAAAATTCCAACGGTTTCTGAAAGCTGAGAAGTCGTTGGTTATTATGGTAATTTCACTCGTGCTGTTTTAGGAAGCTGGGGAATCGGCGTCTTTGATGTCAGAGAGGAGAGAGTGGAAAGAACACCTGTACATATTTTTAGCCTGTTTTTGCACATTGAGAGACAAAGACATACAATGTTATTGTATGTTTCCTAATGTTCAAATTTCAAAATTTACCGTTCATTTACAACTGCAGTGTTTTTCCAAATAAACCTTTTTTTTGCTTAAACCTAATGTTTTAAGCAACATTATTTGTTTTTCCTAAACACTAAAATGTGTCAAAATATCTGCTATAAAAGAGCTTATTGCATTAAGGGGCGATGTCTTGAAGGTGAGGGCATGTAGGATAAATATATGCCATTTGTGCCTGATATGCAGTGCACCACACAATCCCCTGTAGATACTGCATTGTACATCAGATCAATAAAACGCATACATCGACACATATGGATGATGAGCGATGAAACCTGCATACGACGACCTGTTTGTCTCGTATTCTTGTATCTCTTTTGCGATTCTTTTATCTTTAAATGTTTTATCACTGCATCAACCTCTATCCTGTAACCCCTAGTGCTTAAGACATCCCCCTTAAAAACACCTAAGCTTATTATTTGTTTTAAATGTAGTTCTATATGTTATTCCTCACGACTGCTAATAATTCAGACCTGACAGAGCAACACAAATTATTTCGTGTGTAGGCTCTTCCACTGTTTCTCTCTGGTGTGTTCCTATAAAAATTGAAGTATAAGACCATATACACACACAAACACTCACAGATGCACATGCATATAAGTACACCTCTGTGTCAAGGTAAATCCATTTTATTGTGCCGTTAATATGCTCTTCCCTTTGCACCTTCTATCGCATCTGGGAAATCTATATGACATATACATGTAATTAAATCTTCATGGCATTTATGTGCTTTAGTGAGCTGTTCCCCATACACGCACACTGATATAGGATCTAGTATTTCTTTCAAGTAATGTGCTGCATTTGCAAATGGTCTGCTGTCCCCACTTATGGCTGTAATTTCTTTCTACTGTCAGGCTGAAGGGCAAAACAAATAATAAAATAAACTTTCCAATTGGGGCCACACGGTGGTGTAGTGGTTAGCACTCTCGCCTTGCAGCGAGAAGACCCGGGTTCGAGCCCCGGTTGGAACAAGGGCCTTTCTGCATGGAGTTTGCATGTTCTCCCCGTGTGTGCGTGGGTTCTCTCCGGGTTCTCCGGCTTCCTCCCACAGTCCAAAAACATGCAATGTGGGGATTAGGTAAATTGGACACTCTAAATTGACCATAGGAGTGAGTGTGAGAGTGAATGGTTGTTTGTCTCTAGTTGTGTGTGGCCCTGCGATGGACTGGCGAACTGTCCAGGGTGTACCCCGCCTATCGCCCGATGTAGCTGAGATTGGCACAGCACCCCCCACGACCCTCTGGTGGAGGATAAAGCGGTTAGATGATGACTGACTGACTGACTTTCCAATAGACTGACGACACTTATGCGTATCTACACACAAGTTGTCACAATGTGGCCTGAGATTCAGACCATCAGGCCAAAGTCAACAGGATGTACATGCAGCATCTAAAAACTTGAATAAACTTGTGGGATGGGAGGTTTCATAGTTGATGAGAGTTGAGATATTAAAATTTTGGTGAAATTCATATGTGCTTATAAATACTAGAGGTGCACAGGAGGGGGCAGAGACCTTGGAAATTGGAAGGAGTATCTGGAGGACAGATGAAATAAAGCCTAACTAGGGTCGGGGCCGCACTAGATGTGTGAGCTGCGAGTCTGTGTCATGAAATGTCTTGCTTTTTATTCAGGTATCCATGTTATCAGAATAGAGCAGGCACACTATGTGACAAAAGATTGAGCTGGACTGGGAATAGACCCCTATTTTTTTTTTTTAAATGTCTAATGCCTGTATCTGTTGAATGTTTGGTACGTTTAGTACGATACATTTTTTTTATTTTGCATTTCCATTAGGAATACTAATGACCCCCAACCATTCTATTCTTTGGCACCCTTCCCTTGGGGTACCAGTGTAAAATGGTACGATACGTAAGGGTGGAGCTAGTGACTGGCTCCACCCACGATAGTCAGCTGATTGGGCGACAGAAATTCGATTCTCATACAAAGCTTGACATCTCGTTGAGACAAACGGCCACAAACTGAGCAGCAAAGAAAGAGTTGCTGGAAGTCCTCTATTGTTGTCTGCTGTTTTGCGTTCCATGACGTCGTTCCTTGTCGTCGCACAGATACGATGGTATGAAGGGTGCACAATTCATACTAATTGTCCACTTTGTTGGACAAAGGGGGAAAATTATTGTTATTAGCTCTAACTACTTTCTTTAGTCATAATCCTATTACATATCAGCTAAGGTGATATATTACATCAACAGGGGTAGCTGAGGGGGTAGCCTCTGGGGAGGCATTGTCTCAGCCTGGTCCTCTATGAGGTCTTACATCAGGCTTAGGGAAAGAGCACATATGCAGAGTCTGGCACCCATCGTCAGACTTCACTACTCTGCTTTGCCCACGGCAGTAAGGATTCTATTGATCAGATCAAGGAGCAGATATTCTATAGAGAGTTTTCCTTGTAAACATTTGGAGTAATGACCTTTTTAGAGTTTTTCCCTTTTTGAGCGGTGGTGTTTGTCCCAGGTTAAAACAAACAAACAAACAAAAACACCCACACCAAAACACAAAAGGATTTGTAGAATATGCAGACATTTTTGGTACCAGAAATGGTTGTACGTTTATAAAAATGACTTGCTTGAGACAGTAACTTATATGTCTAAGGCTGCTTACCTTCATACTGTGTCAGAGAAAACAGGAACGACTGAAAATAAAGATACTATTACATGATTTTTTTTTGAGGCAATATTGACATATTTGGCAGTTGTTGGGAAAACGAGTATGTGGCAAGTTTTACAAATGTTTTAAGAAAATCCACCCTTATTGCTGGAGGTAATTATCAACATTATGATTTTCCGACAATATCTTGCATATCTTCCTCCTCCTCTAGCCATCTTTCAACTTCAGTTGCTCAGTCTTGGGTGTTTTGAGCACAAGTGCTCTAAAATCCTTATTACCTGCTCAGCAGCAAAGAGTAGACACATTTTTAAAGCAGGGAAAAAGAGGGAAGATTAAAGAGACTGAATAGTGAATGTTGCTCCGTTACTGCCAGTTCACTAAATGAGCAAGTTTAGTTTAAAAATCAATTTAACCCTTTAACACCGGCATGTTTGCGCAAGTGCACTTCACATGACCATAATTACACGACGGAAAAATTCCAACGGTTTCTGAAAAGCTTAGAAGTTGCACGTCAAAGCCGACGTGTGGTTATTACGGTAATTCTACTTGTGCTGTTGCAGGAAGCCAGCAAATCAGAGTCTTTGTCACCAGAGAGTTGGAAAAATGCCTGTACTTGCACCCACTATGTGCTACACTGTTAAAATGTTTTTCTTAATTTTAAATTGTTAATACACTATTTTAACATGCAGTAAATTGTAAATAAGTGCCACATATTGGAAGTTATTCTGGGAAAAATGGGCTAAAGCATTTTCTGGTTAAAATAAGCAACAAAAAACGTGCTTTTGTTGTCTTAAAATATCACCACACGGGACAAAATACAGCTACAGAAATTATATTTCATTTAGAACATGATTGGCAAACCACAGTATCATATATTTTCAAAAAACACAGATTCAGGTGTGATAATTATCATCTGTGGTAATAGCCAGGAGATGAACGGTCTCCTGATATAACTACAGTCATGTTGTGTTAGAGCTGATAGACACTAAATGTTTATTTCCCCTCCTTTAATAGGAATGTGACTGTGGTGGAAATCTTGTGAGCTGGGGTAATGAGGTTTCAGGAGACGGATGTATTTATTGTGGAGGTTTGATTCGGGGGAACGGGGACACAGGAATGATGAACTGCACAGACATGAACAATTCCACAGTTCTCACCCTAAATAAGTCACGTATTCTACTATGCAGGCATGATAGAGGATAGATAGAGGTAGCTTAGATACAGGACGCTAAACAAAATGAAATGTAAAACAATCTTGCCAAATTCCATTATTTTTCTATCTCTATTTTAGGGTTCTCCTTTCTCTACACCCTTCTATTTATATCTTTTTTTAACATTACCTCATGCGTTCCTTGTCCTAAACCTTGTCGTGTCTTCTCTTGACATTGCTGCTCTGTCTGTAAGAATGTCAGAATGAATGTTATCACCTGGGATCCTTCCTCAGTTATCTCCACAAATCCACAGATCATCCTCGGTTACCATGGTTACGGCTGATAATAAAAAAAGAGCAATGTCCTGTAATGGAGATAAGTAGAGGGCTGTGTGACCCTCTTCTGAAGAGAAGCTTTCCAGATAAAGCAGTGCACACTAATTAAAAAAGACAGGGAAGGAGAGAAATTGATCAGAATTTGTTTCTTGCAGCAGGTTGAAAAAAAAAGAAAAAGTTTTTGCTATTTGACGTAAGGATGCACCTATGTAGGTTGTGTTTTCTGACAGTTTTGATTGGAGTTAGACATCATGTTCTGTATTATTAATAGATAACTCGCGGTTTTCTATTCATAGTTGTTTAAATAATATGTCAGTCAGTTGTTGGCTTTTCTATTTTTAAACTTGTTTTCAAAGTGTAGCCGTGATGATATTCGGTCTACTTTGTGCTGAGATGAGTTCATGCTCAAGCTGAGAATAGATCTCTCTCTCTCTCTCTCTCTCTCTCTCTCTCTCTCTCTCTCTCTCTCTCTCTCTCTCTCACACACACATACATGCATCATTTAAGAAAGCTCATTTAGCTTGTCTTTAATATTAGAAAATAAGACGTGCCATTAACGTAACGATCTTTTGTACTGTGTTCAAATTTACTATTTCAATGAAATACTCTTTATTGCAGACTGCATATCAGGACTGATGGGAAATCAATAGAGTGTGTTTATGTGGTGCAGCTGGGTGATAATCAAAAATATTTAACTGTGTGACCGTCACAAATGCTGACCTGTAGCTGAGCTCCAAACAGTCCATTTAATGATCCTGCAGGATCTCTTTTCTCCATCATGGCTATTGATCAGGTTAACAAGAGCAAATATACACCTTTAAACACACTGCGCTCTTCTGGTCTCACTATAAATTATATTCTTTCCAGTGAACAACAGTAAGCATGTGTTGCAGTGTTTTTAGACAGTGCTGTTGTTTGCAGCATTGTTTGCCTTGTCGGCCCCCATTACAGTTTTTTTTTTGTATTGATTAAAAATATGCTTTTGAAAACAGAACTTTCTTCAAAAAATGACACAATAATTTATATGAATCCATTTTTTTCTCCATGACACACGCATACTTTTGTGACGATGTAGTCGTGGTTCGATTATGTATGTATATGTATGTGTGTATATATGTGTTTTTCTCCATGTTTAAACATACAGTTTATACAGAGGCTATACGAATGTGCCTTTTATAGCTTTCTCTTCAGCACAACCTCGGCAATCTGATGGAAAAATAATAATTTTCATCAATTATATAAACACACCGGAGCAAAAAGTACTCAAACTGTTTAAAATTGGATTGAATTTGTGAAAATTTGAGTTCACTTGGCTTGTTTTTATCAACAAAAAGAAAAGAAAAAACGTCGAATTGTGTGACTTCTGCACAATCATTGCTACTTCATATCACAACTGAAAATGCGATATAAAATGAATCATAACTTTGACTCAGCAACACATAAGAAGGCGACATAAAACACATTTTTAAAGCCTGGAAATGTGACCTATAAACACACACCCCCAGGATGTCCATATAAGGAGTTGTGTATTATCCCCATGGGTGCACTTGCAGCACAGGTCCACGTCACATGACCACTAACAGTTAAAAAGGGAAACAAGTGACTTCATGTCAGACTGCTCTGTCTAATGTAAATGTCTTGCATAAAGCTTTTGCTTCTTGCAAAACGGTGCTGTAAATTCACAAACAATGCTAAATCCTAACCACAGATACACATACAACAATTAATGGTACTGAAAATGAGGCGGGGGACAAATTTTACATGCTTGACGTACTGTGTTATAGATATGGAGAAGACCATCAGGTTATACTATAAAAGCCCATGAATTGGGGTAATAAAATAGCTCAAGGTTGGAGGCGTGGGTGGTGTGTTTTCAGCAGCACTAGTCCGACACAAATGGCTTTGCCATGTGAATGGGGAAGTAGCTGATGAACTGGAAGATAAAATTATATCTGTTACAAGTGAATAAAATGATTTTCTGTTTATGTTTTGTTTGTTGACAACACCTTGGGGCGGCTGAAGCAGAAGAACGCATGCGACACACTAATTAGTAAAAGGATGTTTCATTCAGCTGCTGTAGAGCAACAGTGTCCATTAGCATTAGAGTCATGTTTCTGGGCTCCTTGCAAATATACAGTCAAAACAAAAAACATTTATTATTTTGAAAATGGAGCTGTTTTTTTGGGAAACATGAACTTGCTACCTCTAAAGATAAAGAGTATTGGGCATTGGCTGAGATTTGATGAGTCATCTTGTTTCTTTTTTTACCAACAATCATTTTTTGTTTTTGTTTTGTTACCTCCAATAGAACTGGTTCTGTTCCATCAGTTTTCTCAATCTCCTCTTTGTCATCGTGCAGCCCCACTCTTTCTTTAAATTAAATTCCTCCGTAGCCTTGGAAGCATCCTTGTGTTACCTAAAACAAAGTGCTTTGTGTGGATGTCCCTGTACTCTCCAATTTGTTAAAAGGAGTGCTGTGGACAAGACCACATGACCAACACTACACTGCAAGGGCAACAACTGAGCATGCACTTGTCCAAGTGTTTTAGTAAGCATAACAGTAACATCTACATTGCTGCTGTCCATGTGTATCTGTTAAATAGTAGAATAGATGTGTTAGGGTTCCTACCAGTGTTGGTAACGCGTTACCAGCAGCAAATGCATTACAGTGTAACATGGTCATGTAAGGCATTGCTAAAAAAAAATTGGCAATTTTTACTCGGTACAAATCTCAGTAATGTGCATTACAATGCGTTTTAAACCCAAAATTAAGTGGTGCGTGCTTTTTCTACAAATTTGCCAACACTACACGAAATCTGTGCAAATGTTTACTTCCTGTTAGTGCTAGAGAACTATTGATTGAGGAGAAGACTGCAGCAGCAGTGTTGGACTCTGCATTCACAAGCTGGACATGAGCTCATTATTTTCAGTTCGTCAGAGACAAGGATACGAAGAACATTATAGTAAAAGGTTTACACCGAATTGCATTTAGCTTTGTATTACTAGAATAGGGGTAGTATTTTTAAAAAATTGTGCTTCCCAATCTCAGTTCCCCTGAGTCGAGAAATATCTTCATTCTTTTTTTGTTATGTGCCCACCAGTGACACTTTGTCCGAGGCTTGAAACTGCAACACTAATCCCGCACTTTATAGACCTCATTCCCAGAATGTAAACAGTGTCCGCCATCTTTGCTAACAGTTACACTAACAGGCCCAAGTGTCACTGGTGGGCATGTAACAAGAAAAGAATAAAGATTTCTCTCGACTCAGGGGAACTGAGGATGGGAAGAACCAAAAATACTACTCCTATTCTAGTAATAAAAATCTAAATGCAAATCGGTGAAGTATTCCTTTAAGTGCACTTTGTGTGCGAAACCAAAAGATCTGTCTCCCTCGCGAAATTGCACAATTAATTTAACAAAACATCTAGCGCGGTGCCACGCTTACATTAGGCTAATAACCAAAATAAAGCAAACTGAGGATGAGAGCAGAGAAAAATATAAGCAGCAAAAACTAACAATCTCCCTTCCTGCGATGCTTGAACCACAAGAAGTGAGATGACTCATGGCAGAGTACGGTGTCGAAGATACGCTGCCACTTTCAACAATGGATTCTCCATCTTTTAGAAAAATTGTGCATTGAACGCAATAAGATCTATAGAGAACGCCAACTCCATATTTCCCGTTATTTTGGTGAAAGTAATGCAGAAGTAGTGCAATGCCTTACAATTCAAAGACAGTAATAATATAATATATGTAACAAATTACTTTGAAATGATGGTAACAGGTAATAAATAATGCATTACGTTTTTGAAGTAACTTGCCCAACACTGGTTCCTATGACTACATTTCACATGTCAGAACTATGGTCTGTAAAGCTGCTTTTACGACTGTTCCTCAACATTATGTACATCAACATGACATTAGATTAAACCCAAAACATTATTGTGTAGTCTTTTAAAATGTTAGTCTGACTGAAATGGTCCTAAATCAAATTTCATAAAGGTGCACTAATACAAATGAATACTTTGTGTATATGTTCAGTTAGACCAGAGTGAATAAGAACACAACAGCAACAAAAACATGGTAAAAATCATGTGACTGACGAGGAGACCGATTTTATGTTCTGTCAGCTTTAAAGCCCACATAGACCGGAAGCTCCAATTAACGCTGCGTTTGTGTGTGTGTGTATCTGCGTCATTGCCTCGTTTATGAAACCCTAAAGTTTCAGAACAACAGTTCAGCCACTGCTGAGAAAATAGTGTTGTATTGTTTTCCTGGGCTCTGTGAAGCGGATTGGCACTTCCTTAATTGGATGTCGTCATCAGAAATCCTCACCAACCCTCTCACCACCGTAGCGCCTCCTGGTGCGGGCACTAGTCCGGGCACATCCGGTTGCGTACATGCAAAGCATCCACCGTGCCAGAGGGGGAGCTGTGTATCTGAGAGCTGGCCTATCTATTACGTCACTTCCAGGTACCTGGCCAATCACAGGACAGTGGGAAAGCTCTCGTTGGCTAGCCAATCACAACACAGTCCACGTTCTGGGGGTGTGGTTTTGGTCTGAAACAGCGCGGCTGACGAGAGCGTCAGTGAGGAGATGTTTTGATCGGCTCGTTTGCAGCGATTAGGAGGTTTTTAATCATGAAAACAAGTTTATATATGTAAGTAGACCTCCATAACTAACATATATGTGTGATACAAGCATTCTATGTCGCCTTTAAGGATTAGGTATTTAAAAAAACAGAAACTAGAAATTGTCCAGTATGAACAGGCTGAAAGGTGACATATCACCAACCGATGGCTGATTGAATGAATGGAAACAGCAAAAAATGAATGATTCAACAAATCAATTCCCCACCAGTGCATGGAGACCAGGACTTTTGAACACTGTACAGCTGTAGCTGTAACTGTGCAGTGAAACATGCTGATTGAAAGTACAAATTGCTCATGTTTATGCTGTCACGTTTCCCAGCTCAGCTGTTACACACATCTGTGGAAACTTTTAGCTTGTTTGGTTTTCAGGGCCCACAGCGCTGCGTCAGGCTTGTTTCCAGCTGCAGACTGTCTGAATCCATGTCTCAATCCATGTCAATCAGCTTCTCTTTTATGACCAGGTTTCAACAGGGAAATGGAAATGACTTAAGGCCAATGGATTGACGAAGTAAAACTAGAACTTCTGGTTTGGTAAATGAAATTCAGTGTTGTGACGGAAACTGTAAATTGGAGTCTCTTCTGACTGGGAGAAGCTGGGGTAATGGTGTATCCAACGCAGATACTCAAAAACTGTTCACTGCTGCCAAGTTTTTCCTGACAGTGATACAATGCAAGAGTTTTGAGGACGGAATAAGATTTTTTACTTGCGTGATAGAGTAACAAGAGAAAGTTTAGAGACAATGCCATTCCATATTTGCCCCTAAGACCAAGTCTTATGAGGTAAATAAGTGTTCCACTGACGTCTAAAGTGTTGTAACCATAGGAATCCAATATCTTTTATAGTCTTTAAATATGTAAATAAATACTGTATTTATAATGCAGCTACAGTACATTGTTCTGCATAATTTGACCAACTGATGAAGACCTAACCCCTCACATTTTCATCAGAAGAGATGCATTATTTATTTATTAGTTTAAAAAGCCTTTGGCATCACTTTAAAGACAAGAAGTTCAATTGCTCTTCTTTTCATGTCTATCAGACTCTCTCTCTTTCACACACAGACACACGTGGATATTCTTCTCCTCCTATTGAAGACCTTTCTTCAAAGGTTTATTGCAGAAAGTGTTTGATTATGTTTTGATTGGCTTCATGAAAGTACTCATCATTTTCACTTCATTTGCTTTGATTGCAGAACTTAAACACTTCGTCAACCAGACTATAGGAGATTAAGTAAGTTTGGCTGATTTGATATCCTTTTATTCAGATTTTGAATAGTATTTTAATATCACAAATTGAAACTATTTTGAATAGTTTTTTAATATCACAAATTGCAAAGCAGTGCTAATAATCCCACCTGCTCATTAATGATATATTCCCCGTGCAGTAATAAGTCGTCCCTAACACCACATGGTTCTGTGTGTAGGAGCTGAAAAATAATGGATAAATCAGAGGGTAGTGGGAAATTTCCGAAGCGGGCTGGCACAATGTTCACGTTGACTTTAATTTTCGATTAATACATTTGTTGGTAATTTATGCAGTGTTATAAAAGTGTTTGCAGTTATTAAAACTAAATAACTTACTACCCTGTGGGGTAGCTCATTTACATTTGCTTCTTGTAAATGCTTTATGGTCGTCCTACGGTGGTGATAAAAAAAAAACTTCCATCATGACAAGTCCAGTCTCCTCTGCCCTGGTAAACACACAGATTTGCATCACAGTGCATAAGGACTTGCAGATTAGCTCACATGCGTAGTGACACAAATGAAACGGCAGCAAATGTTTTTATACCTGCTGTTAATTTTGCATCACGTTTGAATTCATTTGACCTTTTATATTTCATTAAACCTATGTTTGAAATTAGAAATCCAGTATTGTGAGACACTATAAACAAGGTTATCTAATCAAAATTAATTATAGTGCCCGAGATTTAAAAATACAGTAGCACAGTTCTGATTTATGAACCTGCGTCTGTTCTAACGACCCTCACCCTCCACCTCACCCAACACGGATGCGTCATTTCCCGTGCTAGCGCTGAACTTAAAATTCAGTTTTGACCACATTTGTCCTTCGCCCAAGCCTTTTACTTAGATGAAAGTTTGAGAAAACGTGTAATAAACATAAATAACGGCTAAATGACATCCTTGTGTTGTGCATGTTGACTAACTGTCACACTGACACATCCAAATGTCTGCAGAGTTTCTTGTTCTCCTGCATTCAGAGCCGGCTCTAGACATACGTCATCTACTGGACAAACACAAAGAAACATAACATATACAGTATATAGAATGGTGCCCTACTTTGCTTTTAACACATTAACATCCATAATAATAAAATAATAGTTAAGTCGGATAAAAGAAAAGGAAAAGAGTGTATGGAAGTTCGCTTGTCAAGTTTAAATGATCTGTAAAGTAACAGTGTTTTCTCCATTTTACCATTTTCTACATTTATTACTTTTAGTACCATTTCATTATTTAGTTACACAGCCCCAGACATGACATGGGAAAATCTTTTTTATAATTTGTGGCCATGAAATACTAATTTGATCCCATGAAATGGGTAAAATGTGCACACGCATAATATCAATAACATTCTCATGAATTACCTTGAGAGCTGCACAAGTAAAGCGAGCGAAGACGGCTGAAGCTTCAGGATGGACAGAGAGAGTGTGATTGTTTTATTTTCGGTTGGCAATGAGTTACAAAGAAACTTATTAATTGCACAATTTTCTGTAATTAATTGCAATTAATTGCTCAAATAAACCTGAATCTTATAACACATATTTAATGGCTTTCTTTAAAGTTTCTCTCCTGTGAAGTACAAATTTGGCACGAAAAAGGCATCTTGATGTTTTAAACATGTTAGTAAATTGTGCACACACACACACACACACACACACACACACACACACACTTTAGTTTTGCCCAACAAGCCGTCAAATTAAACTTTCTGCCTACAAAGTCAGTCCTTATCCATCTTTGCACCGTAGACTGTCCTGTAACCAGGATGGCTTGGTTTGCCTACACACATGACCAAAAGTTATGGGTCAGTCTCCGGAAGAAAAAGTGTTCAATTATTTGAATTAATCGCAAAAATTACGTTGACAGCACTAATCTGAACACATTTTCATCGACCACATACTGTACACCCCCTACACATTTACATATACATATACATATACATATACATGTATAATAAACAGTGGATGAATGCAAGTTTTGTGTTTCTGCCCCTGCCGTTCAAGTACAAGGTTGAAACATTGCAAAATTCAAGCACCAACACCGTCTGCTCTGACGTTCCCGCACATTTTACCTTCTGTCTTGCTGTATTTTTTTCATCATTATCTATCCCGGATACAGTAAATATAGCGTTGCCAGTGTGGTTCCTTATCACAAGTGATCATGATGGCCAAAAGATTCTATGATCAGAGGTCCTTGCACTTGATTTTGGAAGAGAGATAAGCTTTTGATGATAAATAAAATTTAAAACCCAAAAATACTGCTGGTCCACCAGACCCACGAACACTGGCTGAGTATCAAAAATATGAACACCACACAAAGGGTTAATATTCGGCCTCTCGCTAATAATGATTCCTTGCAATGCCAGGAATTAATTAGTGCGCACAAATTTTGCTAACAGCGTCCGGACTTCTGTTATAAACTTCACTCTTGACTACCATACTATTTAATGACTTGTTTATTATTGTGCTGTGTAAAAATGAGTTTCTACAAACCATTGAGATACAAACGTACAATGCATCTCATCCAGGGCACCAAAAAGCAGAGGGCCGGCCGGTTACAGTTACATCCGTTACTGCCATGTGCCAGGTTGATGAAACAAAGCAACCTTCACAACTCTCATATGTAATCTGCCGATGCCTTTTATACTTACGTCTGTGTGCCTCTGCTTCAACTCCCTTCAGCACCCCGACATCCATCTAATGCTGAGCCTTTGGTAATGTTGGTTTAACTTGGATCAAATGGCTTTGTACGTGTTTGATAAAGGGAGAACTCCACTGATCGTATGTGAGCACGTCTCAACAGTACATCCACACACGTGTGGAAAACACACACGTTTAACGGCTCCAGAGAGAACCTGGTTTTATGGAAAGAAAATACATTCTGTGGGCGTGTTGGATATGAAATAGTGAACTCGGAGACTTCTGTAGCCGGCGTGTCATCTCAGCTTGAGGCTAGTGGCTCAAGGCTACATTTGCCACTCTTAACATAAAACATCCAAACCTCAGCTGAACTGTCAGCAGCTGAGCAGAATTGTGGGTAAAGCAGACAAGGTTTTTGACAATGAAGAAGGAAAAAAAGAAGAAGTGACATCTCGTTTTTCAATTTCAATTTAATCATTTTTAAACTGCATTATTAGTCCAACATTATTGCCGATTAGGAGCGAAGGCTAAAGCATTAAAGGATTTGTAAAGGTAAAATTAGTTTTCTCAGTGTAGTACTCTTTGCTGCTCATTTTCGTTCAAAATTCTTCATACGAATAGATTTTCTTTTCACTCTTCGATGTAGAACTGTCTCTGACCCAGAGCCTTTTCTCTCCAATGTCTTTGTCCTCCTTCAGAGATTTTAACGCCACACTAGCGATCACCTCTTTCCTTTTCTTTTTCACGTGTCAAGGTTCCAGTCTCACCTGATATCTGTGCTAGTATACAATAACCCTTTTTACAAACTGGATTTGCTGGTATCTGAAATAAACAAAACAAACAAACTTAACTTAACATCCAGAGGGTCCTGGGTATGCAGTGTGATTCCAAATTTATCAACCATTCTGGGAAGAGAAACCCCTGTCCTCTCTGTCCAAAACATGTGTGCCATTGACTTGTTGGCATAAAGGTAATGGTTGTACAGATATACAGTATATGTTTTTCTGTCTGTGTAGGTGTTGTGGACACATAGTGATTAAAGAAAGTAACCTGTCACATTTGATCTGAGGGAAAAGCTTTGTAGTATAAAAAAGCCCCAGGCATCACTTTTAGAAGAACTCTTGTTGTGCTCTCTTTCTTTCCACATCTGTCTCTTAGACCCACGCACATGCATGTGTATTCAGTTTACTTTTTCCTCCTGAAAAGAAAGACATAGTTCAGAGTTACATTGAGTCATGTTTTCCAATTACACACGGAACCATGTACTGGCCATTTGTTTTCTCTGCTTGAAGGAGCCCTTTATCACACATGGTAAAACTGTCAGCCTGCTGGCTTTGCCATGATTGCCCGGGTGATTTGAGACTAAGAGACACCACATGTTTGTGTTGTAAGTGGGACGTTCTGAATTTTCCAACAGGAAGATAGAGGCTACATGTCCATGTCCGGTCATGCAGATGCATGCTCCATCTGAGCCGATCAAGGCACATTGACAACACTGCCCCCAAAGCAAGCAAAAACTCGCGGCCTGCGGGCCACATGCGGCCCCCACTTGATTTTATGAGGCCCACCCCTTAATGAGAAGTGGCCCATGATCTCCTCCACATGTAATAATAATAATAATAAGAGTTGTAGTGAAAATAATTTGTCGACACTCAAAGTCACTTTACATAAAACACAAATGCATGAAAAAATAAAAGACAATACAATTGGACAGTGCAATGTGGTTATTGGGAGCTAGATTAATACTAAATATCCTCCTCTAGCTTTATTATAATAATACCCAGGTTTATATGAATCACACTTCTAAGTGTATTATACAACATATCTAAGAATGTTTAGTGTATTTATTACAGTTGTCCATGCATTCTTATTTCTTTTCAATGTAAGATAATTAAAAATTTTTTTTATGAACTTTGTATCTTCCACATCATGACACTTTTACTTTGAAATTCTGTGAACTATAATCATGAATATCTTTGTTTCATTGAATATTGTGATATGATCTTTAGCTTATTTCTTACATAGTGTAACCTTTATTCCCATGACCAGACTGGACCCTTGTTGGCCCCAAGGTCATTTCAGTTTGAGATTCCTGGTCTAGACTCTTCATGTTTCTGTTTCTGGTTCTAGTTCTTACAGAAAAGAGCTTTTCCTGCTCCACTTATCTTAGTCAACAACTCATCCCCACCAAATTTAGCACAGTCTCAAGCTGTGCTCAAGCGTAGTCCCTCTATTTTAAGTTGTTTTGGATAAAAGTGCCTGGCAAAGAAACTCAATATAAATGTGAATACAAAGTGATATAAAATCCTCCATGTCCAGATAATACTAAGAAACTGTAAAATTCACATCAAATGGCCCCGCATTCATACTGGACATGGCTACAACAATTGTCATCATGACTGAGAATAATTATCTGTGTCAGCATCCAAATGTTATAGTTTTAGAGGCTCAAATACTCCCTAACACTTGGAAACAAGGTTTAAATATAGCAACAGTGAAAGGTTTCAGGATTAAAACATTAATAGCCTCAATAGGAGACAATAATGTGTGGATAATTAAAAGAGCGGTGTACAGTTTCCTGATTATGTGAGTAGGGGCGAGTATTTTCACACTTACATTCATTATAAATGAATACGCTTGATAATTCATGCAGTAGTATTTCAGTTTATGCAGTTATTAAAACTGGATAACCAACCAGCCCATAGGGCATTTGCATTTTCTAGCAGCCACTGCATTAGTAAATGCTTCAGGGACCTTCATCCATACCATTTCTTCTCCCGCAGCAGGATCAGTCTCCTCTGCCCACTTCAGTATGAAGACTCATAGATGTGCACGCAGTAAACTGCCCAGGAACAGCGGCCATTATAGACGGTCGGGGCATTTCTGTGTATGTTTTTTTTCTTTTATGTCGATGCAGGTTCAGTCCCACCTACCGAGGTGACATGGTAGCTAAAAATTGCCGTTAGGTGTGAATATGAGTCAGTCAGTTTAGTTGTGCCCCCTCACACAATGTGCGTTGAAGGCTTCAGCCTTGTTAGCAGCTCTCAAATAGCACAGAGTTGCGGTGAGCAGGCATCACTTTTGCTCCGACTCTTCTTCTCCTAAACATAAACTGTCCTTGTCACGTTGGCGCCTTCACGGAGTTCCACTGTCTTGAATAATTTCCAAAAGGTATGTGCTAATCAACTTCCTAAAAGGCCAACCACGGCCTTCGCCAAAGCGATTACACATAACCTAAATGTGTAATTTGTGTCCGACTTTTATCTGACACACACACTGACTTATACACATAAGTTAACACATCTGCATACAGATACACAACCACCACAGCCAACAGGGCTGTTGTTGGTGGCGTCTGGGCAGCTGCTGGTGCAAGGCTGTGAGTTCAGCCGATGCCCTGGGTGAAGGGCTGCACAGCAGAGATAGTAAGTTTCAAAAAACACACAGGCACACACACACAGATCCTAAAGAAAGCTGTGTTTAGTCGAGTCTCTGACTGAACTTGAATTGGTTGAGTTTAAACACTGACGAGTAGGGGAGGATATTTAATGGGCTTCAGAACCGAAAAAAAAATCAAACTGTATTTATTGTTTTCATGTCCCCAGATGGTGCCACAAGGTAAGACAGCTTCATCTGTATTTGTGCACATCACAGGGAAAATAAACAGAAAAAAAGGATTAAACTCACTTAAGTGTGGCATCTGATGACAGTTTTCTGGAGGGCTTTGCTTCAATGCTCGCCAAACAATTTCTGTCTTAACTGTCTTTTCGGAGGAAGAAACAATCTAAAGCTTAGCAATGTATGTTTGGGAAACTCGGCAACAGAGTTTTATTTATTTAAATGATATTATCATGACTGTTGCAAGTCACATTTTGGCGACATCATTTCTTGATTTAAAGGGCTATTTCTGGGACACTACGTTTACAAACGTGTGTGTGTAAATAAGTGAATAACACTTGGAGAAATGAGTGCAGGAGATGGATTCTGTTGACAGCCGTGACACTAATGCTTCACTGATGTTTTGAAAGAAACATCTGAGCCATGTATTTGTCAAAAAAAGCACTTCAAGTGGACATAACATAGAACGTCGTCTACGCACATTTTTAAACATAGGGTTGAACAATCAGGGAATTCCCCTTTAAGACACAAGGCGCTCTCTATTGCCAGTAAAGTGTGACAGGTAGATTTTTGTAATGTTTTTCTTGACTGCGTTTACAGACATATTTACTCGTCTTTTTTGTTCTTTTCTTATCAGTCAAAAGTGTCCATTGTGTTTGAAAACAATCTTGCGGGTCCTGGATTTTTGATAACCGCGCTGATGTGAAATAAGTCCTCCTCCACTGCAGAACAGGATCAGACCTGCCACTGGGCATACACTGTGACAAATCCCAGTGATCCACCAAAGCTTTTACCTGCCCAGTCTTCACTGGCCCGCTCCATGTGCCTATCATTCAGGTGTGCATGAGACTGTGCTGCATACTGTACATCCTGTGGGATTAGATCAGTGACAACCAAGTTTTACCAACCGGGCATGGGAATGCATTTAGGAGTATTTATGGCTGCACAGATGTGACCTATTTATTCATCTTTTTAGGGGCAATAATAGTACTGAGTGACTCCCACCTGTTGTGCAGAATATTTTTTGTTTGTTTTTTTTTGACTATGCTTGATTGATGCAGTTAAAATAGATTTATTTTGCATCTATTTTTTTATTGACATTATGTATGATGTGATTGCACTGCACATGGCACAGCATGACCAATTTATGAGCATTTTTCCTGAGCTTTCTTAGTATAAATAAAGATGTCAATATAGTGAGACAGTAATATTCAATGATCGGAATTGACCAGAAAATCATGGCAAACACTGAGAGAAGAGGAAGTTCAAACAATCAGAAATCGAGGCATATATTTTCTACAGTTTTTCACTAATGACAAAAAAAAGAGTGACAGAATGTGACAGATGCTTTAAATGCAGAAGGTCAATGCGTATACATTATCACATAATGCGAACACACACACTTTGATGGAGGCGACAAAATAAATGTTACACCTCAATATGTTTGATAACATATGTACGGCAGTATATTCTCATTTTCTAATTCTATCATAGTGAATGAAAATAATTATATATATTCCATGACATTTATAATTTATAGTTCATAATTGTTTAAGTGAGACACCAGCTTATAACGGCATGCGTGCCATGGTGTTCAGGGTTATAGGTTGCAAAGGTTTCATCATTCACGCAGTGCAGGGATCCATTTTTATTTAAGGTTTTATTGCTTTTATATATCAAGGTTATGTTTTTACATATTTGTAGTGATCTCAGAGGAAGGCAGAGTGGGCTGAAGCTTAGTATGACTGTGAAAATGTGCCCCCAGTGAAATGCAGATATTATTTTTCCCCTATGATTCAATGACAGGTTTCCTCATGCACTCAGTTCATACTCTTTAATCTCCACTCCCAAGCCACATATCAAGCTGCAGATGGTGAAAGCAAAATGAAAACACCACTCATTTCATCCACTGACTTCACATTTTGCAATTCTGCAAGTCTGATATTCAAGGGAGCATGTCATGTGCATTTGAATCCCTTTTCTCTGCGGGGACACTTTAGAAACATGGAGGCTCTAAGGAGACTAACTTGTCAGCCCAAGCCACGACTGTTGCTTCTGTTTTCCCAGCACCAGGCTTGTACATTGTTTGTACCCTTTTCAAAGGCTGTTGTCCATCATTTATATTCATGGAAGTGGTTTCTGTTGAAGTCTTTTGGAAACTGAAAGCGTCATCTAAGTCCAGGGGAGATGTTTTCCTCTCAGCCGTGTCACCATAAATGACTGCTGTCATTTTTACTTGCATGACCTCTCCTCTCGCTACCTGTCCGTGGGCCTGATGTCTCTCATTGCTATACATCATATGTTCACACACCCTGATCAAAAGGTGAATGAACATGGAAGCATGGCTTCATCTCCTCTCATCCAAGAGCATCAGTAACATGTTTGAGCTAAGATGTAGTGAGCTAAGATGTACTATTGATTTTAACCATTTAACATTTTTTTTCATTCTCTTGTTTTTGTAGTTCACATGTCAATGTTTGCAAAATGCATGGACATGACATATTACATTGAAGAAAATAATGTTGTGATAGTTATTAATATTGTTGCTGAATGATTGCACAGCCCAAACCTGCCTGTCAACAATTATCTTCTTACACACGTTTCTTAAGGTACACACCACCACCACCTCCTCCCAGAAAGAGTGAAGTAAACTATAAATATGAAATATAGTTTGATTTAAAAGGAAAAAAAAGAGAGGGAGAGAAAAATAATAATAATAAAAAAACATTTATACACACAAATTAAAATGCAGAGACATCATTGTAACAGTGCAAGTACAGTAACTGCAAGTAACTGTATCATTTTTATATATTAGTGCAGCAATTACATATACATGTACATGGGACTATAACTGGATTTACTTCATTTATTTTACACTATGCTGTATGACTGTTACAAAGACACTAAGTAATTGTGTGGGTGTAATGTATTGTTATATTATGTATAATATACTGTGTATGATATTATTATATTGTACGTATTAACTTAATATTACACTTTATCTGAGAGTGACCGTCTTTGAGAGACATGTAGGGTGTATCGAGGATCATCCATTATTTCATGTTCATTGTTTTCTATAAATTCTGCCTCTGAATAACTGCCTCAGCAACTGACAAGAACATCTATACAACATACAGACACCAGAGACATCCTTTGTAACAGTTTGCGTGTTTCAAGTTTGTTTATTACCAAAGGAGTGTCTACAAATGTAATTATACAAGTACTAACTGTGGGTAATGTTGTGGAACTTATGTACTGTATTTCCCCAACTGTGCATAGAATGTGTGCAGACAGGCATGTTAATGAGGATATGGGCATTCCATATGGTTATCTGTGCACACATTCGTTTATTTGTGTTCGACTGTGCTTGATGAGTTGACTCTAGCAGAACAATTACCGGCCCTCAGCGTAACCCCTTAAGCCATGAAATCCTATTTTATGACCACATTTCAGACCCTGGAGGGGGGCGGGGGGTGGGTGGGGGGCGGGTGGTTGGCTTTGGTGTTGGTAGTCAGTGGGTTGTGGCTTGAAGTCTTGTGGAGAAAGTCAGTATATGCAGCCGTCTTCTACAAAGAAGGAATCAGTAATGGGTTGTGCAGAATATGCATGAGTTCTTTCATAATCTGTCGTGTCCTTTGGCAGCAAGGTGAGGCAGCGCTTATCTCCTACATGTTCTGTCTGCTGCCCACAAGACACCTGGCACCCAATTTGCTACTGCGAGGGCGGCCTTGACAACGAAAGTCAGATTTTAAACGGATGTAGTGTTATTCATATAGTGTGACAGCGCTATGTTGTCATTTCTAAAGTTTTTTTTTATTTTTTTTTATTTCTAATTAGCCACGCAGAGTGAAATCTCCCTCTGGGAAAATGTAAATGCGGTACACATCTATCCGCCGTGAATAGACCCATCTTAATGAGGTATAAATCTGATCAATGGCGGATTTCAAATGTCTGTGAAGCTTTACAGAGGAGTATTATCTGCATATTGATCTCCCTCAAGTCAGCTGGGATCTTAAGGTTAATGTCTAAAGTTGTCCAATGACCTCCCCAACACTGCAATTTCTCAGGGTTTATGAACTATAGAATATTGAATCTAATGATTTAATGTATCTAAATAAAGAGAGATCATAAAATGCCAAAGTAGCTTGTAAATGTTATTGGCCACAGATAGGGATGCTGTAAAGAAAGCATCTGTCAGGAGTAATGTGTTGCGCCTTGGCTTCTTGATGTTGTCACTAACTCATGATGCTTGTAATTGATAAGGATGGTTTTGTTTGGAAAATGTCACATTAAGGCTCAAGCCCATTTCATCCTTTGCCTATATGTATACCACTTATCCCTACCCCACTAAAACTTAAAGGATGACATGTACAGTAGGTGCAGTTTGTCCTGATTCTTGTTAAAGTGGAGGAGTAGGGTGAAGTGTATGGGCTAAGTAGCCCTTTTAAATGTAGATTTATCAGGGGTACATGTTAAACAGAGGGCTATGACATTTTAACCCACCCTGACAAATCCAAGGAAACTCGTATTCAGTTGGTTATCTAGTTGAGATTAGGTTTGCCGCGATGAACGATATTTTTGCAGATTTGCAGCCTATACATAACATTAACTGCTGCACAAGCAGGCATGGGCAAAAGATACATCCATATACATCATACTAATACCACACCATGCTAAATTAACTACTGAATTTTTATATTGTCAAAATTCAAGGAACTCTCCATCAGAATCTTTATATACTTTCTTCAGTGTTCAGTAGCAGACGAAGCCCACAATGAATCAGCAAACAATCCAAACGGATGATCTGACGACACTAAAGGTGTTTCATCACAGCACAGTTGCATAATTCAGTCTACAGCGGAAACTGTCATTGGTGTGTGTGTGTGTGTGTGTGTGTGTGTGCGTGTGCACCTCCTCTATTGAAATGTAACATCCTATTACCATCTAATACAATAATTACTTGGAAGCCAATAATCGTGACATGATTAAGTGACCCTGTCAAGTTGTACACACCATAGCACTTAGCTGAAGGACTGAGGACATACATTCATAGTCTAGAAGAGATCAATTATTGTAACTCCAATCACGAAATGGAGAACAAATAAATAGCTTGTGACTTAGTCACTGTAAAAATACAGAAATGCATGACATTGAAGTATTTTGGTACAAAATATAAAGGCAAATTACAAAATGTGTATTTTAAATGACATATATCAGAAATACTGGCCATCTCCGTGCACAAGTATTCCCAGGCGTTGAAGACACTCTCCGACATGTCTCGGCTTTGCTGCAGCAAAGTGCTTGTTTTCTATAGTTGGGTGGTCTTGCATTTTTTTTCTTAAACAGCTTTTAGGAAATATCTGAGCTTAATTGACTTTTCTGTTTTGGGCTGGTCTGTTAGACACCCGCCCTTGGGGGGGTCTCGCCCCCACTGTCTCGTCATTCAAAAGCTCTAAAAACACTGACTGTGCTTGGCTGCACTGAATGATCACTTTTTAAAGAAAAATCAATGAGCTTTGTCTCATTTGTCACTTCAGCACGCTCCTCCTCACACTTACCACTGCATCGTTCTCCCCCTTTTACCTCGACTAATGGAGTGATGATTTGGAAAGTATTATAAGGCTCAAAAACCGGCTCAGTGAGCTGCACACGGCTGCGTGGCCACCTCTTTGATGGATATCCCTGTTCTGATTGCCTGTGCTCAGTGCCGTATAAAGAATCTCTGAAGAGTCTGTGCAACTGATGCTGAGATCAGGGTATCTGGCTACTGTAGGGAATCAGCAACTGGATAATGAAACTCTCCTACAGACACGCACACACTTGTTCATGCCCACTAGAAATCCCTTGCTGCCAGAAACACACTCACACACTCTTGCTTTCTCTCTCTCTCACACACACATGCATGACCAATCAGCTTTTCTCTCCCAATTGCCAGGTCTGGAAGTGGCAGTGGGAGCGTTGTGCTGTGCTGGAGGACAGAATGAAATAGGAGAGAGTGAGAAACAGTAATTTCAGCACTGGTTTATCAAACACCTCCACAGTCAATCGTTTCTCCCACCAGCCTCATCACTGCAAATACTGAGGCCATTATATTACACAACAGGTTTGATGCTGGGATATTTTACCTCAAAACACATTCTTGGAAATGATCTACATCTGGTTTGACATATTTTCAATATGTACAAGTAATTATAGTAAGTCAGGGCAGATAATTATTTGGGAATGAATGGAAGAGAACAAATGATGGGGGAAATAATTTGATTTATCATCTTAATTGATTCCACAGTTGATGAGGGAAGGGATCAATGCAAAAAACACAAAAAAATCACTAATTTAACACCATATATTATAACTGGAAGTAGTCTTCTGGCACCTGTTGGATATACATGTCAATACAGTATGTGCTGTGTTTTATTGACTATGTTCCTCTACATGCATATGTAGTTTATAAAGTTAATGAAATTGACATCATATTCTATTGAAGACCAGAAACTGGTGATGGAGACCATTAACTCATCAGGTAAAGATTTACTGTGATTATAAATCAAGTGAAAAGTAAACTCATTTTCCCACAGACACAAACTCCTGCTTCCATCTGTGATCTGTACATATTATAGTTTGTCTCCATATAGAATCTGATGTAATGTCAAACAAATAAAAAAAAAAACTAGATGAAAACTGGTACGATATTTTTACATTTGCTTCACGACTGCATCAAAGCCAGAGATAATGTACAGACATTTTCTCTTAATTAAATATTAGGCTTTTTATGCACGTTCAAATGCAACGTATCAGAAAATGGCAGTGGTCATGCTAATTGCTTTAGTGCCAATCACTCTGGGAGCTTGTCATGGCCACATCACGGCAGCTCAGCAGAGAGGATGTTAGCGCTATGAACACGGAACACAATGTCTTTTCAAAGTCGGCTCATTAGCATTGTATCCTGGTTGAAAGCAAACACACACCGCGGCACCCACAGACACACAGGCACTCTGACATCTACCACAGATCAAACAATTACAGAGAAAGAACCGGCAGTCTTTTAGCTATCCACGCTTTTGGACTCCTCCAAACTCTCTTTTTGAGAACACTTCTGGCAAGATTTAATATCTCTACTTGAGGCAAGGTGGTGACTGACGGGAACAGGGCCTTTTCTTTGCTGTTGTTATGGGTCACCAAGTATTTTTCTTGGTCTCGAGAAGACAAAGCACCACAACTGGACATCAATCTTTAAGGGCACTGACGATGCACATATTGTTTTTCTCTTAAAGAGCAAATAGATGGTTCGTTAGATTTAGAATTTTAAATCTCTCGTTCAGTTAATTGTTTTGATGTGTGTCTCTCTTGGCTTTCAGACTCAAACGAAGGTACAGACTAGGCTGCTGTGGTATTGATTTCTTTCTTACTGCACACATTTGTAAACTCATTCAACTCCCAAAAACTTTATTCATCCCCAGAGGATGATTCAGGGGCTCCTGCAGCAGTCATGAAGAAACATTTAACAGCCATTGATACCGTTGCAATAACTGCCACGCAATATAAATTGGTTACCTCAAGTGCTTTAAAATGAATAAAAAAATTTCAACAACCTGTTGGGTTTGTGAGCTGTCCCTAATGGAGTGACTATTTTTTCCTCATAACTGATCACTCACTGAGATGCAGTGCTGGCGGCAAGCTTTACCATGTCTTTACTAACAACCATTACAAGTAGAAGAGTATGACAGACTGACAGACCGGGTCATCACTATCCAGAATATGATGCGGTGGACTCCAGTGATCTGGGGATATTCTTTTTAAATGAGCTCTGGCAGCTACTTTTTAAGCTGTGTTTCCATCATGGTGCAGTTCAGTTTGGTTCAGTACAGTACAGTACAGTTTGGAGTGGAAAAAAACGTTACGACTGAGAACAGTACCTTTACTTGGTAGGTAGGGTGTGCGCCGTGTCTGACGGCTGTATCAGCAGGATACTTAGTGTGATGTTGTACTGGTGTGGCGACGAACAACGACATCGAACGCGACACACTGGACAACTGCAGAGAGCAGCAGATGGCTGATTGTCTCAACAAGACGTCGAGCTTTGTATGAGAATAGACTGCAGGCGGTCAGTTGACTGTTTTAGGTCTGTCTTCACTTTTACCGTAGTATCACTATCGCCATTACCAAGAACTATAAAAAAAATGGAACTGTTGGGGCTGGTTATTTTGGTACTATTCCTGATGGAAGCTCAAAAACATAAGTACCGTACCGCATTGTTCCTTACTTATTCTCTTCCCCATCTCTTGATGCACTAGGCCTTGTGCAGCTTGATTCCGTGGTGAATGCAACATGATGGTGTAACTGTAGTACAGCAGTATTGGCAGTTAGGTACTAATGATGTGCAGCTCTGCTCCAGAATTGTGTACATATCATGTGGCACGGGATGGTCTGAGGTTCTGATGATATGATAAACTTAAACAAGTATATCACAGTTTCACCATATTGTGAAATGTCACTACAAAAATGAATGACTTCTCGTACAGAGCACAGTTTTGATACCTTGTCTTGGTACAGTATACCAATACTTTTCTACAATTTACAGACCTGCATCTGTAAAAGCGCTGATAATATTTGCTCTCATTAGTTATGCGTTTATCTCACTCGCCGCATCCCACCTGCTTTTAATAGTGTAACTCAGAGGTTACCCAAGTGCCTGCGGTTTTACCTGCAGGCTGTACATATCTACTTGCAAACTGATGCAAGGTTCATACAGGTTCATCAAAACAAGATATATTGAGATCATTTATCTCCGGCATTCCACAAAGGCCATCTCTCTTATACCGTGGTGTTTTGACTTACTGGTCTCACATATTATAAGTCAAAAAGGGCTCACACAATGCATACTTTATCTCCAAACGTTTGACAATATCTTGTGAAGGCAATGCCGTTAAAGGTTTCCATGTAGAACACAATGATGATGTGTGGTGCTGAGCACAGTATGAAATCATATTTAGCCTTCACGGTCCATTCATCCATCTTTTTGTGGCTAGATAACTGTGACAGCAGACGTCCCTCTCTCTGGCCACACAATCAAACTCTTCCTCCTGTCCATCTCCTTCTTTGATGAAAAGGAGCAGCAGCTCTGCGCTACACTCCCTTCCAATTTTTGGAGCAATCATTTCTTCATGGGTGAGCCAAGCCTTCCTGCTGAGGAAACTCACTGAGCTTCTTAAATCCACAATGTTGTTCCCTTAGTCACAATCTAAGGCTAGTGTCTGAATGCCTGGTAAATTGAGACGTGCACCTTCAGGCTCTTCTTCCTCTTGTGATCCAGTAGAACACCCACGTTCTTGCTGATGCAGCACCGAAGCTGATCCGACACTTCGTTTTACTTTGTTTTATTTTAAAACCCTGATGTACGTACTTACACGACCTCCTTTTATGTTGTGCCGAAACTCAATGTCGACTTGCAGTGATGAACCATGGTGTCTGTATTCATCCAGACCTTCACAGTCCACAACACGTCCACAAATATGCTGAAGGTCGCTGTCTGCGTAACATCATTTGCATAGTTGAGGTAGTTTTCTTCTCCCCAGCTGTGGCGCGAGTATCATGTCCATGAAAATCGCAAACAGGATCAGAGACGAGAGGAAACCCAAGCAGAGCCCATTTACCAAGGAAAACATGCTCGGCCTCCTGCTGACAATCCAGACGCTGCTCTGGTTATGTAAGAGCCAAATGGCTTTAAGCAATGGAGCTGGCACCCCATAGTCCTACAGCACGTCCCACTAGACACACAAGTTGACATAGCTGTAAATCTTTTTAAAACATGTATTCTGGACGGGTAAGCCTTTGCAGTATCTGATTTAATTAGGACTAAATGAAATGAGCACTGACAGCACTTTGTGCGCTTACAGATATGAGCTCATCTGTGCGAGTGTGTCTGAATATGTGTTGAAAACTTGGGGTGAGGAAAAGAAACAAATTTGCAGATGTCGCTTGACATTAAAAACTGACTTAATTTGACAGGTTGGATCATTTTAAATGCTGTTTTCATGGCCGACCACTGAAATGGTGGCCACTGAGAAGTCAGCGGTTATTGTTATTGCAAGACTAACAATGGCGTCCGAAGATTTCCGCATGCAAAGGTTATGAGCGACTTGACTACGTGCCGCTGTCATCAAACCATTCCTCAGTGTACCAATTAAAGAGAGCATGGTGGGTATGTCTGCACATTTAAGATTCTGCCAGTGATATACCTGTTTGTATTATTGGACTCGGCAGATTGAAGTTGTGATTCAACTGCTGGGAAACTATCACTGTCTGTTGAGTGTGTGTGTGTGTGTGTGAGAAACTACCTGGGTTCAGTTCGTTCACACCAGCAATATCGGAAACCGCTGAGGTCCATCACTTTGAGAAAATATATTCAGAAGCAGAGCGTTGAAGCAATGAAGCGCGACATCAGCTCAGAGCTGGTTAAAGACGCTCCAACCCTCAACCCCCTCAATTGTTTTTTTCTCTCTCTCTCTCTCTCTCTCTCTCTCTCTCTCTCTCTCTCCCCCTCTCTCACACACACACACAGTCTTTCACTGACAGAAATGCCGGTAGATTCTTCTCTCACACAGCAACAACTAAGGGTTAAAACTCTGCAAGGTGTTGGGAAATGTAGACCCTGTGGACCATTCTGCTTGCTGCTTAGCAACATCCACACATACACTGTGCTGTCTTCAGACTACTAAATAATGAAATAACCTTGCCTTGGTGAGATATTTTGCTCACAAATCCAATCTGCAAATACTAAAATATTTTTGTCCACTAATTTATTTACAGTAATCTATGAACTAATGATTGCACGGTCCAATTTACACTGAAATATCAAGAACGAAGATATGTTTCAGTTTGTTCTTTTAGGGACCTTTGGGTTTGGCTAATTCTGCCATTTCAAGTTAATTTAAAACCCATTTAGGCCATTGATCATGTGCCACTGCTTTGCTTTAAGTAAATTCTTAAATCTCACCAGTGTATTTACTCAGACCGGTTGTCACGGCACCAGTTTAACCACCAACTAAAAACACACACACACAAACATGTTCCATACACAGTCATTGTGAAATAACGCTGTTATCATCTGTCAGCAAGACATAATTTGCCTGCAGCTAAGGTAAACAGTGGAGACATATTAAAACATTGTCCTCCCACAAAAAACCTGGGGCAATCCAAAAACAAAAGACACTTGTGAAAGGATGAGCAGATTTGTTCTTGCCAATAAAGGCAGTAATGTGACTTTAAGTTGTTTGAATCTCTGCACTTTTGCCATGCTGCTAAATTTACATTTCTAAACTCTGCATTCTGTGTCTTGCTTTAATGTGAACTAAAATATTCCTTTCTCAGCCAAAGTCAAAAGGTGACTTGTTCACACATTAAAAGTAAGTTAACTTGTTGTTTTATAAGTTTCTCGGTCCCTAGAAAGAAATGCATTCAAAATGAATTCAGACGAACTTCTCGTCACCTGAACTTTACAAACAAATAAGTTTTTTCTGGGTTATTATTGTGTGAGATAAGACAAACATATGAAGCGCTAGCATTGGTGCTGAGGCGTTGTCGTGTATTCAACCTGCAGCAGAAGCAGATTTCGCTGACAGTGAAGAGTTAATTCCACAACAAGGGCCCATACTGAGAGGAGCAACCACAGAATCCAGAGAAATGATGTAGTCACTCAGTCATCCAGAGGCAGAGAGGTGCTGTAGATGTGCCACAGTGTAGCGTGTGATCATGGCTTGAAGGTAGAAAGGAGCATTTCATCCTTATCTCCTGCCCTGCAGGCCACCACCAGAGGCTTTAACTGGCTGCAAGCTCCAGCAAGGAGCCAGTATTGAGCAGAGAGAAGGGATTGGTGTGGGAAATTTTGGACCGAACACTAGGCAAAAACATTATTCTGGACCACCTGTAGAGGTTTGACAGTAGAGGCTGTTATATGAAGGGAGATACAGCTAACCATGTGATGGAAAAGGTATATGGATGCACTGGATTGTCTCTGTAGTGAGGAAGGGAAAATTCCTTTTGATGTACTGGACAGACTTACAGGTTCAGGTTACTCCTGCCATGTGTGCTGAGAACTACAGCGATGCTGAGAGACAGGTTTCAGATGGATGGTTTCCCCCACTGAAGAATACAAACTCAGTCTTTTCCAGATTCAGCTTCATGATGTTGTCAGGGTTTTCTCAACTGGCACATGGAGACTACTGATTCATATCTGCATTTGAAAGTGTAAAGTTTGAGCCTAGCTTTTCTTTAGTCAATTAATCAAAATGTCTTGGCCGCTTTTACTTGTTTGTGTGACTTGATGGAAGTGCATTGATCATTTAAATCTATCAAGTTTAAACTGATCTACCTACATTTATCTACCTGCCTTTATTTGAACTAAAGTATAGGCACGTTTCTGGATGGATTCATTGTTTTGAAAAGACACATCAAGTTTAATAAGATTTCTGTACCTAAGCTCTAAAGTAAAGAGAAATGGAACTAGTGGATATCTTCGTAGATCTGTGCTGACCAGTTTGTGCTACAACATAGGCTATGGGCCTAAAATCGCATATTTTAGGCCCAATATAGAATTATATTTATAAATCATGAAAACATCATGCATCTGTAATATCCATCCATTATTCAGTAAGTGGTGCTAATACAGGTGTTTGATCAGATTGGACCAAAACCTGCTTGTGGTGTCTTTTTGAATGATCCTAATGAAGGAGAACAATGTTAATTCTATGCAAATTGAAAAAAAAGGAGTGCATTGCTGCTGTACTGCACCTGTCTCCTCTGAATGAATGGTTACTCCTGTCTGCAGGGGAGGCCCTTTCATTCTGCCTGACAGCTGCATCAAGTAATCTACATTTATCGGACTGTTCATGACATTGCCATTACTGTTACGTCTTAGCAGCGTGGATTGCAAATGATCTAAGGCCTCCCTAAGCGGTATAATATCCTCCTGCAATCATGTTTGTGTCACTGAATAGATCACTTGGCACCTTGTCATCAAATGCAGTATGACAGTTAATGTAATAGACCCACAACATGAGACTATATCATCTGCCAATTACTTAATCCAATGCAGCCCGGTTATGCCTATTAAATCCCATTCTAATTAATCAGATGCCACCAGGATACTCTGTCACTTACCCCAAATTTGAGGGATAATTACCCAAATGGGGGCATATAATTTAGCTGCCGAGACTTTTAAAAAATAATATCTGCTTTTAAATAAGGAAATGAGGCGTATACCTTCACGTCTTTTGTATTGAACTGACAGATTGACCAGAGAGTTCATAAATCTTGGCTGTGAGCGGTAATCAGCTGTAGTGGGACATTTCTGCATAAGAATACTGGCAACAGGATGAGCTTTACAACTGCTGAAGTGAGAAGCATTCATTTGGAGGCACTGCAAGGAAATCCAATATCGGTATCATTCTTTGTGTTAGATTCATTGGGCCTAAGGGTTTAACTTCTTAAAAATAGGTTTGGGGTGCCAAAGGGAAAGGGAGGAACCCCATAGAGTTGAAAGGAGCAGGAACTGAGCTGAATGCTAAGATTCTTGTCATCTCTCACAGTATGAGAGGGAGAGAGAGAGGAAGGTGGCATTGAGAAAGAAAAAGAGTCAGATTGGGACAGCTTGAGAGAGAGAGTGAAAAGAAGAGGAAATGGCAGAGAGAAACTGACACACTTGGTGAGTTCAGTACAGGGAAAACTTTCCAGATGAGAAAGAGCTGCATGATGCGGTCAAAAATCGTATTTGGTTACACATTTCATGCATTTCCCTTGAGTCCAGTGTGTTAATAAATGATCGTTTTCGAATCTTTAACAGTGAATGATGGAAATGCAAGCCATTCGTGTCGCCTTTGTGTTAAATCATGCTGGAGAGAAACACACGCACTCTATAAAGGATGTTTTTGTTTCTGCCATTAGATGCATTTGAAAAGTAGTGATCCACAAGCAGTCGCATCAGGGTTGTAGCTGCACTGTCGCTTACCTGTGTCGTGGAGCTATGTCATAGCGTAGGTAGCATCTTGCAACTAGCATTTTGACTTCTTCTCCTGCTTTTATAGGTTGCATTTGTTTTGTTATCTCAAGCTCAGAATTGTGAGGAATCGAAGAACAGATGTTGGTTAACCAGATCGTTCTATATATCACCACTTTGGGCATGTGTGTGTTATCTGGTTAATATTGCAATTGTCTCACCTGAAACGTAAATACTGGAATGAGTTTGTTGTTGCACACATTTGTGGAGTGTATCTCTTGCAGGTACATTTCTGCTAACCGGCTACCCTTTAAACAACCTCATTCACTAATGATTCTCTTACAGTCACAGCTGGAATGAAATGTAGCTGAGACACTGACTGGATTCACTAGTGCTGCCCGGGGCACAACAAAACAAATGGTTGGACAGTCAATTTAAGTATAAATTATAAATACATCTGAAGGCAGGATGGGTGTTTTGCATATCCGACTAATTCTGAAAAATAAGGATGCTGTATTGACTGCAACAGCTCGATGTTTATTTCCTTGCATTTGCACATTTTTTTCCAAATGAAAACCATTATTTAAAGCAACAGGGGCTCTCAGATTTCAGGAAATATTATTTCTTAATTCGTTCGAGCTACTTCAAAAAGGAAGGCAGACATACAGCACAAGCATAAGCACACACAGACAACATCTGTGTTTTTCCTCTTTATTTTTTAATAATAAAGAACAACCACAATACACTCCACTTGTATTGTGATAAACAACATGGTTAGGGGCCAACAAAGAAAATGAAAAAACCAGTAAAAAAAAGAATAGGATGATAAATCCAACAATCAATCATAAATCCAGTCTTTTCTGTAGGCAATGCAGTGCATATGTTTTCAAAACTCTTTGTCACATTTCGGTTGCTGTGGTAATACGAGTGTGCGACATGAATAGGAATCTACAGGATACAGTGGCTCAATGTGAATAAAGAGTTTTTATCTTTGCCTAATGGCATCTGTTAGTCACTAAAAACCTGGTCCTTGTGTGGAGCTACTACATTATAGAAGCACCATCTTATCGTAACAAACCCATAACAAGGCTATGCTTCGAGGTTGCATACTTGAATATGACTGAATCCAAAGTTATGCCTCTGGCCAGCCAGCTTCCAACACCTCTGATCTGGCATCTGTCAAAAGGAGGCGGGGGACACAGATAGTTATTACCTGTCTGTTTCAGAGCTTTTGTCCACTGGTACTTCTTTTTTTTGCCTTTCATTACATGTAAACCTTAATATATTTATAACCTTCTACATATTTCACAATGGTTCCATCCAGTGTAATCCTGAAATATATAATGATGCGGACAGTCAACAATTCACACATTGAAATTCAGAGTCTGTGATGGAGGTTGTGCTTATTCTCCCATAACATGATTAATCTATAATGTTACCTCAGGCTGTGTATTTGGAAGAGAGACTCTTGCTTATTCACCTCTAGTGCTGCAGACACTTATTGCTATTCCCTGCACATTTCTGCTTGACATGAATGGATTTTCAACTTGTCTGAGATTTAACCCTTAATTCTCCAAATTGCTGCAGGGGGTTTCATATCACAACACTCAGGTCCACAGTGGGACGGACAAGGCCATCTGCATGGTGACAGTTCAGTATTATTCAAGTATACTTTTGTGCTTCGCTTCAGTGAAGTTAAACCACTGCCTTATAAATACACAAGTAATTCTATCATTGCGGAGCACTGGTGTTGCACTGGGTGCATTATGAGAAATGTTAACATTATGAATATATACCTTCTACTGCAGTAATTGGCTTATATTTTGACTTACACTGACTCCGTGCTGCTCGGTTTAATTCTGTCTTTAGACCATATATAGTTTAAGTGAAAGGCTAATAGAGAAACTAAATTCATTCATGTCTTTTCCTATTGCACATCACACGTTACTGTTAATAAAAATACAGTCTAAGAATGAATGTGTTTGAATAGACCAGGTTTCTACTACAGTAACTGGCCTAATTCTGTTATCTTGACACTCACTGCATGCTGCTCTAAGTTCTTTCTTCAGAAAAGTGATTCCCAGGGTGCAGCGCACATGAAGGCTCATATAAATAAACAAAGAAAGTATTTCATTTTTAGTTTTGAATTTCAACTTTCAAGGAAAACTGTGAAATAAATGGGGTATTTTTTAAAAGCTACTTTGCAAATTGTTATATTCCCCACAACCGATTACCTGTGGCCCAACAATTAATATCTTGGTTATTATGAAAACGCGACCTCCTCTTTTAAACACAGTGAGGACAAATAATATAGACAGAATATAATACTAAATGTATTTGCTATATCAAATTACATACATACATATGAGCTTTACAGTTGTGCACATTATTATTTAGTATTTTCGATTTATTTCTCTCTTTATTTACGTTATTATTGTGAACGACAATATATTATCAATATATTTATTGCATTTTAATTTTAAGGTCATATTGTCCGACCACTACTGTTTTTTTTCACCCACTTTTTTTCCTCTAGTTCTGCCCCATCTTGACCAGACTAGATGCTCATTGGCCCCCAGGCCATTTGAGTTTGACACCCCTGCTCTAGACCATAAATAATTGAAACTGAATGCTAATTATGAAATTGAAGTCAGACTTTGTCAATAGCACATCACTAGTTAAAGCCAGAGTTATAGCTAAACGTCCTGTGTTTGAATAGAAGGTTATGTTTTTCTTCTCGGAGTCATAAGCAGCACACAGGCACTAACAGAGTGACTAATCACGATCAAGATAGAGACCTGTTACAAAGGAACAAGGCATGTGTATAACACTGTAAACAGCAGTCATTTCACAGGCAGCAGTGTGCACTGCCCCAAGCCACGCATAAGAAAATAATGTGAGATTAAACTGAAAGATGGGAGTCATCAGAAGGAACTGAGGACCCACATCACAAAGATGCTTTTCTATAGCTACAATTAATCATGCTGAGACATGTGCCACAGGCTTTTGGTTTTCAAAAAGCGTTTTATTTGAGATGAAGGAAAATGGGTTTATCAAGCAAAAGGCCATTAGTAAGAGGTCACAGTGTAGCAGTGGTACTTATCTGCTCTTGTTGCTTTTTTTGTTCACCTTTGATCCCTCTACACATGACAGCCCCTCTTCTTCTAAACTCACTTTTTGGCCTTGTTAAAAAACAAAACGAGAGAAACTCTGCCTTTCCTTTTCATCTCATTGCTCATAAACATTATGAAACAGTTTTGTTTGACAATGAATTTCTTTCATGCATGACCTCCCACCGACGTCTCAGTGGCTGTGTGTGGAATTGTTGTGGCTAACTTGTGTTGACACCCACGGAAGGTCATTAGTGGAGCTGAAGTAACTAAAAGCTGACAGATGCACTTTGTTTTTAAATATCGAGACAATCATTTTGGGGACGTCTTAAAAGAAAAATCAAAATGTGCATTGAAAAAGGTGGAAATTGCCTTTTCTTTCCCCACTTTTACCACTATAACACTCCATTGTTTTCCATCACATTAAATCTACTTTCTAATGCATGGAAGTTGCCACAGCACAAAGCACTCAGTGCCAGCCATTCAAATATCTCATAAATAACATTCTATATGCAGAGTGTAAGTATTATAGAGGGCATATATTATATTCAACATGCCTGTCTGATGTATGGTAATAGCTTACAATGAATACAATAGTGTAAATTACATATACACTAATTACATAAAGCAAAACTGTCACTTGATACAAAATGCAGTTTGCACACACAGTATGTCCATGTGATTCATTTGAGCACATTCAATATTTTATGTGCATAAAGCAAATATTTTCATTATTGTTCTTAAGGTGTTTCTTTTTTTTTTTTACATGTTTTACTTCCCCAAAAGAGGAAACGGAGAGAGAAAGTCAGGGAAATGTCAGCTTTGCATCACATACAGCCATGATACACTCAAGTAAACAAACAATAAAGATGTTCTCAGAGCTGCTGCGTGAAATGCCAATTTGAGCAAGTTAAAATGAGTAATTTAGCTGTGAAATCACCGCAATGAATTACTTCATAGGTCAATGAAATTAAGAGATTTATTCGTCTGCTGGAAGCCCTGAATTTTTCATGGTATTTTCGATGCCTATCAACTCAAACCCCAAACCAGCCCCAAACCTCAAGGCCAATCAGCCTGTTTTCATCTCATGGGAACAAGTGTATATCGATCGACTGTCTTGCAGGAGCTACAATTGGGATCAAAGGTGAATGAATAATTCCTGTACTACTTAGCTTTTTTTCAGTTGCTTAAGCTATTTCAACCTATGAAACGTGACCCCACACACACACACACACACCCCATCCGTATACTTAATATAATATATAATGTATAAATAACCTTTCTATGCAAATGCACAGAGCTCAATGGAACAGTTTAGAAAAAAGATGGCGATGTTTTTGCGTCACCACAGCTGCAGTGTCAACATGTGGCCAGCAGGGGGACTGTGTGATTTTACAACAACTTTGGAGGCAGGGATGTTAATTCCTCTATGTGATAAAAGCCCGACGGTTATGATGACACATAATATGATTGTGACATGGACGTGGTGTGAATGTGTAAGTGGTTTTCTTTAAATGAGCTGCAGGGTCGCAGAAGCATTGTTCCCCCTCAATTTAAGACATACATTGTGAAATTATGGACTATACCAATGTTTACAGATGAGGGAAAGAACAGAGAGTTTGCTGTTTGCTCCACAGGTGTCCTTTTCTCTTGCGTGTTGCGAAGGGAGCTGTCCACCCCCGGTGGTGCTGAAAGTTTGCGCTCTGCGCGTCTGACAGACGTAACCAAACAATTAAGAGATATTTCCGTTTTTTATTGCAGCCACGAGAAATATCCTTTAATTGTAAGATTATGCCCATCTACAAACTCCGTCTCTTGCACGACTCCGTCGTATCTCTGCATTGCTCAAGCCTTATGAGGCGTGTAACTGGCAGTAACAATTTACTGTACGTGTGATCCAATATGTACTGTAAATACACGCATAAGTCAATGCAATTAGCCCACAATGCCAAAATCCCGCGATAAAACAAGGGCGTCAATATCGCCGAAGCACCAATCAATTACAGATCGAAGCAGAGAGTGAAGCAGCTACGACCAAAAAAAACCAAAAACAAAACATTGAACATTGTGTTTATTCGTGTTTAAAACGCTCCTCCGTTAAACTCCGTCCAGCTGTTCACCGCTGCAGCCTGGCGCTGCTGCTGCTGCTGCTGCTGCTGCTGCTACTTCTGTCACGTTTGTCCCTCATCCATCAGCGCTTTGCCGAGGAGCGCGGCGTGTGTGTGGAAATCCTTTTCTCTGCCACATCAGCTGCGGTCTGTCTCTGCTCAAGTGGAGCAGCGCTGAAAATGCGCCTCGGTCTCTCAGCTCTCACGCGTCTCCTCTCTCTGCAGACGCCAACTTCTCGAAAAGTAAACAGCGCAGTCCAGTTTTAGTCTCTGGAGCAGGTCTGTGTGGTAGTTTTTTTTTTTCTTCTTCTTCTTCTGTTTTTTTTTCCCCCGGCTGAGCCATTGGTAACCTCCTATCGTGTGTTTAGTTGTCGGGTCTCCTCGCGTCTTTCTCCGGCTCGTCCAGATCATTTCTAGCCGGCTTGTCGGGATAGCAGCCGAGTCGTGAAGTCTCTGCAGTCACGTGATCGAGACAGGACTGAATAGTGCGTTCTTTTTTCGGCTTGTGTGTGTGTGTGTGTGTGTGTGTGTGTGTGTGTGTGGTTAGAGGGGTGTCCCTCCTCCGCATTTTTGCTGCTTGCCATGCTTTAGACGCCGGAGCGCAGGGAGAGAGGCGAGAGTGAGAGAGGTAACACCGGTCTCTCTCTCTCTCACTGGGCTTTACCTGTCTTCTTTTCGGTCTTAAATCTCGGGTCCTCGTTGGTTCCTCTTCGCCTCTTTGATTCCCTTTTCAGGGGTCGGCTTGTTTTTGTTGGTTAAAAAAAAACAGAGGGGGGAAAAAAAGCTGTAGTGATTTTTCTGTAGGCTTTCATGCGGGTTTTGTTCTGGCAGCAGGAGGAAAGCGGTTCTGTTTTGCGCTGGTTTCTGATCATCTTCTCTTTTTTCCCTTCTTCTTCTTGGTGCTCTCCGTCTGGACAGTCAGTATAGGACAGCAGAGCAGAGCTTGGATGAGCCGCCTTGTAATCCCGAGATGGAGTTGCTGCTGATCTGCCTCTCCCTGTGGATATTGCAATGCAATTCGGCCAGAGCGGACTCCATCATACATATTGGTAAGCGTCCGGTCACACAACATGCTGTTTGGATCAGACAGGAGTTAAAGGCAAGGCATGCGGGAATAAAGCTCAGCCAGCGCATACTGCGTTGATCACAGGGGTTTTGTTGAGAGGGCGGGATAAATAGTCTATTCAGCTTTGCATCCATGTGTTTTAAGCAACACCTCGACTCTTAAAAAGTTAGTATTTGGTAAATTATAGACTTGACACCGCTGACTTTAACTGCCTGAACTGTTTTGACATTAATTATTACAACAAGTTATTTATTGGTCTGTTTTTGCAGGCATTCACTTTTCAAACGGCTGATCGCTGCATTCATGTTTTGCTTCAGATCTAAACCCTCGGCCTGTAAACTGCAACTCCGTATTCAAACCACGCATTTATAGTTAAGCACGAAGGCCTGTTTCAGTTGATGAAATTAAGATCCAATAACCCCCAAAAGGCCAATGCCTTTTTTAGACTAAGCTACCTCTTGTCTGTAGCCGACAAGGCTCAACTTTCACCGGAACGTGACTGCAATGTCAATAATAGGACAGAAGGAATGTCAATGGAGTTTCGTCTCTGAGATGCAAAACGCATAGAGCCTCTTTGTATTGAAACTTCAAGCAAGAGCTGCTTCATTTACAGATTGGGGATGCTTTACGCACATGATGACATTCAGCTTTCTGAGCTGGCGTTTGGCAACATTTCATTTTCGAGTTTTTGAAACATGATCTCCCCTCTTCTTACGCACACAGCTACTGAATAATCGCCTCGGTCTGTGGTCCTGCTTTTACGCTCACAGGCACGTAGGCACTTGTGACGGCTGGTTTTGTGGTCCCAAATCAAAATGTCAATGTCACAAAGACCAACATTTAGTCTCCCTGCGCCGATGCAGCGATCACCACCGCTGCTGCAGCTGCTGCTCACAGTTTGCTGCAACAGTCTGGCAAGCAGCAGGTGCTCAGTCACTGGCTTAATACCGCGTTGGGACTCCATCCAGATAATATTGGCTGATGCCCTGCATAACGTTTGGGTACCTCCACTTCTCTTATATGCTGAAAATCATTTCCGTGATATATATGCGTCTCCCCAAAGCAGCAGATGCCATTTTGATAAAGAGGAAAAAAGGGAGAGGAGGAGAGAGACAGTTAAGCTTCACTGTTCCCCCCACACAAGGCCTACAATGCTTAATATTGACGATGGTGTCATATAACAGCCATTTATTTTCTTAGATTCCTACTTTATAAAAACAACAACAACAAAACAACGGTTCATACTGCGTTCTAGCGATAAGGCCTCTGCGCTGTCCATGGTGCTGAAATATTCTCGCGGCGCGCTGGAGACTCACACGTTGCACAACTCCAAGAATAAACTAACCACAAATGGATGATATATAAGTGACGTCCGCTTGCCATTCTTCCACCATACATCACTGTGACCCTTTTTGGTCAATCACAGTTTGAAAAAAAATCTTCTACATAGTCATTTTGTGACTCATTCACTTCTCCTCCAGCTCCAACTCCAACTCCCTCGTTATCACACCTCATTCTCATTCACTTCCCCCCATCGCCCTAATAACTTGTGACTATTCTATTCAACAGGTGCCATATTCGAGGAGAATGCTGTGAGAGATGAGGAGATTTTCCAACTTGCCATTTCAGACCTCAGTCTGAATGACGACATTCTGCAGAGCGAGAAAATAACCCACTCGGTGAAACTTATCGAGCCTAACAATCCTTTCCAGGCTGTGCAGGAAGGTAAGTGCGATTCCCCCTGGATCAGTCTTTCAATAAGCTGTCACTGCTCTTTTATTTGATTATTTGGGGCTGCCCCTTCAGCAAGGCGGATCACTCTTCTTGATTTTTCCCTGATCCTGTGAGCACTGAGCTGGTGTTGTTCATCCACATATTCGTACATTCTCATGCTTCTGCCTCTGTGAGGACAAGACTAATTACTGTGATCGGTGACCAGATATTGTGTGTGTGTGTGTGTGTGTGTGTGTGTGTGTGCACGTGCGTATCAACTCCTGCAAAATGCTGTACTCCTGTGCCAATGCAAGGTGTCTTCTATGGTAGAAAAGCTAGGTGGAAGCATTGAGTTAGAGCACAACAGCTTAGGATGTGTGAAATCAAAATACTATCAAAATGATTAAATTTGTTAAAGTTAAATAAAAAATACTCCACCTATGTTTTACTAGGAGATCAAATCTTATATATATATATATATATATATATATATATATATATATATATATATATGTATATATATATATATATATAGACACACACTGTGAAGGATAAGCACCGCAATCATGTTCATGCACATTATTTTAACCATCACCGTTTTCATTGGAAATCTTTCATTTGGATTCCATGTGAAGTAAAGAATATAAACAGGAAGGAATTAAGCAACAAAATGGTCACATTTATCACCTTCACTCACTGAAAGGTGGACGCACACACTGTTGATGGCAGAAGTGAATATATAATTCTACTAAAAAGATTTATTAAGAATTTATTAGGGGTTGCAGTGAGTCGGTGGTGAAGCAGGTCGTCAACTGGAAAGTTGTGGGTTTGATTCCCAGCCCTGCTAGTTTACATGCCAACGTGTCCTTGGGCAGGACATTTAACCCCACATTCATACCCATCCCACAGCTGTGAATGGGTATGGTAAATGGTCTATATAAATGGCAGTCACATGCTGCCATCAGGAGCAACGTGGGGTTAAGTGTCTTGCCCAAAGACACATCGGAATGTAGACTAATGGAGCTGGGAATCGAACCCACAACCAAAATGCGTTGTGCACGTGTGAATGGGTGTGAATAATTGAATGGTGAAACTGTAGTGTAAAAAGGCTCTCAGTGGTCACCAAGACTACAAAAGCATTATATAAATACAAACCATTGATTAAGTTCCTTTGGACCTTCAAAGGCTGTTGATGTCCCTTGCACTTGGGCACCAGTCTGTACTTTTGTCTGCCAGTTGCACAAAGGCCCTGATGACTCACTGCTATTCATAGTGCCCCTGACAGGCATAGAAAGATGAAAATATGTGCCGCCTTATGCTATAATTATCCACTTTCATTTAGTCATGGTCCACAGCACTGTAACAGATATCTCGTGCTATAATTCACATTGTTTTGGCAACTTAAATCCTGATGGGGCTCACATGAAGATGAGTGGTTCTTCAAGTAAATGGTAGTACACAGGAAATGTATCTAAGCTTGTTGCTGCAGTGATGAGATTAGAAAATACCATGTATTAGCTACGTGTGACCTCACTAATCTATCAACTGCTCTTGCTTGAAAGTGTAGATATTATGGAGACTTTGCC
This sequence comes from Solea senegalensis, assembly GCF_019176455.1. Lineage (NCBI taxonomy): Eukaryota > Metazoa > Chordata > Actinopteri > Pleuronectiformes > Soleidae > Solea > Solea senegalensis. Next base: position 15,383,511 of record NC_058035.1, read on the forward strand.
GGAGAATCATTTGCCATCTGTGCAGTGCTTTAATGACTAGAGTATTTAAAACGTACCCTACTTAAGACCTACACTTGCTGGTGAATATACTCACTGAACGCAGACTTATCATCATCAAGCTGTTTTCTGATCACACAGACTTGCACAATATATATTTATTAGCATAAACATACAGAAAATGTGTAAAAGGAAAAAGGAGTGATGACATGAAAAGAATCTGTAACTGCCATGTTGAGTGAATTGTCTGTCATTGGCCTTGATAGGGTATCATTCAGCATGCTTAATTATTGTGTACAGTTAGACTCCAGATAATCAAATATTCACAGAAGTGGGTGATTAGTGGGCGCAGGAAGGGGAGAGAATGGGGATTATTGAGCAGTCGATGATGTGAGGATCGATGCGTGACCCTGGCTTGTTGCACATCTAAGGCAGGGTGGTACGTGTTGAGTGACACCTTGAAAGCGCCTTGACCTTTTTGCTTTGCTCTTTTGTTTGCAACCATCCCACTGTGAATGGCAGTCAGGACCCTGCCGTTGCATGGTAAAGAGGGGGGGGCAGTTGGGTTGGCACAAACATGAAGGAGATGATGCCGAGCGAAGGGAATGAGGTTGAGATGATGGAGGAGAGAATAAAGTGGCCGTGGAAAATATTAAGGGTGAGACGGAGAAAGACGACAGGAATAACAGTGAGTACAGGCAAAGGGGGAGGACATAAAAAAAAAAAAGAATATTCAGAACCTGGACCCGATTTAAACATGAGAGAAAAAGTACAGATGGCGAGTTAATGGGTGGTTATGAGAGATTTTCCAGAATAGTTGCCGTGTCATTCTTGTCCCTATTGAGCTTCCTTTGTCCTTGTACAGGTGGAACATGCATTAACAAGGATGTCGCATAGACACCACGGACGCAAAAAAACACTCAACTATTCAGTCCAGCCATGCTCTTATCGCTCAGAGATGACAGCTCAAGGCTGGCTGGATATAGCGCCTGATCACATAACTGGCAGCCACTGTCCTATTTATATATTAGAACAACTGGAGAATTAATAATCTTAGAAGAATATCTCACCCATGTGAGTGTTTGTCACCAAAATGATGGTCTCTAGATGCCACCGGCTTTGTGATACAATTACAAGAACAATAAAACAAAACATGATGTCAGTGCAGCGACATAGTCTCATATCTACTTCTTGATCCCCCCCCACACATCACATGCTTTATAGACATTAAAATAAGGCACTGACAAGAAAGACTAAAGGAGCAAAATCATCCTCTTTTAAGTGTGCAGTCTGTAAGAATTAGTGAACAAAGGACTCATTCCAGCCTTCCACAACTGTGTCAGGGAACTAATGTTATTTTTTTTTCTTTTGCGTTTAAGTTCGGCTCCAAACTGTGAAACGCATGTCTGGTTGGTTTGTCTGTAAACCCTCCTAAATGTTATACACTCTGGACCTTTAATTACACATTTCACAAGGAAGTGAAAGTTTAGTTGACTCAGCTATGCGGTGGTGCATACTTTAACTGCACGTTCAGCCATTGTGTTCAGTTGTAAAAACAATTTTGGCACATACATGCTTCTGGGTGTCACCAGGATTTGAACATTAGCAAAGTCAATAAATCCTTCAGACGTTGAAGTTCAGCACGTACTGAATATGGCACCACTTTACCCTCTTAACTGTCCCTTAATCACACATCTTGAAATCCACAGCCCTTCTTCCACACTTTCATTTAAAATAAGACATTTTAGTATACGAATTCCTCACTGTCTTCCATTTTATTCAAAGGCAGTGGCAGAAGCTGCCACTTTCCTGTGTGATTATGTAAATTGAAAGCTATGGAAATTGTTAATAACAATTTGCGTGTGCATAGAGAACATAAGCACAGCCTCTTTAGGACGATGTTAGCATTTCTCCTCCGCATCAATATTTAAAGATTTGTGAGGAGACAGAACCATTAATAGAACTATTAATACTTGGCACAGCATTTGGACTTTTTCCTGCCATCAATCAATTCAAGGATTGACCAAATAATAGAAACTCCTTATAGAAAGAGCAATGCTCTGTAACACAGACAACCCGAAAGGCCAAGTTGCCATTGTGCCAGATGCATAGTTCAAACATCTGGATCATGTTGCTTTCACCAAAGATGCACAGAGACAAGAAACTGAGTCTGAGAAGGAGAGAGCTAATACTTTTATTTTATCATGATTAATCTTTGGTAGTTGTCTCTTATGTTCTATTTACACCATTTACAAACATGATCCAACAGTGATCAGATATTACACTCAATTTAATGTCTGTTTACTCCCCTTTCACAAGAGAGACTTTACATGTATTTGTTCATAACACAAATATGGATCTAATGATTGCACCTCATGAAATGTCTCTATCAAGAGGCAAAATAGGTCAATCTTGAATGTATACTGTATATACAGTATACTGTTTTCATGTAAGTTAACTGCACCTCTAATGTTCAGGAATTTGAATTAAAAAATAATTTCCTGTGCAATTGTTCTTATTTATTTATTTTTTTTTCCGTCTTTTCCTTTGCTGAATCTGAAATTGCAAAAGTCAAGAGAATGACTCATTCTAAAGTGTTGGAATGGGTAATCTAATATCCTCCATCTGATGCTCCGCTTATGACAACTCATTACTCGATGTGCTCTAAACGTGATGGAATGCAGCCCTTTCTCTATTATTGTCCCAATGAATTTAATAATACTGCATGAATCTTGCTAATGGATTTGTTTGTGGATTTTTTTTCCCTACCAGCTCTACACAGAGGGTGGATGATCGGGCCATTTTACCAGCCCCTGTTAATTACCCGCTGGTTATTTTAATCCATCATAAGCTCCTCAATGGGCTGTATAAAGGGCTGCTGGTACCTTAATCTGCTAAGTGATGCTGTAGCTGAGTTATAGACTTATACCTTTCAAAATTGAATCCCTTGACAGTGTGAAGCCCACCACTCAGCATTCACATATAGGGTTATCCTGTAGTTGTAAGCGTATGCAAGTTAATGCAAAGGTCTAAATATTTATGTAGAAATGTTTCATAAAAAATCAGGAGAGAATTACTAACTTTAGTTGTTTTTTTAAAAAATAATAGTAATAATAAACCAGTGATTTCACATCGGGGACAACTTCAGCAGTTGCCAGAGGGTATCTGGGAAGATGATGGATTAGCTGAGGTTTAAAGAAATAATGATGCTATGATAATAAAATATACTCACATTACTACGTCACTGCAAAGTGAAGATGCTTTCAAAAATATTAACATCTACCGACTCACTGATGTTGAGATCCGGGCTCCGCGGGGATCATAGCATCTTTTGCGAGAAAATTCAAAGCTGTAAGAATTTTGTCTTTGACATTGCTAATGCTTTGTCTTATCTTCAAAATCCAACAAATAGAGCAGATCCGATGTTGCTCTCACATTTTGGCTACGATGAACAAATGCTGACACGCAAAAACATGCCAACATTGCCACTAGGCCTGTGTTTACTGCATAAGTGAGGACTATTTATTGTACAACGACTAACAATGTGTGATTAACAGCATATCAGAGGACTTTGATGTGTTGATGCAGGCAGCCTGTGTTGCATGTTATGTACAGTATATTAGTGATGTGTGTATGGTGATGTTGAAATGATAGTTCTTTGGATTAGACGACCATATCTTTTTATACCTATTGAATGTGGATGGTACAGAGGAAGACGGGAGCCCCTGTTGGACTTGTAGTCTACTATGAAGCCAGCCTATGCCACAGAGAAGGGCAGAGACAGACAGTCAAGTACAGAGAGAAAGTGACACAGAGGTCAAGGCTTTTAAATGCTGGCTCTACCTATTGAGGACCCATTGATCCTCTTTGCTGTCTGCAAACAGCCAGACAGTCAGCAATCATCCCCTGCGGCAGCACACCTCTGAGTCTCATAGTCTCGACATCAGTATCAAATCTCTCTTAGGGTAGTTTTTTAGGGTGCTTGTAAAAGCAACACTGGGGACATTTTTTGGAATTCAATTATCAGTCCACAGGGAAAAACAAAATATGATGACTTGAAAGACGTGAAAGTGATTTTAGCTTTGGTCTCAGATGGCTTGGCTTTCTCTTGATCTGATTAATTTAAAGGAACAACATCAATTTACTTAAATGCCAAGTCTGATCTGCATTCAAAGGAGTAATCGTCAGCTTGCTAAATGTCACCACGAGCGTGGATTTAATACATCTTTTAATCTGAGCTAACAAATTGAAGCCTGGAAGGAAGTTTTCTCAAAGTCGCACAAATAAATAAGCACCAAGTTTTGCTTTCAAAAGACTTTTACTGGGACTTGTGGAGATGAGGAAGTGGTGTTTGGTCTGTGATGCAAACAGATTTACATTGTTGTGCTAATCCGATTGTCTTTATGCTGTCATGATGATGTTGTAATGGTGCCGCACTGGCAGACAGCTGAGAGCTGATTTCAAAGCTTCCTCACTGCTTTTCAAACTGAGCGTGTTCTGTGAGGTCATTGTGTATAAGGCTGATTAATGGTTTCTCGGTCGTATGTCTCTGTTGGTAAAACACAGGAAAAAATCCATTTGAAAATCTCATTTCATTTGGGGAATATCCATGAAAACCTTGATTGATTTTGACTGTTGTTCCTGCCATGACGCAACATGTGTGCAGGATCCTTAAATATGGCATCAGAACATATTATGTGGGTCATTTAGCACTGTCAGATGCTGACATCAAACTAGCGGGCTATGAAATGTATCCTGGCCCGGTTTTGTAACTGTTGTTTGAAAGACATTAAGTGCGTGTATTGATTTTCAGATGTGACAGAAGCCACATCTGATGTCTGATGAATGGCTAAAAAGGGAAAGCCATCATCAAAACACCTGCACGTATGCCACACGTAACTCACGGAGCTGCCTGATATACATACACACCAACACATAACATATGTTTTCTCTATCACAGGTCTCTCAGCCCCATGTCTTATTCATGTTCCTGTCTTTTCCGGTGTGACAGATTTATAACGAGCTGTGGAGAACACTGTGACAGATGTTAGTGCTTTGCCACGACCCCAAACAGCCCCCAACCACCACTGGGGATTGGCCATCAATACTGCTCTACCTGTTAGAGTGAGAGAGAGAGAGAGAGACCAAGTGAGAATGAAACACACAAACAGTGAGAGAGAGCGAGGGAGAGAGAGAGCCCAGAGGAGATGTTCTGTCCTGCCAGATTGATGCTGATGAGGCCCTCGGCCTCTGTCTGCTATAATACATCGCAGTCCCACATGTTTGTTACTAGCGTAATTTTTCATTGGCATCAACTTCACTGAGCTGCCCGAAATGTGCTGTGATGACAGTTAGTGTCAGTTTTTTTTTTTTTTGTTTGGTTTGAGACAGTGTTGATAATAGCTTAGAAATGAAAGCGTGTTCATTCGCCTCCGATGCTGCATAGCTCAGAGGGAAGTGTGTATAATTTACTACACACCACCTGCACCATTGGCATTACAACAAATTCATTCCAGGGTAGAAGACAAGGAGCAGAAAATCAGCCCCCGAGTAAATCCCATTAGAGGCTAAAGTCGGCTAAAGGAGTGCTGTACGGCTATTGCCGACTTCACACTCTTCTCAGAGAGGAGCAGGAGAGAGATGAAGGAAGTGAGTAGAGGAAGTGGAGTCCTAGTGAGAGTGAAGGTCTGAACTTGAGTGAACTAGAGAGCGAGTGTGATCATAAGAGAGAGAGGGGAAGTGGGGTGATGGAGGAAGGCATGGGGTAAAGATAATGTGAAAGGAGCCGAGTCAGTGAAATGTCAGGCTTTATTGAAGATGAGAGGGGCAAAGTCATTTTAAACGCCTCACTAGCCTCATTGATGAAGAAATGCCAAAATGTATTTGGGAGCCATTGTTTGCATTACTGCCCTCAGACATGAATGCCGAGTGGGACCATCTGTCACAAGAATCCCTCCTTGGTTTTCCTCGTCGGGTCTCTGAATCTCTGACTCTGACGCTCGATCACTGTCAAGGGTCCGCTGCTATGCCCGTGCAACATGGACTTTATCCAATGATGTGGCTAAGCTAGTGTCTATGGACTCAAAACCCACCCAGCATATACTGTACCTCATAATTGAAAGCCTAAAATTGTGTCAATGGCTAAGTATACATGCATCACTAAAAACTGGGTCAAATTTGCATTACTTCAAACGGGGTCGCTGATGAATAAGTCATTTTACATAAACTCATTACAAGCCATTGGATTATTGCTCAGTTCTTGTAAACTCTGCAATATTGTACCTTGATGAAGAAGGTTTATTCTCTGATTCTCACTTTGGTTCCTGTTCATTGACTGCTTTTTCCTTCACCAGAGCTGAGCTGAGCTGTTACTTTCTTTAACATGAGATGTTTAACTTGTTATTGTTGTAAATATAAAAAAGGAAAATCACTTCTGCAGCCAAATTAACAAGTATCTGCTGAATACTTGAATACTGCTGTTTCAAAAAAAAAAAAAGGGGGGCTGATGACACATTTCCACATTAAATAGAATCTGATTTGTCATGTTTTTTGAATCCATCACATTATAACATCAGGGCCAGTCATTCTGGGACCACATGTGGTCCATGGTGGCCCAGTTTCTGTTGTATTATTCCCTTTACAAGAAGGGGTTCTATGTAGGTCATATTAAAGCAAGTTGTTTTTGCTGGGTTTTAATTATAACTACAACAAGCTTTTGAAATCCTGTGTCACAGAGTCCAGTGAACACCTCTTTTTTTTTACTTTATTAGCATCTTATTATAGTAGATTTTGTCATAACAGAGACACTGAATACTACATCACATGATCACATGAACCAGGGGTAAGAGATTCTGTTTGACGTTATTTACAGGCAGCTGCACCTGACTGGTCCTGTGGTTCACTGATGGCCACACCTGTAAAAACGAACCCCACTGTGTAATGACGTTGCAGCACTGACCTAGAATGACTCTTATCTGATCTGGCCTTGTCTTTGTGTGGCATTTGTGTGATGTTAAAACAAACTTAATTGCAATGATTATCTTTTAATCATAGGGCCTGACAAGTTTTTTTGGTAATCCATCCAATATGTGAAGACGATTCATTAATAACTGCAAATGTCAGCCTCTGTGGCATACAAATGTCATGGGATAGCCAATGTAATTAGGACTTTGCATGCATGCCGCCACCAAATTTCACAATAATCCTTAATTGTTGACATGCTGAGATATCTGAATTGGCTCTAAGTGGTGGGAATCGACCAGCAAAACTAGTATTTTCTTCTTTTCACTTCAATTCAAGTAGCTTTACAACGTCAATAATGCTATACTTGAAGTTGAACTGACATACTTTTATTCCGAAGCATTTCACAACACATCACCAGTTATCAATTACGTTTCAAATGATCACATTTCACGTTTATTAATTTTGGAAATATACAGCCGTATTCCATATTTTGCCCTTTGAATGCATTTCATCCCATCGAAAATGAATGAATAGTAATAAATCCACACAGTAATTATATCATTATGCAACGGTAGGCTTAAAAATAATTGAGCAAATATGAATATTATGTAATAGTTTCATTAAAAAGAAAAAAAAAAAAACATTTGTCACACGCTAAGTACCATTATGCACAATAGTCATGATTTTCTCTTTGCTGTGTTGTACCCTGTTGTGGCATCTGCTGTTAGCATCACTGCTCATTATTTGAGGTGATTTCGCATTTTTGTCAGACTTTGTTGTGGGGTTTTTCTGTTTGGGTGATTTCTGACTTGAGGTCTTTCTGGAATGAAAGTGTGTGTAATATTACCGGCTGAAAAAGATATTTATTTATTTATTTATTTATTTATTTGCTATTCAAACCACGGCCGCGGCACAGAGGGTGACGTCTTTAGCAGCCGTAAATAGTTCACTCATCTGCAGGAAGGTGTAACAGGTTAAGGAAGGTCCCTTCACCCAGAGAAAGAGGTGATGAACAGTGTTGTCTTAATGTACTCTTTGTGCTCTTAAGCTTTTCCAAACCCAAGGCAAGTGAATGATTCATTGTTTCACTTGAGTGAGACGGAGCAGGTTCATCATCCTGCATTATCATGTCACTTGGAGACACAGTCATTTTGTGTGCCGTAGACACGACACGTTTTCGAGGCATTTTGCGGCTCCGCTGTCTTTCAATCAGTGTGTCGACTCGTGGAGTGAAATGTACTTTGGGACTGTCTGAATAATAACAATGTGGATGTCATAGCATTTATTGCTTGATAGCGTGTTTGAGAGTCTGTCACCTGTATACCTTTGTTTGTCTTGAATGTTGACATCTATATGTGTGTGTGTATTTGGTTCATCTTCCAAAAGTCATGCTTCCAGCTTTGAATCCATGCTTTAACAAGATGCAGAGGTCCAGATAGTCACACGCAGAGTTATGGCAAAAACATCAGCACTTTTACCCGGGGTCATCTTCAGTGGTATGAGCAGAAGCTAGAATCGACAGTTGTTGATTTGATTGAATACACTAACACAACTATTACACCTGATGTCTTCTTATTCACACCATGACAAATGTGTCTATGTTTAGAAGTCTTTATTTAAACTGAAATCAATTAAAGGCATATCCTGGACTGGACCTGCTTGACTTTCAAATACAGTAATTGACCCCATGTTGGTCTAATTAATCCAATGATTGATGCCATGCAGAGCAGAGAGCCGTCTTAATTATGTTCTCTGAAGGGATTCAGTCATCACAATAGGATGCTGCATTCCCCCAATAGCAGCATGGGTTCAATATAAGGGTCCATGGCGTAAGAGGAGAAGAACTGTGGCTTTAAATATCATAAGCTTAAGCCTAAAGTACAACACAAGGCAATTACCTAAAGCATTTTCTCATCCATTAGATGGATTTATTGTCTGTCCTGAAGCAATCGCAGTGTCCCATTGTCTCTATGGTTCTTGGAAAAGAATAGAATTCCAAGCATTATGCATCAGGATCATGTTTATCCTTTACATTATACAATTAAATATATTTGGTTCAAACAACAGCCAATTGCTCCCTTGCAAGTATTTGTCGGAATGGAACGAGCCAACAGGAAGGAGCCTGTGAAAGCAACACCACCTACAAACTAACAAACAATGTGGTTTGGCCTTTGGGTATGTTGCTGCTGAAGTAACAGGGCATCCAAGACTCCATTCAGGTAGAAATTGAACAAAGCACACTCTCTTGCACACAGAGTAAAACAAACAAACCACCCTTGGGCAAAAATAAGATTTGCTATAGTGATTTTCAACCACTTAGAGCCTTAGTTATCAGTACCTTCACCACTGCCACAACAGCAAATGCTGTGTCCTGGGCAACGAGAGAAAAATAATTAATTGAGATGCTTTGAAGAGCAACAGTTTCATGAGGTCAAACACGGGGAACACAAAAACTTTCGTAATGTAAGGGCTTATCTTTCCTCTCCAGGAACAATATCATAATCAGAAAAATATGCCTCGGAACCTTTGTGAAAGTAAATAAAAGGGTTGAGTAGGAAGAGAAGAGAAGCAAATCGCCTTGAGGAGAGATGAAGAGGAGGAGCGGTGGAGGAGGATGGAGCCGCATTTCAGATCCTCGCTCATATCTTTCCCTTTTCTCTTGGACGGCGTGGAGGATGTCTATCAAGGCGATGTCATAATTTCTGGCACTGCCAGCTTCCTCCCAGCAACATTCTGGCGAGCCACACATCCAGGAAGAGATGCAGAAAAATGAGGCATCTCCCCATTGAATAGTTGTCCTTCACTGACTCACCACATGCCCACTCACTAACAGAATAAAGCCTCCATCTGACACAAAAAGGAAACTCCGGACACAGTTACATTCTTTCCAGCACAGTAGGACGTTTTTGCATGCTTGTATGTGTGTGCACGTCCATGTCGTTATCACAACTGAATTGCAGCTCTTCTTCAACACGTTTGCCAAGATTTGTGCACTCTCTGTGCTTGTGTTTGGCTGTTTTTTTCTCCCCGTTTTTCAAAGGCTTTGTAAAAATAACGGCAGTTTATCTTGTTTGTCATCACCTCAAGACCAAATATACAGTACACTCAAGGCACCTATCAATGTCAATAAGGCTTAAACCTTACCATGTATATCAATTATGGGCTTATGTTGCTATTATCGAAATAAGGTACCAGACTTATGATGTGGAGAATGCTGTTTCCTGTTTCCAAATGATAATAACTTCAATCTAAAGAGTCAGCTTCACTATATTCATGAGGACTGTTGAACTGCAGATCAGTTAAAGTCATTACGAAGCAGCATGAATCTCGACCTAGAATTTCAAACAGAGTTTGGCAGGATTGTGACAGCGATGGCACTTCTGGTTCGGAAAGCCAGGGATCTTTAGGAACGTAATCCCTTTGGCTTTGTTTCAGTTCAGTGAGTGGGACTAAGCAGTTGGAGCTCTAGTCCATGGTGTCTGATAGTCATTGTTTTCTTTACAAGAAAATCACTCAACCGCTCTGACACGGAGCGCAACACAACAAATTACCTCTCAAGGCGGCAGAGGCTGCTGTTGCTCAGCTAACGTTACACCATTTGTGCTTGAATTATTTTGTTATCATCCCACGAAAATGTACTAATGGGCAGTGGCGGTCCGTCCATAGAGGGTACTAGGGCACCGCCCCACCACTCTCAAATCATCTAAAATAATTTACAAAAACAATGCATTCATTTAAAAACGTTCCCTCGCTCGTTTATAGCGAGTGCCGTGAGAATGCACACAGACACGCCCTTACAATGCAAAAGATAGGAAAACATCCCAGATAACCGGATATAACTCTCTCTTCATTACGCCCCCGCCCCCCCGCCAAAAGAAATTATCACCAGCCGCCACTGCTAATGCGTCATAATGTTCTACATACCACGCCAGCTGAGTTAACATGTTGTCACTCTGTTGTGACGTGATACCAACCGTAGTCCACATTGTGATGATGATGCCACATACCTGTTGTTAACGCAGATCTATATTTCAAATTGCACTTGGAATGAATAATCTAATGCTTTGGTTGATATGGCAACAGCCCCTGCTCTAGAGAACAAATATTCCCTGTCCACCTGTTGAGGAGGTAGAAGCAGACAAAGAGATGTACACATAGATGCAGAAGCACGAGAGAAGCCCGAGTATTTCAAGTAGTTGTCGCCGCACAAGCACTGGATATTTTCCAAATGCTCCAACGCAAGTGGGAATTCATTTTCTGTTTGCTGTAATGGATGTGTGCTGTCCTGTCCTTCAAATTAGCCAATTCATTTTCATGAATGCCTGATGAAATGAGATCCTGTGCATTGTATTGGTTTAGTGGTATAGACGCAGGATTTTTAAGCTTCAGTCCCGCTCATCGGAAAACGAGGCAAGCACGCAGTAATGACCATGCCTGGTACTTTTACCTTCTGTGCTCATGAAGAGAGAAAATCCATCAGCCTGAAAGTCAAAGTTGTTGTATGGCTGTGGCTGCTGGGAATTTGTCTCCGGGGATAAATGTTGATGGAATCGTTGCAGTGTGAAATATCTGTTGAGATCACACATCTGTGTTGGTTTTCTGGTTAGTCTAAGTGGATTTAGTACTTAGGCTGAGTTTGTTTATTTATTTTTTTTATTTCTGAGCATAATCTGACCAATATTTTTTTATGGGATTTAACCAGATTTTGTTAGTTGTTTTTTTTTTTTGTTTGTTTGTTGAATTGTTTTCAAGGCAGGTTGTGATTGTTTGTTGTATGTCTGTGTTTGCTTTACCTTCACAGAACATCGACACAATCTGCTCCCATTATCACATTTGGAAGGGATTTCAGTAGCTATTCTTTAGGTTGGAAATCCGTATCTGGAAACATTTCCAATTGTTAAGGGGCTAATAGCAGCTTTTGTTAGAGCCAGATTAGAATCATGCTGCTGTTTGTGAGCATCAGTGTGTTTGCGAGTATTATGTGTCTGGCTGTGTGCATGTATGATTAGGCTCACTGTCATCCTGGTGGGGAACGGGCTCACAGCATTTGGGATTTTGCCTTAAACTGCGTAAAGCTCTGAAAATGCGTTCCTCTATCAGAGTGCGAGGTCTCAATGGAGAAGAGTCCTGGAATTTGTCATTACTAATCTTGATAGTCCTGTAAAGCCTTTCAATCGCTCAAATTTATTTTTTTGTGCTGTCAATGCCATTTTAACTTTTGCTATCCGTTTAAACTAGCCATTCTAATCCAACAAGGTCTATGTCAGCTTCTTTTATTGCTCCTTAATGTCAGACCTTTGCAGTATTTCTGACTGTCAGAGGAGAGTTTATCCCACTGCTGCGCTGCTAAAGAGGGGAAGGCTTTGCAAACTTTGTAGCTGCTGCTCTCAGCAGAAATGGATTACACCTGGCACTGTTTAAGGTGAGGATCAATGTTTGGCCTGAAATGGGGAGAACAAGAATACAGTACCAGGGATGTGTGCATGTGTATCTCCTCTAATGCTTTGTGACCCTGGGCTGGCCAGTGTTGATTATTGATCAAGATTGACAATGACTCATTCACAGCCCTTCATTTTAAGAGGTAGTGCTTCCTTATTAAATACAACATGATCTCAATGAATGTGGCCTTGGGAGATATATAACTCAATAAGCCAACAAGCCATAATTATACAGTGTATAATCATTATTATGGTGCTTTGTTTTTCAATTTTTAAACACATACATTTCTATTATGGCTGAGCCATAATTCTTTTTTCATCATTAATTAAGTTTTAGGGGAATCACATTAGGATCATTTTATCATCCGTTATCATTTCACAAACTTCTGTTGTCCAAATTAATGATTCACAGCCATCCATTTTGTCTCTAGTGTTATAATGAGTATGATGGAGTAGCCCCCCCCCCCACCGTTTTACTGTTGCCATGTTATCTGCTGATAATGTAGTAGTTATTTTATTTCTTGGCTGATACACAAAAGTCAGACAAAAGAGTGAAAAAAACAACAACAACAACACAAAACTACTTTTTATCTTTCTCTGCCTGTGGAATTTACTGCGTGAGTTCACCTGTTGCCCCCCGTGTTTGCTGTTTGTAGAGAGCGGTTAATGTCTAGGTCTCTGAACAGAGGGCCAATGAAGCCACTAGTGGAGTTGGAGCCTGAAGGGAATTTGTCTTCAGCAGTATTATCATCCTAATCAGGATGTGGTGCACTTCTGTTCTCCTTCCTGGACTCATCATCGGCTTGCAGGGTAACGATCATATGATCATGCTGAATGTGTCTCACCATTCTTAAGTTCTCAGCTTTCTAGCAAAAAAATCATTGGCGTCTATAGTTCAGGCTATATACAATTACTGAACAATCTATGAAGTGTGTTCTTATAAAGGGGAATTTATGATGAGATCACGACAAAAGAAAATGTTTATATTGAACAATAACATGCAACAATTAAGTGATAAATGAATCCCGTACTTAATTAATATTGCATTTTATTTCTCTGTCATGCACTCCTGTGCTGTATATGCAGGGAAACAAACAAATGATGCAAACAAACAAATAGTTCATTTTATGTGTAATTTGTTTGTTTATAACAACGTTAGCTTAAACAATAATTGCACAGTGAAAACAACACTTTCATTTTAAAATACAGTTAGCTTTACATAATATTATCACCGTATTTGGGACCTGGGACCTATTTGTTTATTTTAGCTGGGTGCACACTTGGTGCTGATCCAAAAAGAGTCAAAATCGTTGTCTTTGACGTTGTCGCGATACTTGGAACACAAAATTCATAAAAAACAAAAAAACCTTTGATGCACGGCGGACCAGCATTAGCATCTCAACACGTCCAATCACCATTCCAGTCAAATTGAGATACGACCTAATTGGTATTTACCTCACATGCTTGGTTACAAACAACCAGCTATAACTTGATGAATGTGACCTTTCCATTTCACATGGTAATTGTGTTTCAAAGGACAGAACACTTTCCCCTGCTGCACCTGCAAAGTGCAGTACTTTTCTGACAGAACACTTTGTTTTTCACATTTACAGCACAAAGTTTGTGAGAAGCGGTGCACCGAGGCTCCGGCTCGCTTTCATCTCTTTGTTTACATCGCTGAACACAGTTGACCCTTTGCGTCACGTTTTCTTGCTGCTGATTTGTTCATGTTTATTTTGCATTCTCTCTTCCTTTGCCCGTGTTGAGTCTCCAGAGACGATCTCATTATAGACTAAATGTTAAGATTCACTTCCACATGTTTTGTAATTCTTTAGCTCCCTCTCACTCTCACCTTTTCTCTTTCCGTTGCCAATTTCTTTCACTAAAACAATGTGCTCTGTTTCTGCATTTTCTCTCCCCGCTTAGCTTGTTACTCATAAGGATTAGTTGTGGAGTCGATTTCCCTGAGGGTTGTGGGTATTGCTAAAGCTTGTCAGAGGTCTTACCTAGATACTAGCTCTGTCTGTATCATATAGATCACAAATTGAGTTGGTGCTAATTAATTTCACACTCTTTCAGTCTCTGCAAGAACTGCTTCTGAATCATGGGATGCTTCCACTTTTCAGAGGATATTTTTTTTTTTGGTTTTATTGCAGATAAAGAGCCAGTATAAATACTTCAAAACCCCTCTCCCAACTGAGCAGATAACCTTGTCTGCTATAAATTACGTTCCCACACAACTTAACGGCATTCTTAATTACATTTCATAAAGCAGCGATATTCTGTACCAAAATGACACTACCTATTTACACGTCTACAGATGTCCATATTAACGTGATAGTGCTTTAACTGCTTGTGGTGCTTTTTATGGGAATAAAAATGATGATCGTGATTTTGTAGTTATGAATGTTGTTAGGTTAGTGAGTCACGTAGGTTTGAGCACAAAAAGTACCTGGTTAGGGCCAGGAAAATACCAAGTGTGTGCTCTCGTGGATGTCTCTCTCTCGCCTTCATCTTCTTCCAAGATGTTTTTCTTTTTTACCAAGGGTAATGTTAAATCAGCATACACTTCCAGGTCAAATGACTGTGCAATGCACATGGGTTTTCATTACCTTTTGTGGGGAAACAAGACCCCCGGTGAACACACATCAGCTGACCAATTGATTGAAAGAAGGACCAAAGTCAAAGATACAAACATACAGAACATCATAGCAACCGCCCTAACACTGGCTGACTGATCTCCATGGTGTTCTTCTTGTTTATTTTTTACCTCCAAGGTTTTATTTGCAGCAAATTCATGACATCACATTTCACGCATGGCTGACACAGGGGTAAAAAAAACCCAAAACAAAACACAGTGCAGACCAATCACTGGCAGTGGGATTTGCAAGTTATTCATCTTTTTGTTTTCCACCTGAGTCCACTGTCTTTTTATGTTAAGCATATACAGACAGACATAGACACGCAGTAACTCATTTACACATTTTTTTTTGTTCGTACTATACAAACTACAAGGTTTCATGACACTGATTTACAAGGCATGTAAATCCCCCCATGTACTCATTACTGTGTTGTTTGAGGTTAAGCTAATATTTGCCCAAAGGTTATTATCCTCATGATGACATTCATGAGGTCTTGTGTGTGTTCCAGTGTGCAGCCCCTTAGCTGATTTTGAAAGACTGTAATCACCCAAAATAACAGACAAACAATATGGTTTTACGTATTATATTTTGGTCTGGTTGTGAAACAAACAGATTAAGGTCACATGTGGGTTTACCCTTTTTCCAGGGAAAATCCTGCCAAAGGGTAAACCTGTGTCCTTTAGGGGAAATGGGTAGTGATTTATCTACAGATCATGCAGCCATTTGGAAACAGCTATTATCCTGCATATGATTATCATCATACTCTCTTGCCTGTTAATCATGGCAATCTTCCAGGGTATGTTGGCAAGGTGATCACATTTAATCTGAGTGTGTAAAGACCACTCCACAGAGGTTGTTTTATCACTTAGGTGAGGAGGCTTGCATTATCCAAATGAAAAACAAGCTGGAGAAGAGGCTGATTTGTCACTGGCTGATTAGACCACTGCCTGGCACTCCTCTTTACCCCAACAGGCGCTCCTCAAGGTCAGACACAGAAGAGCCCTAAAAAGCACGACACCATTGTTTATATTGAAGCAGACAGCACTGAAAATCTCCATTTGCTATTTTGTTGTTGCATAATGCAACCACTGTAACTGCAACATGAACCATTTATTTTAATTGCACAGTGTTGTCCATAATCTGGTTATTTTGTCCCTATTTAATGAATGATTCATATTAAGATGAATCATGTTTTTTTTCTTTTTACTGATGCTTTTGAATGAAAAGCTTGGAGCCAGCACGCAGAGAGTTTGACAGTAAACAGCACAGCGGGTGTCGGGGTTTACAATTCCACATTAGGGAGAAAACAAATGACAGACAAAAGTGTTGGGAAACATCCTTTCTCACTTATGTATTTAGGAATCACGCAGAGATGTCAAAACAGCCATGTTCCTCATTTTGTTTTGTTTTTTCCTAGAGGGAGGGGTGTGGCAGAATCAAAGGATTTGTTCTGGCAAAGACGTTTATGTTTCAGAGAAATATGACCTCATATCTTTCCTTTGTTTAATAATGGAGTTGGAGGAATGTGACAGTGTGCGACGCACCGCTCATGTTCATACATTTGTGTGTTTTTACAAAGCTCACCTTGAGACAAGACATGATCTCACAGAAATACAGGAAACACATCCCAGGTTGCCAACTGCTATAAAGTCCCAGGACCCAGACATTAGTATAGGCTATTAAATATAACATGTTGGAAGGGGGTCACTTATGTCTTTGCACTAAAGCAACGCCAAGATTAACCTCACTCTTCTATCATATCATGAGCCAACAAGGTAATGGTAATGTTGTTTATCTTCACATAAGTCCTAGTCTCTTCTACAAATGTGGCATCAGAAGTAGATAAACTACTTTTAATCTTGGGGTCCCGGTTTTAGGCCCTCAGGTTAGCAATCATCTGTATCTCTCTCAATAAATCATC
Source organism: Solea senegalensis (assembly GCF_019176455.1). Taxonomy (NCBI): domain Eukaryota; kingdom Metazoa; phylum Chordata; class Actinopteri; order Pleuronectiformes; family Soleidae; genus Solea; species Solea senegalensis. The sequence continues at coordinate 15,400,472 of NC_058035.1, forward strand.
CTTAATCCAGGCAACATGTTTCTACAAGTTTTAAGAAGCTGGACAAAAAAAAAAACAAGCAAAAAACATACTGGAGCTACTGTGGTAAGAAATCCCTGCATCTTAAAGGGATATATTTAGCATCAATCCATCCATTCATCTCATTTTCTGACAGCTTGCCAGGCCATCACAGCACCACATATAGACACAAACCACCATTCACTCTCACACTCACACCTATGGCCAATTTGTAAAATAAAAGATAAAGTAAATACACTGAAACCCTTTTGGCATTAGGTTTTGGCAGCAAAAATATTATTTAAAAACATTCACCTTGCAATTTAAACACAAGAACATAAAGTCATTTAAATCACGATTGTAATGTAAATCTGTTCAGAAACATTTTTCTCAGTAATTATTTACACGCAGAGAGGGTTCGTGGATGTTGTGAAGGAGGACTTGAGGATAATTGGTGCAACAGAGGCGTACAAAGTGATGAGATGGAGGCAGATGATCCGCTGTGGCGACCCCTAAATGGAGAAGCTAAAATAAGAAGACGATAGGTGCAGCAAAGTCACTGCTTTAAGCAAACACTTTTCTGTCAAACTGAATAATCCATTCAAAGTTATTATAAATAATGAACAATTATTATTTGCAGCCCCAGTTGATATTTGGCAACAAGGCACCCTGACCTCTGCAGAGAATGAAAATCTGGTGGGAGTATGTGGGATCTTATGAAACTATTTATGCACGATCTCCAGCTGTGCCTGCGCCAGCAGCAGCAGCAGCAGCAGGTGTGATGAAGCCGTGCAGTGAGCGTTAAAGTTCCAAGGGCTCAACTACGCTGTGCTGCTGCAGAAGGTGATCAAGGTTCACATATATTGCAAAGTGTGTATCATGTGTAATTATAGCACTAAACTGGTGGTATCTGCCTGATCTGACTTGTGTCATAAGCTTTTCACCCATGTATGAGTATGTTCATAAGAAATGCAGAAAAGCAAATGACCATGTCATGGTTAATTCCATACACTTCCATACAGATTGTTTTCATTGAGACATGAGACTTTAATATGACAAAAATAAGTATTATTTCACCAGAAAAGTAAATATATATACAAAAAAAAGTTTGAAAAACAAAGGAAAAAACGTTCCCCCTCATTTCCTACTTCATTAATCATCTCAAAGTACCCCTAGATTTGGTGTTTCATTACCGCTTTCTCATTGATCAAAACACCCATTTATCATTGCAGAGTAGCAGACTCTAGTTACTGGAAGTATAGAAAGCAATTTCTGAGCGATGAATGCGGAGATGTGTGGCTATAATCACAGGCCATGAGGGTAGGATTGCACTGTAATTCAGCGGCGATAAGTGGCGTTAACACTGGAGAGGTCAAGACACATAATTCCCTCCATGTTTCAAGCAGTGATTAAGGCAGGGCTGTGGCTTTTCAGGTCCGTGTGAGTGACCCTCAGGTGACCTTCACAACACGCTGGGTTGTTGGTAGGTGGTGAAAGAGGGAGGTGACCTGAGGATCCCCGTGCCAGTAAAAATAAATGTCTCATTCATTTGCTGTCTTGACTCAATCTCACTCTTTTCATTCCCATCCCCAAGTCATGCTGTTTTTCTCCTGTTTGTCTTCATTCCGCTCACAGTAGGTGCTCTTTCCAGCATTAATTCTCATATTCAGCTCTGACTACCTTTAGCGGCAAAGCTCACTACTTCCTAATGAGAGGAACGGAGCTACTGTTTGTGTTCCAGGGTTGGTCCATTCACACATTTCATGGTACATGTACTCTCCACACAAAAAATGACATAGTTCATTGCCCCTGGAGAAGTGCTTACACTCCTGTAGAGCCATAGAGTTTAGATACCAGGGGCTATATTTACAAAACATCACAGGACTGAAATCTCTGTCTGCTTTAAGAAGAAATCCTAAAAACTCACCTGTTTTGATGATAGGTGAGTTCATTCGAATTCAGTCAAAAACAAACAAACAATGGAGGTAACATTTTGCACAACTCTGTGTGAAAAGAATGCAGTGTTTGGCACTAATGAACTGAGGCTATCATAGCTGTCTGTCAGAGCTACTAGATCAAAACATGAGCGAGACCCCACTCGCCTTGACAGTTCATTAAGTGTGCATGAAATAATCACCAGTGTTGGCTAATTGCACAAATAAACAGACTACTTCAAGCTGATTTCATGGCTGTCCCCGGAAGGTAGAGCGCTGTATAATCAACTGGAAAAACAAAACAAAACTGTGCTATGGTATCAGGCTGGCATTTGATGCCAGATACAGTTACATGTATGAAATCTGTAGAACAGCTGTGGCTTGTTAATTGTTTGTAACTCTGTGGAAATCTATCAAGAATATCCTTGATTGTGCTTCTTGTTCATTCATGTTGCAGTGTGAGATAATCACAGTGCTTGTGTCACAATTCACAATTCACACACTTACAATCTCTTAGTTACCCTGGACACACTGTTATGGTGTTGTGAATGGTCAGTCTTGCAATGTGGATGTACCATAAACTCTGTGATTTCTGAAAGAGACTAGGCCGATGAATAAGTGACAGGTGGGTTAGAGGCCCTGAAGAGATAAGAGTTGGTAATGCAGGAACAACTGCTATGTGGCCTTGAGTGCTGAAGCCATTAGCCCAGCTTATCACCTCTGCTCACCTGGGATTTGCTTGGTCGCACTCATACCATCGTTTCTGAGAAACTTTCAAGAAGCCCCTTTAGCCATGCTCCTCGTTCATCTTTCACCTTTTCTCTGTTCTTTCCTGAGAGTGGTCTAAGGGGTGAAGTTAAAAAAGGTCATCGGTTAGACAGTGGGAGTTCTTTGGCACCGTTTTTTGGGTGTAAAAAGTTACTCAAGGCAGTTTCTGGCGATGGTAGCTGGAGGCTGGATGTGTTGTGACTTCACTTATTGATGCTGCAGTTCTAACAATCAATGGTCAGAGATTACTGGTCCACATGGGGTGCAGTCTTCTGCAGTGTGTCTTCTATGCGCCTTCCTGCCTCGGTTGGTTCAATGTTAAGACTCTCCAGCTGTGTCTGTTGACTTTCTTACATCGTGTAAAAACAGCTGGACTGGAGGGAAAAGGTGTTATCCTTGTTAAATATAGTCACCAGCGCGAAGAGGTGTTATACCTGGTAACTATAGTTACTCTAGTCCATTTACCGCTCATATTCATAATGCTCTCATGTTATTTCACATGGTTATGAATAACGGTGATGACACATTGCATGCTGACATGCTCAAAAAAAGGAAATGCTGAGGCTATGAAAGGGATCGTAATTAAAATGGTACACTTATTTGTGCATATACCTTGGCGGTGAACAGGTACGATAATGTCTGATCGTGTATTGTAAGCCCTTGTGTGCAAAGGATTCGTTTTAAATCATGTTCATGTCTTTGTGTGTCTGTGATGCACATCTCCTTCTTCCTAAACATGTTTGGCTGTGTGATTGTGTTCCTCAGTAAGAAACTGACCACTTTACAGTGTGTGGTTGTGACTCACCAATAGGCTTTCTCTCCTGACACAGAGATAAGGCAGACTGTTTGCTCCTCAGAAATTAAAAACACTGCAGTTCCCTTCACCCATTCCCGTCAGCTCAACTCTGCTCACTTGTGTTCGCTGTCACACTGTATCTGAGATCTGAGAGGGGCCGACTGGCCATGACACATCCCCTCCTTCATCTCTGTATCGATCCTTTTGCACCATGAATCCCCTAATCATTTAGATGGCTGGATTTATTCGGATTAACCTAATGACAGCCAGCGCTGCACGTGCAAGAATGTGAGCATTCACACACACACATGCATGTGTCCTCATAGAGCCACTCACTGTTAATTATAGATACATACACATGCACTGCATATGAAGATATTCTCTCCAGGCAGAATCACAGTGTGGCTGCCCTTTGTGCATCACAAAAGAGATTTATGCCATCATGTTAGTGTTTTTCCCCAGGATATTGCAAGGTGCCCTGGATGCTGCCTGGATTCTCTTTCAATATAATAACATATACTCCTTTTTTTTACTCCTGACACCCATGTCTGTCAGTTTGGGAAATTATAGGCTGATATCATGTAGTGCGATCTTAACGTAAATACAACGTTAAGATCTAAACTAAACTTTGACTGTTTATTGTGTATGTGTGCCACATTTGAATGTATGTTTTGTTGTCCTAATGCCAGTAACATGAAATGCTGAATCCTACAAAGTGGTTTTGACGGGTTGAGGTCATCAGCGCACGCATCAATGATAAAAGTGTAAGCACACACACATGGACACACACTCACACATTAACAACATCCTGAAAATAATGTCAGACACGCTCAGTCCTCTTAAACCAACTTAAATGAAAACGCCTTTGTGTGTTAAACTTGCGTGTACTTGGTCTTTGTATGCATTTCCATTATTCATCTAATGACTAATTCCATCAAAACAATACTTACAGTATACTGGGGTTAGACATGATAAAGAGGCTAGCATTGTTGCCTCACAGCAAGAAGGTCACTGGATAGATACCTGTTCCACCAAGGGCCTTTCTGTGTGGAGTTTGCATGTTCTACGTACGTGTGTGTGGTTCTCTACGGGTTCTCTGGCTTCCTCCCATAGTCCAATAACATACAGTTTGGGGGATTAGGTTAATATGACTCTCTAAATTGTCTGCAGCTGTGAGTATACTACAGTATATAGTACAGTCCAGTGTGTGCCCTGCCTTTCACCCTACAGTACGTCAGCTGGGATTAGCTTCAGCCCCCCCCGTGACCCTCATGTGGAGGATAGAGTGGTAGAAAATGGATAGACGGAACACTTATACTCTGATTTGTACTACACACTGAAGCTTTTTATTTTTGTTCTGTTAAAGGACTTTTTTACAAGGCTGTCCCAGGACCCTTAAATGAATCAAATGATATGGTTAGGTGATGGGAACCGCAATTCTGAGAGTCATTTAAGTTTGCCTTATAGGACAGTTGTGAACAGTTGTGTCGTCACGCTGATCAAAATCTCTGAGTCAGAGTGTCATATCGGGATTCAATTACTATCATGCAATATGAAAGAGGTAAGTCATTTTTGTTTATTTCTCCCTCCTTCACTCACTCACTCACTCTCTCTTGCTTTCTTTCTTTTTTTTTTTGTTTTACAAAACAATTCAACAGAGAGCAAGATAACTTAACTTAATTACCTTTCCAGAAAAGGAAAAAAAAAGAGTCAGATTTTAAAAGCAGAAAAACAGGTTGGAAGAGCAAGAAGCAATGACAGTGTGGTTGATAAACCTTGAGAACTAGACTCTCGTAAGAATTCAGGCGAATCTTTTAAAAATTGCTGGTGCTTTAATATGTTCTGTGGTTTATGATCAGCTCCCTCTTGCACCATTTATCTACTGATTGAGATATTTTAAAAAGGAAAAAGTGTAAATACAGTGTTTTTGTAAAAATATCTCTCTGCCTGTCTCATAAGCACACACACACACACACACACACACACACGTTTATTTTACTCTCTGCATAAGATATAACTCGCACCTTACAGTACATAAGATGTCCGACTGTATATCCTTTCATTGTCGTGTCTATCTACTTGTTGTTCTTCATGAGTAGTTCTTGTTTTAAGACTGTGATTTTGTCAATACACTTACTGCCATTAACCGTGTGGAAGTGATTATTCTGCAGCACATTAATTATCATTATTATATTATTTTGTATTGTATGTCTATTGCTTTAGATTCCCCCAGCCAGCAGCAAATTGGGCTAAAGAAACACAAACAATTTATCACTTGATAGGTTCCCCAGCATAAATGGTATTGGCCGCTCACGTGGAAGAATGATCCATCAATTGAATCCTTGCTCATCGTGTTTGTTACCACAAAGCTAGTGTAAATAAATGGATCAAGGACTAATCATTTGTTAATGGCATCCAGCGGCATGCAGTCGTTTATCAAAATAAATGATAGGATCTGTCTCTGTGTCTGTCTGTCTCTGTGTCTGTCCCGCATGTTTCTGTTTTTGTTTCCCTCATATCTCTTTGTCTCTTCCCTCATCTCTCCCTTGAACCAACTTGAGCCTCTTGAGCCATATTCCTCTTCTTCTTCCTGGCACAGTTGAGCCTTTAGGTACTGCATCACCCTCTGTCAGTGTGTGTGGGGGATGAGATCAATCAATGTGCTTCTAATGCAGTGCCTTTGCATACAAAGAGTGTTTTGAGGTTCATGCTGTCCATAGGGAAATCATGCGATGCACTCTTTACACTATACGTACCTGTAGCTGGCATTCTCAGCTGTTGTAATGTAATGCGATCGATATTTTCAAATTCATTTTATGGCCAGTTTAGTATTATTTTATCAGGCATATATGCACTCAGCTCAGCCAGACATGTAAAAAACAGCCTTCCTTGAATTTATAACAGCAATATCTGTCAGTGGCCAATGGTTCTAAAGCAGCAGGGGGCCAGCCCTTTGAAAACGCATGCAAACTGGTTAATGTCAAACTATTATTTACTCCCAAAGTCTTTGTAACTCTTTCGGATTCACTGTAGATGACATTTATTTTACTTCTGACCTTTCTCAAGATGACTGGTGATTCAGATCATTACACCTCGAATGTCTGGATCCTTCACACTGATAAATTACGTGCCGAAAATGAAATTGTCATCCTTCCCAACACCATATTCCTCAGTAACATGGTGTTGATGTATAATACAGTCAAAAAAAATGAATATGACTTATAGAATACAGCCTAAGAGTATTACAGTAAAGCAGTCTAACCAGAGGAAATGAATGGAACCTTTTGCTTGACGTTATCTGGTCTTACCAGATGGATTTCACACATGAATTAACGGAGAGATTTTGTATCTTCGGCGTTCACATCTTATGTATGCCATGGATTCACATTACGTATAGGCCTCTCTGGCAGGATGAACTTCTAACCTGCCAATTATACAAAGGATTGGATAGAAACATGTCCATTCTCTATAGATTTCCTGCTGCTGTGTGGGACTCGGATTGATCACGTCCAACAGTTACTTGGAAACAGAAGCAGGCATAGGGAAGCTGACAGGCAACACTTAACAAACAAACATACACACATATACAAATACCCATGAACGCACACACATAATAAGTAAGACACAATTCTGATCAGTGAGGTATACGGTCTGTTTCTGAATTTAATTGGATTATGCTTCAATAAGGGGAGGATAAAAGTTGAGTATAGATGTTTATGTAAATACATGGGCAAAGCACTGTCATTAATCCTGACATTTTATGCCCCACTATCAATCCAGCAAAGCCATTTGTTATTCGTCAGATGGTTTCACCCACCTTGCCATGCTCTGCAGGCCTCTACACATGGCATGTGTTTATGAAAGATATGTGTGGAACTGGTTAACATATGTGCAGTGGTCCATTGAATGCATGCACATATGGGGCTGCATGTGTGCTGATAATCACTAACTGCTTTGCCATTATGCGCAAGGTGAGAGCCAGGGCATTCTGATCGTTTTTAGCACGGTGCCTCTCGAGCAGGAATTTCAACAAACCGTTGAATTTTCATTACCACTGTGTTTGCAGATTTTTCTAAAATTGTTTTACTTTTTAAAACATCCAATCCAAACATCCACCGACTTTATCCTGTGCACAATGTCACTTCGTATTTCAAAGGCCAAAATGTGTTCCTGCATCGGTCAAAAAAACAACATCATTTCTTCAGCCTTTTCATCATCACTACCAACAAAATAAATGTCACTGTAAAAATGTAACCCCAAACAATTTATTTAACTCTTTTGCTGTATTCGTTGTGTAACCTCTCATGTCTGTATTCACCAAAGTAAACATTACCAGTATCAAAAATATTCTGCTCAATAACGTAAATAGCAGGTGCTTTACCACTGTCTTGACATTGCTTATGTCAATGTAGATTTTTAACTATTTATTTGATTAATGGTGTTTAATTGATCTGTGTATAGAGTATAGAGTGAGTATAGAGTGAGAGAGAGAGAAAGCATGCATGTGTATAGTATATAGTTTTTGCTGTTTTGTGAGAAAATGCTATTACATGACAGTGCAACCAAGGAAAGAAAGGAAAACTGTAAAGAAAATCGTTCAGTCTGAAAATGACTTCAATCAACAGGGCTTCTCCTTGCATCAGGCTGCATCTGACAAAAGGCTTAGGTGTAGTGAGTAACATTATGGGCTACACTCAGCCGACCTCCCTCAGACAAACAGGGACGGGAAGAGCAAAGAGTGAAAAACACTTCAACAAAAACATATTCAAATAAATAATAATCATTTCAAATAAAATCAATTTTGTGTGACCAATGTGAGAAGCAAGTGGGCAGTTGCCATGAGTCATATCGCCGTGATAGAGGAGGGATGAAAAAACAAACAAACGGCATTATTATGAAAATTATTTTTGATGCGCTCAATAAAAAAATCCGTCAAATCTAAACTGAGTTGATTTGTAACTAAACCCCAGATTTCAAGTGGACTAATTAGGCATTTTAAAGTGTTAACTAATGATTCAAGTGAATGCCATATGGAGAGCAGAGGTAAAAGGTTAATGAAAGAAAGAAAAAAATAGCATTCTTGAGAGAATGCACCTGATTTGGCTCCGTGAACCCGACCAGTTCTGCATTTCTGTTCTCGTAATTTGACACTGACTCTGAGATCAATGAAGAAATCAGTAAACAGGAGAGGTTTTAATGATACAGGCAAACTCATCAGTCACATCTCCTCTTAGCAATAAGTCAGTCTGAGGGGGAAATAATAAAATAATACAGTCTTTGTATTTGATTGGACGCAAAGACCAGAAGTCCAATCTATACTTGCAACTGGACTGCTGCAAAACACATTCATGTACAATACACACAGCAGATTGACATTGAAATAATTCTTGCTTTTCACAAACCATACCATGCAAGAGCATGAGCATTGTTCTGTTCTTTGAATGACATTTTTATTTGTTTTTGAGAGAAGGAGAGTCTTGACGAGCAGTTCTCCAACACAACAATGGACAGATTGAATTCCATGCCGTCTTGATAAGAGGATTTAAGATTTCCATTTGATACATTTTCTTACATACTGGTGGATTAAATCAATCAAATATCCACAGAGGAGCCTGATAACGAAGAAACATTTTGATCAAAAGGTTCTTTCAACCCGCAAAAATAAACTAGTTCCCTTTTTCAGAAGAAAACTAAAATCATCAGCCTCCAAGTGTTGAGAGATACGTCTTCTCTGCAGCCCTCACAAATTCTGTTCATGTCGTATTAATTCATGTGAAAGGCACAAACATTTGGCTGATTAAACAAATTAAAGGCTCTCATTTAAAAGATAACATTATTGTTATTGGTACGATTTTCTTTGACTGATACCAGTCACCAGATACCAGTCAGTCAAAATCTATGGAGAGATATGCAATTTTTAAATTATGATTCCTTTCAGCTGCTCTGTGGAGGAGGAGTTGCTCCACCATCCATTTTAAAATACTATCAAGTTGTTTCACGATAGTTTCAACTTAGTGCACTTTGCCAGGTCATAGCTTTCACTTCTTTCTTTTCGAAACCTCTGGTGATGTTTGCAGTGGGAGTCTGTAATGCTGTTAAACGTCCTCTCCTGCCAAGCTTCTTCGGAATGGGAGTCATATTTTCACTCTGCATTTGGGTATAGAAACGTCGAAAGGGCCTCCTCTAAATGTCATCTCCACTACACGCCCCCACCCTCATGTTTCACCTCCAGCGCTGTGGTAGGTCTTGCCTGCTCTGCAGAGAAGAACTTTGACCCCATCTGATCCAAACAAATGTATTATGGCGCTTTTCCAATACACAGTTCCAGCATGACTTGGCTCGACAAGGCTCGGCTCTTTTTTTGCTTTTCCATTAGGGATAGTACCTGATACCTGATACTTTTGTAGTAAATGCTCTGGCGAGATTCCAAGCGAACTGAGCCAATACTAAGCGTGATGTCACAGACTACCGGGCACTGATTGGCCTGAGTGTCAGCACTGGAAGAGTCATGAGCGCGACGTCCGACACAGGAATCAAACCGAACAATGCCGAACTACAGATCAGTTAAAAAAGACTTAATTATTATTTGTGGCTTCCCATTATTTGCCGCTTGAAGTGCGTTTTGGCTTGTGTTCTGTCGCCGTTTTCGCTATCATCTCTGTAAAGATTCACACTTTGGTTTCTTACTTCTTCAGTGATTTACCATTTGGAGCTACTTTGCAGTAGACACAACCCTGGCCAGGCCTGAGGTAGCTGGTGCTGTTTATAGTTTATTTTATAACCTTGTTGTTGCACTTAGCGCTAACTGGAAATTACAGGCTTAATCACTTTTGATACAGTAGCCACTGGTGTACTGAATTTTATGGCATTGAGTTTTGTGGCTTGTAGAGTCTATCGATCAAATACCAAACACAGCAACTTAAAAAAAAAAAACAGTGGTACAAATTAGAATCGACTAAGACTATGCCCTCTTTCTTTGCTAATGCTGCTTTTTTTTCCCCTTCATTGAAAAAACTGTATGCAGTCTTCTGTTGGCTGGCTCAGCACTGATTTGCTTGGACGTAAGAACTGGGAATGTAGCCCCTGCCTCTGGATTTTGACTGACCTAAGTCTGTAATTACAGTGTGAAAATATCAACTGTCCTCTCACGTAAATGTCGTCTCAGACTGAGCAAAGTTTAATCGAAACAGAAGCCCTTGTCTCATCTGTCACAGAGGTTATGAATGCTGATGGCCTTGATGGGTTTCGATAGAGAATATATAGCCTTCTTTCTATGCCGTCACTTTTCTCTGCTTCAAAACACTGTTTTAAGAGTTTCATTTGAGAAATATCTTGTCTACATGCATACATAATTGCTAAAGGATGTCAGTGTTTAGTGTAGTATTTGAGGAAGGGAAACCATAGTGTGGAATGTGTTGATAAAATCCTTTTATGCTGCTACATAGGGCCAAGCGCTCACTGTGGTGCAGATTGCTTGTCAAAATTGCATATGAATGCTTGATGGAATAAAATACAGCAAAGACGATGTCATGTCAAAATTTACATTTAGAGAGATTTTAACACGAAGATACATTTTGCTGGGAGATACTTTTTGACTTTCATCTCAATCAGCGTAGTTAGTCATTCTATCAAGAAAAAAACGTGACTACAGAGGTTTTACCATGCATGAGCGCAGTTTCCACACACATGTTTTATAATGTGACCTAACGGAAAGGTCAGAAGCTGTGTCAGGCTTAACATGACAGGCACACCTGCCCATAGCTATAACCAATCAACCCCCTTTTGCTTGATGGGCCCAGTATTGACATGGTTGTGTCCCCTTTGTCAACAGACACAGTCTCACCTAGGAAAATGTCACAGGGAATACAGGAAATGACTGGCTCTCATCTCAGCTTTCACAGATAGTCAAAGAGGGCAGTGAATTACAGGGTGAATGCAAACAGGCAGCATCCTATCCTCAAAAGTACAAAGCAGCGTTCTGCAATGCAAAGGAAAATATTGCGTTCACTTAGGTGTTGTTCCACTTGATTTCTGTTTTTACTGTTAGTGTGTAAGAATGAATGACCACCAAAGAACCAGTGGCGGTTGCTGGGGGAATCTAATTTCATCAATTCTGCAAACAAACAGCTAGAACTAGGAGATGTGATAATTATGAAAAACTGAAATGTTCTAATACTGTTTTTATTTGCAGTGTATATGTACAATCAAAAAGCTTGGCTGTCGTAAATGTCTCTGAAACGCTGTCAAGCAAAAACTTGACTTTCATACAGTTCCTCCAATCATCATGCGCCACTGCTCATGGAAGTGATGTTTTTGCCACTTTTGTCTAATCCCCGTCGAGCTCACCGTAGTGAAAAAAAAATAAAATTCTGTGATTCAAGACGTTACAGGAAAACAGATTATTGAAATTTAAATACAACACATATCTGAAGACATTTTAGTGGACGCTGAGCTTCCCTTTCTCTATTTGAGCGATCCCCACTGTTGAGAACTACTCTACTCACCTGGCTTTTCTCAAGCACTCTTCTTCTTTCTTCTTTGTTGGTTCATGCATTTGGTTTGGTGTATGTGGGAGAAAGCATTTATCATCATTCATGTAGTAAACTCCCGGTTCAAATATGCAACATCGTAAGTGTAGAAACATGTTGGCTCAAGACGGCAGCCTCCATATGCTTATTTGTATGGCTTATTCTAAGGCTATGAATATCAAAGCAGTTTATACACGTACAAACTCATGGGTAGTACATTCAATTTCTGCCAAAAAAACTTCTAAATTTTACACTCCTGACCTTAAACCTTGCCATGCTTGTCTTGAGTTTCTCTGACATTAATTGCAACGGAAGTGGAGGCCAAGGATTTACTCGTTTGGATGTACTTTTTTTTTCTCTCTCTTCTTGAGCTTGTTAACATTTATTTTTCGGGTAATTTTCATGCGTATCAGTGTGCCACCATTTGAATTGTTGGATCGATACAGTTTCCGTCGTTGTTTGAGTACGCCTTAACAAATGTCACCTATCTTTGTGTGAGTCCTTGCGCAAAGAGCACAGAGCTTAGTCATAAAACTCATATACCGCTTTGTCCTCCACATGACGTCGCAGGGGGCTGGAGTCAATCCCAGCTGACGTGGGTGGAAAGGCAGTGTACACTAGACAGGTCGCCAGTCCGTCACAGGGTCTCCAGATATGAACAACCGTTACCCCTCACACGCACACCTATGTTCAATTTAGTGTCCCATTAACCTCTGCATGCATTTGGACTGTGGGAGTAAGCTGGGGAACCTGAAGAGAATCCACATGCACACAAGGAGAACATGCAAACTGGTCAAACCAGTACCAGTGCACCACTGTGTGGTCCTAGTCATGAAATAGTTGTACAAATTCTTCTCTGGTCCTCTGTGTGTGAGTTTGTTCAAGTGATGTTGGATTTGTCTTGGTTATGAGACATTATGACATTGTTGCCCATAACCTAATAGAAATCAAAGCACAATAAATCCCCCCAATAAGCAAATAACAGCTTCCACTATCCCAGAAACACCCTTCCTCCTAGGATGCTTCACTGACTTTGCTGAAATACTACGACCAATTTAACCACAGGACATCCGATGCACCCGAGGGAAGAAAAATCAGTATGTAAAATGAGAAAAATATCAGCCATTGTACAAAAGCCATCCCAGGAACTGATTAACTTAAGTACAGAAGCATTAGTTACAGATGCAGCCATGCTCAATGCCTGGTGGATATCGTCACCCCCAGCACCCCTTATTGATAATCTAACATCATGCTTCAGTGCCTCCCTCAGAGAGCCCCTATTCCTCAAACCGGCTCTACTGCATGTTAAACATTTTCTCAGTATTTTTCTGCTGTAACCTGTTGTGTACTAACATCTCAACAACAGTTTACTCTTGGATGTTTGTAATGTTAGCTATTTATTCTGGGTAAAGAAATGCAGGGCTAAGATGGAATAGATGTAACAGTGACATCAGGCTCCTCTGACACCATCTCGCCTCATTTCAAAACACCAGTTTCATTATAATTTCATCCTCACACTATCTATGTGTCTCTCTATCTGCATCACTCCCATCCCGTATCAGTCTCTCTGTCTCTCTTTCCGTCCCGCAGAGTGAAGCCTCTCCTTGGGTTTATGATAACACAAGGCACCATATAAATGTCTACAGCGTTAGGTGGGGAAGTTAGAGAAGATGCAGTGGTATGTATCGACCACCACAGGGGCCAGAAGGTCTTATTGGGTAGTTTTACTCAAGCTTGACCTTTCCCATGAGCGAGCAGGTAAAAACTGTGGCTGAAAAGCAAATAAAATACTTAAAAACACCACCTTCCTTGACAGGGGAAAAAAAAGAAAGAAAAATCAGCCAAGTAAAGAGACGAACATCAGAGATCAAGGAAACAAGTTTAATTTAAATTTTGGCTTCATTGATAACAATTGAACAACCAGTGTATTCGCAATTTGAACTTTCATTGTGGCCATAACATTTTCTTAAAATATGTTTTCTATAAGCAGCTGCACTTTTGCATGTTTTTTTTTATTTACTGTTTTAGCATGACAATACATGGGTTGCCAGAAGAGCAAGTTACTGTTTTAGCACGACGATACATGGGTTGCCAGAACAATGCAAGCTGCAACTATAGATTAGGAGTGTCTAACGTGCCAGAGTGGGTCCTTTTGTCCTGATGGAAAAGAAATTGCACTTCAGCAAAGGTTAGATAACTCTCTCTCTCCTACATGTTTTCAGTAGACATTTAACATGTATAATCTTTTTAGAGTTAGTTATTGTCGCCCTTTTCACCTCCTCTCTTCATGTGGTAGATTTCTGCTGCTGCTGCTTGGAGCAGACATATTTTCACTTTCTGACCTCCTGCCTCTTTCTGACATGCACAAACATTTAACCAAAGTGGTTCAGTGTTTATAAAATAAAACAGATGGTGAGCCAGTTGTGTTATGTGCGTGTGTTTTAAATACTCAGTGTTTAGGCTGGTACATTTTTACACTGTAAGTAGTAACTCTATTGTCAGCATAAGTTGACAGGACAGACATGTTCTATTTCATGGTGGTGCCAGATGCCACCTCTCTCTTCATGCATCCCCACCAACTGAGGGGTGGAGATTTTGCTGTAATAAAAGATAGAGTGCATATGTGATAACATCAAATAAACAAGTAAAGCTTACAGCTGTTGCAGGGAAGTAAACTTTGGAGAGTGGTCATTCCTCATCTTCTCTCATTCTTGTTTTTTTGTTTAAATTCTCTTCTCTTCTCTTCTCTTCTCTTCTCTTCTCTTCTCTTCTCTTGCTTTCTTTCTGTCACAGCTTTGGCTCCTGTGGAAGACAGATAACAGGAACTAGAGGTTTATATTTGCTTTATTGAGCGTTGGATTCACAAGTGTGTATTCAGCACTGATGGATGTTCCTTATGAGCCATGCTCAGTGTGAGTGTGAACGAGCGTTTGCGTGCATGTGTGTCTGTACAAGCAGAGGTTGTGTGCGTTTGTGTGCGCGTATGTGATCTAATGTGTGCAGGTTGTCAAACCTGATGTGCATGAAATGTCGAAAACGGAGGGTGTAAGAAAATAAAGGCTACTGTGATTATGTTAGTGTATAGGCAAATGGCTTCACATTGAATCTAATTATATGTCATTTACATTCAATTGTTTGAATGACGTCTCTCATGCTGATGGACAAGCGTGCGGGAGAGTAGAGTGCAAGTGCTAAAAGACAGCTGGTGACGAGATCTATACATCAACAATGAAACTGTGGGTCGTTTTGGTCAACCCCTGAATACCCATAGGTTTTTAGCGCACCGGTATTTTTCAACTCAACTAGGCACAAGGGTTAGGGCTAAAAAAAGACAGGGCTAGGCACTGAGTTACAGTGACATAAAAAATTGTATGTTAAAGTCAAACCCCAAACACCAAAGTACAATGCTGTAAGCACTCAGCGATTATTTATTCTACCACTAGGGGCGCCTATTTTAGAAACATACCTATGGGTCGTAATTCCTGAATACGACCCATAGTTACATTTCTTTGGAGGACAGTATCCACTGCACGTTTCAGAGCTCATCGTATCAAATTGTCATAAGTCAACTCGAATCTCATCATCTCCATACTTACTGATCCCCAGTCTACAGGTCCAGAAGCCTCCATTGAAATATGTGGACTTTGAGGGCTCTTAGCTCTCCTCCCTTATTTGACCCATCAATCTCAGCCCTACTGTCTTAAATCAGTTTGACCCCATGTCTCTCTCCACTTCAAAGCAAATTATTGGGCATATGAAATATTCAGGTTCCCCCACAAATGGTAACCAACCTCAACCTTTAAGCATGCAGTAGTTTTTACTTTTTACTCAAACTGCAGGCCTCTCTCATCTTGAGCCGTGGGTGTTAAAATTGCCGCCTTGCAATGGTTTTGTTCTTACCTGACTGACAGAAGCTTCTGTGTTAGTGTTGGTGATTCTGTGTCTTCTATGGCGCCTTTTCCCTGTGGAATGCCGCAGGGTTCAGTCCTCGGGCCCCTTCTGTTCTCGTACTATCAGCTCTATTTTTCAGAAATATGGCACGTCATTCCATTTTTATGCAGACAACTGCCAAATGTACTGCATGTGCCCTTGTTGCGGAATAAAGCATGCTCTGTCCCACCTCAAGACAAGAAGACTGAAGCTATAGTGTTTGGCCTAGGCCTAGTACGTCTACGTCAATCCTCAGTTCTTTGATTCTTTAAAGAATCCACATGGTAGGGATAATAATGGACTCTGATTTTAAATTTGACAGGCAAACACTTAATTTATCTTTGGCCTTCAACAGAATGTGAATCATTGCTGTGTTTGCCTTATTTTGTTCTTACACTTTAAATGCAAGGTGTGTTTGCATTGTATGTTGTTCAAATGTCTTGTGTTATTACTGTGCAGCACTTGGGTCAACTGTGTTGTTTTCAATCTGCTTTATAGATAAATTGAATTGGATTGGATAAAATTGACTTGGCTGGTATAACACGAAGATAACAATGACACCATGTCACAAAATACAAATTACTCTTTCATTCCATTTCACTCTTTTCAGCGGAGTGTCCCCCCCCACTCGTCATTTTCATCTCATTTCAGTTTAACTTCGGGTTAGATAAAATATTATGTTCCATCTCATTTCTCCTTACAGCATGATATTAACTCATGGTGCCTTTTACTTCACATTACGCCCTTCATTTCAGATTTCACTCTGTGAGTTGGTAAAGGACGTCTCATTGAGCTGTTGAGAGATTTTGTTCCTCCCTTGCTTTGACCTTTTTCTGTAAGCAGTAAATGCTATCCGACATACACAAAATGAAGCCTTGATTTAACCATCCATTTGTCTTTCAGTTCAATTAAAAAATTTCTCCTGTGGCTCATCTTGATATTGTTAGTCACGTGCACTCAGCCATACCGCACATCATTGCCCGCCATCTGCTTCGACATAAATGTGTGTTGTAGTAGCTCTCTGGAGAGGTCCTCACATTGCACTGGTTCTTGATGGTGGTGCACAGCAACCTACAGTATGTGGTAATAAAACATGAGTGCATATTTGATAACATAAAATCATCAAGCAAAGCTCATAGGGGCGCCTGTTCAGGGCTACATATGATTTACATGTCACGTAGCGCTCTGCTCAGTATACGAAACAAGGATTTATGGAGACCAGCTGTAGAAGAATCACTCTATATGTTACCAACATGTGTACAAATATAGTTAATTACAAGCGAACATACCGGTTTAAAATGTAGAAATATTAAAAGTGTAATTCAGTAAAAGGCTCCTGGAATTGAAAACGACACAATGCAGGATTTCAACCTTCAGTCAATGTCTCCGAGATTATTTTGATCGTTCATGAACTTGCAACAGAGTGAATGGCACCCCTGTCAAAGCCTGAGCATGTCTGCACCGCACTATGGAACCTCTGGTTCCGGTGCCACAAAAAGAACCACACAATTCTATTTAATGCATATGCCACATATAACCCAAGAGCAGCAAAATAAGTGACGCTTTGTACAACACGCGATGATTAGCGGAGGGTCACAAACATATTCTGTCACAATATTTGTGACTAATAATAAATCTTTGTCCTGAAGCTGAAACTGGTGGAAAAACCTACAATGCACTTGGAAAAGCAGCAGTTACTCAATCGCAAAATAAAAAAAAAAGTAGTAGTAAATCAAGTAGAACTTGTTGGAAATGAATCAAACTACAGTATTAAGTAAATATATTCTGTTTCTCCCACAGATAAAGAAGCGGTGTTGTTTAAAATTCGGCGACAATGTACAAGGAAACCTGTGGGTAAGACCAGAATTGATGTCAGCAAGCAAACGAAGTGGCTCCATGCTCACACTGGCACTGCCGGCAAAAATGTCCTAAGCCATAAGTGTAGCTCCATCCATATTTAATTAGCTGTCCCTTCTGTGCTTAAAGGCCTTTGTTAGATGTGTGAGGCCTAAACCCAGAGGGTGCGGCTCACTTCCAGTCACTTTGCATGAGCCTATGCAAGTGTGAAACACTGAAGAAAAACACTGGGAAAATATGACAGAGCAAAGCACACAAATACTTCTTGATTGGAGCTGACATACTTGTGTCACTGCTCTAGTCTGTGTCGCCACGAATATCCACTTGTTTGCCTAACAACTCGCTTGCATCTGTGAGGGCTCTGTGCGTGTGCGTGTGCGTGTTTGTGTGTGTCAGTGAGTGTATGTTCAGTAATGTCAGCAAGAAAGACAGAGAAGTAAAAAGGCAAAGGATCAAAAGATTTAAAGGCCACTGGAGTTCGACTTTGTGATTCTGTTTCCTCTCACTTGTGAATTTCTTCCGGCTAATCTGTTAATAATTACTGCGACACAGATGCTTAGATCTCAAAGGAGCAAACACAAACACATTTCCCCTCCTCCCCTCTCATTTCTGTATTGCTCACACACAAATGTATTGTGTACATTAACATATTCAGTGTGTTACAGCCTCTTTCTTTCAACTTTTATATCCGTTTTGGTTTATTCCTATTTCCTGAATAGTGAGCTCCGGTAGCTGACGTCACACAATCTCATTATGCAACACTCGGTACCAAAACAACACCATTTGGCAGGAAGCCATGCTGTTCAACTCTGTATATAACCATCAGCATATATACTAGCAACTCATCTCTTCACTGGCTGTATTTATAAAAAGACGACGGAGGTGGATAACAACAATTGCAGATGTTCCTGCCGATCACTGATAATGTCCGATACAGCTGCTTCCATACTCCCGAAAGGACCAAGTACCATTCCAGTAAGGGTCAGATATATTCATATATTCCTTTTGACAGAACCTTTTCTGTCAAATGGATAGATATTATTATTACATTATATTCTACTAAAGGTTAAGTAACAAACTGGGTACAAACTGTTTCAATACAGTGATAAAATGTGACTCATTGTGGACTGTAGCTAACAAACAATGATATAACAAGCAAGAAGAGACCAGAAGTCTTATTATTTGCATTCCTCCTCTGGCCTTTTGCTGTTTTTGTATTCTGGAAGAGTTATTGTCAGTGTTTATTGGATCTTGTCTTACAGACAGATGCTTTCCACTGTAAGTACACTGGCCTTTTTTCCTAAAAAAAACCCCATATAATTTTGTCTTTATGCTGTAAAAGCAACCCAGCCAGCTTGAGCATATATTATTTTGCATATGTTTCAAAATAAAGACGTTTCACGGTCTCATGTGCTGAGAAAAAGGTGCTTACACAGTGTCACAGTTACATAGGGGTGGAGTGGCTCAGTGGTTAAGACTAGTACCAGAAAAAGCATCTGCTAAATGACATGTAATGTCTTAAAGTTCACACATTGACGCAGGGAGTCACACATATACACGAGTGAGAAACTATAAACATGGTGGAAAAACTATTTAGAGTTCAAATAACTAGTTCCAGCAGAGGGAAAAAAATGACCAACACAAACAAACTTAACTGTGCACAGCAAGCCAGGCTGCGCTCACCATGTTGCCATGGTTACACAGAGGGGATATGCCACCCACTGATGCTGTCAAAATGTTTTCTTGGCTTTAAGTGCCACTTTTTTTACCCTGATCATTTAAGTGTAAATAAGAGCAGAGCAGTTTCCGAAATGTATCAGGTATTCAACTGTCTGGCGTCCGGGTTTGGCACACCGATCAGCGTCATTTGACCGTGGCAGCGGCTCTTTGCTGCTTTCTGTGGACAGGACAACCACATTCAAAGCACTTCATGTCCACCCAAGCTGGGTTTAAGTGGACACAGATGGAGTTTGTCCTTGTAATACACAGATACTGGCATGTAGCCCAGTCTCCTCCGATAAACAAAATACACAAGAGGTAATAATAATCCCCTTTTCATCACCAAATATACCCAAATGATGTATCTCTTTAATAATTCATTAGACACGCAAAAATGAATGTTAATTTGGCTCCTTCAAGATAATTATGTCAACTGTTTGAGAAACTGTATCTCAGTCTTTTAAAATTTTTTATCTTTCTGCATCTCTTTGAGTATCAGATGAAACTTACTTACTTTCCAATGACTATCTTTAATCTTAGACTACATTTAATGTGTATTTTTTGACATGACCAATGTACAGTCAAGTTTGTTTTACTGTTTACTAAATTTTTTTTTGTCTGAGCAATAACTGCAAAAGCCTTAACTAAACCAGACTGCCACACAGTAGTTCTGTTAAGGGAAACTTGCAAAGGTTGCAAGGAATTCATTTTCAGCCCCGTGGAAAGTCATCCACCTCTTATACCCAGTGACTTATTTCTCGGCGAGGGAAGAGACGCTATTAGACATTTCACTGTTTTATTAAACACCTATAGTGGCTGTTTTGCTCAAAAAAGTGGTACATGCTAAAGGTGATATATGTATAATAAATGATAAATACATAAACCATCTTAAGCAGAGCAATAAAGGAATTTGAACGGTAAGAGAGCTGCGTTGCGCTTTATATTCTGTTAAAAATAACAGCTTTTCCAACCTTGAAAAGAGGAGAATATGGGCAGCCTTTAAGAGGCATTTTTGGCCACATATTGTACAGTACATCAGGTAAAGTGACACTAAGGTCAACCCACTAAGAGAAGCATCAAGCATATACAATCTGTGCTCCTGCTGCTCCTTGACTTTCATCCAGACCTCTTGCTCTGGGTCACTTATCTCTTTCAATCTATATAACATCCTCACCAGGAAACCGTTGCTGGTAGCACAATTAAAACATATGAGCTAAATGTTTTTGGTTTTTTTTTCAATTAAAAATAGAGAGAAACCACTTTATTCATTTTCACTTCTAATAATGGAGTTTCCAGGTTACTAGCAGTTAGTAAAACGCCATTTTTGATGTAGTCCTGCTCTCCTGCTGTCTTTAGTGTATATACACAAATAGCACGCGCACAAAATAATCTACCAAATATAATCTACTATTTGGCCATTTTTTTATGTAGGAGGAAATGGAATTCACCAAAAAGTAAATAACCCAATTTGAATACATCAGGTAAATGTATTACCTTGCTACTGAGCTACTCCAGGTGATTGCTCAGGTAAATGAAGCCAAGTAGAGTCGATTTAATGTATAGCCAAATCACACAGTCGCTTCAAATAGCTTTGCAAACTGCACAGCATAACATCTCCTCTTCTCTGTCATTGCTGATACTTAAGAATAATAATAATAATAATCCCTGCTACGGATGTCAATGTTGAACCCCAACATAATTCATCTTATATCCTTGATAAAGTGTATGGTGTATCATGTTTTCTTGCATTTAACCTAATTCTGCCCAGTATGACTACCTCTAGCGAGCCGACATGTGTTTCAACAGCCTTTTGTGCTGCAGGTGACTTTCAGCATCACGCGCCGCCGTCGTCACCTTCTGAATGACCATTCTTTAGCTTTGTGATGAAGTAGAGACAAGCATTCACCTTGTTTGGGACAATGATGATGAGTTGCCCTATAATCACAGGATTGCTGCATGGAGTGCTAGAGCAAGACTGCACTATTAAGTCTTGGAGTGTTTGATGTTTATCCCTTCAGAGGTGTCCAGTTGGAGCCATTTTAGCCTGATAAAGCCTGATTGATGTGTGTGAATTTGAGGGTTTGGTGTGATTGGCATTAAGCTTCATTCGCCACAGAAACTCTCCTGTGAGTCCATTTGTGTCTGACGGTTACTGATTGGGTTCAAGAGCTTCTTGGCTACAGATGCCATGTGAAGATTGCTTTCATCCGCCTTTGAAATACTTGAACAGATAAGAATGAGACTCTTTTTCCCCCCACTTGGGGTTTAAAAAGTTCTCACTTAAATAGACACAGATACATGTCCAAGGTACAACTTTCCCTGCGTTCCCTTTCCCTCTCCTTTTTTGCTATCCTACGGGCAGGCATACGCATACACTCACATCTAGAAACAAAATACTGCAAATTGTATTTCCTTGCTCTAAGGCAATTCCCCTCAAAAGAGAAAAAAGATGTTGAGAACGATTGGTCTTGAAAACCTTTTTACTCCCCTGTCTTCCACTGCTCCTCTGTGCCATCTTATCTTCTCTATACAGCATGATAATCAAAAGCAGTCATGCCCTGCCATCTCTCACTGGGATCAGCAGCTTTGTCTAAGTCCTTGCCCTGAATGCCTCAAGAGCAACACCTTTTATATCAGCGCAGGTGTTACGCTGTCTTTCAGTGCTATGCAACACACATCAAAATATCAACTGCCAACAAAGTCATGAAAGCAACGCAACACATCCTTGTTCACGCTGCCGAACATGCTCTGTCGGGGGACTACAAATAAGTTGCTGCTAATTTAAAGCAAACAGTTCCACACACATTCATGGTACAGCTATCTTAGCCTTTCTACCCTTCGACAAAAATCATCTGAAAACAATGCCGTGCTCATTTTCTGCCACTGGATCATTTTGACAGCCACTGTGAGCAGTTAAATAAAAAAAGTAAGAGGTGACAGACCTTCATCTGAGTCATGCTGTGTGTAGCAGAGTGTGGTTGTTAACAGAATGATAGATCACATTTTTATTAAAAGTACAACTGTGTGTTTTACAGTTCCAAAGCTGTGTTAAACTGCTGGAGGTGTGGTGTGGTGTCACCTAAACAATCCGAGCCGAGCTATTTGAATCTGCCACTTTAAATATTATTCAAAATGTGAGTGCTGAAGGAGCATGCACAGCATATACTGTATGTACATGTATAAATTACAAAGACATAATCCTTTATCCAAAGAGAAATCCTCAGTGAATCCAGGCTAAAACTGAATATGTATCTTCTATAGTGAAGCTGGCAGCTAATTGTGATTGCGCTGTATAATATGACACAGGTTGTTCTGCTCTAAATCCATCTTTCTGCCTACATCTCGTCAACACTTCTGCCTTTTGATGAAGAACTACTTCCCTATTTTAGAGTTGACTGTAATAGAAAACTTTACACCCTCGACAACTTTGAAATCCTCCAAAGCACTGAGAGTTGATGCTCGTCAAAGGGAAAGCAGACTGCTCATGTTCCTCGTGGGATTTGAGGATGAACATAGTACAAGCCGTTGGCAGGCGCCGAAGCACAGTGTGCACATCTCTCACTAGTCATATTAATACAATCTGAAGTGCTTTTCAGGCAACTCGCACCATTTTTCCCTCCGCTGAAGATTCAAAGCAATAACATTCTCCACAGGTGGGTGTGCGGTTGTGGTGGACAACACACGGTTTGAGTGGAAAAGAGATGTCTAACAACTGCATGACACGAATTCACCGCTGTTTGAAGAGAAAGTAGCCTGCGTTTGGAGTTTCACCAGAGCAGCTTGTTGTGTTGTGCGACTCTGTGATAATACAGACTTTTTTGTGCGTGTGCAGACGGACAAGCCTGATAATGTGTGAAATGGGGGGGGGATGGAGCGATGTGCTGATTGGGTTTCTGAACATTTGTTGCGTCAGGAGTCAGTTATTCATGATAAATGCATTTCTTATCAGACTCCCACGTTTCTCTTTCTTCTCTCTGTGTTTTTCTATCTCATCTCTCCAATTTTTATGTTTGTCTGGTTTCCATTGTACATAGTAATAAATGCATCTTTGATTTCCTTGTGTCTCATTGTCTCTCGTTTAGTCTCTGTGTTGCATTATTTCACCATCCATTGTTTCTTTCTCTTGCTATATTGCCATAACTAGTTATTTATACCTCTTACTTTTTCACTCCATTATCCCATCAGTTCTTTTTACAGGTCCATCCAAACCTTCCCCTGCCTATTTTATCTTCACCCTCTCTTTTAATAGCCCACTGGATGTCAACTGCCTCTTATGGCTATCGTTCTCCATTTCTCCCTCCAGCTTTATTTTATTTATTTATTTTTGTTCTCCACCATTGCGCTATACAGCCGTCAATAAGGATTTACACCGCTGCTGCAAACATGCAGGAGGTGAGCAGAGTCAGGGGGAGAGAGGAGGGCGGGCAGAGATCAGAGTGACCATCAGAGAGAGTGCAAGAATGCAAGGATGAATAACATCGCTTCAAATGGCTTTACAATATAACAAGAGAGGGACCCTAAGGCTAGACTAATTGAATTGCTCTCCTCCCTCTGTGTTTGGTTTGCAGCAGCAGTCATACAGCAATTCTGACTGAAATAAGAAAGAAGGGAGGGGAAAAAGGAGAATTGCAAGAAAGCAAGTTAGAGAAGGTCTGAGAGACTGGATAACACACATTAGAGAGAACGAGAGAGCATGGGAAAGAGAGGGAGAGAAAGATAGGGATAGCTCCTTTGGCCAGACTAATTGAATTCCAATTTTCCCTCTGAGATTGGTTAGCAGCAGCAGGCAGGCAGACAGGCTGCCCCCAGCATGGATCAGCTCTGTCCAACCAATCACACTAATACAGTGTTTATGTCCAATCCAGTGTAGCTTGGTCAATAGTAGCTTCTCCATCGTAGGGCGAAGAGGGAGGTTAACTTGGACAATAGCCAAAAAAAAAAGAAAAGAAAAAGATACTGAAATGTTTCCATATTTCATCTGGAACCATTCAACCACACACATACAAATCATCTGCCTTGAAAGCAGGGTGTAAAGGGAAGTGAGGGTTTATTCATTGTAGTGTGAGGATGCTAGATTTGAGGTGTGCAGTGGTGTAAACTGCAGCAAGAATATGAAATGCATTGTCAAGGTCAATACTTATGCTGTTTCCCTCGGGAGGCAGTGGCCAATAGAAATCCAATTTACGGAAAACCTGCACTAAACCAATTGACTTTACCCTTAAAGGATAAGTTTGGTGATATTCTTTTTTTTGATTATTATTACCAACAAATGCCACGAAAAGACCAAACCTGAATTCATTGTATTGGCAGTGACTCTTTGTAAAAGTAATGTGTCTGTGCCTCAGAGCTTCACTGTTGTCCAGAAACCACAACAGTCGTATAGGTGATTCTGGCAAGATATGTTTCCATATAGTGATTAACATGGGCACTGTGTATTCTGTGTGGAACCTCAGAAGTAAATATTTAATCAGTTTTGCTGGTTCTAAACTCTGGAATTAATCTTGCACCAATGCGCCTTACCAACAGCTTTTTAAAAAGCCTTTTCTTATACATTGAACTTCTTTTTCTTTTGTTTTTGCGTTCATTTACGTCTTGCCTACTTTTTTTTACTTTGTTTTAAATGCTTATTTGCTTGTTGTGCCATTGGGTGCATTGCAAGGTGCTAATAACATGCATTATTATTATGTGAATGGTCCATTTAGCGGTGGTTAGCACTCTTGCCTTGCAGCAAGAACACCCGGGTTCAAGCCCCGGTTGGAACAAGAGCCTTCCTGCATGAATTTTGCATGTTCTTCCTGTGTGTGCGTGGGTTTCCTGCGGGTTCTCCGGCTTCCTCCCAAAGTCTAAAAACATGCAATATGGAGATTGGTCACTCTAAATTGACCGTAGGTGTGAATGTGAGAGTGAATGGTTGTTGTCTCTATGTGTGGCCCTGCAATGGACTGGCAAACTGTCCAGGGTGTCCAGGGCCCACCTATCGCCCTATGTCAGTGACCCTCATGCAGAGGGTAAAGTGGTAGAAAATGGATGGTCCATTTACTCCACTTTTTATATGGAATTTATGAGCATTTTGAAATAAAACTAGCCCATTTTTAACTTGTTTTTGCTGGTTTACACCCTCAGTAATGACCCGTGGATTGGACTGAATAAAAAAAAAAAGAGTTTAAACACGACTGAAACATCACCAGCGTTGATCTTTTATCAGATTTGTTGATGAGTAAAACGTAGCACGAGTTCAGCCTTTTATCAGTGCTGTGGAGAGTGGAGAGAGCTGCAGCTCTGTCTGCAGAGTATGTGCAGGTTTGCATGCATTGTGTTTGTTTCTCTGTAATTGCACGTACTGTATTTGCTGCTGCCTGTGTGCCTCCAGCTGTGTCGTAAAGCATGGGGGTGTCTCCCTTTGTGCTCATTATTCGCCTTAGTCAGCCACCTCTATCTCCTCGCTCTACGTCACTGCCCATCACCACACAGCCTTTATGAATATTTAACCAGTCCTCGAGCTTCTCTGCTCTCTTTTCACTCTCATGTATTGTTTTTTTTTTCTCTTATCCTTTGTCATACCTTTTTGTCACTGTTACATACATTTGTCTGTCTCCATCCTCCTCTCTCTCTCTTGTTCTCTCTTATAGCGCATCATTTGCTATTTCCTACAGTGAGGGAGGATGCAACAAACACACACCCTGCCCCTTAACACCAAATCGTTGTTTCTTATTTAATCTGTTCCGCTTTATTGAATTTAATTATTTCTGAATGATTAACTCAGAGTTTGCAGTGGAAGGGGAGGGTAGAGGGACATATGTTGGGGAGTGGGGTGGTAGGAGCACTGGTGGAAAGACGGTGAGGATTGTGGCTTTTCTGTTTTGGAGGCAGGCAGAGTAAAGAGCCTGGCGTTCACACTCATCAGTCTTTGATTCCATTACTGCAGCATGCTCACAAATACAAGCCCCGCTCCACCCGCCAGCACATTTCTCCTTCAAACGCAATATTTACATGTCTGTGTGTGTGTGTGCACTGGTATTAGTTAACTCTTTAGGACCTTTAGTCCAGTTGTTGTAGTGATCAAATCCTGGTCCTTATTAAGCAGAACAGATTTGAATTGTGGTTAGGATAGGCAAGGCCAGGCAAGGCAAGTTTATTCATACACGTGACAACCCAAAGTGCTTTACAAGGGCATGGAAATAGAATAAAAGCCAGTAAAAAATAAAATGCCATTAATCAAAATAAAAGGTAGTAATTGAGATCACATGAATCATAATAAAAGCAAGGCATTAAAATTACATAACAATTAAAATAGTCATTAAAATGTGATTTGCCAATACAAAGTGCATTTAAAAGACAAGAATGACTTGATAACCATATAGGTTAGAGTTAAGCATGAACCGCTTATGGTTACGGTTTAGGCTGACTAAATCAATGGTAGTCAATGCAGTGTCCAAAGAAGAATAGCAACACAAACCTGTGTGTGTGTTTGTGAATTTGCATTTTCTTGAAATTATACTACATGTCTGAGTAGCTACAGGTATTGAAAGAGCCTATTATTCACAACCCCCCACCCCTGAGACAGAGATATAGAGGTATATTTCGGTGTGACAGGTGTAAAGGAGCGGCAGGTACTGTTTACTTTCACATGGCCATACCTCAAAAAGAGGTATTCATTACTGTGCCAAAAGGCATTGGCAGCATCGCTGTAATGATGTTCAATAGGCTGTCAGCTCTTTATATGAAAATGTGACTGGTGGAGAAAAGAAAAAAACTAGAATGATGGGCTTTTGCAATGCCGCAGTACCCTTCCAATCACAGTGGAAATACTCATAGAGACGTGCATCAAGCCGGGCACACCAACGATAGAAATGGAGTTGCATAAATGCAAACACATGCTTTTATGCACTCGCCCGAGCATGGCAAAAAAAAAAAAGGAAAACAACATTTCGGATTCCTCTTTCTGAAATAACAATGTTTCAGCCATTGTGTTCTACAAAATGCAAAACATCCAATTGTAATTTCCTCATACTTATCATCACATCAAGTTACATTTGTAGTAGTATTAGTAGTGGTGACTTTATAATCCTTCTAATGCCTGATTAACCCTCTAATCCTTGGGGTCAGGAGGTTATCAAATCCAACGTGAGGCCACATTGATATTTGACACTTTGTTGGTGGGAGAAAATGAAACTTTTAGGTAGTCTTCATAGTATTAAATCATTATAGCAAGATATTTACAGCTCTTTTAAAGGCAATTGTTTACAGCAATATAAATGTGATATAGTGATGTTGTGGTTTCTGCATATATAATGAAGTTACTTGGTTAAAAAAAAGTCTTATCACTAAAAATGAAATACAATTCTGATTTATAATCTTTGTTGTAGTTATCATTTGAAGTTGAAAGGTGTTGGCAGGAAAACCTTTCAAGAGACGAAACACAAATTTGTTTCAGTGCATCAAACATCAACTGGCACTTGGAGATAATACCACAATTGAAAATGGCAGGTTTCTCAAGAGAACAAAATTGATATTATTCTTATGTTTTTTCATTGAGGCCATAACAGAGCAGGAGATGATGCAACGAGAAATAGTCAATGGCACATTTTGTATTATAGTTATTTGCACAACGCCTGCCACAGTGATCTCATTTCCATGTGTTCATTGATGGAAATGGTTGAGAGTTTGTACTGTTAGAATGTAAAGCTATTTGAGACTTTGACAACATTTTATTTTTTCTCACTTCTTCTAAAGAGATGACAACTTAAAAAATCATGTCACAGAGGGAAAGGTGACGTGTTTCTGATTAAGATAGCCCTGGTAATTGTTATTATTTTATTTTTTATACCTGTACTTCTCCTACCATGTGAAAATGTAAAAAATATATATATAAAAAATAAAGTCAAGAGTCTCACACTCCTTGAACTAGAGAAGGCAATTTCTGAAGAAATTGCCGTGGGATTGCTGCCTTCTGCCCGAGCTGAAGCCAGTATGGCATGCTGCAGTGAATTGGTATGAATAAGAAGTGGAAATGATGAGTTCAAGTTTCTAATTGAATGTCTGAATGTCTGAATGTTTGGAAAGAAGTTGCAATTTTGTGCAAAATGAGGGATTGAAAGTAGAAAATGTATCTAAAATCTGGGCTCTCATGTTAATCCCGATAATGAAATACTCCTGTATGACCGAGACGATCACACAGGAAGACAAGATGCAGCACAACCACACATGACAAGCTGATGTGCTGCAACAACGTAAGGTGTCACGACTAGTGCTCTGCACCACAACTTGACTGACTTTTGCTTTGAACTGTGACTATAAATCTGCTGGAAATACTCTTCTTTTGTCTGGCCCAAAGACCCTGATATAGTTTATTTGAAGACAGGGTCAAAAATTGAGAATTGAGTTGAACATTTTGAAGTTTGAATGACATTTCTACATGTAAGTGTGTGGAACTAGCAAAAAGCTGAAGATTGGTGCTTTAGAAGAAGATTTTTACTCATTTCAACCAGCAAAGAAACTGTGCATTAAAAGCTGAACATGCCGGAAATTATGAAATACTCCATTTAGAAAAATACAAGCAATAATTTAATCATTGAGCTGAAAATGTTGAAGTCTGAATTAAATTAACAACAAATAATAATAATAAAAAATATAGTGGCATTGTTTGCAGCAATTCCAATAATTACCAGTTTATGAAGGACTTATGGTCACAGACTGCAGTATTTATTTATCAGGCTCATAAATAAAATGTTTTACATATCACCACAAATGACTGAATTAGATCACTAATATACAGTATTTTGCATAAGGGATGCTACATGTGTTTTCCTTGTGAATTCATTTTGAGGTTCATTATTGTTTTATGATTCAAATGTGGTAACTTTTGCTTCACTACTAAACATGCCTGTCTTACTATGACGCTTATGAATAATTGCTTTATATTAAGACAGGCATGTTTAGTTGTTATTGTTTGAATGCTCTTTATGAAATAGTAAATGTGTATTTTGTATTTGGGAAATTGTGAATGTGTCATTTTTCCCATTTAGGAGGAGAAGAGAATCACCTGATGATACAAAGAAGTATTCATTGTTTTCTGAAGACTGAGCATTTTGGATTGATTTGAACTTTTTATGGAAATGCCACTGCAGAAATATTGCTAACTCACGACATTGGAAGTAGGACTAGTTTGGATTCATAACGCATTTGTCAATATTTTGTACTTTAAGGTTGTTTCTTTGTTACCTCTGCAAGGTGTGCAAGGTCTCAGGTTTGTGTGGGAGTTTGATAGACTCGATTTTCTAATATGACATGGATAAGCACATACACTTTAACGTTATACTGGCAAAAGAACGGGTTGTATCTGTGTTTGTGAAATTAATCCGACATGCACTTGTTTGTGCTGGAGCAGAGTATGAAAGAATAGCAGTACCTGGGAGAATTTCAGATGGGTTGAAGGGCAGATTATTAAAGATTAGAGCGGTCAAGTCAACTTACGAGGAGCAGACAGGCCACCGTCTCTGAATGAGATGATAGATCACGACTGTAGCGTTGATATCGCTCTCTCTCTCTGAAATGTAGGCACTGATTCAGTTTCTAGAGAAAATTACATTTGTGTCAAAGCATACACATACAACAGAGTTGCCAATATGTGCTGTATAGTGGAATCATAAAACCTACTGAAAATGGCCTAAATTAATGTGGGTTTTATTAATAATTCAGGCTGAACTCTGAGACGCGGTCTGTTCATTGTGCTAAATGTATGTAAATATGGTTTTGTAAATGTACATTTTTTGTCTTTGATGTATTATAGTCCCTATTTTGTCAGCAAACATCGGTTTATCTCAGTAAAACTGATCATAAGTGTGATACGAGGTAGATATATTTTGTAAATAATTGCATGTGATGAACGTGGTGGAAAGGAGTACATTTTTGCCCTTTGGATGATAACACTGGGGCTTAGTGTCTCCAGAAAAAAACCCTATCCATAATAGATTGTCATTGAGCTGCAGACCATTTTTCACCAGGGATGACACAGCAGGGATTTCTCAAAATGTCAACAGCTCAGTGTGATTGCTCAGTATGACAGGGCGATCTCATTTCATAGAAATCTAGGCTTAGAGTCATAGAGCTGTACTATCCAAAAAGAGTCTGCGTAGCTAAGAGTCCCTATCAAACCGGGTAGCTTTGAGGTATTAAGAGTCATGCACAATATAAACTCTTTGGGCGTTAAGCTGTTCCTCGCTTTGAAACGCCACTGGTTGTGGATCTGGACATCTGACAGCTGTGTGTCTGCAGACACATCCACTTGTGAAGCTTGTGGTGAACTCAAAGACCCCTTGGCATGAAGTGCACCTCTTTAACGCAGTTTCCTCTCTGACCTTCGCTGCGTTTCATCTCCATCCTTGATCACAAATAAAATTCAGGAACATGTAGTTAATCACTAAAGCGAGTCCAGTGTGCACTCCTCTCGCCAGCCTTGCTTATTGACTCAGCCGGCATCAACAATTGGCCGACAAAGCTTTTAAACTAAAACACCGCCTATGACTCGATGGTTGCAAGCAATAAGGTTTTTTTGTTACTCCATGGGAGAAGCCGCTATAGCCCTAATTTGCACACTCCATTGGTCAGTTAGGCCAATAAACTGAAAGGCTGGGCAATTATTTGTCTGCAATGATTTATTTGTGTATGCACGGACGGCAAAAGCACTCCTTTGTACGTGTGTGTTATTACGGGGTATGCACTGAGAAAGCACAGTCAGTCATAGATAATATAAGTAATGCAATCCATTTTCCAGTAATACAATAAATGTGTAGTTCACAAAATACTGTCCCCAAATAAAGTGGTGCGTGCTGTTCCCTGTTGTTTTGAATAGATTAGGGTGGCACTAGAGTAAAATAAGAACAAAACATTTTTGATTAAAATAAAATGCATCATCACAGTCGAAACCATCATTTAATTGATTTTTTTGTTTTATCAGCCCAGTGGGGTTTGCTTTTGTTGCCGTAATGACAGGGGTGTTTATAGAGGCCTTTAGTGCCGTTATTATCTGTGAAAGGACGGTAGATACAGGTAACTCCCCCCCTCGATCCGTCTCGCATGGATTGACTTTCTTATCTTTATTAGCGCTCGCCTCGACCACTCCTATCCACGTTGTTTTATTCATTGTTAGACCTCATCATATAATACGGTCACCATGCAAACCTTTGCCCTGGGCCTTCGTTTATTCAGTATTTTATTGGAAATGTGAGGAGACCTTTGCAATCACTGGCTGTGTGTTTTATATCGAGATTTTCCAATTGATCAATATTGATGTTGTACAAATTCTGTAAAACCAAACCAAAACAAAGACATGGTTAATTCATTGTTGCATTTTACATTTATTTATTTTTTTTTAAAGAATACACAAAGAATATTATTCTGCACAAAAACAATTTAGACAAAGTGAGACGGACAGCGAGGAGATACATATGGACAATAGAGATTAAAGGGAAGCTGATATGCATTTTCCCTTGCAAAGCATTTTGTTTTGCTGATCATTTAGACACTCTACTATACTGAAAAGCTCCCTGAATTGAAATAGGAGCGGCGGGTGGCATTTTTGACTTGGGTTTTGCCCCAGAGGTCTGTCGCTTTGAGCCCTAATGAAGAGCAGTATGTCACCAGCCATATGGCAGAAGTCATGGTGCCAGCAGAGAAATGTTAAGGTGATGTGTGAGTGTCTACTGTCATCAGTGTTGGTTGTACGAAGGAGATGCAAACGTTACACTTTAGTTGACATATTCTGCATATGTACTCGCATATCCAGTATCTGTTATGCACCAGTATTTTCATGCATGCACATGTGCTTAGGTGGCTACATGTGTACAGTGTGTGTACAGTACTGTGGGTAGCAGTAGATTGCACCATGTGCCAAAAAGCCTGGCTGAGGAAGCTAACAGACGGCCTGTGTTTTTATCAGTGCAGGTCAGTGGCTGAAAGTGAGGCCTGAGGACCTGCTGGGTAGACAGACTGTCAGCCACATCAAGTTGACAAATGGCACTGTCCATGGCCTGGGGGCATCCAACAAAGTCAAGGGTCATTAACAGCAATAGATGAAAATGACAGCAGTGAGTGGCTATGCCAAGAGCCACACTCATCAATACATTTGAATTCCTATATGTCTGTACCAGGACTGCAGCTGCTAATTGTTTTCATTAATATTTAATTTGCCAGTTATTTTCATATTTGATCATTTAGTTTGAGGCAATATTAGATGTTAGAGTTAATAATTTTACAAAATAAAACTATGTTAAATCTTTACATGCTCAATAGTCTTAGGAGGTGCATTGTAGACGTCCATATTTCATAGGTAATGGGTTACTTGTGCATAACATATTGACAGATGGATCAAAAGATTCAACAAATATGTATGTACAGTTAAACACTGACTGACAATGGAATCCCTTTACTGCATGTGGCGCCTCACCGGTCAATTTTAATACTAATGCATCAAAATGATGACAGCCATCAGCCACCGGTAACGGACAATTACATCATTCATCTGTTATGAAGCAAGTTCATTTAGTAACAAAAGTCACACTAAGGTCTGCAGTACAACCTATTATTATTATATTTACTTATTATTATCGGCATCAGAATCAAAACAGTTAGTTCATGTTGTCAGCCAGGTGAATCTGGTACAAGTTCCCAGTGAGTGAAGATCTGTGTGATTTGATAAGCGCCAAATCATTGTGACTAAATCTGACCGGGTTGGATCATCTTCTTAACAGCAGTGCTTATGAGGATGTCCTAGTCAGCGCAGCATAAAGACAGAGGTGCCAGGACGGGCAAATTACAAACCGACAGCTGGGCTTTTGGGCGCGTGCACGTGTGATCAGTGGCAGCTTCACATCTCAGTTCATGAGACTAAAGGGTCTGCTGCCAGTGTCTTGTTAACACAGGACACCTGTAAAGGTCTTTGGAGCAGTAGCAACTCAGGCAGGCAGTTAAAACGTTTGGACTCGTCAGTATAAAAAAAAAAATAAAGCCACTAAAATAGAGATAGAAATGATATTCTGTCTATTCAAATGATGCAAATCATAAAATAGACTCCAGGCATAGGTGTCCAGGCATTGTCTGGGTGTATAAGGGACTTAACAAATAGACTGTAATGCCCTGAAAGTCAGTAATGACCTTATTCATTTGACACCATTACAGTTACTCAGCCCAGAGGCTCAGCGTCTTGTCTCTCTCTCTCTCTCTCTCTCTCTCTCTATCTATCTCCCCCATTTATCCCCTGTATCTCTCGTACAGTCATTTCTCCCCTGTGCTGGTATACAGCTCTGATTGATTCACATCTGCTTACTATGCATACATCATCACAGCGAGATGTGTCTTCATCAGGTAGACCACACAGACAAGTATGAATGCACACAAATGGGCAACGACTGTGCCGTCACATTAGAGGTTTGAGGATGGGTGTGAACATACTGCTGTAAATGAGCACAGAACTGGCTAGAATCAATTAGCCACTGGTTTGTTAACGGAGATGGGGAAAGAGAGAGCATGAGGGATGGGATGTGTTTAACAGATGATCTATACACGGGGTGCGTCACAGTGATAACCCCCACTGAGGGAAATTATTGCAGTAAACAGAAGCTTGCATCTCATAAATGCATCTGCATTCATTTGACTTAACAGTGGGCCTCACAGTGCCATCTCTGGTAGTAAACAATATTTCTCTCAGCAAGAACAGCATCGACTGCAGTCTGTGGCGAGAATGAGAAAAATGAGCATGGAGACGAGACAAAAGAGGGGAGACAAGGCTTTGCCATCTGGTGTGAGTGCAGAGAGCAGCAGCACCTCGATGACCTCAGTGTCTACTCCCGCTCATTTGTCCTAAATGCTGTGTCACTAACAATATAGCCGAGGATAACCGAGGGAACAAATTACCTTAACGACGATGCTGGATTTGCGGAGGTGATGATCTGTCTTGTGAGAATACTCCTTTTATAATATTCACACTGCTCCAGGATTAAGAAACCAACCATATGCTGTTGTCTAAATTTGATTTCCTATCAAGGGACTTCCATGTTGTTTACATGAAACTTGGCTTTTTAATAATACACTCAGTCTATGCATCAGAAACAATAAGCTTCTGTTTTGGCAAAGTATACTTGAACTTGAATCACATGTCTTTGTTTCATTCTCTGTGGACATTTTAATAATTAATCTGATAATTATAGACATATACTGCATGTTTCTTAAATACTCACATAATACTGAGAGAAAGATATCAAGCACAAACCCAGTTGCCAGGATCACATGTTGCAATTTTACCTTCCTGCAAATCAAAGATACACATGAAATGTGAAATGAGGAAATGAGGATTTCCTGGCTGTGAATGTGATTTGGTTTAGTCTTAGTTTGTCCTTTCACACCGGCAGGACTATGCGCCGGTTCCCGAACCTAATTTTGAACCAGCTGCTGTGTTCAAACCGTAACAAAAAATGGTTAAGAACCTGAAAAGTTAGTTCTCAGCCGAAACCAACAAATAGTTGGTTCTTCGTCACAAGTCGTGACATCATCAGTGGGCGTGACATATTCTGGGTTGTGAAGACAAGTGGGAACTAAAGGAAGTATGTGGAGAAAAAGTGCCAGTGTTGTGTTTAATTCTGAGTAACGCAGAGTAACATCCTCCCACTGTGGTTCCCGTTAAAGTTTCTGAGACTACAGAACAGAGCCAGCACTAGAACCATGTGTGAAATACTGAGTGAGTAACCCATGCTTAGATTTAGACACTTAAAGCACCTGGTCAGGCTGAGGAACAGATTGTGGTCTTTCCTTGAAGCAACAACATCCTCTCCACAAAAATCCCGACGTGTCATGAGGTTAAATCACACCCATCTATGGTTTCAACCTGGTCTTGGAATAGTGGTTTGCTATCACTTTCACTCTCTATGTTACATAGCAACACACTGCTTCAAATGTAAATATGTTTTTTCTATACTGAATGTACACTACAAATACGAGGGTTCCCATGGTTTGCAGAAAATTGAATAGCAATGTTTATCTGAGAGGCCAGGCTGTGGGAAAATAATAACAATAACATATTATGAGCTGGTAACCATGACATGTGTAGCCATGTAGTGCAAAAAGACTGACAATGTCCTTTCCTGCCTGCAGAAACCCAGTAAATGGCCATTGCAACTACTGGTGCTTTACTACAAGGCATATCCAAAATACATAGAAAGCTGATTTTAACCATTTGTAATACATGCATGAATGTGTTCTTTGAAGTGTAATTTTTTTTCACCTGCTGTGATAATCACTGTAAAAAGCTACTGGCATGGGAAAATAGAAATTTGAGCACACTCGAGTCAAACAGTTTTAATGCTGCCTCTACACTTTTGCCCAAACCCCCTGCAGACGATTGGGCGACTATAGCATGACGCCTTATACTAGTACTGCAGACTTCATTTATGACAACAATACCACAGGAAATTAAACGTTTTTGTGTGATTTCAGACTTCCATTGGTTATACAACGATGCAGTCAGTAGCCTGCAGTACGTTTTAACTGACTTGGCCTTTGCATGACAGAACGGCAGGCACTTCCTTTTAAAACAGTTCCCCAGTGGCTATTGTACGCTGTGGGCAGGACATGAAAGCTACTGTTCTGTCAACAGAGGTGCGGCTGCTATTTTGATACAGGAATATGTTTAAATATTTAGATTCTGACTCAAGTTATGACAGATAAGTCGTGCCAAATTATTATTTATTGATTTTTTTTATGGATTTCACAATGTGTTCTTTTCAATTAAGTAACTTACTGATTTTAGTTGGATGAGCATTTTCTTTTTGTAATTTTGTAGTAATGAGTAATTGCAATTGTTTTTAAAAAAAATCCTTTCAATATAATTTTAACTACTCCAAATAAATATAAATACATAACTCAATACATGATATTTTTATTTTGTTGAAAAGCACAGTGTGTCATTTCTGCCACAAGGAGTCTGTCTCTCTCTCTCACACAGTCAAAACAATAACAGAAGATCTAGTTAAATGACGTCAGGGAGCATCGTGGGATCATGATCTTGTATTTTTTTCTTTTTTAAATTGCATATGCCACACGACAATCACTGTTTTTTACAAAAAAACAAACAAACAACCTTCTCCCTCTCTCTCGCTCTCTCTCTACGGCTCACTTAAGCTGCGACTGCTGCTGCATTGGTGGCTCTCAGCTCCCCTGAACAGCAGGTTGATGCCTATATCTGTCGCATGTGTCACAAACACAACATGTCCTGTACCCATATCAAATTAAAAGCGCTCGACTAGACCTAGCATTTAGAGGAGCGTTTATAGGATTTAACAGTATATTATTTATATTAATATCTAAAGACAAACCCTATGTGAAACATTGCAGCAGCTTTGACACCCTTTTTTTTTTTTTTTTAGATATTTTAATGCAGAAATGTTACATATTCTATATTTAAGTCTCTCTCTCTAGTGTACCACCCTTCCTTGTTCCTGGCGTTTGAGTTGCATTCAGACTAAATTTTATTCAAAATATTTAACTTCTAGTGTTTCATTCGTAATGTCAGCATTTTCCTTACTTTTAAAAAAACTGACAGAAACAGTCAAGCCCATTCATAAGTAATAACTGAATTTGAATATCTTTAATTTAGGTCAAATATAACTCTTTGTTGGAAAACTTTATAAAAAGTTAGATCTATCACAAGCTTTAGCAGACATTCCAGCAACTTCCCATGGTGACATTTTGAGTGGAGAATGCAGCACACTTGGTATGATTGTTAAAAGTGACACCACAGTCTGAGCATGAACAGATGTGTTGGGATCCAACTGTCCCACCGAGAGTGACTTCTTCTTTTGAACATATGCACGAGGAACATTAAACATCTTCTTAAGTATCTTTACCCCATCAACAAACAGCTGTCCAGCTGCCGTGGCACCGAGAGCCTGGACAGAACTATTAGAGATAACTTCAACCTGAAAAAGTGATCACTTTTATGATAGCCGTAAAGAATGATGTCCAAACCTTTAGCTGGGGCATTGTGCAATAAATAAAAAACTATAGTCATTCCATATTATCACAAGAATTACATTTTACAACAGAAACATAAATATCTGTGTTATTTTATTTACTTCGTAACCACACCTTTACACCTTTAATTCTAAATCCATTATATTTACAAGAATGTTTTCCTGTCTCTGCAACTGCTTTGTATAACAGGTCACACGGGACCCAAAAAAATCCCATAAACTGATTGCAGAAGGTGCACTACTGCTTTGACTAACCTAATTCATCATTTTATATCAGATGAATATGGTAATTTATGCCAAATGACTTGTGGATATATTAAAAGTAATTCCACGCTTGAATTGAATATGAGAAGATAATTGTATCTGCTTAGGCAATGTCGACTATTCTCTACTTTTCAACTTTGTTTTGCATACTAGAGGACTATACATCTAATTGATAATGTGGACATTTTCCCCATAAAAGAAATCATAATTAAGGGCAATGTAAAAGCATGTCAGGAAAAATAATTAAAGCTGCCACTTCTTATTGTAAAGTTGTTGTCCTTGGTCATAATAAATAGGTAACTGGGTTTGAAAACTGTTTTTTTTTTTTTATATAATTAGTGTCTGGCATTGGAATTAAAATAGGCATGGCTGGTGAGTGTTTTCAAGTTGGATGATGATGGTGTACATGTACTGTATGTGCCCAGGTGTGGGCAAGTGATAATGCAGTTTTCGTTTTTTTTTTGTTTGAACATCTTTCCTTGGTAATCTCGAAATGAATTAACGCCGGTTGGACATAATTCACACTCACAGGCCACTTTATAAGTTACAAACCCGCAATAAAGTAGCTGTTATTTAGCCGTAGTTCTCTCCAGCTGTAGCCCGTCTGCTTCAATATTCAGATATTGGTCCTCTACATACTTTGGACTTTGACAAGCTGGTTTGGCACTTATCTTATGACCTCTGGTGTCAACAAGGCATTTTTGCCCTGAGAACTGCCACTCACTGGATATTTTCTATTTTCCAAAATATTATCTTTAAACCCTAAAGATGCCTGTGGTAAAAATCCCAGTAGCTTAGTTTCCTGAAACAGTCTGGCACCAACAACCACGTCACATTTAAAGTCACTTAAATCCCCTTTCTTAAACATTTGGTTGCTTGGTTTGAACTTCAGCAGGTCACCATGACCATGTATACATGCCTAAATGCATTGAGTTTGCTGTCGCGTGATAGGTTGATCAACTAAACAGACAGTTCAACTGGTGCATATTGGGGGAATATGGCATGTGTAGCTTCTTCTGCTGCTTTATCCTCCATGTGAGGGTTGCGGGGGGGCAAAAGGGCGAAAGGCGGTGTACATACACCATGGAGAGGTTGCCAGTTCATCCCAGGGCCACATAGAGACAAACAACCATTCAGTCTCACACTCACACCTACGTTCACTTTAGAGCAGGGGTGTCAAACATGCGGCCCGGGGGCCAGAACCGGCCCGCCAGAGGGTCCAATCGGCCCACAGGAAGAATTTGTTAAAATTTCACACTAATCTAAACGTAATGTCAAATGCTCCAGATACCTGTGACTAAATGTTTGTGCCTTTTTATAGATCCAGTGTGCTGTGTAAATAGTAAATTTAGGCATGATATTGTTGAAATTGCACTTATATTTCTCAAGAAATTTCATGTTTTGTAAAATTATCCTTCAGTAAATGTAAAACAAAGGAGAAAAAAACTAAGGGGTTCTTGTTGTTCATAGGTAATTATGCTATTATTTTACTATTTTTACTGGTCCGGCCCCTTTGAGATCAAATTGTGCTGTATGTGGCCCCTGAACAAAAATGAGTTTGACACCCCTGCTTTAGAGTGTCCAATTTGCCTGATCCCCAATTCTGCATGTTCTTGGACTGTGGGAGGGAACTGGAAAACCTGGAGAAAACCCACGCACACACAGGGCGAACATACAAACTCTGCCATGTGAATTCTGTATATATTTCAATTCTACATATTTTTTAATATGTGATTAGATGTACACATGCGTATTTATCCATCTAGGCAGGTGACGGTGCTTGAGATGAATTTAACGGTGGGAAATTCAATCAGTCTCTGCTGTTGAATCCACCCTGTGAACATCCATCAGCAAAGCAGGAGACATTTACACAGCAGCAATGAGGCAACATCCTTTACATTACAGACAAAGGGGGAGGTAGGACATGCCAACACTCTGGACTCATTTCAAGCTTCCATTGTACAGGCATGGCAGTGTGAGTGGAGAGAGCGTGGAAATGACAAAGTTAACTGAAACAGTGAAAGTTAGAGCGGATCCATGTGAAATAATGCACGTAATTTATTCATAATGTTCCCCAGAGTTTGGTCATGCTTTGGTCGATGCAGGCAAATTAAATAGCTCTCCTATGTCCTGGCACATGACATTTTCTTCTTTAAAATCCGTTTTCTTGATCTTTTCTACAATCTGTAAGAAGCGCTTTGTGCAGTAAAGAGGGAAGGTAAAAGAGAATCAATCATAGAAGTCAAATGGGCTTTGTCAAGAGTTTTATTTCTCTTCAAAAAGCCTTAGTACTATTGAATAAACCCTCATATTCTCTCAAATACTGTACCTTGCTACCACTGATAAAGTTTGCTTGGCATAATAGAACTCAACCAACCAACCAGAACCAGGATATCCAGTCATGTATGCATGCAATTAACTCTCTGAAAATATATCTAACAATGAAGAAGTGGCTTGATATATTTCAAGTTAATGGATTGTTTCATATCACTAACTGTTTGACCCACATAACATCTATAATTTTCCTCAGAAATTACAGTTTTTACATCATTTGTCCAAGCATCAGTGTTAAAGTACCAGTTAAGTCTTCATCATTTATCACTGCTTCCCAGTGCTTAGTCTTCCATTTTTTCTTAAACAAACACAACAAAGCTCCTTCAGTGTTTTTCTGCATGACTAATTTGGTGATCCTTGGGCAAGTCCTAGCCCCTGTTAATTAGGCTGCTTGACAAGTATAGACACAACTCGATGAACGAGTAACTCTCTCTCTCTGGGTGAAATGGAAGTGTAGCCATGGATATAGCTGTATGAATTTAGCATCTATGCCAATCAGTCTGCTCTGGCTTTTTGTGAGTGGTGGAGTCGGCTGTTCCCCACCACTGAAAGATATAGCCCGCTGGGGTTCATGTTAGCCGGAATACAAGAGCCACAATTAAAGCCCTGTGTCACTGCCATTAATGATGCTAATCTATTCATCTATCTGGAGATCTTCCGGCCTTGTCTCATTAAGGGTTAGTCAGTGCTTTGATCAGACTTAGATACTGATGGCTCTGCACATGAAGGCAGCATAAGTCAAAAGCTTTTGCAGTGGGATGTCATTAGTAAAGATACACATTGAGGAGTCAAAATATCCAAACAGCAGCAGAAAAATAAGTCCCTAGTTGGCCAGGTCTCTCTTAAAACATACATTTAAACTCTTTAAAGCCCACATAGACCAGAAACTCCAATTAACGCTGAGTTTGTGTGTGTATCTGCGTCATTACCTCGTTTATGAAACCCTAAAGTTTCAGAACAAACAGTTCAGCCACTGCTGAGAAAATAGTGTTGTATTGTTTTCCTGGACTCTGCGAAGCAGATCGGCACTTCCTTAATTCGATGTCGTCATCAGAAATCCTCACCACTCCTCTCACCACCGTAGCGCCTCCTGGTGCGGCACTAGTCCGGGCACATCCGGTTGCGTACATTCAACCGCAGAAGAAGAAGAACTACTCTCGTTGTAGCTGCTGAGATGCAGAGCATCCACCGTGCCAGAGGGGGAGCTGTGTATCTGAGAGCTGGCCTATCTAAGGTACCTGGCCAATCACAGGACAGTGGGAAAGCTCTCGTTGGCTGGCCAATCACAACACAGTCCACGTTCTGGGGGTGTGGTTTTGGTCTGAAACAGCGCGGCTGACGAGAGCGTCAGTGAGGAGATGTTTTGATCGGCTCGTTTGCAGCGATTAGGAGGTTTTTAATCATGAAAACAAGTTCATATATGTAAGTAGACCTCCATAACTAACATATATGTGTGATACAAGCATTCTATGTCGCCTTTAAATCAGTGTAACTGTCTATCATACAATGATAGATAGTATCATACAATCCTTTCATGTGCTGTAGAGGTTGGTCAAAATATTGATTTGGTGATATATTGTTGTCCTTACTGGTGCAATACAATGATTGATACCAGGGCAGATATTAATATTTTAATTATCAAATTAAGGCACTCTATAGTAAACGATCTCTGCCAGTCACTGGGCGTCGCTACATGATGTCTCCTCGCGGCCCAACTGCTCAAAGAAAAACTATTTTCCTACCAATTTAATTGAAAAAAACATGGGCGGAAGTTGCCTGGCTGAAGAACAGGGAGTTTACAGCGGGATAATGTGGTGAAAGCTACATTAAGTGATGCCCCAACCACGTTCAATAAGTTTTTTTATCCACTTTGTGAATAATCCCTGCATCATGATATGATTGGTATCGTGGACCATGTGTTTCGTATCATATCCTAACGTATTGTATCGTGAAGTACCCTGTGATTCTCACCTCTAGTGCTGATAGATGTAAAGAGATGAAGTGGAAATATGATGGCGTGTAGAGCACCTGGGTCTGATTTATTTCCCTGCGACTCGTCTCCTTGAGTTTTCCTTTAGTAGATGGTTAAGTCTAGGGATGAAATGCTTGAGCCGAGACACTGAAAAAAGACAAGGAAACAGACAGAGGAGATAATGTGGACTATACGTACCACTTGTCTTCCAGGTGAGACACAAAGCCGTGAGTAACAGTTAGACACCACTCTGATTAAGGAGCCTGTTTGATCGAGATCTCAAAATAAAGACGGAGAGGAGAGACATTGTGGCTTAGCTGTCAGCAGCTGATGAAAGTTGGCAGAAAAATAGATGAGAACTGAAAATGACTTGCAGTAAATGGGTGGTGCAGATACATCTATCTTGTTGCAGAGACACAATATAAATGCGCAGACATATTTAAATTGGCATTTTTGATTTCTTACTTGACATTTCAATTGTTCAACTTCATATAGTGCATGCTCTCATATTAAAATCCAAGTTTTGTGGTTTCCTTTTGTGTTTGTCAACAGTTTATGAGGACAAGTAATTTTTTACAGCCCTTGTATCAGTCATCTTTGCGGCTGCTCTGGATCCTGCAATGCACTACACTATTTAATTCCCTTTGGATGTATACATGCATGGTTGATATATCTACACCTGTTTGAGAGCCATTTGTGTAGTAAGCTGCATCTCGTCACATTTAAATCATAATGGGAGGTGTTTGTGTTTCATTTGCTTCTAAATAAACAACTGAATGAGTCTTTTCTTTGTTTGTTTGTTGAGACTTTTGCTCTCTTGCACTGCCTGGAAATAGAAAGTGGTCATATTCAGTAATTTGAGTGCCTCAGGAAGGTCAAATTATCATTCCCCTTTATCCGTCCCCTGCAACCTTTCCTTCAAGCTGCAGGTTTTTGCTGAGCAGAGCCACTCAGAAACAACTCTGCATTACCTGTGCATGTGCATGTGTGCGTGCGTGTGTGTGTGTGTGTGTGTACATGGTCTTTACAGTATATGCATACCAAGGTCAGCCTGACTCCCTTGTGTGGAGAGGTCAGGTTCTTTTTCAAAGCCTCATCACAGTGGGTGGCGCACAACTCACAAGGTCCAAAGTCAGGATTCGCCCTGTGATTGCTAAAATATCCTGCCGATGTTTTGACATTAGCTGTTAAATGCATTCTCATCGTCGCTCCCATTTATTCTGTTAGCTCCAACACACACAAGCTGAGATTT
Organism: Solea senegalensis; assembly: GCF_019176455.1. Taxonomy (NCBI): domain Eukaryota; kingdom Metazoa; phylum Chordata; class Actinopteri; order Pleuronectiformes; family Soleidae; genus Solea; species Solea senegalensis. The sequence goes on from NC_058035.1 coordinate 15,443,843, forward strand.
TTTTAGAGGGCCTTGTTGTGCACAGTGTAGCCCATAATGGCACAGATTAAGATAAAGCATTTATCAGGTTTTATATTCCCAAGGTGGATTAATTCCAAATTGGTTCCCAAGAACAAGTGCATTGTGTTCATTCATGTAAAAACAAAGACAATTAGGGAGACGTTTGAGACTTTGATTGAGTTTCTCCTACATTATTCTGAAATAAACATTTTTGTTTGTTGACAATGTCCTTGCTGCCTTTAGAACTGCTATTTATGAGCGTTATTTTATATATATATATATATATATATATATATACATAAAATATATATACATAAAATCTTGAACAGAAGTTTTTTTTTCAATTTTTACATTATAATTCTTTAATCTACAGTTTTTTGTTCAATTTTTCTTCATGTTTTCAGCCAGTTTTGTAACATACTAATGTGTGAAGAGGAGAAAAGCTGCATTTGTGTAACAGGGAATTTGACCATGTGCTGTAAATGCCAGTATTCCCACTTTTTGTTCAGGTGGTTCACTTCAGACTTTCAATTAGAGGGAACTTATGTGACAGTGTTAAAGTGATGGATATTTATTTATTTATTTTTTACTTTGCATTTCTGTGCTGAATTAATTTGTGGCCAGTATTATCAAAGCAGAATTATTATATGGACTTTGTCACAGCGTGGCAGTCAGCCAAACTGAAAGGAATCTGTTTCTTTATTTTCCCTCGTTCATTTGCTTGCTCATGCCTTTTTCCACACTGTTCTCCACTAATCTGGCTTGACAGGATGAATGTAACATTACATAAACCCTAGAGCCATCCTGCCTCTCTCTAATTAACTCTGCTCATCAGCACTTTCTGTTTGACGAGCTGCAAATATAAAATACTCTATAGTTAATCCATGGCAACCTGTTTATTCTCATTCTATGGAACACTGCTCAGGTGTGTCACTTCATCCATGCTTGTATTGTAACCCAAAACTGTCAGCTGCCATTTGCATCCCACAGGTATTATACTGAGTGACACTGAGGGGGTAGAGTAACTGTACCGTTTTAAATGTAATTTTAGTATTCTGAGAGACTCATCTTTGCACTGCACTGTCTTTTCGGCTGCTGGGCTTCAAATAGCTGTGCTCCTTCAGCACAGAGCGCGACTTCCTTCCAGAGCAGTTTGAGTAGATGAATTATGAGAGCAAGAAAACAAACTTCAAAACAGCACTTCCTGTCACACTCACGCAGACTTTTCCCCAACACTCCTGCTCCTGATGTTTAGAATCCATTTACAGTTTAAAACACTCGTTCAACCCCACGGCACCGCTGTGAGGAGCTGTTTTAATAGCTGATTAACAACACTTTTGTTGTCCATGGACATCTTCATTACAGGGAGAACAGTTATTGTAGTGTTAGTATATTGATAACCTGGAGCAGTGTCAAAGAAGCATTTCATTAAAGAGGAGGTGAAGAGGAGGTCCCTGTAATTTGTTTATTTAAAAAAAATATTTGCACACCACATGAGACAACTGACATAGATGTAATCTGTCAGTGTTTATAATTAAGTCTTTAATTAAGTTTTTTTTAGTTGCAGTTTTATGTGGTGATTGATTTACTATATATTTTGTTGCAGACAAAATAGGATTCAATGATCACCTTGGACTGTAGGTTAATATAATCACCATTCTCTATTGATTAATCATCTCATGGACCAAATGATTAATAATGATCAAGAAAATAGTTGCTATCTTTGTCTGAAATGATTATTAGTTGCTCATAGATACACTGTGGTCCATACATGAGTTGTCTGTTAAATACTGTTTCTGGAGATAATGCAGTTTTTTTGTATTGGTATTTGCAACAATGTTCTACTGTGTCAATGAGTATATTTATTCTATATCTTAATGCACAACAACAACAACAAAACAATCAATAGTTCTGTTCACATTAAAATAATGTCTGTCTTTAAGGGTCTTCATGGTTCTTGTGCAAGTTAGTGCAAGTTATGGTTTCTCACATCCACATATGCCTTTTTATATTTTTACCCCAACCACATTCAGCTGAGAAAAGAATTGGGGTCAGGGTCTGATAAAGCAACCAATCATCAATCTTAATTACAATCTTATTCCTACTCCCAAATAATTTATTGAGCTACAAATACTGGACTGATTTATTTAATTTTCATTTGTTATGTTTTACACATTTATTATTTATTTATTCCTCCCGAGTTGGTTATTCATCAGTTCTTTTGTTTCCGGTTTTCTGTTGTGACTGAACGTGTAATCTATCTCTGGTTAATGTTTAATAATTACTCAGTCTTATGTGTTGAGTAGGGAGGTTGATAGGTTGGGGTAGGGCTGGTGTGTGTGTGGGTAAGTGGGTGATCTGATTGATTGATTGAGGGCTCCACTAAAATTTGGGAAAAGCAGTGTCTTCCGAATAATTCGAGTTTGACACAGTTGTCTGCTCCCCCTGAGGAGGCTCACTGTACCTGATGGAGTGTTTCACAGTGATGACTTCATTATTAAAAACACACCGCAAAAGCAACATAGCCACAGTCCATTCAGAACAGACAGCACTGAACATGTCCTTGCACTGTATGAGCTGAGTCAGCGCAGTCACTGCAGCAGACCTTGGCTGCCTTCCTAGCGCTTCAGCTGAGGTTGCTCCTCTGGTAAGAAGTGGCAAAAGCTGCCACGCTCGTCTCCATCTTAGAAAACACACAGGGAGACATGATTCAAACAGCCTAACCCCAGGCTCGCTTATCTCCATCAAACATTTCTACATGTCTGTAATAATACTGATAAACATTTCTACAATTGCAAATTGTTTAATGATATAATTAGCAGCAGAAGACCTATAAATAAAAAAATAATCTTAAATATTTTAAAGGATAATGGTATGATATATTATGTATGAAGACCTGACTTGACAAGATGAAAGCAAATTCAGACCCCAATTTCTGAGAAATGGTAATCAGAAAAATGTGCCTTTAGGAAGGATTTAGGAGTGTATCCTCAAAGAGGATGTTTCAAAGTGTGGAGACCACAGTCACCCTTGTCCCTCAACTAAAACTGTGGGAAGGCCAGCAGATCCTTGTACTTAGAACTTCCAATTATTGCAACTGATGAGATGTTTGTATTATTGTCCTCAAAAAATACTTACAGCTACCATCAGCAGTGTTGTCTTTTGCCTGGTTACATTTGCACATTATGTTTAAACAGATGATGCAAGTGAACATGTCAAATCATATACTTTTTGGGTCTTCCATCCAAAAACATTTTTGATCATGTTTCAGCAGGATTTGGTTGCTTGCACGTAAAAACTCCATGTGGAGAGTGAGGGACTTTAGAGATGGAGTTCCTATGCTGGTAGGTCATGTTGGCTGTGTTGTGTTTAAACATGTTCAGTAAAACAAAGTCACTCATCATCACTGGAATCATCATCATCACAGTAGTTTGTCATTGTACTGACAACAAGCAGGGAGGAATACTTCACATCGTGGGTTTACCAGCTGTTACAGAGACATTAAAAGTGCAGATTTGTGAGCGTTGTGATTTGCCTCCAGAAATGGGTATGACACAGGTCGTGTTGGATATTGGCATTTAGTTGCTGTTGGCACGAGGTAGTGATATTGCTAAAGCTGGCAACATGAGATGAGAGACAGCATATATAGAGCTGTGTGAAATTAAAATATGGTGACTGAGTAAAATATGCTGTGAGATCTGTCACATTTATTCCTTACAGTCCCTGCTTTAGACTGTGCGTGTCAAAGCTGTTTGGTTCAGTAAACGTCCTCCTGCCATGACCAATAATACGGGGTGCATTATTGAATCAAGTGGGATATATTGCTATTTAATGGAGAGCAATATTTTCAAAGACCTTCAAGTGGTTCTCTTGCTTTTTAATAACTGGTAATTCTGGCAATATTGTTTACCTTACATATTGATATATGGTAGCACGCTCAGTATGCAGTTGTAAGTATCCCTCACTATACCCCAAACAACTTCAAACCATGTTTATGTGAAGAAAGAGTTTATACCAAATTGTCAGTTTGTGTCAGCTGGCACAATGTAATGAACTTTGCTCCAAAAAGTGTTACATTTACACGCCACCTCTACCCACAGTCAAATAAAACACCACTATCTCTTCAAAATGACATTCCCGCACAGCTGAATTGCATTCTAAATTTCATTGTGAAAGGAATGTATTTTTTGTTCATACGAGGCGAGAGACCAGCAAGCATTTATAGGCATCCGATGTGATTTAATCCGGCAAAGAAAAATGAAAGATGCTTAAACTGATTTTAACAATAAATGCAGCAAAACATTTGTCAATACTGCTGAAGACTTTTTTTAAAAAAAAAATCCTAATGAAAAGTTGCTTGAGAATGCAGTTCAGATATGTGGGAATGTGATATCAGGCAGACTGTGTTGAATACAACTATGAAAATGATCCATATTCAAACGTAAGGCCCTCAGGACAAAATCCACCTACTCTGGGATCCTTCAACAGCTGTATGGAAGTCCCAAGGCTCTGATCAAAGACTTTATGAAAAGCTAATTTCTAACTCCCACAGGACACTGTCAACCAGATCATTTTCTGGCTCCATTTGCAGTCTCCGATAACAACCAAAATGAACACCTCAACCTATCATCGCCAGGTTCAGTAACAGTTCAAACACAAGGTTCTATTCAAAGGTGAAGGAGGATGATCGACAACATATTTTGTGGTGAATTAAAATCAATGATGTATGTCGAGTAAAACAAATAAAAAGCAAAATGACAGTATTTACCCCACAAAAGAGATTTACTGTGACTACTCATGTTCAAAACCACCTTATCAATAAAGGCAGCTCTCTGCATATTAAACTGCTTAAACTGCTCATTGAAATCTTCTCAACCTCCCTCTGCATAAACCTCAAAAAGCACATGCACAGACTAAATGCAGTAATAAATGTGGAAAATGTCTCACAAATTGCCTCCTGAAAGAAGACAGAGAAAAAGAAAACCTTTCATCCTTTTCTTTCAAGGCCTAAGCAGTGAGGCCATTCCACTCATTGTAACTTATAAGATGAAAGATATGACTAAACAATGTACTCACTCACTTATTCACTGGAGCCTCGATTATTTATACCACTGAATCACAGTGATTGCAAGTAGGAAGTGTCACTCAAATAATAATCTTTATTGTCCACAAAAGTGGAAATTTGCCTTCGGCTTCACAAAGTGATTAAAAAGACATACGATACACAACAATACACAAAACAAAATAACACATCATATAGACACACAGAGGTTTTCAATTCATAATTACAAATGATAAAAAAGGTATAAAATACTTCTTTAAAAATGTTTCGACTGATGCTGTGGCTCGATTGTGTTTGCCCGAGGGTTTTTATGAACTCTATAAAAAGTGGATGTGTAGAATCAAACACAATTCTGTCCTTTCCTTGAATACATCCCTTGTGCAGATCCCTATAATTTTATTGACCATGTTGAGAAGACCATCATTACATGCTAAAACATATTCAACACGCCTTATATAAACATGTTGTTCTGACTTTCATTATATTGCTAAGGTACGAACGCCGCATTGCAGAGTTTAGCTGTAAAACATAAAGTGCTATAATTCAAATTCAGATACAATTTCAATTCGCTGATCAGAACAGGGGGCGCGCTTTGACAAGTGCTCTGTTGCCTCCACGTGATCGTCTCTTTTGTCGTAGTCTAACAAATAGACACTGCCTGTACTTAGTTCCTCACCATACCCTGTACAAGCATACTTATACAAATGAAAGATTGATTCCATACGTTGCAAGGAAAACCAAACAGGCGAGCGCATGCAGCCTTGAAGCGCTTCAGCATTAAGAACTAAGTAAAAAAAAAAAAAAACATAAATAAAAAAGTCTGGGTCGATGACTCACGCTAAGAATTGTTTGTTTTCGTGAGTGTTTTTGCTTTACAGTGCTGAGCTGACTGACTCTAACAGTCGGAGCACATTAAAAGTCGGTGACGAGTCCTTCCAAATTCCATCCCAGCACAACCCACATTAGGCTAAATGAGCAAAACCTGGACAACTTGCATTTTACTGACTTCCTCTTAAGAGCCAGGGGGCTTTTTAACAAGCTGGACTTGTTTGATTTAAAGAACTAACCCAAATACAACTACAATCACCCAATTACTGAACAAGATTGTCGGGGAGGAGAAAAATGCAAACCCTGACACTCATGTGCTGTGTTCTCCTCTGCTGCTTTAGTGTTTGAATAAAACAATTCTGCTTCTTGATGTTATCCCCTATACAATGTCTTTAACTGCCTCAGTGGCTCATTTAGTCAGCAGTTTGTGGTTCCTCAGTGTATTACAGTACTTTTCACAAAGTCTTTGGTTCCAGCTGTACTCAAAAATGCTAATGAACACTTTTAACTGGTGCTTTTTTAAACCGGTCTTGATCATGTTTGTTGACCATGTTACTGAGATGTACTGTTCGGTGGCAAGTATGTTTACCCACTTGGGAATCAATACATTGTACCTAATCTAATCTAATCTAATCTAATCTTATCATGGAAACCAATTTGTCAGGCTTGATTCAGCAGTTAAAACCTGGTGTTTTAACTGCTGAATCAAGCCTCTGTGCAAACGGACACTAACCACAAGCCACTTTATCAGGTACAAAAGACACCTAATTCTGCTGTCGTCCACTTACTTCAAGGTGTTTCAGAGACTTCTGTTATCTCACTTGTAACAACTAGTTATTTGACTTCCTGTCTCAAGCTACTGTTGTCTTTGGGTCACCACTCCCCTCTGACCTCTGGCATCAATATTTTCACCCAGAAAACTGCTTTTTTTTTTTTTTATATAACTCATTCTCAATACTAGAGGTGGTTTTGTGTGAAAATCTGAGGAAATCAGCAGTTTCTGAAATACTCAGACCAGCCCATCTGGCACCATCAACCATGCCACGTTCAAAGTCACTGAAATAACTTTCCTTCTCCACGCTGATGCTCGATTTTTTTATCTTAAGCGGGTTGTCTTGAAATGCATTGAGTTGCTGTCATGTGACTGGCTGATTAGATATTTGAATGGATGTACTCCTTAATAAAGTTTTCAATAACTGTATGCACACGTGTGTGTACTGTAAATGGGCCGTCAATGAGTCCAGCTTTGCGTAAATAAAGACCAAGTCTACAAATAATGACATGGTATTACTTTTAAAACTGAACAAGTCTTGTTGTAAATTCTATTTGAGTAATCCTGTGTGTGTGTGATTTATCATGTGGATTGTCGCCCTTTAGAGACGTAAGCTTATCATCATTCCTAAATAATGGTTGAACTGAAGTTTTCTTGGTTGTAACATTTCAAAAATGTCACAATTTTACCAGGCTGTAATAAATGTATTAAAGTGCTATCCCGTAGTGATGCATAGGGTGGGGATTTTTATGACCTGCAGCTGCCCGACCCCGTTACGAAAGCCAAACCTGACTTGAACTTGAACTTGAACCCGACACACACATTTAGCAATCCTTCATGTACAGTATGTATTTACTCTTTATTCATCTTATAGTACTACAATTATCAGGAGGTCTCACTCTGAGTGATGTCTTGGGTGCTGATATTGCTCATTCCGCATCCCGGCCTCTGCAGGTTTAGAGGTTAAGTAAACAGAGATAAACACACAAGTTATGCCAAACTATGTTTTTCAATTGCATGAGAAAAAAGAACCTCAATCAATAACTTGAACCCTCTGATTCTCACAAAAGAAAGGATCACACATAAATTTCTTAATCTAGAACAGAAAAGCCCCTGCTTACAAACTGCATCTTTAAATCTCGGGACTCACTACAAGATTGTTTTGCCTGATTTTACCTACAATTCACAGCTGAGCAGTGTGCAACAGTCAGCACGGCTTAGTTAGCACAGAATTCTGTTACTGTGTCGAGTGTAAAGACTGGAATTGGTAGGTGTGTGAGGCTAACAGACCCGACCCGACCTCAGTCACAGTCAATCAAACATGTCTGCTTTTTTTTAAAAGCTGACTCTGGACACAATCGGGTAGTGTGTACTGATTACTGACCAAACTGCAAACAACGATGCCAACGTCGACTCCTCCATGACTTCACCCTTACCCGTTTTTTCTTCTTTGATTTCTCAGACAAACAACAGCAACAGTGAAGTTGGTTGGTTTGAAAAATCATGTAATCTGTGAGTCGGTGAGTGTGTCCTCCAAGTCTTTTCAAAATCATTAAAGACTGCAAAAGTTGTGCAGTGTGAGTGAGTGGCTGAGTGAGAGAGAGGGATGGAGGGAGGGAGAGGAAAATGTGGTGGAAACTACTCAGACAACAAGTTGTCCATAGTTTACTTATAATATATATAATCTTTTAAGTCCACCCGAACCTGCTCGATCAACAGAGCACTGTGGGTCAACATGCACATCAATATTCTGCTCTCACTTGGGGATGGTTTAGATTTGCAGCTCTGATATTAATTAGTATGCTAGTCAATGGGAGAGGGAAGATCTACAGCCACATTCATGAATTTGTCAGGTCACGTAAGCAAATGTGGTTGTGAATCTTTAGTCTCAGTGTCCTGAAGCTAAAGTGTGTATGAGACAATGCACAACAGAAGTTCTATAACAGGGTATGTTGTCCCTTTTTTATTTTGTAATTTGTACTATATATCCGAGATCATTTGTCATCATCCAGTATCCTAGAGACACTTAATGGGTCACCATATATTGACTCTAGGCTGTAATTTAAAGAAATAGGTCAAAGTAAAGAGGGGCCAGTTATGCACAGCTGCAGTGATGCTGTGTTGCTAATTCCACTGGACGTCTCTAAGCACAAGGGCCTCTGCAATTGCAATTTCCCCTCAAGGACTTCATCAAAACTTATTCAAACGGTTGATCACTGCATGAGGGAAAGTAGCTGTCTGTGATTCATATGTGTGCTGCATATAACACCTTTGGACTTGTGGTTGTTAAGAATAGAAAGCATTCAATCCAGTCCATTTGCCATTACCATTTCTTGGTGTGTTGCATGTAGACAGCAAAGTATACATTTCAATCAGCACAATAAAAGGGGTTTTATGTTAAGGTAAAATGGTTTAAATTTGCTATATTTTCAGCCCGTGTACTTCAATAAATATATTATATTAGTATTACATTTTGAGTAGAAGGGAACAGGTGTCACCGTCTTTTAAATAAACAATAATCATTCGTTGTTTGTGAATGTATTAAGAATATTGAATCTTCCAACACATGACAATATAAAGTCAACATATTATCCACCCGCACTTTCTTTAATTTGTTAGTCGCTCTTCTGTTTGCCAGGTGGAGAGATTGATGTTTTTGCAGTAATGATCACTGAGCGAGGTTACAGAGTGGGTTTAGAGGTTAGAGCAATCACAGAGCACAAACTGAAATGCTGACAGATACTTGATAAACTCGCAAGTAGCTAAATGCAGTCGTTTAACTCACTCTAAAGCACGGAGGCTTGATTATTTTCACGCATAATTGCATGCAAATTGTGATTAATCAGGAGTTTAGATTTCAACATATGTGTTGTAGGGTTGGGAATTTGTGTGCGCATGCAAGTGCGCATGTGTGTGTGTCTGTGTGTGTGTGTGTGAGTGTGTGTGTGCTGCTTCATATCCTTTATTTCCTTAGGCTAGACAGTCCATAGGGAAGGTCACAGTCAAGGTGATTAAAAAGGCTTCAAGAGAAGGTGAATCAGGGCAGGACCAGGGGCCCATGGGGCTTAAGGGGACATTGCAATGACTAGGCCAATAAGGAGAAAACAGAGCAAGGAGCATTTACTCTCAGGCCACCTATTTTAAAAGTACTATGATCAGACTTGATAAGAGGCAACAGAATAGTTTGGTCCAAATGGGCAGAGCATCTTATCGCCACTCAGGGGGAAGGAAGGAGACAAGAGAGAATCCTGCTATTGCAATTTAATTCTCACTCTGGGAAATAATGGGTTTCCAAAAGTGTCTGCAATAAGAGTTCCCCAAAAAAGAAATACATATTAAACAAACATTCAGCACACCCATTAATTTGGAGGCCAAAATTAGCCAAATTTCCACGTTTGGGTACTACTGCTCCAACTGAGTACCATATTTATTAATATGTTACCTGTTTCTAGATCGACTCTTTGCTGCTTTAAGGTTGTTGAAAAGGGAACAGACCAACTGAACAACCAAATGAAACACCATAACCTCCCACTTGATGCTGTGTGTCAATCCAAATTGTAAAATAAAACCCAAACCCGTCTCTCTCTTCATCCAGACTTTTTTTCTGTAAGATGGCTGTGCAGATTCTCATTCATCCAGGTCGTAGTTCTCCAAATTGTATATAAATATTCTTGAGTTTGCCCTGCCTTTTGGTATTACTACCATTAAATATGCTAAAAAAAAACAGTGAGATATTGCTTTTTATTAGTGCAGACAAGATATGGTGCAGAAACAGCAAGCCAGATGCATGAATTCATGCGTAAAATAAAGCAATTTAATTGCACTTTGAATGAGAGGAGCACCTTGTTATCTAGTCATATCTTCTTGAGTTACGTAGAGTGAAGCGGCAAAGGTGGGTCATGCAACTGAGGAAGCCACATTTACTGTGATGTGTGCATCTACTCCAGATGTATTACCTGGCTACCTGTCATTTATTAAACAGGTGCACTTGAGTGGAAATACCATACCTGCCATCTTTAGAAACTTGCAGATCAGTGAAGGCCTCATTTCACATGCATACTAATTTGTGAGGATGATTATAAGAAAAAGCTGCAACACGACGTGTTTCTATGGCAATCAAAAGTGTCTTTCACAGACTTCAGATTGTTGGAGCCGAGGCAGAACACTGAGCCAGAAAAAATGTTTTGTATTATCATAATCACAAAATGGCCCACAGTGGTATTCAAAAAGGTTTTTAACACATTTTGTAACACAAGGTTTACTTTGCCAACTTATTTCCTAATGAACATGACAGGTAATAATAATTATAGGTCCCACGTTTTGCTGCAGATCGGTGGGAAAAGTATTTAAATGTAATACAAAAAGGAACTGTTTTCACCCATAAACTGTGAATCAAAGTTATTTGGAATTATTGTGTAATCATTAATGTAGTTGATTGTAACTTTAAAGCATAGGGGCCCTATAACTGAAAAAAAAAAACATCGCAGGCCTTTTCTGAAAGATTAAAATAATTAAAAGGCCCTTGTGCATCTTCTGTCTTATCAATCTGTAGAGTTAATTTTCTGAGATAATAAGCTCCAACCATTTTAGCTCACTTTGAAATGCTTTGGATTCATATTCACTCTCTGTGCAGTAAAATGTATGCTAAATTAGTACTTGTTCCAACAACAATTACCTATGGTCTGTTTCTTGGCCCGTCACAAACGTGCAGTTCAAAACAGTGAGGAGGTCATGGTTCAGCGCACATGAAACATTTGACAATCACCATCACTGGCAGTATAACCTTATTATGGTCAGACTGGTTAAACTCACAAGTGACACAAACAAATATAAAACACCTTTTTACTCACATAAGACTCAGAATTAGTGTGAGAAGTGTGTCAATTAGTAGCAAATGTGTTGTTAAATGAATGAAGATATTTATGGTTTATGTTTTGGTTGTTTCGTTCGCTGTGAACAAACATGTTTGGTATGGTGGAACATTTTTTTTCATATTACTCTGACCATTCTACTCAAGGAAGCCTTGTGGCAAATGCGTCGACGCTTTTCGCTCCATCTTAAATGGCAGACGACGGAAATCCATCGATCAGTGCCTGGGTTCTTAAAATCCAGCTCTTTTACTGCCAGCTTGTTTGCACTTTTAAATCAGTGTTTTATGTCAATTTATTGTTTCTAATCTATTTTTGTTTTTATTTGTGATATTTACTAAGACGTGTGCGACTGACCTCTTGGCCAGGTCACCCTTGTAAATGAGATCTTGCTCTCAAAGGGTCTTTGAAATTACAAATTACTACTCGGACGACATACACTTGAGTCACACACTTGAGCTCTGGATGGAAAGTCCTGCGTCGAAGGTGATTGGTTGAGCAGGGATTTTCACTTTTCAAGGATTTTGTTCTTTTGTTTGTTTTTTCCAGCCAAGCTAGGTGTGCGTGCCAATTATAATTAAAGCCTAAAGCTAGCATGTGCCATTATGAGCCACATCAGTCCAACTCTGTGATTAATGACTGTTCAAAGTTGGATGTGGGAACACTGACATTGATAGATGTCACCTTGCCAATGACACTTTTAATTCACTCATAAATGTGTTTGGTCCCATGCTTGACTAACTGTGTTTCCCTTTTCTCTCTCTTTCTCTTTCTCTTTCACTCTGGCCTCATGCTGACATCCCTCTACACCAGGTAAGAACTTTTCTCTTCTTTTTTTTTTTTCCACACAAATGCACACACTTTAAGGAAACTGTTGTGTGTGTGGTTTTCAAATGAAAAGCATAAAGTTCTCAGTACTTCTCCAGAAGACAATCCTGTACACAATTCTGAACCTTTGCTTCCTGCTGGCCTGTAACAACATATCCACACACTCATTACAACAGGAGCCAATCATCCAGGTTCCTCCTGAAGCCAAACTGCAAGTAAAAATATACTGGATTTAATGGCCATCAGGGGGAAACTAGTTGCAAATATAAGTCAATGTAAATGGAATTATTTGGGAACATGAGCGTACTTCTCATTATGCATAACGGTTAACATTTTCCTGAGGAGTTAATGGTCTTTAGTTTCAGTTCGCCTTCAATGATTTCCAGTTGCAAAATGCCAATATGACAAAAAAATCACTAATCTCTAGGGATTTCAAAACGCAAGTTCAGATTCTCGTGGGTGATTACACGTCGCTATGTGTCATGTGAATTTGTTTACAAGTGTTGTCCAGATTAAAATGAATACAGAATGCTGTCATAAAGACAAATCAGATAGGCCATTGACCTAAATGGCTAACCAAAATAAAAAGCAAAAAATAAAATAGGAAACAAAAGGTTTTGAATAAATATGGAAATTTATATGGTGTGAAATCTATTGTGAATCCTGGTTGGTAGTCAACAATTTAATATAATGAGTAGCGTAAGACTGCAAGCGGCACATGCATGTGGCTAGGAAAGTTTCACACTAATAAATAAGTTACTTGCTCTCGAACATAACAAAATCCATACACAAAATCACTGTCAAACAGTTTACATTCACACTTGCTCACACAGCAGGATTGTACTCCCACTTTGTCGGAGTTTGCCCTTATTTAGAGAAACAATGAGGGCAAAAAGTCCATGTTATACCTCACTATGAATAAAGGGCTCACTCAATGAGCTGGTGACGGTTAATTGAGATGGCAAAGCCAGAGGGACTCCGGAGTCTTGTTTGAGTTAACAAGCATTTAGAGATGGTGGGTAAGAAGGAAATGAGCTGAGTGACAGAGATGGGGAATTGAGACAACACTATATAGTCTTATGCAGGGTATAGAGTGAGAGGTGGATTAGGTAAAGTCGGGGAATATTCAAGAAGAATGAAAACACTGGGTGTGGGAACTACTCATTTGGAAATCCGCATGAATCAAATATATAAGAAAGCTGAACTAGGAAGGGATAGATGGAGATTAGAGTACAGCGTAAGAGCAAGACTGCAAGGTGGAGGGAGGTGCAGGGTGAAGATGGAGAGATAGAAGCTCATGAAGTGTGAAGGCTGTAGATTTCTCTATCAGTATTTTAGACTGAGACTGAGCTCGAGGGGCTTCGAGCTGCCATGTTCTCTGTTCTGCCTCATCTCTTACATGTGCATGCACACATGCATTTACAATAGGAATGCACACAAACACTTGTAGATTCAGACACACCTGTGTGTGTGTGTGTGTGTGTGTGTGTGTATGCGAGTGCAAAAACAGACGTCATCCACCCTGTGTCCATCCTGTTACTCAGAATTCAACCGCAACATTTAGAGAAAAATAAAATAAATGCTTTAAACCCAGAAGTACAGTGAAATTTCCATGTTCAGGACTATACTTCAACGTTTTATAGTACCAAGAATAATTCATGGAAATTAGCAGCAAAAGATGAATAGGAATAGGAATTTATAATATTTTGCATGTCTCCTATAGTGAGACACATTTATCAGTAAGCAGTATATTTACTGATCCCCTAAATCAGTGGCTCCCAAATATTTTCTGCAGGGCCTCCCTCCCTCAAAAATAATTCTGAGCAGAGTCACTCAGAGTGACTGAATGTAAGAGTGTATTTGTGCACATTTTAAATTGTACTTGACGGGATAATTATTAAGGTGAGTTCTTGAAAAGGCATAATTGAAAATGACAGATTCACAGATTTGCGTGGCGATCCCTTTAAAGACTCTTCATTGACTTCCATTTATTTTGACAGCCTGAGCAAAGCCTTAACCCTAACCTTAAGCTTAAACGTACCACAATTGAAATCTTAGCTCTAAACTAACCAGTTTCTCAGAAATGAGTTTATGCCTCATTAGGTCTCCAATGTGGGCTAGTGGTCCTGACAAGGACAGTGTGCCAGAAAGAAAGTCCTAAAGATGTAACACATGTGTATACACACACATACACACACCAAATGGAAAATATGTCTGTTTGGCATTTTGCAAAGCTTAATTATGGGCTTATTTTATTACTTTTTATTTCTTGCTTTGAATGTTAAAGACACTTTTTGACACAAGAAGACCAGCATTACATTGCAGGCATGTTTCATGGTTCCTCATCTTGTGGCATTTACAGACTGCCCTTTACCTTTTTGTCTGGGGGCAAAAGTTTCAATTGGCATTTCAAATTCCTGCCTCACACAGTGGTTGAATCATAAGAACATATCCAATAAAATTCAGACCAAATATGAGACCAACTTTACGAGTCACTTGAACAGACGGTGGTTGTTATATTTCTGGCAGGCACGTGGGGGACATGATACACTGTAGGTTAATGATATGCTATGCTATATGTTATCCACTAATGTCATGTTATTCTTTTATAAAGCAAAGTCCAACCTTAAAACATAATAAAGCAAAATAAACACACGTCACTGCTTGACTTAACATTTATTCAAGCCCTGAGCCACAGCATGAGTGACAGGTGCAGCAGGTTTTTAAAGGTCCAGTGGGTAAAATAATAATGCATTATTTTATTGAAGATAAAGTATTTATTCTTAAAGAGGCCAGTATTATACATGAATTGTACTATTTCATAAGTGTGCAATCACTTATTTGTATGAATTGTTGTTTTTCATTACCCCAGAATTACTTTTATATTTGTATCAGGAACCGAAGCCACCATGTGTTTTTACAATATAGGGACAAACTAAATATATTCAGTTTTGAGGCTAACTGAAGGATATATAGGTTCTCCAACATATTTCGAAGGGAATAACATGCAACTTTCATTAGCGCCCGGTCTGCCTGTGAAATCAAGTGAAAAGTTTCATTTTAAATGTTTTGACATTTCCTGGCTTGTTTAATGTGGGTTTTTATATCCTGGATCACCTCATGCCCTGGGGCCTCAATCCTTTCTGACTTGGATGACACAAGAATGAATCAATTCACAACCCGGCTTCATGTTGACATGATTGCACTGAATAATTCAAATCAATCATCAGCAGGGTTTTTTAAGTCTTTATGTCCAACTTTGCTGAGTCTGTGGCCACCGAACCTTTAGAGTATTCTTCTAATAGGTTTTAACCAAATATGGTCTATTCCAGCCTGAGCCGACGCTCTTGTGGACCTTGATTTGTCATTAACATGAGACAGATGCTAGGAACATACGGACCCACCTTTTACCTCAACGACCCGTGATTGACTTCATCTCACACTCTGTAAAACTTTATTACTAGCAACCTGAATTGTGGAATCCATCGTTATTTTGAAAACTGTTCCTTTGCCGTATTGGTGTCTTTTAATAAAACCAGGTGGTGTTAGTCATTGATTTACTGATAGGTTCACTCAATCTGAACAAACCTAATGGGGAATGAAGCAGAAGAGTATCATTTTGATAGAGCTGTTTTAGTCCTCATGCCATGTGTGTTATTACACTCTCCCTCCATCTGTTTCATAGTCATCCTCTCATGCTCTTTCCATTTTTTACACGCCTTTCTTTTGTGTTTTGTTCACGCCAAATTTAATAATCACCCGAGTCCACTGGGCAAAACTTAAAATTATAGAGTTTACAGAAGTTTTTTGGAGTTGAAATCAATGAGTTTGTTGTGGATTGTTAGTAGATATAAGACAGAATAAAACAGTTAGTTTTGTTTACAATGTAAACTCAATTGAAAAGAAATGACATGAATTAAATACATGACCAACATTTTTATCATACGCTTGATCTTACTTCTAGTTCTATATTAACTTGAGTTCATTTTCTAATCTCAACATTTCGATCTATTTCCCATCCCTCTACAATTCAACTCAAAAGATATTCTCCGTTTAGTTTTATGTGGGATACATTTTGTTGTAGAGCCTGCAGCCTCTGGTGGCTCGATTGTGATGCTTTGGTCACAGAAGTCATAGGTCTGTCCAGTTATTTTGCCTGAGTCTGTGGTTGGGCCACGTCTAACTGCATTTCCTTGCTGTGACAACCCACCCGTAGCCGAGGTTGTCATATACTTTAATGATTAATTTTTCACTCAGAAACCTCCCCTGAGATGAAGCCAAAGTGTTTTCACAGGTCAGAAGAGAGAGTGAAAGCACGTAATGGATTTCTGCTTTATCATCAAATTGCCTCTTTCTATTATATACAGTATATATAAAACAAAATACTTTAAAATACTTTGGTACTGAAGAACTGGATTATCTGCTCTGATCTTCTAATTAGTCAGGAAATGAAACACATTTCTCATATTGTTCTCGTTTGCCATATGTTTACCTTTAATCTTGTAATTTGCCTCTGAGAGGTTATTCTGTTTCGCTCGCAACAAGTCATTTTATATATTATTCATATAGCCCAACATCACAAACACTATTAGCCACAAAGGGCTTTACAGTCTGTAACACAAGTGACACCCTCTGTCCTTAGACCCTCACTCATTGGGTCGGTGTCACATGTACAGAAACAACACATCAAATTACAAAGAGAGGAAAGAGAAGAAAATGGAAAACAGGAGCATTTCAAAAACCAATAACATTACTAACACTTATCATCGTCAGTATTATCTTCATCATCTCGGCCAGGGTGTGACATGCCACTTTGCCTCAACGCCATCTGGGATTGGTTCCAGCTCCTCATGTGACCCTTTAGAAAAGAACAAGCCGTTGATGAAGGGGCGGATGAGGATAATATTAACGCTAGCAGTACGGTAGGAAGAGTGGGAAGGAGAGAGAGACAGAGAAAGTGAGACAGACAGATAAACAGAGAGGAGGCAAGAGAGAGAGAGAGAGAGAGTGCTCCCCAGCAGTCTAGGCCTGTGGCAGCATAACTAAGCGATGGTTCAGATTTCACTTGAATCAGCCCTAACTATAAGCTTTTATTAGTGAGGAAAGTTTTAACTTGAACTTTAAATGTAGGGAGAGTGTCTGCCTCCCGGAACCAAAGTGGGAGCTGGTTCCACAGGAGAGGAGCTTGGTAGCCGAAAGCTCTGCCTGCCATTCTACTTTGAAAGTCTAGGAACCGCAAGCAAATTTCCATTTTCAGAGCGGAGTGGTCTCTTTGGGTGGTAAGGAATAATCATGTCTTTGAGATATGATGGGGCCTGATCACTGAGTGCTTTAAACGTGGGGAGCATGATTTTAAATTCTATGTTAAACTTTATGGGGAGCCAGTTTATAGAGCTCAGTACTGGAGAGATGTGATCTTTTCTCCTGCCGCTGCATTCTCAACCAACTGAAGATTCTTCAGAGACTTTTTTGAGCATCCCAATAGTAATGAGTTACAGTTGTCTAGTCTAGAGGTAATAAACGTATGAACAAGCGTTTCAGCATCCTTTAATGATGGGATGTTTCACAGGTGCACAGGTGGAAGAAGGCTGACTTATAGACTTGTGTGTGTGAGTCGAATGACAAATCTGGGTCAATAACAACTCCGAGGTTGCTGAGAGTAGAACTGGAGGCCATGGTAATGTCATCCAGGGTGACTAAATGTTCAGGTAGAGCTTAGAGTCGAGGACCATAACTTCAGTTGTGTTGTTTTAGAAGTAAAATGTTACTGTATGTGTCATCCTTAATGTCTGTGAGACATTCCTAGAGCTGTATAACTTTATTATTGTCATCTGACCTCATGGATATGTACAACTGAGTGTCATCTGCATAACAATGAACATTTAGGTTGTGTTTTTTTAATAATACTGCCTAGAGGAAGCGTGTATAAGGTGAAAAGAATTGGTCCGAGAACTGAACCTTGTGGGACTCCATGTTTAACTCCAGTGGGTAAAGAAAATTCATCATCAAAATCATGATCTTTTAATACACTAACACAAATTATAGTAATAATATGAACAACCTATCAAACATCATAAACAACCTATAACATGTGGACTATATCCTGAGCTGCAGCAGTAGCTCAGATGTAAATATTCATGTTTCTTAATTTGCTGATGTAACCTGTCCTTTAGGACCAAATAAAGCATGGAAAAAGGGGTGTTTTTATTTAGCTACCAGTTTATCCACATGATTGAGTGTAGATGTGAGAATGTTGATGGTTTAATGAGCATCTGCCAGCTTGCTTTGTGGGTATATATGCAAATGAGTGAAGGTGTGATTTTTGTTGAGAGAAGCTGCTGTGTTGTTCAGCACCGCCCCGCTCTATGCATCAAAAAGCAGGAGGGTCTTTCAGCACAGCATTATTTGGCTGTGTCAGTGTATCTCTGTAACACTGTGACTGCTATCCACATCTGATGTCCAGGATGTTGAATATGTATTATTAGAGTTTTTTTTCTTTGGGACAATGCACATTTCTGTTGAACTTGGCAAATCAGGGTCTCCTTCACCTGCTCTAAACAAGGTGCATAATATAGGAGCTTAATATTCTTACTGCTTGGTTGGATATCTTGTTAATGGTGATACACAGTGTTTCAGTACAGAGGGACTCATCGCGGGACCAATCTACCAAGAGTTTGATATATGCAAGTTGCCTGTGGCCCAATATCTGTGCATGGCATTTGGATGAAACTAAATTAATTCTGGAGAGGTTGCTGGGATGGGGAGGTATATTTTGTTTTTGTTCTTTCATATTTGCCTTTGTTAATGTGTTCTACTCTTTTCAGCATTTGCCTCACAGTGCTCTTGTCTGTATTTCACTGAAATCATTGATATTACATGCTGTCAACTGAGCAAAGGATTGTCACCATTTGTCAGTGTGATGCCACCAACGTGGCACACGACACTTCCACGGATCACAGATGGTAACTCGTATTCAGACAGGTCATTGACCTTGTTCATACTTGATTAAACAAGACAAGATCAACCCCCAGAAGTTCATGACTACAGAAACTGTTGAAGAACAGTTTCCATGTTTAATGATGACATTCTGTCTAAAGATGGCTGGTTTCAATCCTTTATCCATTTATTTCTCGCCCTCCCTCTGCAGTTTTTTTTTTTGCATCTGTTGTCAGACAACATAACTAGTCTGAAATAGTGAGTGAAAAACATGGGCCATTAAGTCTGCATGTTAACCAACTGTCACTTCCAAGCCATTTCCAAGCTACTGCTCTGCACAGCCACAATCCATTATTTCCCACAAAATCACCATGAGTTAAAGATAATGGCTGTGTTGGTTTTTGGGCTAAATTTGCATGCAAAATGCTCAGTAACGGATGAATTTCCAAGTGACAGGAGAACGGCAAATTCTGTGTAAGATTAATTCACAACACTTGGAAATATTCTGTGAGTGATGATCGCCAGGAGAATTTAAAGAAACAATACAAGGATATTACATGGACTTTGTTCTAAGGATCTGGGTAAAGTCGGTTTTCTTTGCCTGGTTCAACTGTTCAGAGGTTTGTTCTCATTAAGATGGTTTCACTGGATAATGTCTTGAACAGTTCAGGATTGCAGTGCATGTTAAAAAGCAGCATAGTTTTTCTTTCACACAGTGTACACCCTT
This sequence comes from Solea senegalensis, assembly GCF_019176455.1. Lineage (NCBI taxonomy): Eukaryota > Metazoa > Chordata > Actinopteri > Pleuronectiformes > Soleidae > Solea > Solea senegalensis. The sequence goes on from NC_058035.1 coordinate 15,463,864, forward strand.
CGTTTGGATAACAATCTACTGCTCTGACAATTACTGAATGGAGAGTGCCTCTTGCTCTTGACAACAGTCTTTTTTTTATTATTTAAGTATCAAATCCTAACAAACACCATCTCAAGGCATTGTACAGACCTGATAATAGCCCCTTTTATTACCAGGAACTTACTGTATTTACCTGAGGAAAAGAATTCCCACCGTTTCCACCGCACCTCAAAGTTCTTGTTTTTTTAATGTCACAATCAGAGTGTTGTTGATGACGTACACTAAACATTTCCCAAAACCCTGTTCTTTCTAATAAACAAAAAATCTAAAATGCTATAAAAAGATTACAAGACGTGTGGAGGGGGGGATTGTATTGGAGCTTCCATGGGATGGTGTGTGTAAATAAAGATTCACAATGGTTTTCAACAATGTTCTCTCTGAACTGTTGTCTCCACCGCAGCAGCCAGGGAGACAGCATCACCTGTGTGTGTGGGTGAAGCCTGGTTGCAGACAGACCGTGATGCGATCATTTCCCCTCGTCCACATAATTTATTAGTTCCTTTGCATCGCGCTTCATGTGGCATGGGAGGGTGCCTTATACTTTGCATCCGATTTTTCTGATCGGGTGTGCAAAGATCTTTAAAACGATACGTGCTTTCACATCAGTGTCTCCAAAAGTCTCTAATAACACCAGAAATAGTCTCTAGATTTGTTGCTATTGCTTTTTTGAAAGAGTCACTAGAGGGGTCTGAATCCTCGCTAAGCTGGTAACACTGAAACAGCTGCAAAATGGGTGTCAGCGTTCTTCAGCACACTGCCCCGCCTCTCTGGAGTTCATGGTAATATGAAAAGTTCCTAGTCGCGAAAAGGTTTTTCAAAATCCCGGTTAAATGAGCAAAGTTCCTGCGGTGGAAAAGGGGCTATTGTAAAGAGAAAAGCTGATGGTTCATTTAAAGTCAATTCAGTCAGTGTGGATTTTTCCATCTGGTAAAAAGAAGACTCCTATGTCATTATTATTGTTATAATTATTGTTATATCTGGGAGGAGATACAGAGCCATATATCAAACACAGGCAGACTGCAGACCCAGAGCTGTTCACTCCACAAGACTAGTGAAAACTTTCAAGTCAGCCTTGCTCATCCACCCACAACTGCCACTAATGCACTCCACAGCACTTTGTCTTACTTTCTTTTTACCCGCAGTAATATGTAGGTATATGTTTTCCATATATCCTTATTCATATTTTATGCATGAGTATATTTTTACTTATTGTAAAACTAAATGCAAATACATTATGTTCTTGTTATTATAGGCAACTTTGACTTGTGTAGTCACAGCATTTTTGTTTTCAGTGGAACCCTGAGTTGCATCACTTAATGGCCCCTTCACATAACTTTGAATGAATCATCAACATCATTTTCCGTTACTCTCTCTATTCTGGCATCCTTCGCCAGCCTATGACGCTGAGCATAAATGTATCTCATTCTTTCAAATACTGAGGGATTCTCTCTGAAGTGCAGTATGTGTCGTACATGTAGATTATTACATGAGTAAACAGCTGTCGTCTAAACGCTGACTCAGTTTCCCCTTTGTTTCCGTCTTCAAATGATCATGTTTTGGAGATTTTCTGCACCATTCCCTCATTGCACACTGCTCGCTTTGTTCTGACCTTTGTAATCCAGACTCATTTAGATTAGTTAAAATGTGTTTTGTGTGTCCTCTGAGGCTTTTCTTCTTTCCTGTAATTAAAAACCACAAACAACAGTTTTATGCAAACACTGGTGAGGAAATCTAATATTTGGAAAACTATCAGCCTGAAACAGAGATCTTAAAGAGGGTGCTTTTTGTCACTGTGGAAATGTTGGATCATTATTCTTATATCTACATGAATGTTTGATTGATAATTTTCCTTCATTTTTAACATATTTGATGTGTGCCACCGCCATGCTTTCAAAAATATAAAACACCCCAGCTTTTTTTTCCACAAGATGTGAAAGTCAGATGTTGCCTCCTGTTCAGCACCTTTCCATTAGCTTTAAGCACGGATGCTGAAATACTTAAAACGCTCACCCACCCTCAAGCCCTTGCTTTTCTAAATTGGAACCGCCACTTCTGTTTGAGCTGTTACAGAGTATTGGCACTGAGGAACTGTGTAAATGACAAAAGAAGAATGATGTCCAACGATGTCTAGCATGTCTCCCGTTTTCTTAGGACCTTGTCACTGAAGTTCTTGGTGATCCGTCAAGGAGATGGCCTCTCACCTCTGATTTCTGCCTACTTTTTCCTAAATCAGCCAAGCCTTGGTGCTGCCCTGCCTTCTTGAGTAACTGAATTGTTTACTTTAACTACTTCAGGATATCTAATAATGTACAGATTCTATAATTACATGAAGAGTATAGATCAGGTGTAGAAATCACAATAAATTAAATTAAATTACAAGTCTTTACTGCTGATACGTTCTCAGACAGCAGAAGAAAAGTGAAATATTCCTGTCTGGATTATTCACATATGCTATTCTTTGTTTGTATCCTGACAATTAAATATCAAATAGAGAGTTTGTTTCGTTCGTTTCACCATTATATTGACAGAGTCTGTTGCACAGCGTTACTTTGTCTCACCCAGCCAGGTTGATCTTAGATCCATAATACCTCACATCAATACTGCATTGTTGGTACTTTTATCAATATTACCACACATTGTTAACCATTATTATAATACTAAAAAAGGAACACATCTTTAGAAAGAAAATAAATAATCTAACAAGCTTGAAACTACAATCGTCAAGCATCAGGGGAGTTTAAAAACAAAGGCCCACCGGGAGGCATTTATTGCTTGAACACTTGCATGTAGAACATAAGACTGTGGTTATTGGGCTATTTAAAGTTGAGAAAACAATGTTTAAAATAATGATCCCATCCCAGTGTTGCGGCGCCTGTGCAGGTGTCATTTATTTGGGAGCTTACTGCATATATTCACCTAAGTAATAAGCACTTTAGTAGCTATAGGCAGAAGATTGTTTTCCCAACAACTTGGTGCCTCTCATTCACGTTTGACAACTCATGAACAGAAGCAAAACACATCTTCACATTAAAGCTCCCCGTTTCAGAGCTAATGCTGCGTCATTTTCCGTTGCCAAGGTCTCTAATGTGCTCACACTCTGCTGTTTGATGATGAACAGTGGACTTGATCATCATAAAGGTCTTCACCCCACAAACAAATGGTAAATAATTGTTCCAGATCAGACTTACATTTGCAGACTTACAGGATGTGGTTACACAAGCGGAAAGAGAATACCCGAATCTATGTGGAGGTGACATTACAAAATTGAATTTGAAGAGCCCTTGCTCATCTGATAGCTTAGATTATTTTTCCCACTGCTGTATTGGTTTCATAATAGCCCTACATGTTGCTGTTGACATGATTCTGCCCATTAGATTAAAAAATCAGCTCCCTTCATTGTCATAGATATTATTCCACGCCGAGCTGATATAGAAAAGTGAGTGAAAGAAAATGCAGCTCCTTTGGGTTGCTTTAAATGTGGGTGTAATTTACAGTGTGTAGTCCCTCTTATTAAATTGTGGTGTTTCCCCTGTCCTTAACTGGAGTGGGCTGCTTTGTAGATGTGGACAAGGTCAGTCCTCTTTGCTGTAAAAATGTTTGCTATTTTCTGACTGTAACACAATCTTCTTTGACTCACAAATTGTTAAAGTTGAACTCTGAAGTTGTTTGTACAAATTATATATTTTGGGTAATTCTTCAATTGTTAAATTGGGCTGGTAATTAATTGTCATACATAAAACTGCAAGTGATGATTTAATTGCCTTTTTTATTTCTGTAAGCTTAATCTTTTTTCTCATTTTTTTCCCCCTATAAGCTTATTCAAAATTCAACAAAGCTAATGCACCTTTAGAAGAAAATATGTATTTTTTTGTTTGGAATTAAACATGCAGTATAGCTTCAGTAATACCTACTTGCAGGACTGACCCTGACAAAATGTTTTTTTTTGTTTGTTTGTTTTGTTTGCTTGTTAGTTTTGTGGTATTACTGTTTTTGACCGCAATCTTTTTTTGCAACACATTTAATTTAACTATGCAAGGCCACACGGTTGGTGGTCAGTTTCCTCCCACAGTCCAAAAACATGCAGATTTGGGGACTCTAAATTGAGCATAGGTGTGAGTATGAGTGTGAGAGTGAATGGTTGCTTGTCTCTGTGTGGCCCTGTGATGGACTGGCGACCTGTCCAGGTTGTACCTATGTCAGCTGGGATTGGCACCAGCACCCACCGTGACCCCTCATGTGGAAGAAAAAAGTGGTAGAAGATGGTTGGAAGATATATTTACAATTAAATGATTATTTGATATTTGTGACAGGCCCACTCTTAAACAGTCATGGCATGGATGAGCATGTCTAGTATATCTGCTATCCAAATATTCAATGTTAATATCTGAATTAGAAATAGTAATTATTGCACACACACCAGTGAGTGATAGTGAATTTGTCCTCTGCATCCTGCAATCCTTATTACACACAAGCCGGGCACAGGTGCAGTGGGTAACACTTCATCTGCACCAGGGGAGTAAAGGGGGATTGGGTTTCTTGTGCTGTCCTGGGATTGAACCAGCAACCCTTCAGTGATGAGCCCAATTCCTTTCCTCCTGGCCATGGGCTGCCTATTCATTGAAACTCCAGCGCATGAGAGCTAGTGAAAGTTGTGCACGGTTATCAGGGTGTTGAGCTAACAATAGCAACTAACGAGATGCATTCAAAGACCCTGGCAAGTTTTCCTCAATTTTGTAGGATGTACAGCATGTTGACCTTGGAGGAGCAGCTTTAAGAAATCATCTTAATGTTATCATTTTACGCAAACATTCTTAGCTAGTCCACTAGCTAGCACCTTGTGATAATAGGTGCACCACAAATTAGGTATTCAAAAAAAAGTTGTCTATATTTAGAAAAAAGGGCAAGATATCAATATACTTTTAAGAGATTGGACAGAGAGTTGTGAGACACCATCATGTCTGTTAGGTGAGACGACCAAAGACGTATCTACACCCGAGAAAAACGTGTAAACGTGTGCATGAAGAAATTCTTGCCCTTCACATGCATTGAAAAGCTTAACTTGTTAGTGTCTTTCATACTTTGAGGTGCAAACTCACCTTGGTTGGCAAGGTGCTGCAGTTTCACTCTCTGTTGCTTCTGGTGGGCAACCCTCCATGCATGCACACAGTTTTTTAACAAACAACACTGACGCTGCCTCAACACGCTGCTGTTCATCTTTGTTAATTAAATCAGACAACATGTTGGTCACAGTTATGCTGACTATCAATCACAAAAGACCATGAAACTAGGGGGTGGATGGAAAGACTCTTGATGAATGTCATCCATCCTGAATGTCTCATGGTTGGTCGTATTGTTTGTGCCTTTATCTGCTGGCTGTGTTGCATGCAGTTAAGCACTGTTTGTGTTAGTGTTGTGAGAAATAATTGCAGTACACAGTAGACTTGTTTATGGACACACTGACGAAAACATTCACTCACGTTCACTCACAAACGTTGCATTTTGCTGCTCTGCTATTGTCATAGGAAAATCAAAGTTTTAAAACAATGTTCAAACAACTGCAAGCACCAGAAAACATTCATTCATTTGCTACTGCTGCTGTTGTTGCAGCTGTTGTTTGCCTTGATAAACGTTCTTGTTTTTGTTTCTAAAACACTGTTTTGACACCTGCAGCTTTTCTTAGATGCCAGCATTTATATAATGCTTTTTTTTGCCCTATTTACAAATGTGATTTACAAATATTTGTTATACTGATGTATCTGACAAACCTGTTGTGACTGTTTCCACCTTATTTGCCTAAGTGAGATTTCTCTATTAGTCAAATATATCTCCACACGGCTCATGCACAAGACCAGTGAATGAAGAAATTAGCATATTTTAGTAATATTACCTCAGTTTCACATAAGTACACAAGTAACTTAAAATAAACGTACGAGACCTTGTTTTTTGTTTTTTTATTGTGCAATAATCACGTTGAAAAACCAAAAACATAACTGGATGTGTGAAGTGTTCTTTGTTCAATGCTTTAACTTCATTCAGTTTAACATTAGACAGACCTAGAATAGTAGGGGCATCATTTTAGATGTTAGTCGGTGCCCTTCATTTTTAAACCGTATCTCAAAACTACAACACACCATGTAGTTAAAAATTCTGAAATAAAATGTCAAACCATTAAGAACATATACAAAAAAAAACACCCCCACTTCAACCCAGAACTCCAAATCCATACTTGTACTGTATGAATGTTTTCTACTACCTGCTCTTGGATTTTTTGTTGTACAGAAGTGAAATATGTGGCAGACCGGAAACATTCGAGGTTACCATTTGTTGTGATATTGCATCAGATTGCATTATTATACAGGGATTTTCTGCTCTTTCTCTCTCACTGTGTTTTCTCTGTTTGCCTACAGTAAACCCAGTCTCGCAGTACAGTAGCCCTAATGGCTGAGCATTGCTCAAAACCTCAACAGTGTGGAGGAGCACAGTTCTGATATGGAACGTGTAAAAGCTATGCATCAAACATTACAGAGAAGCCTCAGGTGTTTCTTGCTTTCAACTTCTGCACATTTCTCCATCACAACTGTTGTGCTTTCTCCGGTGAAGACATGGGCTGAAAAAGAACCTTGGTGCAGTATTTGAAGCAAAAAAAAAAAGTGTTTTTTTTTTCATATGAAGGGCACATGAAACCATGCCAAAGTCTATATTCTTTTTAAATCCTCCCTTATTGTGTCTTCATATCCGTTTGTCATACAATAATGCACAGCTCTCTTCCTGATTTAACTTGATGTTTATGTTATCACATTTAACAAACACCAGGCCTTATATGTTTTACTGAATTATAAGTAAAAACCCACTGTACATGTGTACTTCAGTACCTCAACATATTAAAACATTGCTCTTGTTTTACAAATGAGGGTAAGGGTTTAACTGCAATGGATCACACACTGTACCGTTCAACAATTACAGACCTGACGAAAATCCTATACCCAATAACACATATATAGAAATTAGCCAATGTCAATTATTCAGAGGCAGTATAAATGGAGTTTTGTGTATTTCCTTAGTTGTGTAGTGCAGTAGCTGAAAAAAAGAACACAAATGTCATCTGCAGGGGACATTTTCATCTTTGCATATAGATGTTATTTAATGAGGAACATAATTAGTACATGCAGGTAGAGAGAAAGCAGTGGAGAAATATGAATAAATATAGAGCGGTGTGATAATGTCAGTTTAAAGACTTGACAATATATAGTACTTAAATGGAGAGAAAGAATAATTACTACTGTCTAACTGTAAGTTAACGTGTTAAGTTCACTGTGTTAAGTCATCATCACATCAGGGTCACAGAAACAGGGCGCAGGTTGAAGTGAAAATGTCCTCCCACTTCAATTCTCACTTCTTTACTCCAGGTCCTTTCCCTTTCCTCCATCTAAGCAGTGATCAATCTTGTGTAATTAGCGCAAGGTCATATGACTCATAACAAAGAGAGCCAAAATGGGAGGGAGAAATGCAACAGGACGAGGGTCACAAATGGAAAAAAAGAAAGTGAATGTCATATAAAAAAAAGATGTGTATTCACACGCAGGTGAGTGTAATGGGTCAAAAAATAATGACATTAACACAGAGATTAAAGAGGTGAAACTGCATTGAAACAAGACAATGAAATGACCCAGACTGGAGGTTACTTGTTCCCTAATCTGAAAGCAGATCAGCATGAATGATACCAATTTATGGACCGATTCCTCCTCATTGGTCTAAGTGGGACAAGAAAGGTCCTCTCTTATATTGCATCATTTCTCAAATCTCACCACAGGTCGTCTGATGCTCACACCCCCTGAATCTCTCCTCTTAATGTGTTGTCGAGGGCAGGCCACTGGTGTGACATCACAATAGGTGAGACAACTCCATACCATCAATCAAACTTTAATTGTCTGCAAAATGCTTTTAATATTTTTCTAATTAAGATTGCCAAGTACGCAATTGTCATTCACTCGTGTTAAGCGACATTGATTGCCCTGCTGTCCGGTTCCCTCTTTAATGGGTTTCAGGAGGTTTGCCCTTATTCTTGTCTGCCCTGCTCTGGTTGATAAGATAATATATGTAATGGATGGAGTTTGTTTCAATCCTCCTCCCATTTGACACTGACCTTTCCCCTTACTGTATACAGCAAGGATACTTGCTGTCCTTTTGCTGGTCACTTCCGAGGCAGCATCTCTATTTCCATTATCCATCAGCTAATTGATTTTGAATGGCTTCAGTTGACACAAACTCACATCATAGTGCGGTCAGTCTCCTCTGTGGTGAGTGAGCACTTTCCTAATGCCCAGGCCTCCCTTGGAAAGAGTATGTGATCACCCAGTGAAAGCACTAAGCCAGTTTGGCTCGGCTGAGCATGGGATTTTTTTTTTTTTTCCGAGGATCTGCAGATCACACGCTCTCTGATTTTTTCCCTGAAATCCTTGGCTTTGTTTATTTCTCCCTCCCAGCTTTGACACAAATAGCTGGACAAGCCAAGATAATGCAGATTTCTATCCAGTGAGTCAACTAAGACAAGTGGATGACCGGCCTGAAAAATACATAATTAAGAATTACGTCCTATTTGTGAGATGTCAAGGCAATTCAGTGCTGCATGTGTTGATGCTTGTTTTCGTCTTCTAAGGCTAGCTGAAGGTCAACTGTCACTTCAAAACATGTACGTCACACCCATGCTTGTGACTCATAGCTTGAAGCAGCCATTTAAATCTTCAACTATTAAACGGTTCACAAACTACTCTGTATTGAACTTATATGATTTAGCTGTTGACTGTTTTGAGTCAAAACTTTTTGCACAACAAGGCCAGGAGACTTGTGGGGCGAGGTTTTATTTAACAGACAGGGAATTTCCTTTTGCTTTTATGGACGACAGCTTTTGCATAGGAATGGTCGTGCACAACAGCAATGCCTCGGATCTGAATCCCATAATCACTTTTGGGATGTGGTAGGGGTTTTGAGATTTGCAGCTGACAAATCCACGGGAATGATGTGATGCAACCGTGTCGACATGGAACAGAACCGCAAGCATCTCGTGAAATTTTTATTTTCACAAAGATTCAAGATTTTATATGGTGTTCCGAATAAAGCACTTCATTGGGATGCGCGTATTGGGTGTATGTTATGTGACTCGTCATTCAGAATGGTATATAACATACAATACGCTTCAAAGCTAACACCATTGTGCAGTGAAAGTGATTAAAATGCATCTCCATTGATTACAACTCAAAGGATTATACGCTTATTCATCATGTTTTCTACTTTGAATAAAAAAATAATTCCCTATATGTGTAGGAATAATTATATTTCTCTGTTCGTAGCAGGCACAATAAGACTATTATAATTAGCTATTTAGCTGTGGATTAATGAATTCTTGACATCCTCAGTAGCAGAACCAATTGGTTTACTTTGTGAGCATAGTTGAAGAGGATTTGCATCCTCTGCAGTGATATGTCTGTCAGCATGATTGGCGATCATTGTTTCTCTCAGTTCTAAAAAGGGAAAAACAAAAAATCACATTTGAATTATGCATCACTTCATTTCAAGCTTTCAAGCTCTGGAGACTAATTAAAATAGAGTAATTTGAAGTTGGTGTTAGCAGTTTGAGTTGAGGTCTTTAAATGTAAGACATCCGACTCTCTTCTAATTATTATTGTCTTTGTAATTGGAATAACAGATAACGTCAAGCTCGTTTGGTTCCTTATTGGTCAACTGAACAACTTGGCGTAGAAGGTGCTGAAAGACAGGAGTCAAGAAAGAGAGGAGATGAAAATGGAAAAAAAAAAATAATTGTCCTGAGATTGGCTAACAGCTTCCATTCCCTCATTGCACATTTTATGTGATGAAAAGGGAGTCTTCATTCCCATGCTGATGAAATTAGACCTGAGGAGAGAGGGATGGGGGGACCCACAGTGAGAGACAGATGAGTGGAGGCTTACGGTGGAGTAAGTGAGGAAGATCTAACACATGACCAGACTGAAAGAAATAAAAAAGATTAGAGAGTTAGGACAGTCCCCACTTGACCTGCTCAGTGAACAAGAAAAAAATATTCTGATACAAATGCAAATATACACTTTTCAGCCATTTTCAATTACTGTAATCCTGCTGATGAATGGGGTATTGTGGGATAATACAGTGTCTGATATTTGACAGTTCATTGCAAGGGTTTTCTTTTATTGTGTATTGTCAAAGTTACTGTTGAGCTGACAAAATTGACTTGAGTTATAGAACCAGTTTAAGAAACCATCCCTTTTAAATCATCTTCAAATTAATCCGCACAAGCCTATAATTACTCTGTCCGGTGTTCACTGTTACTCAAATATTTCCAGGACAGCTCTTATTGAATGATACATAGACATAGTGTTCTCATATTGTGTGCAGTCTTCCATGAAATCATCACTTAACACTGGATTAGTTTAGTTATGAGCTGACTACTGCAGATCACCAGGCCTCTCAGACCATCCGTCTTACCTACATGTTGTCAAGAGAGAGAGATTTGCAATTACTTTTAGTGTGACACACATTAACACACTGGACATTCCTTAATGTTCTTGCTACTATCTCTCCTTGAGGGTATTATTCAAATAAAGTCATCTAGAGACGAGAGCAATGGTGGCAGTTGAAAGATTTGTTCTCACCGAAGGGAACTCAGTGTAATTCAGCATGTGTCTGAGTGTGTGTGTGTGTGTGTGTGTGTGTGTGTGTGTGTGTTTGTGTGGTGGGTGGAGCAAGTAACAAAAGGCACTTTATCAGAATGCCATTCAAAATTTGAATGAAAATGATAAAATAGCCAGAGTGTTGAGTCTCTGCCGTTTGGGCTGCAAAGTATAAGTGAATTCAATTATGGTTGTGTGTGCGTTTCTGAATGGATTTGATGGCATGTTTTTCTTGAGTGTTTAAAAGACAACAGTAGACTTGAAAACTCAGGATAAGAGACTTCTTTTACATTGTCAGGCTAATGTGACTCGAATCTTTTTCAGAGCTGTGTGCACACAGGAATCCAATGTTATGTCACTTCAGTATGTCTGATGTATCTGAAATGCGGCCATGCGACATGAATGATATTTGAATCCATGCAGCATTTGGCCTGTAAAGCTCCAGTAGCTGACGTCACACAATCCCATCATGCAACACTCAGAATCAAAACATTGCCATTTTGGCAGGAAGCTGCACTGTTCACATCTGCCATGAATTCATCTCTTTGCTGGCTGGATGGTGAATAGCTGTTCTGGTCCACTAGGATGCCAGAAAAGGCAAGGACAAGCAAAGAGGAGGAGAGCATTTTACTGGATCACCAAAGATCCAGCGAGGCAGCAGAGTTTAGATCACTGACATAAAACGAGCATAGAAGACGGCCAATGGATTCCACTTCATCCAATGCTAATTATCCTAATATCTTGTTTATTTTACATACATTTATTGTGTTTTACCCTGTTCTCCAGAGTAGGATGAGGGAAGGATTATCACAAAGTTGAAGATGTTATAATGTCCATTCTGGTTGTTTCCATACTTGTGATATATTGGTTGAATTTAAAGTGCACAGTGGATCCAGCACTGGTGCCGTTCATGTATGCCAAAGCTTTTCCTGCCAACATGATGATGGAAAGAACATAGTGCCATGTGAAGCCCGGCTTTGAGATTAGAGATTTGGACATTTGGGGCAATGAAGTCACCCAAGCCTGCAGTGTTCCAGTGCACGTACATTCACACGATGGTCAGGTTCAGTCAGTCAGTGTGTGTGTGTGTGGTGAGGGATATAGGTAGAGGCAGATAGAAGTGGTAGTTGTCCTTTCACATGGCCTCCTTTTCATTGATTGAAGAAAGGCAGCAGCAGTCCCTGTGTTGCTAATATCCTGCTGTTGTGTCTAATCGGGGACTGGGTGACCTTTACTGGAGACACCCTACCTCCTTCCCCCATACTCAGCATTGCACATACTCAAAGGCCAAGGTCTATTAATCTGGTGAGTTAGCATGCAATCATCATGCCATATGCCGTTTTACCTGTCATCTCCATGTGGAATTGGCAAGCAGAAAAAAACTCCCTCCCATTCAATTTATGATAAATTATTTTAATAGAGCTTTTTATTTACTTCAGATAAAATGTATAATGACTGCATTATAAGCTAGTGCTTTTTCTTGCCTTACCACACAGACAGAAACAGAGAACAGCATTTGGAGACTGAAAACGTAAGAGAATCGCACACTTTGAGCCGAGTCAGAATCAGAATCACATTGTGAATAATAGCTACAGCCAACAGGTCATCCAAATGGGTGTGCTTTTGACTCTAATGGTATTTAATTGAAATAATCATGCCTAATTCTACTTGGCTGGGGTTTTGTGGTTGCCAGAACCTGGTCCCAGTGAAAATGTGCTTGAATAAAAGTGTGAATGGCTTTTACACTTTAAAATTTGCGTCATACTCTACAAAAAATAACAATAACATCCAAGCATACAAGGCAAAACACTCATTAGGTGTTTGTTTAATCCTTTAATTAACTAGAATTTAGTAGCTGTAATGCATTAATGGACTTGTTTTAGAGTACTTACTGCCTTTTGTAGGTCTAATTTTTGTGGTTGTAGATTTTTGCCAAAATGATGTCAACTTGTGTAAATGGCAAGGTTTTGTGTGCTCACTCCAAAGAACATACCATAGACTATTTTTTTGTCATCATATAGTATCTTTTCTTGATGTGACAGCTGTTAATAACACCAACATGACGTCTCTCATTGTTATGTCTTTTGTGCACTTTCTGTTAAAAGTTTGCGTCTGTTTCTTTGACCCTCACCTGACCCCTCTGTCTCACATAACCGAGTCAGTGTGGGCAACACAGTTTATTCTCACTTGTTGGTTGTTGGTTTCTGCCTGCAGCTACAGAGAGATTTCATGTGCGAACCTCTAGCTCCCTTACAAAATAACCCTGACTTTCACTTAATCCTCACTGTGTGTGTTCTCTTGGACTTAGAGCCTCTTGTGCACCCACACAATCCCTTTGGTTTTCCCCTCTGTGGCCATTGTTTCTTTATATAGTTAGAGCCTTCACAGTGAACTTGCTTACACACACACACACACACACACACACGTACGCACACATTTACATAAACACACATTATTGGGCTTTGCCACTGAGTTCTTTGCCTGGATGGCTGTGTAATTGAGTTTTGGGGATGCAGCTTGGCACCTCCTCCTTGTGTGCAGGCTCCCCTCATTACAGAAGACTAATTGGGATTAGTGCAGCATTTTGCTTTGGCATCATTAACGAGGCCTGTGGTCAATGCCAATATCTGGCTTGGTTTTCTTCCAACTAAGGAGTGTGTTTGCGTGCATATGTGTGCCTGTGTGTTTTTCTGTCCTTGGGAGACACATTTCATACTCAAAACAACTTAATTGGGGATGGCTTGTCCAATTTGTGTCCAATCTGTCACTTTTGATCCCAAGTGGGTATGAAAGTTGGTTATCTTCTTCATCTTTGCAAATACTGAATGTTGACCTTGTCATGCGCCACGCGGTTGGTGTAGTGGTTAGAATAGAATAGCCTTTTATTGTCATTGTATTGTGTACAACAAAATTGGAGAGTTAGCAGTCTTGCCTTCACAGATGGAAGACCCGTGTTCAAGCCCTGGTTCCAACAAGGGCCTTTCTGCATGGTTTGCATGTTCTCCCCATGTGTGCGTGGGTTTTCTCTGGGTTCTCTGGCTTCCTCCCAAAGTCCAAAAAAACATGCAATATGGGGATTAGGTAAATTGGACGCTCTAAATTGACCGTAGGTGTGAATGTGAGAGTGTATGGTTGGATGGGTGTCTGCCCTGCGATGGACTGGTGAACTGTCCAGGGTGTACCTCGCCTATCGCCCTATGTCAGCTGAGATTGGCACAGCAGAAAATGGATGGATGGACCTTGTCATGCCTTCAGTTAGGGTAGGATTCTTTTCTCCCCCCCAAAAAATTAATAGCAATCATGTTTTACTGTATACTGTAAGTCGTTATTATTGTTTATGAACCCCATGTAATTTGGTAGCGGATGTCTGTTACATTAACAAGTCCAGAGTATCCTTTGTCGTGCAAATGTTACCATGCAGCTGTGAGTTAAGTTCCTCACTCGCTGACTGAACAAATCTTTCCACATTTCTTTAAGTGAAGGTTAACTTAATATTCTGTGTCCCGAGTGTCCTTTGTCCTGCACTTAAACACCAAAGCATTCCTTGTTGGCAAAAGCCAACAATATGTTAATGCAACCATTGTCTTTTGTTTAATTTATTTATTTTTTTTTGCAAAACTGTGTTTAAACACAATGTATAAGATGATGTAATATTATTTAAGCTCTATAAGATCATGGATCTAAAAAGTAAAGTGTGATCGACAACTGAAAGGGGAATGCAGCCTGAAAACAGTAAACCTGCTGGAAGGTGCTACGTGTAACATATGCCATTATAACATGGATGAGGTCGTAGTTCTCAATATTAAAAAAAAACCTAACAAACCTACACTTACACTCTTCACTTGACAGTTTAATAAAAGGCTTATCATCTTTGGCACGTCTCTTAGCCTGTAAAGCTTGGTTGTCTTCTTCATCTTAACAAATTACTGGGTGTTAAATTGACCTTGCCATGCATTGATGTAAGACCTTACAGACTGAGTAAATTATTGCCTTGTTAAAGGATATACATCATTTGATATCCTTTTATCACCTCAGTGAATGGAACATGTCCCGGTGTGTGTCCAGTGTTTCTCATGTCTTTTACCATATGTAGAACAACATGAATTAATTTCTCAATCCTTTCATCCAGCAAACCCGGCCATCCTTGTAACCATCAGCTGAATTACATAGTGTGGGTCTTGTTGTCAATCCATCAGGATGAAATTTTAGTGTTTTTCTACTCCCTGTCTGTCTGCCGCCTTGTGTGTTGATGGATAGAGTTTGTGTATGCATCACTCAGATCCTTCACTCTATAAAGGTTGCTGCTTCCCCACTAAAACTCTGCAAACAGCTCACACAAATATTTGCTGATAAAAGTTTTGCACTGCCAAAAATAAAGTCAAGCTGTTGCTCTGAGTCCAAGTCTTTAGTCATGACGAATTATGTATAAATGCTCAACTTTTAGTCAAACAACAGTTTGTAGAGAGTGGGTGAATATGGCTGCAGAATACAAACATGCGGGCAAGCATACTGTGAATACAGAAATACTCAAACAAGGGGAAAAAAAAAGTGAGCATGACATTGCTGAGTTAGATAAGTGGCCTTCTCAGGCAAAATACAAATTACACGGAGTGGTAAAGCAGTAGATTTAGTGTCAAACTGAATCTATCTGTTTTTAGATATAAGGCAGCCTGTCAGTAATTGCTTTTCAATGAAAACCACTTGAAATGGACCAGTTATTGTATTTGATGGTGATAAGGATGACCTTACCCCCTTTGTTGTTTCTGAGTTACCTTTGTTGGACAGAGATCAGTGGTTCGAAGATTTAATTAGGTTACATTTTCAAAACAATGTAAATTGCCCGGACACATGACACCTGTCATTAGCAAAAAAAAAAGAAGAAAAAAGAAAACACAGCCACCAAATGGTGCAGAGATGAGTGAAAGGGATTAAAAGACAGAAAGCTCTTCACCACTTTCCCTTCATGAATTTCTAAATTGTATCTACATTGATCCCCACGTTAGGCTTTGTGCTCGGCTCTGGATTTTGCAGTTTTAATCCCTGGCAAGAAAGACAAGGATTTTCTCCCTCTCTTTCTCTTTTTTATTTCTATATATGATGCTGTGAGCGCTTAACTTTCTCTGCAGGTTTCTCAGGCAAGACTTTTTTTTTTCTTTTTTTTAAGGCTCGATGATGAGCAAACGCAAAACCTTGAACCTACTCATTACTGAAGAATCTCACCAACCAGGCCAGGCATCAAAGAATGCACCAAATTGACTCCTTAATGCCTCTGAGTCAACACCAGCACTTCTCTCTGCCCTACTTTCCTCTATCGAAAAATTAATCACTTTCAAATAAATCAAGCATTTCCTCTCTCTACTGCAGAGATCTTGATGACTATGTCATACCTGAATGAAAGTGCCAGATGTATTTACCTTTCCTTCTGTAGTGTTTGTCTTTTTTACATTATTATTATTATTTACATTTAAATAATAATGTGATTCTTTTACCTCTCAGGTATGAACCAACCATCCACTCTCACATTCACAGATAATTAAGAGTTTCCAATCTGCCTAATCCCAAAATCTGCATGTTTTTGGACTGAGGGAGGAAACTGGAGAACCTGGAGAAAACACACACACACACACACACACACACACACACACACACACACACACATACACACACACACGGGGGGGGGGAACATGCAAACTCCATGCAGAAAAGCCATTGTTCTGACCAGGTTGCGAACCAAGGCAAGAGTTCCATGTTATGCAAATGTCCTAAGTTAAAAAAAAGTTAAACATTTAACTGTTAATAATTAAGTCGTCAAGTCTCTGTGTCTGGTTATTAACTTTCTTTTTACTGTATTTCAGTCCCCATCAGAATTCCTGAGATAATTTTTTTTTTTTGAAATTAATAATTATCATTTTTACCCCTTTTGAGCAGACACACAATATGTTTTATAGGTGTTTAGTGAGAGATTATTCAGAAATACCAGGGGACACAGTTTATTCAGTTGTGCAAAGAAAATAGAGAAGGATATCAGAGAGTGATATTTAGTGGAGTAGGTGGGGTTTTAATCGTTCTGGTCCACCACGTTCACTGGGTGGTGCTTTTGTGTAGGTCTGATCATTGTAGCTGTACAATGTGAGCATAATTATCATGTTTTGCTCATTCGTGTTTAAATTACTATAATTTAATTTTCATTTTGTTCCCACAATTAATCCGAATTTTTAAATACCAGAGGATGAATTAGGTCCATTCCAACTGATGGAGAAGCATTATTGTGGCTCTTATGGGCATCGCCACATAGTGGTGTAATGACTCTTAATTATACACTAGCTACTCCGGCACTGTTCAAGGACATTACCTGAACACAGTCAAAGTAAGACTGGGAAGACTTTGCTGATTTCCAGTCCCATGGTATTAATTTGATCTCACACTGACAAAGAACCTAACCTGACCCACCTGCAGTAGAGGGAGGGGTATTATTTGAATGGACCACCTTGGTGGGGGGGTTGGCTGCAGCGTGACTAATAGATTGTGGTGACTAGCATGTCCTGCATGAACTGACTAACCCAAGTCTTAATTGAGTCTTCTGCTCTGCTGTAGCTTGCTTTTTCAAACAGATATTGATCTTTTCATTTACTATAAGCCAGAAGAAAATCTGTAAAGTATTCCTTTAATGTAATACATCATGTCCTTAAATGACACAGTACGACACACACAAAGCACCGACACACAAGTTGTATGCTGCTTTCCCTGTTTTAGTTCATTAAAGTTGTTTTTCTCAGAACCCATTAGAAAATGATGACTATAAGAAACTAAGGCAGATTGATGGGCTATGAATGGGTGTCGTTGTTCCCTCTGCCAGTGCAGTACTCAAGAGCCCATTAGGTTCTCCTGAGCCTGCCAGCGGAGTCCTGAAGCATTTGTTTTGACCTAGCAAATTAAAATGTCTACTCTTCTCAATGCCCTCTGCACTAGAAGGAAGGAGAGAGATGTTGCTGTCTGTCCTTGTCCAGTAGTCAGTCTGTCTTCAATCTCTCGAGTAGCCACAAACAGCCTTTAAGACAAAAGGCTACTTTTCATTTAAACTTAGAATGACAGCAACATGAGCATAAAAATAGCCCGGACCATAGGCTAAATGAGGGGAACACCCCCACTCCCTCTCATCTGCTGCTGTCTCTCGCCGTCTCATCACAGGTTTACTGCTACTCATCACATGGGGTAATGCTGCACTATCAATGGTTTAGGGAGAAAGTAGCGTTTGTTTTTATGCAGTTGGTGTCTTAATTAAAACGTGGCAGAATTGCTTATTATTATTAACATTTAGAAATGAGATTGCCTGTGGCTGTGAAAGGACATGATGCATTTAATGCATCAGTCATGGAGCCCTATAATGGGAGCGTATATCTACAGGACTTCCCCTTATTTTATATATGACAATTTCCTCCCAGCAGGAATGTGCAAGAATCTGGCGAGTCAAGAAATACATATCCTGGCTTTAAAAAAAAAAACACATCTAGGCAGGTACTACATTAATATGAGATTTATTCTTGTGTTTTTCCTACTTCTTGTGTCAGCTAAGTGGCTGCCATATTGCATGCGACTCCTCTTAACATACTGTGTGTGGTTCTGCTGATGTAGTGTATGTTTGGGGCACCGACATGGTTCCTAATGAGGATGTATGGCCATCACTGCAGGCCGCTGTACAAAAATGCAAACAAATTCCCTTTTCTCTCCTTCATACTATCTCAGGTTTTTGCGTTTGCTCTGCCGCGTCACTACAGAATCATGTTAGTTCACCAGCCGGAACATACATGTGCGCACACATCATTTCATTGTTCCTTAGCAGTTTGTCCATGTGAGCTAAAAAGATGTCATGTGTTGGTCAAAGGTCGGGTTTCACACATGTTACATTGGCTAAGAAAAGCAGCAATCTATTTTCTACATCCTTCATCACACCATTTCATGTTTGTTTATTTTCCTTTCACCTACCAG
Organism: Solea senegalensis; assembly: GCF_019176455.1. NCBI lineage: Eukaryota > Metazoa > Chordata > Actinopteri > Pleuronectiformes > Soleidae > Solea > Solea senegalensis. The sequence goes on from NC_058035.1 coordinate 15,482,571, forward strand.
CCATCTGTTGTGCAAGGAGATCTCCCTCCCCACCTCAGTCTCATTTCCAATATCTGTGATGGTATCTTTTATTTTTATTTTAATCTCTGTGGTCCGTCAGCCCAAACCTGCCTGTTTGCAGCTCAGCATCTCCCCTCTAACTAGCTTCCTGCTGTGGTATTATTGCTTTCCCTCATATCTGCTCTCTCTTAGGCTCGTTCTGTCTTTACACGTCTCTCTGGATCGATTTAACAAAATGCAGAGCTCTGCTATTACCCTACGGGGACAGCAGTTTGACAGATCCAGTTCCTGGCAGTGTGGGCCAGCAAACACAATTGGGCTGCGATGAAGGTAGATAGTCACTGACAGCTAACAAATAGGCCCACAGGACTTACAGTGTAACATAGCCAAGTTCTATGCACATTAAATACCTGATGTCTTCAGTGATAGTGAATGAACTAAAGTAGCAGCGAATGAAACAGATATGAGTCTGATGAAGGCAGCTGATATGTGTCATTAAAAGAAGACCAGATGTGCATGAAGTATGTCCTCGCAGCACAAATCAAAAGTGTATTTATACGTATTTTTATATTATATGTTTAGTCGTTCCATTTTTACTGCACTGGCATTCAACAAAAGATCTTCCTCTGAGCTCAGCAGACACCAGCCTTGAGCAATCACTGTTTGGAACAAGCAATATATATGAGTTAAGGAAAATGGAAAATGAAACCTGAGGCAATTGATGAGATAGAATTTGAAATAAATGTTAGATTGTGTCCTCATGCTGCAAACTTAATAGTACGATTAGAATGCTTGAAAAACTGAGGTGCCAGGCAGGAAAACAAAAGAAGAACAAATGGTGAAAAAACCTAAAAAACAACCTTTGTCTCTGCTTTAATAAAGCGAGAGTTACTGTTGCTACTGTGTGTGTACCATCATTTTACAAGATTACACATTCTGTTTGGCTCCCTTATTTGAACCCACAAGATTCAAGTTAAAATAATTCAGCCTGGTTGTTCATTTCTACGTTGCCTTTTATGTAGTAGAGTTTTCTGTTCATGTCCTACATGATATGATAAAATGTCACCACTGTCTTTCAAGAGTGGCCTGTCATTGTGACATCAGAAAGATGTCCTTCCCTTTAAAGGGAGCTTTAATTTTCACTTATTAGTTGTGGTTGAGAGGTGAAACTATACATTTGCCTTCATGGCACGAAAGACTCAGCAGAAAGGTGGACAGTTGAGGTGATAGTGCTGACTGACAGGACTGGTCTTGTCACTCATACTCCATCCATTTATGCTGTCAGTGCAATCATGGCTCTTGTTCATCAGCCGCTTTCATCGGGACCCACCACGTTGTTTTATCTACTTTGAAATGCAGCCGAGGACAACTTCAAAGCTGAGAAAATTCAGTACCCTATTCATAAAACAGGTACAGTATAAAGATCTGCATATGTTCCTGTCACTTGGTTTCAAATCTGAACATTGATCACATGACATCAAATGTTCTGCTGCATACAATATGCTGTAGATTGAAGCACCGGGGAGGTGAGGCTGCTGTGTGAGGTGACGAGGCTTTGTGAACAGAGAATCTGAGCATCTGCTCTATTAGTTATCTCATAGGACGGAGGAGTGGGGCTTTTTGTGGGCAGCTGTTAGAATCTGAGTTTTGGATGACATTTACTTAGATTACAGTAACAACATGATCATATTAAAGTCAACATCTCATTACCCAGTGACACGTTTCTGGATCAAATCCTATTTTCAGTGTCACATTTTACATCATGTTGCCTTCATGTCTAACTATAGGGAAGCATATGATGATAAAATAACACAGTGGTAATTAATGTAATGGAAAAATTAATGGCAAAAATTAAACTTGGCCGTCATGTCAAAGCTTGTTTGTCAGAGAAGAACTGTCTCTCTTTACGTTCCAACAGAGCTTTACGTTTCATAGTCATTCTCCTCCTTCGATGTACACTTTTATCATACTTAAATAATGTATATTTTTTGCACCATGACCTTATTTGGAACAAGAAGCTCTTAAAACACATAAGTTGCCTCCAACACAAGCAGACATTAATCATGGTATTGGCAGATACCCAACATTAAAAAACTCAGACTGGGTCCAAAAATGTATCAGGACAAGATACAATAATAATAATAATAACAATAATAATAATCATAATAATAATACACAATTTCTGTTCTTAGTGGAGTTTTCATACAGATATGATAACTCAAGTTTTGTTAAGCTCCTTAATTCCTAGTTAACTCACTTAAATGATGTAGCTTTCATCTCGTTTAACCTGAACATATCAAGACTTTAAAACATAAAACAATCTTATGGGCTGTCACCTCTTATTAGACTTTAAGAAGTGTAGCTGAGTTTGGGCTACATTCAGTTTGACCTCAGGGCAAAACAACCACAAAGCCAGTGGGAAATTGAGTGAGAGAGCGTGTGTGAGATAGAAGAAGCGAAAGCGAGAACCAACAGCAAATGGACTTGGAGATGAGGCCAGGGACTGGAATTATGTATAGTCAGGGAAAGCAAACCTATGTGATCAGAAAAGCTGGAGAGAATAAGCAAGGGGAAGTGAAAAATCTGTTAAAGGAGAAAGCAGCAACTTCTGTCCAGTTAGAGATATTGTCTCTGCTTATGGTCTAAATGGAACCAGAACCAACATATTTCCATTCCCTTCTGATGTAAACATGTTAAATTTCTATACAAATCACAAGAACCCCTAATGAATTTGCTTTATTCAAAATGTATTCACATTATACATAATGTCAGTCTCCCTTTGCTCGTTGCTACACATTTACTTATTCCAGGAGGGTACATGATCCTCTCATGAGTATGTTTTCTACAGGAGCCAATAAAGAAGGCCTTGAGGAATGTAAAACAGAGAATCGCTTCAAGGGTAACAAATTACTCAAAGCTTCTTCTATATGTAGATTTAGGGAGTCTCTAAGGTACAGTCTGCATGCATTATATGGAGGCGGAGTGTCAAGAGGATGACTGGAGTCATGATTAGTTCGCAGTTAGTCCTTGAATCCTGTAATGATACCGGGGAAATGTTTGTACTAGTTTTCTTGGACGGCTATGATTGCAGAGAGAATGGGCGATGATTTATCTGCTACACTGCGTTGTATGTAGAGAACTACTGAAGCAGGGCAAATGGGGCTGCGGAGAGATCACATCATAGAAGTGACAGGAAAACACATCACAGAGATGAAAGGTGTGAATGCAGATAAACAGATAAAAGGCTTCGGTTTAAAACCGTCACACGCAGAACATTTTAAAATCTGGGGGACAGAGACAAGACAGCAGGAGTCTTCAAACAGATGGCAGCTCAGGTCTGCTGGGTCATTCAGATCAGTGATCACTGGAGCACAGAACAGAAGAGTGATTCAGCAGCGAGCCACCTGTGTCTCATACCAAATAAAGAACAAAATCGTACAGCATGAGAGGAGGAAGCAGACAATTACAAACGTAACTGCTGCATAAATGATTGGTGATTAAAATGTTGCCCCTCTTCATCGATGGCCTCCCAAACGTGCACAACGGCATGTGCACCAACTTAAAAATACATTTCTAAGGCCAAATTGTAAACAATTGAAATTATGAATTTCTGAAATGTCTCTGCAGTACAGCAATTTCACACTGTGCAGTAGTGAAAAATGGTATTAAAATGTCTAATTGCTATTGGAGGTAGTGGAATGAATTGAGTATGAAATGAAAGCGACTTTGTGATTTTAATCACAGCAGAAACCCTGTGGCTGAGGAGACAAGAGAGCAGCCTTCCAGGACAGGGTATTAGCTCACCCCATACTGACACTTTAAATTGATGTTATCAACATGGTAATAGACCTACTTTTGCCAGCTCTCTTCATGCATTATGCGGGCTGACAGCTTACTTAGGGACTACATAAACTAAATCATATTTTCACTAGAATGTCTGTCTGCTCACATTTACCTCAGGTTGTACTAGCAGATGGCCTTGTCTGTGTGTCGTTGAATTGGCACGCTGAAAATATTTTTGTCCATTGTGTGTCCTAGTGTCATTCTGAGAAATACCTGGAGACACACGGTGCATTATGGTTCGTCTAGGGTTAGATGAACCGTGATGAGGTTATTGTGTTGTTTCAGCAACATAACACGATTTAAATCTACACTAGACACCAATAAAATACAGATGAACTGCAAGTCAAATACTCATTTCAAAAATATTATGTCATATAAACTTCTACAACATCTGAAATGGTCTGATCTCAAAGGTACCAACCGTGTTCACTTAATGTAAAAAGTGCAGCATTAAACAATTACCATAATTAAAACCGTGACATTTGAAAGTGTTGATTTGTGGTTTCGTACACGTTTACGTGCATTTCTGCTATCACCCTCAGTGCACATGCAGGCAAAAACACACAACTACAGGCATACAAATGTGGCTAAGATCATGAGTGCGCCTGTTACCAGGGAAACAGTAGTCAAGTGGTTGTCAGGGAGCCACCCACATGTTATAGACTTGACAATATAGACACTCATGGAAAGTTCAGGAGCACAAATATAGCGGATCTGTGTTTTTCGGAAGCCTGTTTAGCAGAGTGGTAGAATGCAGTGGTAACAGTGACTGGAGTGTATGCAGCCCTTTTACCTGTAGAGGATGAGTCAATGTCAGTGCTTACAGGAGGGCAAAGCGCCCTTTCATTTCATGCATGAGGAACCTCTCTTCCGCATCTTGTTGTTTCTATGCTCACTATTCAGCTCCCAAAAGGGGGAAATTAATAAAACCTAGAGTGCTGAATACAACAGAACAAAGAGAGGGCCCAACAAAGAGGAAATTGGATCCTAATCATGAAATGATATATGCTTTGCTATTTAGGCTATGAGACAATTATCACATTTACACCTTGAATTAAAATCTGTTTTAAGTAATTGGATTGCAATTGGATAGTACTTGATCACATTTAAGCAGCCAGAATGCATGGCACACATTTTAATGCAGGTGTAATGGAAGCCAGTAAAAGACTCCACTGAATGTAAAGGCTGCTTTGTGGGTCCGTTGCTTCAAATTGCACATTTTCTCATCAGCAAATCCAGTAATGTAATGCAAATACTTCAATGCAGGTGCTAGCTAATCAAATCACATTGATGCCTTTCAACTCTTGAAGTACTTCACCATCCAAACTGACTTTTTAGACAATACTATTTTTTGCTTCTGTCTGTGTTTTTTTCAGAAGCTGCACCTAACAACGGCAAATGTCATGTCACCATCACTATAGCAACAATAGCAACATTTGCTACTAAGTCAGCCATGACAAAAACCTTGTGATAGTTGCCTCCAACACAAAGTGTCATGTACACCATGTGTCATGTCAGGTGTTAGAGGAGCGTGTGAGTTGACCTTATTCAGTTATTGTCTGCTTGTTCTAAAAGCCTTGACAAAAGGTCTGTAGACCTCCAAGCTCTTTTTGCTGCACCCATCAATTAACATTAGTGAGTCTATTACACATGCCAACATGCAATCCCTAAATCCTAAATCTGGATGGTGGGCAGAGCTTTTCCACACTGTGTCAATTTCATTGCAGGTTAATCGAGGTCACATCAGTCCAGAATTGTGTTTTCAAAAATTGCCACACTGCTGATTTGAGGCATCCGTGCTTCTGTTCAGTCTTTGTGGTATATTTTGCCTCCTCTCTGTAGGAGTTTAGTGGTAGTGCCACTGTTTTGGGGGCTTCTCACTGTCAGATGCTCAGTTCACCAGTCATTTCTTTCTCTTTCAGAATCTTATTGGCCAGTGTTTGCTTAAATTGCTCTGATCAATTTTCCCTCTTTCCTCAACTTCAAAATTGATTGTTTTCTTCATAGTCTTTATGCTGGTGTGTCACTGTTAAAACCCAAAGGGAGTTTTCACGGGAGAATTGCAAGGCTAAAACGTACAAATATACATATATACTTATATATGTATATGCATGGCACACAGTCTCCACCAGTATGTAATGAACTCATGAATGTGCGTTGTTAGCAAAACACAGTATGTCAGTATATGTCACCTTGACATTTCTCCATAGATGTTCATTCCATACTCTGAAGTCCAGATGTTTGTTGGACGTTTTTGTGTGGAGCCTTCATGTACTTGATAATGGGGATCTCTCTTATGACAGCCATTACTGCCTGAGTTTAATGTGCACTCTCAAGGTAGTATGTTGGCATTTTCAGCTTGGCAGATCCAAAGGCTTGGCTTGTCATGCATGCTGCTCCTACGTGTCCAGCCTCCCAAGGATAATGAGCTAATTTGTTTTTCAACAGGACAGTGCTAGTGTTAAGGAGAGTGCAGCTTGGGGAGGCGGTCTCTTCTTCAATAGACAAATATGACTTTTCTGCGGCTAAATCTTCTGAAACCCATATTTCCAATCTTCCAACAGATTCAACAAATGAATATAAATCCAAATGTTTTTTGTCCTTGAAAGCAGATAATTGTATGGGCCAAGGTAACAAATGCAAGATAACATAGCAGCATTTTTACCAAATAACAATAATAACAATAATAATATGGTGTGTTTGTTTGCTTTTGTGTCATAAATCAAACAATAATTTTAGTTTTAACAAAACTAGATTTATTAATGTTGTATGTTCAGAATAGAATCCACTGATCGTCAAGTTGAAGATAGACATTCCTAATAATTAAAGTATACATTGTGTCTCGCAAATGAGTGATGGATAAGCTGTGGGGTGTTGATTGTGTTTGCCTGAGCAGTGCATTTACATTTCACAAAAGTAATAAAAAGTAAAGTGCATTGGCCATATACACTGGCCAATGCACAATACATTTAAATCATTTTCAATGATTTCTATAAGCCCACCCCTCCTTATGGAAAAACATTACTTGGAATGGAATGAAGAGCAGGTTAAATAAATAGTCTTCCTTCAACCTCACTGCGGTTTGTTTATTTTTGCCCACCACACCATTATCTCATCTTAAGACCTCATATTTGTTATTTGAATTTCATTTCTGTTAACTTTTTCTTTTCTTTTTTAAGGCAACAGCCTTGGCACCGTCCTTCCTTGTTTCACTATTTAACTATTTTGTTTTGCTTATTTCTTAAATTTAAGAAATCAAAGAAGATTCTTTTTACAAATAGTATACTTTAATACTGAGCTGGTTTGGGCCCGATACATTTCTGCTTATGAGATTTTTTACTTTGCCATGTGCCAACCTATTCTAAACCTCCTGTCAGTAGTTCTGTACAGTTTTATCATTAGGTTGACAAATATGTTTTTTATACTTTAGAGCCAGTGCCAGAAGTTACATTACAAAACTCCTGTGTCTTGACATGGCATTGATATATTGCTCAACTCAGCAAAGTGAATCAACAACAAAATAAGTCCAACACATTAAGCTGATTTGACATTTTGGGAAGGCTGTTCCTCATTGTGAGTCACATCTCCGGAAATGATAGTAGTGAATGTAGATGTGCTTCTCTGCAAACTATCAAGTGTACATACAGACATAATATAGGATGGACACATGTGTTCAAACTGTGGTAAATGGTGGTGTTTCATCACAATTGCATTTTAAATTTGAACCTCCAACTCGGTAACAGGTCTTAAAAAAGTTTAAAACATTTCTTAGAGAATTTGAATATATTGCTGTACCTGACCAGCTACACAGCTAGGACAGTGAGATGAATCTTGGAAATTCTTTTAAATTGAAAGAAGCACATGCTTTCTGCATGGAGTTTGCATGCTCTCCCCATGTGTGTGGGTTTTCTCCAGGTTCTCCTGTTACCTCCCACAGTCCAAAATCATGCAGATTTGGGGATTAAGCAAAAATGGACACTCTAAATTGACCGTGAGAGTGGATGGTTATTTGTGTCTATGTGTGGCCCTGGCATAGACTGGCGACCTGTCCAGGGTGTACCACACCGTCAGCTGACGGCAACCCTCATGTGGAGGATAAAGTGGTAGAAGATCAGTGAGCGAAACATTCTTACTCAAAAAACCCCTCAGCCAACCTGTGATCTCAATGACAACAAGGAACAATGATTTACTCAAAAACAAAACCCGCAAACAACTGCATGACATTTTCTTCTGTGTTGTTACGTGGTTGTTAGTGTGCTTTACTTTGTGCCTTCTACCCACTTGGAGATGACAGCCAGCTTGTGGACCCACTCTCCTATTTACAGCTTCCCAAAAAAAACCTCAGTACAATCATCTGTCAGTTACATTCACACGCTGCCTTTCAAGTTGCTAATATAACTTGACTTGAAGAAAAAAAAGATTCTTATTTATTACTATTCATGCCCTTATCAACTTATTTTGCCAAGATTCCAATTCGACTCTTTAAATATGGGGGAAATGCCAATTCTGAGACAGATCCCATACATTATTTAGGATATGTATAGCTAAATAGCCCATACACAAGACATTGAAATAAACACATTAACATTTCCCATATGCATTATTGAACACACTATCTGATGTGAATAGTGAAGGTCATGATTAAAACAAATTGAGTCTCCAAACTTAATTTATTGATATATGAATGAATGTTCTGTTTCATCAAGTTTATGATTTACAGCTCAAAAAAGGACACATGGTTTGTTTAAACCTGCCACAATGGTGCTTGACACACATTTGCCTTTTATTTGCTTTTCATGTCGTAGCTTTGCTTTTTTGCGGTGACTTTGTTTTATTTTTGTGGACGGAATGAGACTCTGTTTCCATCTGTCGACATTGTATTCTCATAGAAAGCATTGGTGGAAGAGAGGACCCCTTACTGAATGTATGCTAATTCATTATTCATCTTGCATATTTGAGTGACGCAGACAGGCCAAGAAAGACAACGGTTGGTTGTAATAAGGAGCATGAAAGGTGAGATGAAGACAATAAGTTGGTGGCAAACAAGTGGGATCAGATGAGAAAGAAATGTGAGACAAGTAGACACGGACTAAGAGATCAGAAAAGTAGAGACTGAGGGAGACAAAGAAAAAGATGATATCAGAGCAAATGACACATTACCAAGAGAGCGTGAGATGTTTCCTAATTCAAGCAGACAAGCCAACACTCAGCTTGTTCCTACCCTCATGGTGAGTCATGCTAGTCCTCTGACAGCGTTGGCCAGTGCTTGTCAAGTTGTGCTCTGGTTGTGTTTTATGTTTCAATGCTATTGTACAGCACTACAGGTCAACTGTGTTGTTTTAAATGTGCTTTATAAATAAATTGGATTGGATTCTCAATGACACCGTCCAACTTAGTCACCAAACCCAAACATACCATATAGTTTGGCTCCGTAGTGACCTGCTTCAGGGCACAGGGCTATCAGTAGAGCAATTGAACAAATATCTAAGCAGCTAAGTGCAAGAAAAAAAAGAGAAAAACACATCGTTCTGTATGCAAATGACTATGTTATGCACATTAGACTGACCATATTAGCCCTGGAAAAAACAATGGCTGTGCTGAGTTGATGAGAAAATAAGTGACGGAGAGTCAAACACGCTTGAGAGAAAGGGAAACGGGGGGAAAGATAACAAGAAAAACTTAAAAACTGGTGGAGTTTCATTTAAACCGCTTAATGTGAGTGAATTTCCAAACTGACATTTATTTGTCTCCTTGTTTGAAAAGAGACATAAAGAAGGCCTCTGAAGTAAACCCATAATCTTTTATTTTATAGGCTAAGTCTCCACACCCATGTCTGCTCTGTGAAGCACACCAAAAGCTCAGTGCTTCAGGGAAAAGGATTATGTCACAACCAATTGTTCAACTATTGAATTTGATGCCATGTGACGAGACAGCTAGGTTCATCACATGTTGGTGCTGTTGTTTGTATTGCTGTCTTATTGTCAGTGTCCAAACAGCAGGAAGGGATTCAGGACTTTTTTTCTTTGCTAAATATATAGATGTGGATGTATCATCAGGTCAAACTCTTTGCCCAGGCTGCAAGGTTTTCAACTGCAGGCCTTTGTCTGTCATGTCCCTTGAGTGGCAACAGTTGAAAAATATCCCCAAGCATAAATTTCACAGAGCACAGCAGCTATCTTCTTCTGTCAGCTCCAGAAATAATAGGAAGCAGCTCTCAAAAGTATATTTAACATAGGGACTGAGGCAGGGAGACATGAAAGCACAGCAGAACAAACGGTCTCATTGTCAATTCACAGACCATTTTGATGTTCAATATACATTTTTTGATTGATTGAGTCTTCTACAGCAAAAGAACACAAAGCCCCAGACAAAAAGAGGGACAGAAAACCACAACACATGGTCCCGCCTTTTACAAGCCACAAAGCGCTCGGTTACATATAATTGTTCCTTTCGATTTCACATAGAGCCAAAGTGTCACCCGCTTTCTTGTATTGTCCAGGAAAAAAAAGTTGACCAACCAAACCTACAGACTCTTCATTTACTAACATGAAAGTGTGTCCCAATCTGATTGAAAAAAAGTACAAATTGCAACAAGAGCAAATCTGTGCATAACATTTATTGTCTAATATAATGTCATGATTTTAAGAGAGATACATGTTTGATAAGTGATTTAACTTTTATACATGTGAGTGTTATGTGAGTAAACGGCCAGAAAAATGTATCTCTCAACCCAAAAAAATATATCTCCTGCCACTTATCTGTGGATGCCAACCCAGTCTCTGGGAATGATTGATACATGAGAATAAAAACAGTAAAAAAAAAACCCTCCATGTTTGGCAGGTCAGACCCAAGCTCTTTCACTTGTATTTTCCTCTCAAACAGCATTGTTTTTTAGCAACTCAGCTGAATGGTCTTTCTCCATGTCAGTTCTGTTCTCTGCAACTCTGTTTTTATTGTGTGGCTGCTCTCAGTCTCTCATGCACATCAGAACATAAACAACAAACTGTGCATGTGAACTTTATATATCAAGAATCTTTGGCCAAAGGTTTTTGTGCTCCAGACCCGTCACCTCTCAGCAATTTAAGACAATGCAGGACATTTCATCTCTACATTTTACTGCAGACTTTACATTGTACCCACTGTGTAACATTTTGCAAACTGAAAAGAAAGCATATATCTTAAAAATGTTTTCAAAATCAATTTAAGTCTGGACAGTGTGGAACAGGCAGCTTGGCATCTTATAGTGCCCCCTATTGATGAGTTACCTCTGAGATGTTACTACAAGTTCAGCATGTGAGGAAAGAGTTTAAAAGGCCCTGGATGTTTGATTACTGTGCATCAGTGGGAATGTTTATTCATGTCAACTGGGAAACCTATACATATATATATGTATATATATATATATATATAATGTATATATACATTTTTTTAAAAAGATTTTGTTTCATTCTGAAATATGAAGGTTACTATTCCAAACACAAAGCATTATCGTGATTATAAAATATAAAATAATACATGTTTGATCAACATATTTTGTGTGTGTAATATGAATCATTCTCTCTCTGTACATTCCATTTTCACAAACCTGACATCTTAGGGAACCTTAAAACTTAAAGGAATTCACTTTGGCACAAACATCCATCAAGACTGAACTGGTCAAAGAACAAAGTTACTGTGACCTAACAAAACATGCAGACAAATGCCTATAAGATAAAATGAGGAATGCGAATATTGTTAAACAAGCTTTCACATAGAAATGTGAATGGTTTGGTTGTGACTAGATAATACGTAGTCGATTTTTTGCCAAATTGTGCAGGCTCCATAAGAGAAATCCCAATATGGCTCATAATAGAGACTGTAGAATGTCTCTGTAGTCTTATGGTTTAATCAGCAAAGTCAATCAGGAAGTAAGAATATATTGAATAGTTACTGTGAGTTGGCTTGTTGCAAAAATAACTAATTTCAATGCGGAAGTCACTTGGAAAATGAGTCTAATTGATTTATTGTCAGTTACCATTTCTTTCCGAGGAGTTAATGTCTCAATTGCTAGTTTCAGGCCTTCTTCAATAGCACATGATGTCGATTTTAGAAAGTGGCCACCTGGCTGGGTTGCAGGTGACGTCTGAACTTCCATTTGCAAAAAGCATCAACATGGAATCGGCAAGATTGGGGGAAATATTGCAGATATTGAACACTAGTATTTGCTCCAGGGCCAGTGATCTGCTGCACTGTATAGATCCCGTTGTTATTTTACCCACTCGCCGTATAGAAACAGTTGTAGTATTTATACCTGTCAGTTGTCTGGAAGGTATAATTTACAGCAGTAAAATAGTCCATCACAGTTCAGATGACATGGGCGGTCTTAGCATCAATAGTATTGACCGAGATATTTACCCTTATCGGAGTCTGGCGGTAGGAAAGCAGGTGTGGGGAAAGGGCCATGGATGTTTATCTTTCCAAAAGATGAGACCAAGACAGATTGAGTGGGTGAATAAGAGAGTGATGGAGAAGCCCTTCATTTTTACTGGAGATGCAGTGTTGCTGCTGTGCACTTAAACATTGAACTAAGCTGCGGTGCAGCCACCATATACAGTATTATTGGTTTCTCTCATTTAGCTCTGCTGTGTGGTGAAGAGCTATTATGGTGTAGGAGGCTGCCAACAGCAGAGTGTTAGGGCCCATTCATAATAATGAGAAAATGACATAACATCCAGTCTCCTCTTAGCTGCGTGTGATGTGGCTCATTTGAAGCTCTTATGAATATTCTGTTGATTCAAATATAACAAAAATTGCACTATATAACACTTTTTACCCATGCTAAATACTTCAACACCACTGATGACTAATTTACTAGCTGGGTTTCTTTATCTCAGCACTTGATATAATCAATTATGTACTGAAAAAGGATGAAAATGATCCAGCATTCATACACTGACAGTTTAAATGTAAATTATTTGGTAAATCTTAAAGTAACACAATGTAGGATTTGCTCTTGCGGTCCCCCTAAAATCCTGGTAACAGATGCATTTGTTAACATGCAAAGGATACTGCAACATCTGAAGCAGGACTTCTGTAGTGCAAACAACCATGTCTTCAGACCAGGAACAGTAGACTATGTCATAGAATTGTATACAAATATGATATGAAATATGGACATTATTTTTCAAGATATTAGAACGAAAACCAACCAAATACAAAATAACAATACTGCTTTAGGTTATGTAGCTTACATTTTTCACCTGGCTTCTATAACATATTGTTCATTGCTTGCACATTGTGTTGCTTTAATTTTCTAAAATTGGATAAAATAGTCCAAATTCAACAGTATATCCAATATCCACTTTTTTTTATGGGAGAGATAAGGGTATAATGTTGATGTTAATCAGTGATTACTTTTGTCTTCCTTTGCTAATTTACATTTTTAAAGTGGTGAATCATTCTCATCTCATAATCTACTATTAGTTTGAATATCAACTAATCCTGTAAATAACGAGAATAAAATAATCAAAGTGGGTTATTTTTTTTTGTATCCGTCTTTGAAAATGCACCAGAAATGTCTTCCTGTATCAACTGGTACAAACTGTCTCAATTAGATGAGAGTTGCGTCAGTGTCACAGTGAGAGAGAGTGGCGTTGACAACATGGTGGAGGTTATTCTAGTGTTGAATCTCTCTTCAATCCTGGGATTGTTCTCTGAGTCAGAACAAACTAAATGAGACCGTCTTATTCAGACTGTGAAATCTCTGAGACAGCCCCAATTTATGCAGCGTTCACTCCAGCAGTGGTGGTTCGACTCATCTCTTCATATTACATCGGTAAAATGAGGGCAAGACATTGATGACATCCTGTTTTCATGGGAAAACAAATTGTGTCCCTGCCTGACCTCTAAATGATAATTTCCCCTATACACCATACACACATAATAGAGCTGGTCTAATGAGACCAGGACTGGTGCACAAAAATGCTGTGTCCTTTTTGTAAGTGAGACACAATCTGTGAGGCAGATGTCTTTTCTAACGGTGCTGCTTAAACTCTCCCAGCCCCTCTGCTGATTTGGTGACAGATGAGCAAATATGTGTGATCCTCATGTAATAGTGGCTGTACTGTAGGGTTTTAATTGCAGTGTTGATTAGACGTGTTTATAAGTTAATTCAGCGTCCGTCCATCCATCAACCATAACATTACTGAGGAGAAAATGTTAGTGGACCAATCTTCCCAAAGAAAGCGTCCATTGTTTGCATCTCCCTGTTCAAATGCTTTTAAATCGTCTCCATCCAATGATGCACCCCCTACGTCAATGACTGCTTCATATGAATACATGAATTATCCTGGCAGAAGATGCTATTCCTTTAAGTGTACATATAGACTGCTATTACATGCTGACTTTGGACGTCAGATAACTCGCAGGAAATGAGTGATGGCCCTTGTCAACTTGAGGGGGCACATTTAAGAGTCATTATTCCACCATTATCATTCTTGCCAATGACTGTGGAGCCGTCCTCCCTTCTGTCAGTGGGCTGTCTGCCGCGTAATGGGCCCTGGGTATCCATTAGGAAGCCAAAATGGCTACAGTCACACTTTGGTCTCAGTCTCCAAAAAGTGGCTGAGGAAGTAGGAGTTACACAGTCACTCGTGGACTTTTTTGAAACACCACATGTGGAACAAATGATAGATGTGGTTATGCAGTAATTTGGAAAAAAAATAAACAGATGCATTTTCATAACTAAACCCAGGCAGTTTGTGTATTGAGAACTGGTTTGACAGTACTTAAATTTTACTGTGCATCTGGACAAATGGTGCTGCTAGTGATACTAGTGATGAGGTAGGAAGAACACTCCCTTATAGCTTGGTATGACACTTTTTATGGATACCAGTAGCAGTACAGGCATCCATAATATCCTAAAAACACCCATCAACAATAGAGAGTGCTTTGTGTATGAGAAAATGTGTGAGCAGGCAGCCAGTAGACTCTCTATTTTCAGTGTGTAGCTGTGTACATGGTTTATTGTTGTCAATAGATATATTCAGACATTGCATCAGTGTTTCAGTGGGCTCAGTTTGTATTACTGTCAGTCAAACAGCCTCCTGCTGCGTAGAGCATTAGCGTTTCATGCTGCATGACAGAATAGTTTTGCCAAGTGGCCTACTGTACACGCTGGCCTCTGCAAGAGGTTAATTACGCACACACACACACATACAGATCAAGAGAGAGCTTTGTTTCTTTGCATGTGAGGGTGGAGGGTTGATAGGTCTTTAAAGGATAATCTGCAAATTTAGTTCAATAGTAAAATTAGGACAACTCTACCCTGGAGATATGCAACCCAGGGAAAGTCTTTCATCTGGAAATGAAAAAGATCAAAATACCCAAATAAGGGCACACACGTTCATTGTGCCAAGGAGCAAGAGATGTGGCTCTATCTAACAATAATATTTATTCCATGTTGCACATGTTAAATTCAAACAACATATAATAGCTAAAATATAGAGAAGGAAAATGTAGGGCTGAGGCTTACTGGTGGTCAGAAGGGCTACGGAGGGAGGCGATCCCAAGAGTCACCCTGATTTATACGTGCACACACAGTCCCACTCTCACAAACAGACACACACACACACGGCAGAATGAAATCAAGGGGTGCTCAGGAGAACACGGCACACAAGATGGAGACACCACCACCCAAAAGCAGCCTCAGCTCCTGGGGAAACAAGGAGGAGCAAATAATAATCAGTCAACAATACAAATGAATATCAAGTCAAGGATTATTTCTAAACCAAATTATTTGTAATAAAGTAAATAGACAACACAATTGTGGACACTTGAATATAAAGAAATACAACAGAATCAGCATGATTACGCCCAAATACACAAAATTACAAAAATAAACAAATAATCATCGTGGAGGTGGTCAACCAGGCATAAATTAATACAAATAATATAGTACATAGTATAGTAGTAACAGTGGCTATGATGTACGGCTTGTAGACAGCTGTGGCACTGTCTAAAAGACGGGAGATGGAAGGACAGTTAAAGATGCTGTTGAAGATGCTGAGGTTTTTTGTTGGGAGAGAAATGGATGGACAGGATTGGAAATGAGCATATTTCAGGGACAGTCCAAGTTGAATGATTTGGAAATAAAGTAAGAGAGGCAAGGTTGAGATGGTTTGGTCAAGTGCAGAGGAGGGATAGTGAATATGTCGGACAAAGGATGCTGAAGATGGAGCTACTGGGCAGGAGAAAAGACCACAGGGACGGTTCATGGATTTTGTTATGGAGGACATGTGGACAGTTGGTATATCAGAAAAGGACACAAGGGATAGGGCAGGATAGAGGCCGATGATTTACTTAGACGACCCCTAAAGGGAGAAGCTGAGAGAAGAAGTCCTCACAAAGACAAAAACTTATAGCATGCACAATAACTGACTTCCTTCTCAGGAAAGCATTATTTGTTTTTTATTCTCCCAGCCACTCGGGCAAAAAGTTACAAATAATAATCCCCTTTACTTCTCTTGCAATATTTTCCTCTTCACTTCTTGATCTGAATCCTTTCTTGTAGTAATCCACCAGCAACAACTGTCTGTCATTCCACTTTCTCCTCGCTGTGTATTTAGTTGTCCCTCTACTCATGATTTACAGTGCCTTAATGTAGTCCTGTGCTCGAAGTCAGCAGATGAAATCGTCATTCGTCACATTAATGGTCCTCCTCCTCTACACACACACACACACACACACACACACACGTGTGTGCACACAAGGATTTTCCAGTATAGCTCCATTAGCAGAACAGTTCTGCTCCCTGATCACCGTCCTCCCCTTTCTCTCCCGTCCTTTCAGACATAATGCCATCTATCTCTACGACCCTTCTTCCTGCAACACCTCCCCCTCTTTATCTCCTCTGGATCCAGGTTGGATTTAATCAGTGTTTGAATTACACCTATTTTCACGTCACACACTCGCACACATGGAAGTGTGTGGCAGGGAACGTCAAAAAAAAAACAAAACAAGTGTCTTTCTTTCACTCACATCACTCTCCTGTCATTTCTCTACTGTCTTACAACCACAACAAGCAAGCAGGCACCTGCGTGTCCGTCAGCACGGCCTGTACACAACAAACAATGCTGCCCAACTAAAATAGAAGTTGAAGAGGGAACGTTAGATTAACATGTAGGTGATTTGAGTGCAGCGCCACCACACATGGGTGGCAACATCAGGAACAGCAATAGGTTATGTCAAAAGTGGAGACCTTTGACATATGTTCGGAAAAGAGTACGTAATGAGTGAATACGGTTATTTATTTCAGGAACATCATTGTACAGAATATCAAAGTCTGTAATCTGTGACACAAAAATGGACGATGTTACAAAGGAGGCTTCGCTCCCCTCTAATTCAAACCATGGATTTAATGTCATGGTATATTTACCTGATACCAACATTCTTCGTTGTTAATGTTGGAATTGTAAGAGCCCTGGTAGTGACTTGAATTTTAAAGTAAAAAATTGTCATAGCCTGCATGTCATACGCTACATTAGGCTGTAGAGTGTAATCCTTTAGTACATCATTATTCAGCCCATAACAGAGATAGAGCTATAGTTATACAATTCTTAATTGAAAGAGTTTGCTCTGGGATTTACATTTACATTTTTTGTTATTATAATTTTGCTAATTGACTATTACTCTGTCAAGTTGAGACAGGATGGAGATATGTCATGTCAAATGTAAACGATTATGATTTGTAATACTAGCACAGCGATCGATTTCAACTGCCTATATTTCCAAAATGCCTTAACTTTATGCAGAATTGTGTGAAACGTAAAGGTTATGAACCTTTGTTGCAAATACAATTGATTTAAGTCCAGTGCAGACACTGAAAGGTGAATGCACCTTATATGCACTAAACATATTGTCTTTTTAAGTGAGTGATCAACTGTCTAAATAATCTAAACAGCACTAATGAGTATGTAGAGATGTTAAAACTCGACAAAGACACACAAACATGTGTCTCCAGCCAATCTGTTGTCGTTGACAGATATTCACCAAGTGTAAGACAGGAGGGTGAAGGGTGTGCAGGAGAGTGTTTGGTTTAGACTCATGGGAAGCATAAGTTTGCTTCTAACCTTCTGCGTCTAGCTTGATATTATGGTTTTTATTTATGACAGTTTCCTCCCAGTCATTCGCCACCTCTGGTCTACAGTATGTTTTATTATTTTTCCCTTCAAAGTATCACAATGACTCCTTCAGCTCTTTGATTCATTTGTGGTTTTCAAGTGACTTTCACCTTTAGCAAGCATTTTCACTTTAATCAGCTGTCTCTTTTTGTCTGGAGACGTGGATTAGAGGACTGAATCCACTGAATCTCTACACATCTGCACATCATAATACTGCTTCAGTACCAACGCCCTCCTTTCTGTGATCTCCTCTCAACTGCTGAGGCTCAGATTTAATCCTAAATAAAATACACAAAGCACCATCTTGACTTCTTAAGTCCAGCTCCAAATCTTTAAGCGTTGAAAAAGTGAACTGATATAAAAATGAAATAAAAATCTTGTTGGAATGTATTATACCTTGGATTGACTTTCAAGGCATATCCAACCAGATTTTATGTCATCCCTTCTATTCATCTCTGTTCATGTTCCCATTTTTTCCTTATTCTTATTTCTTGCTTGGTCTTTTCTCACTTCATCCACCTTCTTTCTTCTCTCCAGCATGTGAGCTGATGAACCAGGGGATCCTCGCTCTGGTCACATCCACAGGCTGTGCAGCTGCAAGTGCCCTGCAGTCGCTGACAGATGCAATGCACATCCCACATCTCTTCATCCAGCGAAATGGAGATGGTTCACCCAGAACTGCCTGCCAGCTCAACCCCAGCCCAGACGGAGAGAGCTACACACTGGCTGCTCGTCCGCCTGTGCGGATAAACGACGTCTTGCTCACTCTGGTTTCTGAGCTGCACTGGCAGAAGTTCATCATTTTTTACGAGAGCGACTATGGTGAGTATTTGATGGCGAAATGAGTCTTATAAACATGCCGTATGTATGTAAAATAATCTCTGCACTTCCATTTAAATGTAAATGCATCAGAACCATCTCTCGTGACGAGGGGGTGGATCAGGCTGCCCCTGAGCTAAAGCTGTACAATGAACACTCAGGAATCACAGCTGAAAAGAATACAGCAAAAGAGAACAGCGAAGAATCAACTGTAAGGATATACAGGATCTCTTTCCTACGTTCATCATATCACCATGATGAGAGAGTATCCCAACAGGGCTTTATCTGTTTATTCTGGGATGTTCTCCATTTTGTTTTGATGATCCTTACCATGGTGTAGACCTTTCTTGACCCATATTTGGCAAAGGAGGGAATGTGGAATTGAAGAGTGACTGGCAAGGTAGCACATGGGCGGGGGGAGATGAAGAGAGTATGTATTGCTGCATTGGCATTCCTCAGATGATACTTTGCCACTGCTGGCTAATCTTTTTACTACTTGGAAGAGTGCAATTTAGAAGGGAGTGTAAATCTGTTTTATTTTTTCAGTACAGTGGAAGTTACAGCTGATGTAGTGTCGAGTAAAGCAAGCCCTCAAGGGAATCAGCCACAGCCCCCATACAAGCCCATCCCCTACAGTTTGGGCTCCATAGCTAGTCCGTGTGATCTGTGTATGTGTGTGACATGTTCCACATTTACCCAGATCTGTCCTTGGATTTGTCTGTGGCACTGGCTATCAATCTGTAATATCTGTCTTACTAGGATAGACTTAAATCCTGGTGAAGCAAGGTTATTTCAGTGCCATCTATTGTCCTGACATCATCTATATATATATATATATATATATATATATATATATATATATATATATATATATATATATATATATATATATATATATATATATATGTATATATATATACGCATATATATATATATTTAAAGTCTGCTAAATTAGGTGCTATAAAGTTGGCACCACTGACATTGTGTGCGTGTGTTACAATGTTTAACTCTGTACCCATTTAATTAAAGAATGTAGCAGCTAATTAGGATGCTCATCACAGAACCGTCAAAATACCCAAGGTACCTGACTAGAAGCTGTACAACTGTGACCCACACCACAGCCTGGAGAGAAGCGCACAGTCTGTAAATCTATGTTGGCACTGAGTGAATTTTGAATTTATACTTAACATGTGTGAGCAGGGAGAAACAGCTGCAGGAGTTGACTCACTCTTCCTCAGACTGCGTGTGTGTGTGTCAGGGGTAATGATTAATTAATAAATGATCTATGATTAAGTGTTTACAGGTTCTCGAAATTGGGTACTGGTGCTTTTAAATTGGTCTAGACGGTTGATGATGACATTGAAGAATAACAGGTCTTTACACCGAAAACCATCGTAAAGGCCTTGCTCCTTCGCATGTGGATCAGTCAGCAAATTTAACAAATTTCACAAATTTATATGAAAAAGATCTGTATCCAGACAAGCATGTATACAAGTTATGTATCAGTGGTAATCTGCACCCACAGTAATACCTAAAAACATCACGTAAATGAGCTACACTGAGCATGTGTGTGCTGCTGTAAACGTGAAGCAGATTATCCCTTCTGCAGTTGTCTTCTTAATTTCCGAAATTACAGTTAACCAGAAACAGCATAGTGGAGTAGGTATTTTGTTTTATGAGACCTGCACTGAGGTGAAAATGAAAGACAATGTAAGCGTTAATGGAGCTTTTCATTCACAGCTGATTGTCAAGTCTTGGCTGATAAAAAACAATCAGGTTTTGGATGTTGTACATCAAAAAAAACAACAAAAAAAAAACAAAGATAAGCTGGTTGACAGCTTTGTCTGTGTAGCTGCTGCCCGGACAAAGCATATTTCCTTCATAATTTCCTCATGTGTGCCAGCAACACACCACCACAGGTATTGTTCTTTTTATGCTCTTGTTTTACTGTCACGTCTGGCCATGTTGATTGCAGTCCTGAACAATCCCATATGCAACTCCACATGGTGTGGTGGCAACACATAGTCAGTCTGCTCCCTTCTCCTGATATTCCACTTGCCATATTCCGCTGTTGCTCTTGCTCAGGTGCCAAATCAATGGTTGACACACTGTGCCCACAGGTTATAGTAACTGGCATGTAAAAACACAATTGTTTTGGGGTTTTTTTTGTATTGCAACATTAACTCTTAAAGCTTTGAAAGGCTGTAAACATAAACTCTGGAAATGTACAAGACATTGGTCCTTAGAAGTACAACTTCATTAGCTCCATTATTGCTACACCAAGGCTTTCGTTATTGTACATGGAAAGTGGGAGGAATGTTGTGTGAGGGATTACTGGATAAGATATCAGAAGGCTGTGTTTCGCTGGGCTGCTGTGTCATCAATTTGTTGACGTCGCATTAGTCTATAAAGCAGATGTTGGAAAATATTCTATGGTACCCCAGGCGTGGCACTGCACTATGCGCTATGTCCAAAACATCATTGTCTATTTTACAAGTATGCAGACAATTTATTTTTTTTAATCCTTGGTTTTTGAATAAAGAAAGCAGCGCCATGCTCAGCTTTGTAGAGTGCAGGGCGGAGTTTATGTTTCATTACAGCGTAAACATCTGGCTTCTCTGACTCCAGGGGCAAAGTGTGGCTCTGAGTAATGAAGTGTATCACAGAAACCAATTCATTCTAGTCTCCACCAGTGTATCACATGCACAAAGAGCACATTACGTAAACACCTTCTAAAGCTTCACCTCTTCTGGTTCCATTTATCATCGCACGTTTGCAGCACATATTGTGTTTCTCTGTTGTGAGAGAGCACGCTCCATCATTTCTTTGCTAAGTAAAAAATAACATTATTCTTACGCTACAGAAACCCGATGGGAAGCAGGATGACATTCTGTTGTGTTGCGATTGGAAAACGTCCTTATGTGCTTTTGCCTTTTGTGCCTATGGGCAAACAGAAAAGGAACTGAATTGTATAATAATCCTATCATAGCATGCTGCTAATACACCTTTGAAGATTTAGCTTTCCCTTTATTGTTTTGGTTTGTTTTTTTCATTTGTCGGCACGTTTTGCTTGTCTTAGTGTCGTCTTCATTTTAACCTTACAAGAGAGTTTTGGCTGGATATATACTAAAAATAATGTTCATGACTGAATGATGAATTTGCTCCACTGGTCAGCATGCCAAGTTTTGGACTTTCCCTATTGGTCGCTGTTCTTTTAGGTTTTAATTGGCACTACATCATCAGGGGACATTTACAGGCGGTAATGCCAATTTAAAGCATTTGTCACAAGATTTACATACATTTAAGACCTCTTTAGGGACAGATCAAGTGGCTCTTTGGACAAAGTCTATCTACTTTTCATGTGTGAGAGCCTATAGGCAGACAGACAATCAAAAACTTTTCAAACTTCTCTGAAGATGAACCCTAATGGCTTTAGTGATTCATGTCTTTTCCTCTTGTATCTTGAGCTTCACATCATAATGACATTCCCTAATAACCATGTCAGCTCTACTTGGCCTTTATACTGTCGCAAATGTCAGCCCACTAACATACTCAAATAAGGCGTTATGGTAACTGGTTAATATAACGAGCATCACACCTTCAGCAGTATATGTTAGCATTGTCATTGTGACTGTGTTTGCATGAATCTCAAAAGAACGTACACTCTTAGGGCTGACAGTCTGCTTCGTTGGACCTGGATGCAATGTTTAATTTTTCACTTGGTTTGGTTCACACTTGCATAGACAAACCTCAAACTCTAGAAAATGTAAACATGTGCACCGAAGTGGGTAAAAAGCAAAATCCCTCACAATTTCTTCAGTAAGGAGACCTTGAAGGAAGCTGGAGCATCTGCAGGTTAGATGTTTGTACTAACTCTGATGATGATGATGTCTGGGAGGTACCAGAGTAGGGCCCCATAGGCAGAGTGGCCATAACCTCTGTGTTTTCATCCGCAACCCCAATGAGGAGCTGGTAGAACTAGAAGGAAAACCTCTGATAGATGGAACTGAGTCAGGCAGCATGCCGTGAACAGCATCCATTCTCAGATTTTTGGATGTCCTAAGTCTTTCTCCTCAGCAGGTAAGATTAAGCCAATCATTGTCATTCTGTGTATTACCATCTTTCCTCTCAATTATCCCATCACATACTGTAACTGGGGGACGTGAATGAGAACCCACTGTAGCTGTAAATGCAATGCTCCTGTGGTTGTGTATCCACACCAGTAATCAACCATTTAGTTGCAAGAGTTTACTCGTTACCTCGTTCAAAATCAGACCAGGGTCTGCACCAGGGGCACAAGTGCTCCAGGGTTTGGTTCAATTAGATATAACAAGGCTTAACACAGTCTTTAAGATGGGATAATATGTTACTCCTTTTTAAATGCCATGAGAGAAATGCTTACACTGTATTTACAAGACTGTGTATGTAAAAGATATTGATTCTGTAGGGGAGGACAAGCAACGGGGGACTATTCGAACACATAAATACTTGCCTTGTCATTTTATCATAACAAAGAAGGCATGAGAGGCCTTATAGGAATTAGGAGGTCTTTTCGAAGAGTCAATTTTATTTTAATATAAGGAGCTTCCTTACACGTCTGAGTCAACCTGCACTTAGTAATGACTAAGGAGAAGCTGCAGCTGTCTCTGGCCTCCCTGGTCTTTAGAGAGAATTAGGCTAAGTGTTAGATAGATTAACAAAAACAGGAGCTGGATTCTGAGGTCGAAAAAGCATTTATTGCACAGACATTCAGGTCTGAATGCACACAGACACAAAGGAGAGCTCTTGCAGAGTTGTAAATCCATCCGTAAAGTTTGTATAATGAGAGGACTGACTTGTTGTGACAGATCTGAGAAAATGAAAAAGCCTTTTATGTACAGTGAAGATGCGTCTTTGTAACGGCGTGCTTTCATATGCCTCCTATTGTGTTAGTTATTTAATATCAGCGGATGTTACATTCATAGGCCAAAAGTTCTATAATACTTATACTCTCTATAAGCATAGGAGAATGTGAATGTAAATATGGTGCAGGATGCAGAATGACTTACAGTAAAGGTAGAGTGGTGAA
Organism: Solea senegalensis; assembly: GCF_019176455.1. Classification (NCBI taxonomy): domain Eukaryota; kingdom Metazoa; phylum Chordata; class Actinopteri; order Pleuronectiformes; family Soleidae; genus Solea; species Solea senegalensis. The sequence goes on from NC_058035.1 coordinate 15,506,460, forward strand.
AAGAGCCACATAAGAACCATTCTGCTATCATAATGGCATCCAATAGATCCCCCAGCACCTTGTTTTGTTTTGTTTTTTTCTCCGAACTTCAAGCACTCCATGAGGATGTCTGAGTAATAACCAAAACTGACAGTGTCTCTGCATGATGTACTATATGTGTAGGAGCTGCAGGTCGATTATGAGGGAGTTTTTGTGGGTGCTTCGTGGCATTTTGTGCTTCAGACAAAAATATGAAAACAAAACGCTGCAATTCTGAGAGACGCAGAGAGAGTCGGGTGCAGCTGATCGCCTCAATTGTGTGACAAGTGTCAATCAGCATCATGAACTCATTTGGCAATGGCTTGAATGTAACAAACATCTATTGATATTGAAACGTTGCACCCTACAGTAATTTGGGGTTAAATAGAACCTTTCACGGCTACATTTTAGTTAAAGGCGACATAGAATGCTTGTATCACACATATATGTTAGTTATGGAGGTCTGCTTACATATATTAACTTGTTTTCATGGTTAAAAACCTCCTAATCGCTGCAAACGAGCCGATCAAAATATCTCCTCACTGACACTCTCGTCAGCCGCGCCCCCAGAATGTGGACTGTGTTGTGATTGGCCAGCCAACGAGAGCTTTCCCACTGTCCTGTGATTGGCCAGGTACCTGGAAGTGACGTAATAGATAGGCCAGCTCTCAGATACACAGCTCCCCCTCTGGCACGGTGGATGCTCTGCATCTCAGCAGCTACAACGAGCGTAGTTCTTCTTCTTCTGCGGTTGAATGTACGCAACCGGATGTGCCCGGACTAGTGCCCGCACCAGGAGGCGCTACGGTGGTGAGAGGAGTGGTGAGGATTTCTGATGACGACATCAAATTAAGGAAGTGCCGATCCGCTTCGCAGAGCCCAGGAAAACAATACAACACTATTTTCTCAGCAGTGGCTGAACTGTTGTTCTGAAACTTTAGGGTTTCATAAACGAGGTAATGACGCAGATATACACACACAAATGCAGCGTTAATTGGAGCTTCCGGTCTATGTGGGCTTTAAAACACATAGTTGACATGTGTCTTGACCACAGTTTCTGATGACACCCACCACTCCAGATGCACCCCCATATAGCTGCAAATGAAACTTGTGCTAAATTTAGGGCAAAAGCAAAAGTCAAGGCATGGAGCTCTGTAATCATTCGGTATTGTATCTTACAAAAAGCATGCCAAGCAAACCTGAGTCGGGTAATTAATTTTATTCTGCTCTCCTGAGCCAAAAATGCACTCATCGTGCTGTATCTTTGAGACCATTCATCAGACTCAGACCGAAATAATAATTCAGTCTAGTAACATCAGCTCCAGCCTGCTCTGCATATTGAGACCATATTGCATATATTGGAACCATATTGTTGAAGTGCTTTATAGGAGTTTTTATACACTAAGAGTAACAAGAGCAAAAAGTGATGTACTGCAGGCCCTTATTCTAATAATAGTCTTTACTATATAGATAATAATTGCGTGGATGGGCATGGATGTGAAGTGCAGCTAGACTTGTTAATATAAATCTGTGTGAAGGTAAGTTTAGTTTTATTTACCAGAGACCCTTTTCATTTCCTCGCCCATGTATTTTGAGGCATTTAGCACCTCCATCAAGAACATCACTCCCTATCGGTGGTCTCTCGTTTATACTTTGTAGAAGATATATTTTGCTTTCCTTTGTTTTCCAGTCGTGCATCATATAGGGCAGATATACGTTAAAAGCACTTGGGGTACATAACTGACTGAATGTAGCTGACCTTCGCTGTTTTATTTAGAATTGTCACCACTAATGGAAGCTTTACATCCTTCAGTCAGTGCTGACGCGCTTCCATGGTTGTGGAGTTTTTCCACAACTTGTCTTTGTGTTCTGTCTTTACAGCACGCAGGTAAATCACCAGGTGAATGTTGTGCTTTTGAAAGCTGCCCTCACCTTTATATATGCCTGTGTACTTAACCATATACCAGGACTCCTCGGTATGAAGTGTGTATTTGTGCTTTTGCCTTTACTTCTGGGACTACGATGTGCTGCTCATGCATTCAGTGTGGCTCCAGCCTTACTTTTAACTCATGTTTGGCTGCTGCTCTTAGCAGTGACGGTGATTGACATTTACAGCTGTATGAAAATAAAAGTGTTAATCCTATAACCATTCTCTGAGATATAAGATTCTTGTATTGGATTGTCCTTTTAGAGCTTTAAAACTTTATTTACAGAGTATAGATGTGCAGTCAGTAAAATAAGATTGGATTGAAAGGAAATCATTTATAGCCTATCGAATTTTCTTCTGTATTTCATATGCGCAACTGAGGCTATTGTTGCATAAAATAGCAGTGATTACTTAACTGACTTAAATTGCGTTATGGCTGGAAAGTTGAAGAAGAACTTCGGAGCCCTTTTATCATGATATGCTCATTTGTGCATTGCCCCAATCTGAGAGGGACAACTCAAGTAAGATAGAGCTTAAAAGGATGTAAAACAACTTCCCCTCAGCCGGATGCAGTGGTTTCCCAAAGCCTGTGACCACAAGTAAAGATACTTTTATTTTGTGATTATTTTGAATGTAATATTATTAACCTTTTTGAAAGTCCAAATGATATTATCAGCTTAAAAAACTGGGCGATACATTGGAAAAAAAAAGAAATTTGCATTTGCATTTCGGAATATATTAGCATTTGTCCGCCTCATGGTTTATTGACAGTCGGGACTCTTTGGTCATCTTTGATCTTCAAGTGGCTCTTTCAAAGCTTTGAGGTGTGCTTGAGATCATTATCCGGCTCCAGAATGAATCCCTCTCGCCAAAGTTGCAAACCAGTGGGTGCTATTTCTTTGAAGAACAGTGTGGTATTTTTGGTCTGGGTGTAGTCAATTTGGTGCAGGTTGTAACAACTGGGATTTCACCTCAGAGAGCACTTTCGTGAACACCCCTTTTTCTCAAATCACTCACAGATTGGTTTCCATGCAGCTTGCGACACAATTCAACTCACTTCCGTCTCTATTTTGCTCAGTTTATGAGAATAGTCAGGAGAGCCGAAGTGAAAGAGAAACAGACAGAACACACATGTTCTGTGGTATAAACTTACAATGAGGTGGTTAAATCCCTTTATCATTTTAATCTGCCACAGCCTCTTGGTTGTGTAGACTTTGAGACTGTGGGATTTGTAATCTCTATGTGTGTGCATGGTTTCACTGTGTGATGTTGTTCATGCTGGGTTTTGGTGGATTGTTATTCAGTATGAAGGGTTTCTATTATATCCCTTTGTATATTGATAAAGGATTTGCCTGACATATATCCTAAATGCCAGGAGGGAGACCTGGCTGGCACCTACAACAAAATACAAGGTATGAAAGCAAAAATCATCCAGTCAAAATGTGTACAGCTAGAATAAAACGTGAATATTCCCTCTCAATTGTAGGTGTGATGAGACTGCAGTATCGTTCTCTCTTATTTGTCTCCTTACACTCTTCTGTTCCTGACATAAATCTCAAATTTTAGTTTTAGCCCACTTCAAGGTTTCGGCCTTATTTCCTCTCCTCTTTCAGACACTATTGCTATTTTTTTGTTTTCTTTCCACATTACATTTGCTGTTTTGAGTCTAGGGTTTTTCTTTTAAGTCAAATTTTTTCTCAGGAAACCAACCTTGATGTATTGATCCTCTGGTGCTGTGGTAGCCTGATCGTGCCTTGGATGCAACAGCTTTAGTTTATTCAAAGCATATTAGACCTTCATTTACTGCCCCTTTAGAAATCCACAGGTCAGCCATGGTTTGATGCTTTGAAAGAACCTGTTTGCTACAACAACTATTTGGCTCCAGATGCTTTCACTTCCATTTGACACCAATTGTGCCACGAGCAAAATGCTCAATGGTAAAAAATGATGATGGAAACTTAAACTATTGGAGTTATCCACCAATGGCCACATCAAACTTCCTCAGTCTCATCTGAATGTGTTCTTGAATGAAAGCGCCACAACTAAAGACTGACCTTGTAGCAGATCAGATTTTTACAGGATTTGTATTTGTGATTTCCAGTGAGGTCTCAGGCGTTTGGGTGCCAGATGTGCATGTTATTTTTCAAAACATAGGTAAGGGAAACAAAATAAATGGTCATGGGTGAGTTGTCAGAGTAAGAGAGCAGCATACTGATCAAGTTAAAAAGGATTACGTTTTGATATCAAACATTTTCAGAAGTGGATTTTTGTTCAGAAATTATGAACGGGTAAACATGTCCAGAAATCAGACCTTCAGTTCCGCTTTAATCCTCTTTTCTGCATTCCAGTCGATAGCTGACATGCTTGCCCTTGGAAAAGTCTGCCTTGGATTTGGAACAATTAAACATTGAAGTCCAATGTTTTTATCTGCATTGTAGGGATAGTTATCACATTGTGGTTTCCCTTGGTTCTTTATGGGATCAAATACTTTTCTGTATTTGTGTATGTGCTATTTCTAGATCCCAACAGTTACATGATTTTTACTTTTTTGGTCGTTTTCTCAAACTATTATTGTGCTGTGCCAGTTTCATGAATACAACCACAGCTGTGTTTATGAGTTAGTAATTTCCTTATTGAGACACTGCATATTTATGAACCTTTTCTTCTCTCTGTATATTGAAAAGAGATGACTAACACTGAAAAACAAAAAAAAAATATTAAAAACAAATGTTATGTTCCGTCCCCAGCCAATACCACCAAATGTTACTGCAGCTGAACATTGTATAGAAAACACTAAAGTCAGAATTAATTGCAATGGTCCAGTCCTGGGACAGGAGGGAACAAACTGTGACTAATTTAAAACTGTGTTTGTACTTTAACAAAAGGATGGATTACTCTGTAGTTGGGCTTTTTTCCACTGTATTTAACGTAACATCACCAGGGGTTGCTATTTCAATTTAGAGGCAAAAGAAAGGAGAAAGAGAGAGAGACTGTGTGTGTTCGATGAGTCCTACAGTACGAGTTTGGCAATACTTCAAAATGATGAATGATTTAATTTCATGTTTTGTTCTGCCCTTTGAACATATTATTCTGGAGAGAATCCAGTAGCAACTGCTAGTAGTTATGTTACCTCCCCCCAAAAAATAAATTGCAATACAGCAATGGCAGGAAAAATCGAACATTGCATCTCATTCTTTATGAGTTGATTAATTTGGTTCTCAGTCCTATTGCAACTCCCTTTCCTTTCCCCCAAGTTGTTGTCAAAGAAACAAAGGCAGAGAACCAATGCATCTGCTTCAGACTAGGTCAGGTCAGAGGCTTTCCTATTATCCAAATTCCTGCTTGGACCTCTAAGAAAAAATCTATTGTACAAACTATATGTTTCCGAGTCAATTTCCTCGTCTATACCTCTGCATAGTGACTCTTCAGATGCAATAGAGCAACATATACAGGTGTGGTCTATAGCCTCTTTAACAATGTGTCATGACGTGACGCATGTCGAGCTGTTGCTCCTGCTGTGACTCTTGTAACTGGGAGCTTAATGTGAGCCCTCTGCAGCAAATCACATTTTTATGTGTGCATGTACTCAGTTCTTTTACAAGTGGTTTCCTGTTGTGAACACTCACACTCACTCACACACACACAGACAGACAGACAGAGAGTGAGAGAGATCTGGGAGACAGCAACACCTGTCTTCTGTTTCATATCCCATAAACTCTAGGAAACATAGAACAAGAAAGATTATCATGTTTTAGATCAGGAGCAGAGAACAGACTCTGACTTGAAGCCCCTGGAAGGAAGGCTGAAAACGTTTAGAACATGTGCAGGTGACAGGCGTTGAGAATAAAAGTTGTTTACCTGAAATTCTGTTTCAGTGCTCAGAGAATGAAGTCCTGTTAACATGGTGCACTGTCTAAAGTGATGTTGTTCCTCTTTCTCTGTCTGACATTTGCATCGCCATCACCCCATCATCTATTCTCACTCACTGGTTGTTCTTTTTCAGATATTCGAGGTTTGCAAACATTTATGGACCAATCTTCTCGGCTGGGACTGGATGTGTCCTTGCAGAGGGTGGACCGCAACGTCAGTCGTGTGTTTACAGACCTTTTCAACACAATGCGCACTGAGGAGCTCAACCGCTATCGGGACACGCTACGTCGGGCCGTGCTGCTCATGAGCCCTCGTGGTGCACAGGTGTTCATCCACCAGGTAAGCTGGATTGCAGAGTCATTGCCTCATTAAGGGATAAGTCACACAGACAGAGGGATGGTCAAAAAGACGAGAACACAAACGTGATGACCCATGAACAGGAATATGCTGTGTGACACGCTAAACTAACAGAAGATCAAACATGAGTAAACAAAAAAAAGATGAAAAGATGAATTAAAAAAAGTTTAAATACTTTTCACTTGATCTGTGTCTGTGCTGCTTCAGTGACTTGTTAAATATGATGAAACAAGATGCAATTGCCTGTCTCCAAATGTGAAGTGCGCAGATGAAACAGAATTTTTACATGGGGAAAAAAAAACAATCCATTCTTCACTCGTGAGGGGACTTTGTTTACTTTTCTGATCAGTAGCATTGCATGTGACCCACAGGAAGATTCCATGAAAGATAACTTGGACTGTGTGGAGTCACAGAGGACTTGCATCTTTCGTTGCTCATGTTGCTAAATGTTGTTGTTGTTGTTTTTCCACAACAAAGTTGAGCAAAATCATGATGCTCTCTGATGAAGTCAGTGCTACCGTAATACTTCATGTTTAAATGACAGACCATGTTCTATGACATATAAATAACACTGGTAAAACATATTGTTGTTGCAGCGACAGCTAACAGCAAAAGTTCTTTTTAGCTGAACATCGGCTGTTGGCAGGTCTTTTTTCCTGTAAGTGAAGCCACTAGCCAGCGGACTGAGTTACTGTAGTGAGTGGATTCCTCTCACTCTCATTCGTCTCACAAAATCGACTTATCTGACAGTTGGCATTTTTTACACTGTCTTTGTGCGCTCATCATCTTTGGCAGCAGTAATTTGTCGCCGTTTGACAGGTTGTCTGTGGCAGAAGATGGTGGGAATTATTTTGATCATGACTTGTTTCTTTCTATGGCAGTAAAACACCACACACCACACCTCAGAAAACCCTGGACTAATCCTGAACGGGTCTGAAACACTTGTAGGTCTGACTAATGCTTTGTTGCAGAATCTTAAAGACATTTCGACTCTAGTCTCATCATCACCAGGGGGCTTTTTTCCTGTAGGTGTTTTGGCCATTTAACTCTCGCCCTTTTCCCTGCTGCTCCTTTCACTAGACAAAGAAAACTGCATATTACTTATGCATATACAATTGTTATCTTTAGTCTAAGAGGTTTTCTTAAAATAGACTATTTTGGGTTGGGGAAAATTGCAGTCTGTCACCTTGCTTATTGAATTTAAATGTGCTGCTCTATATCCTCACTGCCATATCGAGATATGTATCATGTAGAGATGTGTATCATGTCTCATATCAAATTTTTGCTTATGCACAACCATATTACGCAGTTCTTTCTCAGTTGTGGTGAAATTAGACCTCTTAAACCTTTGAGAATCTACAGCAAGATAAAAAATGGTTTAAAATGATTTAGTTTTAATAATTTTGAAATGGGTGAGTAGGTTTTCAACTTCTATTACTGACATTCCCATGAGATTGAATTTACGTCACCAATTATATTCTTCATCATCCCGAATTAAGATCCACATCCAGTGCACTATCCAAATGCTCCTGCGAATATATTAATATATTAGAACTAGAGATTTGTTAATTCACCAAAGCTGCATTGATCGCTGTTGCCACATGGTGTTCCAGCTCCACACCAGAGGTAGTGGGGGAGGAAATGTGAATGGAGAATGATGGTGACACCTTTGGGAGTTAAATACTCCACAACTAATTAGCATTAGAGGGAAAAAAAAGGAAAGTTGCCATGGTGATGACCAGTCCAAAGAATGCAGGATTAAAAATTCATCACAGATGATAAATCTTTCCTCGTGTTGTAATATAAGTGTCAAGAAATATGATTAATTACTGGGATTAGCAGCACTTGTTGTTTCACAGTATTTGTTTAAGTGGTAGTAGTTTAGTCCAGGACTCTGTTACCTACTCTTTTCTGAATCTATCTTTGTTTGTTCACCTCTGCAGTAAGCTACACTTATTATTATTTTTTAGCGAAAGACAGAATAAAGAGACATAACCACTAATACACTCTTCATACTAAAATGAAACAAAACCAGCCGCACAAAGAGATGCACAACAACTAGAAGGAAATGAATAACAAATAAGTACGTGTACAAACAACAATAAAGACGAGCAGAACACTTTTAAAAAAAGCTGTACATATACACAATGATTACAGGGAGTATTGTAAATCAATGCAAAACAACTAAGAAAGACATGTTAAGCAAGTACCAACAGAAGAAACTAAGACACAAAGATATGCAAATGTATGAAAACCTAATAAGTCATTCAAAACTACAAGCAGATACATCACAGATACAAAGCAGCCACAAATGAAATTATAAAATGACAGAACACTACAGAGAGAAATCAGCTGTAAAGTGATTAAAAATGACAAGAAATGCAAAGTGACAAAGAGATGCACATGATTACAAAGAAGCTCATGTCTAGATTTGATGACAATGAGAGCAAAGATACAAAATGAGTATAAACGGCATATCTTTCAGATGATGTATGTTATTCCTGTGTAGGAAGTCAGGGCATCTTTCACTTGTGTGTTCCCTGATGTCCAATTTCCCGTCAATTGTCCACACCTACTTATTACTCTGCAGGGTCAGATGACATGAGGGGAAAAAATGTCCCAGTATGCACTTTTTAAGATAGTTGTTAAGAGAACTAATATAGCTAAACCATATTCATAACTTTTAATTTGAAATTATGAATTCACCCAGTATTATTTAAGGACACCGCTCAAAGTCATCCTAGGTCTCTGTTCTCTTTTACTCCAAGGGTGCTCGACTACTCTGTCACAAGTCACTTGTCACTTCTCCAATCTACTCTCAGGCCACAGTCATTTCTCATACTTAGAACAAGACGCATATGTCATTGGTTGTGTCAGTCGTTTCATGCAGAAATTCAGAGCTCTTGTTAGATAGTTGCCATCTCATCTCTTGTCCACTGTGGCCATGAGAGGACACAACGTATTCTGTCAGCTTTAGTGCCACCGTGTTCCTGACACCCAAATGCTCTGTTCCCCTCATGATAGGGAGAACTTGAGACATGCAAGGCTTTTAGAGGGCCATAAAGTGAAATTTTAAGCTTTCAACTGTCCCATTTCCATGTCCTTGGGTGATATTAGTGAGCATTTGCTAAATCACTTGCATAAAACGATGCACATTTACGCACAAAAACTTGACATATTTTACGAGTTGCCAAAGTCACTCTCCAATTAATTGCCAACAGTACAGCTCCGAGCTATATATCTTAAAGACAACTAAATTAGATTTTTGTCTCTCTGGGGTTTTGCTTTTGAAGATATAATTTCACCATCACTGATTAAAATGCTTTAAAAAGCAAATGGAATATACTGAATGGGTTACAATACTAAGCCTATACAGACAAATATACATACAAGTATACAATATGGTTGAATTTAAGTGAACATGCATGCTTTTTCAAATAAGCATCATATGCCAGGGAGTATTTTAGTCTGCATCAGCTTTGTAATGTGAATGAGGGAAATGCTTCTCAGACTCGACCGCATCCACTCTCACTCGGCTTGACGTGTTCTCCTAAAATGTTGATGTGAGGGGAAACAGAATGGGTGGTGTCAGTTAGCGTGCCAGCTCTGCAGGCCACTTGATAGATGGAGCAGCAAGGTTGGGGGAGGTCCGCCTCCTGTGCGGCGGTTACACCAAGCTACAGGAGTGACAAGCACTGCTGCTTGCTGCCAAGAAAAGTGAGAGGGAGAGGGAGAGACGCTGTACCAGGTGGAGGCGAGGTAAAAACAGGAAGATGGAGACAGAGAGAGAGCACAACGAAGAGGAGATAGAAAAAAGAAATGATGGCGAGTTAAGTCTAGAGAGGAAAGGTCAAAGATGAGAAAAAGAGAGGAGATCTAGAAAGGGCTCCTCCTTCATGATAAACCACATGCTTATGAAACCTTAATGAGTGGGGTCGAATGGAAGAGATGTGGTGACAGGGACAAAAGAGATGAGCACACTGAGGGACTCAACTTCAGAGTGGTAGCCTAGAGAGAGTATCCATTTAAGAAAGCAGTGGAAAAAAGAGGGCTTTGTGTTCCGAGACAATTAGTGAATGGATTTTGACAGCTGTGCAGCCATTTAAATCTGGAGCCTATGACAGTGTGAATGCTGCCCAGGTTGCATATCTAATGTGGGAGAGATGAAAAGTTGTTGCAGGTTTATCATACCTTTCTACCACAGTGACAGCTAAAATGACTTCAGTTGGAGGCATGTGTTGTTTGTTTGGTTAGTTTTTGGTTTTTTTTCAAGCACATGCTCTGTATTGCGTGAATGAAAATCACCGACAGCACTGCAAGATCTCATGCACAAAAATGTCATCATCATCTTGTTTGGAAAGGCTGTTCAAAGGTTAAGTTTAACTGACAACACTCATTGCTCAAAATGTTCATCTTTTTTTTTTTGTTTTTCACTTTTTCTCTAAAGCCTTTTAAATAATGGACTGTGACATTTGCCAGACATTCTCTGCGTCAAGCATTTTTTTTTTTTAAATTATGTTTACACAGGTATGAGAAATCGTCAGGACTGCGGTCTCAACTGTGTGGTATATAGTGAATTATGCACTACCTGACTTTAGGAGTAAATATAATCATTACTCAGCTTGTCACAGAAACCTCAGATTCAAACACAGATATCCTGAATCTGTCACTATATGATGGAATGTTTTTCAAGGTTTTCCAACTGAAATGAAATCAGTTTTAAAAGCACACATTCCCGGCAGCATCAGCAAGGCTCCAAGAAATCTGCGAAAGAATTTAAGACATACAGTAGATAAGTTAGACTGATGGTCGTCATTTGTGGCTCATGTGGCCATGTGCCTTCTTTTTAAGTCGTAGCGGTTTCTTCTTTGATCTAAAACTTTGTGGACCGTCTCTGCCCAACAGCGGCCTTTTAATATAAAGACACTTTTTTTTTTTTTTTTTTACAAAGGAAAGGAGGCAACGTTAACCCAAGCCAAACACAAACATTCTGGAGCTGTGTCATGAAACAATCAGCCAACTGTCAAAACATATCTGTTTATTTTACCCATTGGATGATTTCTCTCATCTTTCTGTTGTGCTGCAGCAGCGTGTAACTTTGGACGGTTTTTGTTGTTGCTGATGTTGTTGTTCTGCCTCTGTTTAGTCTCTGTGAACAGAACTGATGCAACATTATTTTTATGCTGGGTTCTTCATCTGAAAACGGGCTCTGGCATGCAAAACTATTGCCGCTTTTCCATTACATGGTCCCGGCTCGCCTCAGCATGGCACGGTACGGCACAGCACGGCACCACACAGTTTGGTTGGTTTTCCATTACAATATAGTACCTCCTCCACATGGGCGGAGTCATCACTGCACAACTGCATGAAACTGCCGTGACGCAAATTAGTGACGGTCAAAGCAGTTGTTTTCGTACTGAATCATTGGAATCATTTCATTAAAAAGATTTGTTCACAGAATCATTCAGTACTTCATGCATTAGCGGAGCAACAGTCACTGAACTAAATACACCAGACTCCTGTTAAACGTTAAAGATTTTAGACATTTCCTTGTTAATGTTGGAGATTAACGTATATCTTCAGGACTGTTCCAGTCTTGCCGAACTGATCTACAATTCGGCATTGTTCGGTTTGATTCCTGTGTCGGACATCGTGCTCACGACTCTTCCAGTGATGACACTTTCTGACCAATCACTGGCCAGCGGTCTGTCAACTTCACATAGTATCGGCTCAGCTTGCTTGGAACCTTGTTAGTGTAGGTACTAAGAAAAGCACCAGGTACCAAGCACCACTACTATCGCTAATGGAAAAGCAAAAAATGCTGTGTTGGAACTTGGTAGTGGAAAAGCGCCACATCATCAGTCGCATCATTCCAAGGGTCACAGAATTTGTCAAAGATAAAAACAACAAAGCTTCACACAGAACTGCACATCAGAAAAGAAGGCACACAAAAACACTCAAGGTCTTTCAGTACCTTGTGAACCCTTGACTGCATGTCATATGAGGTTAATGCGGTGGAAATAGAGTCACTGATCAGAAGACTTGAGACCATGAAACACTGGTTAAAAATTGACCCTTTGTGACCCTTGACTGTGAGATGTAATAAACACGTTTGCCCTTGCTAGGAATTGTGTTTTGATGCCAAGGACTCTTCCGGGTTATTGTCACAATGCTTGTTGATGGTGATTTAAGAGTGGACTGAGTTGACATGCTATTACGGGGTGCTCTGGAAAGAGACAGCTGTAATGGTTTTCCTTGCTGGGGGATTTCAGTACTGTTGACATGACAGCTGGTGTGGCACAACACACACACTTGCACACACATATTTTTTTTTTTTTATCTGACATAAAAGCCATTGATGCCTCTTGACAGTAATCTCTCACTTTGTAACATTTCCGTGTCCTTCCAATTGTTTTGTCAAAGTCAGTGTCACAGGCTGAAAACATTATTAAAGAAAAAGAGGGTTTTTAAAGATTGTGTCCTCGCTAACAGTCACAGAGTATACTATATACCAATAACATATTCCAATAATAGACTAAAGAAATACATAAGGTGGTTTAAAAAAAAAAAAGAAATCTACTGAGTTTTATCTGCAATGTTTCACACCAAATGGTATAGCTTCTTATCTGCAGCACTTTAACTTATTAAGTGTGGAAAAGGTAGAAAACCACTTTCCATCTCCAGCACCACTCAACAGTTACAGATAATATCCCCTGTGTATGGATTCTTCATTTCCTGTTCCCAGTACTTTTCCTTTTTGCTCACTTTTCCCCGCCCGCTTGTATTATTGCACCAGTTTTCAACACCATATTTTACAGGCGGTATACAATACTAGGCTCAGTTTTTAATGGTTGCACTCATGTTACATTTTTTTCCCTCTTCACATTTGTCAGAATATTCCAGCTGGCAGCACAGTTGTGTCTTGGCACCTGGACTTTGCTGGTTCCTCAGACAGAATAAACCTGGCCATGACCTGGAAACGTTTATCCCAGCATGACTCATTAACCTGACACAGAGAGCATGGTGTTGGTGCAGGGGAGCGTGGAGTTGGCACGAAACAACAGTCTTCAGCGTCGTGCACACACAGGGAAGGAATGCCCAAACACTTGCACACTTTAATTTTGTCACCTCACATCCCTTCCCTAGATCCATCACTGCCAGATCTTTATACACCCCTCCTTTAGTGCTAATGACTCAGGCCAGGTATAATTAAAAGGCTCCAGAAGTACTTCTTAGCTTGGTCTGTTTTTTGTTTTGTCTTGTTTTTCAACCAATGAAAAGACTCACTTGCACTCAGAAGACTCAATTCAGCTCCAAAGTAAATTAAAATGTTCTTCCCCATTCTGATGCTCAGATTAAACTTCATCTTGGTCAAAATGTGCTGAGCAGATATTTGTGATAACATATATAAGCAGTTGCCTGTACCTAATAAAGTGTATCACAAGACACTGGCATACAACATAAACGTGCTAAAATCCTATCTAGAAATATTTACTTACACATTAGTGGGGTCCGTCAAAGCACTGTAACCTCAGTCATCGACTGCTGAAGGTCAGGGGTGAAGGGGTGTGTGGACTTCACCCACTTTAACTATACACTGGTGTAGCTCTCTTGTGGGTTATCGCTCCCACCTATGCGCCCCTGTCCTCTCCCTCTGACCCTCACTGCTGCTCCTCTATTCCATTTTCTTCCCAATAACAGCATGACAAATTGAGCCTGCCACGAAACGATCTATCATTGTCCCACATCTCATCCTCTTCTACCCTCTATTCTCTCTCTCATTGTTTCTCTTTCCTCTTTTGTCCCTGTTACAGGACATTCCCCTTTCCTTCTTTGTGCCCCCCCCATCCGAACAGTTCCATGTTCCTCCCGACATGGACTCTCTATCTTCCTGCCCTTGCTTTTTGCCCCACTATAACCTCATCTCCTATACTGTCTCCTCTCATATTGCACTGTATACTATATGTCTCCATTTCTCTTTGTGTTCATTTGTTGTCCTTTGATTTTCTCTGTTTTCCTATCATCGCTAGTTATGTCACAGACACATTATTTCATACGCAGTTTCAACTGTAATAGATTTAACCCTGTAACAATTCAGTAACATGGTTGGCTTTGTATACTACAACAAATACTTTCTACTCCCGGCCCTGAAGGGAAACTATTTTACTTGGCTGTGACTAAATTCACCATCTCATTAAATTTTTTCCCCCCCCATAATAAGATCAAAGTTGTGTTGCTATGAAGCATCAGAAAAGTATAGAGCATGCAGAATGAATAAATACTTCAGTGTTGTCCAGTAAATAATAAAAATCAATATCAATTAATAGTATGTGCTGGGAGCTTGTGAAATTCTCAGCAAAACTCTGAACATGTGTTTAAATATTCAGGATGCCATGAGGTACCTGAAACAGTACAGCCCTTTGAAACAAAGATAGTTTATTTCAGCAAAATCTAAATAAACCACCTCTACAGGCATGTAATCACAAAAGGGCAGAATAATTGAGAGATATAATTGTAATTCTATGTTCTTGATGATGATAGAGAGCTTTTCATAAATAGTTTGCCTTTTAATAAGTAATGTTGATGGAACTGTGGTGCCATTTGAGGTGATGGCTTATTTCACATTTTAAAATCTCCAAATTGTAAATAACGTGAGCATTTTGTAACTGATAATGATGATGGTGGTAAAGATGATTAATGTGACGATGATGATGAAGAGGAGAAATAGATTAAAACCAAGGCCGTATTCACCATTGAGGTTACAGAAGTTTGGACCTTGATATTTTTCCCCAGAGGTGTGTTTAATTAAAATGATGAAATATTATCTAAATTAATATTTGTTGTTCTTTCTTCTTCTCTTTGTGTTGTATATACACTCTTGAATCTATATACATGAATAGTAACTGCAAAATCTTCCACTACTTGTTGTTCAATGCCTTTTATTACCAAATTCATGCGACAATAGCCTCTGTGTGTGTGGGGTTGCACGGTGATTGTAAATGTCTGTTACAGTTAAGAGTAAAATAAGTATCCTTAAAATAACCAATTAGGGGTGCGAGATATTATGAAAACATGAAATACGTGATAACGTTGGTGAATAATGGGGCGACAATATGACTTGTGATAAATAAACAATTCATAAGCATGTGGAGTTAACCCAAACACGTTGAATCACTGTATTTTGGAGAACTATGACCTGGATCTGGACGAATGAGAATCTACACAGACATATTATATGGTGTTAATGTCTGTCTGCTGTGGGTTCACAGCTAACATTGACTCAGTCTGTGGGTGGCGTTGGCAGACACTGAAACAAAAACACCTATCTACATTTATGTTAAGTTCTTGGCTACACAAAGAACAATCTACATCAAAGGTGTCAAACTCAAGGCCCATGGGCCACATCCGGCCCACTATGTAATTGGATTCGGCCCTGCGAGATAATATGCCTTTCCTGCTTTTTTCCATTGGCTCACTGACTGTGTTCCACACTTATCAGGTGTTATTTTACCAATACCTGGCCAGTAAAATTAATAAATGAAATGTGGATTTTGAAAAGACAGAGCCAGAACCAGAGGGTTGGAGGGTTATTAAGGGGTTATTAAGCTCCTCATTTGTATTTGCCTCCCTCTCTTTTAGCTTTATACATCTAAGAAAAATTATTGTGTGCAGCTAATTATTGCCTAAGGTGCATGTGACTGCAGGCCTGGATGTGCTGTTCCACTGAAATACAGTAGAGGAAATCAGGCAAGACAGATAGATGGACAATAGACAATGGAAAATCATTTGTTGTGAACTTTTTGTTCATCTGGCCCTCGACTTTTACACAGTTTTTGATGTCGCCCCCCCAACAAACAGTTCAAGCTGTCTTTGCGATATGCATGTATCTTTTACAAAGTGTAAACTTTGCATATTGATATTGCAATGATGAATTGTGCAGGCCTCCCTCTGATGTCAGATTGAAATTAGAGATATTTCTTGGATGGATGCTGGATCAGTTGACCTATAGACATCACAGTGGTGCTGTCATTAGTGCTATTGTGTGAAATTCACACAATGTCCCTCCAGGTTCTCTTTTCACACTCTGACAACTCGCAATCACCTGTATAATCCTATTGTTGTATGTTTTTTGGTGATAGATAGATGGATGGATAGATAGAGACAGATGTGACAGACTGGCAACCTGTCCAGGGTTTTCTCCATCGCTTGCCCAATAGGATCAATGGCACCACTAATGAAGAGGTGGATATGTCTTCACCCTGTGTTTACTGTTTTCAACACAGATAACAAAAAAAAAAAAGACTGTGACAAAATAGTAAAGGACAGATAAAGGAGATGAGAGAGAGCAAGTACTGCTAACTGGTTATTGTATGCTTCTTCTAGCTGATAAGTTTTAGTTTTTTTATTGAGAATTTTGAATTGTGAATAAGCTCATTTGTGGACCTCAGTGTTTCAAAAACCCTGCTTATGGCACATTATTGACTCCAAGGCTGCACAGTCCACAGTTTCCCTGCTTATGTTACCATTAAACATATGCGTTTTCCCCTTGCTCAATATGAAAAGAAAATATTTATACAGTGAGGCGCATAGAGCAAAAGCCCTTCAAAGTTTGTGTATGTGGCAGCACCCAAAACTCAGTACTTTATTGACAGGTGGTAATAAAGTTTGATTGATGTTTGCGTTTATGAGTGTTGCTTTGCATCATTGAGACAGTAAACCTCGTGGGCAATTGTTGTTTCTTCAGAAGGGTAAATGGTTAATCTCATGAAAGGTATAGTGAAGTCTGTCTCATTTATCTGGTGACCTCTACAGTTAAGTAGGAAGCAGAGTGGCATATTGTCTGTTGTCTTGTGCTGTTGTCGGCCACCACTATAGAGCACAAAATCAGAAACACACTCTAATGTGTTCATTTACTCCTTTATTTATTTTCTAGAGGAATTTGACACTTTTCTAACAGTGCAAAACATTTGTATGGTTAATTTTCTTGTTAAATTGGAGTAGTCAAAACACACTTGCTTGGTCTGTATATGTTAATAGCTTTATCGCTGCATAGTTGTCCCCCTGCAGCATAATATGAGATGCAATAATACCAAAACTCGACAATTCTATTGAAAAGTTCTGTCTCTGTGAAATTGTTGCTGTGGGCTCAGGATTATTGCCCACTTCCCAAGTGGCAGACTCCAAATACAGTAAGAGTTATAAGGGTAATTGCAAAGCCAACCACTTGGAAAACAAGTACTGTATTGGTACGCAGCACACATCCTATCACAGTCCAAAAGCTCTGGAGAAAATGTTCAATTAAAGTACAGCCCCTGTGGTAAGAATATAAATACCTGCATGCCAGTTCAATTGTCTTTTTACCCTTTTCTTACCTGTTCTAGTTGTTTGTTGCTTATTGTTCCTTGTTTTTTGAGTCAGTGCAACCTGTACATATTTTTTTCCATCCACCTTTGAAGGTCTCATTCACAGGTCTCCCACATTTAAAAATAAATGGGGATGTATTGCATCACATTATCAGTCAGTTTATGCGGGAAATTCTCAGAACCATTAGATGTCAGATATTGCAGCTGATTCAGGGTTGTTACCTATGAATACATTCACAAATATTAATAATTATAATTATTGCTGTTATGCAATCAACAGCTCATTGCTCAAGAGTTCAGCCCATAAGCTGGTAGGAGTTTCACAAACTATGAGTGCTTCATCATTTGCATTAGCACATTTACTGTGCATTGGAAGCACACCGAATGAGATTCTTAACTGAATTTGGTGTTTGTCACTGCAAAGACAACTTGTGACAGAATCCTTGTAAATACACATTTATAAATGAGCACAGAGGAGTATTATTGGAACTCTCATTTCATTACGACCAGGACTGGTTTTTGAATTATTGTGCCAACATCTATCCATGATCCAGTATTTGATTTAAACCTAGTTTTGAGCCAAAGTGTTTAGAGTGCTGTGTAATTAAAGTTTGAATGATTTGAAAAACTGTGAATCCTCTTTGAACCTTTGCCTTTATTGATCTGTCCTATTAAACTTTCATTTACTTTACTTCAAAGGGTGAACCTATATAGCAGCATTTCATTTTCCTTTTTCTCTCTCACATCTGCAAACAAACACTTAAGTGTGGATGCATAAATATGTGTGTAAGCAGCCTGTATGACCACTCCTGATGGGTCATGATTGTTTCTTGAGGAGGTTTGTTGTCTTCTAAGGGGTTGAGGTTTTTGTGGAGAGCTGAATGTCTTCAACTCACACTGAAGAGTCAGGAATGAGGCGTCCATACTACTTTTGTGTTTAAAAATCCATACTTTCTGCTGTGGATATGCCTGTTGTCCACATTCCCTGGTGTTTTAGAGCCCACATGTAAAAGTTTGAAACCACTGCTTTGGTTTTCTTTTTTTGGACACCTATAGGTTCTATTTTTTTTCAAATGTTGCTTCAAATTCTTGTGAAGTATATCCCCATTGGTGATGTCAACAACTGATGAAAATGATGGAATGTAATTAATAATGCAATTGTTTAGTTGTTTGGGAATGTAATTTATGAGATACAGCGTTGGCCTCTCATTGGCTCTAATGACCATCTTTGTGTGTGCAGCATTTATTTATTTTTTAAAACGATGGTGAGTTACAGTGTCTCAGTAAACGTCTTTGCAAGTGGCACTTGAGGCTTTCTTTAATTGCTTTCGATCACTCAGAGGTTTACATAATATCTCAGTTATGTTGCACAACGAGCATATGTTTCAGGCAATTGAAGAAACGCAAGAATGCAACATAAAAATGAAAAGAAGAACTCTTTGGAATGGAGTGGTTCATTAAAACAGAATGCAACACAACCATTAAAAGATGCTGCAGATACATATTAATCACAATTAATAAAGTGCTCCACCAGCTAAGTAAGAGCCAGTGATGCATGCCTCTGAGGCTGATGAGAGATGCCCCGGGGGGGAAGGAGCTATAGTAGTACTGTGAGGCTTCAGTGTGTGTGGCGGGGGGGATAGATGGATGAAGAGAAGGTAGTCTGCCGTCCAGGATGCCCTGTAGAATCTCCTCCAGATCCTTCTTTCAAACAGGCCTTTTCAGCCCTCTATTCAAAAAGCAGTAATTGCATCATTTTTCAAGCCCCTTGCCTCTGTCTGATTGTGAAGCCGGCCCCATTAATCAAACTAATGGAGAAGTAAGTGATTTCAAAATATAGGCTTTGATCATGCGCCCGCTATCCTCTCCCACAAGTCTGCCTTCTCCTCAACTTTGGGAACCTCTCTGCTTCCATCCTTCCGATTCCTTCCTTTCTCACAGTGCTGTGTGTGCACTTGACTCTACCGTGCATTCATTCATATTACAACTCTCTGATAATGTTGGTAATATTTGCTGTTGCACTTTCTGGAAGTGCTGTGGTTTACTTGAGAGCAGAGCACCGAACTGCATACAGTGTGTTTCAAAAATGTAAGACCACGTTCTCGTATCGGATAGTCTTCTGGACCCCAGTGTAAAAGAGATTGTAGAAAAATGGTCACTCTAAAATCATTGAGGCCTATTAACAGGCAGTATGTCCCGAAGAGTCACAGTTCAAACACATTTATTGATCTTGATGAGACAGATTAAATTTAAGTGCTTCTCAGGTGTATCGAAAAGCTTGTGCAAGCTATAAAGCAGCGCAACTATTACTTGAGGCTGCACAACCTGACCATGTGGGCAAATTCAATTCCTACCGAGCAATGTAAGCCACTGCTGAGAGAAGGAAAAAGAAAGACTCTTTTTGTCTTTGATGCAACCTCGGAAAAAACACAAAAGCTTTCACACGTGCAGCACTTTTGCCTAATTAATTGCATGTGCATTTGTAGCTGATTCAAATATTGCTCTAATTCGACCATTGCATTCTACCCCTCTGGACTACATGCAACCCAGTAGAGTAGGTGTTTCCCATTCCTTTAGAACAAGGGTAGTAAATTAAATTCCTTAAATGAGGTCCAGATAGAAACAATCTCCTCAAGCAAAAAGTCTGGAACATCATAACGACTAGCAAGTGTAATTGGTGGTTAAGTCCAATACAAATATTTTCATTAGCATTCATTAGCAAAGTCGTAATATTATGAAAATGAAGTCATAATTATTATTCAAGCAAAAGAGCAGATGATCAGCTGCTATACCTGCGTCAAGATGAGGAACACCTTAATACTTTTGGCACATCAGCACCACGTTGTCTTTAGCATTAGATCTTTGAAAAGATTGTGCAAGACAATGTGTCTGTTTCGATGAAAGAATCACACAGACCTGGAGGAAATCTTCTATTTGTGGAGGAGGAAATGGTTTGTAGTGGTCGACTGCAAGGCTACCACTGGTTACATCCGTGTTCCGTTGCTATTTAATAATAGAGTCATAATATTTCTCGTAAGATTATGACTCTATTCTTGAAAGATTCCTTTTTTTTGGCCCTAATACACCATCATAAAAAATAAAAGAAGCCCAAAAAAGAAAAAACATCAAATGCACTCTAGATGGACAAATAATGTCAGGGACTGAAATAAATCCTTTGAATTAATTGCATTAAATGACCAGCTTCTGTCTGTTTGTTTACTAAAAACACCAACTGAAGTGTGCAGAGAGCTTTTACTTTGAAGCAGAAAAAGGATGTGTTTATGTGTAGCATATATGCAACAGATGGAGTGGTGAAAGCTACTTTTCTGTTGCTATTTTTTCCCGATGAAACGCATTTGGTTTGTGGTAAAAATAGACGAGAGCTCTAATCGCAAGAGGGAAAGCAGTGAATCTGAAAAGCATGTCTCACGTGGACAATATGGCTGCCCAGAGATGAAAAGCAAGATTCGCAGATGTTCAGGCATTCAGTGTGGCCCCAATTCACTAATATGATTGGATGCAGACTGCAGTCCGCCTGTTAGTGAGCTGGGCTTTTAGGAGGTATAGAGGTATTAGTCATCTAGCGCTTTAGAGGGCCATCCCAACAAAGCCTTTTAGATGCAGAATCCAGAGTATAGCATGGTAGAAGAAAATGCCATGAAATATGTGCAGCCTTGAAGCATACTTCAAAATTGGAGGTATAGGGCCAATCTTTACCTTTTCACGGTATAAGAAAAAGTATCATGCGTGTAGCTTAATGCCAGTTAGCACAAAACACACTTCTTGTCATTGTTGTGGAGTATAATTGGCAAAGTGCTATTGTTGCCTCCTCCTCTGCTTTTCTCTGCCACTTCACAGGGTGTCAGTGCTGTTTGAAAATTGTCAAACTTAAACTTTCACACGAACACTACTAACCATTATCTCCTCGTCTTTTTAATGGTGTTCTAAGAAGACATCTCTTATACTGCATGTAAATAATTAGGATGAGATTCATGTTTATCTTTGGCCTGGCTCACCTCCCTCAGCTAACTCTCGAGATCCCTCTATTCTTATTTCCTTCCTATTTGCGCACCCATTTATCTTGCTTTCTTGTGTCTAATCTGGCAGGATTTCTACATAAAGCCTATTTGTTCCCTCTGACCTGCACTACTCAGGAGCATGCACTGTAGTTTCTTAGAACTGGAATAAAACAGCATTGATACAGACTAATCAAGCTCGGTGCAATATTTAAGAAAATAGTTCTACAGTTTCTGCAGAAAAAAACACATCAACACCAAATAGCTGATGAACCTGCTCACCTCTTATGGTGTCTGAACTTGTATCGTTATCTTTTTCTTTATTTCTTCTTTTCAAAGTACCCCGTTTATGCCACTGAAGATTAGAGGCAGTGGGATACTTTTATTGGAAGAAATTCTGTCACAAGAGAAAATGTTTCATCACACCTTATGTTCAGTAGACACCTAGTAACTAACACAACAGGTAACTGTGGTACTGATACTGCCTCTTACTGGTCACTGAGCACTGTTTCCTTACAAATAGTCATCGCTGAGTACAGAAATCCCTAAGTAATGAAAACGGGGGGGTATTTGATTGAGACTAATCATCATGAGGCAAACTGTAGACACAATAAAATGTAACCATCACCATTATTGTTTGTGTGTAAAATAATAAGGGAATACACACAAGGAATGTTTGGATGTTCTCCCTGTGTGTATGTGTGTGTGGGTTTTCCTCCCACACTCCAAAAACATGAGAGAGAGTGGATGGTTGTTTGTCTCTATTTGTCCCTGTGATGGCCTGGCGACCTCTCCAGGTTGTACCCCTTGGCCCTTCAGCAACCCCCCGTCATGGGGAGGATAAAGTGATAGAATTATGATTAGTATTGAAAGTTTGCAAAGGCATCATCACCACAAACAGCAGCCTTGACAAAGCAAGTCTAATGCCCCATGAACCTTTGAATTTCTGTTTTTTTTACCTAGCATTGGTGGAGCTCGGTCTTTTACTGTTATCAACCATCTGCTTCAAGGTTCAACATTCTTTGCATTCTGAGGTGCTTTTTATCCTCTCAAACTGTCTGAGAAGAGTGGCCATCTGAGTTATCAAAGCCTTGGATATTCCTCTCCTATCATCAGCAGTTACCATTTAAGCTGCTCCTCTCTGGACATAATTTCTTTCTCACACCACCGCGAGTTGGCAACAATCATGATCAGAGTCAAAATGATCACATTTCCCCCATTGTTGAAGTAATCACATTATTTTAATCCACATTTGCTCCACATGACGAAGACAGGCCTTTGCAATTAAGTAAGAAATGACATAAAATATTGAAGGCACTCTCACCTCTTACACATCACTGAAAGGAGAAACAAAGTAGCTAAGACAAGGAAAGATGTGGATGATGTCTTTTTTTCAGGTTGTTCACCTTCGTTACGTCTTAGTCACTTCTCTCCTGTGAGAAGTGACTGAGGCAGTTTCAGCAGTGTGAGCGTGTAATCGCGTACCCTCAAGCAAAGATTACATTGACATGCGTCTTTTGGCATTTCTGAACAAGGGTCTGGGGGTTTTGCTTAGAAGCAATGTGGGAAACTGAGAGGCTTTGACAACACTGGGTGTCATGTAGAGACGCCACATCATAGTGGTGTTTAGTGAGAGGGCTCTAACTCTGCTGTAATGCTCCACAAGGACCCTTGTCTACCAGTTTTAGCATGAAAACAAAGCAGTTCATTTCTGGCCACACAAAACAGCACAAGCCTCCAACCAATCAGCTGGTAAAAGCTAATCAAGGCCAGTGATGGTCCTTTTAATCTTGAGAGAATGGCAGTTTCCTAATGGACCGATCAAGTAAATAGATCTACATGGTCAATGTAGATGATGAATACAAAACAACTACAACAGATAGATACATGAATAAAGGGAAATGATTATATTATATATACAATAATGGATAGCTAAAGAAAATCATATTAAGCGTAAAGAACACCAAGTAAAGAACAGTATAAATAGAGAAAGGTCACTGCTAAAATATAATGATGAATAGTACAAACATAGTTGTAAGTTCAGAGACACGTGATTACTAAGCCGCTGCTTTAGATTGATTCTGTTTTGTTCTGATGTTTGTCTTTGTTACAAGTTTTCTTGTTCTCTCTTTTGTTGTGAGAGAACCAAAATAAACTCAAGTACAATAAAACAGTTTTTGTAAGGGCCTACCTATGCTGCCCTAAATTGTACATCAACTAAAAGGACAGCTTAAATATTTATGTCTCTGAAATAAAATTCACTTATGTCTCTCTTAAACTGTGTTTTCGGTGCTTGAAGTTTAATGTTAAAAGGAAAGTTATGTGATTAATTATTCTGAGCTAATGGCCATGAAATGGTAGGAAGGGCTTTTATGGAAAACTGTATTCTGCTTACCTGAAATCACTCCTCTAATGTTAGGTAATGGTGGCATGTATTATTCAGTTGCATTTAAATAGCATTATTTTGCTATGCTTATGTCTTTGCTGCTGGGATTCTTTCCCACTGGCTACATACTTTTACCTTTTTGGAATTCATGTGTCAGCCTCATTTGAATTGTCCTTGTTCCAGTTATCTGCCAGTTCATCCCTTTTGTCTGAATTAATCATGGCTAATTTCACTCAGTTGTATAGGCAAAAATTAAACTACAATGTCTGACGATATTATGTGTTGTTTATTTGTAAATTCAACAGACGGCTTCTCAACCATGTCCAAAATGGTCGTTACAATTATCCTGATTAATTCAATTCAATTTATTTTATTTTATTTTATTTTATTTTATTTTATTATTAATATTTAAATATCAACATTGCAATTACTGATGATTATTAGTGATAAAATATTTAAATGTCGATGTTATCTGCTTACTTAAATGTTTTCAGCATTGTTGCAAATGTACAAATCTGACCGTGGGCCCAGGAAGTTTGGAAAACTTAGAAACTCATGGCCTTTTACTATGCGTGATGTGGCCAGACATGAGCCTGATGTCCAACACAAGAATCAAAGCTAACAATGCTGAACTGTAGATCAATTAAAAATACCTAACAATCCTAAAAATGTGGGTTCATCTCCAACATTTAGCACGTAAATGTCTGAAATCTTATCATTTGTCAGAGGAGTCTGGTGTATTTAGTGAAAGCCTGCGATCGCGAGTGGCATCACAAACCCCTGCCGCTGTATTTCAGTTCAGTGTCAGACTCTTTTTAATTAACTGATTCTAACGATTCAGTACATCGAAAACAACTGCTTTACAAGTCTGTAGTTACTAGTTACTTGTGTGTGTCACATGTAAAACAACGTAATGGTAAATGGTTTGTATTTGTATAGTGCTTTTCTAGTCTAGACCACTCAAAGCTGCTTTACACTACAGTTTAGTCATTCACCCATTCACTCACCCTCTCATACGGCGCAGCTACTTGTGACGCATTTTCTATCACTCATCTTTCATACCCATTCACACGCGGCTGGCACAGCCGCTCTACCACCGAGCAACTGTCGCTCCACATTCACAGCAGGTTCATGCAGACCCCGCCCACGTGGACGAGGTATTATAGTAATGGAAAACCAACCAAACCGTGTCGAGCCGAGGCGAGGTGAAGTGAGGCGGTACGATGTAGTTGAAAAGCACCATTAGCAAATGAAAAGTGGGCTTGTGTTCTATTAAAATAAATGTAAAACTAAATACATCAATATGTTTTTTTAAGTGTAGTCAAAGAATAACTAAGTATATTTTGGCGGGATAATCAGTTTGCTCTCTGGTAATTATACTGGTTAATTATATCCATCAGCTGTGCAATAAAAATGAAATTGCAAAATATCATCAAAGATCCACAGCATCATTTTCCCCAAGGTGCAGAGGTTTAGTTAATGTTCCCCAGGGGGCACACTGCAGAAATGCAAAGTCATTTTTCTGAGATATACTGCTCATGAATTTGGTTTTGGCATCTTGTTAAAATGCTTACTAAGAGTTCAGACAATCAGTCTGGTTATACAAGTAAGTGACAATCTGGCTACCAATGCATAATTATGAACTACAATAAATTGGAGTTGGTTTTTATCAATGGATTAAACTGATCAGTTGATCGGTTTGGCTCCATAGTAAGTTTTTACTATACTCTTTGTGTTAATGACATATAGATTAAGATTCGCATGGGCCGTATGGTGGTCCTGTGGCTAGAACTGTGGCCTCAGAGCAAGAAGGTCACCGGATTGGATCCCAATTTGAAATGTCTGTGTTGAGTGCTCATGTTCTCCCCATGTGCGCATTGGTACTCCAGCTTCCTCCCACAGTCCCACTGGGGATTAGGCTAATCTAAGTTAAGTGTGGATGTGAGAATGAATAGTTGTTTGTGTCTGTATGGAATTGCTAACTACATCTGAGGAAAATAACGGTACCCAGTTTTCTTGTTTATACACTGTAGTGTGCTGTGTTGAATCCAAGTCATATCCATTGCAATGTCTCAATTGAAAAACTGTATCGAAACCCTTATGTTTCGTACAACCTCACTTCTGCCCGGGAAATTCTTCAGCTTGCTATGATATTCATAAAATGGCACACTCAGTTTTTTAATCCTTGTTAATCCTCAAACTTGCAGCTCTCTAAATGAGGAATATACACAATGTACAGTGGCAGAGTTTCAGTAAAAAATTGCCACTTTAAGATGCCTATAACTGCACTATCATCTGTTATTAAGACATCTAATTGTTTTTTGGCGGGGCTTGAAAATGGTTTTGTGATATTCTATTATTATAGAAGTGATTCTTTGAGAATATCCACTTTTTGTTATCCATGCAACAAACACTTAGGCTATTTAAGTGACTAATTGGGTAATAAAAACCTCTGTGCAGTAATTAAGTAAACAATGTGATCCAAGACTACACATTACGGAAGGTTTCACCCTTCTTGTTGCAGCCTATGACTGTTCCAGACAAAACATGACAATAGAGAAGCTGTTATATTGCGCTATATTTTTTTTATATTTTATTACTGAAGATAAGATTTGAGTCACTGTACATGGTCATTGAAATGTTTCATCTCTACTTTGAGAACAGTTCATAAAAATACTGTATTCCTGCCATGTGTACAGTGCTAAGCTTCTTCTTCTGATTTTAGTTCCACAGTAATGTGCCAACTGCTGAGTCTCCTGGTGAGGACACTAGCTATTCTTGTAATTGCTATAGCAAAGGCTTGTGGGAAGATAACTACTGTACGTGCAGAGAGAAGCTGGCAGCCTTTGTACCATGGCAGATGGGAGTCCTGATTTGTTTTTAATGTGTCACATGGTGTGCCATCTTCGTGGGAGGACCTTGGTCTTGAATCCAGCCAGCGAAAGGCCAGAGGAGATTTGTTCAGGTGTTGGATTAACACTTGCAGATCAGCATGATGAACAGTCATGATTGAAATAACTGTTGGTTTTGACTCCTCTCGTACACAAGGGGAAAAAAATAAAAAAACTAACTTAAAGAAACATACATGACTGTTGACACCCCACCTCCTGATAACCCATAAACAATATAGGACTATTTACCTTGCACCTTGTAATTTGCCGACTTAAATGCCTGTACCAAAGTGGTCGGCATCTTTGTATTCAGTGCTGTGCTGATGGAGCAGATTAAGTGGTCTGAAGGTGTTACCACAGCAACGGTGGCAGGGCCGAGTTCAGAGGGACTGTTGTGAATCTTTTATGACAGAGCTCATTATTCTTTCCTGGCTTCATTGTGAGATCCTGACACAGGAAGCACAGAGAAAGTGTGACAGCTACCAAAACCTTTTCATTGTCCACCCTCTTCAAATAATAACCAAATATTGAGACTCCACGAAAGGTACCCACTTCAGAACAACAGGAGACTATGGTTGCTAGGCACCCGGCCCTAACCTTAAAGCTATGGTGCATTGTCACAAATAGGGACAAATTGCTTGTCAGTGAACACACACACACACACACACACACACACACACAGTGCGGAAGAGGGAGGGATGTAAAATAAATGCTCCGTTCTGAGAGCATTTTATAGACAATAAAATGGATATCATACTTTATAAAACTGATTGCTCAAATCCAGCAATGTGATTATGGTTGTTAGGCATGATGTGATCCCCATATAGCCACAGGTTGTTATAATCCTCATGTTTTGGAATCAACACTCTTCGGTCTGAGCTCCTCTCATCAGATGAGCATGTGACCGGCAATCCCTCCACCTGTAGAACTGTGTCCAATATTGACACATGGTTTAATGCATTTATTATGGATTTGGGGCAGTACCTACAATCTACTAAAATCACCAAATGTTGGCTTTTACAGTCAGGGGCAGAGTAGGTGCAGGTAGTTAATAAGTCAAAGATATATAGGTCCACTGAGTTATTAAGATTTATAGAACTAGTGATTCATTTTTAATGAGATCATCGTGGGTGTTACACTTTCATAGGCAATAATAAACACTAATAATCAAAAGTGCTGTCATGTACATTCAAATAGTTATAATTTATTCAACAGCAAATAGAGTTTTTATACCTGCTGGGAGAAGAGGTGCTTTTTCTCCTTACGTGGCACTGCTGTTGGTACTTGTTTTGAAAACACATTGAATTTAGATCATTATCTAAATTGTTAACTGTAGGATGGGGATTTGCATCACTTGGAAGATCTATACACTGTAATAAACTTTAATCACTGCACAAAGTCCACCGTAAGCAAGGGATTTATTTATTGATATTTTTGTTTCTAAAACTGCATGCATAAAAACAAATATTGTCCAGCTCAAGTAAAATATCACATTTGTGATTCAAAAACGTTCTGTTGCGCACAAATCATTTATATTATTGGCAACTCACAGTACATTTCGCCTTAACTTGGAATTGTAGTGTTGCCTTTTTTTTCACAAACTAATTAATTAATCTCTCTAAGTAATTCAATTTATTTGCCGTCTTATTAATACAACAGAGGTTAATGTAATGAATGAAACTTTTGATGGAATTAAACATCCTGATGTGTTTCTTTCTATTGCAAATGCACCTAATTCAACAAATAACCAGGAACATGTTTGTTTTATTTCATATTTGAATGTGTGCTGCTCATACAGTTGTGCAGATGTAGACATCTGGGACTTGCATACTGTGCATACACATATGTATCTATACAGCGCATGAATAATGTTCAGACCGTTCAACAGGATTTCAGGTGTATGGTGTAATGCAATACAGCAGAAATGATCGTTATTCTCATAGGAGGAGTGGACAAAATAACAGAAAGTCTTTCAGTATGAACACAATCCAGTCACAAGCTCCTGCCAACAAAATCACTGTAAAGTTGAATAAAAAAATAAATAAAAACACTTTCATCAGAAATGTACCATTTAGTCCAATGGTGAACTGCACAAAAGAATTCACTAGTTTTGGTGACTAACCGTGCAGTGACTGTGTGACTAATCCAAACTGGCTTTGCTTTACAGTATTTATAACCTGTTGACAATGAGCTCTCCCGTGTTTTCATATTCAGGAATTTTTTGCACCCAGTGTTTTTTCCTCATCCTTCAAACCACAGCTCCTCTCGATCCCTTTCTGACTGTCACAATTTAAAATTGGAGCTGGCATCCTCTGGCTGCCTTTGTGGCACTGCCACTGTGAAAGAACACGCCTGCGGTACTTTGCCTCTTAGATTAGAGATCTTACTGTCGCCTGGCTTTGGCAGTAAAATATTTTTCAGATGTCACTCCAGACTCATGCCTATGCCTCCTTCTCTTAAACCATATTTCCCACCAGCATTTCAATGTTACATCATCTCCTTTATTGAATTGAACGAGAGAAAATGCACAATGGCAAAATTACTCTGCCTGTTGAATGCACTTAAAGTCTCAATGGATTTCTAGGATTTGATGTGATACGTCTGAAGCAAATGAGGTAATTCTTGCTTATAGGACTGTGAAGGGCTGTTTATGTGAAATAATGTAGAATCTGTACTGAGACAGTAGGGGATTTTGTATTCAACAGCGACACGTTTTGAAACCTGAGGACAAATTCTAATATTTGTGATTTCGCGGGAGCATCCAATCAGTTCACAGTTGTTCATTCACAATTTGAATGAGCAACCGCTTGAACTATGGGGCTCTTGTAAAAAAGTGGTTGTGAAAAACAGGCTATGAATGTTAAGTCTCTGTTCAGTGTTCTATAATATTCAAGAAGCATCCAATCCCCATGTGTAAGTGGTCACTCTCACCTTTAAATAATAAATTCAGCATATTTTAAACACTTAAGTATCGTTTTTTTTGTTTGTTTGTTTTTTACACTCTTTTAAGCAAGGGATTAAAGAAAGGTAAAAGAGAAAACTTATAGTCAGTATGTACAAGAAAAAGTTATGGACATTATATACAATGACTGACGGCTAGATAAATATTGCACGTTGCAGGTTGATGCATAAATAAATAGTGTATTGTCAATGAGGTTAAACAGCAGTACACGCACAATTTTGCAAATTAATAAAACTCTATGTCTACACTGTCCAAAGTCGTCAGTGTTGGGTTGTGTGGTGAACTGGTGCTGAACCTCAAGTCGTGGGTTCTGTTGTGCCCAGGGCTTCAACAAACATTGTATCCCAGCTGGTGCCCATTAACTAACCCACACTGTAGTACTTGACTTTATTGTTATCGTTATGGCATCTGACAGATTCTGTCTGGAACAATGACTGCGGTTCAAGGAGCTGGCGTCCCTTTTGAATGCTAAGGTTGTTCTCCACGGCAGACAATGGTTCTCACAGTCAGATTGCTTTTCACATCAGCGAGACATTTTCATCATTTGAATACATTCCTACGTACACTTTGATATTTCCCGATGACAAACACTGTACAAATATTTTGCTCTGTAATGTTTGACTGTAATGTTTACGGTCAGCTCTTGTGTGAGTGTGTGTGAGGCCTTAGTTACAGAGGCCATGCTTTAAATGAGACATTATTTAACTTGGCAAAAAAAAAGAAAAGAAAAAATAACAGTTTTTTTTTTTTTCCTATGGGCTAATTAAATTTTTCAGAGGGTAATTATATTGGAAAGCGTAAAACACCTTTTCAGCGTATCTTCACACATACATTCATTCTCACACACACACGCATAGAGAGAGAGAGAGAGAGAAGTGGTTTACATGTAGCCTTCCGTTCTCTCTCACACACACCACAACACATACCAGTATATTATTGTCCTTTAATGCTGATGGAAAGTTTCATATATAACATACAAAACCCCCTCCAGCACCAGTGTTGTCAGTATGCAAAGTCAAAGATAACTTTATTAATGGAATCACCATGATCAATATTTTTCACCAAATGTGAGTTGTTATTGACACATTTGAAATGTGCATAAACATTTTATATATACATATATATATATATATGTATGTATATATATATATATATATATATAAAAGAAGTACTGACATGTCCTCCCTTCAAATAAATATGTTTCTCAACATCCCAAAATGTTGGCCTGTCCTCATGGCTATAGCCAACTAAAACATTGTGCTTTTGTGATGAGAACAATCTGGAAATGAGAGGAGCATTGAAATCAAATCATGTGGTCCAAGGTTCCAAGGTTGGAATGTTAATTTACTGCACACGCGCGCAGTGTTGTTGGGTGAAAATGCAGCAGGGGTCCCTTGGTTTCATGTTGTTATTATATAACATCCATTGCATTGTGTGGAAGGAATTAATTTGGCCACTAATGACAGCTAATTATAGCAGAGGCATTGAACATGACAGATGTCAAATAAGTGTGGATGTATAACAGGTGGAGGAATGATCAAACAGATTGGTAACTGCAAATGAGGTTATTTCCATTTTTTAAAGCTCATTTCTTAAACATCATGCATCTGAGAAACCTGTTTTTTTCTATTTCTTTCTATCTAATGTAAGCTTTTGGATGCAGGAACTGCTGTAATAGCAGGAAGAGATTGATGTCCTTGTGTGCAGATGGTTCTGTTCCATGTCTGAATAAAACCTGAGTGTTTTTAAGGCAACTATTAGATGTCCAAATATGGTTTTCTACCATGCAAAAATGTATACACAGTGATAGCGTGCTTGTCCTCAGTAAATAAATGTGTTGGTCCATTCACTTTATGGTCTAGAGGAGTGACTGAAGGAAAAGAAAGACCTCATTGAATTACGTACAAGTTTCTTAAATTGTTCTAAATTGGCTGTCTCTTTCTCCTCTTTCTCTCTCTTTTTTATTCATCACTTCAGGCTGTGGAAACCAATCTGGCGTCCAAGGACAGTCACTGGGTCTATGCCAATGAGGTGAGGCTAAACACAAACACACTTAATGCACCTTGCAACTGAGTGAATTTAGACCTTATTGTCAGTTTACCTCTGTCACTCCGTCTCTTATGCTGCCAAGATACGCGAGACACATGAAAACATAAAGGCTGTCACTCTGTCTGCTTTCATATCCAATCACATTAGCAGCACTTGTTTTGTTTTTTTCTATCTTGGCGGCCAAAAGAGACTGTTCATTTATTAGATATTGTATAATTGTCCTGCCATTGGCTGGTGATGTTAGCGTGACTTCTCCCTCTCAGTGCCGGTGCTCTGTGTGTCTGACATTGACCTAAATGGTCTTCCAAAGTGGCTGTAACAGCACAAAATTCAGGTGCACTTTGTGAATACAGAACAGTGGACCCTGCCTTTAGCCTTAGTGTCTCTGTTCTGCATTTCAATTGATTCAAAGTGATTTGAAGTTGAGGGGGAGTCATATGATTCGTCCAATACTAAAAGCAGCGGATGAAACATGAAACATAATAGATAAAAGGCTGCTCCCAGTTGATTTTACCTTAAATATTAACATTGCTGCATCTAATTGTCCTCTGACACACACACACACACATTTGTGTCTATGTATTTTAATTAAAAATCACCTCCTCACTTGCACATCTTGAATATCTGAAACCTCTCTACTTAAAGCATGACAAAAACTGATCTATAGCCTATAGAGCATTATCTATGTGCACATCAGCTTTTGATACAGAAATTGAAAACACATTGGCCCCAATAAAAAATGAGTCTTTAACCAGCAGATAATAAATAGTTGTCATTTGTGTTTTAGTTAGAAATTCACCGTGCTGCATTTCAATGTGTCTCAGTAGCTTAAATATTGATTTACAAAAGTTAATGAGGCTCAATGTGTTGAAAACCTTCTGCTATCTGGCAGCCTAAATTACCTCATTTCAGACTATAATGAGTTTTCATGAAATAACGACCTTGTGTTTTTTTTTTTTTTTATCATTTTCACTGTATTTCAGTTCACACATAACAAATATTGATTCGCCACAGCAAATGAGACACTGACTTCTTTGAAACTTCTTTTTTTGTCTGGCAGCTCTTGTCCCATTATTTCATTGATCACTGATATGTCCAAAAATTAATTTGTAGTTCCAAACGAGATGATAGGATAGAGTCTGAAATTATTAAGCAAAGCAGTATTCACAGACAAACTCATGCGTGTCTCTCAGTCAATTATCTCAGACCTCAACCAAGACATTATCTTTAATTGCATCAGACTCAGGAAAGTAAGAACTAAAAGCATGTTAATTTCAATACCACCCCCTTAGTGTTTGATGTGGTGCAATGTACCGTGGTGATAGCTCTCATTTTTCCGCCTTTAAAAAGAAAAATGAGTTCCTTCTGTTTCAGTGAAATATTTCCCTGTTCTCTTTCCTCTTTCTTAACTCTTGTCAAGATACTAATTTGCTCTTCTGCCCCACCCCCCTATATCTCTTGCTCTGTGTAAACTCAGTGAAGGGATATTTTAATATGTTTGCGCTCTCAAAGTTTTGGTTGTTCTTTTTCTTCTTTTCATCGTTCATCTTTTGTATTTTTGTTATAAACCTATTATGACAAAGTGGTAATCAGCAGTAATTGTCGTTTCACCCATGATACTCTGAACATTTCACCTGCAGCCAGGCTACTATTGGACAATGCAGCTGTCTAACACACTGACGTCCATAGGTGCTGTACATTTTCATCTATTTTTCTCTACATGGGAACATAATTTACTTAACTGATGTTGTGCTACTGAAGGAGACACAAACTATTGATTAAGACCATTAACTCCTAGGCTAATTTACCCATAGACTTCCACTCAGAGTTTATTTTGCAACATACTGGCTATTCATGTATTTTCACTTCCTATTTGGCTTCAGTAAGACTACGCATTGTACTATATGATTTCAACTCATACAGACCCATTTTGCTCACAGATCTTTCTCTGGGGCTTTTTTTTTTCATAGATTTGAACATTTGAATCCCACCTTGTTCCCAATCTTCTTAAACTATTTCAATTGTTTTTTTTGTTTTTTACAGAGCTTTTCAAATTCTTATAGTTTAACCAACAAAATACACCATGTATACTGAAGGGATACTGGATTAAAGGAAGGCACAAATCTACTTTGTTTCCTTTTAGCATGTACAGCCTGTCTGTTTATTGTTTCCATCACCTGGTCACATCTAAGGGTGCATTCACATAGCTGTTGTTTAGTGTGGTTGAAGCGAATCCTGGATCATTTATGCCCCAGGTGCGGTTCATTTGGGTTGGTGTGAGCAGTCAGTTCATCACTGGCGGGAACTCTCACAGCCATAGCCTCGTGAACCAGAAGAAAAGAACCAGATTGAACTGAAAACAGCGCATCCTCCTCTGGGAGGTCCCAACTCACTCTCTCCTCTGCAGGTAAACTAGCACATTTAGCCATGCATCATCACCCTGGAGCACCACAAAGCCAATGACTTGCCACAGACTCACCAATGTTTCTCAGCTAAATGCAGGGGGCACTGGTCTGCCAAATAACCGTAGCAAGTCATGGGCTTCATGGCGTTACAGGATGATGCAGAGGAAAAGTCGGGACCTCCCAGACTCTGTGGCTGGATGCTGTTCATAGCATGATTCATATGACTCAGTTTCATCTACCTCCACCTGTGGATGAGAACACTGAGGTTGTAACATATTCACTAGACCTGTTCACTATACACCTACAAGTTTTCAGGATGCTCCTCCAGTACTTCTTGGACAACTGCAGGTACTGCATGATATAGAAAGGGCAATTTATTTGCCATTTTTACTCATCTACATGTCTGACCAATAACTGAACTGAATTTCTGTGCACATGACTTTTGTTTACAATGTATAGTTTTTGAGATATGCCTTTGTGAACGGGAACCAAACCAGCTGAAAGATAAAAGAATGTATCCAACTTCCATCAGGGGTGGTTTAACAAACACACTATCAAGTGTGAATGTACTCGATACTACTTTTTTTTTTTTAGAGAGAGAAGATATAAACTGCCATTGCCTTTTATACACTAGACCATTAAGGCACATCCTATGTATGTGGTGACCCATGTGGTGCTAGAGGAAGCACATTTGTATCGGCCCCTCGTTCACACAGATTAGTTGTGAACAGGTGGTGAAGTTTTCATCTGTTCCCCCACACCACTGCTAGCCTCTACCCCCCCACAGAGAATATGTCACATTTCTTTCAGGTCTCACTACACACTGTTATGCTAATGTACCGCCAGCAGCAATGTGTCAGTAAATGAATATAGTTGTCAAGCTCAAAGTGTGATAAGAGCAAACAATGAGATAGATGGAGACAGAAAACAGGAGTATGACATCTCCGGAGCTGGATTGTACACATACACGGGTAATTAAATGTCAACAACAAGGGAAAAAATGAATTCCAACTTGAGTGGGGTCGAAAGCCCATAAAAAGTGGGCCACACCAGGGTCTTGCTGGTGACGCTGGTGAGTGTGAGATCAGTCTGTACAGGCTGGGGAACTTTAGGCTTATGTTTTCATGTTTGACATTCCCAAGAAATGCAGTTTTTATGTTATAAGTTCACAAAGCCAAGCCCAAGCTGCAGTAACTCAAGCGATGTCGCCCAACATTACTGCCAGAGCCACAAAGCATATTTTTAAACTGTCATGTACAGCTGATGAAGTGACCATGTTCTGAACAAAGTGTGAGTTTAACGCAATAAACTTTTCTCTCAAAGCAACTTTTTTTTTGATTGTAGTTTTAGATTGACCCTAATGTATTTTAAAACCAAGTGAGTAGGTTTGGAAAGCTCTGAGTTTGCGGACCTTGAGGGTATGAAACTTATTCACCACACAAACAACCGAAATAAAAGGGTTTGAAATTGGAGTTTAGGAAAAAAATACAGCAGACAGAGGAGTGCTGGGATGACAAGCAGGCATGTGTCTTCTTGAACCACTCACTATATGAGTGTACTGCAGCTGCAAGCACACAGAGGGTTATCTGCATCTGATGCTGTCTGCTGGACTCAGATGGATTGCACATCCCAGGAGGATTTTTTTTTTTTTTTTCCCTACATAGGCAGGATGGTGACACCTCAGAATGTTTGATGGATTAGGTGGCTGTGCCTGCTGTGACAAACAAGAGTCGAGGAGGACAGTCATGATATGACTGATCTCTGGGGTATCTGCCTATCAAGCAACTGAGTTGGTTACTTTATTCTGCTGATGCATTCTGCACCACAGTAGGCCATGGGGCAGGATAGTGGATTAAGGGAGAGGCCACTTACAAGAAAACGGCAGCTCCCATTTAGCTTATACCTCATTCAAAATAATGTATAAAATTGTATTTATTTAAAAGAAAAGGAAAAAAAAAAATCTCGTCTGGTCATGTATGCACAAATGGTAACCACAGGAGACATCCATAGTCATGGTCATAAATCAATGTATAAATTATAAAGGAATTACAGACAGACAGCTCCCTTCACAAACCACCTGATTTACATTTCATAGCAGTTATCCATTTCAGATGAGGGAAGAAATGTCACACAGTGTGTCCCATTAAAGTGATTGTAAAGCAATCTGGAATTAGTTTCTCTCCACTGTTTTGTTCAGGAGTTTTTAAGCGTGTTAAATGGCTCGATGATGCACTGGGGCCATCGTTAGCATAACTCCTCCTTAAACGCTGTAGTTTAAGGAGAAACTAATTGTTTAGCACTGAGCAATTTTTTTATTCATTCAAATGTGGCCAGGTGGTTAGCAACACATTTTCCTGTGTGGTGACAAAGTCAGTCACTTTACATGCAATTTAAATAGATCCACTCCACCTCCAGAAAAGAACATTATGTTCTGTCATAGCAATAATGCTACTTATTATTAAAAGAAGTCTTCACTGATTTGCATGTGGCTTTGTATTGCTGGAATAGCAGTAGTATTGTTTTTATAAGATTGTGCTTCCCTCCCTCAGTTTTCCACTGAGTTGTCAAAAATCTGTTTTTTTTTTGCTTCAAATATTATTTCACATTTCTGTGATCCAGTTTTAATAGTCATTTATCTTTCCAATGTTGAAATATTCCTTTAACATCCATCCAATCAGGGTCAGAACGCATTGAGTAGGACTGTGCACTCACGTAATTAGTAGGAACAGAATTATGTTTTTAATGAGTCTAATTGTAAATATCAGGCTGTCTGCCTGTGTGTGCATGTGTGTGTGTGTAAGAGGAGCTTGAGTAAATCAACTTTCCTTGTGCTGAAAAAAGTTTGAATCATTGAAAAAAGTTTGAATCATTAAAAAAAAGAGAAATCATATGATGGTGGCTGCAAATAAATTAACACATACTTGCTGATTTGAATAAAAAGTATTTAAACCACTGCTGTTCAGAAGATGTCAGCTAAGGTCTCACATCCATCCTGAACAGGGTCTAAATCACTCAACCTTATGTTTGCACTGTTCTCTCAATAAGGAATGTTCCTACGTTACTAAGGAAGTTAAATTGGTTTCCTTAACAATGAGCTTCGTAATTGCATGACCTCCACTTTTACACTGTGCTCTAAAATAAATGACTATATTTGGCCAATCTAATCCTAAATAACAACCGTGTTCTAATGTATCATTATGGCCCAAGTTCCTGTACTTTGCTGGTGATTTTCCGCCTCAGAACAAACCTTGTGCACCACAGTGGTTGGAATAACACAGCTACGATTATTCTGAGGCAGTCCAGGCAGTGAAATGCAATTTGGCATGAAATGATGTTGCATTTCTGGCTGCTCAGACCACATAATGTCTTTCATTATAGTTGCATTTAAAGTGCTTCCTTTTTGACAGAAAAGGGAAAAGAAAAGTTGTTCCTACTGCTATACTACTTGGAGATGTAATGTAAAGAGGTGCCACAAAATTGTGTTAGCCTATACGTTTATTTTACCAATCAGCCTTTACTGCCAGCAGCCTACTTGAGAGCATTGCTAATGAAGCCCAGTAAAGCCCAGATTCATCATCCTTAATATAACTAACTGATCTGAGGCACAAAACTTTGACTGTACTAATGCTGATGCAAATCTGCAACTGCACAGTAATCTGAAGCACCAAGAACTGTTCTCCACAATATTTCCCCTCTATTCTGGCCATTTCAGTGTGTTTTAACTCTTACTGTATATTGTGTTGTTTTTACTATTGTAGTTTTTGTTACGTGTGTTTTATCATTTTATTGCAAGACAAAAGCAAAAGAAGATGAAATTCAAAAGATGAAATTGTAGACTTTGTTATTCAGTATCTTCTATCAACATTTTAGCTTTAATCAAGTATATGTTCCTTTAAATGTCACTTATATATACAACCTAATAATAACCAAGAGCTATTTTCCAATGATCTTGTTGGATTTCTAGAGGCTACTTTGCCCTCGAATCCTCCTTGAGATTTTTGACGATTCAACTTCCTCTCTGGTTCAACACTGAAGATGGAGGTGATGGTGGTGAGAAGTCAAGTCAATTTTATTTATATAGCCCAACATCGCAAACACAATTTGCTGTTGTAAGGGCTTTACAGTCTGCACAGCAATTGACACCCTCTATCCTTAGACCCTCACATTGAGTGAGGGAAACTCAAAAAACCTCAGCTACTCCAGACACCAGTCATACGGTGACAAGATACTCCCTTGTAGCTTGTGTAAACCAGGAATATATAAATATGTGGAAGCTTATTGAGCTCCAAGAGCCAAGAAACTTACATACAGAGTTTATCAAGTTAAAAGCTCCACATTTATTGGGGGAAATACTAAAGAGAAATAGTTTTAATACACATTGCGATCGATATGTGTAAAATTGAACCTGTCTAACCAATCAGCAAATACTTTTGTATGTATCATTTTTATGATGTAATGTTTGTTTTGCAATTGCAAAAGGCCAATATGACACTTTACCACTAGATACCTGAATAAGCAAAGTAGTGCTTAAGGGTTATTCTCTGTAACCTCAATTAATGTTCGACACTTTCTGCTTTGTTCTTCCTCCCTGACTTATGTTACTTCTCAATGTTGTTGCCTCCAGCTTCAAACCCTTAACTTCTAATTAAATTGCCGTCATGATAACGGGTCATTTTTTATTTATTTCTGGTGACAGATTAATAACATTGACTGAGCAGCACAAAGAAGGATAATTTAGCCCATCTGT
The DNA here is from genome assembly GCF_019176455.1 of Solea senegalensis. Taxonomy (NCBI): domain Eukaryota; kingdom Metazoa; phylum Chordata; class Actinopteri; order Pleuronectiformes; family Soleidae; genus Solea; species Solea senegalensis. The sequence goes on from NC_058035.1 coordinate 15,545,451, forward strand.
CTGCTGAACTTGATTTGATGAATGCGTTTTGGTCGCCGGCTGTTATTGAAACATGGCTCACTTTTTCAGAAGTCAGCAACTGAAGTGAAAGTTTGTAATTCTATAATCCAACCAATTCATATCCCTCTGTTATAAATGATATTGAGACGTGTCCACGTTCTGTACACATTTACAATTTTTTAGTGTTTCCAGTACCACTGTAGTCAGAGGTCTTGATCTACCTGGTCTACCTGGTCTTAATTTGCTCTAACGGTATCACTAATGGTGACAAAATGTATTTATGCATGTCTGTTATACAAGTGAAAAACATTTCTCATAATGGTGTCTGAATTGTGACTTTATGGTCTGTACATTCCCTGCATTGGTCTTCAATTTGAAATTAAAAGGCATGTATTTCGTCAATGTCACCGCTGGGTCACGCTACGACACAAATATTACCCACAGTGATGACAAAACACTTGGACTGGGTGGCACAGGAAGTTATTAGCTTGGACGTGAGGGTTCAGCTCTGTGAACCATGAGGCATAATTTGTCTGATTAATGTGTCAAGGGAACTTATGAATATTCAAACTTTCCACCTGACTGACTGTGAAGAGTCAGAAAGTGCCAAGGGATAAAACTAGATGAGCTAGAATCGCCTGGGGAGTGATTTAAATGCTGTACACAATTTAATAGAAATAGTGGCTGTTGTAATTTCATTCAAGTTTGCTCACAATTAATGAATATAAATAAGAAAGTGTGTTCAACACATGCCGGTATAGATCTGGGAGATATGGTCAAATAGATTATCACGGTCAAAAGGTTCAAAGATCATTGTTGGGAATTATTGCAAAAGACGTCTTCAGGTTTTTTTAAGAAAACTATAATTGTGGTTTAGAATTGCTTTATTTGCAGAAAACAAACAAAAAAATACCTAGAAAATAGTGTTAGATTGCAGAAATCTGAGGTAGAAATATTTAGAATTATCACACATCGCTATATCAATGTGTTTCATAATTAAAGCAAATAATACTGAACATATAAGACAAAAGAATAATAATAAATTATTGCCCAGCCCCTTTACACAAGCCAAGAGGCAGAAAAGCACAAGAAAATGACACCACAATTTAGACAAATACCATGAAAAAGTAAGACTGGCAGTAAGCTAAATATGATAAGCATACAAAGTAAGAATTATGACAAGATAATAAGATTTAAAAAGCACATACATGAAGGAAGAAAGGCAGTATAAAAAGGCACAAACCAGAGGAAACAAACTGTGATGGAGGACAGAGACCTGCACTAAGAACAAAGAGGTTGATGCAAAGGGGAAGGATCAGGATTATCTGATCAGGAAAACCATTAAAGAGTACAGATTCAGCCCAGAGCTGCTTGACTTTTAACCTGACTGTAATCTCATGATTTTATTGTCAGATAGCATATGAACCGATCGTTTCCCAAGAGACTCGCTGTCTCTGCCTCAGCATCGCATAGTGTCCTGCCCTGGAGACCAGAAAGCAGCTCTCACTCCCTCATGAATATTGATCTGAACCGTAACATGGCAAATCTCCACAGCATTACCATGTTCAAGAGGGTCAAAGGTCACCTGCGCTATCATTGGAAGGCTCTACATGAAATGCTCATTAAATGGTCGATAACAGGATTTTTTTCTGAACAATAAATTCTAATTTCAGATTTCACACATTATACGGTCCTAAGCAAAAACACCAGGACAGATAAACAACTTTGATCGTCGGGGCTTCACCACATTAAATTTCACATACAAATAATAAAGATGTGCCAACAGTCGAGACACAGCTTTATATGAGTAATTTGACAAAGAAGTGTGTGGCACAAAAAGCTTTAAATTCAATTACAAACTTGGCTACAAAAATGTTTCTTGTTAAATGTAGTATTCATTCTTAAATTATAGACTCATCTCATATCAAACTACCACTGTGACAGCAGTGATGTGTGAATTAAGCTTTCAAGGGTCACTGTTAATGTGCACTGTCTTTCAAACAGCAACAAACAATTAAAAATGAATTAAGAATCAAGTTGAGCCCAAGTTGTTGTTTGTTTTGCAACCCAAGCCTCAACCAGTTGTCCCCAATTTCGCTGAATTATCCTCACTTTACCTCCCTTTGTCTCAAAACTGATTGCTCTGTAGCCCCCTGCGTGCCATCTTATATTTTAATTGCTAAAGAAGTTGACGCTGCCAACACAAACCCCACGGAGGTTTTTGTTTCACAAGTCACTAATTTCCACTCAGAAAACTGGTTTCAAACATTCACGGCTTGTGTCACGATTCCCCAGTGCACAAACGCACCATTGTAATACAGGGAAAGACTCATAAAAGCGCCAATGTGGAATTTCTATCACCCCAGACTGCATTCAGGAAACAGGAACAACAACAGCTGTCATTTGTGCATGTAGGCAAGTAGTCAAGAGAGTCGTTTAGGGAGTTCTTCATGGGTCAAGGGTCAAGGGGTCAAATTAACAGACAACACGTTTATTTAAACATGACAAGCCAAAATTGAGATTGTAAATTAAATCTGATTGTGCAGCCCTACAGAGTGACTAGGTGTCTTTTTTTTTAACAGGTCACAGTTAGCAGTTTAGCTTTCATGGATGCTCATGGGTGTTTTTTGCCATTAATCCACTTTACCAGTGCTATATATATACTGTATATATAGCTGTTGCATCAGTTGTGACCTAAAATGCATTACCTACAGTGTAGAGTGCAGGAATACCACTGACTGAAACACAGCTATATAGAGAAATGCTGAGAGAGTGGTGAGGAGGTGTTTAACCAGGACTGTGTGAACTCGTTTGGCAATGGTTTAAATGCCACAGACATGTGTTTTATTATTTAGACATTAGAAAGTACAGCTTTAATGATGACTTTTCTCATTTTCATCTTCAGGAGGTGAGTGATCCAGACATCATGGAGCTTGTTCACAGCTCTCTAGGCCGGATGACCATCATTCGTCAGATCTTCCCATTGTGGAGGGACACAAACGTTCGCTGCATGAGGAACAATCACCGCATCTCCTCCCTGCTCTGTGACCCACAGGAAGGCTATCTGCAATCGCTGGAGGTAAACCAAAAAAAAAGGCCTTAAACTGTATGCTAATGAAATAATATGTGGTGCTGTTAGATGTGATCAAACGTCCTTTAAAGGAATTAATTTATGTATTTGGACTCATTAGGATCCACCCCTCTTTGCAGTGCTAAAATGTTTGTCAGGTACAAAAACATTACTTTTCAAATAAAAAATAGTTTTTAATCCCATCCATTCGTCCAATTAATATATTAAAAAAAAAAAAAAAATCATCTAATATATAAATATCCAAAGAAAATGTCCAGTCCACTTAAAATTCACTCTAGAAAAAGAAATTATCCATTGGACACGTGAAAGCCTCTGACTGAGCGCTGAGGATGGAGAATATGCAACATGCAAGTAATATGATGGATGAGGTTGCATTGAGCATTAGCCTAACAAGGTTCTTCTTTGTTGTTTTCCAAAGCGTTTCTGCTCGACTTTGAGCTTTAGGAACAGCCAGAAAGCTTCTCAAGCAGCTGCAGCCAACAAGAGAGATACTTCTTATCAGGCAGAGTGATAACTAGAATACTAGAAATAAAAGAAAATGTGTTGTGTTTCTTGTGTACAGTCAAGCACTGAAGGTTATGTCCATGACTCTCATGGATCACACACTTTACATGATATAATATGCATACAGCTATAGGACATCTTCTAAGTGCCACGTGAATATAAATATTAAGTGAATGCATGCAACTGAATATAGATTCAATTCCTAAGGTAGCATAATTATGGTGAACAAGAGTGTGCATGAATCTAATTATGACTGCAGCTCTATGTCGCTGGGGAATAAAGTAAAATATAACAGTAAAAATACGTTAATAAATGTGTGTCTTTATCTAAGTGCAGAATCACTTACTGTATACAACGTATAATGCTAAGGAAAAATATTACATTATGTGTTAAATACATAATGAGAAATGTTTCTATAGCAGGAAAAAAACAGTGTATTCTTCACAGTTTGTGTTTATGATTTGTCTGAACCTAAAATTATGATGATAAATGGCAGCCCATGGCCAAGTGGAAAGGAATTAGGCTTGTATCCGAGGGTTGCCAGCTCAAATGTCAGGATGGCTCAAGGGCTGGGGAGCCCCTGAGCAAAGTACCCAACCCCTGTTTCTCCCTGGGCACAGATAAGTGCTGCCTACTGCTGGTTTTTAAATATGATGAGTTAAATGCAGATTTGAATTCCAGATTAGATACACCGTTTCAGCACCATTACAGCTTTGGTATTTCTGTAACACAATGCCATTGCCTTGTTTGGACGTTCCCAGGCACCTCCCTCTTTCTACCACTTATTATTTTCTTTTCAAAGTTATTACCTTCCATTCAAAATAATAAGTAGCAAATAAGTAAATACAGAAGGTCGTAATCAGAGGGTAGTTTGTTCAGTTCCTGGCTCCCCCAGTCCATATGCAGAAGTTATCTTAGGCGAATTAATGAACTCCAAATTGGCCGTGCAGCCTTTGCCGGCAGTATATGAATGATGTGTAATAGAAAAGTGCAGCATATGGATACATTCTATGAATGAATGAATGGCAAAGCATACATGACTGGAAATGTGCTTTATAAATACAAACCATTTTCCATTTTACTAGACTTATCTCTTTTGCCCAATCCATCTGGAGTGTAACTGCTGTGCCCCCCTTTGAAACGTTCACTTTCGTTTTTATCCATTCTCTGGACAGATGGCAGAACCATGTGGTGCATGCACCCACAGTTCTTAATAATTCACACGAAAGAGGCTTAAATATAGGGTAGTGGCAGTTACTGCCTTCATCTGAATGGTTAATTCATTAGAATCTAACAAAGGGGAGAACACATTGCTTTAGTTCTTGTAACAAACTTTGATTTGACCTGCAGAAATCACCGCAAAATGACCTTTCACACCATTAAGAGGGTTGGACTTAAGTCCAAATGTGTCAGACAGTGAATACCTGGAGTGGCAGCCTGTATTGCTTCCATAGGTCCTCTTCAGTGGGAGGATTTTACTTGAATTGACCCAGAGGTTCGATCAGATCCACTGTCACTCCAACACAGCTGCATTATTTATGACAGAATGCGCTGCAGTTGGAGCACAACAACTGAGCTGATGGCAGCTCTGAAACTCATTAGAAGGACAATGATTGAACTGGAAATAATTAGTTTTCTGCCTTTATTTTCACTCACACATCAAAACTCTATAATCACTCTTTCATGATATTACAGTGGTTTGTTTTTCTACCATTTCAGAGACTTAATAATTGGTTCAAGCCCACGATTGTTATTGTATACGTGTAAACACATGGACAAACAGAGCAGAGTTGCCACTGTGTCAAAACTGTGTTTTCATCTTGCCAACGGAAGGCGGCCATGACAGTGACAGATAAAAAAGGAAAAGAAAAAGGTTGACAGTCATCCTAAAACTTCTGATTCTCACTGCAAGTGAGGAGACAGACTTGTATTTACTTGCAAGATTTCTTTTTCTTTCCATCCAACTTCAAACTAGACAGAAAGACAACTATATTTGTGTCATTACGTCATGCTCATAGCTTCGCTGTGGATCCGAGTGATACAAAAACTTAAAAAAAAAAAAGTTCTCTTGACAACAATTCGGTTTCAGAGTATAGTGTTCCATATGTGTTGCACAGCACAAAACCCAAGATGCAGCAATAAAAATGGCCTGTTTATTTGTTTTTTCTTTTTTGTTTTCCCACTACAGGTGTCCAACCTCTACCTGTACGACAGTGTTTTGATGCTGGCCAATGCCTTCTACAGGAAACTGGAGGACAGGAAATGGCACAGTATGGCCAGCCTTAACTGCATTAGGAAGTCCACTAAGCCATGGAATGGTGGATGGTCTATGCTGGACACAATCCAAAAGGTACCTACGGTTGACCTCTTTCTTTTTCTGTAACCTTCTCCATCGTATTATTGAAACAATGGCTGCATTGAAAGCGGATTTTTCACTTTGCAGCAGCAAAACACTATTTATGTTTCTCTTGGTAGTACTATTATATCATTCAATTAAACATTTACGGAATACTTTGCATAAATCCTGTGGTATGATTAGTGATGAAAACTCCGCCTCAAGTTTAAAAGTTCAAATGTCTCTTGTATGAATTATCAATGCTTGTGAGAGGAAAGTTGGTGAGATCAATGAATGATGTATTGTGCATGCATTTGCATTTACTAATGAATGCTTGGAGGAGGAAAAAGTAAATAAAAACAGGAAGTAAACTGTCTGGTTGGTGTTGCTACAGGGACGCATCAGTGGACTAACAGGACAGATGGACTTCCGCGCTGAAGGCTCAAACTCACATGTTCAGTTTGAGATTCTGGGAACCAGCTACAGTGAGACATTTGGGAAAGATGTGAAAAGGGTAAGAATATTTCACATTTCTGCTCGTCTTTTTTGGCTCTCATGGTGCGAGATACAAGCAAAAACAATAATCTTATGTGTCAAGAGTTTTTTTAGAACCACATAGCTGCTGTACATACAGGCATAATGTATACTTAACAGCATAGTGCCATTTCATGTGTTATTTCACAAAGCAGCTGCGGTGTGTACCCGTTCTATACTGTCTGTATACTGAAGGAGCGCTGTGATAGAGGATGTGATTTTGCAAAGAATTACGTAACTGTGTTTTTTTTCTGTAGGTGGTCGGGAAACAGCAGGTATTGTGAAAGCACTGATGAAAATGGCTTTACTTAGACATTGTCTAAGTGTGACCACTTACTGTGAGAGTAGAGAAATAAATGTGAAAAAATGAACAGTATCTCGTTAGCTCAAGGCCCCCTGCAATTCTCTTCAGTTTAAGTGCCCATTTTAGTCTTCAGGATTGATGACCGTTGGTGTTTTTTTCTTCCCTAATAGTTATTTTTTTCAAACCTGTTGTCAAGTAGATGCAGTACATCTCAAGTTTACCTCATTTACAAACAGGGAAGAGCATGGCCCTATGGTAGGCACTATCAGAATTTAAGTCTGACATAAGGTGTAGGACTGTAAGGTCTGATCCCTGATTACTGGGAGTTTAACAGTTTCTACTGGTGTGTCAGGTATGATGGTGCCCTCTACTGGAGCTCCAGATTTAACCACATCTCACAACTCTACCCTTCCATTCCACCGTATCACCCATCTTGGATTGTAAACTGTCATCTAGCACAGAGTTAAAAAACATATTTTATTAGTTGCCTCTAATTGTACATGACAATATTTTGAGTTTGCATACCAGGGTTTGTTTTAACATGCATACTAGCTGTGGTAATGTGTTGAGAACCGACTGTTTCATGTTGTGCTCATGTTGAGTAAGCGGTGGAACCTGTTTGAGCTCTGAGTGTCGCAGAGCTGAAGTGAGAGATGGAGGTTGTTATTCGTGCTCTCCTCTCTGAGCTGTAATTTGTTTGTTGCTGTGGATGTCCTGATTCAGTCAGGGACTTCTTGCAGAATGAAGAGAAATTGCGTTTCTTGGCAATCTATGTAGAGCAGGACTGACCAGAAGCGGTAATGAAGATTTAATCACCACTTAGCCTAACTGAAATCATGACGCCAATTCATCATAATGTGGCCATTAACATTAGCTAGCAGAAGAGAGATAGACCCTGTGTTTACTCACATATAATATAGACAGGTAACAAATAAAAGAAAGATCCAACCTGTACAGTCTTAAGTGTTACATCATCACATTCTGCGAGAACACATCTTCAGCTTCTTACTATTGAATCTCCCAATAGTATATTGAGGACCAAAGCACAGCACGTTAAATAACCACTTCTGTGATATGGATATTAGTGCATTCTTTGTTTGTTTTTTCCTCTAATTTGCCACAGACCCATTTCCATCCGCCAGCCGAGTCACAAAATGATACAAAACTTTAATAATGGATCTTTACAAGCTTGCCTTGTACCCACTGATTTGGACCTGCAGACACTAACAGCCAGGCAAAAAGAGAACAGAGGCCAGGGAGCACATGAACATGTGGGGGCTTGTATCTCAAAATCATTAGAGGGGGAAAAGGAACAGCAAAGCCGGATAATGGATGCCAAACACATTTGGTGTTGTTGTTCGTTGCGTGGCATGTCTGCCTGTGTGTCTCCTCACGAACTTGACAGAACCATTTACTGGGAGAAAATGTTCAGATTCTTGTCCCTCATCTCTCTGTTTCTCTATAACAAAATACATTAACCATGTTCTCTGTCATGTGTTGTGAAAAAACATGCACCGTAAAGAAATGACAGCGAGTACATGCTTCCCTGATCATTGTTGTGCTTTGTTTTTTCGAATGGTGTCTGACTGTGATTGCACATCCTGCTCTACCCCCTGACCCACATCCTCCCCTTAGAGCCTCCTCATTTTGTTTCTTTCGCCGCTCTCTTTTTTTTTTTCTTTTCCCCTTACGCCATCTTCTTCTGCTCACTTCTCCTCTTCCCCCGAGCCTTCCTCCTCATTTTTCAGCACTGGTTTCCTCCCTCTCCATCATCGTTTATCTGCATTCAGTCCATTTTCTCCCCAGCCTGATGGCTCTTAGATGAGGCGTCTTTCTGTTTAGAAACTGTAATGAAGACTGAAATACTATTTCCTGGATGGCTACTGTGAGTTTTCTCCACCATCCGGTGATGCTACAGAGTGATCAATGTTGCTGTTGTTGTTTTGGTTCCCCAGTTTGCTCTTATTGATGTGTCAGTTCGTATCTAGGCAGATATTGCTAATGACTTCCAGCTTGCGCAAAGATCTTTATTGAGAAAAGTCAATTCATTTAAATGTAATTGTTCCTCCAAGCCAAACATTTGTGAATGCATCATGCAGTAATTATCTCTGAACATGTCCTCCATCACAAGATTGGCAATATTATATATTATTGTGTTGGTTTTTTTTATATAGGATAAATATTCCCCGAGTGCTGCACGTCTGCTTGTGAAGCTCAGAATTCTCAAAATCACAATACATCAAAGTAGATTTTTTCTTTGTAAAACTAAATGTTATATACAGCACACCGTGATACACTAATGACATCCATTAGGGTTTTTTAAAGCATCTGCTTTTAAAGCATCTGTCGGATAATAAGTCATAAGACATGTGACACATGTGACTTTGCCATCATGGTCTTAAAGATACAAGCAATAAAATCAGCCACATAAGTTTATTTTTCCCCTAGATTTTGTGGTGATCCATTCATCTCACATGTACACACAGCAGTACACGTGCTACCAGTGCCAATGTTTCTCCTGAATCGAACCAAATCCATACTTTCAAAAACCAGGCCAAACATTGATCTATGTATCAACAGAGCCAGCTCACATATGGTTTTCTGGCACAAGAAATGATTCAAGTGATGATGGTGATGTTTTTCATTCACATGAGCTCCATGTGTCACATAACATACATATAAGACTGCAGTTGTTGATAGCTCATATTTGTCCCATTCCAAAATGCAATTTCTCCTGACTTGTCAAGCTGAAGTTTTATTAAACAGTCTCTAAAGGACACTCCCTCCCTTGCCAACAATAGATCCTGAGGGAGTTGATGGGCCAGTTGATCCAGTGATTAATTTACCGGGCATTGATGTATAGCTTTTGGCTTCACAGCGGCCACCTGTTGTTTTACCAGTTGGACCAGAAAATAACATTTCTACATCCTGCATTAAATGAACACAGAAAAGGCAGGCATGACCACTCCCATGTTCAAGCTTGTGTCTGTCACAGAGGTGAACAGAACTGAATAGCCAACATTACATTGGTCATGTCTGCCCATTAGATTTTCAATAAACATGTAATTGTGATTATTTTTGACTGGAATTGCAATCGCGATATGATTCACAATATCAGAGGAATGGTCATTTTTACATCATTATTCTCATTTTCATTTCGAAAAACATATTTAAAGTGATTTCTGTGGGATATGTGTGCAGGTCTGTGTGAAACAAAGATGTTCCCTTCAGTCTGCAGCATAAGATGTGCATAGATCAAGACAATAATTCATCTAAAATTATATATTAACACACAATTTGGCTTTCAATTAATTATTCAGCCCCACTGCCCGTCACTGACATAGGACATCAACGCCACCGCATTGGAGCAAACATTACAGGCCTGTAAACACATGCAAGTAGTGTGTCAATGAAAAATTGTAACATTAACAAATGTAATTTTGGCGTCCTGGCCTCTCTTCAGGCCAGACACTAGTTAAAAGTAAAACAAAGCTTAAACTAAGACATCAGACACATGTTTCCTAAGTCTGAAAAGCCGTTTACTGCTCAGTTATAAGCATGTGCACGGTGTATCTGGTTTCCCACTGGAGTTCCCTGTGCTTCTTTGCTCTTATCATGTCTTGCGTATTATTTTTGTGTGCACATGTTTGGAGACAAATTAAACACTTGTACATTCGCACGGATTATTTTTTTTATCGGAACCGGCCTCTATATGATTTTCATATTTAATTAAACCGGCGACTGTAGCAGTGCCAGATACCTTGATTTTGGAACTCCTTTGTTGCCAGTCGACGTCATTAAAACAAGCAAAGGGCTTAAAACTCCTTTTATCACTTCCATATCAGCTGTAACGCAATAAACTGGTGAATGTATGTGACTAAATTACAGCAATAATGTTATTTTGTAACATACAACAATGTATTGAGCTGTAAATATGTTTCCTTTTTCTCAGAAGAGTTAACTCTAATTGTTCAACTGACAGGATCCAGTCATACTTGTTCTGATTGGCAGTATCGCTCCACATCCCTCAAGAAAAAAAGAAACCCAACAACCTCATGACGTTCATTAAATGCACAGCATCACCCTGTGCCACCTGCTCATTGTTTTTCTCAACACATGAGATGGAGTAAGCAAAATTCATTAGTTCATAAGTGGAGGTGATGAGCTGAAAACAGAACTGATATGTTCGCAGGAGTGGAAAGCTTAAATCCCTCTGCGTTTCAAATGCTACTTGTGAGACTGTTCAATGATATTTCATCTGGATCTGCAGAAAAGCAGCAGACATTACAGTCTTTTTGTTTAGCGCCTGCGTACAGTCTTTTTGAATCATGACAATTTAGTCTCAAACAGACAAGAGGATGGAGCATAACTCTGACTCTTGTTTACTGCACCGATCCATATAAAATGACACAGATATTCTTCAAGGTAACACAGAAAAGGCATGGGGAAAGGAAAAAAAAACCCGAGCGTAGTCATTTAGCACTTTCATTTCACAGTATTTTTCTATTAAATTGAGTGATGTCACTTCGATAGAAGAATGAAGCCACCTCATCCAATATCATTCTCTTGTGTTTCTTTTCCTTTTCGCAAATTTCTTTTGCCCCTCAACTCAATTTTTCAAGACTTTATTCTGTTACTGTGTCTAATATAGTGCTACGGAACGCCATTCCTGCCGCTTGTATCTGTAGAGCACTTGACTAGTGCAGGGCTGGCCAGCTCTCTTCTCTAGTATTTCAGGACAGATGTCTCTTTTTTGACAAATTTAAAGGGCAAGCTCATTTATAATACCATCTGTCACCAATCTAGCCTACAACATACAGGACAGTATGTACTACTCAGTATGTGGCACTCTACGCAGACACAGTAAAATATATAGCCGATATAGTTAAATATACATTTGGTAAGAATAATAGTGGTCTTCTGGGAAATTCCAATAGCACCTGGTACACTTCAAACACTTTTGCTGCATCTCCTTTCTCCTCTATCCTTTTCCATTCTTGCTCTAATGTCACTGTCAAATAAAGCAAAAATACAAAGATAGTACATTTTTCTGACACATGCAGAGACACCATGACTTAAGCAGTAAACGGGGTAGAAAGTTATGATGCAGCATACAATATACTGAGCACACGCACATGTCAATAGAGTTATGTGGCAGACAAAGCAGTGTGGGTCAATAAGAGACTTGGCAGCATGATGGGCTCGTCGATATGGAAGCAAGTGATGGACTGAGCTGGCAGAAGGGGGAAAAAGGCAGAATAGCTGCAACTGCACTCAAACTATAGTTCTGCATCTATAATGACGCAGTTTAACTGGTTGCATGAAAGAGAACCCGGTCCTTCCTGTGATTTGCAGGAGATACTGTAATTGAGCAGTTGTGCTGCAATGAATCCCGGGCTATTTCCTTTCCATCCCATTGTCATTTTCAAACAGTAATTGGCATTTATTCTGCCCCATTACAGATCATTATTTTGGGGTATTAAGCGTCATAACCATCACTGTAATTGCAGCCTTGCTGTTTGTGTGACTTTTGAAACTGGATGTTCTACAATCCTTAGTGGAGATTAGAAGCAAGTTAATGTGTGATGTCACTTGAAGTGCACTTTATGGGCACTCTTGGTGACAGATTGCTCTGTGTATTTACAGATGTATCTAATCCTAAAATCCTAAATAAGCTAAGATTTGGCATTTGTGTGTCCTCTAAAGACACAGTTGATGTTAGCACACAAGACCCAGGTTTGCGACCCGGTCGGAACAAGGGCCATTCTGCATGGAGTTTGCATGTTGTCCTCATGTCTCCGGGTTCTCCGGTGTCCTCGCACAGTCCAAAGACATGCAGATTTGGGGATTAGACAAATTGGACACTTTAAATTGACCGTGAGAGTGCAGGTTGTTTGTCTCTATATGTGACCCTGTGATGGACTGGTAAACTGTCTAGGGTGTCAGCTGAGACTGGCACCAGTGTCCCCCATGACCCTCATGTGGAGGATAAAGTGGTAGAAGATGAGTGAGTGAGTGAGTGAGTGAGTGTCCTCTAAAGGGCAGTGTAGCTATTCTCTTTGGTAGTCACATATTTGGTTTTCATTATTATTTTTGTAAGATATTAGTTTGTTAGATGATATTAAATCTGTTTACAATATAACATTTAAATGCTTATTCATTGACAAGTTACACCTTTAAAGGTAATCAAAGACCAGACAAGTGTGTCCAGTCAAGTGTTCATTCATATGCAGGTGGTGTGGCTTTTATTTGTGACCTTGTCCCAGTGGTGTGTTGATGTGCAAAGCTCTGTGAAGTAGAAGTGTTCCTCTTTAGTGTTCTTCAGTTTACAGAGCAGAGATTGCTCTGTTGTTGTTGTTGTTTTTTTTTCACTGAGGACGAAGTTGCTCATGGAGAAAATAGCCGTGAAGCAGGGAACTGACGTTGTGCCTCCCCACACACACTCAAACACACAAACAGGCCCAGCTGCACATATTGATATGAAGATAAAGTAGGCAAGCTTGGTTGTGCAGCACTACTCTACCTAACTATACTCATTACCCACATACTGTAGACTCAAGGTTTACTGCCAACAACAAACTCATTTTCTATTTTTTTTTATTTTTTCTGAGCTGTATACAGTGCAGAAACCCCTTTGCTTCTCAGCACACAAAGGTAAGTAAACACATACTGTGTAACTCCATATTATATTTACAATCAGTGGCTCCAGGAACAACTAATTACCATATCACTGACATGCACACTGTGCTTAGATAAAGACCCTTAGGAGTTCTTTTTCATGAGTAACATCCTGCACAAGGAGAACATGCTTATACACACCCACACAAGCTGGCAGGTTCTAAACACGATTCACTATCAGTCTGCATTGAAGCTATGCATAGCAACGCTGTGGAACTCTTAACTCGTTTTATTATTTGGAGGCCTACTCACCAGTGGGTTTGTGAGGAACAAAAGACTTTGCACTTATTTATTTATTACTTTTTCTCCCTCTTTCATCGCCGCACAAGCCTCTGTTTCATTCACAGTTGAAGGCCTTTGTTGCTGCACAGCATATCAGCAGTATTTGTTCACTCCTGATTGTACAGGTGTTTGTAATTTCAAGTTTTCTCGTGATCTTTTGTTCATTTTGTGTTTCTCATCAATCTCGACTGCAGCCACACAAAACATTACAAAAACACTGAAATTTAACGAGGAGAGAGCGAGAGATAAGCTGCTTGTGTCCAATCAAGTAAAAGTACCTCAGAAATCAATATTTCATGAGCGAGTTCAGAGTTCAAAGTTGCAACATTTGGCTTGTAATGAATCTTGAAGCATAAAAAACATCTCCCTTCCTGGTGAAGTGTTTGATCTCTGGCACAAAGTTCCACCTCATAATGAACTGTTCATCCAAAATCATCTTCTTGAGACTCAAGAGTCATTCAGTGATCTTGGTGAAGATGAGTCATGGGAGCTGCTAATTCAACAGGAAGTTTTCCTCTTGCACCATTTTGAACTAGTGCTGTGACAGCGTGGCAGTAGTAACATACAGCATGCATACTTCATAGAAGCAATGTGTTTACCAGTAGTTTTGGAGCATTTGATAAATGAATGATGTTGTATCTAGTCAAGTGGATCTAATAGAAATGTCAGACTGCATGTAACAAAATGAATGCCTGTTAATCGGAGGGACCCAATGATCCAAAGTGAAAAGCAAGAACAAGTGAGTCATTTAACAAGAGTTTAAGTAGAAAAAAAAAACTGCTTACCTTTTAAAGGCTGCCTGCTTTATAATGTGCATCACTTTTCTGTGGAGTACACTGTGTTTCTATGGGAAACAGTGTCAGGATGAGAACAGAAAGGCCCATTGTTTGACCTTGGGCCACAACCCTTGTCCTGTCAGCTCAAATATCAAATACCACTCAAAATGATGCGTCAGATACTTGAAAGTCCTTGTCCAGCGAGCAGCCCTGATTAAGAATTTAACAAACATCAGCTATGCAACTTAGGACATGGCTCAGAATGTTGACAGTGCGGAAGAGAAAGTTTTAAAAATGAGGGAGACTTTGGAATGAAACAAACTTTAGCCAATGTGTATAGTATATAGATAAACTGGGGTATATTATTATGGCAATATTTCAAACTATAATTCAATAATTCCAGAACAACCTTCCAGTATATTTAAAATTTAATGATCCAAGATATAACTAGACTTATGCATCTACTCTAGCCTCCATTTTCAGCCTTGGAGAAATATCGCCTGTGACAGGAGAATTTAACCAATCACAGTTCAGAGAGAGAGGGTGATTCTTTCGACTGGTCTACTAAGCATCTCCCCGCAGCTCTGTTCTATAGCATTGGTAGCAAACCTATATTGCAAAGCGAGTGGAAGAAAGAAAAAAAAAACTGTTTGATATAGAAATGTCTGTGAGAGTGTGCGATGAGAAGATTGCCTCAGGTCATCTTTCCTGTATGAGGTGTGTGCCTTTGTGAATGTTCATCTGGTATAAGGAGCTCAGGACAGAGAGCCGTGATCCCAGAATATTACCATTTACGACCTTGGAATGAAGCTAAATCCATACCACTATGTTCTCATTCAAAAACAGTGTTTTCACAATATCCGCATCCAGATGAGCAAATAAGCTCTGTTTCAGAACTAATCTGCGCCCATACTAAAACATTTATCACATGGCCAGTCATGTTAGGGCATTAACAGAAAAGCTGACGCGTCGACGTCAGTGGCACAAGTCGACCTGTCGTGTGAGGAGTCGACAAGTGGCGTGTTTGTTTTCCCTCGCTCTGTGTGTGCGCTTGTGTACACAATGCAATCTCTCTGTGTGATCCCTCTGATTTAATTGAGAGTTTAGTACCCAGTGGGGGTGTGTACCCAGGGGTGGAGGCAACGCCGTCGAGTCCATCGGCCCTGGGAATAGGTACGATGGGGACACTGAGCCTTGATAGGGGGTTTTGGATGTTTCCTTCCTGTACACATGTAGCCCAGACTAGATCTTAATCACTTTCTGTTGTGCACTTAAAATGACCTGAAAATTCAAGGTATTAGCCTATGTTTGTCTTTGAGAAGTCATGGTTCTCTTTGCTATATTGGCTGTTAATGTCACAGAGAACTTTAATAAAAGTTGCTCATTGTCGTACAGCTGTGTTCCTCCACTGTGTCAACGTGATGACGTCATCAAACGCCTCGACCTCGACTTTATTGACAGATAAGTCGATCCGAAAAAATGAGGAGTCATTAATGCCTTATTTCAGGCACACTGGGCAGGCAGGCTTGTGTATACAGAAGGTTGACTCTCTCCTCTGAAGTTATGTACTTAGTTTCAGAGAGTACTGACCAAAAAAGTTTTTTTTGTTTTAAAAACCGAAAGTGTTTAAATGGAGCTTTTCGCAGGTACTGTATCTGTGTCATTGTTTCCGCAGTTCTCCATTTTTCTCCATCTATGCTGAAATGCAGCCCTGTAGTTTTCAAACTAAAACAGAGCCTGCAGCATTTTTATATTTCTCCCTGTTAAGGGATCTAAAACTCCAGGGTGGTTTGGACGGCAGGCGTACCTGGAGCAGAATTTATGCTTATTTTTAATCTAAAACCAAGGAGTATGGTTGTTGCATAAGTATACCTCAACAATCAACTTAAGTGTTTGTTTGTTTTTAGTAAAGCTAGAGCTTTAATGTGTTTTTTTTTTGTACAAATGCAATTTTATCATCCCCACCTGTAGAGTAAATTACATTGTTAGTTGTTTACAAACTGTGAACACTGCAAATGGCTG
Source organism: Solea senegalensis (assembly GCF_019176455.1). Lineage (NCBI taxonomy): Eukaryota > Metazoa > Chordata > Actinopteri > Pleuronectiformes > Soleidae > Solea > Solea senegalensis. The sequence goes on from NC_058035.1 coordinate 15,561,977, forward strand.
ATTGTTGTTGTAAATCAAGTCCAATGTTGACTCACTAATAACTGACTCACAAAATAGTAAATTGGATGATTACTTCACTTGTGGCCTCTTCTTTAATAACGTTGATGACAGACATTTAACAGAGATGCTTGGGACCTTTGGGTCTTTAAGACTTTCACAGTTTTCTCCCTCTCTTTCTCACCTATCTTGTTTTTTGTTCTTTCCCCCGATAATAGCTGGCGTCTTGGGACTCTACCCGTGGTTTGAATGGTAGCCTAAAGGAAAATCGGATAGAGAGCGGTATGCAGGGAGTGACGCTCAAGATTGTTACACTGCTGGTAAGTAGTGGGAGTACACTGAATCTATTAGAACTTGACCTGTGTAGGCAAATATCTGTAAGAAAACTAACACCACAGGAAGCGAGCAAGCACATCAACATATTCATGAGGTTGCTCATTACTCCTACAGATGAAACATTAGTTTTTCACTGAACTACATCTAAACACAAACAAATGTAAATCCTTTTCACATATAAAAATAATACACTAATACCTTTATTTTTCATCAATGCTAATTTGCAGTGTTAAGCTCTATGTAAGAAGACTCCTAAAAGTTAACTTCAGATTATTCCCTGATTAAAGGTGGACAACAGTGGAAAAAGAAGCGGGGAATGTTTTATTAAATGTATTTCTGATTTTAAAAACATGGGAATACACAAACATTTATTGTGCTATGTTCATTATTTAATATTTTATATGTATAAACACAAGCCGCCTTCAAAGTTTAGTGTTGGACTGGGTTCAGTGAGGTGTTATCAAAGACAAACGTGAACCTGACAGGAACAACACATACTCTTTTAGAAGTGGACCTCTTATAGTCAGCTTGACAGCGTTTGTTTATAACACCTGACATTTTCTCTCTTGGAAAAGGGAATATAAGGTCCTCTTCTCAGTCTTGGTCTGTGAATCTAAAGCATAGGCGAGCTGAGAAAAATCAATCACACACTGCAGCATCTTTTCTTAAACTAACTTCACCAACTCCCAATTCCCTCTTCCTCTCCATCTCACTTGACTCCTTTCACTTTCTGTTTTTCCCTCTTCTTCACACATGATTTACCTGCACCATATCTATTCACATAATCGTTCTCAGCTCTCTCCTGGCAGTGTCACTTAATCAAGTTATTTGCCCCTGCCCGCTTTAACACTTAACCTTTTTTCTCCATCCCTTTCTCCCTGACTTCAAGTCTTTTTAACTCCTCCTCCGTCCATTTAATTCTGCCCTGACAGTTGACAAACCATGTTTGGGGCAATCAATTCACAACGCCGTTTTCCACATTAATGGACCATAGCAGTTGTCATTGCACCATGTGTTACAGGCCAACAGTATCTCAGGAAAACTATTTTAAAAAGTTGAAGTTTAACTTAGATCACCTTCAGCGTGCTTCATAAAAGTGTCACCCAGAAGTTCTTAAGATGACTGAATGTGTCCAGACCTCAGTTACCAGTCTGGCCCAGATGACATTATGGAGCATCTTGATAAATGACATGTCTGAGATTAAAAGTAAAGATACTACTCGACTACTTTTTCCCCCCAAGTCAGATGCTAAATCTTGGTCCATGCACTTTCACATATCTCAGCATTATTATTATGTCTATATTATTTTGGTGAATACCTCCCTTGCCCTTAAATTACCATTTAAGGGCATATTGTAATTGTACCATATGTGTTCAAACAGGAGGAACCTTTTGTGATGGTGGCAGAAAACATTCTGGGTCAACCCAAAAGATACAAGGGTTTCTCAATAGATGTTCTGGATGCCCTTGCTAAACTCCTGGGCTTCAAGTATGACGTCTACCAAGTTGGAGATGGGAAGTACGGCTCAGCACTCCCTAATGGATCCTGGAATGGGATGATTGGGGATCTCATCGGCAAGGTTAGTGTGTTTTCGTTGTTGTGTGTGTGTCCAGATTTTAGTCCAAATCAGCCACAGTGTTTTGCAATGAAATGGCTGCCAAATCTTGGAGGTCAGTAAAGTAGAAAGAAAAAAATTTAAATAAAATGCATTTCCTCCGTTAATTTACTGAGGTGGGTCTGAAGGAGTTCAATAGTTTGACAAAGGTATAGACTGAGCCTTTGATATACAGTATTTAGATATTGCTATTGCTCCCCTTGTGTGTGTTCACTACTGGTGTGTAATAAGGATGGGTTAAATGCAGAGGTCAAACTCACTATCACTAATTGGTGTGTGTGCAAAAATGTCTCATTCTAATTAATGTAATGTTTTAATGTGATATTTTAGGAAATGTTTAAATGGGAATGTCTTACATTTTGGCACACAGTGGTGGTCAGTGAGCCAAGGTCATGTTCACAGTGACCTCAGAAAACATTTTTGTATTTGCCTCTTTCTCAAGAATGTCTTGAGGAAATGTATAAACATTGGTAAAAAAAAAAAAAAAAGAAGAAGAAGAAGCTAGAAACCAAATTAAAACATGTCATGCTTAAACATCTAAGGCCGAGGTCAAACTTTCATCACAAAACTACCATTTCTTGTCATAAATTATTAAACATATTCCAGACAAATGGGTGAAGTGAAGAAGTGATGAAATGTAATATTTTCAAATGGTCAAAGGTCAGTTTCACAGTGTCAGAATAATCTCCATAAAAACAAGAAAAAAGAAAAACGTTCCGGTTATTACAATTCAGGAGTGTGAAATTATTTGCTGTCATTTTTACTGCATGGCAGTTAGTAAGTTAAGTAAGCTCTAGTAAAGTACTTGACTTGCCCTCTCACATGTGTCACCTCCTGAATAGTCAGTAAAAACAGTTCATGTTCAATTCAGATGAGATAACCTAGCTTCTTTCTGTCAGGCAGCATAAGAAATGTACAGAAATGTTTTTTTATGAATTGCAATAATGGTAATATGTGACTCGATCCACAGCGAGCCGACTTGGCCATATCAGCCATCACCATCACCCCTGAGCGCGAGAGTGTGGTCGATTTCAGCAAGCGCTACCTGGATTATTCAGTGGGAATCCTGATGCGCAAGTCAGAGGAGAAGCTCAACATTTTTTCCTTGCTAGCACCATTTGATCTGGCAGTGTGGGCATGTATTGCTGCAGCCATCCCTGTTGTAGGCATCATGATCTTCCTGCTCCGGCGCATCCAAGCGGTGCGCTGCCAGAACAGTGCAGGCGGACATCCGCCGCCTTCTGTCTCCACTTCGCTCCAGAGTGCCATCTGGATTGTCTATGGTGCTTTTGTACAACAAGGTGGGTGATATATTTAATTCTGGCCATAGTGACATGCAGGACAGCAGTGTATTCATCAAATATTGCACCAACAAACCGGGGCAGATTTTCATCTCCAAGCTGTTTCTAGTCAACGTGCTTCTGTTACACCTAACCATGAGGTTAAGGAAGGACCATTCAAGTAAAACAAGTCCAATTAATTAAAATTCACACATGGGTGTAATCGCATCCAATAGATGCTGATTCAGTAGCCTATTGTGTCTGTTTGAGGCACAATGCCCAGCCCTGTATCTTTTAAAGGTGCCCGTGTCAAGGGGAACACCCCCTCTTTAGGCCTGGTGGTGTTCCAGGTATGTCTGTTTTGGATAAACGACTACTTCAGCAGCTGATGTTAAAGCCTTAGCTGCATCTATCAACGTCTGGCTCGCTGCCTTTGAACCTTTTTTAACTTGACACGCACTTTATTTCAAAAGAAAATAAATCCCATATCTCTTTTCTCTTCTTAGCCCTTTTTGTCCTCCTCTTCTCTGGCTCATGTTCTAATGTTGCCACTTGTTTCAGTCAAGTTGATTGCATGTTTGTTTTTGTTGCTTTTGGGATGAGGTGGGTCACTCTGATATGGATCTGGCTGCTGAGGCATAGTGTGCCATTGTCAGAGAACATAAACTTGGCAAAGATGTCCACGATATGATTTCATAATGGCAGTTTTTGTTGTATGTTCAGAGCAGATTAAACTATCCACCCACAGATGCACAAACTCCCCTCACTCTTTTCTCTATTTCAAGGATTGCCTGTATTTTTTTCCACAAGAAGGTCAGGGGAATATATGAAAAAAATGAAACTGTGGAACCGTTTTCTATTCAAATCAGTCTATTAGAAAGATGAAAGGAACTGCACCAAAGTGGATTGTTGGAGTGGGACAAGATCCAGTAAAATTTCAAGATGCACATTTCACATTTGAGGACCTTAAGAACTCAGTCAAAGCCATGTGTAATAAAAATGACTAATGCCAGAATACTATGCATCTGACATGGCCTTCACTTTTTTTCCCAAGCTGTCCTCAGGGTGCAGCTGCGTTGATTGTGACACTTTCAGACAAATATGTTTTCCTTTCATTTCACAATCCTTAATCTTTCAGATGACATTTCTGTGGCTTGGCTCCCTGAAATTAAAACGAGTGCGGACATTTTTCTTATGCACCTCACAAGCTGGAGAGTTTGACCAAGAAAAAACGAACATATTATATTATATTATTATGACAATGTGATTAAATATATCATGCAAAGAACCTTGAAAGGCTGGAGGAAGAGGAATGACTATGTCTGATTATTACCCTCTTTTGAATTTGAATTAAGGGGAAAGTAAAGGGTTGAAAGTAACACTTCAGGGTAGATCGTTTTTATAAATAAACTGTAATGATAATCACTATTATTCTAGTGCCATTGCATTTGGTACATTCTCTCTACAAAATGTAGAATTTAGGACAATGAAATCAGTCGACAAGACCCTAATGATAATAATAACAAACCACTCTTACACATTTTGGCAGCATTCCAACTTATTTTTTTTTTTGTTTCCTTACCAAAATTGAGACGAGAGATAGTTATTAAATGGGAAATCTGACAATTTCAAGGTCACTGACGATAATGGTGGCGTGTGCCTCCATGTATAATTACATATAAAAAGACCTGCTTTATAACTTCTCCTCCGCAGGCACTGACTCCATTCTCGGCTCGGTGGCTCTGCGTATTGTCATGGGCAGTTGGTGGCTCTTCACCCTCATTGTGTGTTCGTCGTACACAGCAAACCTGGCTGCCTACCTCACAGTGTCACGTATGGATAACGCTGTCAGGTAAAACTCGATAATTTTTTTGTTGTTGTTGTTATTAATATGTATCACACTGGTTCAAATGCAAGTGACTCGAGTGCACTCGTGAATCCTGGGATTTCGACTGTGAAAAGAAGCAGAGATATTGTTCACACCTTTTCCTTTATTGCAGCAAAACCTGGCACCTCCATTACCCACAATGCAACCTAGCTGGCAACAGTTCAGTCAGGAGAGTCACTGTTTTCTCTCCAAGGTTAAAAAAGCCTTTTTTTTGTGCTTTCACTTGCTTGGTTTTTAAGTCAGCATTACAGGTAGATGTTTAAGTAGAAATGTTTGTGCACACAGGATTGTTATGCTGCTCACAGTGTGGGGAATCTTCTTTTCATGGCATGTTATATTCGCCAATAATTTAACTAAAGGAACAAGTGCAGTGGCTGAGGCAGAAGGTTGATCTGTCTGCATCTCTCATCAGCTGCACGCCGTACGGAGTGTGTGTACTGACTGCATTCCTGTAATATTTGACCCGCATCTTAACAACTAGCCTGCTCTCAGTCCAAATGTTATTTGTCAGTGAATCCAATTTGGTGTGCTGTCTTTCCCTAAGGAATGGGCAGAGAGGCATTTGATTACATCGGGTCTGTCTTCTGCTCAACAAATGGTCACATGTGGACATGTGGGGACAGGGAGTGAATGCTGAGCAGCACCCGGTTCACCTGTGAAGGGACTCTTGAATCAACCTTCTGCAAAATGATTGCATTTATGTATTAGAGGGTCTTTTTTATTTAATATTTACATTGGAACAACCAAAACACAAGCTAAACATGTCTCCCCATTGTTCTCAATAGAACCTACTTTATAAATCTTGTGGCTTGTACGGGATTCACTTCTTGGCTTATCTAAATGGTGCAGAAAATGAAAAACACCCTTAAAGCAGTAAATCCACTTTAGACCCACTTTAAATTCTGGAGGTGTTAAACTTTAACGCTACACTAAAATGCATGTTTTGTTTGTTAAATGAAAATGTGAGAAGTCGACAATACTCTAAAACACCAATTTAATTTGTTTTAATAGCCGAAGAAGAGGGAATCATTGCATCCGCAGAGTATGTTTGTTTCTTTAACCAGCATTTCAAGCCTTTATTTCGTACTTAATTTCTTTCCTGACATGCAAAAAAAACACTTCTGCAAGGCATCACATTTCAGCAGCAGTGCACTGGATTGCTTTCTTTTTATTAGGCAGAAAAATAATTGCACCTCAGATCTAACCTCAAGAATGAGTTGTTCTGACAAGTTTAAAAGAATTGGCACCTTATGTTGTTTCTCCAACTTGTGGTTTTCTTGGGATTTTCTCCCTGCTTACTTGAGGGTTTGATAAACATTAAGACAGTGGATCTTAACATTTGCCAGCACAACAAAAAATCCTGGTGTAATTTGCAATTTAAATCACAAAGCAGGCAACTCTGTATTAAACCACAATTGCCCTAAATCTTACTTTACATTGTTTAAATTGTTAGATATTGTAACGCTAGTTCAATAAAGACAAATAAAGCCATTAAAGAATTAAAATGGATGCAAAGGCTTTCTTCTCGAGAGGGGGAGAACTCATTTGCTCTGAACTAAAGTAGAAACACTTCCTTTTGACTAACAAAGAGCTGAAGCACATCCCAGGGTAGTGTGGGCAGGTGGGTGAACAACGTTTTCAACACCATACCAGACAAAGCATTCACAGGGACAATCAAGTGGATTTAATTGATAAGATTACATTTTTGCAAGAGCAACTTTGAGATTAAGTTTGATTTGATTTAGAAATGCTTAAAAACAAGCTTCTTTGTTAAGAAAACAAAGTGAGGCCACAGGACCGTGAGATGATGTATTGCTTTCGGCTGTTTGACAGTTCCATCACTGATCAGTTTTTGTTTTACCATTCTGTGCTGTATCAGGGAATTCTTTTTTTTCTTTGTATACAAAGACATTACTAGGATTTATAGGTGCAAAGTTCACTTAGTATGAAAAGTCCAGATGTCTCCGAAATTGCAAATCAGAAATTTCTTCTCCCCCTCGTCTGAAATGTTAGTCATAAAAGTATTGATAGCTTGTCTCCAGCATAAATCCAATGCCCAAACCTTGGTAGTTTCTGCAGACATGACTTGAATTTTAAAAATGGATAGACTGAGTCTATCTGCAGTTCAATTCAAACTCAAGTTGTTTTTATTATCCTTGAAGAAATCAACTTTCTCTCTCCTAAAAGTCATATAAAAATTTACAAAAGCCTCAAGAGAAGATGTGGAATGTGTGCTTCTAAATGCATTTCTCCATAATTTGGTATAATGGAAATCAAGTTTGTTGCACAGTGGTTACTTTTACCTTTTTCCTTTTTTTTTCTCCCACTACACAACTCCCCCCTGTCTTTAGCTATCACAGGTGATGTTTTTTTCCCATAACAGTGGGTTTTATAACTCTATGTGTTTGTCTGGTGAGAGCAAGAGACAAAGTCTTATTAGTTTGTTGTTTGTTTTTTTGTTTTTACTTTACTTCTCCTCCAGGATATCGCATGCATTAATGAATGCTAATTAAGTGAAATCTTTGGCTCAACAAAGTGTTTATTTGCTTTTAATGCAGCTTTAATTGTAAGAGATTTGGCAAATTTTACATTTATGTCGCTAAATATAAACATGGCCAACAGGGCCAGACCAGCAATTCAGTGTATTTAATTCCAACTGGAACACCGAAGGGAACATTTGTGATAAATAACAAAGTCTCTACATGCATGTATCTCTCTGTGGAATTGGTGCGTGTGTGTTCCAGGTATCACACATGTTGTTAGGACCTAAATCAGTTAACACGGTCGCATTTTGGGGACTTGTCTTCCTTAAGGGGACAAAAAGCAAGTCCCCATAGTGTAAATGCTTACAATTTAAGGTTAAGACATGTTGCCTTCCACCTCCTAATTACAGTATATTGATTTATTTCAGATTTATAAACCACTGAACACTTTATAGGTTAAAATGCTTTTGTAGTTACATAAAAGTAATCCATTAATGCTGAACATGTTACTCTAAATGCAGTAAAGCTTTCAGGCTTTCATTTTAATCTGACATAATGTGCTACAGACAATGAAATATCAAAACAGTTGTGTCTCTCACGCTTACTCCCCCCCCCAACAACCATCACTGCACCATATGTTATATTCTTGTAAAATAGACAATAGTAGGATATTAGTATAATAATTAAAATAAGAAATGTAATACATGTACAGAGATACATTTCAAACACATCATCACAGTACAAGTCCAGGAAGTAGGTAATCATGTGGGTAGACTGTCATTTAAATTGCATTGGAAGCCAACTCTAATTATAAGGACATTGGCATTTAGCAAATATGCTGTACAAAATTAGCAATTATCTGTACATATAAAATACAGCTGCTGCTAAGAGCCTCATTTCTTACAGCCTGAAGTGCATCTGCATAATAGAGACTTCAATCAGGAGAGGCCAGTTTTCACATATTGTGCGTGTATAGCGCGTAGTGTTTATGAAAAGCCAATTAAAGTTTGGCACAGGTTCTTTTAGGACTTAATGCCCATCATGAGGATGAATCGCAAAATAAGTCAGAAATTTTGTCCCCCCATTGGTCATCAATAACCCAGTTGCACTCATGACGCTGGTACTGCAGAAAGGAAAGGGGTAGTCAGGGAAAATGTTGGCAGTGACTTCTTGAGCAGCATGCAGGCAGATAATTTGGTTGATAAAGAGCACGCTGATTAGTGATTTGTTCAGCCGCACACAAGAGGGGAGGTGGTAGTTTCAAGCTTTCACTGTTTGTGGAGTGAATCAGGAGGCTCACAAAAGCTTGACTTTTAAATAAAGCAAATAGTACATACAAATAAAAGACGCCGAGGTGGGTTAATGAATGAAAGTCATTTTTACAACACGTTAGTCACCAAATTACACATAAGTGCTTCAAACAGAGACAGAGACTTTTTCTCATGAAAGGTTAGTGCATTGGTTCAAATTACAACTATGTCATTTCTGTTTTTATGTAACTGTGTAAGAAAATGGTGAATAAATAAATCCCTGTTCTTGGTTGATACACAAACTGTGTCAAAGAAAAACTGTTTATCAAATACGTTTTCTATCAAATCTATTGAACTACCTCACTAATGTGATCTGGATGCAGGTCTTTCCAGGACCTGTCCAAGCAGGTGGATATGGCTTATGGGACAGTGAGGGACTCGGCCGTGTATGAGTATTTCCGGGCCAAAGGCACCAACCCTCTGGAGCAGGACAACACTTTCGCAGAGCTTTGGAAAACCGTTAACAAGAACAACGGCTTTGAGAACTCTGTCATCAATCCGTCAGAAGGCATCAAGAAGGTGAGTATTTATTATGGATTTTGGAAAAGTACAAAACATTCCATTGGTGTCCCTAAGGTCTTTTTTTTCCATCGCTCATCTTTGCCCAAGGACACATCAACATGTAGACTAGCAGAGTCAGGAATCAAACCCACAACCAAGTTGAAAGACGACATGCTCTACCACTGAGCTACCATCGCCCCAAATGTGTTATTTGTTTTTCAGTCCAGCTCCAGAAAGGATGAATATAGTGCTTGCTCTTCTGTGTGTGAACTAAACTGAACCCGTGTGCATCACACAAGCAGGGAGGAAAAGATTAGTACAATAATCTGTGTCACTGATTGAGACATGACTTAAGTGATGTTTTTATCTAATAAACTTTGAAGGATAACAAGCACAAACTACAAAAACACATTATTAGACTCAAAACGTGTCATTTCCAATGTCTCCATTGTTGGTGTATACATACAGCATACTTTACATTCATGTTATAAACAATCAACACCTTCATTACTGGATCCACTGTTGGGAGGCCAGTTGCCTGGCATCATTGGAAGACCATCCTTCTCAGTTTTAACTCTAAATTCATTAAATGACTCAGTTACTAATTTACCACATCATTCTTTAGAGCTAACAACAAACAAACCCCTGCATGTGTCTCCTCCCGACTTATCACGGCTGTGAATTCTCCTGTATGTGTTTATTTATTAAAAGGGAGCTAACCCGAGATCCCTGTGCAGTCTCAATGAGAAATGAGGTGAAAGGCCTGTTTAGCTGTATTTGTTGAGGGGATAGTCTTACTCTGGAGGAGGAAAAGCCAGCAAAGTTTATACAAACAAACACAAAATGAGATTTTAGCTGGCATAGTTCCACATAGTCGGCTCTGCACTCGAGGCAACAGCACATGATTGCATCTCTGAAAATATGCTACATACAGAGGAATGGCAAGCCAAAAAAGCATCCATCTATTTTCACCTACATAAAGAAAAGTAATAATGTTCATTGTAGGGCATGTTTACTCTCACTGAGTGAAGAAACTGCCAGTGCTGATTTCTCTGCATGCTTATGGAACTTGGTTGCATTCATTGCTTTTTCATCGTGAGAAGTTTGTGCTTCTGTGCCACTGACACTGGGACATACTGTAGGTTCAAGTGTAAATGCAAGCATCGATTATGTTTCTACTCTGCATATAGATGCTGGGAGGAAAGCCAAAAGTTTTACAAATGATTTAACGATGAAATAAAAAACGTAAACGTAAAAAAAAAAAAGAGAGATCGCTTTTACTTGTACGTACACTCAGTTTATTAAATGTCTGTTTGCTAAGATTATGTCACTTTGCTTAAACAAGTCTGGATGTAGTAAAGTCTGTGTTTGCATGCTTCGTTTTTTTCCAAATTTGCAGGCAAAGCGGGAGTCATATGCGTTTCTGTGGGACATGGCAGTGGTGGAGTACGCTGCTCTGACAGATGACGACTGCACCCTGACCGTAGCAGGAAACAGCATGAGCACCAGAGGCTACGGCATGGCTCTGCAGCACGGCAGTCCCTACAGAGACCTCTTCTCACAGAAGTACGCCCAGTATATAAACACACACATAATACCATGTAGTGATGGAACATATGAATTGTAAGACAAGTATTTGTGCGTTTAGTACTATTATATTTTATTCAACCTTGATTTAAACAGGTAGAACCCATTGAGATTGGAATCTCTTTTCCAAGGATGACCTGGTCAAGAAGTCAGGAGACAATATGATAAAAACAATAATGTGTATAAAGAGTGTATAAAGTTTGCTTGACAGGTTTACGTCCAGGTGTGATTAACAAAAGACTCTAAAAGAATCAAGGGTGTGCAGTATATTAAACTTACAGTTATGTAAGTGATTACATTATCCACAACACATATTGGGTTTTTTGTTGTATTGAAAGCAGAAGCCCACTGGGCAAAAAACATTTAGTTGCACAGTATGAACACAAATTTTAGATTTTAAAAGTAATAACAATTTACAAAGAACCCACTGGGCCAAATTTGTCCACTGACCTTTATTGCTTGTTGAGCCTATTTTTTATTCTAACAATAAGAGAAGAAATTGCAAGAGATACTAAAATATAATTTAAGTCGTGCTTAACAGAAACAGTTTTCAATATTGTTTCTCTTCAAGAAGCAGACAGAGAGCATCTTTTATATTTCAGTCTATACCAGGAGTCACAAACTCAAATGTCCCGGGGCCCAATGAGCAAAATTATAACATGCTATTCCACTATGATACTGCAAGAACAATATTCATGATATGTCACATAAATGCATACATGTTTGTTTTCATACAGAATGATGTATACTTCAAAATAAAAACTTATGCTAAACTAATCCATAAATTAAAAAGGGTTGCATAAATAACATAGAATCATGAATTAAGTAAATAATAACTTATGGACAACTGTAATTACATATATATGTGTTAATGTATTTCATGACATGATAGCCAAATGTATTATTTCATAAAAATGTTACTAACAAACATATTTAGTAGTATGTCTATAAGGAAGAGAAGGTCACAGCCATGTTTTCATTTTAACATGAAATTCATTGATACACCATTTACCCACTGCTTTTGGTTAATCTATATTTGTGAATACATTTCTAGTTTAAATAAGAACCGGCTTTCTCCTTCACGAAAATACAATTCAGAGCTAATCTGAAATTGGAGGATTGATTGCTCTCAAAACTTAAAACACTGCCATAATGAATGAAGCATGTAAATTTGTACGGTAGATTTAACGTCAGAAACTTTTCCTGTGTGAGCATGGGCTCAAGCACATATGTGCCAGTCACTGTTGAAGGGGTTGAATAATGACTGTGCAGAAAGCTAACCGCTCCGATGGGACAGATAAACTGTCTCGCCTTCGTTTGTACTCAGCCGTCATTATTCTCCACCAGGGCATCTATACATTCCTCCCAGTCTTCTGCTCACTAACTAATGGGCTGACTGTAGTATTTGATCATCTTTATTTCTACACTTCTGAGTTTGATATGAAAACAATTAATCTTGCAGTTTTGTCTGCATAGAACTGGTCTTTTAGCGCATGTTAGCATTGAAAATAGGGTTACGTGTCTTACACTCTGCTGCACTTCGACCTCACTAATACACATAATACAAATCAGTGCTTCTAAGGGCTTTGTTCAGTGTCCTGAAGGTGGTATGCCAGCAGCTCGTGTCAAAGAACTACTCGCTTTTTCTCGTCCACAGGATCTTGGAGCTTCAGGAAAAAGGTGATCTCGACATCCTAAAGCAGAAATGGTGGCCAAAGAAAGGCCGCTGTGACCTGCAGAGCTACACAGATGCCCAGCCGGAGGGACGTGCGCTGCGTCTCCACAGCTTTGCCGGCGTGTTCTGCATCCTGGCTGCCGGGCTGCTGCTGGCCCTCCTCGTGGCTGCACTGGAGACCTGGTGGAACAGCAACCACTGCCGAAGAGAGCAGCCCAAAGAGGTGACCAATGACAGCTCAGCGGGCCAGGGCCCAGGCCTAAGCCTGCTAACCCAGAACCGGGCCATGGTGGCCACCATGGGTCCCCCTGCCCCTCCAAGGCCCCGGTCGAGACCCAGACCCCCGGGCCCCCCGGTCCTGCCCAGAGATGCCACTGCCACACTCTACTTTATGGATCCAGCAGGCGCTGACACCAGCCCCGATTTAGTAGAGCTGCAGTATACCCAGTTATAATAGGTGTGCCCCTAATGATAGTCCAGACATCATGTGATCAATCTATCCATTCCTTCTCATATTGGGAGAGGGGTTGGGGTGCTTTGTTAGGGATTTCACTGAGGCTTCTCTCTCATACTGATTCAGAAAAGCATAGGCCTGTGCTTTAGGCTGGAAAACAATCACAGTCACTGGAGCTCATGGGAGAGAACCGCAGCTGGAACGATAACACTAAATATAAAGTTGAAATGCAAATTCAAAACCAAACTGAAATTGTGCCTCTGATTCAATAAGTGCTTCAGTTGTGCAATAGCTTTGTTTCGCTAATCCATTCAAGTCTTAATGCTCTAGAGCTCTTACTTCATCTTGCTGCTGTCGACTGGGCAGCCCCTCAGCTTGAGGTGTCCAAACTACAACTAAGGCTTGACATGGATCCCTAAACTAAAGTGTGAGCAAAAGCAGATAGTTAAGAATTTGAGCCTTGACCTGCCTGTTTGACATGACAGTCCAACAATCCAATAAGAACCACTGGACGAGGCCCATTTAAGACCCAGTTCTGTAATCGCAGTTAATTAAACCATACAATTGATCATTTTTGGTGCAGACAATAATCTGACTTGATGCTATTGATTTCAATTCATGTCCTTGTGCACAGAGCTGCTCTCATGACAACCACATACAGCTGCCGCGTGAATTTCAAAACAAACATCTATTAACCATTGGATGTATTATATATGGTTTAGTGTACCATTATGTTGAGGGGCGGAAATTTGTTTTTTGAGCGTCAAACACAAATTTCCTGGCTTGAAACAAAACTGTTAATCATTTGTAGTTTTCTTGGCTATAAATCGTAATGCAATAGTGTCAGAAGAAATAGTAAGGGCCGCATTTTGTCAAAACACAGCAGATTATAATTTGCTCATTATCTTTTGCATCTCCCTTTTCCCAGTCGTAGCTTTTTTGACATATACAATTAGCACATTTAAAGGGGTTTTCACAGCTGTAATTGTCTCCTATCATGATCTAGAATGACAAAAATCAAACGTGCAACCCCAGTCTATTGCTGCAGGCACAGCTAGTTAAATTCTCATTGCTGTACATATATATGACATGTTTTTTTACGACACAATTGACTGTGCAACATAAAAAACAAAATTCTGCTTCTTTTTTTTTCAAAGTTGGTGCAAATACATACATTTTGTTAATATAACGGATGTCCCAGTCAAGATAACACATGTGCACAGGGCACCATTTACATTAAAATAACAGTCACTGGCAGTTTAGAGCAGCTGCCTCTGTCCTCTGTGTCCACGCTGGTCGATTGTGCAGTCCGTGATGGCAGTAGCACTCTGTTGTTAGGGTGCATGTCTCCTACAGAGCTTCTTTGGAGTGTGCCCACTTGTGTACTCAAGGAGCAGGCTGCAAGCAGTGTGGCTGCTCTCAGCTGTTAAGTCTGGACCCACTCGCTGTGAGGAAGAGGAGAGGGAGTTAGAGTTTAGGACGCAAGGTCTCACCAGTAAATAAACCAGTGCTGTGTTTGTGTAAATAAATGTGTGTGTTAGACAGATGGTTTGATACCAAGCATTTACAATTATATTCAGCACAAATGCATAGAAGTGATGTGGCACTGGTGTAAAATATTGAGGAGAGGTGATGGGGATCAGCTCTGATCCGATCCCTATATCACACATTTCACATATTGTATTGGCTTCTAAGTGCAAGAGTCAGATGACTCCTTTGGTCCCATCATGATTTAGTGATCAGACCTGTGGGAAAATGTACGCCTCAGAAACTAAAAGGGAAATGTGAATCAGTGCATTGGAAAAAGATTGAGCAGGAGAAAGGGTGACGTTCAGTCCAGCTTTCACACTTTTAAAAAAATTGAGGAAACGGTGATCTTACTTGCCATTCTTAGTTTGCGCCTTCTGATTCTTCCTCTGTGGTGACACACTTTGCACCACCTGCTGCTTCGCTCAGTAAACTAACTCTCAACATTCACATAACAGGAGTGGATGGAAACACACAGGAATGCAGATTTTTTGCATAACGTGCTGTGGTGATCGCTGCCTCCGAACATTTTACAGTAATGTTTCAAGCCTACAGGGAAAGTTTTTGATATCTACTTCTGTTTTAACAATTACTGGAACATGACAGCACACTGTATGTGGACATCATGAAGGCTGTTTCAAAATAAGATAATTCTATAAGCCACAAGTTTTGAGCTTTCTTCAGTTGATTTAGATGAGAAGACTGACACCAGTCTCATATCTGATCATCAAACCCCTAAATAGCTTAGTTCAGAATTAAGACTCTCACCTGTTCTGTTTGTTGACCTTCTCCTCTGGTTGCCTGGCAATCTCAGACACATCATTTGCTAATTGCTTGATCGATTGATTATAGCAGAACGATAGAATTGAAAACTAAAATGCGCATTGAGAGATGTGTTTTTTTTGTTTTGTTTTTTTCCCAAGAACCATATTTTGTAGCCAAGAAGATTTTTTCTACTTTTGTACTAATCATTTCACAATTGCCTAATATTTCTTTGCAGCTTCATACTCACACAGGCATGAGACAGGTATAGATATTCTGTCTAATCCTCAAACAGAAAGCAAACAGCGTATTTTCAACAAAATGCTGAACTATTACTGTTATTGCCCAGAAAGTATAACTATAATTTCACTCACATTAGACCGTTTGAGTTATGTATTGTTGTCTGTGATCTCCAGCAGGTGACCAAGGATTATGGTCTGAACAGGATTACGGGTCCAATGACATATTATGACATTACAAGCATGTCACCTGCAGGGAGGGACATATGGACAGGCAGAGAGACAGAGACTGGGAGAAGGCAGAGGTTCTTGACACAGGTCAGGAGAGGCCTGACGTACTGTACTGGATTGTGATTGTTACTGTCAGGGCAAAAGGGCGGGGCATGGGGGCTCGGCAGGGGTAGACTGTAGTCATTCCATCTGTCATGTCACCCCACTGTCTCTGCTGTTAGTCGTCTTGATAGTTTTTCCTGCCCCTCACTATGGCTTAAATTGAATGTTTGTGTGTGTGTGTCTGTGTGTGAGGAGGCTAATGCTCATGAGTCTCATAATCAATCGTGCTCTTGTCCCGGCCTTGTCCTCTGTTCTTCCTCTGTCTCTGTTGCCTCGTTGATGTCTCTAGGGTGAAAATATTTTTACAAGTCAATATAATTTAGTCTAATTAACTGATATTACTACTTTGTCACCATTTGGATTTTACTGTCACATTCATCGATTTGTGCGTCCATTGGAGCCTGCCTTGTTAACAGCTGATGCTTTTCATGCAAGAGTCACCTCCAGCTAATGTGTGGTCACCTAATTATGGAGAAAACCCTAACACTTCTGCATGAAGAGACATCTCCATTAAAGTTCATTTTAAAACTGGTGACGTTACCTTTTTGTGACCCAAAGTCTAAGATTTGTGTGTGTGTGTGTGTGTGTGTGTGTGCATACTAAGCAAAATAATTCAGTGTGTCATTTTAAGGCATTCTTCAATCTCTCATATATGTGTGTTAGTCTTTGTGTAGCTGAATAATAGAGAAGCATTAGCTGCATGTACTGAAGTGATGGTCATGACAGTGATAATGAAACAACCTTTGTAACCTGTCTTTTTTTCTCTCTTCTCTCACTCTTCCTGTTCTTTTTTTCTTTTAAACTCATGACCCATTTCGCTGCCCTTTCATTTCCACTTTTATTTTTTATCACACTTGTTTCCAATTACAATGTTGCTCTCCCTTCCATTAAAACCTCTATTCACTTGGCTTCTTTTTTTTCCTACATTCTCTGTGGCTCCGGTTCTATCTTTAGGACAAAGAGGTAAACCTGGAACAGGTCCACCAGCGTTTGAACAGCCTCCTAGACGAGGACTTGGCCCACAAGCAGCTGCCCGGCCAATCTATTGAGATCTCTGCCCTGGACATTAGCAGCATGCAGCCCAGCCAGTCCCTAGAGGCCTTGTCTGCTCGAGACTACCCTCGAGGACCACGGCCACTCTCTGTGACCACCTTCCTTCAGGAGGGTCACGGGCCAGGACGGACACTGGGTGCAGCGGCTGGCAGGACCTTGCCCTTGCCACTCAGCAGTGCCACCATGCCCTCTATCCGCTGCAAACACAGGGCACCCAACGGGGGCCTCTTCCGGCAGAGCCCAGTCAAGACCCCCATGCCAATGGCCTACCAACCAGTGCCAGGAGGAGCCATCCCAGAAGGCAGTGAGCCCAGCCATGGCACATCCATCTGAGCACGACAAGTATTCACAGACACTCGAGCTCAAAAAGAATACTGCAGAGCCACACAGAGTGCTAACAGTGTGAAAAGAGAAAACACTAAAAAGGGATTTTTACTACCAGTGATGAAGAATCAGAGGGCTGATGCTTGACAAGATACTGGGACTTCAATGTACATATTTGTAAGTACAAAGAGAGATAGGAGCAACATTAAAAGTGTATTTTGAATATTCTCAACAGTTGAGTTTAAAAAACATAAAATGATCCAAAAAAAAAAAAAAATGACTGTTTGAATGGCTTTGTAAATTTTGTTCTAAATGAATAAAGGTGACAATTCTTTGTGGTTGTTTTCTAAGTGCCAAGTTCAAAGATGTTTTCTTTCCGATTAACATTAACTGAATGTACTGTCAGAATTCATGATGAAAAAAAAAGAAGATATTTCACACTTCAGAGACATTGGAAGAACTGATTTGTTTCATATGAAAAAAATAAAAGTATAATACAAAAACTACACCGATGTGTGTGCTTGGAAACATATTTAGAGTGTCCGTGTGTTGTCAGTGAGTGTCTGTGATTCTGGGGATGCTAAAATATCTGCTTGTACAACAGGAGGGAAATAAAATCAAGTGTTGATCACTCGCTTTCCAGACCACAAACAGAGCAATGAATTAGCACTCAGTGTGCACATAAATCAGTGCTTCAAGTGCATACAAATGTTGGAGGTGCAAATCTGCGATACAAATCAATCATTTTGTTGTTTCCTAAATTTGTTCACTCTGCAGACAAATTTAGAGTTTTCTCAGACCACGCACCAACTATGACGCTCAGGCTATTCATCTATGCATAGTATATTTACCCTCCATTTATTTACTTATTTCAATAATCCTTTCATAGTTTTGTTTCTTAGTTCAGTGAGTTTACACTGGAATAGAGGAATGTTATTGTCCTTCACTCCTGCATCATTCAGGGCTATGATTTGCATTAACTTAAGTAATGTTTACAAGCAGCAATACTATCTCATTATAAAAAAGTTTGTTTTGTTAAATTACACTCATTAATTACAGAAAACACAAGAAAATGAAAATATCATCTTCACAATTATGAAACAAAATACCCTCTGGCTGATGGATTTTGGAGAATTTCATCACTTCCTCCCTTACAAATTCAAGAAAATAAGAATGGGGTTCCTTGTCCTCATGTTTCCTCATTTTTCCTGGTCTGTAACTCTTTTTATTATTTATTTTTTTGGCATCCAAGCTACCATCATCAAGGGACACAGCAATCACCACCTCGGTTATTGCAGCCCCAGACAACATCACTTCTCACTTGGACTTCCAACACAAGTATTTCAATTTCTGCTGTTACAAAATCCTAATGTTTGTGGGACCATCTCTTATTTTCTTTAAACTTCTCTGTTCAGCACACAACTCCCTTCATGCTTCACCACAAGGATGTCCTTAAGGAGAGAGATACAAACACACACACCTGACGAATGAATGTTTCCGATCCACAAACATACCTAAGGGGGTGACAACAAAATTGGCCTTTGTGATTTTACTTACACTCTTGTTTTAAGTGTTGTTGTTTTTTGTTATATTTTAATTTTATGCATGACCCTAGGAAGAGAAGCCGCTTCCTCAGATAAACAACAAACTATGAAATTCCAGCCAAGAATTATACACTACTGACCATTTTAGTAATGTGTACTCAATTTGATAATGCGACCGGATTTCTAACTGCCCCTAAGGACCATATTGGTCCAACTATAAACATTCGTATATGGAGAGAAACATAAAAGAGGTCCATTTGGGGAATTGAGGATAATTGCACTGATCACAATTTGCACCCCACCTTCAATAACCACAGCCCAAACAGACAGAAATGAGCCCAAACTAGGAATCCCAGCACCAGCATTAGAAGGAGTACCACAGGGACATGACAAGGGGACAAATGAACACTGGGTCGGGACATAGTAGCTGGTCTTTGTCATCAGGATTATGTTGAAATGACGATGTGTTTTTTGATACACGTTTGATACATTATTAATAAGACTACATCATATCATCAACATGGTGAATCCTAACCTCGCCTATTTTGCACTCATTGAAATTCTAAACTTTTATCCGAAGGCCGCACATATAAAGCAGTGAGAACCAGTGACAACATCAAACCAAGTCATTTGACATCCAGAAAACAAGACAAATTACCCCATTATATTACTTAAATGCTCATACACCCTCTACACCCTAGTCTGGAAGAATAGGGAATTTGAAAAGCTTACCATGGGCTTAATTAAGTATGTCACAATGTGTGTTTTCAATTTCACAAATTATGGTGCAAATATAGTTCATCAATAAACAGAACAAGCAACTGGCAAATTAATTAAAACTAACTTGTGTAAAGAGAATGTAATGCTACACATAATATAATATTAGCTGCAGCTCTAATATGATGTGGACTTTAGTTCAAACGGTTTAACTCTGTTTAGTCTACTTTAAAGTTCCGGAGTAGCACTTATATTACCCCCTGTGGACTTTTAAGTAATGACCAAAACACAGCGAGAAAACGCTCTCTCCTCCTGCACATCCCACACACACACACACACACACACACACACAGACTGAGAGGTATAGAAGGAGATGGAGGAATAGAGAGAGTGAGACAGAGCTCTTCCCCTCCAGCTATGCAAGACAATAGATTTCTGTTTTTACGGTACTTTGGTAAGTGTTGTGTTATATATCTGTCGTTGAACGTTCCAAGCAGCCAAGAAACCTGGAGCTGCGTGGCAGAAGCTGTGACTGGCACATTTAGGCACATAGTCAGGCAGTTGTTTAAGGAGTGCTTTATGTGCTTAATGTTCTTATTTTCAATATTGGACAATCACATTCCTGAGAAGCCAAAATCATGAAATACAAAGCTTCAGAAGTGGTTCGGAGGCTTTTCATGGTCAATTCTCTGCAAAGTTCAACTGTTTGCTGTACTGTAACAACTGTAACTGCACACTGTCTTCACTAGCTTTAAGTAGCCATGCTTCCATCTGTCGCGATGTGAAAACGTCACTCTGTGCGCTGAGAAACAAAACACTGCAATACTAAGAAACACAGGGAGTCATGTGGAACTGTCTGAACTAATAGTTAGTAGACAACATTGGTTGAATGTGCATTCACTTACAGCTCATTTCTGTTTATAAGCTACCAAATCTTTGTTCAGACTCCACTGTACAGATTGTCAGTGAAGAGAATCACTGACGAAGAAAACGTCTGGCTAGTGATCCATCACCCGGGGTTCCAACCCCCAGTCGCCTGTCAGCCAAACAAACCAGGCATTCATAAAGACCCACTGAACGAAATGTCAAAGTGGAAAAACGAAACACTGTTGGTTGAACTTTGTTTCTGGTTAACAGGTCTCTTTTCACAGCCCCTTCATGCTGTGTTTATTTGATACACATTTCACTGAAAGAGATCTGCCCGTTGTGTTTCTAATAAACTCTGAATTTGACAGAATGACATCTCTTTTTTTAGTCCACCTGTCGACCAGGGCAACATGTAATACTACTTAGCTTGACATCCCATCTTGCAGAGCTGCAAGAAAATGAATATAACCAGCCAATCTATGAAAAGATAAAGTAAATAACTCTGAGGTAATAAACACATTTATTATTTGATCAAAGGAAACAACCCTGTAACTTGACGCTTAAACATTTGATGTATTCAGGTTTTGCTGGAATCTCCTCTTTGTTTTGTTGTAATACAACAGCGTATAAAATATGTTTGGATTTAAGGATTCTGTCAATAGATAAAACTTGATTTCATATTGGGTTCTACAATATTACGCCTGATATTCTCAAATGTTCAGTTAAATTATTCAATCGGAGTAAACAAAATCAGGGCAGAATAGCGAATAATAAACACAATCTCTGGTATTAAATTAAAATAATGAGTAAGACTTTGCAGTTTCATAAACACAATAAATGTGTTATAGTGTTCACTACAAATGCAATTACTTTCTTAGTATTGTACTTGATGACGTGCTACACTGTAGGTCTGGATGAAATGGTGAATAATGTCATCACAAAATACATTAACATTACATATATATATATAGAAACCTTTATTACTATATATCGATACTGAATTATTGCCCAGGCCTACCTGAAGGTTCCATCTGAAGCGGTGATGAGGTGGTTGGCGCATCATCACCAGTGGTACCAAAACAGATGGTGACTCATTTCTGCCTCCACGTCTGAAGAACACTCATCTTTACCCAGTAGCAAAGCAACTCACCAAGAGAAGACACGCTAACGCTGACTGGTGATGATTGGACAGTGATTGTCTCTCCAATTGACTCTCAGCCGCCTTTGTTTTACAGCACTGAAGTTAAACTTGCTCAACATTTAATTTGAAATCTTCGAAAAGGAAGTAGGGCATTTAAATTCCTTCCCTCAAGACTGAATGTGTGCATAGACTTCAGTGTGACCATGTTAGGAAATCTGTCTGTGCTCATGTGCGATGAGATTGTTGATTTGCTCTCATCACCTTTCCTGTCTGAAGATGCTGTCTGCCAGTAACGGACGTCTTGCTGAGCAGAGTGAGCTTTGAGGTCTCCATGGCTGTGCTCTAAGGAACCGCTGACCTTGTTCTGAGAGCTAAGCGTGAGTCCTGTCAGGGACACAACTCATATTATTGCTTAATGCAAGCGTCTACTTCTACCACTTTATGTCACGACTCATCTCATAACACAAACTTTTTCACCTCTAAATCTGATCCAGCAGGGACCCTGCCTCACTCACTCATTTTCTTCCACTTTATCCTCTACATGAGGGTTGCCGAGGGGCTGGAGCCGATCCCAGCTGACACAGGGTGAAAGGCGGAGTACGCCGTGGACAGATCATCAGTCCATCGCAGGGCAAACATGTAGAGACAAACAACTATTCACTCTCACACTCACACCTATGGAGTACTCACACTCCACACAGAGAGGCCCTGGATCAGACCAGTAACCTTCTTCCTGTGAGGCTCTGCCTCAATTTCAAATCCCAAAAAATGAAAACAGATTATTAGAGAGTTACCACAAGAATTATGTGAATACAAACTAAATATAGCTTAATATATCAATAATAATAATAGTTTAACATAGACAATTCACTGCGCATGAAAGGGAATCATCCCTTACTCGTAAAAACCATAAGCTCCCCTGGTTTTTCACATGGTACATTAGCACATGAACAGGGACTTTGTAATTTTACAATTTTGCCATACATGACTCACATGAATAGTCTGTATAATTAGCTTGTGTGGGCAGTGCAAGGCAATCTGCTGTAAAATAACTTCTATTCTCCCCGCGGGGAGATCACTGACCGTCTGTCCAGACAGCCTCTGCAGCCTCATTATCCATGCATTGAGCCATCCCACCTTCGACTGCAAGCAGGGCTTTGCTTCTTTATCCAGGGAGAAGTGTTTTGCCTTTTTTGCCCTCAAACTTTGGATTTTAATGACAGTAACTGAAGGTTGTCATATTAAGCTTATGCCATAAGAATGTGCTCTTGGCTAAAGCTGTACAACACTCTTTAAATCAATAGTAATTTGTTATCTTTTCATTATTTTCTTTTTTCTACTTTCAGCCTTCAATCAAGACAGAGTATCTATTTGGTATTGAAACCTTTTAGGATCAATTCATTACATATCTTGAGCAAACAAGGTACAAATAAAGAGGTTTGTGAATATCAATATTTAACAAAATAAGCACTGGGCAATTATGAAAATGGCACTTGATTCACCGCCAGGAAAGCAAAACAAAAGTGGGAAGACAAAATTATCTACTCTAAATACTCTAAAAAAACTATGGGCAAATTTCTCAGAAAAGAGGAATCTAATTAACTGAGATGCTAGAGTAAAGGTCAGTCTGTGGACGCCATGAAACTCTGTGTCCAAGTTCATGGCAATCCTAATTTTCACAAGTTAATAAATTCACAACTGTTAGCTACCATGCTACCTGCATGAGCCCTTTATTGGATACCTTATTGGACAATCAGGTGGGAGAAAGGGAATGTTTGTGCTATGAACCTCTCTGACTTAAAGTAACAATGGTGAAGGGAAAAAAAAGCATTATAATAATAAATGTTGTGGCCTGCCTTGAGGCGCCTGCTGTAAGAGAACAGGTGCTACACATTGTTGGTAAGGCTGCATAAATGCTTGACTGTTAAATGATCTATTCTTATTGAACTATTTGGTGGTGGACCTACAGTAAAGGCTTACTGGTCTAAGTACCTGCATAAAAATGCTAAACTTTAAAAAACATTTATTTTTTCATGCCGCTGCAGAGGAAAGAAATGTTTTCTCAAAAAAAGGCGATTGCCCTTTTCTATTAAAGCTCTGGTAAAAATATGTCAGGTAAACCACAAAGTCTTTTCACAGTCATAAAAATATGTACATAAAAATATGTAATACTTTCCAAAGCACAGAAGTGCATTTACACCCAGCTGTCACACAATCTGTTGTGGTTTTATAAAGACTAAACAATTTGATCTATTTCCACATGTCATTGACAGGCAGCCTTTAAAAGTGTGTGTAAAAAACATAAATATCCACCTACACTGTGTCTGAGTTTCCATAAACGCTGATGACATACCATGTTCACTGACATGTTGACGTCATAAAACACATGTCTTACATATGGTCCCTTTACTGAGACACTTTTCCAAGAATTGCCTTAAAACAAATTGTCAAAGCTTGGTGTTTCAGCTATTTTTTTTATTCCTGCACAGCTGCTGCCGTCGGGGAGTAAACAAGGTCACAGGCACGTCTGGCATCACCATTTCCTTATTATCAGCATGTTCACTTTATTGTCATAACAATAGTGTGTGCTCAGCCAAACCACATTTTTGACTAATTAACTTGTTTTATTTGAATACACCAAAACTGTAGGTTGGTTCATTAATGGAATTAATTCATTTGTGTAAGGCAGTGGTAACTGAGCAAATGTGAGAACCTTTTTATTGATGGTTGTAATTAACAATGTATTGTTTTGTGTCTTTTACACAAAGTAAATCAAAAAAACAATTTCTTGGTGTGCTCCTGATTTTATGTTCCGCTGGCACAGTTGGAGCAGCTAATATCTTATGTGAGCTCATGTGGCAGGTTTTTAGCATACATTTTATTTATGTATGCACATAAATTTCCTGTATTTTATGTTCAGTGCTGCATGTGTGTTCAGTGTTGTTTTTCCCGCCTGCAAAATAAACTGCCTATTGTGAAGATTAAAATTGAAGTCTTGAGCTCTTTGTCAAGATCCTTGTCTGAGCCAACACAATGAGCTGTTATTGTGAGGTAGTATTCATCACTTTTTTTTCATGGTTTTCACCCTCTGACCTGTATTTCTCAGAGAGATTCAGAGATGAAATAATTGAAATACATAAATGTGACACCTATGCTGTCACTTCTGCTGTTATATGAGCCTAAAAATAGTATATATAGTGTGTAAATCTCCACATGTAACCTCAACAGAAGAAAATAAAGAAAAGCTCCTAATGAGTTCACCTTGAGTTCAGGGTCTTCCGATCCGGTGAGTCATTTCTGTGTCTTAGCAGTTTTGTATAATCAACGCACATATTTAATGACCAAGACATCAGCACAATGAAACAGAATCACTAATGAAAAAAGATTACTATGCAAACAAACCTTAATTGACCACATTTAAAATGGTTCCTTCTGCTTGTGTCTGAGGAGTCCTTGTTTTCTTGTGTTTACTTGTTTACTTGTGTTTACAATTCTGAATATTCTTAACAGTTTGTCTCACAACTGGGACGTTTGGTCATAATTCAGGTTGTGGACTGTGGATGTACATCCTGCACAGTGCACAGTGCACAGTGATGAGCCAAAAGAGGCAGGTAACAAGATGAAAAGGAGACACAATGCAAACATCTGCTAGTGTAATGTTGTTTTCTCTAAACCTTGTCTGCAAGAAAATCTCCATGGAGAAGTAGTGACAATATCTCAGCAGCCTGTAATCATGCATTTAAACACAGGATAAAGACCAGCATGGTGCCAGCTAATTTAGAGGCTGCAAATCCAATCTCAGTTTAAATCAACACTATGTAGCATTTCAACCTTAAATGCTTATCTGGTTCGTCTTAGGGCTTACGGCTAAAATGCAAATTAATTTGTTATTTTGTCATCTAGAACATCTATGATGGCTTACTTTGCCCCTTGTATAAAATTGACACATGAATATATTGTTGTGCGAAAAGCAGTGTATTACAGCAAAGGTAAAAATGTGTGTTTCTTCTTCTTGATATTATTATTCCTCTTCCGCCAAAAGTTTGCCGCATAACTCCTCCCACAGTTTTGAGAAAAGCCCTACATATCTAATATCAAAACGTGCGGTTTGATATCAGACATACTAAAGTTGGACTTTTTTGTCAAATTTTGCAGGACAAACTAACCTATGACTTTTTTGTCAATTTCTAGACGACATACTAAAGTATAACTTTTTGTCAAATTTTTAACCACATACTTACCTATGATTTTTTGTCAAATTTTGGAATACATACTAACCTATGACGTTTTCGTCAAATTTTGGATGAGATACTAACCTATGACTTTTTTGTCAAGTATTGGATGAAATACTAACCTATGATTTTTTTGTCAAACTTTGGACGACATACTAAAGTATGACTTTTTCGTCAAATTTTGGACAACATACTAAAGTATCACTTTTTCGTCAAATTTTGGACGACATACTAACCTATGATTTTTTTGTCAAATTCTGGACGACATTCTAAAGTATGACTTTTTTTGTCAAATCCTGGACGACATACTAAAGTATGACTTTTTTATCAAATTTTTGATGACATACTAATGGATGACTTTTTGTCAAATTTTGGACGACATTCTAAAGTATGAGTTTTTGTCAGATTTTGTACGACATTCTAAAGTATGACTTTTTTATCAAATTTGGACGACATACTAACCTATGACTTTTTTTCTCAAATTTTGGACGACATACTGAAGTATCACTTTTTCGTCAAATTTTGTACAACATAGTAAAGTATGACTTTTTTTATCACATTTTGGATGACATACTATCCTATGACTTTTTCGTCAAATTTGGATGAAATACTGACCTATGACTTTTTCAAATTTAGGACAACATACTAAAGTATGACTTCTTTGTCAAATTTTGGATGAAATACTAACCTATGATTTTTTTTGTCAAATTCTGGACTACATACTAAAGTATGACTTTTTTTCAAATTTTGGACGACATACTAACCTATGACATTTTTATCACATTTTGGACAACATACTAACCTATGACTTTTTTAGTCAAATCCTGGACAACATACTAAAGTATTACTTTTTTGTCAAATTTTGGTACAACATACTGAAGTATGACTTTTTTGTCAAATTTTGGACGACATACAAAAATATGACTTTTTCGTCAAATTTTGGACAACATACTTAAGTATGACTTTTTTATCACATTTTGGATGACATACTAACCTGTGACTTTTTTGTCAAATTTTGGATGAAATACTAACCTATGACTTTTTCGTCAAATTTGGATGAAATACTAACCTATGACTTTTTCGTCAAATTTTGGACGACATACTAAAGTATGACTTTTTATCAAATTCTGGACGACATACTAAAGTATGACTTTTTGTCAAATTTTGGACGACATACTAAAGTATCACTTTTTTGTCAAATTTTGGACAACATACTAACCTATGACATTTTTATCAAATCCTGGACGACATACTAACCTATGACTTTTTTTGTCAAATTTGCGAGGACATACTAAAGTATGACATTTTTGTCAAATTTTGGACAACATACTAACCAATGACTTTTTTGTCAAATTTGGACCACATACTAACCTATGACTTTTTGTCAAATTTTGGACGACATACTAACCAATGACCTTTTGTCAAATTTTGGACGACATACTAACCAATGACATTTTTGTCAAGTTTTGCACGACATACTAACCTATGACTTTTTTGTCAAATCCTGGACGACATACTAACCTATGACCTTTTTGTCAAATTTTGGACGACATACTAAAGTATGACTTTTTTGTCAAATTTTGGATGACATACTAAAGTATGACTTTTTTGTCAAATTTTGGTACAACACAGCAGTAGGTGTATAGCTCACTTGGTAGAGCTGCTACCCTTTGATATGGTTAGAATTCTTACTGCAGGCATACACTGTTCAAATCCAGCATTGGGCATTCCTCAAATGCATGTGATTCACTTTCTTTCTCTCCACTGTGCAATCAATTAAAGGCAATGAAAGTTTTTGTCAAATTTTGGACGACATACTAAAGTATGACTTTTTTGTCAAATTTTGGACAACATACTAACCTATGACTTTTTTGTCAAATTTTGGATTAAATACAAACCTATGATTTTTTTGTCAAATTCTGGATGACATACTAAAGTATGACTTATTTTCAAATTTTTGACGACATACTAACCTATGACTTATTTATCAAATTTTGGATGAAATACTAACCTTTGACTTTTTTGTCAAATTTTGAACGACAAACTAACCTATGCCGTTTTTTTCAAATTTTGGATGACATACTGAAGTATGACTTTTTTTCAAATTTTGGATTAAATACAAACCTATGATTTTTTTGTCAAATTCTGGACGACATACTAAAGTATGACTTATTTTCAAATTTTGGACGACATACAAAAGTATGACTTTTTTGTCAAATTTTGGATTAAATACTTACGTATGATTTTATTTGTCAAATTCTGGACGACATACTAAAGTATGACTTTTTTTCAAATTTTGGACAACATACTAACCTATGACATTTTTATCAAATTTTGGACAACATACTAAAGTATGACTTTTTTGTCAAATCCTGGACGACTTACTAAAGTGTGAATTTTCTGTCAAATTTTGGACGACATACTAAAGTATGACGTTTTTTTCAAATTTTGTACGACATACAAAAGTATGACTTTTTTGTCAAATTGTGGATGAAATACTAACCTATGATTTTTTTGTCGAATTCTGGACCACATACAAAAGTATGACTTTTTTGTCAAATTTTGGACAACATACTAACCTATGACCTTTTTGTCAAATTTTGGACAACATACTAACCTATGACCTTTTTTATCAAATTTGATCGACATACTGAAGTATCACTTTTTCGTCAAATTTTGGACGACATACTGACCTATGATGTTTTTGTCAAATTTTGGACGACTTACTAACCTATGACTTTTTTGTCAAATTGTGGATGAAATACTAACCTATGATTTTTTTTGTCAAATTCTGGACAACATACTAAAGTATGACGTTTTTTTTAAAATTTTAGACGACATACAAAAGTATGACTTTTTTGTCAAATTTTGGACAACATACTAACCTATGACTTTTTTTGTCAAATTTTGGACAACATACTAACCTATGACTTTTTTGTCATATTTTGGATGAAATACAAACCTATGATTTTTTTGTCAAATCCTGGAAGACATACTCACCTATGATTTTTTTTGTCAAATCCTGGACGACATATTAAAGTATGACTTTTTTTCAACTTTTGGACGACATACTAAAGTATGACTTTTTTGTCAAATTTTGGTCTGACATACAAAAGTATGACTTTTTTGTCAAATTTTGTACAACATACTAACCCATGACTTTTTTGTCAAATTTTCGATTAAATACTTACGTATGATTTTTTTTGTCAAATTCTGGAAGACATACTGAATTATGACTTTTTTTCAAATTTTGGATGATATACTAACCTATGACATTTTAATCAAATTTTGGACAACATAC